>NC_044568.1:4590631-5790631 GCF_007565055.1 Rhinopithecus roxellana | reverse complement strand
GCTGAATCTGAACTTGGTGTGTTTGAGCCTACTGTCCTATATTTGCTCTCAGAATTCATGTTAAACAAACATTATTCCTTGCTCTTTTTAATCCTCCGGTTCGTAATCAAATTGTTTCATAGCTTCTGAAAGTCTTGTTAAATCATTTAAGGTCTATGTGATGATAGCTGGTCATTAGAGAAAAGTCAAAACCAAATTCTTGGCTGTGTCCCCGCTCATGCCATAGGTTGTGTTCTAGTGTGAAAACTTGCTGTTTCACTTCCTTAGGAAAGATGAGGACAGATTTAGTGGCAACAAAATGATATAACCAGAAACAGCATCGGGCTCTGGTGCAAGAAAGCTAAACTGAGTGAACACCTTGTTAGGCAAGCTGCCCTGCCTCAGTGATTGCCAAGTGTGGGTTAGCTCTTGGACATAACAAACACAGGGTTCAGGATCCCATAGTCAAAGTCGGCCTGGGGCCTGGTGGGGAGCTGGTGACCAGGAGAGGCTGATGTTCTGGTTTGAAAATACGATATTCAAATGTGAAGATATTTGAGTCTTCACCTTGCCCTTCTCCTATAACAGCATTAAGAAACTTTGAAAATGGGGTGGAAAGTGTGTAGAAATGGTCCATCCAGCCAATATAAAAACAATTTCTAGTTGGATATTCTTTTCTAGCCTCTGTGTATATGTTTTTATGCAGCTGTAATTACCTTTGTGAATAACTGTTTCCTGCCTTTTTACATAATACTGTAAAACCCTCATCACTTTTCATGGTTACATTAAAAAGGTGGCTTATTTTAGAAAATTGCTGAATGCTACTCCGAAGGGTACTCAGGTGTGCTGTTCTGACCAGGGCCCTGCTATCGGGGCACTTGGAGGCCCCACATGTGTGTGCAAATGCTCTGGACTCCTGACCCTGCTGAGAATCTGCTGGGAAACATAGTCTTCCCAGGGAAATAATGCACTGGTATACACAAATTGCTTATGATTCCAAAAGCCACACGTGGTTATTTGGATCCTTAATAAGGAGTCCATCCTAGATCTTGAAATGGACATCACATTTTAAAAATTTAAAGTAAACCTAATGTATGTAACTGGAACATTAGCAGTGTTACGTGTTTCTCACTTTATTTTTCATACCCCTGATTTTTCCCCCCTTTTCCCTTTATTATAAGATTGGTTAGACTTTACGTCTTGGCCCTAGATGGCACACAAATCAGTTTCTATCACTGTCTACAAAACACCCCCGCAAAATTGACCTTATCAGAGCAGTTCGTTTCTCCTGAGTCTGGGCCCACGCTCATGGCTGCATTCAGCTGGCAAGTTGGCCAGGTGATGGCAGGGCTTTTCTTTCCTGGCCTTTCATCGTGCCTTCTTCAGGGCATGGTGGTCTCAGGGCAACATCTCAAGGGGGGAAAGGTGTAAGCCGCAGGACCCTTGAGAGCTAGCCTTAGAGGCTATGTGTATCACATGACTTCCACCACACTTTTGGTCAGAGGAAATCACAAGAGCCACCCAGATCCAAGGATTAGGGAGCTAGGGTGCACCTCTTAGGGAGGAGGATTTCTTTGTGGGAGGAATCTTTGATCCTGGTTTGTTGCTGCTGTTGTTGTTCTGTTTTTTTTTTTTTTTTTTTTGAGACAGAGTCTCACTCCGTCACCCAGGCTGGAGTGCAGTGGTGCGATCTCGACTCACTGCAACCTCCCCACCTCTGCCTTCTGGGTTGAAATGATTGTTGTACCTCAGCCTCCTGAATAGCTGGGATTACAGGAGTGAGCCACCGTGCCTGGCCTGTGCTCCTGTTTTGTATTCTTCCACAATACATAGCAGATTCTCATCCCATGTGTATTGATCCCTTAGGGGAAAAAACTCTTTCTGGGAAGTGAAATTAGACATATCTTTTAACTAAATATGGTACTTAAGACTTTGAAAAATATCTTTGAAAACTTGTGTATGTTAAAGAGGTCCTCTGAGAAGGAACCTTAGTGATGCCTCTGCCATCTTCACTACATTCTCTCATGAGCCCGTTTTTTGTTACTGATTTGTATTGTACATTTGTATAGGCCCCAGGGAACAGTGATTTGATGGCCTTACCCTCCTTCTCTTAATATGCGTTGATGGTGTCTTTTGTCTTGGTTGTTGGCAAGTACAGGTGCTGACAAAGCTCAGGTTTGATGTTCCTTTGGGTTATTGTCTTGAGGTAGTTTGACAGCTGTTCAGCCTCAGGCTGTACAAATAACCCAGATCTGTTTTGGTTCTCTTTAGTCAAGCATAACATAGAGACAACACTAAGAGCAGGAATGAAAGAGACCCTATGTCACCCATTCTACTATGCCCTCCTGTAGAATTAGAACCCCTCATCACAAGAAGTTCAGGGAGAGATGGATCCAAAGAGAATAAGGTAGAGGGAAAAAAAGAAAACCAAAACAACTTGTTTGATCTTTTTTAAAAAAATCATGCCAGATTTTCTCCTACTCAGCAAAAGCAGATACAGTATATAAGGTTTAGAGCTGGGTGCTGAAAGGCTACAAGTGGCTTTTCTTAGAATAAATAAAACAGCTCATTAAAAGGCTGTTGGAACTCTTATAAATCAGCATGATTGGGATGTTTAACTTCGTTTCCTAGTTAACTTAGGATTGATTAATTTACACAACTTCTGGGGTAAGAGTATCTCTTTTTAGGGGTGAGGGACCTCATTTATTTTTGGAAGACTATCATGTATATCCAGTTGCTCTTTTAATTAGATTTACTTTAAAATGCCGCAGTCAACTCTCTTCGGTATAAAGCCAGACCCTCAGAGATATTGTCTATACAATTCAAAAGGTTTCAGAAAAATATTTTTAAAATTACATAATATTATTTAAAATATTTTTGAAGATTGCATAAAGATTACATAGAAAGCTTCTGAAATATTGCACAAATGGCTCTCTAAACAGAAAATTTGGCCGGGCACGGTGGTTCATGCCTATAATCACAGTACTTTGGGAGGCCAAGGTGGGAGGATTACCTGAGCCCAGGAGTTCCAGACCAGCCTGGGTAACACAATGAGAAAAAAAAAATCTAAAAATTAGCCAGGCGTGGTTGCATGCAGCTGTAGTCCCAGCTGCTTGGGAAGCTGAGGCGGGAGGATTGAGCCCTGGAGGTCAAGGCTGTATGAGATATGATCACGTCACTGCACTCCAGAATGGGTGACAGAGTGAGACCATCTCAATAAAATAAGATGCCGGGCATGGTGACTCACGCCTGTAATCCCAGCACTTTGGGAGGCTGAGGTGGGCAGATCACTTGGAGTCAGATGTTTGAGACCAGCCTGGGCAACATGGTGAAACCCCATCTCTACTAAAAATACAAAAAAAAATTAGCTGAACATGGTGGCAGGTGCCTGTCATCCCAGCTACTCAGGAGGCTGAGGCAGGAGAATCACTTGAACCTGGGAGGTGGAGGTTGCAGTGAGCCGAGATCACGCCATTGCACTCCAGCCTGAGCGACAGAACAAGACTCCGTCTCAAAAACTAAAATAAAATAAATAAAAAATAATAAGATAAAATTTGATTGGAAATTTAAGCTGTCGATGGGTCTGACAGTGTGGCATATGAAATACATGTTAATTAGTTTGAATTAATGTGAGGGTGCTTTTGGATCTTATAACTAGCAGTGTACGCTTAAGCAAAAAAAGTTCAGTTTTATTTTTTCTCAGACTAATATAATTCTAGTACCTTCCAAGTGCCAAGGTAGAATTCTGAATGTTTCTAAGAGGGTAAGAAATTGGCATATGACTGGGTGAAAAGTCATGCCATTTTTTTTTTTTGTTACTCATCTGTGGATTTCACCCCTCTGGGCTTTCCCCTAGCCAACGAATCTGGAGAAGCTTGAGGTTTGCGTGTTTTCTTCCAACTTAGTTTTGGTAGTTTGTTGTCAAGCTTCTCTCCCTGTGGTGTGCCATCTTACAGGAGTATCCTCACTTGTTTGTTCACTCAGTCAACATTTAGTAAATATTATGTGACAGACAGCCATGGGAAATATATTGATGAATAAGACTCAGTTCTTCATTTTTTTTTTTTAAGACAGGGTCTTGCTCTGTCACCCAGGCTGGAATGCAGTGGCAAGATCTTGCCTCAGTGCCACCTCCACACCCAGGCTCAAGTGATCCTCCCACCTCAGCCTCCAGAGTAGTTGGGACCACAGGCATGCACCACCATGCCCAGCTTTTTTTTTTTTATTTTTTTATTTTTTTTTATTTTTAGTAGAGACAGGGTCTTATCATGTTGCCCAAACTGGTCCGAAACTCCTGAGCTCGAGTGATCCGCCCACCTTGGCCTCCCAATGTGTTAGGATTACAGGTGTGAGCCACCGCGCCAGGCCAAGGTTCCATTCTTGTCTTCCATGAGCTCGTTACATAAATGGACCCGATAGATATGCAGATGGTGGACTATAGTACAGAGCAGAATGAAGTAAACTTTGTGATATCTGAACAGCCAAATAGCCCGACTTAAGGGGTAAAAGAGAGGCTCTTGGGGGGCATATAGAAAGCAGACTGGAGGCATCAGGCTTGCCCGGCCTCCTGGGGAGGATTCCCTAGGAGAAGGCAGGGAGCAGAGCTGAAGATGGGCAAATTGGTGACTGGCTGGGCCAGATCGTGGAGGACCCCTAAGTGCCATGTGAAGGAGTTTGGGTTTGATACTAGGCTTGGAAAGAGCTGCTGAAGGGTTCTGAAGAAGGGAGTGGCGGTCTTAAGGTTGGAGTGCAGTTATTAGAAGTGGGGAGCACAGGCAGAAGAGCAGAAGCCAGTGGGACTGGTGTAAGTTGAGTTTGCAAACCAGAGGGTCATCCATCCACAGAAGTGCAGTTGACCCTTGAACAGCACAGGGTTGAGCTGCGTGGGTCCACTTAAACGCAGACGTTTTCTAACCAAATGTGGGTCGATTTGAGGGGTGCTAAATCTGTATATACAGGGCTAACTTTCTGTATAGGCAGGTTCCTCAGGGCTGACTGTGCACTTGGATGTTGATATATCCGGGGTCCTGTAACCAGTCCCCTGCCTATACCAGGCGTTGACTGTAATTGGAAATTACTCGGAGATAACTGGAAATTCTGGTCCAGAGCTTAGATGAGAGGGTTTAGGGCTTAGTTTAGATTTGAGTGTACAATTGTCTGTGTTATTTTGCAGCCTTGAGGGGGAAAGAAGTTATTGGGAGAAGTGGGTTCTAGCGAGAATCCTGGGGTCGCCTATGGAAAGGAGCTGGTGGAGGAGGCACATGGAGTAGTTAGAGTGGTTGGAAGGGGTCCCAGAGGATGCAGGGAGAGGAAGGTGAGTAGGGGAAATGGGGGCGGGGGTTAACAGTGTCTGCAGTTTCAGAGGGGTTGATCCCTTCATTCTAGATAGTCACTTTATCACCCTTGTTTGCTGTCGTTATTGTATATCATGTCTGATTTCAGAAATTTTATTTCACGCAAAGCCTTTAAACCAGCAGCTCTTGGGTTTAGATGAGTGGTTCCCAGCTCTCTCTGCACATCAGCATCCACAGGGCTGCTTTGAAAGAGTCCTTGGGCCACTTTTACAGAGTGCGCATTCTTGAGTCTCCTTTCCAGAGATTGTGATTTAAGTGGCCTGAGTTGCTCCAAGCTGCCCAGAGAATTCCAGTATGCAACCAAGTGTGAGAACCCCTGATGCAGACTTCTGCAGGGCCTGCTTTCTTGTGTTTCCGCAGTGTTGTGACTGACTGCCATGGTTGCTTCAGGGGTCTCTGAGCTTGCCATCCAGGGTGTGTGTTAACTGTGTTCTTTTGGAAAGCAAACTAAGACTGTACTGAAACTCCTATAATCT
This sequence comes from Rhinopithecus roxellana, assembly GCF_007565055.1. NCBI lineage: Eukaryota > Metazoa > Chordata > Mammalia > Primates > Cercopithecidae > Rhinopithecus > Rhinopithecus roxellana. The sequence continues at coordinate 5,784,822 of NC_044568.1, read as the reverse complement.
GGTGTTAATAGGTAATATGGTGGGTTAGTTGTTCACATGGTCTGGCTAATAGCTCGTGGTATACCATAAGTAGATTAGGAATTGTCAAAGAGTTTAGATGTCCTTAAGTGCCAGAGCTGCACATTTTTATTGTTTTTGTAGATAAAAAGGCCTTTAAATCCTATGGGCTGGTTGAAGTTCTTGAATATTTTTGTGCTGTAGATACATGGAAATCCCAACTAATGGTGTAGTTTATAGTGTATGGGCACAGGGGTTAGTTGGCCCTTTTGGCCTCTGGCCAAGTGCATTGTGATGGCTTTGACTCTGTGATTTTCTTTTCTGTGACTGTTTTAAGTCCTGGGAAGAACTGGCAGCCCACAGATGCTGCAGCAGCATTTGAAAAGAGAATACTGATTGCAGGCGAACTTAACCCGGGATTAGGGTGGAGTTGGAAAGGTGGCAGTGTGATTGTATCGACAGGTGCTCTTCATGGAGCAGTGACTCCTGTGCCTGTGGGTGAGTGTGAGGGATGTGTGGGGAAAGTACACTAATGGTTGTTACTATCTGCTGTGCACCAGGCTGCCAGAGCTGCTGAGGGGGAGAGCAGACAGAAGTTCTTCACCCAGGATATTAATGGAATCCTATTAGAGTGAGTATCGTCTGTCTATCTGTCTGTCTGTCTGTTTCTGCTATTACTGAGCTTGGGGCAAGCCAGCCAGGGGAGAATGGGAGTATAATTGAACTGCATAAAGGTGACCACCAATGAGATAAAATAATCGGATTAACGTGGTTTCATTGTTGTTTTTCTATTAAAAATCAAAACACAACAGGGACACCAAATACTTGTCTCCAGAAGTGATAGACCTCCCTGATCTTAGGCAGCAGGCATTAATAGCATATGATAATCATGGCCTGTTGGAAGAGGATTTCTTGGCAGGTATGAGAGGAGGAGAGAGAGAAGGTGTTGCTTGCCTGTCTCTGAGAAGCCTGAAGAATGAGAGACAGCCTGGTGGCCTCAGGGGTCTGTTCTGCCTTGGGTGTTGCTTGGCGTCCCTGGCCATTCCCCTTGCTTGCACTCCTGCTCCTCGTGCCACGTGCGTTATCCCTAATGCTGTTCCCACACACCTGAGCCTCTGAGACACCACGCTGTGTGAATCGGGTTAAAAAGCAGAAGAGCAAATGTCTGTAAACCCAGACTGGGAAAAGTGAATCCTTGTGGCCTGGCCTGCAGTGTTGCCACTTTTCTCCTGGTTGCAGTTTGTGGCAGGAGAAGCTTGTTGCTCAACAGCTGAGGAGTTTATGTATGTAAGAATAGTTGTCAAAATGTGGGTGTTCTACCAAATGGCCTTGCCTGGCCAGAGCTGGGATTGGCCCCTTGGGTCAGGAAGTGTGGGCTGCAGAGAGCACCTGAGCATTGGTGCGGATGATAGGGTTGTGTCAACAAGGAACCTGTTTGAGCGTGCCAGATATGGACAGCTCAAGGCATTGAAGAGAAATATTTTTTTGCTTATCTAGTTGGAGAAACTGGAGGAGTGAGGCTTTTTCTGACCTCTTAATGGTTGATAAAACTGGGGATTAGGGGGAAAAAGAAGAAATGCTGCCGGGAAGTATTTCCTGTCAACCCCAAGTAACTCATGATTTTCCACTTTGAAAGCTTGAAGTGCTTCAGAGTTTGTTCTCCTGGGCTCTGTTTTCCTGGTCTTGATTTTGACCTGAGAGCCTTGACCCACGTTACCTAACTATGTTCATCAGGCTTGGGACTTGGTCTTGTTTGTCGATTGCTGAAGATGTGTTTCCTTGGGCACTCAGTTACATTGTGTAACCAACAAGACAGGGTCTGAGCTGCCTTTGGCCCCTAGCTTTCCTCTCCACGTATGGTGAGCTGATGAAGACGAGAGTTGCCGTGAGCTGCAGCCGGTGGTGACTGTGTTCTGTTCTTCAGCATAGAGGCGCAGACTCGGGAGCTGAGCAGTCAGGTCCGCTCTGGGGTGTATGCCTATCTCGCGTCATTCCTGCCCTGCAGCAAGGATGCCCTGCTCAAGCGTGCTCGGAAACTTCACCTCTATGAACAGGTGGGTGACCCTAGAGTGAAGCCCTTTGGCTTTGGGGCCTGGCGGAGGGGTGACTGAGTCTTAATCAATGCTGCATCTGCTGCCCCACTGCCTCCTTGTGATCACCCTGTCGTGCGTCCTGAACGTAAGAGCGATGTGTAAACCTGCCTTGAATTTTGTCCCACTCTTCACAGGGGGGGCGTCTGAAGGAGCCTCTCCAGAAGCTCAAGGAAGCCATTGGCAGGGCAATGCCGGAGCAGATGGCCAAGTACCAGGACGAATGCCAGGCACACACGCAGGCAAAGGTTGCCAAGTAAGTTTGTCCTGGCGCTTGGATGGCGCGACCCTCCCGTCTCTTGCCTCTTCCCCTCCCGTTTTTTTGGTGTGTACTGCCATTTCTCCAGGAGCCTCTTGGCTCTTCTTTGGCCTTTTCTCCTTCTCTGTGAAGTCCCAGTTGTGCAGAGGGTGAGGGGAGAGGTGGTGGGCAGGAGCACCTTGGGGCCCCATGTAATTCTATTCACCCTGTAGGATGCTGGAAGAGGAGAAAGACAAGGAGCAGAGGGACCGGATTTGTTCGGATGAGGAAGAAGATGAAGAAAAAGGGGGCAGGAGGATAATGGGACCTCGGAAGAAGTTTCAGTGGAATGATGAGATCAGGTGTGCCCTCACTGGGACTTGGCCTCTTTGGAGGGTTGGTGGGGCCGTGTCTGAGCACGTCCCCTATTGCTGACAAAGGTTAGGCTCATTTACTTTCATCAGGGCTGCTGAAAGCACATGATTGGAACCTTGAAGAAGCATCTGGAGTAGTTTGGAGTTTCTGATTTCTGCCTCCTTCTCAGGGAGCTACTGTGCCAGGTGGTGAAGATCAAACTGGAGAGCCACGACCTGGAGAGGAACAACAAAGCCCAAGCTTGGGAGGACTGCGTGAAGGGCTTTCTGGACGCGGAGGTCAAACCCCTCTGGCCCAAAGGCTGGATGCAGGCCAGGTGAGGGCTGTGTGCTGAGATGGGCATCTGTGCAGTCAAGACATGTTTGAACGCTGCTTTTGTGCCAGGCCAGCAGGATCCCTGCCCACAGGGAGTCACTGTCTAGCTGCCTCAACTCTGATCTCACCTGAGTAATTGGGGGACATGCAGGTAGCTGGGAAAGGGTGTTCTGGATCTTCCTGGAGGAAGGGAAGTTGCCTGCAGGGTTTTGTTTTTGTCATATTTTTTGTCCCACTTCAGGTTGAGGTTTGGCCTCCCATCTCAATATGCACTTTCCTTTTTTTTTTCTTTTTTTTTTGAGACGGAGTCTCGCTCTGTTGCCCAGGCTGGAGTGCAGTGGTGCAATGTCAGCTCGCTGCAAGCTCCACCTCCTGGGTTCACGCCATTCTCCTGCCTCAGCCTCCCGAGTAGCTGGGACTACAGGTGCCCGCCGGCATGCCCAGCTAATTTTTTGTATTTTTAGTAGAGATGGGGTTTCACCGTGTTAGCCAGGATGGTCTTGATCTCCTGACCTTGTGATCCGCCCGCCTCGGCCTCCCAAAGTGCTGGGATTACAGGCGTGAGCCCCCGCGCCTGGCCACACTTTCCTGTTTGAACATACAGGCTGCTGCGAGCATTTGAGAGATGGGTTCATCTTGGGTCCTTCCTGATGTTCCTGAAGAAGCCTCATTTGCAGGGAGCAAGGCTGACTCCTTATTGGAACTAAGTGCCAGGCTTCCGTCTCAGAGGCTACCTTGTACGAAGTCGCTTCCTGCGAATGAAGTTATTTCTGTCATACACGGGACAGAGAAAGTTAGCTGGAGTGATTTTCTTGATTGGACCTGAATCATCTGTTGTGCGGACAGATCTTGGAACCTTTGAAATTGCAGTCCTCTCCACATAGGCTGGACTCATGTGAAGAACATTTTTTGTTGAGTTTCTCTGGACAAAGACGCGCTGGGTCACTCCACGTTTTATTCCTGGATTGGAGGGAATAGGCAATAAGGAAAGTGCTGTGCCCTTTAGGAAAGCATCACCATGAGAGGTTTGAGGCAGAGCCATACATTTTCTTGGTAAAGGCCATACTCAGCCTTTGGGCAGCCAGTGTGGCCCATTCCGATCCTCTCACCAGGAATTTGGCTCCCCAATCCATTGACCTTTTTTGTGTGTGTGAGGGGAACAGAGTCTCGCTCTGTTGCCCAGACTGGAGTGCAATAGCACAATCTTGGTTCACTGCAACCCCTGCCTCCCCGGTTTGAGCGAATCTCCTGCCTCAGCCTCCCGAGTAGCTGGGATTACAGGCGTGCGCCACCATGCCTGGCTAATTTTTGTATTTTTAGTAGAGACGGGGTTTCACCATTTTGGCCAAGCTGGTCTTGAACTCCTAACCTCAGGTGATCCACCTGCCTTGGCCTCCCAAAGTGCTGGAATTATAGGCGTGAGCCACTACGCCTGGCCAATTGACATTTAATGAGGGATAGCCACTGAGTACCGGGAACACTAGCAAAGCTCTGGGAGTAGTGTCCCAGCTTTCTGGGGCGTGTACAGATGCCTGGTGTTCTGTGTCTTTCAGGACTCTGTTTAAGGAGAGCAGACGAGGCCATGGGCACCTAACTTCAATCCTGTGAGTGTCTTGGTATTTTCATATCTCAGGACAAGTGTTGTTTTTGGTCTCCTCTGGATATTCTCTAAACCTTTTCTGTGCTCATTCCTTTGAACAGGGCCAAGAAGAAAGTTATGGCTAACCCCTCTAAAATCAAGGTGAAGGTGAGTCAGTTTGCTCAGGTCACATGTCAGCTATGCTCATCTCCCTGCAACTATGCTCTGGAAACCTGTCAAGTGACTGTGGAAGCTCATTGATCTTTACTGGTCTGGGGACAGCTACTCAGGATGGCATTCTTGAAGTTATACCGGGACAGAGACCCAAGCCACTTAACCCCCCTCTAGCCTTGGTTCTACAAACAGTACCCAGCTGGCCCAGTTCCTGGGGTTCTTGTGGGATTAAGTGGGATCTTCTTGGCAGCCCTCTGAGGAGTCAAGAGCCCCTGCAGATGTGAAGGTATTATGCTGTGATCTTTGTATGGAAGAAATACACTCGAGCCAAGTGCAGTTTAGCTTGGAGCCACAGCAGAAAGAAAAGGCGACTTTGTTGAGCCACCACGCAGAAATGGAGGGCAGTACAGTGGCTGGAGAATAGACATTGTGAAGATTACCTTGGATGTTGCAGAAACCTCTCAATGTAGTAAAAATTGCTGTTTATCAACATTTTTTCCAGTTCTTAGTGTGGTGCCCTTAGCCATGCCTAAGCAGACTGAGAGAATGAGATGTGCAAGTCATTTACTCTTAAGTAACTGTTGAGCTCCCACAATGTGCCAGACACACTGTATTAAGCACCAGGGATGCAGGAGTGAAGCATTAGACCCCATTCTTGTTCCCATGAAAAACTCACTCTTCTTTGAACCCAGTCTGAGGAGTTAGGTGCTGGGAAAAATCAAGGAGGAAAAAATAGCTGCTTTAAGCCATTCTCATGCCATGCCTTGGTCTGATTGCAGTTAGGAGTGCGCTAAGACAGTGGGAATGCCAGTAGGCAAAGTATCTCTTCATGAGAGTCTTACACTTCTCAAAACAGAAGAAAATTTCTCCTGGTAGCGTGTTTGTACTTAGCAACGAAGCATGCCGGGGTAAACCCAGCCCTGGCCAACCAGATACTTGCCAGGGGTGATGAAGCCATGGCATCTAAAGTCAAGGTGGGCGCGGCTCCTGCTCTCTCCCACCGCTTGTTTTGTAATTATACAGGAAGACCCAGTTTTTTGCGCCTCAAGTTCACATGTTTATATCCTCACAACAGGCCAGTGTTGGCATCTTTGGACCTTTCTAACATCAGCATTTCTGTTTTCCTTTAGGAATCGTCTACGAAGCTTGATAAAAAGGTTTCTGTCCCATCAGGACAGGTTGGTGGCCCCATTGCTTTGCCCTCAGATCACCAGACAGGAGGCCTGAGTATTGGGGCCTCGAGCAGGGACCTCCCATCCCAGACATCGGGCAGCCTTGCTAACCCTCCTCCTGTCAACCTGGAGGACTCGTTGGATGAAGAGTTGATCCGCAATCCAGCCTCCTCTGTGGAAGCTGTGTCCAAGGAATTGGCTGCATTGAATAGCAGAGCAGCTGGGAACTCTGAATTCACACTGCCTGCACCCTCAAAAGCACCTGCAGAAAAAGTTGGAGGTGTTTTATGTGCAGAAGAAAAACGGAACTTTGTGAAGCCCAGTCCTTCTGCTCCACCACCGGCTAGCTCTCTGCAGTCACCCCTCAATTTTCTGGCAGAACAGGCTCTGGCACTGGGGCAGTCCTCTCAGGAGAAAAAACCAGAGAGTTCTGGCTACAAAGAGCTGTCCTGCCAGGCTCCCCTCAATAAGGGCCTGCCAGAAGTACATCAGTCTAAAGCAAAGCACCACAGCTTGCCACGGACGTCTCACGGGCCCCAAGTGGCAGTTCCCTTGCCTGGCCCCCAGGTCAAAGTCTTTCATGCTGGTACTCAGCAACAGAAAAACTTCACGCCCCCATCTCCGTTTGCCAATAAGCTCCAAGGCCCAAAGGCTTCTCCCCCGCAGTGTCATCGTTCCTTCCTGCAGTTAGTGAAGACAGCAGCCAAAGGCCAGGGCTTCCATCCCTCTGCACCAGCCACCTCAGGAGGCCTGCCAGCCTCCAGCAGCAGCTCTCACAAGACCCCAGCCTCGTCCTCTTCTGCCCTGAGCCATCCAGCAAAGCCACACTCGGTCAGTTCTGCAGGCTCATCTTACAAGAATAATCCCTTTGCCAGCTCTGTCTCCAAACATGGGGTTTCTTCTGGCAGCTCTTCCTTGGGAGGAACACCAGTCCAGAGTTCTGCTTCTGGGAGTCTGGTCCCTGGCATACAACCTCCCTCCGTGGGACAGGTCACCAGCCGACCTGTCCCAAGCTCAGCAGGGAAAAAAATGCCTGTTTCCCAGAAGTTGACCCTGGTAGCGCCTCCAGGCGGTCCAAACGGAGATTCCAGTGGAGGGACCCAGGGAGTGGCAAAGTTGCTGACCGCACCCCTACCCTCTTCAGTCAGTGGTGTGACATCGTCTACCTCCTTGTCAGTGAGTATCCGGCATAGCACCCTGCCCTGCCCCACTCACAGGGGCCTTGGGGATGAGGTTGCTTGCCTTGCCCCGGGTAGAGAGAGAGATCTAAAACCACAGGTCAGGTAGGAACAGTGGGCTCAGACGTAGGAAGGGAGACTGGGCTCAGGTATTCACTTTTCTGGTGACAGGAAGCCCAGGATGGCCTAAAGCTTCTTCTGAAGAGGGCCAAGGGAGCTAAAAGACAGCCAGCACCATGCCTCTTCGGGGGCTGGGTCTGTGTGGCACAGAATGAGCCACAGCACTCGCCTTCTGTGACCCCTTGCCTCTCCGTCTCCCTAAACAAGGCGGATGGAAGTGCTGTCTTCTCTCAGTTGAGTCATGTGGGGGTGTTCATGGACTAGGAATAGCAGGACCTTCTAAGAGTGATTCTGTTGATTTTTGAAGGACAGAGTCTAGTAATTAATGTATCTTGCTTGTGTGTAATTACAGCAGGTTCGGGAAGAGGGAATGAGCATTTCTTTTTCTTTTTCTTTTTCTTTTTCTTTTTCTTTTCTTTTTTTTTTTTTGAGATGGAGTCTTGCTCTGTCACCCAGGCTGGACTGCAGTGGCGCTGTCTCGGCTCAACTGCAAGCTCCGCCTCCTGGGGTTCCCTGCCTCAGCCTCCCGAGTAGCTGGGACTACAGGAGCCCCCCACTGCGCCCGGCTAATCTTTTGTATTTTTAGCAGAGACGGGATTTCACTGTGTTAGCCAGGATGGTCTCGATCTCCTGACCTCATGATCCGCCCGCCTCAGCCTCCCAAGTGCTGGGATTACAGGTGTGAGCCACCGCGCCCGGCCTCTTTTTTTTAATATATAAATGAAATGGTTGCAAAGACAAAACCATAGAAAGGTCTGTTGGAGGTCTCACCTCCTTTCCTGCACCCACCACCCCTGTAAGGTAACTAGGCTTTTTAATTTTTGGTTTATTTTCTTTTTAAACAAAAGATTAATAAATATATACAAAGGTGTATATATGTGTATATGTATGTATGTGTATGTGTATAAATATATATGCACATACACATGAACATTTATGGATATCTATATTACATCTTTCCCTTCACAAAGGAGCCTTTTTTTTTTGTTGAGACAGAGTCTGGATGTGTCACCTAGGCTGGACTGCAGTAGCGTGATCACAGCTCACTGCAACCTCTGTAGGAGACATATTTAGTATCCTGCTTTTTAAAAAATTATGTTCCCTGGAATCCATTCCATGTTGGTTCATAAAGACTGTCCTGGGTCCTGTCTTTGGGGCTGCAGGGTCGGAGGGTGCCTCTGAGGGCCATCTGACATGGATGTGTGTGTCCTCCTTTGTGTTGCCAGGTTTGGTGTGAGTCAGCCATGAACAGGACTGGAGTTCTTACCTCTTGCTGTGTTTCTTCCCTAGAAAGGAGCGAGTGGGACCGTGATGCTGACCGGCTCCTCTTTGATGGCTTCACCCTACAAATCCAGCAGCCCAAAACTGTCTGGGGCCATGAGCTCGAACACCGTGGGAATTATAACCCCCGTCCCTATTCCTGTCCACGTGCTCTCCTTCAGCGCTGACTCCTCTGCCAAAGCAGGGGTCTCCAAGGATGCCATCGTCACAGGCCCTGCCCCCGGGCCCTTCCACCATGGCCTTGGCCACAGTAAGTGCTTCTTTGCTGCCTCTGGTCACTTGGGAACCTCTAGATTGTGGCCGGGGTCCTGCTGTCATGTACTCTGGTTCCTGTGTTTGAGTCTGGTGTGTGACTGTGGGGAACATCTCCGGGAACTGTGCCGAGCCCCCACTGCCCCTTTGGGTGTGGTGCCCAGACTGGCCTGGCAGGTTGTCAGGGGCTCTTGCCTGCTGGAGCTGCTTTTCCGTGCCTGTCTTCAATGTGTGTGTTTTGTTCTTTTCTCCCCTCCTGTTTTCTCTCAGGTCTTCTGGCTGGCTTGCACTCCAGCCCGCCCCATGCAGCGCCTCTCCCACACGCTGCCGTGCCCACCCATATCCCGCAGAGTCTGCCAGGTAATGACCCGACGGTCAGTGTGCCATGCGCACCGTGCGCCTTCGCCCTCTCCACCCCTAGGTGCTTTGCCACTGCCAAGGTCTTGGTGTCTTTGCCTTGTCGCTGTTGTTTTGGTTTGTCCTTTGAGGCTGTACTTTGTCAGTACTCAGGGTGACACGCACTTCTACTCTTGAGGTTTCCTCTGGTCCCCACTTGGAGCTGCCGCTGGGTCAGCCTCAGCCTGTGTGATCACAGGGAAAGTTGCGGGGGGCAGGGTGGGGCGGTTTTGTGTATGATGGAGGAGTTCCTAACCCTCGGCTCGCTTTTTCTCTTCAGTTAAAAAAAAAAAAGGAAGGTAGGCCGGGCGCGGTGGCTCAAGCCTGTAATCCCAGCACTTTGGGAGGCCGAGATGGGCGGATCACGAGGTCAGGAGATTGAGACCATCCTGGCTAACAGTGTGAAACCCCGTCTCTACTAAAAAATACAAAAAACTAGCCGGGCGAGGTGGCGGGCGCCTGTAGTCCCAGCTACTCGGGAGGCTGAGGCAGGAGAATGGCGTGAACCCGGGAGGCAGAGCTTGCAGTGAGCTGAGATCCGGCCACTGCACTCCAGCCCCGGCGACAGAGTGAGACTCCATCTCAAAAAAAAAAAAAAAAAAAAAAAAAAAAAAAAAAAGGAAGGTAATGGTGCATCTTCTCCAAGGGCTAATTGGGTGCAACAAGGTCTTGAAATACAAGCTGCTCCACTTTCAGATGTGATTGCTTAACAGAAGACTCTCTAAACTTTGTTTCCATTAAAGGGAAAATCCAAGTAGCAGCCAGAGGCCACAGTGCAAGACTTTGAGAGGAGCAGCTTTAAATCTGTCCAGGTGTAAAAACTCCATCAAAACAGATTTGGAGGCACAGCAGGCATGTGGCCGGCACCCCCCTTAGAATAGCGCCTTCTGAAATAGGGAGGCTCTAAAAGCCTCAGGCTTGAGGCTGGTCTGGTAGCACCTGAGAAGAGGGCTCAGGTGCCCCGGGTTGGCACCTTTGCATTGAGTGCATCTGTCTCACCCTGCCCCAAGTCGGCGATTCTTGGGTACGCCTCCTGGAATTCTGGCATGGGAAGTCTCATGGTGTCTTGGCTTTGACCTAGCATTCTTCCTACTGTAGACCTGCTTCAGACATGACCAGGGTGCTACTTGGATAAGGGGAGAGCCACTCTCATGGAATACAGCTGAGGTAACCCTGGTGAACTGGTGCCAGGTGGAAGGAAGGGCCCTCTATGCTGCACATCTCCCAAGTTACATCCGCCTCATGATGTGCTGTGGCTCCCTGGCACCATGGCATCATAGTAAATGCCAGAGACCATATGGGGCAAGACTCAATCTGGTTATCTCCACAGTGGAAATTGTGCTGCTTTGAGTGGCTAAGCCTACAACACTAGTGACTTCTCCTTTCCTTGGGAGGAGAAGTAAAGTGCAGTGACTTCTCTACAAACTAGAGGCTGCAGAGCCAGCTTGGTAAGAGCAGGGGTCTTTCCAAAGTCAGGCTGCCCTGCCTCTGCTTACTCTCAGGAACGTTACTCTCAGAAAAGCAAAGTAATTGAGGCCGGACCTGGTGACTCACACCTGTAATCCTAGCACTTCGGGAGGCCAAGGGAGGAGGATTGCCTGAGTCCAGGAGTTCAAGACCAGCCTGGGCAACATGGCAAGACCCTATCTCTACATTAAAAGAAAAAAATTAGCCAGGTGTGGTGGCATGTGCCTGTAGTCTCAGCTACCCCCAGTAGTATATAGCTTCAATGAGGAGGAGGATATTGAATGTCCCCAACAAGAGGAGATGAAAAACATTTGAGGTGATGGATATGCTAATAACCCTAACCTGACACTACACGTGTTAGGTGTCAAAACATCACTGTGTACCCCATAAAATAGGTATCATTATTATGTGTCAGTTTTTAAAACTGTTTAAGGCTGTCAGAGTCTGGATGTGGTGGCGTTGAGAGGCAGGAGGATTGCATGAACCCAGGAATCGGGGTACAGTGTGCTATGGTCATGCTTGTGAAAAGCTGCTGTCTGGGCAACATAGTGAAACCTCATCTCTTAAAAAAAAGTTTTTTTTAATCAGCTTAAAAGTTCGGGGAAAAAGAAAGTCAGTCAGAAAAGCAACTATACCAAAACGGTTATCCATGTGAGCTTCTCTCACTTCCTTAGATGGACTTTAGCTTATAGGATGACACGAGATGCAAGTAAGAAGCTATTTGTGCATTTCGGCTGTGTGACTTGTGTCTGCATTGCTTTCCTTTCTTCTGTGGACTGAGAATGCTAGTCCTTTGAATTTGTCTTTACAGGACCTGAGGGTCTTTTGATGTAAGAGAATGAATGATCATCGCTGCCTTGAGTTCTATGTGATCGTCAGGCCTTGCCTCAGGATGGCAATTGTAGCCTGAGATGACGTAATCCAAGTTGCATAGCAGAGTTGCTCTTCTGGGAACACTGTGCTGAGTGACCACCAACCTTCACAGTGCTAGTGTGCTTGCAGGCTGCGGCCAGGAGCAGTGTACACGAATAACCACTGGCTGGTGTCTCATGGCTTGTTTGAGCTCTGGAACACTCAGCATTTGGTGACTTTTGCTATTTAGATGTTTCCCTTGAAGTTTTGTTACCACTGCCTTAAGGAAATCAGAGAGCCTGAAAAACTTGTGTTCTAATTTTTCTTACTCTTTTCCAGGTGCTCCTCAGCTTCACGGGAAAGGGCCTGCTGTACCACGGAAATTGTGACCGCTTCAGAGGCAAGGCTTGCCACTTGGGTCTGGGTGGAATCAGAACGTGCAGGTCTCCCAGGATGGACACTCACTGCGCCCTTTCTGCTGCTTGGTGTTCTTCTGGAGGAGCGTGAGTTCTCAGTGGAGCGCTTCTTGGCACTTCTGACATGCCTCCCACGGAGGGAGCTGGGTCCTTGCTGCTCAGGAGGTGCAGACTATCCTGTGCTCTGGGCCTTGCGGCTCTTGCTAGACGGTTGTTAGAGGGGCAGCTCTAGGCTGGGCTGTGTGCTGGGCCATGGTGGGAGGCATGGTGTTTACAGGCTCTGGTGGCAGAGCAGTTGGCACACCTGCGGGTGAATCTGCCTGACCCCCTTGCATTTGGTCAGAGTACCTCAGAGCACCCCACTGCTCAGGGGCTCCTTCTGGCCGCAGTAAGCTCCCTGGATGGTCACAGTGCCGCCTCATCCCCAGGCTGTGTGCTCAAGAGAACAAAACCCAGGCCAGAGCCACAGCTAGGAGACATGCGTTGTCCCTGCAAAATATTAAGAACACCTAGGGTGTGCGCACTGTGGGGGCCAGTTTCTCCTTGAAACATGACAATGAAGCTCTTTTAGAGAAAAGACCTTTGTAGATTCAACAATTGTGATAGGATTTTTACAGACACCTATTTTGGGCTCAGTTTTCATCATTACCATTAAATGCATTGGATAGAAGGGGACTGTTCTTCACACATCATGTTATAGGAAGACATAATTCCAGTGCCTTTATGGTGGAGCAGAATTCGACCACACAGGTCCATTCAGCCCTCTGAGTGGCTCTGAGGTGAAGACCTTTTTAAAGATATGTCTGTATTCAAGACAAAGCCAGTTTTGAGTTTTTTACACGTGCACATCATTATCTGTGCTGTCCTGACTAGAAGGGTGTCTGGGCCCCCAAATTCCAAGTCCCAGTGTAGCCAGGGCTCCCATTTTGCTTTTCCAGAGTTTGTGGAGTTGTACTGCAGAGCCCAAAGCCCTTCATCTTTCTGAGGGTCAAGGATACCAGGGGTCCCGAGTCACAGATAGACATTCCAGTTTGTCGTCTTAGGAATCATTCGTAGGCAGTGCGGCAGAAGCAGGCCTCTGTGAAGTGTCTGCCAGGTAGAAATAGGCCTTGAAGTCCTGGGGCCCTCCAGGCAGTGGGGTTATGTGTCGACTTAAGGGTGATGTACGGAAGAGCTTGAGGAGTGGTTCAGAGAGACTAGGACAGTTACTGCAGAGCTCCTAAGTCACCACTCAACCAGTGGCTGTTTCACAAGGATTTTGAGGGCACTTGCCTGTCCTGTGAGGTCTTTGCCACAAGGTGAGTCTGAACTGACTGCTCCAGCTAAGTGATCTCAGGCACGTTGAGAGTATAGTGTCCTCAGCACGTGCACCTGGGGGAAAACGGATCGCTCTTGGCTCTTGACTCCCAGGGTACAGCGCCCAGTAACTCACCCTTCATTCAGAGGTTTACTGGCCTTCCTGGTTTCCCAAGGAGCAAGACCTCTGTCCACCCTTTGGCCTGGCCTCTGCTCTGACTCCTTTTTTACATAAGAACCAATCTGTGTTTCACATTGGGCTAAGTGGATTCCTTATCCCTTTATTATATATATTTTTTGCAACTTGGATTTCCAGTTTGTTTACAGAGTAGTCTTAGGTAGTAGCAAAAGAGCCAAAGAAGAGATTTGTATTGCTGAGCTCAAAGCCAAGCAGAGGCCGGCAGTGGAGGCTGAGCAGGGACTCTCCAGGCTTCTCTGCCCATAAACACCCAGGTCCCAGCCCCTCCTTCCTTTCCCTTTGGTGCTCCCTCCTCCCCATGTACCATTGCGCGCGCAGCTGGAGCAGAATACCCTCATTTTTAGGAATCTAGTGATGCCTCTTGCCTCAGGGAAACGTTTCTTTGATGGGGAGTTTGAGATTTCTTTTTGTTTATGCTTTATTTGTGGTAATGAAAGAGCGAATGACTGAATAGCCATGGCAAGGCAGATCTACAGGCGAGGCCGCAGCAGAGGGTAGGGCAGAGCGGCCTCGGGGTCTGGGGGCTGCAGGGGTTTCCTTGGTGCAGCGAAAGTCTCTGAGCACTTACCGGGCGTGGCCGTTTCTTATGTGTGAGAGGGGCTGTGGCTTTTGTGCAGCAACTATGTTGGTGTTAGGGGTGGTGTGGAGATTGTTAATCTTGTATAAAGTGATTCAATAAATTGTTTCAAGGTTTCCAAAACATTTTTTCTCACTCTTTTTTTTCTACCCTGTGGAAGTAGTACTTCCTGTAGGAGCTGTTATATATGGAATATCCATTTTGGCTGAAAGCCAAGAGGGAGTGGGGGAATTAAGCCTTGCATGCAAAAGAAGAAACACGTGGACCGTAAAAGTAGACTCCAGCCACCAGGTTTATTTTCATGCTATAAATAAAGTTCCCTATTACTTCCCATTTTCTTATGTTCTACATGAGATACAGAGAACCAGAAATTCGCGTGGTGAATAATCAACTGTTTTGTATACCTAAATACCAATGAGATAATAAGCGAGACTTGTAAAGCACTGAAACTAAGGCTAACAGCAACACAATCCACTATCAAAGGATTTAAATGCCAGAACTGTGAAACATTCTCTGTAGGTGCCGGGACAGTCTGGCTGACAATTAACATCCACTCTAGCACCGAGGCCTGGACACTTGTGGTTTCTGTTCACCTTTGCTGGCTTGGAGCCCAGATCTGTCTCATGAGCAGAGTAACTACTGAGGAGGCTTCTCTGATGGAAAGTTTGTTTTAAGCCAGAAATCTGGAGAGATGTCATGCCAGGCAGCAGCCCCCACGGGCCCAGGCCTTTGTGGGGCAGTGTCACTAGTGTGCCACCAGTACCCATGCTGCATGGAGTGGGCTTGGCTGCTGTGGTTGGCTTGTGCTTTAGTGGTTTTCAGATTGTGTGCAGGTGTCACGAGGAGTTTGGAGTGTATAGGAAAAGGCATCGCAGTTGTCCAATCATTGGAGGATGAAGTGGGTCACTCAGGGTGAAGGATGGTTGGAACTGAGAGTTGCCTGTCTTCAGCCAGTGCCTGTCCCATATGTGGGCTGGACTCTAAGCAGCCTGGCAGCAAGGGTGTGTATAAAATGCTTGGCCTACACCAGGGCTAGGGAGAAGACGACACCAGGGAGGTCACAGCATCAGAGGAGAACCAGCATCTGCCGCTACGAAGAGTTACAAGAGCTGTGCCTACTTCTGCCCAGATACCAAGACTGCCAGCTCCTGGATGGACATGTCCTTGTTGACGTAGCGGTCATACTGAGCAGGGGTCAGCCTGCCACTCTGCAGGGCCTCTTCGATGGAGAACTTCTTGCCAGACTTCCTGTCGTGTATTACTGAGGACTCCCCATTAGGACCCTTCACCGAGATCTCCTCCCAGTCGCACTCCTGGCTTCTGAGTTTCACGAACATGTTCCAGTCGATGAGCCCCGCGCGGTGGGCTTCCTCCGGGGACAGCTCGCGGCCTGTGTCGGGGTGGATGACTACGATGGAGCGCCGCAGGTGGTTCTCCCGCTGCTCCCGCTTGACAGCCACGGAGCCCAGACGTTTCTGAAGCTCGTCGATCTCGAGGTCTTTGTCCTTGGAGAGCCTCTTGAGGTCATCCAGTTCCCTCTCCAGGGACCATAGTCTGGAGTCATGGTTGGTCCCAGAGTCCGCCATGGTCATGTTCCGCAGGTCTCGTGTTTCCGTCGCTGCCATGTCAATTTCCGATTGGAGCCTTCGGGTCTCCAGCTGCAGGTTTTGCCTCTCCAGCTGTAATTTGTGGTTCTCTTCCCTTAGAAAGTCTAGTTCCTTGGATGACTTGGAGTTATGGAATTCCAGCTCCGAAAGTCTGGCTTCCAGCCGGCTCACCTCAACATCCAGTTCGCGCTTGCTGCGGCTCTCCTCCTCCAGGTTGCTCTTGAGCCTCTGGATCTCTTGTTCGGTGTCACCCTTCTCCACCTGGATGCTCTCGGAGAGCACCACCTTCTCCTTGACCTCCGCCTTCTCCAGTGCAGCCAGTTTCCTCCGGAGTGGCTCGAGTTCACCCTCCAGGAGCTGCCGCCGGTGCTGCTCTTCTTCCAGCTGGAGTCGGAGCAGGGCATGCTCTCGGGCCTGCTGCGGGTCCTGCTGCAGCACCACCTTCTGCTTGCGGGTTACCTTCTCACGGGCCTCAGCTTCTTCCTGCTCCAGCGCTGCCAGCCGCTGCTGCAACCGCTGCACCTCGCGCTCGGCCTCCCTGCGGGCCTGCCGCTCGCGCTCCAGCTCCTCCAGCTGCCGCTCAAGCTCGGTGCGCCGGTGCTGCAGCCTCCGCAGCTCTGCCCGCAGCTTGTCAATCTGTCGCAGCTCCACGTCGATGCTCTCGGCAAAGGAGCTCACCTCGGCCCGCAGGCCTGGCTCCTCCTCGTACCTGACTACCTCCTGCTGCACCACCCTTTCCTTCACCAGCGAGAGCTCCTCCTCCTTCTGGGCGATCTGCTTTTCCTGGGAGGCCCTCTCCCTCTCCAGATCCACTTGCTTCTTCTGCTCCTCTGAGAGCTTTGCCCTCAGAGACGCCACCTCCTCCTTGGTTTGAGGGTCTTCTTGGAATTGGAGAATCTCCTGGACCACCTCTTTGGTCTGGACCTGGGGTTTGGTGTCTTTCAGGGCCTGGATTTCCTGCTTGAGCTGGTAGATCTCTAAATCACACCTTTCAATCAGTCTGGTCTTGTCCACGATCTCCTCCCTGAGCCGCTGAAGCTCCTTCTCCATCTCGGGGTCAGTTTTGTACTTAATGACTTCCTTAGTCACCTCTTTGACTTCCACCTGGGGGCCTCGCCTCCTGAGGGCCTCCAGCTCGCTCTGGTAGCTCCGGAGCTGCTCCTCGGCGCCCCGATACTTTCGCTCTTGCTCCACAAGCTCCAGGCGGAGGTTGGCCACCTCACTCTCTGCCTTGGGGTCTGGCCGCACGATCTCCCTCACCTTCTCCTGCACCACCACTTTGGCGTTCTCCTCCTCCAAGGCCCATATCTTCCGGAGCAGCTCCGTCTTCTCCCTCTGGCTAGCGCGAGCCTTGGCAGCCTCGTCCTCGTATTGGCGGGTGAGATCGCTGACCTCCCTCTCGGTGGCTGTGTCCTTCTCCACCTTGAGCACCTCCTTGACGGTGATCTTGCCCTCAGCCATGGCCCGCTCCTTCTCCAGCCTCTTGAGCTTGTCCTGGAGGAAGCTCAGCTCCTCCTCCTGCTTCTCCCTGAGCTGGCCCTGGCGCTGGTGTTCCTCCTGCAGCTGCCGGTACTCTGCCTCCAGCTGGGGGTCATTCTGCAGTTTCACCACCTCTTTCTCGGTGACCTTCTCCTGTGCCCGGCTCCTCTCCTCGGCCAGGGCGGCCAGACGCTGCTGCAGGAGGAGCACCTCTGCCTCCCGGGCGCCCTTCTGCCGCCTCAGTGCCTCCAGCTCCTCCCTCAGCTGCAAGACCTCATCCGCCTGGGCCCTGTCGGGCTCAATGCGTAGGACCTCCTTGACCATGTACTCTTGCCCCCCATCCCTGGTCTCCTGCTCCAGGGCACGCAGCTGTAGCTGCAGTGCCTCCAGCTCCTCCTGCAGCAACTGGTTCTTGTGCTGCTCCTCCGCCAGCGTGTGCTGCAGCTGCTGGAAGCTCTCCTCCAGTGCGGGATCCGGCACCTTCTTGAGCACCTCCTTCCTCACCACTGATTCCTGAGGCCCCTGATTCCTCAAGGTCCGGATTTCTTCCTGGGTGCTCTTGACCTCGTTCTCCAGCTGCTGCCTCCGCTCAGTCTCCTCATCCAGTTGCTTCCTGATCTTCCACGCCTGCTCCACTCCAGAGTCTGGCCTGTTCCTTTGCAGGGTCTCATGGGTCACTTCGACTTCCGGCTGCTGTGATGGAGAAGACAAGACAAGGTTAAAGCCAGGCTCTGGCAGCACATGTGGGGCCTGTCCCCAGCTGGTCAGAGTGGCTGTCCTGTGATCCCCAAGGGACTCCCTCAGCGCCAGTTCATGTTCGTTGTAGAGCTCTAGGGTTACTTTCAAAAATGATCAAACAACTAGTTTGGGGTTTTTTTAATTAGGTAAAACATTTTTGAGCTGTGGAAGAGTTTAAAATGAAACCATGGTGTCCCACCTCTGGTCCCCTTCCTAGGGTGTGTCTGTCTGTAGTATGCACCATGTGTTTATCTTTCCTGCACAAATGGTACTCTTGCTGTGTGCCCTGCCGCTGACTGCACTGACAGAGCTCGTTCCAGCTCTGCACAGAGAGTACTGCTTCAGGATTTACCAGCAGCATAGTTTCCACTCTCTGGACAGACCGCAGTTTAGCCCATTGCTAATGAAGAGTGAACTGCTTCCAGTGTCTTGCTATTACAAACAATGCTGTCATAAATATCATGGACTTCAGAAAATAACATTCATTTTCTTTGCTTTTTTTTTTTTTAAGACAGAGTCTCGCTCTGTTGCCCAGCTGGAGTGCAGTGGCACGATCTTGGCTCCCTGCAACCTCCACCTTCTGGGTTCAAGCAATTCTCCTGCCTCAGTCTCCTGAGTAGCTGGGATTACAGGCATGCGCCACGATGCCCAGCTAATTTTTGTATTTTTAGTAGAGAAAGCATTTCACCATGTTGGCCAGGCTGGTCTCCAACTCCTGACCTCAGGTGATCCGCCCGCCTCGGCCTCCCAGAGTGCTGGGATTACAAGCGTGAGCCACCATGTCTAGCTGAAAATAGCATTCACTTTCAGCAGATGTTTATTGAGTTGAATAAGTTCTCATGTCAGTAGAAGCATTGGATCGGGCCAGTCTTTGCACTGGTCCTGCCCAGAAACATTAGCAAGGGGACACTCCCATCAATTCACAGACCATTTCTCTGAGACAGAGTCTGTATTTGTCACCTGTTAGCACAGCTTGAAGTAGGATTTCTTACTAAGATCAGTTACCTGTCTCAGGAGATTCAGAGCAAACTCCAGATTCTGCAGCCTCTGTCTGTTGATGGCGTAAACTTCAGTGAACTTGGCGGCAAGTGCTGCTTCCTGCAGAGAAGAGGTTTAGGAGAGCGGTCAACAAACAGGTGTCAACAGGGTAAGCAACAGAGAGCTAGAGAGCGTGGGCGTGGTTCTTGAGAAGTATGGAATTTGGGGGTAGAGGCATAGCTCTTGCTATAGTCTCAGTGGTGGAGAAAAAACTGGATCTCGAGGCAGAAGATCCAGACCAGGGTCTTTACTGACTTTGAGCACCAGTGTTCTTTCTTGTGTGTGCAAGAGACTAATATCAGCCCTCCACTCTACTTACTGAGCAAAAGAGGAACTTCCCAGATCCATGGCTTTGACCCTGACACTTCTGTTCAGCTGTGTTTTCAAAAGTTTTTATTTTTTAAAGACAGAATCTCTCACTCAGACTGAAGTGCAGTGGTGTGATTGCAGCTCACTACAGCCTTGAACTCCTGGGCTCAAGTGATCCTCCTCAGCCTCCCAAGCAGCTGCAGGTGTGCACCACCACGCTTGGCTAATTTTTTTGTAGATGGGGGGGTCCTGCTTTGTTGCCTAGGCTGGTCTCAAACTCCTGGGCTCAAGCAGTTCTGCCACCTTGGCCTCCCAAAGTGCTAGGATTACAGGCGCGAGCCACCGCGCCCAGCCTTGCTCTTTCTAGGCATATCGATGTCCTCATCTTCTCTTACCAAACCTGTTTGCACGCAGGAGGGCTCTCAGTGACTTCCCTGTTGTGTGTGCATCTCTGAGGCCAGCGCGTGACACCATGCTCCCTGGGGAGCAGGGCAGCTTGGCCTCCACCTCAGTCCCGAGGCCGCCCAGCCCACAGAACTCACCTCTTCCTTCACTTTGGTGGCGGGAGATTGGAGCCTGGCTCTCTTGCTCACGTGGCTGCTCCTTCCATTCTCCAAGTCGAGAAGAGACCTTAGTTTTTCCGCTTCTAACTCATAGTCCTGCATGAGTGAGAGACATGGCAGAGGGTAGATTAAAACAGGTGAGAAGAGACAGACATGTTCCTGTACCCGTTCCGGCTGACCCAGACCCGCCCTGTGCCATGTGCTGGTTTTATAATCTGCATGGGTCTTCCTCACAGCTGCACCCTGTAGTGATTGCCAGGAGGTTTTGAGAATTACCAATACCTCAGCAGTACGTAGCTCCATCACTCAGTAACATATAAGACAAGAAAAAGCACCCCCCGAATTCCCCTCCCGACCTTCCTACATGCCTAGAGATTTTCACCTGCTGCTGCTGCTTTTAACATTGTACCATCACCCTGTCTCACCTTGCCACCACCTCTTCTCATGTTTACCAGCTTGCAGACTTCATAATCCAGCAAGTGGATGTGTGCTGCTTCATGCAGCTTTCTCCTTCCACTGCACACCGGTCCTTTCCAGCTTACTAGTTTTGCTATTGTAATTAGTGCTGTTGCAACAATTTTATCCTGCTTTTTTTTTTTTTTTTTGTATTTTTTCCTTAAGGATAAATTCCCCCAAAGAGTTGACTCCTTCAGAGTATAAAACCCTTTTATGGCATTCCATGTCTAGTACCATTCTATTTTCCCAAAAGCCTGTGCCAGTTTGCACAGCAGCCAGCAGTGCCGCCGGATGGCCAGCTCCACCCACATGTGCCAAGGCTGGTGCTTGCTGCTTCTCTGACCAGGGGACGGAGGAGCGAGGCCCCTGCTGTTTGTGCTTCGGGCAGAAGTTTCCCGGCTCACCTTTACAGCTTGCTGGTACCGCTGGGAGTTGGCACAGATCTTCTGTACTTCCTGCTCCCTACTTGCTATCTCATCTAGCAGGTTCTGTAAGACACAGTTTAAAAATCAAAACGAACCGGAAAAAAAAATGTTTAAAAGCAAACATGGATGAAGTAGCTGGAAATCTCAGAATCTGAATTTATTCCTCTCTAGCACAAAGTATGATGGCTCCCTGGTATATACATTGTTGTTCATTGCAAAAGGCAGTTTTTTTTTTTTTTTTGAGACAGAGTCTCACTGCATTGCCCAGGCTGGAGTGCAGTGGTGCAGTCTCCTGGGTTCAAGCAGTTCTGCCTCAGCCTCCCGAGTAGCTGGGACTACAGGCTCCTGCCACCATACCCAGCTAGTTTTTTTGTATTTTTAGTAGAGATGGGGTTTCACTATGTTGCCAGGCTGGTCTTGAACTCCTGACCTCGTGATCTGCCTGCCTCGGCCTCCCAAAAGGTTGGCATTACAGGTGTGAGCCACTGCACCTAGCCATAAAAGGCAGTTCTAAGGCTCTGTGAAGGGCCAAGATCATTATCTCTGGTAGGAAACAAATGTTAACTGATGGTTTGGACCACCAGACACTGTTCTGCTCTCTGACTTAGATTATCTCATTTAATCTTCAAGTGATGCCAGAAGGTAAGGATCGTGACCTCCAGCTTATGAGTGAGGAAAGTAAAGTTTCCAAAGTGGGGATGTGGCTGATGGGGTGGACCTGGGAGTTGCATCTCAGCCTTTGGCTTCCCACGTTCTTCCCTCACCCCAAGGCACTGTGTTGGGCCTAGGGGAGGCCGGAGTTCCAACTTTGGAAATGAGATTTTCCCCACAAAGGCGGCTCCTCATTCTGTAGCTGCTCACTCAGATAGCCAGTCCACGCCAGACGTCCACTGTGCACCAGGCACTGAGCTGGGAGAGGTGAGCGGCATACTCGGTTCTTGTTCTCAGAGGGTTGGGGGTTGGGTGTTGGGAGCCTGAGAGCTGAGGCCCAGGGAGGACACAGCTGTGGCAAGCCTCTGCCCTGCTCCACCTCCCAAAAGCTTGGCTCCCCAGCAAGGGGCTTGCTGACCTCTGACCCTCCCTCGCCAGTGTGTGCCTGGAGCTGCAGAAGCGGCCGTCTCACCTTCTGGTTCTTCAGCTTAGTCTCCATCTGGCTGAGGCTGTCTGTCTCCTGAGGCTCATAACTGGGGATGCTGGCTAGGAACAGCAGCACGTGGTCACGGCCGTGGTGGAAGTCCTCGTAGGCCGCCTTGGCACTCTGTAGGCTCTGCACCCTGCCAAGGCAAAGCATTCAGGCCTTGGCCACAGCAAGCAGATGCCTTACAGGGCCCTCATTTTTTTAAAAAAAGTGGGAAACAATCAAATGTAACTTAACTAGAAATACCCCAATCATCTCCCACACAGGGTGGGTGGTAATTAGGGAATGTCAGGTGGGAATGTGGAGAACCAGGTGAGTCCACATTACATTGACTTGCAGAGATGCCCATTGTGGATTACAGGACCCAGGTAATCATGACTCAAAGGAGAGCCCACAGGGCTGTCAGAGAATCTGATGAACTCACCAAAAAGAAAAACAGCACCATCTGTGGGACATGGCTACAGCATTGTTTAGAGGGAGTTAGATCGCATTCTCAGAAAACAAGAATGACCACCACCCCCTGCACCCTCACCTGCGCTCCACCTGCTGGCACAGGTTGTCGAAACGCTGGCCCAGCTTGTGCACCTCGGCCTCCTGGCGCTCCAGGTCCGGGCAGTGCTCCTGGAAGCGGCTGGCCAGTGTGCTCGAGCACTGCTTGGCTGCCTGCAAGTTCTGCGCCACCTCGCCCAGGAGGGACTTCTGGGCCTGTAACTCAGAGGCCATGGCCTGGCCGGGCAGAGGAGGAGACAGTGGTGCTATGGCCAGAGCTTCTAGAGCCAGGCGATGATACCCCCCACAGCCCCCGGGCCACTGGCTGTAGGAGGGTGGTCAAGGCCACAAGGAGGAGGGACCAGAGCCTTGCTCTGTCCATCTCAAACCTGGGTCACTTCTGCCATCTTCTGTTTTATTACAATGAACAAACCCCTGAAAAACTAACTACTAAAAACACTGCAGCAGGCAGCTCGGGCCCCGCACTAGAACAGCCTGCCACTGGCCGTGAGGCCTTGGCAAAAGCAGGTCGTGAGATGGGAGTGTGAATAAGGGGCCTCGGGTCACAGACTTGAATGTTTCCTGCGCTCAGGCAGGCAATGCGGGAAGGGGGCCCATGGCAACTGCGAGGGGAAAGCAGGCCGAGGAGGCAGCTGCTCCTCTGCCCAGTGACTTGCCCTGTGGATTGCAGCCCAGGATGCCAGCTCTGCTCAGCAAGAGATACTGGGAACGTGGATTGTTAGGTGTTTTTTTTTTTTTTCTTTTTTTTTAAGAGATGGGGCTTGCAACATTGTCCACGCTGGACCTAAACTCCGGGGCTCAAGCAAGCCCACCCCACCCTCCTGAATGGCTGGTGTTACAGGCATGTGCCACTGCACCGTCTATTGCAGATATTTGATCTTAAAATGCTGGCATCTGAAATCCCATAGGTCACACAGATCCCGTGAATAGCTCGGATTTGTGCTGCGGGCCTCCATTTGCAGTTCCCAGCTGGGCACACTGGGCATTCCAAACCCAGGGAGACGGGATGCTGGTGTCCTCGTCTGTCTGGATGGGGTGGGTGGATGGGCCCGATGCCCTCACCTGCTCAGAGAAGGACTCCCGGGACTCGGGCCCCAGACTCACCGCCAGCTCTTGCCCCTTGCTGTCCAGGATGCAGCTACTCTCGGGCACTGTGTCATCCTGATTCAGATGGTTCTCGTGTGTGGCCAGCAACTCCCAGCCCTGCTGCAGGCTCTTCTCCAGGCGGTTGGCCATGTCAACCCTGAGAACACCAGTCAGGCGTCAGGGGATACCCACCTGGTCCCCTGACCCCACCCCAACTTCCATGTTGCCTGTCTGCCACCCACTTTTCCTGGGCCAAGTCCAGCAGCTGCACCAGGCGCTCGTATTTCCGGTTGGTGTCCTCCACCCGAGTCCTCAGCAGGGGTGTAGTGCCACTGCCTGGGAGGGCCTGGATGAAGGCTTCGCCCTCAGCCGCGCTCCGAGTCTTCTCAGGCTCAATCCGCAGTAGCTCATTGGTGATGTTCTGTGGGGACCAGGGCCCCTCAGTTTTGGACACAGCCGGGCAGCCCCTTCCCCCGAGGATGTGGCCAGGGTGGGCACACATTCCCACATCAGGGACAGTGGAAGCAGCTGGAAAGGCCTGGCACACTCTGGGGCTCTGATGCAGCGTCTGGACGCCAGCCTGAGGGCTGCATTTTTCACGAGCATCCCAGGGAACTGCTGAGGTGGACGGTGGACTAGTGCCACCAAAAGCACCCAGGCAGCTGCCAGGCCTGTGCTGTTCTAAGCACTGCACGTCAACGCTTCTGTTTAATAATCTTTGCAGCAACCCTGGGAGGTGAGTACAACGACTCCACCCAGTCACGGGTGGGGGCGTGACGACTCCCAGCAACTTAGGAAGGGACTTGTGGGGTCAGGTTACACCCGAGACCCACATCCTCTCACCCTGACTCAGCCCTCACTGTGAGGCCCCATCAGGGACTAGGGCACTTCTCCGATCCCAGATCCCCCTCTGTAAAATTGGAGTGCTACTCCCTGCCTCAGAGGGCTGCCTTGAGGATGTGGGAGACTGTGTAGGAAAGGAGGTGGGTGGTGGTGGCCCTGCCACGTTGCCCCCGGCATCAGCTCACCCTGTCCTCGCCACCACCCTGCGAGCGGGGCCAACCCATCCTACTGAAGAGGCCTGGGGTTTAGCTAACGTGTCTGCAGTCAAATCAGCCAGTGACCCAATCCTGTGGAATTCCACAGCCCATGTGCCGTGCCAGGCGTCAGATCAACAAGCCATGCAGGGACAGTGCAAGCCTTGGCTCTTTCTCCTGGGGATGTGTCTGGAAAGAGCCTGGCGGCGTGGTCCTTGGTCTGGAAACTGGGGAGGTGATGAGAGCAGCCCTGCCACCTCCACGACTCGGGACCCGGTTACATGCAGCAGGCTGTCCCTGTCAGACACCTGCAGTGAATGTCCCAAGACCCCATGGGGAAAAGACCTTGAATAGGGGCCCCAGGGAGCCAGGGGGCCAGTGCAGGGCTCCCCAGGCCCCGCCTGTGCTCCTGACCCACAGGTACCTTGAGGTCTTTGGCCCGCTCAGCACTGTCCTGCACAGCCCGGCCTTGCTCCAGCGGTGGCCGCAGGATCCCTGTGATGGCCTTCTCCTGCCGGTCCAGGTCTCTGGCCACCTTGTCCAAGCCAGCCAGCAGCTGCCGCCCTTGTAGGTCAGAGGCATCTGTGGAGGGAGGGAGGACCCAGGCAGGTGTGACAATGGGCCAGGGGTGTGAGGCCGAGGGAGGGACCTAGGCAGCCAGCCCCCCACCTACTGCCAGGCCCTTGCCATCTCATCCACAGCATATACCCTGGGTCCAGCCCCTCCCCGGCACCCCCAGAGCCTCAGGCGAGTGGCCCTGGCACCCACCTCCGGGGTTCTCGGTCTTCAGCACCTCATACCGCTGCTGTAGCGTGCGTTTGCTCCCGGCTGCCTTCTGCTGCACGCTCCGGTACTGGCTGCCCAGGCTGTGAGGACAGAAATGAGCTGGGAACCTGGGCAGCCCACCACCCCCTGCACCCACAGAGACATGACAGCAGACTGGCTGGGCAGACACCCCAGAGGAGCCTGACAGCTCCTTAGATGCAGACAGTGAGTGCGCACTGCCGTGCTGGCCTTTGTGTGCTCCTGGGCTCAGAACTATTCCTCCTTCCCCCTTCTTCATAGGAAGTCTTACTACCTAAAATTGTCCAATAATCTCCACCAAGATGTTACCTCTGAGGGAGCATACACAGTAGGTGCTCAATAAACACTTGAATGAATAAATGAAGGCATTCCTTGAATCATCCACTCATTCAGCAAGGAGTTCCTGGGCACCAGCTTTCCACCAGGTACTTAACTAGGCCCTGGAGAGAGGAAATTCAAGGAGCCCAACGAGACTGACACGTATGATAGTCAACAAAAAGTGGTGCGTGCAGTGGAAGAAGGTGCCTGGGAGCAAAGAGGCAGCCTTTGTTCCAGCTGAGTCCACAGTCGAGGGGCTGGGAGCTGCAGGTACAGGGAGCAGTGTGTGTGGGAGCCAGGGGCCCTTAGAAACTGCTCGCTGGACGAAGCCCAGGGCTGGACATTCATGTTCAGCAAGTCAGCCGGCCCACGATCTGCCCCTCTCCTGCATGAACCTCCAAGGGGTACAGATGCAGAGTGTCAGCGACCCCCCGCTCCCCACAGGCTGAGTCCAAATGCCCAGGGCTATGAATGGGGCCTGAGAAACCCTGGGTGGGGCTGGTCCATGTAGACTCCTGCCTTTGCCCTTGTACCTGTCAGCCAGAGCCAGGGCCTCCGGGTCTGTGGGGGGGATCACGAAACAGACAGCCGGAGCAATCAGCTTGTTCCCAGCGCTGTCCATGAGTTCCCAGCTCTCCCCGTTGTTCTTCTGCAGGGTGTAGCTGTAGCCCCGTGAAATCAGGCCCTGGCAAGGGCAGGCCAGACAGTCAGGGTCCCGGGAGGGGCTGAGGGCCTGCGAGCGCGGTAGCCATCTCACCCTGGACTCTTGGACCTGGGGACCCCCGGCTCATCACTTGGACCCTCCCCATAGAGTTGGGAGGGTTATGCAGGAGGAGCACATATGTTGAGGCTGCTGGCCCAGCAACCCACCTTCATTTCCCTTTGGGGAACCGTCCCTCCCAATTCCCAGTCCCTGTGGTCTCATTCTTTCTCCATTCCCAAGCTCCAGATGGACGCATGACTTGGACCTGGGCAATGTATAAACTGGCATTCCCCAGCCACAGTCATTGGTACAGGGTGGACACTGGCATTCCCCAGCCACAGTGATTGGTGTAGGGTGGACACGTGACTCAGTGGGCCAATGAGAACCTGGCCGGGGACTTCTGAGGTGGGACTGGGGTTGCTAAGCTGGTGGAACACAAGGCCAGGGCAGCCAAGGTGGGGGCAGCATGGGGGTGCCAGTCGGCCTGCACGAGGTAAAGGGATGGCAGAGTGACACCAACCACGGAGACAGGCACAGGCTCCCAAGAACGTCGCCTGAGGCCCCAGATCCAGCCATGTTACCCCAAAGACTTTGTAGTGAGGTAAACAGAGGAGCTGGCCCCACGCACCTGCTCCCCCTCAAAGTCACAGAGTGCCTCCACGGGGATGGGCTTGAGCGGAGTCTCCCGGCGGTACTTGAGGGGCACCACCTGCTGGCCTCGCTTCTGCAGCCCCCGCACCACGTCTTCATACTTGTCCAGCACCTTCTCCTGGTCCTGAAGAGAACAGGGTCAGGGACCCGGGTGAGACCAACAGGCTTCCCCCTGGTGGGAGGACGCCTAGTAGGGGCTGGAGTCAGCAGGTGGGGTGCTTTTGGGGGGGGGTCTGTCCAGGGCTGAGGGTAGGCATGGTGTAGAGGGGTCCCCCGCCCCCCGGGCCAGCAGGGGTCCTGGGCCATCGCTCACATCCAGCTCCCGTAGCAGCAGCTCAATCTGGTACCGGTCCTTGAAGTCAGGGCCGTATTTCTGGTTCAGGTCCGAGTCCACCTTGTGCAGCAGCTCCTGAGCGTCCTTCACGTCTTTGTGAAACTTGGGGAGAAG
This sequence comes from Rhinopithecus roxellana, assembly GCF_007565055.1. NCBI lineage: Eukaryota > Metazoa > Chordata > Mammalia > Primates > Cercopithecidae > Rhinopithecus > Rhinopithecus roxellana. Next base: position 5,757,538 of record NC_044568.1, on the reverse strand, counting down.
GTGGCTCTGTCACAGCCAGGAAACCACTAGAAGCACCTGGGCTTCTGTCTGAGGCTTCAATCTCATCCCTCAGGCGGGGCTGGGCCTCAGGTTCACCTGGAGTCCAGCATGGGACCCTGCACTGAGCCCGAGGCTCCTCTGCGTGGAGACAGCCTCACCCTCCCTGAGCTGGCTCCTTAGGGGCCTCACTGGGAGAAGGCAGGTCCCTTCCCACCCATCCATGAGATGCCACCTCTGTGACATATTTTCTTTGATATACCAGTAAGTCTTGAGGTATCTTTGATTCAGTTCCTCTCTCTGTACTAGGAACACCCAGACTTACTACTATAGCTTGTTTCTAGGTTTTGATAATAGCCTCCCCTTTTTGTTCTCGAAAATTATCTTGCCCGTTCTTCAGTCTATCAACTCTTGGGTCACTGTCACCTATCCCCTGGGCTGAGCACCTGGGCTGCAGCCATGAACAGGACCTGAAGCCCCCACCGTGCAGCTCAGGGAATGAGGAGTGACACAGCGTCGCCCACATCTAGCTTTCCCTAGACATCTCAATCCTAAGAATTACCCGCAGCTTCTTAAGAACTCTCATTCCTCTGGAAACAGACAAGTGTCCAGCCACAGATGAGTGGATAAACACAGTGGTCTAGCCATACAGTGGGATATGATTCAGCCATAAAAAGGAGTGAAGCACTGAAAATGCTACAACACGGATGAACCCGGAAAACATGCTCAGTGAGAGAAGCCAGACACAAAAGGCCAGAGACTGCATGATCCCACTGATTCTTCATATTCGTTCTAGATGTGACACATCTGGAACAGGCAAGTCCATAGAGACAGCAAGAAGACCAAAGGTGACCTGGGGCTGGGGGAGCAGTAATGGAAGACTTACTGCCTAATGAGTACAGGGTTTTTTGGTTTTGTTTTGTTTTTTGCTTTTTTTTTTTTTTTTGAGGCAGAGTCTCGCTCTGTTGCCCAGGCTGGAGTACAATGGCACGATCTCAGCTCACTGCAACCTCTGCCTCCTGGGTTCAAGCAATTCTCCTGCCTCAGCTTCCCATCTGGGATTACAGGTATGGGCCACTATGCCTGGCTAACTTTTGTATTTTTAGTAGAGATGGGGTTTCATCATGTTGGCCAGGGTGGTCTCGAACTCCTGACCTCAGGTGATCCACTCGCCTCAGCTTTCCAAAGTGCTGGAATTACAGGCGTGAGCCACCGTGCCTGGCCAGGGTACAGGGTTTCTGTTTGGGGTGATGGAAAGTTTTGCAAGTAGATGGTGGTGATGGTTGCATAATATTGTGAATGCAGTGAATGCCACTGAATTGTACACTTAAAAATGGCAAACTGGCCAGATGCGATGGCTCACGCCTGTAATCCAGCCAGAGCCAGGGCCTCAGGGTACGCTTTGGGAGGCCGAGGCAGGCGAATCACCTGAGGTCAGGAGTTCGAGACCAGCTTGACCAACATGGTGAAACCCCGCCTTTACTGAAAATACAAAAATTAGCTGGGTGTGTTGATGTACACTTGTAATCCCAGCTGTTCAGGAGGCTGAGGCAGGAGAATCGCTGGAACCCAGGACGCGGAGGTTGCAGTGAGCCGAGATCACACCATTGCACTCCAGCCTGGGTGACAGGGTGAGACTCTCTCTCAAAAGCAAAAACAAAAACAAAACAAAACAAAACAAAAAACAAATTTTGTTTTATGTATCTGCATGCATATTATAGATTTTACCAAGATTATAAACCCCACACATTCACCCTAGACCCCATGTGACCTGGGGAATCAGACTCTGGCCCTGGTCCCCAGGGAGGATGGACAGGGGCTGGCAAGCTTGGGACATGTCTGCACACGCCATCAGAAGCATGGGTGTTGGCCGGGCGCGGTGGCTCAAGCCTGTAATCCTAGCACTTTGGGAGGCCGAGATGGGCAGATCACGAGGTCAGGAGATCGAGACCATCCTGGCTAACACGGTGAAACCCCGTCTCTACTAAAAAATACAAAAAAAACTAGCCGGGTGACGTGGCGGGCGCCTGCAGTCCCAGCTACTTGGGAGGCTGAGGCAGGAGAATGGCTTAAACCCAGGAGGCGGGGCTTGCAGTGAGCTGAGATCCGGCCATTGCACTCCAGCCTGGGCGGCAGAGCTAGACTCCGTCTCAAAAAAAAAAAAAAAAAAAGAAGCATGGGTGCTGCAGGCCTGGGATGGCAGCCCCGCAAGGCTCCTGGACCAAGCAGCACGAGGCCACACATGAGCCAAGCAGGCACTGAGCGCTCTCAGAGAGTAGCACCACTGGTGCTGGGGGGACTCCCAGGAGAGGTAGGTACCTGGTGGTAGTCCTCCATGTACTTGAGGTGACTCTCCTCGCAGATGAGCAGGTTCAGGTATTCCTTCCAGTCTGCGTGCACAGCCTCCATGTGTGCCTGCCAGAAGAAGGAGCTGGTCACCATTGGGCAGGTACTGCAGACACCAAGGGAGGGACCACTGGGATATTGGGCTAGGGCACGGTGGGGGAGGGAGGCATCTGGCATCTCTCTGCATGTGGCTACCACAGAGGTAGCCAACTTCTGCTCAGAGGTGGGAGGAGGAGAGAGGGGTCACGTCAGGGAGCCAAACAGGGATGCCACATATGGATGCCCAGGCTGTGCGGTGCACAAGGGGCAAGTGGGGGCTGTGTGTGCCTAAAGTGGTGCCTTCAGCAAATCTGCACAAAGGCACTGTCATGGACCAAACAGTGTCCACCAAATCCATGACCCTAGCCAGGCGTGGTGGCTCATGCCTGTAATCGCAGCAGTTTGGGAGGCCAAGGCGGGTGGATCACCTGAGGTCAGGAGTTCGAGACTAGCCTGGCCCACATGATGAGGCCCCGTCTCTACTAAAAATACAATAATTTGCTGGGTGTGGTGGCGTGCGCCTGTAGTCCCAGCTACTCAGGAGGCTGAGGCAGGAGAATCGCTTGAACCTGGGAGGCAGAGGTTGCAGTGAGCCAAGATTGCACCACTGCACTCCAGCCTGGGCGACAACAGCAAAACTCCATCTCAGGTGGGGTTGGCGGGGGCATTGTGGGGGATGGGAAGAATGCGACCTTATTTGGGAATAGGATCTTTGCAGATGTCATTAGTTAAGGATCCTGAAATTAGGGTGAACCCTAAATCCATTGACTGGCATCCTTATAAGAAGAGAGGACACAGAGAGACATGGGGAGAGAAGGCCATGTGAAGATGGAGGAAGGGACTGAAATGATACAGCCACAAGCCAAGGGCTGCTGGCAACCCCCAGAAGCTGGAAGAGCAAGGAAGGTACATGTCCTGGAGCTTCCAGAGGGAATGAAGCCCTAAGACACCTTGATTTCACACTTACAGCCCACAGACCTCTGAGAGAATGAATTTCTGTTGTTTAAAGCCACTGAGTTTGTTTTCACTTGTTGCAGCAACTCTAGGAAACTGATACCCCACAGGGCCTTCAGAAGTCCAGGGGCTTAGGGCAGAGGTGCCAATGGATCAGAGTCAGACACAGCAAGACAGAGACAGACAGACACAAGATGCAGCTTGCAGGACCCCCAGCTCCGGGGTCTGCCTGAGCTCCAGGCAACCCACAGGCAGAGGCCAACCAGAAGCCACCCTGGAGGAAGTGTCTGGTCTTGGGGTACACACACCTCAATGGAGTTCCTCCCGGGGTGCTCGGCTGCCAGCAGCTGGTCACCCTCGCTGTGCAGTTTGTTGATTCTCTCCTCTTTGGCCTCCAGGTTCCGGTTGATGAAATTCTGCAGTGAGGGGCAGTGGAGGGGCCTCAGTGCCCGGCCTGACGGGCCTGTGCTCCCTCCAGGGCTGCCTCCTCCCTGATGCCCCAAGCCCCCAGCGCCCACCTCGTACTGGCGCCGGCGGCTGGGATAGTCGAGGTTGCGGTCACTCCAGTCATACTGCATGCGGCCCTTGGCCTGCTGATCTAGCCAGTACAGCTCGTTGGTGCAGCGCTGCATGTAGTCCTGCAGTGAACTCAGGTGCTGCTGCCGGGCCTGTGATGCTGCCTGAAGGGGCCGGGGCAAGGACAGGGCTGCGTCCTCAGCCCACTGCCACTGTTCGCTTCCTTCCCCACCTCCTGCAGGGCCCAGCTATGGCCGGCCTGAGGACAAGCCCAGCTTAGCCACTTCCAGGCCAGGCCGCCTTAGACAAATCACCTGACCCCCTGAAATTCATTCATTCGTTCAGCAAATGTTGATTGAGCATCTCCTACGCGCTGGACACGGCTCCAGGCACTGGGGATACAGCAGTGAACGACACTGCCAGCAGACACCCTTGCGGAACTGACACTTTTGTGAAGACTTAGTTTGCCCATCTGTAAATGGGGATGATGAAAGTCCTGACCTCACAGTGCACAGAGACTGGCATATAGTTAGTTGGTGCTCAACAAATATCAGTAACTATAGCTTCTACTTTGATCTTTATCACAATTGTCTTACAGAGGGCTGGAAGGAAAGCACCACTTTAGGTCTGAGAAGCGGGGGTGCAAGGGAAAGGAGGGATGTTTGCATTTTGGTACATGGGGCCCTCCGGGACCCAGCACTGCGCTATGAAATTCTGCAACATTGACTCATTTCATCCTCAAACCGACCCTGTGAGACAGGAACAGGTAGGAACTCCATTTCACAGATGAGGAAACTGAGGCTCCCAGAGGCTAAGTAACTCGCTCAAGGTGGCACCACTAACACTAAGGAGCAGAGGCAGCATGGCTCCTTACAGCGACACAGTGCGCCTCTGTGTTCTCTGAGATGTCTGAAACATCAGCAACAAGAAAGTATTTGCATAACACTCATGCAATTTTTAAAACAATGCATCCTTCAAAGGTTTGGGAAGGAAAATGGAAAGCTTTTGTATAGAAAGCAAGTGGCATCCTACTTGGCACACAGCAGATACTTAATAAAGAAATAAGCAGGACAGGCTGTACCCTTGGGGTCTATTAGGCTTTTCCCTGAGCAACCAGGGTAAACCTGGCAGTCGCTCAGGAGGAGGCTGGCGCACGTCTCTTCCCACCTCAACCCCTCTCCTGATTGAAACGTTTACTGCACGCCTTTTTTTAAAAGACAGGGTTTTGCTCTGTTTCCCAGGCTGGAGTGGAGTGGCATGATCTCAGCTCATTGTAGCCTCCCCCTCCTGGACTCAAACGATCCTCCCACTTCAGCCTCCCAAGTAGCTGGGACCACAGCATGCCACCAAGCCCCACTAACTGTTACATAATTTTGTAGAGCTGGAGTCTCACTATGTTGCCCAGGTTGGTCTCAAAGTCCTGGGCTCAAGTGATCCTCCTGCTTCTGCCTCCCAAAGAGCTAGGATGATAGGCCCAAGCCACCATGCCCAGCTGCCTGTGTCATTTTTAAAAGAATACATCCTTGTCCCCCCCAACTCCAAGCTTCCCATCCTATCCTCTCTCCATGATGCCTTTCCCCCAGGGAGCTCCTCACCAGCAGTTTCTGGTACTTGGCCCGAAGTTCGCTGTTCTCCTCCTGAGGACAGAGCCGAGGGCACGAGTCAGGGCCAGGACGCAGGCGTGGCCCCCTCCATCCCTGGGTCCCCACCACACCAGCACACGCCCCACCTTGACCCCGTCCTTGGCCAGGTGGGGCCCGATGGCCTTGACCTCGTTGTGGAAGATGTTATGCTCCTCTACTTGGTGGTCCACCAGCAGCAGGTCAGTCCCAAAGCCCTGGCTGCTCAGCTTGTCCTGGCCGGGAGGGCACAGAAGCAATAGGGAGAGGGTGGGCTAAGGGCTGGGGATGTGCGGCCACCCCAGGAGCCTCGGGGGTGGGCATGATGGTGCTCTCTTTTTCATGGGGCCCCGCAGAGCCACAGGGAGATGCCGGCCACACCTTCAACCCTGAAGTTCCGTTTGCTGAGCACTGACCCGTATCATCTTTCATCTCACAGAGCCTCAGAGGTCCACATGGTTACTGTTCCATCTCTCAGATGAGGCCACAGAGGCTGAGTGAGGGCAAGTCACCTGCCCAGGGTCATGCCACTAATAGTGGACAAGCTGGCCAGGCATGGTGGCTGATACCTGTCATCCCAGCACTTTGGGAGGCCAAGGGGGGTGGATCACTTGAACCCAGGAATTTGAGCAAAGCCCCATCTCTACAAAAATAGAAAAAATTATCCAGGTGTGGTGGCATGCACCTGTAATCCCAGCTACTTGAGAGGCTCAGGTGGGAGGATCACCTAAGCTTGGAAAGTTGAGGCTGCAGTGAGCGGTGATCATGCCACTGCACTCCAGCCTGGGAGACAGAGTAAGACCTTGTCTCAAAAATAAATAAATAAATAAAAAATAAAATTGGGGAAGCTCAGGAGTTTGAGACAAGCCTGGCCAATGTGGCAAAGCCCTGTCTCTATAAAAATACAAAAAATTAGCCAGGTGTGGTGGCAGTGCACCCGTAATTCCAGCTACTTGGGAGGCTGAGGTGGGAGGATCACCTAAGCCTGGGAAATTGAGGTTGCAGTGAGCCGAGATCATGCCACTGCACTCTAGCCTGGGCGACGGAGTGAGACCTTGTCTCATGAATGAATGAATGAATGAATGAATGAATGAATAAATAAATAAATAAATAAATAAATAAATAAATAAATAAAATTGGGGAACCTGAGGCTCGAACCTGGGACACCTAGCTGCAGTGGCTGCGTGCTTCTCTGTGGCGAGGGCCAGGAAAGGGAGCGACAGGCCAGAAGTCTGGCCCCTCCTGCCCCAGCCTGCCCACAAAACGTTGCCAGGACCCCAACATGCCAGGGCTGGAAAGTGGGACTCAGGAGCAGCAGCGAGGTGTGGCTGATGGGACAGAGTCCGAATCTCCACCGCTCGAGCTGTGTGACCCTGACTTGGCGCTGCACTTTTCTGAGCCTCACTCCTCTCACGGGCACACTGGAAAATCATCAGGACCATGGCTGTCTCCCTGGTAAGACCCGGGATGCCCATTACATGGCGAGGCTCTCCCTGCACATGCATGGCCCCCTCCCCAGCTGAAGCCCTGCAGCCAGCGGCCCAGTCCAGGCCATACCAGCTTCTCCTCCACCAGCGCCGCCCAGTTGACTTGTGGGTCCACTTCCTTTGCCGCCAGGCTGTAGATCTGCTTGTGTTTCCCGCGCAGGTTGGTCACGCGCTCCTTCAGCTGTCGGATACTGATGGGAGAGAGGCTGCCCGCTTAGTGGGGCTGGTTGGCACTGCCTGTACCCCACAAGGGGCCTCCCACCCAAACCCTGGCCTCAGTGTCCGGAAGGACACAGTGACCATGGCCTTTGGTTCCAGACAATTAGGGCATCCTGTCACCCCTCCTCCCACGTTCTTTCTTTCCCTCCCTCCCTCCCTCCCTCCCTCCCTTCCTTCTTTCTTTTCTTTCTTTTCTTTCTTTCTTTCTTTCATCTTTCTTTTTTTTTTGAGACAGAGTCTTGCTCTGTCGCCCAGGCTGGAGTGCAGTGGCACGATCTCAGCTCATGGCAACCTCCACCTCCCGGTTTCAAGCGATTATCCTGCCTCAGCCTCTGGAGTAGCTGGGATGACAGGCATGCGCCACCTCACCTGGTTAATTTTGTATTTTTATTAGAGACAGGGTTTCACCATGTTGGTCAGGCTGGTCTCAAACTCCCGACCTCAGGTGATCCGCCTGCTTCGGCCTCCCAAAGTGCTGGGATTATAGACATGAACCACCGTGCCTGGCCCCACCCACTTTCCATCAACCTTCCTTCCCCCATCAGAGTTTCCTGAGAGCCTGCTATGTGCCCAGAACCATAGAAGGTTCTGGAATAAGCAGGAAGGATCTTGTTTTCTGGAGTCTGCCACCCAGCAGGGCCCACGGGGTGGTGCATGCCATGGCAAGGACAAGTGCCGAGGGTCGTGGGGCACCGAGAGAGCCCTGCCCTTGCTGGGGTGGAGGTGGGGCATGGGACAAGGCAGGAGTCAGGGAGGCTGATCCATCCAGGATAAACTGAACCGGGAGTTGTGAGCCAAGGAAGCCAGGGACAGGGCACCAGGCAGCGGCAGAGCTCGCTCAAAAGCTCACAGGTCAGCCTGGTGGCTCCAGAACAAGGGATATCAACTCCCTGAGCCTCGGTTTCCCCAACTGCAAAACAGGGTCGTCAAGAGGATCATGTGAGGCTGAGTGAGGTGGCTCACACGTATAATCCCAGCACTTTGGGAGGCCGAGGCGGGTGGATCACCTGAGGTCTGGAGTTTGAGACCAGCCTGACCAACATGGAGAAACCCTGTCTCTACTAAAAATACAAAAATTAGCCGGGAGTGGTGGTGCACGCCTGTAATTCCAGCTACTTGGGAGGCTGAGGCAGGAGAATTGCTTGAACCGTGGAGGCAGAGGTTGCGGTGAGCCGAGATTACACCATTGCACTCCAGCCTGGGCAACAAGAGCAAAACTCTGTCTCAAAAAAAAAAAAAAAAAAAGAGGATCGTGTGAAGCCTTTGGCACGTGCCTGGCACCTAGTTAGCCCTTGATGACCCCTGACTCGGGCTCCCAAATGCTGAACAGCACCCCCTGCCCTGGCCCACAGCCCTCAGTGGCTACCCTGGGATAAGAAGCTGAAGGGACCTACTCCTCAGCAATCATGTCCCCCTGTGGGTGCTTCATGTGCTTGGCAATGGCCGCGTCTGCCTCCAGCACATAGAGCAGCTTCTCGGAGTCCAACACCTTCTGCAGGGTCACGTCCCGGTGCTCAGGCTGCCGACCCCCCTGCAGCCGAGCCAGATCCTGTGAGGGCCATAAGAGAGGGACAATGGACAGAAGCCGAGAGCGGGCACAGTGGCAATGGGAAGGGTGGGAGGAAAGGGGTCAGCAAGGTGCTCCCCTTCTTTCCCTTTGAATAACATCTTCTGGGCTTGTCCAGATGGAGCGCGGTCGGTAGTTCCATCTCTTTGCTGCTACGTGGTATTTCTCAGTTCACTTTGCAAAGCATATATTTTCCTTATGCCCCTCCAGCCTGTCCTCCAGCCACCCAGCAAACAGCTCAAGTGCCTACTGTATGCTAGGTGTTGGGACACAGCTGTGAACAGAAGAGACATGGCCTCCCTGCCCAGCACTCACAGCCCAGTCTGCGAGGCCACCAGGAAGGCCAAAGGATGAGCCTCACAGAGGTGACTGCAAGTCCCTCCAAGTCAGTGTTTATGAAAGAAACGCCCCAGAGGCAGAACGAGCAGACCTACTTCAGCTCTGGTGGTCAGGGAAGCCTCTCTGCAGCGGAGACACAAGCTAAGAACAAAGGATGAAAGGGACAGGTGTTCCAGGCACAGGGACAGCCTGTGCAAAGGTCCCGGGGCAGAAGAGAGCGAGCTATGACTGAGCCGTAGTGAAAAGGCCTGCTGTGGATAGGGAGGAAACAGGGCAGGCGGGGAGGGCCAGAGCACAGAACAGCTGCAAGGAGGGATCCCGCACAGCTCCATTTGTGCTTAAAGGCGATGCCTCCACGGGCTCTGCCGAGAGAGGACATCAGCAGCAAGGGTGTGGGCTGGGAGGGCAGGCAGTGATCTATGGCAGCAGCCAGGTGACAGAGAGGTGGCACCAACAAGAAGAAACAGAGCGGGGGGGATATCTGAGAGGGCCCATCGATGGTTGCTGATGAGTACAGGGCTTCTGTTCATGTAGGGAAGAGCAATGAATGGCAGCCGGGACAGTAGGTTTCTAAACACAGCGGGTTAATTCACTGTGTCAGTATCCGAGAAGCCTGCCTGTGAGTCTGCACCATGCCAGGTCCTGGGGATGAATCCCTGAGGCACCCCCAGTCCCACAGGGGAGGCAGTGACATGCCAGTGTGGGGACTAAGTGCAGGTTGGCTGACGCTGGAGCACTCAGAGGCGACCCCCAGTCCCTTCCTCTAGCTGGGTCTCAGCATTCCCATCTCTACAGTGGGCGTAAGGAAAATACCCACTTTGTGAAGTGAACTGAGAAATACCACTTAGTAACAAAGAGCAGGAACTACGGACTGTGCTCCATCTGAACGAGCCTGGAAGACGTTATTCAAAGGGAAAGAAGCCCGGCAGAGTCCACATGGTGTGGGATCCATTGATGTGAAGTGTCCTGAACAGGCAAGTTCAGAGAGACAGAAAGTCTCTGTCTCTTAGTGGTTGCCTGCAGCAGGCCTGGGAAGAGGTATTAACCGTAAATAGGCACAAGAGATCTTGCGCGGGATGAAAATATTCTGAAACTGATTCTTGGGCGTGGCTCCATCCCTTGCTAAAGTTCCTCAAAATCATTAACTTGTACACTGGCAGTGGGAGCATTTTTAAAGTGAAATATGTCTCCATAAAGTTGTTTTAAAAAAAGAAAAAGCCAAAGGAAGAAAAATAAGAAATACACAGGGGCGACGTGGTGCCTGGTATGAAGTAAAGACTTGGCTTCCTCTTGGAGGAAGAAAATGTGTCAAGAGTGTCTTTGCCTGGCTAAGTCTGGAAGGGCTGAAGGGTAAACAGGCCTGGCTCCCCAGGGGATTGGAGGTGAGACTGATGTCTCGAAAAGCCAATGGAGGCCAGGCACAGTGGCTCATACCTGTAATCTTAACACTTTGGGAGGCTGAGGTGGGAGGACTGCTTGAGCCCAAGAGTGCAAGACCAGCCTGGACAATACAGTGAGACCCCATTTCTTAAAAAATATTTTTAAAAGGTAGCTGGGTGTGATGGCATGCACCTATAGTCCTAACTACTCAGGAAGCTGGAGCAGGAGAATCATCTGAGTCCAGGAGTTCAAGGCTGCACTGAGCTAAGACTGCACCACTGCACTCCAGCCTTGGTGACAGAGCAAGACCCTACCTCAAACCAACCAACCAATCCAAAAAGCCACTGGAACCAGGCATCCCCCAACCCTGGGGTAGGCTGGTGTGTGTTAATTACAACAAAACATCAGCTTCTTGACTTGGAGTGGAATTTTATTCACTCCATTATCACCAGCTTCCCTGAGCTGCAGATCAAAGATTAATTTTGCAAAAGGAGGAAGTCCATTAATCATTACCTAATTCGTGAAGGTGCCCAGTGGGAATGCAAGTTCTCTCAAAACACTGGCTGAGAGAGAAAGAGAACATCTAGCTGAAGGAGGCTAGTGTTCAGAAGTTCAAAGTCAGGCAGAACTCATCGATGGTGAGAGAGATCAGCACAGAGTTGACCTCTGAGGGATATCAACTGGGGAGATGGCCAGGGAGCTTTCTAGACAGTGTTATCCATCTTGCCCCAGACAGTGGTTATCTGGGTATCTACTGATGCAAAAATTCACCCAGGTAAAGTCTTTGAATGTAGACACTTCTCTACAGTTTATATAAGTTATTAAAAAAAGTTTTTTTAAGTCACAGGGGCCAGGTGCAGTGGCTCACGCCTATAATCCCAGCATTCTGGGAAGCCCAGGCTAGAGGACTGCTTGAGCTCAGGAGTTGGAGACCAGCCTGAGCAACATAGTGAGACCCTATCTCTAAAACAAAAACAAAAACAAAAATTAGCCAGGCATAGTAGCATGCACCTGTAGTCCCAGCTACTTGGGAGGTTGAGGTGGGAGGATTGCTTGAGCCCAACAGGTTGAGGCTTCAGTGAGTCGTGATTGCACCACTGCACTCCAGCCTGGGTGACAGAGCAAGACCCTGTCTCAATAAAAAAATAAAAATAAAAAATTATAGGCACTGATACATCTAATAAATCTCACACACACAGATGCGTGATAAAACCAGTTCAGCAGACATTATTGGTAGGATCGGGTGGTGGGATATGGGTGTTCACTGTACAGTTTTCTGCCTGTTTAGCATTTGAATAAACGTGTGATGCAGCGTATGATTCTGTTTCTATGAAATATCCAGAATAAATAAATCCACAGAGACAGAAATCAGATGAGTGGCTGCCGGGGAAAAGGGGAGGTGGGGAGTCACTGTTAAGGGTGTGGGGTTTCCCTTTGGGGTAAGGGAAATGTTTGGGAACTAGATTGAGGTGATGGTTGTGTAACGTTCGGAATGTACTCAATGCCACTGAACTGCACACATTACACGGTTTATTTTATGTTATGTGAATCTCCCCTCAATTAAAAAAAATGGGAAATTCAAGAGCCCTTCTGGGAAATGAAACAAATAGTAGTATCTTTAGCAAAAAGAAAACAAGAAAAAGATTGTGTGATCCATGTAGGCTTCAAAGCCTAGCTTCTTTTTTCAAGTGAGTTCAGTTGAAGTTAAAAAAATAGGCCAGGCGCGGTGGCTCACACCTGTAATCCCAGCACTTTGGGAGGCCAAGGTGGGCGGATCACGAGGTCAGGAGTTCGAGACCACCCTGGCCAGTATGGTGAAACCCTATCTGCACTGAAAATAAACAAATAAATAAATAAATTAGCTGGGCGTGATGGTGCATGTCTGTAGTCCCAACTACTTGGGAGGCTGAGGCAGAAGAATCGCTTGAACCCGGGAGACGGAGGTTGCAGTAAGCCGAGATAGCACAACTGCACTCCAGCCTGGGCGACAGAGTGAGACTGTCTCAAAAAAAAAAAAAAAAAAAAGAAAGAAAGAAAGAAAAAATAGTTCAGGCCAAGCACACAATGACTCACGCCTATAATCCCAGCACTTTGGGAAGCTGAGGCAGGGGGGTGGATTGAGTCCAGGAGTTTAAGACCAGCCTGGACAACATAGCAAGGACCTCTGTCTCTGCAAAAAATAAAACAAAAATGGTTCAAAATTACCTACTTCAAGTCATTACTCCAGGGAAATAAAACGAGAAGGTTAAACTCTGTTCCTTCTTTCTCCCTCTCTCTCTCTCACACACACACAAAGGTCAGATATACACCAATATGTTAACAGCCAATAGATACCTCTGGTGGTGGAATTCTACATGAATGAGTTTATTGACTGACTGATTGATTGATTGAGGCAGGGTCTACCTCTGCTACCCAGACTGGAGTGCAGTGGTGTGATCTCAGCTCACTGCAGCCTCAACCTCCTGGGCTTAAGTGAGCCTCCCACCTCAGCCTCCCAAGGAGCTGGGACTACAGGCACACACACCACCACACCTGGCAAATTTTTCATATTTTTTATAGAGACGAGGTTTCACCACATTGCTCAGGCTTGTCTCAAACTCCTGGGCTCAGGTGATCTGCCTGCCGAAGCCTCCCAAAGTGCTGAAATTACAGGCGCGAGCCACCGTGCCCGGCTCATGATTTTAATTTACTTTGTTATGCTTGTTTATCCGTCCTGAAATGTGTGTGACGAACACATATTATTTTTATTATGAGGAAACAAGAGACACACCCCCAAAAGATGTTTTTCATTTAAGAAAGAAAAAATCCACCACCAGAGGGGGCCTCAGATGGCAGGGGATAAAACTGCAAATGACAAGGGGAACTGACAGGAGGGAACAGGTGTGAGGTGGCCAGGTAGAGGCCAGGGAGGCAGGAGGTGGAGGCCCAGGAGGACATGGAGGGCGGGACCCCAGGAAGGAGGCCAGGGCAAGCCCACTCCTGGGGCCACTGCAGGGGACAGCTGGTGGCGGAGAACATAGTCTCCATTTACTGCCCCCTGCAACCCCGTGGACTGTGCCCACCCCAGCCCACCCACCACCTTGGGTCTCTTGGCTGCTGTGGACACGCCTTCAGAGGGTGGGCAACTGGGCCATCAAGGGCAGCCAGGGGGTTGGACAACTATGGCTGGGCCTGGGTAGACCTTGACCTCCCTCCCGACCTCCCCACCTTCAGCCTCCCACTCCTCTGGTCCCACCTTTCTTTGTTGTTGTTGTTGTTGTTGTTTTCAAGACAGAGTCTTATTCTGTTGCCCAGGCTAGAGTGCAGTGGCATGATCTTGGCTCACTGCAACCTCCACCTCCCGGGTTCAAGCGATTCTCCTGCCTTAACCTCCTGAGTAGCTGGGATTATAGTTGTGCACCACCACGCCCAACTAATTTTTGTACTTTTAGTAGAGATGAGGTTTCACCGTATTGGCCAATCTGGTCTCAAACTCCTGACCTCAAGTGATCTGCCCACCTCGGCCTCCCAAAGTACTGGGATTACAGCGGCGTGAGTCATTATGCACCTGGCCTGGTCCCACCTCTCAGTCATCTCCCGCATAGGGAAGCCAGATGAAATACAGATCACCAGTTACACTTGAATTTCAGATAAACAACAAATAATGTTTTAGTATAAGCCTTTCCCTAATAATACATGGGCTTTCCTGTTACTAAAACATGATTTGTGTTCTGAAATTCAAATATAACTGGGCATCTTGCATTTTATTTGCTGAATCTGGTAACTCCACCTCCAGGCCGATGCTGGCACCATCTCTGTCACTGACTCATCACCCCAGTCCCTTCTGAACCTCAACTGCTCCAGGCTACAAAACGGGCATCAACCCAATCGCACCAGGCTGACGCTGGTGGAAGGTTCGAAGAGGTGACCATTCCAGAGGCTTATGAGTCCCGCAGGGTACAGGGGCTTCGTGCCGTTGAGTCCACCGGGCAGTTATCCCTATGTTACAGAAGGGGAAACTGAGGCACAGAGTGGGGAAAGTGATTTGCCTAGCTATTTTCTCTCTCTTTTCCAAAAAAGGCGGAGGAAGACCTGCACCCTGAGTGCTGGCAGCAGCAGAATGAGCAGTGAGAATGATATTGATGATAGTAGCTCTGCACTGTACCTGAATAATCTATTTAATCTTTACAACCACCCCGCCAGGTGGGAACAATCACTCCTGCCCGGTTAGAGAGAATCCCATTCATGGGCAGGTGCAAAGACTCACTTGCCCAAAGTCACCCAGCAAGGACAAGGCTGGGCTGCTTCCCTAGAGCCTGACCCCATGGCAGTCCTCCAGGCAGGAGATGCTTTGCACAGGGCCCAGGAAGTGGGAAGAACTTAGTATCCAGCAGGTACTGGTATTAACAACAATGGCCAGGTTACTCTCGCAGAGCAGGGCTTCCTGACCTCGGCACCCCTGCCCTACACTGCATGGTAGGGTGTTCAGTAGCATCCCCGTCTCCCCTCCCCAACTGACGCCAGGAGCACCTTCCTTCCAAACAGTGAAAACCAAAATGTCTCTGCATGTTCCCTTGGGGCCAGAATCACCCCTGGGTGAGAATCACTGATTCTGAACAGACCCCGGTCCTGAACGGGGCTGGTAGCACCGGGGCACGCGGGTGGGAACGGGGGCACTCACACTCTGCATCTTGGCCTCCGTGTCCACGATGTTCTTCTCCACCTGGTCAGCATTCTTCTGCAGCTGCTCGATCAGCTCCGAAAGCTCCTTGTTAGAGATGCTGCGGGCAGAAGCCGAGGGGAGATGGGTGGGGTGCCTGGTGGGTGGGGGCTGTGCCCCTACCAGCACCCCATCCTCTGGCTGTCCCTGGCCCCGTGCTCTGAGCAGGAGCTGCCCACAGAGCCTTTGAGGTAGTTGGGCTGTTCCCGTAGGGCAACGTCACTAAAGCCACAGAGACAAGGCAGTGCCTGGCAGGGGGTCAGCCTCCATTTTTTTTTTTAACTTTTTTTTTTTTTTTTTTTGAGACGGAGTCTCGCTCTGCTGCCCAGGCTGGAGTACAGTGGCCGGATCTCAGCTCACTGCAAGCTCCGCCTCCTGGGTTTACGCCATTCTCCTGCCTCAGCCTCCCGAGTAGCTGGGACTACAGGCGCCCGCCACCTCGCCCGGCTAGTTTTTTGTATTTTTTAGTAGAGACGGGGTTTCACCGTGTTTGCCAGGATGGTCTCGATCTCCTGACCTCGTGATCCGCCCGTCTCGGCCTCCCAAAGTGCTGGGATTACAGGCTTGAGCCACCGCGCCCGGCCTTAACTTTTTTTTTGAGATGGAGTCTTGCTCTGTCACCTAGGCTAAAGTGCAGTGGCATGATCTCGGCTTACTGCAACCTCCACTTCTTGGGTTCAAATGATTCTCATGCCTCAGCCTCCCCAGTAGCTGGGATTACAGGTGCACACCACCAAGCCTGGCTAATTTTTGTATTTTTAGTGGAGACGGGGTTTCATCATGTTGGCCAGGCTGGTCTTGAACTCCTGACCTTAAGTGATCTGCCTGCCTTGGCCTCCCAAAGTGATGGGATTACAGGCATGACCCACTGAGCCCGGCCAGCTTCCACTATGATCATTCTAATACTTCTATTTTTATTTATTTATTTATTTGTTTATTTAATTGCCATAGATAGAGTCTCACACTCTTGCCCAGGCTGGAGTATAGCGGCACAGTCATGGCTCACTGCAGCCTCTATCTCCCAGGCTCAAGCAATCCTCCCAACCCGGCCTCCCAAGTAGCTGGGACTACAGGCACATGCCACCACTCCTGGATAACTTTTACATTCCTTTTGGTAGAGAGGGGGTTTCAACATGTCACTCAAACTCCTGAGCTGAAGCAATTCATCCACCTCGGACTCCCAAAGTGCTGATCACAGATGTGAGCCACCAGGCCTGCCTACATATTTTTTTGTGAGAGACACAGTCTCACTCTGTCACCCAGCTTAGAGTGCAGTGGCACGATTGTAGTTCGCTGTAGCCTCGAACTCCTGAGCTCAAGCAATCCTCCTACCTCCGCCTCCCGAGTAGCTGGGACCACTGGCACCACCAGCACACCCAGATTCTAATGCTTCTATTTTGCCATGTTGGCAAAACGTACTATATCTTTAAAATTGGGAGATAACTCACATACCGTAAAATTCACCTGTTTAAAGTACACAGTCAGTGGTTTTTAGTACTACATATTCAGAATTGTGCAACCATCACCACTCTCTCATTCCAGACATTTTTATCACCCCAAAGCTCCACACCCACGAGCTGTCACTCCCTATTCCCCACCCCTCCAGCCCCTGGCAATCAGGAATTCACTTTCTCTATGGATTTGCCTATTCTGGACGTTTCATAAAAACAGAATCACACGACACGTGGCCTTTTGCGTCTGCTTTCTCTCAGCATGATGTTTTCAAACTTCATGCATATTGTGGCATCTATTAGAACTTCATTCTTTTTATGGCTGAATAATATTCTGTCACGTGGCTACATCACATTTTGCTTATTCATTCAACAACTGACAACCATCTGGGCCGTTTCCACCTTTGGGCCATCATGAGAATCACGCTGCTGTGAACATTCGGGAACAAGCTTTTGTGTGAGCAGTCTTATTTTTAAATACCAGATGTTTTTCTTTCAACCTACTCATTTTATTTTAGAGTTAAATGAATGTGTTTACAAAGGTAACTTGCTCTCCCCCTTTTAAAGAGAAAACCAGAAGCCCTCATCATGAGTGAATTAGCTGCCAAAATAAATTTCATAGGAACGCAGTGGCATTGGGTTCCACGGTGACACCGGGCTGGCCACTGTTACAAGTCAGGAGGTGTGACAGCCGTGGTGGCATCAGGCCCAGCCTTTCTCCTGATCTTCTCAGAGAGCCTGAAAGAGACTTGAGGCCTGGAACGGTGGCTCACACCTGTAATCCCGGTACTTTGGGAGGCCAAGGCGGGTGGATCACCTGAGATCAGGAGTTTGAGAACAGCCTGGCCAACATGGTGAAACCCCGTCTCCACTAAAAATGCAAATATTAGCTGGGCATGGTGGTGCGCGCCTGTAATTCCAGCTACTCAGGGAGGCTGAGGCAGGAGAATTGCTTGAACCTGGGAGGTGGAGGTGGTAGTGAGCCGAGATCGTGCCACTGTACTCCAGCCTGGGCGACAGAGTGAGACTCAGTCTCAAAGAAAAAAAAAAAGTCTTGAAAGCAGCCTGGCCCCCTCCCTCACTGTCTCTGTGTCCCCTCCTGTCACATCTGTCTACTGCCCCTCGTCCCCCAGAACCACACACAAACCACTCTGGAAAATGCTATCATGGGAGTTAGTTAAGACTTTGGCCCTGGGGTTAGCTTTGGGTTCAGATCTTGGCGCCCACCAGCCACTTAGTGGCTGTGTGACTTGGCCAAGCTCCCTTGCCTGTCTGTGCCTCTGCTTCCCAATCCAACGGACTACAGTAACAGAACCTTTCCCGGGACCGGCGTGGCAGGGGTTACAAATGGAGGTGAGGTTACACTGCTAAAGGGCTGTGCACAGAGCTGGGCGCAGAGTAAGTCTCAACAAAGGTTTGTGATTTTTTTTTTTTTTTTGAGACGGAGTCTCATTCTGTCCACCAGGCTGGAGTGCAGTGGCGCGATCTCGGCTCACTGCAAGCTCCGCCTCCTGGGTTCACGCCATTCTCCTGCCTCAGCCTCCCGAGTAGCTGGGACTACAGGCGCCCGCCACTGTGCCCGGCTAATTTTTTGTATTTTTAGTAGAGACGGGGTTTCACCGTGGTCTCGATCTCCTGACCTTGTGAGCCGCCCGCCTCGGCCTCCCAAAGTGCTGGGATTACAGGCATGAGCCACCACGCCCGACCAGGTTTGTGATTTTAGTTGTCAAGGAGCCTTAGAGATCATCCAGCCCTGCCTCTGTTGTTTTGAGACAGAGTCTCGCTCTGTCACCCAGGCTGGAGTGCAGTGGTACGATCTTGGCTCACTGCAACCTCTACCTCCTGGGTTCAAACGATTCTGCTGCCTCAGCCTCCTGAGTAGCTGGGATTACAGGTGTGAGCCATGCCCGGCCTCCCTCTGTTGTTTTCTTTAAACAAAGAAAGACACAGACCAGACAGGGAAAGCAGCTTAGCCACTGTCACCCAGTCAGCCAGCCATGATAGTTCCCGTCTCCACTGAAGACCCACAGTGGGGCCTGTGCGGCTAGGCACACAGAAGATTCCTTCTACTCACACTCATTAAGCACCTGCTGTATGCGGGCCTGGCATCTCACAAAGACAAGCCTCTCCCTCCCTAATCCACCCTACAGACCAGGAGGCAATCAGTATTTATAGAAACAGTCACGAGACTGAGACAGGCCTGGGGGCTGGGGATGCCCAAGGGAGCCTCTGGACTGGCTGGGCGGGGACAGCAGTAGTCACGGAAGGCTTCCTGGAGGAGGTGGTGTCGGCTGGGTGCTAAAGCAGAAAGAAGCATTTGGCGTTCCTGTGCAGAAGGCTCCAGTGAGGACAGGCCATAGAGAGGCAGGTCCTGGCATGTCCCGTGGGGTGGGCCAGGGTGGGGTTCTTGACTGTCAAGGCAGAGGGGACCACCAGCCCTTTAGACTGATGCTCCCCGGTTCAAGATTCTGGGGTCCAGTGTGAAAAATTCAGATTCCGGGCCACTAACCCAGACCTGCTGAACCCAGGTCTCCAGAGCATTGTGATTTTTGCAGGTTCCCCAGGGGACCTGGACACCTATTGGAGTCATGGAGCAGCACTGCAGGTGCTGTTGATGTTGGGGGCGTTGGGGGCAGAAATGGCAGCAGCAAACGTGCTGGAGAATCCATCCCCCTATGTCCCAAACCTTGCCTAAGGGCCGGCTTTGTGGCAGACCTGGATACACCGGAGCTGGGGGATCTTGAGGGAACAGGACCCAGGCCACACCTTCTGCAAGGTCAAATGGGGGCAGCCTATCCCAAAGTGGGGTCCCAGGAACCCATCTCTTACAAGCCTTATTCTTCCTTGGTCAAGGCAGTTAGGAAAACCCCACCTTTGATATGTCCATGAGCCAGCAAAAGCACTGACAAGTCCTGCAGTGGAGAAAGCTGGTGTTTGGCAGGGTGGCCAGGAAGGCTCAGCAGTGGGGAGCTTTGGATGGAGGATCTGGGTAAGAAGGGATAAGCGGCCGAGATGGGTGGATCACAAGGTCAGGAGATCGAAACCATCCTGGCTAACACCGTGAAACCCCGTCTCTACTAAAAAATACAAAAAGCTAGCCGGGCGAGGTGGCGGGCGCCTGTAGTCCCAGCTACTCGGGAGGCTGAGCCAGGAGAATGGCGTAAACCCGGGAGGCGGAGCTTGCAGTGAGCTGAGATCCGGCCACTGCACTCCAGCCTGGGCGATAGAGCGAGACTCCGTCTCAAAAAAAAAAAAAAAAAAAAGAAGGGATAAGCTGGGCTTCTAGAACATCCAGGTCAGGGGTCCACCCCTGATTCCTCCCTCATTCCCTAACACCCACTTCCTGGTTGGGCAGGCCACATGGAGAATGTGAGTTTCTGGGCCCCCATATTCCCACCCCAGTCACTGACCATCTGCTGGGCCAGCTGCACCTTGAGGCGGTGAGTCTCACCCCAAATATTCAACCCCTGACTGCAGTGCATTGTTAGGGTCTGTACTGTGGCTCAAGTAGGGGCCTTTGTCTCTCTTGAGCCCAGTCCCACCTCAGGCACAGGGCCAGCGCCCAAACCAGCCCTTTCATGGACTGGGGCAGATGCAAGAAAAACCACCTTCTGGACTCCATCCTGGCCGGGCCTACTGTTCCAGCCGAAGCCCCCCAGAGGACATGGGAGTTGTGGGGCAATGACCACTGCCTCAGGGACCTTGGACTCCTGGTGGGACAAAGTCGTGAGCGGCAGTAGGAAGCTATGAGGAGACAGGCCCATGGCCCACTCCGCCGCTTGCTGCTTAGACGGCCTCAGGCAAGTGCCCTACCCTCATGCAGCCTCCGCTTCTCCATCTGTCCACTGGTGATGACCACAAAGGCATCCTGGGCATTTGCCACTTGCTGTGGGCTTTGCCAGACCTCAGACACATTCACAGGCACCAGCTCAA
Organism: Rhinopithecus roxellana; assembly: GCF_007565055.1. Taxonomy (NCBI): domain Eukaryota; kingdom Metazoa; phylum Chordata; class Mammalia; order Primates; family Cercopithecidae; genus Rhinopithecus; species Rhinopithecus roxellana. The sequence goes on along the minus strand of NC_044568.1, from coordinate 5,736,992 downwards.
TAGCATCGTTGCCCTAAGTCCCCGGGGAGGTTCGTGTACCCCTTTACACATCAAGAAACCAAGACTCTGAGACATCAAAGCACTTGCCCAGGGTCACACAGCTTGTGAACCATGATTCTCCCCTCCAACAGTCTCACTCCAGAGGCATGTGATCGACTGGGCTAATAGTTACTCACGGGGATGCTAGGAAAATCACACCAGTAACAACCTCCACCATGGTAAATATGAGCTAATGGCTAATACTTACTTTCTACATGCCACGCTCCTCACTGTTTCTCACTCAATCTTCATGACAACCCTGCGAGCTGGGTGTTAGCACGGTGGGTAATTGTATTATTATCCCCATGTATGGGTGTGGAAACTGAGGATCACAGGGGTTAAGTAACTCTCCCAAAGTCACCCAGCAATTAGATGGCAGAGCCAGACTCCAGGCCCTTACCAACTCAATGTGATGATCTTACAGGGCTCCCAACACACAGTAGGTACTTCACAGATTAACTTAAAATGCCAAGAGCCCAAAACCACACCAGGATGCCACTTTTCATCCACTATGATGGCTATAATAAAAAAGACAGACAGTAACAAGTGTCGACAAAGATGTGGAGAAATCGGAACCCTCGTGCCTTACTGGTGGGGATGCAAAATGGTGCACAGTTGTGGAAAACAGTCTAGAAATTCCGCAAAAAGTTAAACAGTCACCATAAGACCCAGCAAGTCCACCCCTATGTGTTTTTATTTTTATTACTTATTTATTTACTTATTTATTTTTTCGAGACAGGGTCTCACCCTGTTGCCCAGGCTGGAGTACAGTGGCATGATCTCGGCTCACTGCAGCCTCTGCTTCCCAGACTCAAATGATTCTCCTACCTCAGCCTCCTGAGTAGCTGGGATTACAGGTGCCCACCACCACACCCGGCTAACTTTTGCACTTTTAGTATAGACGGGGTTTCGCCATGTTGGCCAGGCTGGTCTCGAACTCCTGAACTCAGGTGACCCACTTGCCTCAGCCTCCCAAAGTGCTGGGATTATAGACATGAGCCATTGTGCCCAGCCTTATTTTTATTTTTTGAGACAGGGTCTCACTCTGTTGCCCAGGCTGGAGTGCAGTGGCGCAACCTCAGCTCACTGCAGCGTTGACCTCCCAGTCTCAAGCAATCTTTGCACCTCAGCCTCTGAGTAACTGTGACTACAGGCACCTGGCACCGTGCCCAGCTAATTTTTGTATTTTTTTTTTTAGAGAGGGAGGTTTTGCCATGTTGCCCCAGCTGGTCTTGAACCCCTGGGCTCAAGCAATCCATCTGCCTTGGCCTCCCAAAATATTAGGATTACAGGCGTGAGCCACTGCGCCCAGCCTACCCCTACGTATCTATCCAAGAGAAATGAAAACCTATGTCTGGGCCGGGCGCGGTGACTCATGCCTGTAATCCCAGCACTCTGGGAGGCCGAGGCAGGTGGATCACCCGAGGTCAGGAGTTCGAGACCAGCCTGGCCAACATGGCGAAACCCCACCTCTACGAAAAGTACAAAAAAATTAGCTAGACATGGTGGTATGTGCCTGTAATCTCATCTACTTGGGAAGCTGAGGCAGGAGAATCGCTTGAACCGAGGTGGAGGTTGCAGTGAGCCGAGGTCGTGCCACTACACTCCAGCCACAGCAAGACTGTCTCAGAAAATAAAAACCAAGAACCAAAAAACAAAAAAACCTATGCCTGCACAGAAATTTGTACATAGATGAGTCACAGCAGCATGATTCATAGTAGCCTTTTGGCTTCCACTTTTTAGTGGAAACAACTCAAATATTCATCAACTGATGAAAATATAAACAAAATGTGGTCTATCTGTATTATTTGGCCAAAGAATGAAGGCAGAACTGACAACTGCTACAGCCTCATGAACCTCGAGAATGTTATGCTCAGTGAGAGAAGCCAGACACAAAAGCTCACACATTATTCCATTGATAAGAAATGTCCAGCATGGAGAAATCTCCGGGAGCGAAAGGTGGCTGAGTGGTTGCCAGGGCCCAGGAGGATGTGAAATGGAGAGTGATTCCTAAAGGGTATGAGATTCCTTTTGGGGTGATGAAAATGTTGTATGGGGATGGCTGTACAACTCTATGACAATATTAATAACCACTGGGCCGGGCGCGGTGGCTCGCACCTATAATCCCAGCACTTTGGGAGGCCGAGGTGGGCAGATCACTTGAGCCCAGGAGTTTGAGAGCAGCCTGGGCGACATGGTGAAACCCCATGTCTACTGAAAATACAAAAAATGAGCTGGGCGTGGTGATGCGCACCTGTAGTCCCAGATACTCGGGAGGCTGAGGGGGGAGGATCGCTTGAGCCCAGGAGGTTGAGGCTTCAGTGAGTCGAGACTTCGCCACTGCACTCCAGCCTGGGCAATGAGAGTGAGACCCTGTCTCAAAACAAAAACAAAAACAGTGAATTGAACACTTTAAATGAGTGAACTGCATGGTATGTGAATTATATCACAGTAAAACTGCTACAAAAAAAAAAAAAAAGGCGGCTGGGCGTGGTGGCTCATGCCTATAATCCCAGCACTTTGGGAGGCTGAGTTGGGCAGGTCACCTGAGGTCAGGAGTTCAAGACCAGCCTGGCCAACATGGTGAAACCTCGTCTCTACTAAAAATACAAAAATTAGCCGGGCATGGTGGCAGGAACCTGTAATCCCAGCTACTCAGGAGGCTGAGGCGGAAGAACTGCTTGAACCCGGGAGGTGGAGGTTGCAGGGAGCCAAGATTGTACCACTACACTCCAGCCTGGGTGACAAAGCAAGACTCCGTCTCAAAAAAAAAAAAAAAAAAAAAAAAAAAATGACAAGTGTCATTTAGAAATGATAGGGGTTTGTTTTTTCTCTCCCAAGTCAGGTCCTGCCTCTTGTCTCATTCTCCAGGGAAGCTGGCCGGCTGCAGGTAACCCCCCCAGCAGCCTGGAAGAGGCTAGTTGACTCCTAGAGGGCTATTTGTCCTGCCCAGTGCTAAGCAAGTCACATATAGATTAGCTCATCAATCCTACCACCCTTGAAGTAAGTAGCACTGTTCTCAAAAGTTGGAGGATTACAACTTTAAATGAGTGAATTGCATGGAATTCACATGCCATGCAATTCACTCAGTTACAGATGGGGAAATAGAGGTACAAAGAAATTCCATCATGTGGCCACAGTTCCACTGCCAGCAAGCAAGGCAGAGCTGGGATTCGAATCCAGGCCTCCAGAGGCACAGTCTCAGCGTTTTCGCCCTGTAGCTTTGGGGTCCCGAATGAGAGGCCCCAAAAGGTCCTGTGTTCCCCCCACCATCTAGCTGGCCTCAGGAATCAACCATGGAGAGCCATGGAGCCCCATGCTAGGAGGCCAGCAGGAATGTGGGTGGGGCAGGAACCTGCAGGAACGGGGACGGGTCCCAGGAGTACTGGGAAACCGGCTAGGCTGGTCCAGCTTTTCATCTCGGTAATGAGCCGCATTGGGGCAGCCAGACGTGGCACCCCTGGGCCACCAGCCCCACTGATGGAGGCCGAGACACAGCCCTGTCCCGCCCACAAAGACACAGACGGCAGCCACCTGGCCGAGCCAGGAAGACCATGACACCCCTGTCCCCACCACCGGAAAAGGGAAGGGGCCTGAGTGACAGCCGAGAGTACACGCCCAGCCCTCCCTTTTCTTACTCAGAGGGTAACTCGGACACGTGTGCTGAGAGCAGTGGCTGCTGGCCCTCGAAGGGGCCTCAGAAGCCATCCGGCCCCACCTGCTCATTATCCAGATGAGCAAGCCAAGGTCCCGGACGTGAAGTCACTACCCAGGGTCACTTGGGAGGGTAGTCCATGTAAGAGAAAGACTTTGGGTCTGGAGTCAGACAGGGTTCAGATCCTGACTGCACCAACCAGCAGTGTGACCTGTGACAGTGTGACAGAGGAGCTACACTGTATTTCCTTTTTAATCTTTTTGCATTTTCTTCAAAAAAAATTTTTTTTTTTTTTTTTGAGGCGGAGTCTCGCTCTGTCGCCTGGACTGGAGTGCAGTGGCCAGATCTCAGCTCACTGCAAGCTCCGCCTCCCGGGTTTACGCCATTCTCCTGCCTCAGCCTCCCGAGTAGCTGGGACTACAGGCGCCCGCCACCTCGCCCGGCTAGTTTTTTGTATTTTTAGTAGAGACGGGGTTTCACCGCGTTAGCCAGGATGGTCTCGATCTCCTGACCTCGTGATCTGCCCGTCTCGGCCTCCCAAAGTGCTGGGATTACAGGCTTGAGCCACCGGGCCTGGCCAAAAATTTTTTTTTTTTTGGGGGGATGGAGTCTTGCTCTGTGGCCCGGGCTGCAGTGCAGTGGCCGGATCTCAGCTCACTGCAAGCTCCGCCTCCCGGGTTTACGCCATTCTCCTGCCTCAGCCTCCCGAGTAGCTGGGACTACAGGCGCCCGCCACCTCGCCCGGCTAGTTTTTTGTATTTTTTAGTAGAGACGGGGTTTCACCGTGTTAGCCAGGATGGTCTCGATCTCCTGACCTCGTGATCCGCCCGCCTCGGCCTCCCAAAGTGCTGGGATTACAGGCTTGAGCCACCGCGCCCGGCCTTCAAATTTTTAAATAGAGATGGTTTCTCACTATGTTGACCAGGCTGGTCCTGAACTCGTGGCCTCAAGTGATCCTCCCATCTCGGCCTCCCAGAGTGCTAGGATTACAGGTATGACTACCATATGCCTGGTCAGCCACTCTCTATTTCTGAGTCTCAGTGTCATCATCTGTGGAACGTGAGCAAGAAATCCTCTCTAGTTATGTTTATGTGTGGGCCCAGGCACAGGGGTGCACACCTGTAATCCCAGCACTTTGGGAGGCCGAGGCAGGAGCATCTCTTGAGCCTAGGAGTTCGAGACCAACTTGGGCAAATAGGAAGACCTTGTCTCTACAAAAATACAAAAATTAGCCAGATGTGGTGGTGTGCACCTATAGTCCCAGGTACCTGAGAAGCTTAGGTGGGAGAATTGCTTGAGCCCAGGAGGTCAAGCATGCAGTGAACTGAGATCACACCACTGCATTCCAGCCTGGGAGACAGAGAAAGACCCTGTCTCAAATTAGAACCAAACAAAAGTATATGTGTGGTATGTGTGGGGTGGGGGTAATCAGGATCACTTTTAGAAACACCTCAGTCAGGCCGGGCGTGGTGGCTCACACCTGTAATCCTAGCACTTTGGGAGGCCGACGTGGGTGGATCACGAGGTCAGGAGATAGAGACCATCCTGGCCAACCTGGTGAAACCCCGTCTCGACTAAAATACAAAAAAATTAGCTGGGCATGGTGGCGCACACCTGTAGTCCCAGCCACTCGGGAGGCTGAGGCCGGGGAATTGCTTGAACCCGGTAGGCGGAGGTTGTAGTGAGCCGAGATTGCATCACTGCACTCCAGCCTGGCAGCAGAACGAGACTCTGTCTCAAAAAAGAAAAAAAAAAAAAGAAAGAAAGAAACACCTCAGTCAAATTTCAAAGACATCTTTGTGGTTCAAGGACTGAACTGGAGGTTCAGAGCAGCGTCCAGGGCCCCGAAACAGACTCGAGATCATTTATACCGTTTTCAAAATTTTGAAAGTCTTGTTCTGTTGTCCATGCTGCAGTGCAGTGGTACAATCTTGGCTCACTGCAACCTCCATCTCTGCGTTCAAGCAATTCTCCTGCCTCAGCCTCCCGAATAGCTGGGATTACAGGCGCATGCTACCATGCCTGGCTAATTTTTGTATTTTTAGTAAAGACAAGGTTTCACCATGTTGGCCAGGGTGGTCTTGAACTCCTGATCAGGTGATCTGCCTGCTTTGGCCTCCCAAAGTGCTGGGATTACAGGTGTCAGCCACCATACTAGCCCTGGCTAATTTTTTAATTTTTTTGTAGACATGGAGCTTCTCTCTGTTGCCCAGGCTGGTCTTAAACTCCTGAGCTCAAGGGATCCTCCTGCCTTGGCCTCCTAAAGTACAGGGACTACAGGCATGAGCCACTGAGCCTGGTTCATTTACATGTTGATACAATTGAGGCCTTGGTGGCGGTTTCAGCAGTGGGCCTGAATGGGGACCCAGGACCTGGCTGGCAGCAGAAACAGACCCCCCCAGCCTCGGCCAGGCTGCGGGTCAGGGGCTGCGTGGGTTTCGCAAGCCACTGGGAGTTACCTCGAGTCGACCTAGGCTGTTTTTCCCCAGCTTTTTCCTTCTGGGCTGGGGATGCCAGAGTCTGGGACAATCCTCAGCAGTCTCACGGAGCCCCATTTTCTTGGCCTGGTCTGCATATGAGGCTCTTGATGCAAGCAAGGAAAAATGGAACCAGCAGGTCAGGAGGCTGCCTGGCTCCTCCTCGGAGCTCCAGGGCCGGGTTTGAGGGCACTATCAGGAACCAGACAAGGGTTTCCTGGGTCTGAGCCCGCAGGCTTGAGCCTGAACAGCCGTCTTTTTGTGTCCCAGTATGTACTCAGAGCAGAGGAACCACTAGGGCGGGGGCTTGGGAGCCTCAAATGGCATCAGGTCCCCTGGCTCCGTCGCTAGGAGTCAGAGCCTCAGTAGACACAGCCTGACCTGCTTTATTGATTGAGACTGAGTCTTACTCTGTCACCCAGACTGGAATGCAGTGGCATGATCTTGGCTCACTGCAACCTCTGCCTCCTGGGTTCAAGCAATTCTCGTGCCTCAGCCTCCCGAGCAGCGGGGATTACACACATGCACCACCACACCAGGCTACTTTTTGTATTTTTAATAGAGACAGGGTTTTGCCACATTGGCCCGGCTGGTCTCGAACTCCTGGCCTCAAGTGATCTGCCCGCCTCACACCTCCCAAAGTGGTGTGAGCCACTGCGCCTGGCCCCGGCCTGCATTAGAGGTGGCAACTTGAGGCTGAGGACCCACTGACTCAGTGAGCCCAGCTGCAAAGTGGGGAGCTGGGACTCGAACTTAGGGCTGTGTGCTGCCCTGGCATGGCCAGGACAGCACTTAGTCCTCAGAGGGCCAGCCGGGATGCCCATCATAGGAGCTGGGACAGAGGTAGCACTCTGGCCCTGACACACTACCGATGCTCCACGTGGGCAGAGAAAGAGAACACAGGTGTCTCAGGGGACCCTCGCTCTCCACCTTGGGGGTCTCTCTTCCTGCTTTGATTTTATGCGGCTATCACTGGCACTTTCTTTCAGCTGGAAGGGCAGTGTGGTCCAGTGGTTAAGCACCCAGACCAAAGCCAGACAGCCTGGGGTCAAATCCTGCCTCCGCTCTTAGTAAGCTGTAAATTACTTAGCCTCTCTGAGCCTCAGTTTTCCCAGCTGTAAAATGAGAGTTATCACAGTATGCATGCCGTGGGGCTGTGGTGGGGGTGACTGAAAGAACAGATATGGGGTGCTGCCTCTGAGGAGCTCGGCTCTGCCTTGACCTGGATCCACCATCCAGGGGTTTAGGCTCCTTTTAAGGAGCTGATAAAAGCCAGAAGCTGGCTGGGCACGGTGGCTCATGCCTGTTATCTCAGCACTTTGGAAGGCTGAGGTGGGTAGACCACCTGAGGTCAGGAGTTCGAGACCAGCCTGGCCAACATAGTGAAACCCTGTCTCTACTAAAAATACAAAAATTAGTTGGGCATGGTGGGGGGCGCCTATAATCCTAGCTACTCAAGAGACTGAGACAGGAGAATTGTTTGAACCCGGGAGGCGGAGGTTGTAGTGAGCTGAGATTGCGCCACTGCACTCCAGCCTAGGCAATGGAATGAGACTCCATCTCAAAACAAAACAAAACAAAACAAAAAACCCCTAAAAACAAACAAAAAGCTAGAAGCCGGCCGGCCCGGTGGCTCACGCCTGTAATTCCAGCACTTTGGGAGGCCGAGGCGGGTGGATCACGAGGTCAGAAGATTGAGACCATCCTGGCTAACATGATGAAACCCCGTCTCTACTAAAAATACAAAAAATCAGCCGGGGGTGGTGGTGGGCGCCTATAGTCCCAGCTACTCGGGAGGCTGAGGCGGGAGAATGGTATGAACCTGGGAGGCAGAGCTTGCAGTGAGCCGAGATTGCGCCACTGTACTCCAGCCTGGGTGACAGAGGGAGACTCCGTCAAAAAAAAAAAAAAAAAAAAAAAAAAGCCAGAAGCCAAGGCCTGAAGTTAGAATCCTCCAGCACCTGGGAGATGAAAGAAGGCCCCCGGCCATGCACAACGTTCACGCTGATCCTGCTGCAAGCCCAGACGTGCTCTGCTTCCGCCCTGTGAATGTCGCCTTGCCCGGGCATGGGGAATTCGCAAGTAACCTCAGAATTTGGAACTATCTCCTCCAACATCTGCGAGGAGAGGCTGGTGCCCATATATGGGTAATGAGGTGTCAGGAGGACAGGAGATCCTGGGTCCCAGATGCCCACTCCCCAGGCCTGGCTGGGGAAAAACGCACAGCCCACTTCAGCTGTCTTAGGTTTGGGCTAAGGATCTGAGTCAGTAGGTTTGGGGATTTGAAGGGTACAGGGTGTTCCCACTGCTCTGAGAACACTCTTCCATCCGCATAAGGGAAACCGCAGAAGGGGAGGGTGGGGAGGACCTGTCTACCCGGTTATGCCAACAGATCCCTGAGACCTGTCCCTGCCTCTCCCTCCACTGGTTCTGCATGGGAACATGTCCCCTGCACATCCTCCTCCATCTGCCCTTCTGGCTTCCGCCTTGGCCAAAGTCACCACTTCTCACATGGCCCAATGCAACAGCCACCCACTGTCTTTTCTGAGAGCATTTGGGAGCACAAGTTTTGGATGATGGTATGATCTGGCTGCATCGTAGATAGATCTAAGAGTTGGGGAGATATGCTTCCCAGGCTCCTGCCCCCAGGAGAGACCTGGACCCTACAAGGACACCATGAATGGCCAACCTTCCAGCCGTCAGTGACCTGGGAATGGGATCCCTGTGTGTGGGTGGCTTTAAGAGCCACCCTTGATGCCTTCAGCTGTACCTGTTCAAGTCATATGGCACCAACTGGCCCATTCTTTGTACCCGGCCTGCAGGGGAGGAAACTGAGAGCAGCCTGGCCAAGGCAAGGAACGTAGTCTGTGTTGTTGCTGTGACCTAGGTGTGGGCTCCGGCAGGTTCCTCAGTCTCTCTGTGCCTCAGTTTCCTCATCTGTGAGACAGGGATAGGAATTGATCCCACTGCAGAGGGTTGAGATAATTCAAGGAGATAATCCTTATAAATGAAAGCACTTTGGGTGTGGCCACACCATGATCAGGATAACTGGGTTTCATCCTCTTCCTCGCTGTCACTGGAGCGTGAGGGCCCTGCCAGGGCAGGGCGTCTCGTCTGTTGTTCACTGCCACGTCCACAGCGCCCACCAAACTGAATGAACTATGCTGGCTATTTGGAATAACAGCATGTAGTACTCCACCTGTCTCAGCCTTAAGTTCCTCGAACATAAATGGGGTTATCGTGCCTGCTTGCCATGGAACAAACAGAAAGACACTCAACAACTGGAAAACATTCCCACAGAAGGCACTGTTCAACAGAAACTGACCCTGAGCCACAGAGAGAACTTACATTTTTCTTTTTTTTTTTTTTGAGACGGAGTCTCGCTCTGCCACCCAGGCTGGAGTGCAGTGGCTGGATATCAGCTCACTGCAAGCTCCGCCTCCCGGGTTTTACGCCATTCTGCTGCCTCAGCCTCCCGAGTAGCTGGGACTACAGGCGCCCGCCACATCGCCCGGCTAGTTTTTTGTAGTTTTTGTAGAGACGGGGTTTCACCGTGTTAGCCAGGATGGTCTCGATCTCCTGACCTCGTGATCCGCCCGTCTCGGCCTCCCAAAGTGCTGGGATTACAGGCTTGAGCTATGGCGCCCGGCCAGAACTTACATTTTTCTAGTAGCCACATGAAAAGAGTAAGAAGAAATGAGTGAACATTTTTCCTATTTTATTTAACCTAATATATCCAAAATATGATCAATTTGACAGGTGTCCAACAGACCATTATTAATGGATATTTTACATTCTCTTTTTCATACTAAGTCTTCAAACCCTGGCACACAGACATACTTGCACAGCCCATGTCACAGGGCCGGTAATTACTCAATAGGATGGCAAGATTCTAGGTGATTCTGAAGCACCCTGACCTGCTTTGCTCTAAGCCTGCAGTGACCACAGCCTGTCAGTTCTGCTGTAGGAAAGCTGATGTGCACTCAGAGCATCTTCCAGTCTTACTCGGTGCCTGGTACCCAGGGACACCTAATAAATGCTTATTCTCTTTGAACCCTGCGACTCCACCTCCTGTCCACACTCACTAGCTAGATGTCTGCCCCAGGACAGGGTATCCTCTGAGGGTCCTTCCCTGGCTGCCTACTCCAAAACAACCCAGGGCTCCCAACTGTGCCCCGTGGAGCCTGGCGCCTGGGTGTGGAGAACCCTGGCACAAAGACCGCAGCCCGACACCCTTCCCCAGGTCCTCAGAGCCACTGCAACCCTGTCCACAGGCCACGGGGCAGAGCTGGAGACACCTGGCCTGCTCACAGCCGTCCCCTTCTCCAGGCTGGGACGGCAGCCACCCCAGGAACAGATCATACTTTAGCAACATTGGAGGGGCCATGTTCCTGCCATCGCCTCAGCCCCAGCTGTCCCTGTCACCCAGAACTGCTGTGTCCCCCGTTGGGTCACAGCCCAGCCTGCACTCTCCTCCCATGTGTGGACACAGGTCCCTGCAGGCTCAGCACTCCCTGCCTGGCCAGGGCCACTGGCCTTTGATCACATCTGCCGTCCCTTCCTCTGGGGGTTAATTCTGTCTCAGTGGGTGTGTATGGGGGTTGCACTGGTGCTGGAATGTCTGGAATGCACAGGAGTGTACACCCCTCCCTGGAACCAGCCTCACCTCTCCCAGAGTCCAGAAAAGGGGCTGGGCCTCCTGCCACCACGGTCATCCTCTTCTGGCTGCGGGGCCAGCTGGGGGGAGGTGCACCTCCGGTGCCTAGTAGCCCTCTGCCCCTACCTTCTTTTTTTTTTTTTTTTTTTTTTGAGACGGAGTCTTGCTCTGTCGCCCAGGCTGGAGTATAGCGGCACCACCTCGGCTCACTGCAAGCTCCGCCTCCTGGGTTCACGCCATTCTCCTGCCTCAGCCTCCTGAGTAGCTGGGACTACAGGCACCCGCCACCGCACCCGGCTAATTTTTTTGTATTTTTAGTAGAGACAGGGTTTCACTGTGGTCTCGATCTCCTGACTTCGTGATCCGTCCGCATCTGCCTCCCAAAGTGCTGGGATTACAGGCGTGAGCCACCACACCCGGCTTGCCCCTACCTTCTTTATACACTGCCTGGCTCCTGAAACATCTGTCCTGGCTCTGACACAAAGGCACCCATCGTGGACACTCAGGAAATGACTGATGAATAGTAACAACATTGAGGGCACCTATTGGGTACCCAGCAACCACTCAGTCCTTTTGTGCATCACCCATTGAAATCTCATAGCCCTAGGAAGTAGCCACCCTTAGTGTTACTGGGGCTCTTAATCCTACCTGTCAGGCTATTAAACTTTTGGACAAAAAGAACTTACTCATTTTTTTAGTGGGCCCTTCTTTAACCCTTAATTCCACACCTTGAGCAGGCTTGGGCTCAATAAATACGTGTTGAATTGAGCAGATGTTTTAATGCAATTTGGTAACTCCTATGTCTCTGTGTTCCAGATGAAGATAATAATTGAGGCTCACAGAAGTTAAGAAACTGGTCCAGGCCGGGCGCAGTGGCTCAAGCCTGTAATCCCAGCACTTTGGGAGGCCGAGACGGGCGGATCACGAGGTCAGGAGATCAAGACCATCCTGGCTAACACGGTGAAACCCCGTCTCCACTAAAAAATACAAAAAACTAGGCGGGAGACGTGGCAGGCGCCTGTAGTCTCAGCTACTCGGGAGGCTGAGACAGGAGAATGGCGTAAACCCAGGAGGTGGAGCTTGCAGTGAGCTGAGACCCGGCCACTGTACTCCAGCCTGGGTGGCAGAGCGAGACTCCGTCTCAAAAAAAAAAAAAAAAAAAAGAAACTGGTCCAAGTTTACACAGCTGGGAAGTGGTGGTGCCAAGATTCGAGCCCATGAAGACAGGCTTCAAAGCCACCTTCTCAGTACAGAGGGGACATCAATATCAATCCACACCCACCCCTTACAGACAAAGGGACAAGAGACATCAGAGACACAGGATGATGGGGCCAGGCATTCGCCACCCAGGGGAGGCAGAGTGATTTACAGTTTGTTGTCATTTTCATCAGTACAATTAATCCCAGTGGTTGGTTGAGTAATGATTAGTTACGGTAAACTGAGGCTGAGTCATTCTCCTAAGATGCCACCACAAGGGACTCCCAGCCTGTCCCTCTGAACAGATCTTTCAGGCGGAACCATTGAGTGAACACCTTCCTGGCGCACACCCTACACCAAAACCAGAAGCAGGATTCATCTCTGATCCTTATAACAACTGGTTGAGGTAGGTGCTATCATAGCTCCATTGCAGATGAGGAAACTGAGACTCAGGAAGGAGCGGCCACTTGCTCAGGGTCAAAAGGTTAGTAAAGGTCTATGCTTCTAACTGCTGCAGCCACAGCTGGGCACTTTCTAGATATTCAGTAATTGCCAAATAAATTTTCAACCACACTCCACCAACTCCTTGTCATCTTTCTGCCCTTCTCCATTAACAAGCCCCCAGAGATATGAATTGTTGACATGCTATAAAATACCTGATCAATTTTACACCTATTCATAGAGCCCCAAGCTTATGTAAGGCCTGGAATTAAGGACAACAGAAGGCCCTCTCTCAAAAGATGAGCAAATCCCAATTGTTCAAAAGTCTGTAAGCCAGAAGGTAGGTCAAGGACAAACACCCCAATGGGTATAATTACAAAGATGTGGCTGGGTGCAGTGGCTCACGCCTGTAATCCCAGCACTTTGGGAGGCCAGGCAGGCGGATCATGAGGTCAGGAGATAGAGACCATCCTGGGTAACATGATGAAACTCCATCTCTACGAAAAATACAAAAACAAAATTAGCCGGGCGTGGTGGCTGGCGCCTGTAGTCCCAGCTACTCGAGAGGTTGAGGCAGGAGAATGGCGTGAACCCGGGAGGCAGAGCTGGCAGTGAGCTGAGATCGCGCCACTGCACTCCAGCCTGGGCAACAAAGTGAGACTCCATCTCCAAAAAAAAAAAAACAAAACAAAACAAAACAAAAAAACAAACAAAGATTTTAGATCACTTAGATCAGGGTATTTTCATCCACTGTGTTCCATTTAGGCCTTATAATCTAACTTTAATGATGAAAATATACCCAAACCAATAAAAACCAGGAAAAGAGCAAAATGGAAACAAAGAGAAAGCATGATAAATAGGGCAACATAGTGGAGTAGGTTCAAACACATTAGTCACTACAATAAATATAAATGAATTAATTTTGCCTATTAAAAGATAAAAGACTCTTAAGTGAGAATACAAAATATACCCCACCCCCAAGCTATGTGCCATAAGACACACACACTTGAAACTAAATGATACAGGAAGGTTGAGAATAAAGAAATGGAGAGTGACAAACCAGGCAACTGGTACTGAAGAGAGAAAGAACTGTCCATATACCTCAAAGACAAGAGGGAGTGAGACAATCCATGTAACTATGTGGTTCCCACCAGCTGCACATCAAAAGAATGATGTCTGGATTCATGTCCATGGAGATTTTGACTTAATTGGTGTTGGAAAGGGCTCTGACATCCTGTTCAAAGCTCCTAATGTAATTCTAATGTGCAGCCAGGTCTGAGAACAAGGAACTGAACCACAGCAAGGTTAAAAAGAAGCAAGATGAGGAAAAATTCTACATCTCTATAGGAAGGAGGTCTTGTGAGAAAGCAGTACACAGGAGGTGCCCAATAAATACCAGATTGATTGGTCAATTGACTGATTCTCTCCCTACTAGAAACTCCTGTGCTAATTAGACAGTAAATGTCCTCACACCCAGCTATTAATCCTGGGGTAATATATACTAAGATGAGAGGGTTGTTGGTGTAGTAATTCTGGGTCTGTTTTTAAGGCCTAATCTGTTTCTGCCTAGGGAAGGCTGCCCTGCCTCCAGGCCTCTGTTGGGACCTAGGGTTCTGTGTCAGGTGAGTGCTTTTAGGCTTCTGTTACAAACATACAGAAGTTCAAGCTGCTTCAGATAACACCAAGGCAGGTCTTGAAGACAGGGCAACATAGTGAGACCCCATTTCTACCAAAAATAAATAAATAAATAAAATTAGCTGGGCATGGTGGTGCATGCCTCTAGTCCTAGCTGCTCAGGAGGCTAAGGTGGGAGGATTCATAGCTCACTGCAGCTTTGAATTCCTGGACTCTGGGGATAAATAGGGCTCCAGCCAACTTTGGTGCCTTGAGGAATTAGGATGTCACTCTGGATTCAGGACCGCTGGACAAAGAGCACCAACCTCCTTTTTTATTTTTTGAGACAGAGTCTTGCTCTGCTATTCAGGCTGAAGGGCATTGGTACAATCATAGCTCACTGCAGCCTTCAACTCTTGGGCTCAAACACAAAATATATTTGGTATTTTTAGTAGAGATGGGGTTTCACCATGTTGGCCAGGCTGGTCTCAAACTCCTGACCTCAGGTGATCCACCTGCCTCCCAAAGTGCTGGGATTACAGGCGTGAACCATTGCGCCCGGCCGAATTGAGCTTCTTATCTGGGTTGAAGCAGGGTTGAAGCCCTGTCTCTTCTTTGTGGTACAAACTCAGAATCCTTTCTCAGCCTTCAATGGGAAACAAACTGTCCCCATGGCCACAGAGAAGTTGAAACCCTAAAAGGTATCAGCCTGAAATCCTAGCCCAGGCAGTGGGGGCAGCAAAAATTTCTGCAAGTTCTATTTCTCTTACAGCCCTGCGGCCTTGCAAGCTGAGCCAGCAGCCCCGGTGTGTTTTATCTTCTAAGATGTGACAAAAATCCTCTGCCTAGGAAAGGATGGGCAGGGTGGCCAGGACACCCTGCCAACCCTCTCAAAGTGTCTGGGTAAGAACTGCCGAGACGGCTGGGCACAGTGGCCCACGCCTGTAATCCCAACACTCTGGGAGGCTGAGGCAGGTGGATCACCTGAGGTCAGGTGTTTGAGGCCAGCCTGGCCAACATGGTGAAACCCCATCTCTACTAAAAATACAAAATATAGCTGGGCGTGGTGGTGGGCGTGTGTGATCCCAGCTACTTGGGAGGCTGAGGCAAGAGAATCGCTGGAACCTGGGAGGCAGAGGTTGCAGTGAGCTGAGATTGCGTCACTTCACTCCAGCCTGGGCAACAAAAGTGAAACTCTATCTACAAAGAAAAAAAAAAAAAAAAAAAGAATGACTGAGAGTCCCGGTGCAAGCCACTCAAATTCTCTGAGCCTCGCTTGGAAAGAGAGCTGAAGGTAGAATTTATCTCAGACAACGTAATAATCATAATTTAGGGTGATCGTTTTAAGCTAGGCCCCAACCTCAAGGCCTTTCTGTGTTCATACCTTTCCCAGTTTTGGCCCCCTCCCCTCCCACTTCCTCACAGACTCTCCATTTTTGTCTCCCCATCCAGAACCTGCCTGCTTGCCTTCCAGGACTGGGCCCCCTTTGCTTCCTGAGGCCCCTCTCCTTCCTTTTCAGACCCTTTCTTTTGCTATGGTCTGGACTCTGAGACCCAGGATTCAGGGCTTGCCTGCAGGCTTTTCCTATGCTGTGCCCCCTGCCAGCTGTGCCCCCTGCCAGCTGTGCCCCACACCAGCTTGCATTCTCTGCTCCACCCTTCACCTAAACTGAAAGACTCATGGTCTACTCAGATATGCAGAAAAGCACTGAGAAGAATCACCCGTGCATGTCCCCACCACCAGGGTTTGATGATGTCACAGTACCATCTTTGCTGCAGATTTTTCTAAAAAGGAAGTAAAATGTTATTATTCATTATCCTTTCAGCCCCCTCCTTAGGAGTAGCAGAATTTTAGATTTACTGATTCTTCCTAAGTCTGTTTTATTTTATTAATTTATTTAGAGACAGGGTCTTGCTCTGTTGCCCAGGCTGGAGTACAGTGGCACAATCACAGCTCACTGCAGCCTTGAATCCCTGGACTCAGGGCCTCCCCCGTCAGCCTCCTGAGCAGCTAAGACTAGAGGCATGCTCTACCATGCCCAGCTAATTTTTTTTTTTTTTTTGTAGAAATAGGGTCTCACTATGTTGCCCAGGCTGGTCTTGAACTCCTGGCCTCAAGCCATCCTCCCGCCTTGGCCTCCCAAAGCTCTGGGACAAGTGTGAGCCACTGCACCTGGTCCCCTAAGCCTTCCAATACATAGACACATCTGCATTCACGAAGAGTATATGGAATTGCTCTGTGTATGTTTCTAAAAATGTATATATACAAGCATCGTCTTTGCATTGTTCATCAACTTGCTTTGCTTGCTCACCGTCATGCCTTTTCAGGTCGTGGATACACACATCCCTCTCTCTTTCTGTCAGCTGCACTCTCTTTATCCTCTCTTCTCCAACTGACCCCTCCTGCAGAAGCCTGTGTGGCTGGGTCCGGGCCCTCGTTTATCTCATTATCACTCCGTATTGCTGCCAGCTGCAGACTCAGTCAACTCTGCTCACCGTCCTGCATGCAGAAGGTGACTGGATAGGGACAGGGCAGGGGGCAGCCTGCTCAGGCCTCTCATTCCTTTCCACTAGCTGGAACCCCTGCCTCATCCATCCCCACCTCCGGGCTCTGCTGGTCCTGGGGTGTGAAGCACAGGGCAGTGTATGCTCTCTTGAGATGTTGAGGGAAGGGAAGAATCTTAGCAGTCCCCTGTGGGTTACCCTCATTCATTCATTCATTCGTTCATTCATTCAGCATATGTCTCTGGGGGAACGCAGCCATGCAGCCACATCTGGCTACCCCAGAGTCACGTAGCTGCCGAGATAAGAGCTACCAAGGAGAAGGGGAGTCCATTGAACAGGTGGATCTGCCCCAGCAGAGAGGTTGGGGAGGGCTTCCCTGCGGAACAGGAGGTAAACCTGGAAGCGGAAGAGAAGCAGTGAAAAGGGGTGGGAGGGGCATTCTGGGCAAGAGGAATGGCACAGGGAAAGGCCGTGTGGCCTGGCACAGCGTGGAAACAAGATGGTGACAGGCATATGTTGATGTTGTGCAGGGCGCCAGCTCCCAGGGCCTAAGAGCAAAGGGAGTTCCAGGGCAGAGGTTAAGCAGCTGGAGGTATGGTCAGATTTACATGTTGTAAGGAGCTCCCTGGCTGCCATGGGGAGAAGGGACTGGAGCACTTGAGTGGAAGAAGGAACAGTGAAGACGGGCTAGAGTCCTGCTGGGCTGCCGGCTCTGCAGGCAGGGAGAAGTGGGGATCCATTTAAAGGGAAAAGGCTCGGGTGCAGTGGCTCATGGCTGTAATCCCACTGCTTTGGGAGGCTAAGTCAAGAGACTCGCTTGAGCCCAGGAGTTCAGGACCAGAGTGGGCAGTATAGTGAGACCCCATCTCTACAAAAAATTAAATTAGCAGGGCATGGTGGTGTGCACACGTGTAGTCCCAACTACTTGGGAGGCTGAGGCACAAGGATGGCTTGAGCCCAGTAGTTCGAGGCTACAGTGAGCTATGATCGCACCACTGCACTCCAATCTGGGTGATACAGCGACAGCCTGTCTCTAAAGAATAAAGAAAGAACACTAAAAAAAAAAAAAAAAAAAAAAAAAAAAAAAAAATACGTTGGGGTAGGGAAGGGCAGCACTGGGACCTGAAGAGAGCTCTGTCCCGCCCGGAGGCAGAAAGGGGTACCGGGTGACCTCCCGGGTTCCAGAGGCTGTGGCACAGCAACCCGTCAGAAGCCAGGGGAGCAAAGACCAGAGGCCATTTCCCCATTTGCTTCCAAGACAGGCTGGGGCAGGCAGACTGGGAGGGTGGAAGGTGGTGCCAGCAACACTGGCACAGCCCTGCCAGGAGCAGAGAACAGCTGCACGCTGGGAAGCCGGGGTTCTCTTCCCTGGACGAGGAGCCTTGGAAGCTCTCTAAAGCAGCTTCTCCCCCAGGTCCTCCACTCCCAGGGCCTCCCCCCACCACACCCTTAGGGTGTTGCCTAAAGGGTGTAGAGGGAGCTGTGTCTCTCCCGCAAAATACCCTTTTCCCAAATGATCCCCCCCGACAATGCCTGAAATGCTACCATTAGCAGCTGTTCCTCCAAGTAAGCTCAGCGCTATCCTGAATCGAATTTATCCAGTCTCATTCCTTCTTCCAAGAGAACTGGGTAAGGGATGAGGGGGCAAAGCCAGAAGGAAAAGAGGTAGAGTGGGTTGCTGGGGATGGAGGCAGTGAGCACAAACACCAATGACTCTACCATCTGGCCTGGAGCAGTCCCCAGGCACAGTTGCTGCCAGTTCCAGGTACGGGTGGGGAGGCCTCATTTGCTTCCCGCCCCCCACCCGCCCATGTAACATCCATGGCCTTGCTGGGCTCACAGTATGTGCCTGGGAAATGGCGGGGCGGCTCTCTCTAAGCCGTCACCCACATGGGCCCTCTCCCAAATCGATGAGGCATTCCTATCGTCACTGACCAATGGGTGCATGCTTGAGTCAGCTCCCTGGTCAGCTCTGGGCTTGGCTCAGTCATGAATCTTTCTTCTTTCTTTTTTTTTTTCAGATGGAGTCTTGCTCTGTCTCCCAAGCTGGACTACAGTGGTGTGACTCACTGCAATCTCTGCCTCCCAGGTTCAAGTGATTCTCCTGCCTAGCCTCCCCAGTAGCTGGGATTACAGGTGCCCGCCACCACACCCAACTAATTTTTAATATTTATTTTTGTAGAGATGGGGTTTTACCATGTTGGCCAGGCTGGTCCTAAACTCCTGTCCTCAAGTGATCTGTCCACCTTAGCCTCTCAGAGAGCTGGAATTACAGGTGTGAGCTACCGTGCCCGGCCCGATGTGACTCTTTTTTTTTGAGACGGAGTCTCCCTCTGTCACCCAGGCTGGAGTGCAGTGGCGCGCTTTCAGCTCACTGCAAGCTCCGCCTCCTGGGTTCATGCCATTCTCCTGCCTCAGCCTCCCCAGTAGCTGGGACTACAGGCGCCGCCACCACGCCTGGCTCATTTTTTGTATTTTTAGTAGAGACGGGGTTTCACCGTGTTAGCCAGGATGTTCTTGATCTCCTGACCTCGTGATCCGCCCGCCTCGGCCTCCCAAAGTGCTGGGATTACAGGCGTGAGCCACCGCGCCCGGCCTATTTGTGACTCTTAATAGCAGTGTGCGCTTCCGAGTATTGGCTGCTATGATTTGCCAGGCACTTGCTCTGAACCAGGTCATAGGCTAGACCCATCACGCGCATCCTCTCATTTGATTAACCCAGCAGCCTCACCAACTGGGGGTTGCTCTTCTCTCCATCTCACAGATGAAGAAACTGAAGCTCGGAGACATTAAGTGACTTGCCCAAGATCAAACAGCTTAAGAGACACAGAGCTGCGGCCTGAACTCATGCCCAGCTAGCAGCAAACGCTGTGTTCTTGCTTTTTTTTTTTTTCTTTTTTTTTTCGAGACAGTCTTGCTCTTATGCCCAGGCTGGAGCGCAGTGGCACAATCTCGGCTCACTGCCACCTCTGCCTCCCAGGTTCAAGTGATTCTCCTGCTTCAACCTCCTGAGTAGCTGGGATTACAGGCACCCACCACCATGCCCAGCTAATAAAACACTGTGTGCTTAACCACCAAGAGGCTCAGGGTACCCTCGGTGCCTCCCAGTAGAGCATGCTTCCCTTTTGCCAGCTCTCCCCTCAAAGCCTGGGGTCCTGCCTCCCATGCAGGAGCACTCCATCAGGGCTGGGCCAGTGTTGCAAGACCTTTGTAGGTGAGACCAGGCTGCTGGGTGTTTACTGGGACCCAGGTCAGGGTGGAGGAGCAAGATTAATCCCATTCAACAGATTCACAAGCACTGAGACTCAGGGAGGCTATGTTTCTTTTCAAATAGAGGCAGAATTCAGCCTGACTGCAGAGCTAGGTCTTGGCCACTCCATCCCACCCCGTGACAGGTCAGATGCCTCCTCTGGGAAGTCCTCCCTCACCTCCCAGCATCTGTGCTCTGACTGTAACAGCTCTCACTTCAGGCCAGTCACAAAGCATGCGAGTGGCCAGGCTGGAGACCTCATCTGTCCGGCTCTACGCTCCATTGCTCCTGCCTGGCCCCATCAGCCCGATGCTCATGTAACCATACATGTACTGAAGCTTGACTCCATCTTCCTCTCTGATGTGACTGCCAGCGACTCAAGTGCAGGGAGGTTGTTAACGTCTCCTCCACGCCCACCTGCTAAACCCCAGCAACAGTGCCTATGGAATTGTGCGGTACATAGCCTGTCCCCCATGATATCAAGTTTAACCCTGGGTATACCACAGCCACCTTGCCCGCATTTGCTTAATAACTGTAATCGTCATAGCTGCCATTACTTGAGGCCTCTTATTCTCAACCTTTCCCCTGCATTATTTCATTTAATCCTCAGCCAACATCTCCAAGCAGGCACCGTGCTTATTCCCATCCCACAGGTGAGAAAACAGGCTCAGAGAAGCCAAGCAGCTCCTCTGAGGTTGCACAGCCAGGGGGGTGGGAGCGGGTCTCCTCCAGGGCCTCTCTGTGAGGCTGGATGCTTCCCTCGGTGACCTGCACCATCCAACCTGACTCTGTCATTAGCTCAGGTGTGAAGATCAGCTCTCACACCTGTCATTAGGAACCTGGGCAACGGGAGCAACGGGGTTCACACCCTGTCCCGGCCCTCCCCAGCTTCAGCTGCTAAAAGGTGGACAAACTGGAAGGGGTGGCTTTCTCGGTGGGGTGTTTCATTCACTCATCCACACTTTGTAGTCCAAAGGCCTGACTATCTTGGGTGTGAAACTCACAACTTGGGGCTCCTGGGTCCCCTGGGCCCAGAAAGGGGTGCTAACCCTCATCCGGGCACCTCCCGTGTGCTACAGCCCTGCTCCTCCCAGCAGCCCTGTGCATGAGACACTCAGTATCACCACCCGAGCTGTGCAGAAAGGTAAAACAAGGCTTCCAGAGGCTCCAGGGTGGAGATGCCAGGATCAACAGTGAGACGTTCTGCTCGCAGTGCTGGAGCTCCTACCTGCCCCACCATGCCGAATCTCACCAGCAACCTTGTCCTCCCCCAAACAATGGAGTGGGCCCCTGGAAAACTTGGGGTGAAGGAATAACTTGGAGATCCACTTCCTGTGACCAGCAACCACAGCCTAGAGCCACAAGTCTGTCCCTTTCACCCCCAACCAAGACACGTGCTATGGGGTTAGCTGGGCATCAGGCAATGCTCGAGAGATGCATTTGAGAGAACTGGGTACAGGACTACCCCCACCCCACAATCTAGTCTAAGAACTAGTCCCCACTAAGGGGAGGGGCAGAGGGATGCACTGGGCTTGGAGACCACCCCGGGAGGCATCTGACACCTGCTCAGAGCTGTGGCTGTGCTCATTCTGTGATGGGGTGGCAAGGCTCAAAGGAATGGTCTTTCACCCCATGCTGAGGGACAGAATCAGGAGGGCTTCCTGGAGAAAGAGATATCTAAATGGAGACCTGGGACCAATGGCTGTCAGTCTAGGACAGACGGTGGCTGCTTTGGGCCAGGGATACAGAGAGTGACGGGACCCCAAATCTTTGCCACCCCAGACCCTCTGCGTCCCTGCAGCTATAAAAGATGGGATGCCTTTCATCCTCACACTTCCAGGAAAGCCCGCACCCCTCCCAGCTTGTCTGGGTTCATTACAACCTTTTGTTAGGTCCAAGCTGGGGCCTTCAGGGATGGAAAGCTGCAGGAAGGAGGGAGGCTGGGGGGAGGCAGAGGGCGGGGCGAGGCCTGGCTCCACTCCTGGTGTGTGGGTGTCTGCATGTGTGAAGGACTGGATGGGCCTAGTCTCTGGGGTGGAGAGGACAGAACGGTTCACCACGGCTGGCACAGAGCATCCAATTGTGCAATGCCCCAGGGAACAGTGCAGGGACTGGACAGGCCCCCGGCTGGGTCCGAGT
This sequence comes from Rhinopithecus roxellana, assembly GCF_007565055.1. Classification (NCBI taxonomy): domain Eukaryota; kingdom Metazoa; phylum Chordata; class Mammalia; order Primates; family Cercopithecidae; genus Rhinopithecus; species Rhinopithecus roxellana. The sequence continues at coordinate 5,715,018 of NC_044568.1, read as the reverse complement.
GCCAGCTGGATGCAGCCAGGGAGGAGCAGCATGCAGGCCCTGCCCAGTCTCTGGGGTTGTGAAAGATAGGGGAGGGGTGGGGAAATCTCCGAAGGGGGAAAATGCCTCTGAGCTTGAAAGAGCCCAAATGGAGATATAGGTGGGTGGGATCACAGGGCAGGGGGGTTTCTGAAAGGGCTGGAAGGCCAGGGAATGGAGTGTTGCACTCCAGCATGCCAGGGCCCCACCGCCTGCACCTGTCGGACTGGTCAGCCTAGGCCGGACTGCAGGGGTTGGGTGGGAGCCCTGGGCTCAGAAGCCTCTCCTTGCCTTCCTTTGGGGCCTACGGAGGGAGTGAGGAGCTGCTTGGAGGGCACACTGAGGACTCCCAGTGAGAGCAGCTTGGGGGCAAAACTCCCAGCCAGGAGAGCCATGCAATTTGCGGGCCCCTCACCTGTCTGAAGCCTCTTGTCCAAAAAGCTGGCAAAACGGTCCTTGCTAACCCAAAGCCCCCATTCTATTTTCAGAAGAGGGGGATAAGGCAGGGGCTGGATTCCCACCCCCTCCATCAATCTCAGCATCTCCACCAGGCTCCCCCAAACAGGTTATTAAGTGAACACATTAGGCTTATCAAAACGGACGTGGGCTGCTTCTCACTGCAAACACATCAAGACATGCCATTCCTCTCCCAAGCCGCCCTGGGAACCCGCGGCTCAGAGACACCGCCAGTTTCGGGGCTGGGGTGGGGGCAGGGAGCCACACCCCTGAGAAACCGAGCTTCGAAGAGGAGGCCCCGACGCCACCCAACCTCCGCTCAGAACCCAGAGGGTGGGGAGGTAAGGGGGGTGCCTGCCCCTGTGCCCCTCGACCCGACCCCGCACCCCCCAGGGCCTCTGAGCGCGGCTCTGGAGCGCAGGGTGGCAGGTGCCGGGAAGTGCAGCGGGGGTGGCCCACCCCCTCGCCTCTCCGACGCCAGGAACACTTGCGCGGTCTCATAGGCACTGGAGAGCACCCCTCCGACGCCAGCTCAATTTCCCTGCCTCAGGGCACCCCCTGGACGGAGCTTCCTGGGTCGCCCACGGTGACCCCGCCTTGAGTGCCCGGTCCTCCAAAAACTCCGCCCCCGCATCCAGGTGGCTATTCCCGGTCCTGGGCGACCCCCTGCTCAAGAGCGACCCTGGGACACAGGGGTGCCCTGTACCCCCAGCTTAGCTGCCCATGCCCTAGGCCCTCAAAGCAATGCTCCCTGGACTCCCGAAGTCCCCTAAGTCCGCAATTATGCTTCCCCTCGGGGGCCCCAGCCAGTCCCCTCCCACCCGGCGGTGCTTCCCAGCTTCAGGGTGGCCTCGGTCCCACGTTCCCGCGAGTCCCGCACTCCGGGTTCAGTTCCCTGTTCCTGGGCCCCCCTGCCCCCCATTCCTACACTGCCCAGGCGGTCTTTCCGGTCCTGTTCGCCCACAGGCGCAAGAGCGTCCCGGAACGGAGCTGCGGGCGCCTCCTCACCTCCGGGTCTGCACAGTGGGGCTGTATTTGCCTTTGTTTCTCTTCCTGAAGAGCGAGTTCATGGTGACGCTCGGGGTGCGGGCGGTGGCGGCTGGCGGGCCGGGCGCGCACCGAGGGGCGGGAGGGAGCGCAGGTGAGCGAGCGGCGGCGCGGGCAGCTCCTAGTGCTGCGCTGCAGCGGCGCCGGGTCCCTACTCGCAGGGGGCGGGGCGCCCGACGGCCACTGGCTCTGCGGGCCGCTCCCCGAGAAGGTGGTGCTTACCTTCCCGAGGAGGGGCCACCGCGCGGGCGGGGCTTGGGCGCGGGGGTGGGGACACCGGGTCTTGGCCGGACACCGCCCACCCTCAGCCGGGGGACTCCGGAGGCCAGGCGGGCGCTGGGGCGCAAAGGCCGCCGGGGCGAGCGCTCGCAGCCCCACCCTCCCCGGACCCGGCGCGCCTCTGGCCGAGGCGTTCACCTGGTTCTGCCCTACCGCGGAACTCGGCGCTCCTGGTGCTTTGGCAGACACTCAGCTGGGCCCCGCAAGACAGGTGCGGCAGAGACCCGCACGGGTTCCTGTGCCCCAGTAGCTAGCGAATTGCACTCAGATGGTGGCAGTTGAGGGAAGGGGGCTGGACGGCGGAGGGCGGCGGCCTGAGTTCAAACCCTGCCACCCCCAGGTCGGCTGACGCTCCTGGGCAAGGCGTTTTACTGCTCCCAGCCACGGTTAACTTCTTTGTCAAACGGTGATAACTACCACCCTATCCGAAAGGCCTGTGGGGATGTCCCTGCAGGTAATGCACGCAGGCGCTGAGCGCAGTGCCCTGGCCCGAATCTGCTCTCTGCCTGCCATCTCGGGTGAACAAAAACTACTTTGAAACCTCAATAACTCCAGGCCCTGACAGGAGAAGAGTGCTTCATAACTGGTCATAAAAGCTGCTCGATTCCGGCTCAGAACAACGACGTTGCACAATTCTGTCAGCATGTCCTGGCTCAGACTGTGTGCCACTGGAGAAGGCTGCTCTTAGACAGAAACCCAATCTGACCTGAAGCCCGGATAGGGCCTCCCAAGCAGGGAGGGTTCAGCGCCGCTGTGGAGGGTGGTGAGGGTCTGAGCCCAACTGGGAAGGAGGAGCCCAGGGGAGACCCCAGAAGGCAGCGATCAAGATACTATGTTATGGCCAAAAGGCTATTAGGGCTCAGATGGGGAGTGTTCAGGTCTGCGGGGAGGGGCCTCCAACCGGGGTCTGGAGTCCTGGGTTCAAATTCAGCTGTCTGAGTCTTCAGACCAGTCTCTTCCCCAATTGTTTTGTATTTAAAAACAAGGAGAATGGGCCAGGCACAGTGGCTCACAGCTATAATCCCAGCACTTTGGGAGGCCGAAGTGGGCGGATCATTTGAGGTCAGGAGTTCGAAACCAGCCTGGTCAACATAGTGAAACCCCGTCTCTACTAAAAATGCAAAAATTACAGGCGCATGGTACTGTAATCCCAGCTGCTTGGGAGGCTGAGGCAAGAGAATCACTTGAACCTGGGAGGTGAAAGTTGCAGTGAGCCGAGATCATGCTACTGCACTCTGGCCTGGGCAACAGAGTAAGACCCTGTCTCAAAGTAAATAAAATAAAACAAAACAAAATAAAAGGTAGGAGGCTGATGGGGAATTCATTTCCAAGGGCTCTCCCTGCCCACAGCCCAGAGTGTCTAAGGACATCCAGTGTCTTTCAGGCTATCTCTGTTCCTGCCACGGAAGGACTGTGGTTTCCAAATATTACAGGAAACTAGGAAAACATTATTATTATTATTATTTTTATTTTATTTTTTTTTTTTTGAGACAGGGTCTCTGTCACCCAGGCAGAAATGCAGTGGTGCCATCTTGGCTTACTGCAGCTCAACCTCCTGGGCTCAAGCGATCCTCCTGCCGCAGCCTCCTGAGGAACTGGGAGTACAGGCACATGCCACCACACCTGGCTAATTTTTTAAAATTTTTGTAGAGGTGGAGTTTCACCATGTTGCCCAGGCTGGTCTTGAACTCCTGAGCTCAAGTGATCTGCCCGCCTACAGCCTCCTGAAGTCCTGAGACTACAGATATGAGTTACTGCGCCCAGCCAACCTTATGGTTAATGGGGCTTCTATGGGTGGGCTTAACCCATTTATGCCTGAGGTTGCAATTATTTGAATTGATAAATCAGACCTTGGCGATGACCTTGAGCAGTAGGAGATAAATAACTCCCATAGGCGTAGCGTTCCAATAATGGAACAGTAGGCATAAATGGTCACGGGTGTGTTCCTCCTAAAGTTGTGTCTGCCTGCCTGCCTGCCTTCCTTCCTTCCTTCCTTCCTTCCTTCCTTCTTTCCTCTCTCTTTCCCTTCTTGCTTTCTTTCTTCTTTCTTCTTTGAGACTCAGTTGCCTAGGCTGGAGTGCATTGGCACAATCATAGCTCCCTGCAACCTTGACTTTTGGGGCTCAAGCAATCCTCCCACCTCAGCTTCCTAAGTAGCTGGATCCACAGGTGTCCACCACCACGCCTGGCTAATTTTTAAAACTTTTATATTTATGTATGTTTTTGTAGAGATAGGGTCTTGCTGTGTTCCCCAAGCTGGTCTTGAATTCCTGGGCTCAAGCGATCCTCCCACCTTGGCCTCCCAAAGTGCTGGGATTTCAGGTGTGAGCCACTGCACCCAGCCCTAAAGTTGCTTTCAAAATCTGTGTATCCAAATGTGCATTTTTCTGGGGGAGGGTGTATTGCTCAGTGGAGCCATTTACTCATTCAACAGATGTTTCCCATCACTCTCACAGCCTCAGTGTGCCTGGCTTTGCTTGTACACGGGTGAGAAAAGGGAAAAGAACAAGAAACACAAAAGGGCCTTTCTCTTGGGGAGCTTTCAGGTCCTGGGGCAGGGGACACATATTAAAAATGTTAACTTGGCCGAGCACCATGGCTCACTCCTGTAATCCCAGCACTTTGGGAGGCTGAGGTGGGCGGATCACCTGAGGTCACGAGTTCAAGACCAGCCTCACCAACATGGTGAAACCCCATCTGTACTAAAAATAGAAAATTAGCTGGGTGTGGTGGCATGTGCCTGTAGTCCCAGCTACTTGGGAAACTGAGGCAGGAGAATCTCTTGAAACCAGGAAGCAGAGGTTGCAGTGAGCTGAGATCATGCCACTGCACTCCAGCCTGGGCGACAGAGTGAGACTTCATCTCAAAAAAAAAAAAAAAAAAAAGTTAACTTTTCTTTTTCTTTCTTTCTTTCTTTCTTTCTTTTTTTTTTTTTTGAGATAGGTTCTTGCTGTGTTGCTCCTGCTGGAGTGCAGTGGCATGATCATGGCTCACTGCAGCCCTCCTAGACCTCCCAGCTGAAGCCATCGTCTCTTCTCAGCCTCCCTCTCAAGTAGCTGGGACCACAGGTGTGCACCACCATGCCTGGCTAATTTTTAAATTAATTAATTAATTTATTATTATTATTATTTTTGACAGAGTCTTGCCCTTGTCACCCAGGCTGGAGTGCAATGGCACGCTCTCAGCTTACTGCAACCTCCACCTCCTGGGTTCAAGCAATTCTCCTGCCTCAGCCTTCCAAGTAGCTGGGACTACAGGCTCCCACCACCACGCGAGGCTAATTTTTGTATTTTTAGTAAAGACGGAGTTTTGCCATGTTGGTCAAGCTGGTCTCGAACTCCTGACCTTGTGATCCTCCTGCCCCAGCCTCCCAAAGTGCTGGGATTACAGGTGTGAGCCACTGCGCCTGGCCTTCTTCTTCTTCTTCTTCCTCTTCCTCTTCCTCTTCCTCTTCCTCTTCCTCTTCCTCTTCCTCTTCCTCTTCTCTTCTTCTTCTTCTTCTTCTTCTTCTTCTTCTTCTTCTTCTTCTTCTTTTTTTAGAAGGAGTCTAGCTCTGTCACCAGGATGGAGTGCAGTGGCGCGATCTCCACTCACTGCAACCTCCAACTCCCTAGTTCAAGGGATTCTCCTGCTTCAGCCTCCCGAGTAGCTGTGACCACAGGCATGTGCCACTACACCCAGCTAATTTTTGTATTTTTAGTAGAGACAGCTTGAACTCCTGACCTCAGGTGATCCGCCCGCCTTGGCCTCCCAAAGTGCTGGGATTACAGGCGTGAGTCACTGCACCTGGCCGCCTGGCTAATTTTTAGAATTTTTTGCAGAGATGGGCTCTTACTATGTTGCCCAGGCTGGTCTTGAACTCCTACAGGCTCAAGCAATCCACCTGCATCGACCTCCCAAAGTGCTGGGATTACAGGCGTGAGTCACTGCACCTGGCCGCCTGGCTAATTTTTAGAATTTTTTGTAGAGATGGGCTCTTACTATGTTGCCCAGGCTGGTCTTGAACTCCTACAGGCTCAAGCAATCCACCTGCATCGACCTCCCAAAGTGCTGGGATTGCAGGCCTCAGTCACCGCGCCCTGCCAAATTGTGAACTTTTTGAAGGGATCTGGGGACATATGAGGGAGAAAGACCCTGGGAGAGGCGGTGGTTCTAACATTGTTGCATCTTAAAATCTCTGGGGGAGTTTGTAAAAGGCATTCTGGGGCCTTGGGACCCTTGACGTCCTGAATGGGGGGATCTGAAGAGGGAGGTGCCCAGGAATCTGAACTCTGGACTAGCTTCCCTGGTGATCTGAGACCTCAGTGTGTGCAGCCCCCCAGCTGCTCAGGCAGACAGCCCTGAATAGAGCTACCCACCAAGCCCAATCCTTCCCTAGCTTGGCAATGCCTGGCTCAGTTTCAGGTGCTGCCCCCAGGTGGGCATTCCTCATTGGCAGGTAAGGGCGCGACAGTGCCCTCCCTCGTCCAAAAGTGACTTCCTTGCCTAGATCTCAGGGCCCTGAAGGGACGCGCCCTCCAACCAGTTGATATTGGGCGCAGGTGTTAGAGAGGAGCGGGAGTTTCAGAACACAGGTGTGCGGGGAGTCACCTGGGACCCACAGAAGCCTGAACTCAACACGGAGCTGGCTCGCCACACAGACCACTTCCCCACACCCCAAGAGGGGTTCCTGGGGAACTTGTCGGTCCTTGCTGTTGTCCCCTGCTCTGCCGCTGCCTGGACACCCTCTCCTTTCTCCTTCCCCATACCTTTCCCCACAGGTGGGCTCTTCCTCCAGGCTCAGCATAACTTGAGGATGGTCACTGCAACAGTGTTGCTGACATTGTGCTAAGTGTGCGTCCTGGGATGCTTTTGGCAACACTGTTGCTAATGGAGAAGCTCTGTAAGGAAACTGCTGCCCATTTGGAGGGGGTTGGTCAGGTAACCAGGGCTGCCTACACGGGGGAGACCCTGCAGCTGGGAAAGGGGCAGATGTGCAGAACATATGTAGACTACACACAGAGTCGAGTGCCAGATGCAAAGTGCAAAATAAAGAGGGAAAGAGAAAGTATGTGGTGTGTAATATGCTTGCCTATGCACAGAAAAATTCTGGAAGGATGCATGAGAAACTGTTAGCTGAACCTCCCCAAAGAGGACAAGAAAGAAGTTTGAATTTTCTTTTCTTTTTGAGATAGAGTTTCGCTCTTGTTACTCAGGCTGGAGTGCAGTGGCGCAATCTCGGCTCACTGCAACCTCCACCTTCCAGCGATTCTCCTACCTCAGCCTCCCAAATAGCTGGAATTACAGGTGTGTGCCACCAGGCCCAGCTAGTTTTGTATTTTTAGTAGATACAGGGTTTCACCATGTTGGTCAGGCTGGTTTTGAACTCCTGACCTCAAGTGATCCACTGCCTTGGCCTCCAGGCGTGAGCCACTGCACCTGGCCTTTTTTTTTTTTTTTTTTTTTTTTTTGATGGACAGAGTCTGGCTCTGTCACCCAGGCTAGAGTGCAGTGGCACGAACTCGGCTCACTGCAACCTCCACCTCCTGGATTCAAGTGATTCTCCTGCCTCTGCCTCTCTGCCTCCCGAGTAGCTGGAACAACAGGTGCGTGAAATTTTTGTACGTTTTGTAGAGATGTAGACATCCGGCTAATTTTTGTGTTTTGTAGAGATGTTGTTTTGCCATGTTGGCCAGGCTGGTCTCTAACTCCTGACCTCAAGCAATCTGCCCGCCTTGACTTCCCAAAGTGCTGAGATTACAGGCGTAAGCCACCGCGCCCGGCCCAGATCTGAGTTTGAATCCCCCCGACTCAGTCCCTTTCAGTTGTGTGAACATGGGCAAATCATTTTGCCTCTGTAGGCCTCGGTTTTCCTCATCTGGAAAGTGGGTGCAAGCCTAGCATCAACTTCACAGCGTGAAAGCCTGTGTGCTAAACACTCAGTATGTCCCCCAGCAGTTAGGGGGGCGCTAATGAAGGGGAGGGGATTCTATCTGTAGCTGGAGACTGTATGTTTCTGGGACTGAGGGGCACAAGTGATTACAGGAGCTCCAAACAGTGTCAAAACTCTGGGCTTCTCCAATGTGCCAAATCTCCTTTCCCTACAGCTCCTAGGAAGGTAAGAGTAGGTTTGTGGGAGGGAACCAGATCAGGGTTGTAGGCCGACAGGCTTGTAGCTCAGCTGCTGAATAACAGTGACGACATTGATGATAGTAATGTCACCTCTTGTTTATTGAGGGCTGACTCCGTGCCAGGCACCATGGCATGTGCCCAACCACCCCCAATGCGTGAAGCAGGGCAGTTCTCCCTACCTGGGTGGTAGCCACTTCTTTGTCTTATTTTCTTTAATTAATTTTAAGACATAGGGTCTTGTTCTGTCACCTAGGCTGCTGTACAGTGGTGCGATCATAGTTCACTGCAGCCTCGACCTCCTGGACTCAAGCGATCCTCCCACCTCGACCTCTTGAGTAGCTGGGACTATAGAAGCACACCACAAAGCCTGGCTAATTTTTAAATTTTTTGTAAAGATGAGGTCTTGTGGTTGCCCAGGCTGGTTGAGAACTCCTGGACTCAAGTGATCTTCCCACCTTGGCCTTCCGAAGTGCTGGGATGACAGGCGCCAGCCACGGTGCCTGGCCTCTCTTGTCTTACTTTTCAGGGAAGGAAATGGGCCCTGAGAAGCACAGGGCCCATTTGGGCTGGTACCTGGGTCAGCCTGCTCCCGGCCTGAGCTCTTGGACCCCTGCCTGCCTCCACTCTTCAGAGTTCTAATTCCTGGGCTTGGGCTCGGGGCAGCTGGGCTGGTCTCCCGCTGACTCAGCTGAGCCTGGCCCAGGAGTGGCGGATAGAATTAGCAGATTTAGGGAGGAATTTGAGTGGCACTTCACCATCCCTCCCCTCTCCATTCTCTAGGAACTGGGCTAGGAGCTGGTGTGGCTGTGTATGTGTGCACGTGTGTACACACGTGTGCACGCCACACATTTGTGGGCAGGCCGGATGGGGTGGGAGATCCGTTCTCACCCCGTGCATCCTCCTCTGGGCAGATGGGATTTGTTTGGATCGGCGAAGCTCTCTCCTGCCAAGTGACTCATCCCCTCTGCTGCGGTGGGTGGAGGACCAGCCTGCCGGGGTGGGGGAGGGTGTTTGCGTTCCTCGAGTTTGCTCGCGCCTTCAGGGCCATTGGTTCCCTGGCAACCAGGCCACCCTCAGCGACCCTGAAACCTGTGTTCCTGCAGCCAGACCAAGCAGCCAGCTCATGGGAGGCCACCAACTTTGGAAGGGTTCCTCACACCCGCGCTCCTTGTTTGCCATCACTGCTGCCCCAGCAGCTGGAGAGGTATTTGGGGTATTCGCCTGTGAACCAGTTTGAAACAAGAAAGGCAGCATTCCCCCAGCCCGGGACAGACAGAGGGACATGCGGGATGCATCCCGAGCCTTCCCCCAGGGTGGAGGCTGGGGTCCTCCTCTCCGTGACAGACATTCTCCCATCTGCAGCTGTATGCACCCCCACTTGGGGTGCATTTACAAATGCAGATTCCAGGGTCCCTCCCTGGAAGAGAATATGGTTGGGTGAGTCTTGGCAGGGCCCAGAAATCTGCATTTATTTATTTATTTATTTATTTATTATAGAGATGAGGTCTCACTGTTAACCCAGGTTGGTCTTGAATGTTTGAGCTCAAGCCATCCTCTTGCCTCAGCCTTCCAAACTGCTGGGATTACAGGCATGAGCCACCAAGGAATCTGCATTTTTTTTTTTTTTTTTTTTGAAACAGAGTCTTACTCTGTTGCCTAAGCTGGAGTGCAGCGGTGCAATATCGGCTCACTGCAACCTCCGCCTCCCAGGCTCAAACAGTTCTCCTGCCTTAGCCTCCCGAGTAACTGAGATTACAGGCACCCACCACCACATCTGGCTAATTTTTGTATTTTAAGTAGAGAAGAGGTTTCACACTGTTGGCCAGGCTGGTCTCAAACTCCTGACCTCCAATGATCCACCAGCCTCAGCCTCCCAAAGTGCTGGGATTATAGGCATGAGCCACCGTGCCCAGCCAGGAATCTGCATTTTAACAAACACCTACTCTGTGGGATTCTGAGACAGGTGGGTTTGGGGCCACCCTGAGAAACACAGCTGTGAACAGAGACAGATGTTGCAGCAGCTCCTGCCCTGGTCTGCCCACATCCAGGAGACACTTATAGGCAGATGCAGCGGCAGCTCCAGCCCTTGTCTGCCCACATCCCGGGAGACACAAGCTTCAGCCTGAAGCCAACCTGGGTTTGAAACGTGGCTGCACCTCACACCTCAGCCGTGTGACCTTGGGCAGGTGGCTCTCTTAACCTCTCTAGAGCTCAGTTTCCCCATCTGTAAAATCAGGAAGAGCAGCAGGCAGGGATGTGTGCACAGCCCCTGGAATGAAGGCCCTGCTCCTGTCCCCACTCTGAGGGGACAGGAGGGTGCTGGCCCAGCTTCACCCCTGTTTTGTAACATGTGTTTACTTTACTTACGGGACAATTCAAGGGATGGAAAATTGTGCTGGCCCTCCAGCCCACACGGACTGACTCACACTCAGCTCTGGGCTGGGGGGCCTGTGAGCTCCCCACAGTCTCCCTGGGGCCAAAGGGGAGGCCAGGCCCTGGCAGCCGGAGCAGGAGAGGGTCCACGGTGAGTCACGCTCTGCCTGCCCCTGAGTCATCCCCTGAGAATGTGCCTCAGGCCCCTACCCGCCCGGGCCCCCTGGCAGAATGCCACTTCCCCCTGCCTGCCAGGCAGCCCCGCCCTCCTGCCAGCCCAGGGAGCCGCTGCTCTGACAACTGCCCTCCTGGCTGTCTCCTGGATGCACCTGTACAGCCCTGTGTGTTATCAAAATATTGAAATAGCTCCCGAGCGGTAGTTAAATAGTGGTTGCTCAGAGCCCCCAGCCGTGCTGGTTTTCCCCCTCCCCAGCCACTGAGGGGTTAACCGTGGGCTCAGCAAAGGGTTCTTGGACTCTGCCCCACCCAAGGCTGGGGTCCACTGTGACTATGACCAACCCATCAGCCCATCTTGCAGATCCAGGTTTTTGGGGTTTCAGACACCTCATCTTGAACCCTGGGCCACATTCCTTTTTCTTTTTATGTTTGAGACAGGGTCTTGCTCTGTCACCCAGGCTGAAGTGCAGTGGCATGATCACAGCTCACTGTAGCCTCAAACTCCTGGGCTCAAGCAATCCTCCCATCTCAGCCTCCTGAGTTACTAGGACCACAGGGGCACCACCACACCTGGCTAATTTTAAAAACATTTTTGTAGAGTTGGGGTCTCGCTATGTTGTCCAGGCTGGTCTCAAACTCCTAGGCTCAAGTGATCCTCCTGCCTCTGCCACCCAAAGTACTGGGATTATAGGCATGAGTCACCGCCCCCAGCCCCTGGGGCACTTTCTGACAACCTGCTACACATCTTGGACACCACTTGTCAAGCCTGGCCCTAGGCCTCTCAGGGGTGTGGACATTAAGTGAGGAAGTCACACTGTCAGGGCAGAGAGAGGGGCTGGGTGGGGCCGGACAGGCTCTGCCGGCTCAGGATCCCAGCAGGACAGGCTGCCCAACCCAGCCCCAAAACTCCCATCCTCTGTCCAACGCCCAAGCCTGCTTCCTCCCTGCTCCACCTCACCTCACCCTGCCTAGACTGGTGGGGCTGCATTTTTGTCAGGTGTGATGGGGGACAGCCCAGGTCAGGAGGTCAGGGCCCCTTTTCCTCCCAAGCCAGGATGACTCAGTGATGGACAGATCGGGCCACAAGGGGCAGAACACAAAGCCAACTTAAGATTTAGCTGGAAGCCAACCTGGGTTTGAACCTTGGCTCTGCCATGCGCCCAGCTGCATGACTGTGGGCTAGTGGCTTAACTTCTCTGTAGCATGGGGAAGAGCCAGTGAGTTGAGGTGTCAAATCTCAACTGATCTATTTCCTAGCTGTGTGACCCTCGGCAAATGTCTTCACCTCTCTCAACCTCCGTTTCCCCATCTGCAAAATGGGGACACTCTCACGCCTGCTCTGTAGGGTCCTGAAAAGTCTCAATAAAGGAAGACATGGAATCATGGCAAATAATAACTTTTGTTGGGCATTTACTATAATCAAGCCACATACCAAATACCAGGCTTGGAGGCTGGCACTTTTTCTTCCAGCTTGATTGAGATGTGATGAATATGCAAGAAAGGGCACATTTTAAAAAATTTTAGACTGGGCACGGGGGCTCACGCCTGTAATCCCAGCACTTTGGGAGGCTGAAGCGAGTGGATCACCTGAGGTCAGGAGTTTGAGACCAGCTTGGTCAACATGGCAAAACCCTGTATCTACTAAAAATACAAAAATCAGCCAGGCGTGGTGGCAGGTGCCTGTAATCCCAGCTACTCGGGAGGCTGAGGCAGGAGAATCACTTGAACCCGGGAGGTGGAGGTTGCAGTGAGCCGAGATTGTACCGCTGCACTCCAGCCTGGGCTACAGAGTGGGTGTTCAGTGTCATTGTTGAATGAATAAATGAATGAGTGGGAGGACCAGTGCACTATTGTGATCCCAGGGAAGGTCCCCTTAGGGGAGGACCAGGAAACCTTTAGTAGATCCTAAGTTGAAACTATGATGGAAGAGAAGGGGTTCATTGGTTTGTTCAACCATCCATCCATCCATCCCTCCCTCCCTCCATCTCTCCATCCCTCTATTCCTCCCTCTGTCCCTCCCTTCCTCCATCCATCCCTCCATTTCTCCATCCACCCATCCATCTATCCATCTCTTTTTTTTTTTTTTTTTTTTTTGAGATGGAGTCTCGCTCTGTCGCCCAGGCTGGAGTGCAGTGGCACGATCTCAGCTCACTGCAAGCTCCACCTCCCGGGTTCACGCCATTCTCCTGCCTCAGCCTCCTGAGTAGCTGGGACTACAGGTGCCCACCAACACGCCCAGCTAATTTTTTTTTTTGTATTTCTAGTAGAGACGGGGTTTTACCGTGTTAGCCAGGATGGTCTCGATCTCCTGACCTTGTGATCCACCCACCTCGGCCTCCCAAAGTGCTGGGATTACAGGCTTGAGCCACCACACCCAGCCCCATCCATCCATCTCTTCATCCTTCCATTCCTCCCTCCCTTTCTCCATCCATCCATCCATCTGTCTATCCATCCATCCATCCATCCATCCATCCATCCATCCATCCATCCATCACTTCATTTGTCAAATATTTATTGAGCACTTACTAAGTGACAAGTCCTGTTCTAGGCACTTAGGATTCAAGATCAATTACAATAGACTCAGGTTCCTGCCCCCAGAGCTTGCTGTGGGAGGCAGGAGTGGGGATGGACAAACAATGTAAGTTTCAGGCCCCTTGGGGGGATCATGGCGCCTCTTCTGTGTGCCCCAGGAGACAAAGTCTGCAGTTGGCACAGAGCCACCATCAGGTTAGGGGCCCAGGGACACTATGAGGAAAGCAGCCAGACTCCAGTCTGAGGGTGGTTGAGGACCCAGTGAGGAAGGGGAGGTCCTGGCTTGCAGGGCGCCAGGTTCCCTCATCATGTTATCTGCATGGCTGACATTTCCCAGAAGCCAGGCTCCTCCCCGACCCCAGTGGAGGATCTCAACCTATTGCCCCCACAATACCTCCCACAAGTCACTCATGCATTTATTGAGCACCTACTGTGTACCGGCTCTGGGGATATAGTAGCAAACATGATACAGCCCCCATGTCCTGGGGGGCCCCTATCTTGGAAGGGAGGAGGGACAGAAAAGCAAACAGATAACCACATTTTTTACAAATGAAATAACCTACGTGCCCATCAGTGGGGGAAGTGGTGGTAAATTACAAAACTGCCCTAGTCAGGGAGGAATTCGGGGAGGCCTGTGGGCCTCACAGGGAAGCCGAGGGTGTAGTGAGTGGAAAAAGGAAGCTGCCTGCTATTAGGTGTCGTGTTTTGTCATTTCTGCTTTAGAGCGGAGCTGCCCTGTGTCTCCGTGAGCTCGTCCTCCACCTGCCTGCCTGCCTGGCTCTGCCTCCACCCTTTGTTCATGCTCTCTGCTGAGCTCAAACATTCCTGCTGGGCCCGGACAGCCAAGCCCCCATCAGCTGCCTCCCAGGCCATTCTCTAATCACAAGCTCAGGCTTAATCCCCACACAGGCCCAGAACTCCACTGTGGGCAAATCACTCCTCCTTTCAGCCCTGGAGTCCCTGATCTCCCCCTACCCAGACCATCCTGTCCCCACCCCCCAGCCAAAGGGCCACCCTCCACTGGTTGGCGGTGGGGAGACCTCAGTGTAGCCTTGTCTATTAAAACTGCCTGTGACAATGGAAATATTCTTATACAAGGAGGCGACAAGCCACGTGTGGCTACTGAGCACGTGAAATATGACTACTGCAACTGAGGAACTGAATTGCTAATTTTTTAAAATTCATTTTAATCCATTAATTAATTTTTTATAGAGATGAGGGGTTCTCACTATGTTGCCCAGGCTGGTCTTGAACTCCCGAGCTCAAGCTATCCTCCCAACTAAGCCTCCCAAAGTGCTGGGATGACAGTTGCCTGCCGCCATGCCCCGCCTGAATTGTCAATTTTATTGTTTATGTGTTTTGTTATTTACGTAAATATAGAACATATTCATATTTACAGAATTTAATTAGTGCAAACTTAAGTAGCCACGTGTGTTTGGTGCTGTCACGGGCTCCACCTGGGCCCAGGCACGGAGAAGAGGACAGCCCGGGTCCCTGGTCCTCTTCTAGGCAGGGGCAGCCTAGCGGGGCTGGGTGGGCGGCTGGAGTCTCAGGCACTGAGCTGGGGGGTCCCTAGAGTCGCTCTGTTGATGGGGCTGAGCTTTGGGCGCTGGTGCCTGTGGCCCCTCCCCAGCGGCCAGTCCCTGGTTTTGACCCCTGCTTGGTGGGCAGAGTCACACACTGAGAGGTCCTGAAGACGTGAGCTGACCTTCAGGTGGGACTGTCCGGCTCCAGCGACAAGAGGTCTTTGTCCCCAGGTTCCTCTGTCTGCATCCACTCCACACATGGGCCCTCTGGGAACAGCTTCCCCTTCCTGGTTCTCCTGGGCGCTCCCTTTCCATTCCTGCAGCATCGACCTGGGCAAGAGATCTAGAATCTCATCCCCCTCACCTCCAGATTCCCGAGGTCACTTTGGTGGCTTCCCTCCTCCTCCTGGCTCCTCCTCCATGCTCTCTGCACCCTTCCCCCTCCTCCACCGTGGTCCACTACAATCTATTCCCAACACAGGAACCAGAGGGCTAAAGTGAAGTCAGCAGACTCCCCTGTCCCACACCTCCCAGGCACTCTGAGTACCTCGGCATCAGAGCCAGACAACCCATGAGACCCCCTCCCTCAGGCTCCCCTCCGAGTCTGCCACCTCCCTCCCACTCACTCTGCATCTGACACACTGACAGCCTCCCCGTTCCTCAAACACGCCAAGTATGCTCCTGCCTCAGGGCCTTTGCACTGGCTGTCCCCTGGGCCCCAGTCTCTGCGTGGACACCTTGCTCTTCTTCTAAGCCTTTGTGCCATGTCACCTTCTCAGCGCAGCCCACCTGGTCCCTACATGGTAATCCACCCTGCACTTCCCACCCTCTTTCCCTGCCCACCATTCATGGCACTCAGTGCAATCTAACCCACAACAGATGTCACTCATGGATACAAAAAAATAAGCCAGGGGTGGTGGTGTGCACCTGTAATCCCAGCTACTCGGGAGGCTGAGGCAGGAGAATCGCTTGAACACAGGAGGTGGAGGTTGCACTGAGCCGAGATCACGATGCTGCACTCCAGCCTGGGGGACAGAGTGGGACTGTGCCAAAAAAAAAAAAAAAAAAAGGAGAAGAAAAGAGAGTGAAGGCCTGACACGCGCTACAGCATGGTTGACTCTGAACACATTAGGCTCAGTAAGAAAAGCCAGATACAAAAGGGCACATATTATACGATCCTGCCTGTGAAATGTTCAGAGGCGAATTTGTAGAGAGGGAAAGGAGACTGTGGCTGCTGGGGAGTGGGGAGTGGGGAGTGACTGCTAAGGGGCACAGGAGATGAAGTGCTCTCAAATTGGCCATGGTGATGGTTGTGCAACTCTGAAACTACCAAAACCAGCTGGATGGCACACTTTATTTTTAAATTTTTTTGACAGGGTCTTTCTCTTGCTCTTTTTTTTTTTTTTTTTTTTTTTTGAGATGGAACTTTGCTCTTGTTACCCAGGTTGAAGTGCAGTGGCGTGATCTCGGCTTTCCGCAACCTTCACCTCCAGGGTTCAAGCGATTCTCCTGCCTCAGCCTCCTGAGTAGCTGCAATTATAGGCATGCGTCACCATGCCTGGCTAATTTTGTATTTTTAGTAGAGACAGGGTTTCTCCATGTTGGTCAGGCTGGTCTTGAACTCCCATCCTCAGGTGGTCCGCCCGCCTCGGCCTCCCAAACTGCTGCAATTACAGGCGTGAGTCACCGCTCCCAGCCCCTGTTTTTTTATATTTATTTATTTATTTATTTATTTATTTTGAGACAGAGTCTCGCTGTGTTGCCTAGGCTGGAGTGCAGTGGCGTGATCTCGGCTCACTGCAACTTCTGCCTCCCAGGTTCAAGCAATTCTCCTGCCTCAGCCTCCCAAGTAGCTACAGGTGCCCACCACCATGTTCTGCTAATTTTTTTTGTATTTTTAGTAAAGATGGGGTTTCACTACGTTGGCCAGGCTTGTCTTGAACTCCCGACCTCGTGCTCTGCCTGCCTCAGCCTTCCAAAGTGCTGGGATTATAAGCGTGAGCCACCTCACCCGGCCTTAAAATTTTTTGTAGAGACTGGAGCCTTACTATTTTGCCCAGGCTGGTTTTGAACTCCTGGGCTAAACTGATCCTCTCTCCTTGGCCTCTCAAAGGGCTGAGATTACAGGTGTGATCCCCTGTGCCCAGCCAAGGGTCTTGCTGTACTGCTCAGGCTGGAGTGCAGTGGTGTGATCATGGCTCACTGCAGCCTGGAACTTCAGACCTCAAGCAATCCTTCTGGCTCGGCCTCTCCCAAAGTTCAGGGATGATAGAGGTGAGCCACCAGACCCAGCTGAATTGCACACTTTAAATAAATGAATTCTGTATCTCCAAAAAGCAGAGCTATCACCTTCCTATACTGTGTTGGCCACCACCTCAAGTGTCCAACGTCAAGTCTCCACCCCCTCCCCCACCCTAAAGTCCCGTGGGAGATGCCCCTCCTTCTGAGCCAGCACAGTTACAAACATTTACCCGGGTCTCCTGGGGGTCCCTGTGCAATTACTTTTCCTCACGCAATTTCCATCAACCTTCAGGATAACACTACGGTTAACCCCATTAAAACAAATTTCCAATGTGATTTTTTTTTCTGAGACGGTGTTTCACACTGTCACCCAAGCTGAAGTGCAGTGGCACAATCTCAGCTCATTGCGACCTCTGCCTCCAGGTTCAAGCGATTCTCATACCTCAGCCTTCAAAGTAGCTGGGATTATAGGGGCCTGCCACCACGCCTGGTTAAGTTTTGTATTTTTTTGTAGACAGGGTCTCGCCATGTTGTCCAGGGTGGTCTCAAACTCCTGACCTCAGATGATCTGCCCATCTTGGCCTCCCAAAGTGCTGATAATATAGGAGTGAGACACTGTGACTGACCTCAGTGTGATTTTTTTTAAAAAGGCTAATCAGGTGAAGCAGTGGGAGTGGAGAAACCAAACCAAAACAAAACAAAGAAATCTGCAATCGGTTGTGATAATTAGTTGTAAACACCACTGCACTCAGACCAGCTCATGTGATTTTTTTTATTGAAGTAAGATATATATAAAATGTTGCCCATCTTAATCATTTTTCAATGTGCAGTTCAGTGGCATTCGCATTGTTGTGTAACCATCACACTACCCATCTACAGAACTCTTTTTTTTTTTTTTTTTTTTTTTTGAGACGGAGTCTTGCTCTGTCGCCCAGGCTGGAGTGCAGTGGTGCGATCTTGGCTCACTGCAAGCTCCACCTCCTGGGTTCAAGTGATTCTCCAGCCTCAGCCTCCCGAGTATCTGGGATTACAGGCGCGTGCCACCATGTCTGGCTAATATTTGTATTTTTAGTAGAGACAGGGTTTCACTATGTTGGCCAGTCTAGTCTCAAACTCCTGACCTCGTGATCCGCCTGCCTTGGCCTCCCAAAATGCTGGGATTACAGGTGTGAGCCACCTTGCCCAGCCTCCAGAACTCTTCTCATCTTTTTTTTTTTTTTTTTTTTTTTTACAGAGTCTCACTCTGTCACGAAGCTGGAGTGCAGTGGCGTGATCTCAGCTCACTGCAACCTCTGCCTCCTGGGTTCAAGAGATTCTCCTGCCTCAGCCTCCCGAGTAGCTGGGACTACAGGTGCATGCCACCACACCCAGCCAATTTTTGTATTTTTAATAGAGACGGGGTTTCACCAAGTTGGCCAGGATGGTCTCGATCTCCTGACCTTGTGATCCGCCCACCTTAGCCTCCCAAAGTGCTGGGGTTACAGGCGTGAGCCACTGTGCTTGGCCCAGAACTCTTTTCATCTTCTAAACCCCAAACTCTGTGTCCGTTAATTAACTCCCCAGGCCCCTCCCTCAGCCCCTCCCCCCACCATTCTACTTTCTGTCCCTGTGGATTGGGCTTCTCTAGTGACTCAAACCTGGAATCACTCAGTTCTTGTCTGTTCAGCACAATGTGCTCCAGGTTCATCCAAGTTGTAGCGCTTGTGGGTGCTTTATTCCTCTATAACGCTGAATAATTTTCCATGTTTCCCCTACTTTTCTTTTTTTTTTTTTTTTTGAGGCGGAGTCTTGCTCTGTCGCCCAGGCTGGAGTGCAGTGGCCGGATCTCAGCTCACTGCAAGCTCCGCCTCCCGGGTTCACGCTATTCTCCTGCCTCAGCCTCTGGAGTAGCTGGGACTACAGGCGCCCGCCACCTCGCCCGGCTAATTTTTTTGTATTTTTTAGTAGAGACGGGGTTTCACCGTGTTAGCCAGGATGGTCTCGATCTCCTGACCTCGTGATCCGCCTGTCTGGGCCTCCCAAAGTGCTGGGATTACAGGCTTGAGCCACCGCACCCGGCCTTTTTTTTTTTTTTTTTTTTAAGATGGAGTTTCACTCTGTCGCCCAGGCTGGAGTGCAGTGGTGCCATCTCAGCTCACTGCAGCCTCCGCCTCCCGGGTTCAAGCAATTATCCTGCCTCAGCCTCCCAAGTAGCTGGGATTACAGGCGTGTGCCACCACGCCAGCTAATTTTTGTATTTTAGTAGAGACGGTTTTCGCCATGTTGGCCAGGCTGGTCTCGAACTCCCAACCTCAAGTGATCCACCCACCTCAGCCTCCCAAAGTGCTGGGATTACAGGTGTGAGCCACCATGCTCGGCCCATGTTACCCCATTTTAAAAGGAGGGGACATAAAAGGAGCAACAAGGCTGGGGCCTGGAAGGGTCAGAACGCACATCGAGGTTGGTCTCACTCCTTACCCACCCCAAGTGCCTGGCCACCCGACCCCTCCCACAGGGCCACCCTCCCATCCCTCAGGCCACCTTCTTCCCACTGTGTGCTGTTCTCTCCTTTGGGCTTCACGCAGCACTTGGTGCAGTGCAGAAGTCTTAGTGAAGTGAATGGACTTGGGTGCCCGGCTGGGGGTCAAGGTGGGCAGGTCCTGACTGTGCAGCCCCCTGGGTCAGACTGCCCCAGACTCAGCCTCTGCTCAGTCAAAGCTGCTCCCATGACCAGGACTGCTGCATAGAGTTGTGCAGGTTACAACCTATACACCTGTACACAACGGCCCTGCCAATCATCCTGATAGCCCTGGACATTCCCAAATCCAGGAGGTCCTCTGGGCTCTGCTTCCAGAAGGGGCAAGAAACAACACAATGCAGAGGCCACCTGGGACGAATGAGATGTCCCCCAGGAAGCAGATAAGCAGATGAATGGTTTCCAGGGGCTGCGGGAAGGGAGGAAGGAGGAGTGACAGCTTCATGGGTATGAGTTTCCTTATGGGGTGATGAAAATGTTCCAAAACTAGAAAGTGGTGCTGATTGTACGTGCATCTTGCGAATATACCAAAAGCCACAGAATTGTACACTAAGAAATGGTTGAAATGATAACTTTTGTGTTATGTGCATTTTTTTTTTTTTTTTTTTTTTTTTTGAGATAGAGTCTTGCTCTGTCACCCAGGCTGGAGTGCAATGACATGATCTTGGCTCACTGCAACCTCCATCTCCCGGGTTCAAGTGATTCTTCTGCCTCAGCCTCCTGAGTAGCTGGGATTATAGGCATGCACCACACTAAGAAATGGTTAAAATGGTAACTTCTGTGTTATGTGCTTTTTTTTTTTTTTTTTTTGAGACGGAGTTTCGCTCTTGTTGCCCAGGCTGGAGTGCAATGGCGTGATCTCGGCTCACTGCAAACTCCGCCTCCAGGGTTCAAGTGATTCTCCTGCCTCAGCCTCCCCAGTAGCTGGGATTTCAGGCATGCATCACCACACCCAGCTAATTTTGTATTTTTAGTAGAGACGAGGTTTCTTCATGTTGATCAGGCTGGTCTCGAACTCCCGACCTCAGGTGATCCACCCACCTCGGCCTCCCAAAGTGCTGGGATTACAGGCGTGAGCCATCACACCCGACTGCTTTCTTTTTTCTTTTTTTCTTTTTTTGGGATGGAGTCTCTCTCTGTTGCCCAGGCTGGAGTGCAGTGGCGTGATCTCAGCTCACTGCAACCTCGGCCTCCAGGGCTCAAGAGATTCTTCTGCCTCAGTCTCCCTAGTAGCTGGGGTTACAGGCATGTGCTACCACGCCTGACTAACTTTAATTTTTATTAGAGACAGGTTTTTGCCATGTTGGCCAGGCTGGTCTTGAACTCCTGACAGGTGATCCGCCGGCCTCGGCCTCCCAAAGTGTTAGGATTACAGGTATGAGCCACTGTGCCTGGACCATTTTGCCACAATAAAATTACGCTGGGGACCGTACCCCGCTTGCTGCATCCTCTCCAGCTTCAGAGCCATCCCAGGGCCCCTTATGTATTCCAGGGCCCAGATCAGGGTTTGGACCCTGGGTCCTGCCACTCATAACACCCTCTTTGTTTTTTTTTTTTCTGAGATGGAGTCTTGCTCAGTCGCCCAGGCTGGAGTGCAGAGGCGTGATCTCGTCTCACTGCAAGCTCTGCCTCCCGGGTTCACACACACCATTCTCCTGCCTCAGCCTCCCAAGTAGCTGGGACTACAGGTGCCCACCACCACGCCTGGCTAATTTTTTTTTTTTTTTTATTTTTAGTAGAGACAGGGTTTCACCATGTTAGCCAGGATGGTCTCCATCTCCTGACCTCGTGATCCACCTTCCTCGGCCTCCCAAAGTGCTGGGATTACAGGCGTGAGCCACCGCACCCGACCATAACACCCTCTTTAACCCTCGTTTGTGTCACACTGAGCCATTCAACTCAGGACATTCCCAGCAGGATGCCTTCCAGGAACATCTGTCTTTGGATTGGGTCCAGAGTTTTACTCAAGGAAATGCATCACTAATGGTTGAGTATTCTCTGGCAGTGGCCCATCTGCTGAGAAGACATTCAGAGACATGCAAGGGTTTCTGGGGTTCCCCAAACGCCCTCCTCATAAGGCAGCTTTGGCTGGGTCATTCCTGCAGGGCAGGTGGGAAGGAGCAGATAGAGGCTAAAGATCCTGCCCTGGGACTGAGTTCATGCCCAGCACCCCCCGGGAATCAGCCTATCCTTGTGGCGCCTTCTTGTCCTGGAGCCAGGGTGCCTGGAGATCTTTTAATTCAGGGCTTGGAAATCATATGATTCCGGAGTGTCAGCTGAAGCTCTGGGAGAAGAAGTCATTGGAGAACCAGAGTCCTGGGTTTGAGTTCCTTACTGGCTGTGTGGCCTTGGGCAAGTTATTCAGTCTCTCTGTGCCTTAGTTTCCTTACCTGTAAAATGAGGATTAAAATAGTTTTGACTGTATATGGTTTTTGAGATGAAAGCCACGTAACAGAAAATTAATCATTTTAATATGTACAATTCGGCTGGGTGCGGTGGCTCAAGCCTGTAATCCCAGCACTTTGGGAGGCCGAGACAGGCGGATCACGAGGTCAGGAGATCAAGACCATCCTGGCTAACACGGTGAAACCCCGTCTCTACTAAAAACTACAAAAAGCTAGCCGGGCGAGGTGGCGGGCGCCTGTAGTCCCAGCTACTCGGGAGGCTGAGGCAGGAGAATGGCGTAAACCCGGGAGGCGGAGCTTGCAGTGAGCTGAGATCCGGCCACTGCACTCCAGCCTAGGCGACAGAGCGAGACTCCGTCTCAAAAAAAAAAAAAAAAAAAAAAAAATGTACAATTCACTGGCATGTGCATTTGCAACGTTGTGCAATCACCACCTCTGTCAAGTTCCAAGACATTTTCATTGCTCTGGGATTGCTTTGAGGATTAAATGCGTTCATGTTTGTAAAACTTTAGAATGGTGCCAGGTATAGTAAGTGCCAATGGACTGTCAATAAGTGATAAGAATAATTAGTAGAACAGTATTAATAATAGGTAACTGGGCCAGGCGTGGTGTCTCATGCCTGTAATCCCAGCACGTTGAGTGGCTGAGGCAGGTGGATCACCTGAGGTTAGGAGTTCCAGATCAGCCTGGCCAACATGGTGAAACCCCGTCTCTACTAAAAATACAAAAATTAGCCTGGCGCTGTGGCAGACGCCTGTAATCCCAGCTACTTGGGAGGCTGGGGCAGGAGAGTCGCTTGAATTTGGGAGGCGGATGTTGTAATGGCCCGAAATTGCAGCACCACACTTCAGCCTGGGCAAGAGAGCCAGACTCCATCTCAAAAACAAACAAACAAACAAACAAACAAACCCCTAAAACAGCTGCAGTGGGTGTTGGTGGTGTTATTAATTCCCTTTGCTGGGATTGGAGGAGGAGAGAATGGGGTTCTCACTCCCCTCCAGGCCCCAGTTTCCACTTTGAGCTGTCTGTACCCATAGAACTGTCACACCTCTGTCTCCCACGCAGAGTCATTGTCCTCCCTCAATGTTGGGCGGCAGAGAGGCGGACTTAACGCCTTTCGTGGTGGTAACAGCAGCTAACGGTGTTAACATTCACTTTGCTCTGTGGCAATGCCTGGGCAGAGCTGGGCATTTCCTGGATGAGCCCGGGTTACGAAAGTCATCCCTGGATCCCATGTCCCCCAACTACTCACCCTTGTGGTTAGTCCAGGAGCCATGGACTATCATTTGCTGCCACCTTGCGACAGGGATGGGAACTTTGTGTCCCATTTCCACCCTTGATAACCTTAGCCAAGAGTGTGCTGGGCACCTGCTGCCTGCCAGATCCTCAGCAAGATTCTTGCCAACATGCGGGCAGGTGAGTAAGGCAGCCACAGCCCCTGCCCTCAGGGAGCTCCCAGTCTCCTGAAAGAGACCGCCAGGAACCCACAGATAGATAAAACGAATAAATGCAATGATTAGAATGTGATGCAGGCTAGGAAGGAAAGAAGTGGTTTTCACAGGGTCCAATGACATATTTGAAATATACCAGGGGTTGTCCGTCTCCCTGGCCACCTCTGACTTTCCCTGCACGAAGGGATGAATTCACCCCACGCTGGCACATAGTAGGTGCTCAGTCATTGTTGAATGAGTGAATACATGGATAGCAGTGCTGTCCAGAGCCAGCTTCTTGGCTCTTGTAGGCTAAACAGATGAGGAGTGGCAAGGCAGGACTTCTGGGAGCAGGGTTGGTCCCCCGGGAGTCCTGGGAGGGCTGGAAGGGGTTAAAGTGTGAGTTAAAATGAGGGTGATGGGCAAATGTCACTCTCCCAAGGGAGGCTCCCTTACTCCCTGTTTGTTTGTTTATTTATTTAGAGATAGAGTCTTGCTTTGTTGCCCAGGCTGGAGTGCAGTGGGCAGGTAACAGCTCACTGCAGCTTCAAACTCCTGGGCTCAAGGGATCCTCTTGCCTCAGCCTCTTGAGTAGCTGGGACCACAGGCACGTGCCAACAGGGCCTGGCTTTTTTTTTTTTTTTTTTTGGCGACGTAGTTTAGTTCTTCTTGCCCAGGCTGGAGTGCAGTGACATAATCTCGGCTCAGTGCAACCTCTGCTTCCTGGGTTAAGCGATTCTCCTGCCTCAGCCTCTTGAGTAGCTGGGACCACAGGCACGTGCCAACAGGGCCTGGCTTTTTTTTTTTTTTTGGCGACGTAGTTTAGTTCTTCTTGCCCAGGCTGGAGTGCAGTGACATAATCTCGGCTCAGTGTAACCTCTGCTTCCTGGGTTAAGCGATTCTCCTGCCTCAGCCTCTCGAGTAGCTGGGATTACAGGCATACGCCACCATGCCCGGCTAATTTTGTATTTTTAGTAGAGACCGGGTTTCCCCATGTTGGCCATGCTGGTCTCAAACTCCTGACCTCAGGTGATCCGCCCGCCTTGGCCTCTCAATGTGTTGGGATTACAGGCGTGAGCCACCATGCCCGGCCTAATTAAAAAAAAAAAAAAAAAAAAAAAAATTGGGCCGGGCGCGGTGGCTCAAGCCTGTAATCTCAGCACTTTGGGAGGCCGAGACGGGGGGATCATGAGGTCAGGAGATCGAGACCATCCTGGCTAACACGGTGAAACCCCGTCTCTACTAAAAAATACAAAAAACTAGCCGGGTGAGGTGGCGGGCGCTTGTAGCCCCAGCTACTTGGGAGGCTGAGGCAGGAGAATGGTGTAAACCCGGGAGGCTGAGATCCGGCCACTGCAGTCCAGCCTGGGCGACAGAGCGAGACTCCGTCTCCAAAAAAAAAAAAAAAAAAAAAATTGTAGAAATAGGGTCTTGCGGCCGGGCGCGGTGGCTCAAGCCTGTAATCGCAGCACTTTCGGAGGCCGAGACGGGCGGATCACGAGGTCAGGAGATCGAGACCATCCTGGCTAACACGGTGAAACCCCATCTCTACTAAAAAAATACAAAAAAAAAAAAAAAAACTAGCCGGGCGTGGTGGCGGGCGCCTGTAGTCCCAGCTACTCGGGAGGCTGAGGCAGGAGAATGGCGTAAGCCCGGGAGGCGGAGCTTGCAGTGAGCTGAGATCCGGCCACTGCACTCCAGCCTGGGCGACAGAGCGAGACTCCGTCTCAAAAAAAAGAAAAAGAAAAAAGAAATAGGGTCTTGCTATGTTACCCAGGTTGGTCTCCAACTCCTGGGCTCAAGCGATCCTCCCGCTTCGGCCTCCTAAAGTGTTCGGATTACAGGCATGAGACATCGTGCCCGGCCTCTTACCTGTTTATAATTGTCCTTTCTCTCCTCTGGCTCCTTGAGCCCCTTTCCTGCTTGTTTTTCTCTCATTAGAATTTTTCACTACCTCACACATCATATATTTGTCTTATTTATTGAGTGTCTGTCTCCCCACCGTAGTGTAAACTCCACGAGGGCAGGGATTCGTGCCTGTGGCTCACCGGCGGCTGTCCAGCCCCTGGACAGACCTGCTGACCCCCAGCAGGCGCTCTGTGAAGGTGTGCAGAGTGAGCGAAAGTGCATGCGCGGGGCTTGGGGTGGGGACAGGTGGAGGAGCCGGTCAAACCCAAGTGCAGCGGTACAAGGGCGAGGTAATTTGAGCAAGAAAAGACGTTAACTGTGCTCATTTACAAATGTAAACAGTACTAAGAGGGGCGGGTCGGCCCGGATGCAGGGTCCGCTTGGCGGCAGAGCTAGATTAGAATGGGGTCTTCCTACGGCCGGATCATTCCCGAGGCTGAGGCCCTTGGGGGCGGGGACTTCCTGAGGCGTGACCAATCTGGAGAAATGACTGAGCTGAGGGCGTGGTCAAGGAAGATGCATGTAAAATAAGGGGCGGGGCTATAACCGGTTGGGGGGAGTTAGTCTGGGGCGGGGCCAGAGTGGGGAGGGACCAGTTAGGGGGCAGGGCCAACCTGGGCGGGGCCATGGCCAGGGACGTGGGCGGGGCCAGGGTAGGGGCGGGGCCAGGCCAGGATCTCCGCTGTCCCGGGTCCTGGAGAGCTCTCGGCTCGGCAGGTCTTTCTCCCGCCCCTCCGGCCTTCCTGTCCTGGCCGCAGGGTGTTCAAGGCGGGACGCCCCAGGCTAGGGAGCCGCGATCGGGCCCCGCTTCAGGCGCTGCGCTCCGGCCAGGCGGCCACGGGAGCCCGTAAGCGCTCAGCTCCCGAGCCGGGAGGGCTTCCAAGGCACTTGCCCTAGGCTGCGTTCCCGAAGGCTCCCGAGAGCAAGGGTGAGCAAAGCTGCGGGGACCTGTGTGTGCATGCATGTGTGAGTGCCTCTACGTGTGTGTACGTGTGTGTGCATGTGCGCCCGAGTGTGTGTGCGTGTGTGCACGTCTGTGCACACCAGGGGAATTGTGTGTGTGGAGTTGGGCAGGTGCGTGTTTCAGGGAGCTGGATGTGTGTGCAAAGTTGGAGGCGTATGCAAAAGCAGTCCCGTGTGGGAGGGAAACCTGCGTGTGTGCATGTGTGTGGCAGAGACAGTGCCTGTGAAATGTGGTGAACGCTGTGTGTGTATGTCAGGGTGTCTGGGAGGAAAATGGGAGGGCAGGTGCAAGGAGACTTGGGGGTGGGCGACTGTGGCAAGCTGCGGGGTGCATGCGTGAAGAGAACCGTGGGAGTGTAAGAATTGCAAACGTGTGTGTGTCTGTGTGGGTAGCAGTGAGGCTTTTGGGGGCCCTCAGTGTGAAGAGGTGGGGGTAGAGGAATGTTTGGGGGTGCTGACTGCTCTTGGAAGGCTGAGCGTGGTCTGGGACCATGGCTAATGATAGGGAAGCTGTTGGGGCTTGGCCTGGAGTAATTTGGGGGTCATCTCAACCTTCTCACTTTGAAGGCTGGGGAGCTGTGTGCGTGGGGCCAGGGGCTGCCCCTTACACTTGGTGGGTGGTGTCCCTGCTTCCTGAGGTGGGACCTGCGACCTACCAATTACCCCTCGCCCCAGGCTCCGTGCACACCTAGTGACTTCTGTTGGTGCTCCAGCGTGAACATGGTGCAGAGATA
This sequence comes from Rhinopithecus roxellana, assembly GCF_007565055.1. Taxonomy (NCBI): domain Eukaryota; kingdom Metazoa; phylum Chordata; class Mammalia; order Primates; family Cercopithecidae; genus Rhinopithecus; species Rhinopithecus roxellana. Next base: position 5,688,303 of record NC_044568.1, on the reverse strand, counting down.
CCAGTCTCCTGTCCGAGTCTACAAGTACCCATTTGAGCTGGTCATGGCGGTGAGTGACTCCTGATTCTTGGGCCCCCTGTGTGACAGTTGGAGGGACTTGAGATCAGCTATGTCGAGAGGAAGATGGAGCTCCTTAGACTCCCAGATCAGAAGGAATTAGTGAGCTACTCAGCTGACCCAGTGGGTTTAACTTCTAACCAGTGACGACCATCCTATCCTCGGCCCAGTGACCAAAACACAAAGTCTTTCTTCCTTCTCCTTGTTGAAGCTGACCTGCTCCCTTACTTTAGATTCTCCTGATAGAAAACAAAGGTATCAGGGGCCAAGCCACTGCCATCGTTTCGTATAATGGCATATCACAGTGATATATGGAATGGTGGTGATAATGACAGCAGCTGTTCATTGAATGTTTACAGCACTGTCTTGACAGATGATGTTTCTTCCAATTCCCAATAGCTGTTATTATTCCCATTTAACCTCCATGAAACTGAGGCTTTGACAGGTGAAGAGATGACACCAAGTTCTGTATCTAGGAAGAGGTGGAGTCAGGGCTCAGATCCCCATATAGGAGACTCTAGAACCTCACATTTAACCACAGAGACCTCCTGCTCACAGACCCCCTTCCCTCCCCTTCAAGGAAGCTGATACAGGGAGGAGAGAGAGAATGAGTGGGTAGGTTTGCTTTGTGATGTACTCTGTATTGTGCAGCAAGTCAGTTGGAGGCCTAGAATTGGCTGCCAGATCCTTGGCCCCCTGGATCACCGGTCTTTGCATCCTGGGGGCAGAAGCTGGAGGTAGGTGGATGTGGAATTCCTTCTTGGCTCCATCCCTCTGCCTCTCAGCACTTCACTTCCCTGCTCAGTAACACAGGGACAATGCTATGAGGTTGCCAGGAGGAGTAAATGAGATAATTCTTGGTGCTCCTGGCTGTGTGACGGGCACACAGAAGGAGCTCATGAAATATGCTGTCCCTGTTATTGCACCGAAGTCTTATAAATTAACGTATTGAAAGTGTAAGAAACATTAGCATCTACCCCCGTCTGTCCCACCCCAGCACTGACTGCTTAACCCCAGCCTTCTATCCAGGGACTTTCACATCTCTTGGTGGCTATGTGTGTCTGTGTGTCCAGTCTTGTCTTATTCTATGGATCTACATGCATATAAGTTTATTGTCACACAGAGGATTTAAAAGCATCACTGAAATCATCCACATACGTTGTGCTGTTACAGGCAGATGGTTTTAGGACAGTGAAGAGGCAGGAGCTGGCTTAGGGTCATATTCTACCTCCCCGATTGACTAGCTGAGTGTCTGTGGGGCAAGTTGCTTCACCTCCATGAGCCTCCAACCCCCCATCACCAAAATGGGAATCTCCTGGGTTCCAAATCCTGGTGTCATGCTGTGGGTTGAATCAATGTGTATAAAGCTCCCAGTACAGGGCTGGTGCAGATCAAATGCTCACTGAGATCCAGCTATGATCATTACTGTTTTTGCCTGTGGCTGTGTGACTTTGCTTCTGTGTAATGGAAGTGGAACACCAGGGGATGGTGAAGAGATCCAGGGATGTGAATTCAGATGCTTTAGGGTTCCGCTGTGCTCTGCCATGCTCTGGTAATATGTCTTTAGAAAGTTGTTTTTTTTTTTTTTTTTTTTTTTTGAGACGGAGTCTCGCTCTGTCGCCCAGGCTGGAGTGCAGTGGCCGGATCTCAGCTCACTGCAAGCTCCGCCTCCCGGGTTCACGCCATTCTCCTGCCTCAGCCTCCCGAGTAGCTGGGACTACAGGCGCCCGCCACCTCGCCCGGCTAGTTTTTTGTATTTTTTTAGTAGAGACGGGGTTTCACCGTGTTAGCCAGGATGGTCTCGATCTCCTGACCTCGTGATCCGCCCGTCTCGGCCTCCCAAAGTGCTGGGATTACAGGCTTGAGCCACCGCGCCCGGCCCAGAAAGTTGTTGAACTTAGGCCGGGCGCAGTGGCTCACACCTGTAATCCCAGCACTTTGGGAGGCTGTGGCAGGTGGATTACAAGGTCAGGAGATCGATACCATCCTGTCCAACACGGTGAAAACCCAACTCTACTAAAAATCCAAAAAACAAAATTAGCCGAGCATAGTGGCGGGCACCTGTAGTCCCAGCTACTCGAGAGGCTGAGGCAGAAGAATGGTGTGAACCCAGGAGGTGGAGGTTGCAGAGAGCCAAGATTGCTCCGTGGCACTCCAGCATGGTTGACAGAGCAAGGCTCTGTCTCAACAACAACAACAACAACAAAAGTTGCTGAACTTTTCTGAGCCCCATTTTCTTGTATTTTTTCGAGACTGAGTCTCACTCTCTTGCCCAGACTGGAGTGCAGTGGCGCTATCTTGGCTCACTGCAACCTCCACCTCCCAGGTTCAAGCCACTCTCTTGCCTCAGCCTCCTGAATAGCTGATATTACAGATGCACACCACCACGCCCGGCTAATTTTTGTATTTTTAGTAGAGACAGGGTTTCATCATGTTGGCCAGGCTGGTCTTGAACTCCTGACCTCAAGTGATCCACCTGCCTTGGCCTCCCAAAGTGCTGGGATTAAAGGTGTGACCCACTGCACCTGGCCCCCATTCATATAGCCTTAAGTGCTACATTCATGGGCATGGCTTCTTTTCTTTTTCTTCTTTTTTTTTTTTTATTATACTTTAAGTTCTAGGGTACATGTGCACAAAGCACAGGTTTGTTATGTATGTATACATATGCCGTGTTGGTGTGCTGCACCTGTTACCTCATCATTTACATTAGATATATCTCCTAATGCTATCCCTCCCCCCTCCCTCCACCACACGACAGGCCCCAGTGTGTGATGTTCGCCACCCTGTGTCCAAGTGATCTCATTGTTCAATTCCCACCTATGAGTGAGAACACGTGGTGTTTGGTTTTCTGACCTTGCGATAGTTTGCTCAGAATGAGGGTTTCTAGCTTCATCCATGTCCCTACAAAGGACATGAACTCATCCTTTTTATGGCTGCATAGTATTCCATGGTGTATATGTGCCACATTTTTTTAATCCAGTTTGTCATTGATGGACATTTGGGTTGGTTCCAAGTCTTTGCTACTGTGAATAGTGCCACAATAAACATATGTGTGTGTGTGTCTTTATAGCAGCATGATTGGGTATAGGACATGGCTTATTTTCAAGTATTTTCAAGTGCAATGATTGTAAATACTTTTGAGAACCTTAAACATGACAAATTAAGTTGGCATTTGTTAAACAAATGCAGTCGATGGTTTTCTATCCTACAGTTAATGTGTCTCACCTTCGTGGCAGAGAACCATAGGTCCCTGGACTGTCAGAGAAGGGTGGGGACAGTTTCTCTCTTCTTATGAATGAATGAACAAATGCTTGGGTCTTAGAACATGTGAGCTACCAGAGCCTTAAACTAAGAGTGATTATTCATGTTTATCGACCACTTATTGTCACTTGGTAGGACTGGACCCTGTGCGAGGCAAAAAGACACACACACACACAATCACTTTTCATCTGCATGACAACCTTATGAGGCGCATATATTCATCCCCATTTCACAAATAAAGAAAATGGGGGCTGGGCACTTATTCGTAGAGTAAGACAGGACTGGACACACCATCCTGCACTCGAGCCTGGGCAACAGAGCAAGACTGTCTCAAAAAAAAAAAAAAAAAAAAGAAAACAAAACAACAGAAAAACTATATGAATAGCACTAGTAATGTATTTGCATTGCCTTTGTTGGGTATATTAAACATATTTTGTAAGCTTCATGTTCCATGAATGAAGGCAGAGCTCCATTTACTCCCTTCACTATTGAGTTTCTAGGTACTGACACCTGTGGGTAGAGTGAAAAAAAGGCTTTCAAATCGTTATTATCTGGGGCGGGGTAAGGTGGCTCATGCCTGTAATCCCAACACTTTGGGGGGTCAAGAAGGGCAGACCACCTGAGGTCAGGAGTTCGAGTCCAGCTTGGCCAATGTGGTGAAACCTCATCTCTACTAAAAATACAAAAATTAGCTGGGCACGGTGGCCAGCACCTGCAGTCCCAGCTATACGGGAGGCTGAGACAGGAGAATCGCTTAAACCCAGGAGGTGGAGGTTGCAGGGAGCTGAGATCGTTCCATTGCACTCCAGCCTGGAGGAAGAGTGAAACTCCGTCTCAAAAAAAAAAAAAAAAAAAAAAAAAATCTTATCTGTACCTGCCTTAATTTAAGTCATTTGTATTTTTCAAAGGGACTGCCACAACCGTGTCATTCTATCTTCCATACAATCCTTTTCTGTGAAATGTTCCCAAGCCACAGCAACACTGCCAACAAAGCCACTTTGCCGACTGTTTACAAAACATTATTGTCCCCAAAATAGCTGCATAACTCAACATAACTTGCACACTGTGGAGGCACAAAAGGGGTTTTCTATACTTAATGTTTGTCTTTGTTTCTCAGTTAAACACTTGCCCTCAGTTTGGGTCAGATGCAGGGGAAGTTTCAGATGAACTCAGCTGTTTTCACTGCATCCGAGTGACCAGAAAAGCTGGCCTTTCAGTTTTTCTGTTTAACAAAACTGACTTCAGAATCAAAATGCCCCTGGCTTCTTCAAAATCCACTGACAATGACACAAATGACTGAAACTGGGCTCGAGTAATTGATTACGAAATTGTGCTTTAAGGTAACCTTTCTAGACCTGGCTATAAAAATTTTTTTAAAGTAATACTCTCACTTCAAAAATCTGTCTAGTCAAATACATGGAGATTTCTCTCCAAATCCCTTCCCACGAATTTTGCTTCTAAAGGGAAGGATTCTAGGGGATCTTTCCTTCCCCCAGCTTTTTTTTTTAAAACAGAGTCTCACTCACTCTGTCATCCAGGTTGGAGTTCAGTGGTATGGTCTTGGCTGACTGCAACCTCCGCCTTCTGGGTTCAAGCGATTCTCTTGCCTCAGCCTCCTGAGTAGCTGGGATTACAGGTGTGCACTACCCCACTCGACTAATTTTTGTATTTTTAGTAGAGACGGGGTTTCACCATGTTGGCCAGGCTGGTCTTGAACTCCTGACCTCAAGTAATCCATCTACCGTGGCCTCCCAAAGTGCTGGGATTACAGGCATGAGCCACCGTGCCCAGCCTTTTACTCCCTTTTTTCTTTCTTTTTGAGACAGGGTCTTGCGCTGTTGCCCACGTTGGAGTGCAGTGATGCAATCATGGCTCACTGCAGCCTTGAACTCCTGGGCTCAAGCCATCCTCCTGCCTTAGCCTCCAGAGTACAGCCTTAGCTGGGAGTACAAGCATGCGCCACCATGCCCAGCTAGTTTTTAGATTCTAATATATAAAGATTTATATATACATTTATAGAAATGAGGTCTCACTATATTGCCCAGCCTGGTCTTGAACTCCTGGGCTCAAGTGATCCTCCCACCTTGGCCTCCCAAAGTACTGGGATTACAGGCATGAGCCACTGCGCCCAGCCTTCCTTTCTTTCTTGATAGCATTCTATATCATTGGGTTCAAACAATAAGCTTTCATTGTCTTGGTAAACAGAGAAAAACAATTAAGACAAGGGAGGCAGCTGGAGTATCCAGTGTCGGAGAGGGTCCGTCAGTCCTTTGAATGCCGAGGTCCCAGAAGGTGTGTGGGGTGCTGGTGTCTTTGTGGAGGTCCTTGCACAGAGGACACAAAGGCTTAGGGTATGGGGTCAGGTAGCCTGAGTCCTGAACCATGCTCTGCCCAGCCCATTGTGAGCTGAGTCTAGGTTATTTGTCTCTTTTCCCAAGTGGGTGGTAAAGAACCAGGGCCAGGCGTGGTGGCTCATGCCTCTAATCCCAGCACTTTGGGAGGCCGAGGCAGGCATATCGTGAGGTCTGGAAATCAAGACCATCCTGGCCAACATGGAGAAACCTCCTCTCTACTAAAAATACAAAATTACCCAGGTGTGGCGGCACATGCCAGTAATCCCAGCTAGTCTGGAGGCTGAGGCAGGAGAATCGCTTGAACCTGGGAGACAGGTTGCAGTGAGCTGAGATCATGCCATTGTACTCCAGTCTGGGTGACAGAGTGAGACTCCATCTCAAAAATAAATAAATAAATAAATAAATAAATAAATAAATAAATAACGAACCTGACCCACAGGCGCTATCTCTGCTCCAGGCCTCAGCACATTCCCCAATTCTTCTTCACTCCTGACCTCAGGTGATCCGCCCACTTCGGCCTCCCAAAGTGCTGGGATTACAGGCGTGTTTTTTTTTTTTTTTTTTTTTTTTGAGATGGAGTCTCGCTCTGTCGCCCAGGCTGGAGTGCAGTGGTGCGATCTCGGCTCACTGCAAGCCCCGCCTCCCAGGTTCACGCCATTCTCCTGCCTCAGCCTCCAGAGTAGCGGGGACTACAGGCGCCCGCCACCTCGCCCGGCTAATTTTTTCTATTTTTAGTAGAGACGGGGTTTCACTGTGTTAGCCAGGATGGTCTCGATCTCCTGACCTCGTGATCCGCTCACCTCAGCCCCCCAAAGTGCTGGGATTACAGGCGTGAACCACTGCGCCCGGCCTTTTTTTTTTTTTCCTTGAGACGGAGTCTCTCTGTTGCCCAGGCTGGAGTACAGTGGTGCGATCTCGACTTACTGCAAGCTCCGCCTCCCAGGTTCACGCCATTCTCCTGCCTCAGCCTCTCGAGTAGCTGGGACTACAGGCACTTGCTACCACGCCCAGCTCATTTTTTGTATTTTTAGTAGAGACGGGATTTCACCATGTTAGCCAGGATGATCTTGATCTCCCGACCTTGTGATCCACCCTCCTCGGCCTCCCAAAGTGCTGGGATTACAGGCCTGAGCCACCGCGCCTGGCCTACTTCTTTTCACCAAACGGGGTCTCACTGTCACCCAGGCTGGGGTGCAGTGGCATGATGTTGGCTCACTGCAACCTTTGTCTCCTAGGCTGAAGAGATTCTCCTGTCTCAGCCTTCGTAGTAGCTGGGATTACAGGTGCCCAACACCGCGCCTGGCTAGTGTTCGTATTTTTAGTAGAGATGGGGTTTCACCATGTTGGTCAGGCTGGTCTCGAACTCCTGGCCCCAAGTGATCTGCCCACCTTGGCCTCCCAAAGTGCTAGGATTACAGGTGTGAGCCACTGCGCCTGACCACCATAATATTTTTTTTAAAACTACCTCATTGAGGTGTGATTGACACATAAAAAGCTATGTATCTTTAACGTACACATCTTGAATGTGTCTGGCGATAAGAAGACACCTGAGTGTACAATGTTTTTAAGGTTCATCCACATCTTAGCATGTATAGATTCTGCCTTTGTTTTTATGGCTAAATAAATATTTCACTGTATCTGAATAGACCACATTTTCTTTATCATTCATTAGTTGATGGATATTTAAGTTGTTTTCAATTTGGGGGGACTATTATGAATAGTGCTGTTATAAATATTTATGCGCAAGTTTTTGTAGGAACATATTCTTTCCAAAGAAATCTCTGTTGTGAATGGTGCTGGTTATTCAATGGGTTTTTGAAGATTCTATTTTACATTTTATTTACGGCCAGTTGTGTGGCTCACACCTGTAATGCCAGCATTTTAGGAAACAGAAGCAGGAGGATTGCTTGAGCTGAGGAGTTTGAGACCAGCCTGGGCAACATAGGGAGACCCCATCTCTACAAAAAATAAAATAATTAGCTGGGTGTGGTGGTGCACACCTGCAGTCCCAGGTACTTGGGAAACTGAGGCAGGAGGATAACTTGAGCCCAGGAGATTGAGGCTGCAGTGAGCTGTGATGGTGCTACTGTACTCCAGCCTGGGCAACAGAGTGAGACCGTGCCTCAAAAAATAAAATTAAAAAAATACTTTAAAAATGTTAAAAAAATTATTTAAACTCATACACAGCACTGACGTTCCAGTCTCTGTTCTTTTCTATTTTGTTTTGTTTTTTGAGACGGAGTCTTGCTCTGTCACCCCAGCTGGAGTGCATGGCATGGTCTCAGCTCACTGCAACCTCCACCTCCCGGGTTCAAATGATTCTCCTGCCTCAGCCTCCTGAGTAGCTGGGACTACAGGTACCCGCCACCATGCCCAGCTAAATTTTTGTATTTTTAGTAGAGATGGGGTTTCATCATGTTGGCCAGGCTGGTCTTGAACTCCTGACCTCAGGTAATCCACCTGATTCAGTGTCCAAAAGTGCTGGTATTACAGGCATGAGCCACCGTGCCCGGGCCCAGACACTGCTCTGAGTCTATTCACTTATTAAGTCCTCATAGCCACCCCATGAGATGAGTTCTGTGGGTAGCCCATTCGACAGAGGAGGACACTAAGGAGAGGCTTATCCAAAGCTCCAAAGCAAACATGTAGCAGGCGGGGACTCAACTTCAGGCAGTTCGGTCCCAGAATTTATACCGCAACTACGAGCTCTACCATTTTTCAGAGCTGGATGGAGGATCTGAAGTTACTGGGGTGGCATCTGGGCCAAGTGCGTGGTCCCAGCAGAAGCAGTTACCATCAGGATGCCTTTACCCCTTCAGGACCCTGCAAAGGAGAACACAGCCCAAGCCCACAGACCCTGGCCCCTGGCACACCGGCCAAGCCCGGGAGCGTTTACTCAACACTACCTGTGGCCAGCCCTTTAGGCCAGCTCAGAGGCAGGTCAATTATAGCAGCCTGATCTGTAGCAGAAGAGGAAACTAAGGCTCAGCAAGGTCCAGGAGACTGTCCCTCAGTGACCAGTGTTTATAGTCCCACAGAGCCACAAACCGGGTGACTTTAGAATAACATAAGGTCGTTGCCTCTCTGTTCTGGAGGCCGGAAGTCTGAATTCAAGGTGTGGGCAGGCCCACACTCTCTCTCTCTAGAAGGGGATCTGCTCCTGGCCTCTCTCCCAGCCTCGGATAGTTCCTTGACTTGGGGCAGCAGAACTCCAATCTTCACATGGTGACCAGCTGTGTCCAGATTCCCCTTGTTTATAAGGACACCAGTCATACTGAATTTATACGGACACTCCGATGGCCTCGCTTTAACTTGATTTCTTGTAAAGACCCTGTCTCCAAATAAGGTCACGCTCACAGGTACCAGGGCTTAGGACTTCAACATATCTATTTTAGGGGATACATTTGACAGCTGGGATTTGAACTCAGGGAATCTGATCCCACAGCCAGAGCTCACAGTCAGACTTTCTGGATTCTGGCTCTGACTTTCGTGTTTTTTTTTTTTTTGACAGAGTGTTGCTCTCTTGCCCAGGCTGGAATAGAGTGGCTCTATCTTGGCTCATTGAAGCCTCCACCTCCCAGGGTCAAGCGATTCTCCCAACTCAGCCTCCTGAGTAGCTGGGATTACAGGTGCCCGCCACCATGCCCGACTAATTTTTGTATTTTTAGTAGAGACGGGGTTTCACCGTGTTGACCAGGCTGGTCTTCAACCCCTGACCTCAAGTGACCCCTTCCCTTCCCTTTCTCTGTCTCTATTTTATTTTATTTTATTTTATTTTATCATTTCTTTTTCGAGATAGCTTGCTCTGTTACTCAAGCTGCAGTGCAGTGGTGCCATCATGGCTCACTGCAGCCTTGACCTCCTGGGGGTCAAGTGATTCTCCTGTCTTGGCCTTCTAAATAGCTAAGACCACAGATGTTCACCACCACACCTGGCTAATTTTTTTTTTTTTTTTGAGATGAAGTTTCACTCTTGTTGCCCAGGCTGGAGTGCAATGGCACTATCTCAGCTCACTGAAACCTCTGCCTCCTGGGTTCAAGCAATTCTCCTGCCTCAGCCTCCCAAGTAGCTGGGATTACGGGTATGTGCCACTACACCCAGCTAATTTTGTATTTTCAGTAGAGACGGGGGTTTCTCCATGTTGGTCAGGCTGGTCTCAAACTCCCGACCTCAGATGATCCACCAGCCTTGGCCTCCCAAAGTGTTAGGATTACAGGCGTGAGCCACGGTGCCCAGTCACACCTGGCTAATTTTAAATAATATTTTTATAGAGATGAGCTCTCCCTATGTTGCCCATGCTAGTCTGAAATTCCTGGGCTCAAGCCATCCTCCTGCCTTGGTCTCCCAAAGTGCTGGGATTACACACATGAGCCACTGTGCCTGGCCTTGACTTTCCATAAACATCTGTGCACCAGCAGCAGTCCTGTGTCCAGCCACTGCCCAGGTGTTCCTGTGGGGCCCCAAAACCCAGTAGCTCTGGGTCATCTCTGTTTTGCAAACCTAAATAAGGAAGATGGCTTGGAGTAGAATTTCCTAAGCAAAAGGCTTTTCCTGTGGAGGAAGGGTTATGGAGGTGAGGTTCTGTCTTGCAGCAATTAAGTGTTAAAATATTTAAAGACCTGGCCTTGTTGTGTTGATAAACAGCTTGTAATTTAGCCAATGCGTTGTTAACAAGAAGCAGCCTGTGAAGGTAAATTATTGTGGCTTCGGCCAAAAGCAGTTACAGTTGGATTTGCTGTTATGGACGTAGTTTTAACAAAGCGGCAGGGGCCTTATTTAAATGAGTTTAAATTAGCTCCCTGGAGCCCGTCGTCTGATCCTGTTGCTAACAGATTAAGGCAAGCAATGTTTTCTACCTTGACTGCTGCTCTGATTTGGGCTGGGAGAACAGAGGTGATCCACTGCCCTGCGGAGTGGTCTTCTGATTTCAGAAGGCCCTGAAATAAGCGTAAGGCCCTCATTCATTCGTTTCTGTGTGCATTTATGTGTGCATTCATGCATGTGTACATTCCACAAATATTTTTTGAGTTTCTGCTGTGTGCTAAAGGCTGTGCTAGGTGGATTCCTAGTACTTTTTTTTTTTTCTCCAATGTTAGACGCTTAAATGTGCACAGATCTAGTACTTTTTTTTTTTTTGGAAACAGAGTCTTGCTTTGTTGCCGAGGCTGGAATGCATTGGTGCGATCTTGACTCACGGCAACCTCCACCTCCCACGTTCAAGCGATTCTCCTGCCTCAGCTTTCCAAGTAAATGGGATTACAGGCACAAGCCACCATGCTCGGCTAATTTTTGTTTTTTAGCAGAAACAGGGTTTCACCATGTTGGTCAGGCTGGTCTTGAACTCCTGACCTCAGGTGATCGACCCACCTTGGCCTCCCAAAGTGCTGGGATTACAGGTGTGAACCACTGCACCCGGCCTGATCTAGTACTTATTGAAATGCATCCTTATTCTGTTCATTTGTTTGTTTACATAGAATTTGCTCGTTTACTTGCTTATATCGGTATTTTTCATTAAGGGAAGCCCCAGGAAGACAAGGCTGTGTCCGCCTTGTCTGGTTCTTTTTCTTTTCTTTTCTTTTTTTTTTTTTTTGAGAGAGGTCTCAGGTTGTCACCCAGGCTGGGTTGCAGTGGCACGATTACAGCTCACTGCAGCCTCGACCTTGCAGGCTCAAGCGATTCTCCCACCTCAGCCTCCCAAGCAGCTGGGACTACAGGCGCCCACAACCACGCCAGGCTAATGTTTGTATCTTTTGTAGAGATGGGTTTTTACCATGTTACCCAGGCTGGTCTTGAACTGCTGGGTTCAAGTGAACTGCCTGCCTCTCAAAGTGTTGGGATTACAGGCATGAGCTACTGCACCTGGCCCATCTGGTTTTTTTGATGTGGTTCTTCCCTTATGCAGCCCCCAGTATTGTCTATTGGGGGAGGGGGTGACAGGCGAATGTCATGTAGAACCATTCGTCATGGGGAATAACAGGGCATTGTAGGAACACAAAGAAGGAAGGACCCTTTGGGGGCCATAGGAGGGTCATTTGAGCCAGCCAGGCTGAGAGTTGTGGGGAAGCAGGGAGTTGGGAGGTGGGGGGTGTTGGGCAGGGTTTAGCCTATGCAAAGGCCAATGGAGTGGAACTTGTCTCTCAAAGAAGTGAACTAGCTCAACTGGACCCTAGTGCAAGTTATAAAGTGGCTGGCAGCGTCCTCAGAGGCCAGGAAGCAGAGGCGTTGGAGGTCCAGAGGCATTCCTGAGACGCTTGGAAAATTTAAAATAGCATTTCCCCTCTGCGCAAGATCCTGACATACCATGTAAATATCAAGCTGCTCTGGGCTGGCCTCGCTAAGTCATCCACCCTCCCGGAGCTGTCAGGGGCACCAGCTGATCCTAGGAGTTCCCGGGCCCCACTCTTGACGTGTGGGTGAGACTCTGCAGTGGGTTTGTGCACACATGGGTGGCACGGGCTGACGTTCTCCCAGTGCCGGAGAGGCCAGGCATTCTGAGGATGAGTCCTCACGTGGAGGGGACACAGCTTCCAGCCCAAAGGTACATCCAAGCGTGCAGAAGCAGGAACCAGTAAGAACTAGACCTGGCCGGGTGTGGTGACTCACGCCTGTAATCCCAGCACTTTGGGAGGCCGAGGCAGATGGATCACGAGGTGAGGAGTTCGAGACCAGCATGGCCAACGTGGTGAAACCCCGTCTCTACTAAAAATACAAAAATTAGCTGGATGTGATGGCACGCGCCTGTAGTTCCAGCTACTCGGGAGACTGAGGCAGGAGAATCTCTTGAACCGGGAGGCGGAAGTTGCAGAGACCAAGATCGTGCCACTACACTCCTGCCTGGTGACAGAGTGAAAAAAAAAAAAAAAAAAAAAAAACTAGCTGACTTTGGTCTTATTGCAGCCATGGGATAGGGAACTTGTTAAAAAACAGGCAAAATTGGCCGGGGGAGGTGGCTGATGCCTATAATCTTAGCACTTTGGGAGGCTAAGGCAGGAGGATTGTTTGAGTCTAGGAGTTTGAGACCAGCCTGGGCAATATAGTGAGACCTTGTCTCCACAAAAAATTAAAATATTAACTGGGCATGGTGATGTGTGCCTGTAATTCTAGCTACTTGGGAGGCTGAGGCAGGAGGAATAGTGGAGCCCAGGAGGTCGAGGCTGCAGTGAGCCATGATCTTGCCACTGCACTCCAGCCTGGGCGACAAAGCAAGACCTTGTCTCAACAACAACAACAACAACAAACAAACAAAAACAAAACAAAACAAAACAAAAACAGGCAAAACTGTCCGTCTCCAGCTTTGTTCATGGCTGATTCATTGTTCAGTCCCTGTGGATAAACCCTGTTCTGACAACTGAGGCGAGTTACTCATTTATTCACCTGCCCAACAAGCATCTTCCAGAACCTAGCTCTCTGAAGGTAGAGCTTTGGGCTGTGCACCTGCTGATGTCTCCCGGGAGTGTAGATGTAGGTCCACTCACTCTGAGACTAGGGAGACCAGTATTTATGTGCCTTAATCTCCCAGGGATATATAGAAAGATGGTTCCATTTTCCTATTTTATTTCCCTGGCACTTGGCTATTCACTCATTCCTTCCTTCTTTCATTCATTTGACAAATATTGGCTGAATATCTACAATGTCTCAGGTGTTGTATAAAGCACCAGGGAATTCAGTGGTAAATGAAACCTGCATAGAGATGGTGGCATTGAGAATGTAAATAAACAAACGCAGACATAATGTCCTATTCCAAACCATGACAAATGCTTCTGATAGGGCTGTAGACCATCTAGGAGGTGGCTTATTCTTTTTTTTTTTTTTTTTTTAACTGCCCAGGCTGGAGTGCAGTGGTGCAATTATAGCTCACTACAGCCTCAGCCTCCTGGGTTCAAGCGATTCTCCCACCTCAGCCACCTGAGTAGCTGGGACTATAGGTGCCACCAAACCTGGCTAATTTTAAAATATGTTGTAGAGATAGGGGTTTTGCCCAGGCTGCTCTGAAACTCCCGGCTTCAAGTGACCCTCTTGTCTTGCCCTCCCAATGTGCTGGGATTATAGGTGTGAGCCACTGCACCTGGTCTCACTCTACATTTTTTTACTGTGATGAAATACACGTAACATAAATCTTACCATTTTAAGTGTCTTAAGTGTACAGTTCAGTGGCATAAGTACATTTGCATTATTGTGCAACTGTCTGCACCGTGCATCTCCAGAACCCCTTCATCATCCCAAACTGGACTCTACCCATGAAACGCTAACTCCCCACTCCCTGCTCCCCACTGCTCCTATTAGCCACTATTCCATTTTCTGTCTCTGCAAATTTGAGCATTCTAGGTACCTCATAGAAGAGGAATCATACAATAGTTGTCCTTTTGTGTCTGGCTTATTTCACTGGAAACGATGTCTTTCAGGTTCAGCCGTGTCGTGGCAGGTGCCAGTGCCTCACTCCTCTTTAAAGCTGAATATATACGTCATTGTATGACTCCCTCGCCTTTCATTTATCCACTCATGTGTTGATGGATACGTGGGTGGTTTCCACCTTTTGATTATTGTGTAAGTGATGCTGCTGTGAACATTTGTGTACAAATATCTGTTTCAAGTCCCCATTGCTTTGCTCTTGTCCATTAAGAAAAAATCAACTATGTGGTACCTGGCATTGTCCCTTTAATTGTTGCAGCAACTCCAGAGCCCACACTCTTAATGGCAGTGCTATGCTGTTGTTCATTCATTCATCCCGTAAATGTCTATTGAATGGTGACTATGTGCTAGGCATTTTTGCAAAGCACTGCAGATTCAGGGATGTCAGGGGCTGATGATGCTACTTTGGCAGTTGTGATGCATGAAGGAATAAAACAGGCCCAACTGAGTCAGCATCCTTTTCCTCTTTTTTTTTTTTTTTCTGAGAAAAACTGAGCCTCAGAGAGGTTGCTTTGAGGACATCCAGCTGCCAAGTGGCAGAGCTGGGGTCACATATTGACCCTGTGCTGTGTCTCTGCTACTCCCCCAGGCCCCGCCCTTGTCCTCTCATTGAGTCCAGGTGCCCTGGCTACAGAGGTTGTTCTGACCCTGTGTCTCCATCTCATGTGTGTCCCAGGCTGGCTTTGCTGGGATGAGCAGTGGCTTTTCAGCTCCAGGGCCATCTGGGTACAGCTGCAATGATGGATTGTCTGCAACAGTCATCTCAGGGCTTCCGGAACAGTGTCAGCCTGGTTCTGCCAGGCCCACTTCCCTTCATCAGCTGGGTGACACTGCTGCCATTGAGTGGCTGATGACTCATTCAAGCTCTAGTTGAGCACCCCTACTAAGAGTTGGGGGGTCTATCCCACGGCACAGTATTCAGAAGTAAAAAGGAAGGAAGCACTGAAGCATGATGCGGCAACACGGATGGGCTGAAAACATTGTGCTGAGTGAGAGAGGTCAGAGGCAGAAGGCTATGTCTTACGTGATTTCTTTCTTTCTTTCTTTCTCTCTCTCTCTCTCTCTCTCTCTCTCTCTCTCTCTCTCTCTCTCCTTCCTTCCTTCCTTCCTTCTTTCTTTTCTTTTTTTTTTTTTGATCAGAGTCTTGCTCTGTTGTCTAGGCTGGAGTGCAGTGATGCAATCTCGGCTCCCTGCAACCTCCACCTCCCGGGTTCAAATGACTGTTGTGCCTCAGCCTCCTGAATAGCTGAGACTACAGGCGCATGCCACCACGCCCAGCTAATGTTTTTTTTTTTTTTTTTTTTTTTTTTTTATTGAGGCGGAGTCTCGCTGTGTCGCCCGGACTGGAGTGCAGTGGCCGGATCTCAGCTCACTGCAAGCTCCGCCTCCTGGGTTTATGCTATTCTCCTGCCTCAGCCTCCCGAGTAGCTGGGACTACAGGCGCCCGCCACCTCGCCGGGCTAGTTTTTGTATTTTTAGCAGAGATGGGGTTTCACCGTGTTAGCCAGGATGGTCTCGATCTCCTGACCTCATGATCCGCCCGTCTCAGCCTCCCAAAGTGCTGGGATTACAGGCTTGAGCCACCGCGCCCGGCCAATTTTTTGTATTTTTATTAGAGATGGGGTTTCACCATGTTGACCAAGCTGGTCTCGAACTCCTGACCTCAAGTGATCTGCCTGACGAGGCCTCCCAAAGTGTTGGGATTACAGGCGTGAGCCACCTCACCAGGCCTTATATGACTTCATTTCTAGGAACTATCCAGAGAAGGGAATACATGGACACAGAAAGTAGATGAGTAGGATGAGTAGTCATCTAGGACTGGGGTGGCAGGGGAGGGGGTGAAGATGGGGGTGACTTCTAAAGGATACAGGGTTTCTTTTGAAGGTGATAAAAATATCCTGGATTAGGTAGTGGTGATGGTTGTAAGTTCATGAATGTACTGAATAAAACACACTGGACTGCATACTTTATATTTTATTTTTTGAGACAGGGTCTCTCTCTGTTACCCAGGTTGGAGTGCGGTGGTAGGATCATAGCTCACTGCAGCCTCAAACCATCCTCCAATCCCAGCCTCCTGAGTAGCTGGGACCACAGGCACGCACCATCATGCCTGGCTAGTGTTTTATTTTTTTGTAGAGATGAGGTCTTGCTATGTTGCTCAGGCTGGTCTTGAACACCTAGGCTCAAGCGATTCTCCCACCTCCACTTCCCAAAGTACTGGGATTACAGGGTGAGCCACCACGCCTGGCCTGACCTGCATACTTTAAAAGGGTGAATTATATGATACGAGAATTATATATTTTTAAAATTTATTTTTAAATAGTTTTTGGGGTACAGTTTTTTTTTACATGGAGAAAGTCTTTAGTGGTGATTTCTGAGATTTTAGTGCACCTGTCACACAAGCAGTGTACACTGTGCCTAATGTGTAGTCTTTTATCCCTCACCCCCCTCCCAGTCTTCCCCCCCATGTCCCCAAAGTCCATCATATCATTCTTATGCCTTTGCATCCTCATATATATATATATATATATAATATATATATGTATATATTTGAGATGGCGTCTCACTCTGTCACCCAGGCTGGAGTGCAGTGCTGTGATCTAGGCTTAATGCAACCTCTCCCTCTTAGATTCAAGCGATTCTCCTGCCTCAGCCTCCTGAGTAGCTGGGATTACAGGTGTGTGCCACCATGCCTAGCTAATTTTTGTATTTTTAGTAAATATGGGGTTTCACCACGTTGGCCAGGCTGGTCTCAAACTCCTGACCTCAAGTAATCCGCCCGCCTCAGCCTCCCAAAGTCCTGGGATTAGAGGTGTGAGCCACCACACCCACCTTGCATCCTCATATCTTACCTCTCACTTATAAGTGAGAACATATGCTATTTGGTTTTCCATTCCTGAGTTACTTCATTTAGAATAATGACCTCCAGCTCCATCCAAGTTGCTGCAAAAGACATTATTTTGTTCCTTTTTGTGGCTGAGTAGTATACCACGGTGTATATATAGCGCGTGTTTTAAACTCACTCGTTGGTTGATGGGCCTTTAGGTTGGCTCCATATTTTTGCAATTGTGAACTGTGCTGCTATAAACATACATGTGTATGTGTCTTTTTCACATGATGACTTATTTTTCTTTGGGTAGATGCCCATATTTCAATTTTTTAAAAAAAGATTTGGGGCCGAGCACGGTGGCTGAAGCCTGTAATCCCAGCACTTTGGGAGGCCGAGACGGGCGGATCACGAGGTCAGGAGATCGAGACCATCCTGGCTAACACGGTGAAACCCCGTCTCTACTAAAAGCTGTAAAAAACTAGCCGGGCGAGGTGGCGGGCGCCTGTAGTCCCAGCTACCCGGGAAGCTGAGGCAGGAGAATGGCATGAACCCGGGAGGCGGAGCTTGCAGTGAGCTGAGATCCAGCCACAGCACTCCAGCCTGGGTGACAGAGCGAGACTTCGTCTCAAAAAAAAAAAAAAAAAAAAAAAAAAAAAGAGTTGGGGGAGTTGAGTAGATTGATATCACATCTGTGCTGTGGTCCCCTAGACTTGCATGGGGAAGGAAGGGGGTTGACAGGGAGACTCCTGAAGAGTATGACAGGGGATGGGGGCACCTTACTTAGTGGCTGCATAGTGACCAGGGCCCCAAATCAGGTCTGCAGAATAGAAAAGGGAAGGGAAAGCATGGGGCTGGAAGATGTTGGTGCAGTTGGGATATTCTTTCTGCATTCTTACTGGACGTTTTGGGGTAAGTGGCATTCCAGCTTCCTTTGAATTTGGATGAGGAAGAGCAGGAAGGAAGGAAGGAAGGAGGGGAGGAGGGATCATCTGTCAAGTGATTAGCAGAAATAGCTTTTTGTACTTTATAGAATCTCACTCATTTTTAAAATTTAAATTTATTTAACAAATGGCGATGTAGAAGGAACCATGTGCCAGGCACTGCTCTAAGGACATTACATGAGCTGACTCCTTTATTCCTCTAACAAGTAGCAAAGTAGCTACTTTTTTTACTCCCCCCCCCCCCTTTTTTTTTTGAGACAGAGTCTTGCTCTGTAGCCCAGACTGGAGTGCAGTGGCCGGATCTCAGCTCACTGCAAGCTCCGCCTCCCGGGTTTACGCCATTCTCCTGCCTCAGCCTCCAGAGTAGCTGGGACTACAGGCACCCACCACCTCACCCGACTAGTTTTTTTTTTTTTTTTTTTGTATTTTTTAGTAGAGACGGGTTTCACCGTGTTAGCCAGGATGGTCCCGATTTCCTGGCCTCGTGATCCGCCCGTCTCGGCCTCCCAAAGTGCTGGGATTACAGGCGTGAGCCACCGCACCCGGCTTTTACTCCCCCTTTTATACACAAACGAATTAAGGCACTGAGAGGTTGATGACTTTGTCACACAGCTGATGAGAGGCAGAGCAGAGACCCCACTCCAGAGCCCAGAGCCCACTCTCTTAAGGGCGGTGCTATGCCATTGTTCATTCATTCACCCTGTAAATGTCTATTGAGTGTCAACTATGTACGAGGCATTTTGCAAATCACTGCAAATTCAGGGATGTCAGGAGCTGATGACCCTACTTCAGCAGTTGTGATGCTTGAAGGAGTGAAACAGGCCACCTGAGTGCTGGTTGGGAGGTTCTATGATTATTCCATTTTACAGATGAGAGAGGGGTTACCCAGCCTGGAATTGGGCAAGTCTGGGTGGGAATTCAGGGCTATTTAGCTTGAGCCTCCCATCTCCACACGCTAATTGTGTCAATATGGATTTTGCAGGTGGGGACCCATAAGAGGCAGCCCTGACTGGTCCCTGCCTGCCCCACCGTGGCCCTGCAGCTGTGGGCTCTGGGCTTTGAACCACTTCCTTTTCTGAGCAGGCAGGCTTGGATGTCCTCTCCAGCCACCTGGCAGAAGGGCTGTAACTGAATCCTTCTGTGGCCTTGTGTCCCTGAGAGCGCCAAACCATGTGTTTGTTTAGCAGGGAGAGGCTCAGGTCTCATTTGTGGGTGGTCAAGCCAACTTTAGGGACAGGAGTTAGCAGCTGAGGCTCTTAGGCAGGAACAAAACTAGTGGTTGGTGGGAGCTGGTTTCCAACACAGAAAGGTCCTGTGAGCTGTTTCATGCTCTAGGACCCTGGGAGGTACCAAAGGCACAGGGGCAGGGCCTGTTTGGTCTCTGCCAGGGCCTTTCCCAGGGTAGGGTGCCCGAGGCCCACAGTTTCTCAAGGGTCACAGCAATGTCTAATAAGGAAAGAAAATAAACGTGATAATTCCAGAATACAAAAAGAAACGAAAAGCCACCAGGCACGGTGGCTCATGCCTGTAATCCCAGCACTTTGGGAGGCTGAGGCAGGCAGATCACTTGAGATCAGGAGGTCGAGACCAGCCTGGCCAACATGGTGAAACCCCGTCTCTACTAAAAATACAGAAATCAATCGGGCATGTTGGTGGGTGCCTGTAATCCCAAGTATTGGGGAGGCTGAGGCAGGAGAATCTCTTGAACCCAGGAGGCGGAGGTTGCAGTGAGCCGACATCGTGCCATTGCCCTCAAGCCTAGGCAAAAGAGTGAGACTCCATCTCAAAAACAAAACCAAAAAAAAGAAACCTGCAGAGTTAAAATGAACAAATGTTGAATTCAACGCCTACCAAGGGCAACTTCATGCCAGGCTGTCATCTGGACCTCAACTGTGATGAGCTCATGTATATGAAAATCACAGAAAGTGGATGCATTTTAATATGTGTGATGCAATTGCCACGGGTAGGGCCCAGGACCTGGGAAGGCTTCACAACCATCCTGTGAAGAGAGGTGCTCTATAACCTTCCGGGGCTCCCTGGTCCCTTCTAGGTAAGATCCCTATCCACTTGGCAGGCAGGCATTTGAATTTTATTCAGCCAGTGTTTTTATTTTATTTATGAATTATTATTTTTTTTTTTGAGATGGAGTCTCTGTTGCCCAGGCTGGAGTACAGTGGCATGATCTCGGCTCACTGCCACCTCCTCCTCTCAGGTTCACGCCATTCTCCTGCCTCAGCCTTCTAAGTAGCTGGGATTACAGGTGCACATCACCACGCCCGGCTAATTTTTTGTATTTTTAGTAGAGATGGGGTTTCATCATGTTGTCCAAGCTTATCTTGAACTCCTGGCCTCAAGTGATCCACCTGCCTTGGCCTCCCAAAGTGCTGGGATGATAGGTGCGAGCCACCGTGCATGGCCTTTATTTTATTTTTTAAAGAAACAAGATCTTGCTCTGTCACTCGGGCTGGAGTGCAGTGGCATAATCATAGCTCACTGCAGCCTTGACCTTCTGTGCTCAAGCGATTCTCCCACCTCAGCCGCCTGAGTAGCTGGGACTACAGGTGCGTGCCACCACACTTGGGCATTTTCTTATTTTTAAAATTTATTTAATTATTTTTGAGATGGAGTCTCACTCTGTCGCCCAGGCTGGAGTGCAGTGGCGCAGTCTTGGCTCACTGTAAGCTCCACCTCCGGGGTTCAGGCCATTTTCCTGCCTCAGCTTCCCGAGTAGCTGGGACTACAGGTGCCCGCCACCATGCCCAGCTAGTTTTTTGTATTTTTAGTAGAGACGGGGTTTCACTGTGTTAGCCAGGATGGTCTCGATCTCCTGACCTCGTGATCCGCCCGCCTCGGCCTCCCAAAGTGCTGGGATTACAGGCGTGAGCCACTGCGTCTGGCTAATTTTCTTATTTTATGTAGAGATGAGGTCTCACTATTTTGCTCAGGCTGGCCTCGAACTCTTGGGATCAAATAATCCTCCTGCCTTGGCATCCCAAAGTGCTGGGATTATAGGTGTGAGCCACTGCACCTGACCTCAGCCAGTGTATTTTAATATCGTCTCCAAGTCAGATGCAGGAAGGGAATCTCCGGGCAAAGAGGCTGGACCCTCAGAGGTGCCCACGGTCAAGCTGGGGAGACAGACACATTTTCAAATACATGGGGGACTGTCCAAGGAACAAGGGCAGAGGAGGGTCAGAACTAGGTTGAGCGTGAACTGAGGATATGCACCAGGCTTCCGTCCTGTGTGGGAGTGTCTTGAGTGTAGGGCTGTCCTTCAGAGATCAAAGCACTATTTGGTTCTAGAAGCAATACAATGCGCCAACCCCATGGTCTGACTGCAAGGGCGTCCAATCGCAGCTTGATCCCTCACAAGCTGTATGACTATGGGCAAGTGACTTAAACTCTCTGAGTTTTGGCTTCTACATCTGTCAGATGGGGAGGATGAGCACTACCTACTTCTTCGGGAGCAGCACACGGTATGCAGTGAGCCCAGTGTATGCCTCGGCTATTGCTGTCACTGCAATGATGATTAGGTTTGGGCAGCTGAAAATTGTCCAAATGTGTCCTTTTGGTACTCGTAGGCACCTTGTGGTCATCCAAAATTAAAGGAAAGTTTTCTGCCTGACCAGCCACCCACTATAAACATTCACCCCAGGAGAAGGCAAGGCAGTTCTCCCGGGGCCTGGAGACGCCTGTAGATGAGGCATTGATTGTCCCTGGACAGCCTTTGCGCTGGGAGGAGCTGCTTTTCTTGCTCTTGTGGTCATTTTCCCTGCAACAGGAGGATGAGGTTTGGAAGCAGCAGGCAGAATGTGAGGGTGGTTTCTGCCAAGTTCCCTCCATCCCCTTCCCTGCATCCCCTTCTCTGCCATCCAGGGTGGTGAACCTCCTTCTCATGCCCCACCAGCCCCATCCTCAGCCCACCCCGATCCTCACTTCTCCAGGTCCCCTGCTTTGCAAGTTGCAGGTCAGCGGGACTCAGCATTTCCAAACTACCGATGGTTGTGACATAGCCAGAGATTCTGAGGCAGGAAAGGGTGGTTCAGGGTTGGCGTCTGGGTCAGACAGGCTCACGCACCAGTCCCACCACTCTCCAGCCATGTGCTGTGCTGGGCGAGTCACTCTGTCTTCCTGAGCCTCAACTTGCTCATCTGTAAAATGGGCAAATACTAGTTCCCATCTCACCAGGGCCTTGTGAGGATGAAGCGAGGCAGTTAACACTTTATCAAGTCCTTAACAACAGTGTCCAACAATCGTGAAAGTCCTCTGATGCTGGACAACTGGCTCTGGGATGAATGCTCTCCAGAGGGAGCCTCAGCTCGGGTGTCCCCCCACAATATGTGGTTCTGTCACTGGATACTGGGAAAAGTACTTCCTTCCCTTTCGAAGTCAGAGAAAGTCGTGCCCAAGCAGACCAGCCTCCCCCTCTGCGCCTGTTATCTGGGGGCTCCAGACCAGGCCTTTCTAACAAGAGGTTTGTTAGGATGGGAAGTGAGTCAGGAACTCTGGCCCTTGATTGGCTGCGTGTACTGAGTCTATGGCTTTATCCCCTCCCTGACACCCTCCTTGGGGCTGTTTGGGCCAAGTGCATGCTATTTTCTTCTTTGCTGGTTAGCACTGTTAGCCCCGAGGGTATGCCGAGGACCAAGCTCGGCACAGGTATGAGGTTGTGCTTTGGAAAAGCAGGTGATCCTCCTTCACAAGTTTCCTGTTACAAGGCACGATAAACGCTCTCAAAGAAATAAAGGGTAAAAGGAAGGAGAACCGAGGAAGAGGCAGTCGTGCATTGGAGGGGCAGGGAGGGTGTCCTAGGAAGAAGGACCAGCATGGATGAGGGCCTGAAGCCTGAATGTCTCCTTGGCCCAAATCTAGGCCTCCTACCCCTCCAGAAAGCCCCATGACTCATGCCTCCCGTCCCCTTCACTGTCAAGGAAATTGATCAGCGTTCCAAGCTTCTGGAACAGCAAGTGCAAAGTTCCCAGGGCAGGGACACGCTTGATGCATTATTGTTCTAAACGCAGCAAGGCTGGCGTGGCTGGAGCCAGATAAGGGGGTTGGGATGGGAGATGGGTGGGTAGGGCAGTCACACAGGGCCTGAGGACCATCATAAAGAGTGCAGGGTTTAATATCTTTTTTTTTAATATCTTTTTTTTTTTTTTTTTTTTTGAGATGGAGTCTCGCTCTGCCGCCCACGTTGGAGTGCAGTGGTGCGATCTCTCCTTACTGCAATCTCCGCCTCCAGGGTTCAAGCAATCCTCCCACTTCAGCCTCCCTAGTAGCTGGGATTACAGGCATGCACCAGCACGCCTGGCTACTTTTTTTTTTTTTTTTTTTTTTTGTATTTTTAGAAGAGATGGAGTTTCACCATGTTGACCAGGCTGGTCTTGAACTCCTGATCTCAAATGGTCCATCCACCTCGGCCTCCCAAAGTGCTGGGATTACAGAGGTGACCACCTCGCCTGGCCTCTTCAAGGCCTGTTCTGAGTATATCCTCCCCTGAAACCATTTCGTTTGGGGAACAGGAGGGAGACTGCAGTAGAAGGAAGGGGAGAAGCTCAGGGGTGGTGTGGCTGCTGCCTGGCAGGATTATGAAGGACAGAGGGTGGAAAAGGGAGATGCGACTGCTTGGTCCGGGGGGACAGTGCCTGGCTCTGTTTCTGAGCTGCCCATGAGAACAAGCCCCGCTGCTGAGCAAACGGTTCCTGGAGGGAGTGGGGGCTGGGCCCAAATGGGATTCAAATCCAGGTTCACCATCCCATGCTGTGTGACTTTGGGTAAATGAGTGAGCCTCTCTGGGCAAGTACATGACACATATACGCATTTTCCAAACGATGAAACAGGCCCAGAGAAAGGAAGGGGCTTGCCTGGTTGGAAGGAAGTGGAGCTGGGCTTCCAATCAGGCGGCCTGAACCCCTCCAGCCTCCACTGGCTTTACTCTGCGCTCTGTCCTCTGTGGGGAGATGATTTCCTTTGAAAGTGGGTCCAGCGTGGCTGAGATCTATAGGGCAGACACAGTTCTCAGGGGGCCTCCCTCGCCAGCTCGCTGAGCCCAGACCCCAGGATCCCCATCGTGCATTCTCTGGGCGAATGAGGCCTCCCGATTCCAACGCTGACGTGTTTGTCCCAGCAACTGACTTGGAGATACGGCAGGAGGCAGCTCTGTCCTCCTGGCCGCTGGTGGAGGACAGGCTGGCTGGCCTAGCCCGGCCTGGGGTGACACCAAGGGCTCCTGGGCATGTGTCCGTTTCTTCCTCGGCCCCCCTCCCCCTGCTTCTCTTCCTGGGAGCCAGGAGGGAAGGGGGAGGAGATGTCTGTCCTCAGATGCCGGCACTATTTTTGGAGCCTGCGTTGATCCCAATTCCGGGGCACGTGGGCTGTGACAGGCGCTAGGAGCAGACCCCGCTGGAATAAGGAATAAGGTCAGCCACAGATGCCGGGATATGCCCCCACCACCCTGACCCTGGCCCTTCTAGAACTGGGCACAGACTCTTGCCCTCCCTGAGCACAGGTTCATGGGCTTGGGGGCCCCTCCCAGGTACTTTCACCCAGCTCTGCACCCCCGCCTGGCAGGACCTCCGCCCACACAGAAGCAAGCAGCCCCCGCACAGAGGCTGGGGCTGACCTGAAGTGGCTCCCAGGACAGTGAGGGGCCCTTCCCTTTGGAGGGCACAGTGGCATGGAATCCAGCTTAACCTCCTGTGCTGGTGACCAAATCCTGTCTGAGACACTCGGAGAGGCTGTGGAGGAAATAATCCCGGACATCCCTTCTCCAGCACCCACAGCAGTTTGCTCAGTTCTCAGGACGTCTCTGTGCAACAGGGCACTGAGAGGTTAAGGAACCCACCCAGAGTCACACAGCTTGTAAGTGGTAGAGCTGGGATTTGCACCCAGGCAGGGCTTGAGTCTGTGCTGTCAGTCAGGGTGAGACCGTCTAACAGCTCATAGGAAGGACATTGCTGAATATTTACGTTAACATATACATAAAAAAATCACATAGTAGATATATTCATATATAAAATAAGCTCCTTATTTAAACCATCCATATATTTATTTATTTATTTTTATTTTGAGACGGAGGCTGGCTCTGTTGCCCAGGCTGGAGTTCAGTGGCTCTATCTCGACTTACTGTAACCTCCACCTCCTGAATTCAAAAGATTCTCCTGCCTCAGCCTCCTGAGTAGCTGTGATTAGAAGCATGTGCCATCATGCCCAGTTAACTTTTTTTTTTTTTGCTATTTTTTAATGGAGACAGGGTTTCATCATGTTAGCCAGGCTGGTCTCAAACTCCTGACCTCAAATGATCTGCCTGCCTTGGCCTCCCAAAGTGTTGGGATTACAGGCGTGAGCCACCGTGCCTGGCATACCCATATATTTATATATGGCGTATATTATGTATCCATATATAAAATAATATATTTACATGTGTACATTTATATATACATTATATATTTATAGATATGTATAGATATGATCTATATATACTATCTATATTTATAAAATTATATAATATATTGTATAAAACACTCTGTATTTACATTGTGTGTAGAAAGATATGCACACTAAATAATTGTTTATATTTATATTAACACATATTCACATATCTTTATATATACATTTAAATAATATATGTATTCATGTGGCCAGGCGCGGTGGCTCATACCTGTAATCCCAGAGCTTTGGGAGGCCGAGGTGGGTGGATCACCTGAAGTCAGGAGTTCCAGACCAGCCTGACCAACATGGTGAAACCCCATCTCTACTAGGGTTTGATGGCATGTGCCTGTAATCCCAGCTACTTGGGAGGCTGAGGCAGGATAACCACTTGAACCTGGGAGGCAGAGGTTGCAGTGAGCCGAGATCACGCCATTGCACTCCAGCCTGGGTGACAAAAGTGAAACTCCATCTCAATAAATAAATAAATAGTATATGTATACATGTGGATTCATATGTGTGTATGTGTATATATAAACACATACACGTGGAGAGAGAAAGACACCTTTTTTAAATAAACAGTTTTGTTAAGATACAATTCACATGTCATACAACTCATCCATTTGCAGCACACAATTCAGTGGCTTTCAGTAGATTCATAGTTTTGTGCAAACTTCACCACAATCAGCTTTAGAATACTCTCATTACCTCAAAAAGAAGCTCTGTCTGCCTAAACCGTCAACCCTCAACACCCCCACCATCTCTTTCCTCACCACTCCTGGCCCCTGGCAGCCATTAATCTATTTTCTGTGTCTCTCTATTTGCCCATTCTGGACATTTCATATAAATGGATTCATGCAATATATGGTCTTTTGTGATTGGCTACTTGCACTCAGCATAATGTTTTCCAAGTTCACCCATGTTGTAGCATTAATCAGTACCTTACTCCTTTTTAAGGCTGTATAATATTCCATTTTATGGCTAGACCACCATTGATTTATTCACTCATTCATTGATGGACATTTGAGTTATTTCCACTTTGCGTATTATGAATAATGTTGCTATACATAGTTGTATTTATTTTGTGTGTGGACTTATGTTTTCATTTCTCTTGGGTATATACCTATGAGTGGAATTGCTGGATCATATGGTAACTCTGTGTTTAATTGTTTGAAGAACTGCCGAACTATTTTCCAAAGGGGTTGTACCATATTACATACACATGGGAGGGTTTGGAGGCTTCAGTTCTCCACATCCTCACCAGCACTGCCTATTATTATGTCTTTTAAAAGTTATTATAGTCATCCTAGTTGATGTGAAGTGGTATTTCATTGTGGTTTTGATTTGCATTTCCTTAGTGACTAATGATGTTGAACACAGTTTCATTTGCTTTTTTGTGTTGGTATATTTTCCTTGGGGAAAAGTCTGTTCAGATCTTCTGCCATTTTAAAATGGAGTCATCTCTTTATTGTTGAATTCTAACACTTGTTTATATATTCTAGATGCAAGTCCCCCATCTTCTACACACACAAGCACACATATGTATGTGTGTATAATTTGCAAAAATTTTCTCCCGTTCTCAGGGCTACCATTTCACTTTCTTGCTTGTATCCTTTGAAACACAAAAATTTTAAAATTTGATGATATCCAGTTTATTTTTTCTTTTATTGTTCGTGCTTTTGGTGCCATAAGTAAGAAACCATTGCTGGCCGGGCGTGGTGGCTCAAGCCTGTAATCCCAGCACTTTGGGAGGCCAAGACGGGCGGATCACGAGGTCAGGAGATCGAGACCACCCTGGCTAACACGGTGAAACCCTGTCTCTACTTAAAAATACAAAAAACTAGCCGGGCGAGGTGGCGGGCGCCTGTAGTCCCAGCTACTAGGGAGGCTGAGGCAGGAGAATGTCGTGAACCCGGGAGGTGGAGCTTGCAGTGAGCTGAGTTGTGGCCACTGCAGTCCAGCCTGGGCCATAGAGCAAGACTCCGTCTCAAAAAATAATAAATAAATAAAACAAACAAAAAATTATTATTATTATTATTATTATTATTATTATTATTTTTTTTTTTTTTTTTTGAGACAGAGTCTCGCTCTGTCGCCCAGGCTGGAGTGCAGTGGCCGGATCTCAGCTCACTGCAAGCTCTGCCTCCCAGGTTTACGCCATTCTCCTGCCTCTGCCTTCCGAGTAGCTGGGACTATAGGCGCCCGCCACCTCGCCCGGCTAGTTTTTTGTATTTTTTTAGTAGAGACGGGGTTTCACTGTGTTAGCCAGGATGGTCTCGATCTCCTGACCTCGTGATCTGCCCGTCTCGGCCTCCCAAAGTGCTGGGATTACAGGCTTGAGCCACCACGCCCGGCCTATTATTATTATTTTACTTGTATATTTTTTTTGAGATGGAGTTTTGCCCTGTCACCCAGGCTGGAGTGCATTGGCACAATCTTGGCTCACTGCAACCTCCACCTCCCGGGTTCAAGCAATTCTCTTGCCTCAGCCTCCCAAGTAGCTGGGATTACAGGTGAATGCTACTACGCCCAGCTAATTTTTTTGTATTTTTAGTAGAGACGGGGTTTCACCATATTGACCAGGCTGGTCTCTAACTCTTGACCTCCGGCGATCCACCCGCCTCGACCCTGCAAGATTCTGGGATGACAGGCGTGAGCCACCACGCCCGGCTCCAACTTCACCCTGTTGCATGTGTATATTCGATTGTCCCGGCACCATTTGCTGAAGAGATTATTCTTTCCTCATCAGGTTGTCTTGACACCTTTGTAAAAAATCAGTTGATGATAAATGTAAGGGCTTATTTCTGGATGCTAAATTCTTTTCCATTGAGCTGTATGTCTACCCTTATGCCAGTATCACACTGTTTTGATTACCGTAGCCTGACATGATATCTATATCTAGATATGATATATATATTTATATACATACTATCTATATTTATAAAATTATATAGAAACGCTCTATATTTACATTGTGTGTAGATAGATATGTGCACAGTCTATAAAAATGTATTATTTTTTCTTTTATTGTTGAATAGCTAGATGTTGCTATAAATATTTGTATATAATTTTTGTGTGTGGACTTATGTTTTCATTTATCTTGGGTATATACCTAGGATTGGAATTGCTGGATCGTAAGTAATTCTATGTTTAACTGTTTGAAGAACTGCCAAGTCATTTTCCAAAGGGGTTGTACCATATCACATTCACATGACGGAGTTTGGGGGTTTCAGTTTCTCCACATCCTCAGCAACATGTGCTGTTATGTCTTTTTTTTTTGAGAAAGAGTTTCACTCTTGTCGTCCAGACTGGAGTGCAATGGTGTGATCTCGGCTCACTGAAACCTCTGCTTCCTGGGTTCAAGCAATTCTCCTGCCTCAGCTTCCCAAGTAGCTGGGATTACAGGCGCCTGCCACCACGCCCAGCTACTTTTTGTATTTTTAGTAGAGATGGGGTTTCACTATGTTGGCCAGGCTGGTCTCGAACTCCTGACCTTAGGTGATCCACCTGCCTTGGCCTCCCAAAGTGCTGGGATTACACATGTGAGCCACCACACTTAGCCTGCTACCATGTCTTTTAAAGTAAATCAGGAAATACGATTTCTCTAATTTTGCTCTTTTTCTTTCTTTTTTTTTTTAAATAGTGTCTTTTATTTTTTCTTTTCTTTTCTTTTTTTTTTTTTTTTGAGACAGAGTCTCGCTCTTTCGCCCAGGCTGGAGTGCAGTGGCTGGATCTCAGCTCACTGCAAGCTCCGCCTCCTGGGTTTACGCCATTCTTCTGCCTCAGCCTCCCGAGTAGCTGGGACTACAGGTGCCCACCGCCACGCCCGGCTAGTTTTTTGTATTTTTTAAATAGAGATGGAGTTTTACCGTGTTAGCCAGGATGGTCTCGATCCCCTGACCTCGTGATCCGCCCGTCTCCGCCTCCCAAAGTGCTGGGATTACAGACATGAGCCACCGCGCCTGGCCTTTGCTCTTTTTCAAGATTGCTTTTGGTTATCTTTGGTCTGTTGCATTTCCATATGAATTTTAGGATAAGCTTGTCAATTTCTGTAAAGAAGTCAGCAGGGATGTGGATATTGTGTTGAATTTGTAGACCAGTTGGGGAATATTGCCATCTTAACAATATTGAGTCTTCTGTTTCATGAATATGGGATGCCTTTCCATTTATTTAGGTCTTTAATTTTTTTCAGCAATGTTTTGTAGTGTTCAGAGTATACATTTTACATTTCTTTTTGTTACATATATTCCTAAGTATTTTATTCTTTTTGATGTGGTTGTAAATAGAATTTTTTCATTTTATTCTCAGTTAGTACATAGAAATACTCATTGTTAGTACATAGAAATACAACTGAATTTTCTACATTGGTTTTATATCCTGAAACCTTGCTGAACTCATTGATTAGTTCCAATCTTTTCGTGTGTGCTGTGTGGATGCTTTAGGATTTTCTTTATAAATAATCCTATCATCTGCAAATACAGATGGTTTTACTTCTTCCTTTCCAACTGGATGGCTTTTATTTCTTTTACTTATCTAGAACCTCCAGCACAAGGTCGAACAGACACGAAGAATGCACATTCCTACCTTGTTCCTAATTTTGGGGGAAAGCACTCAGTCTTTCACCAGGGATGTTAACTGTGGCTTTTAGCAGATGGCTTTACCAGGCGGAGGAAGTGCCCTTCTATTCCTAGTTTATTGATTTTTTTTTTTTTTTTATCATGAAGGGGTGCTGGATTTTTCTCAAATGCTTTTCCTGAGAAATACCTTATTTTAAAATGTCCCCGGAGTCCCTGTGCTTCCTTCTGAGGGCAAAAACTCAAATGCAGAGGCAAAAACTTATTTGCCAAATCATTGTCCAGGCTCTGCTGTGTCGGGCTCTAACAGGTGCTAGCTGGTGGAATGAGTGTTGGTAACGACTGCAAAATCCCTGCCCCTTCCAGCGGCCAGGGCTGCCTTTCACGTCTGATAAGTAACACAGCAGATAAGGAGGTCGCACTGGGTGGGGGAGTCCCTCTGCCCCCCACCGCAGGCGTTCACTGCCGCTCACTGCCCCCCAGCGCTCACTGCCGCTCTGCCCCCAGGCCTACGAGAAGCGCTTCCCCACCTGCCCGCAGATCCCAGTCTTCCTGGGCAGCGAGGTCCTGCGCGAGTCCCGCAGCCCGGACGGGGCTGTGCACGTGGTGGAGCGGAGCTGCCGGCTGCGCGTGGACGCCCCGCGGCTGCTGCGGAAGGTGGGCGGTCCTGGGGCTGTGGGGCGGAGGAGGGGACCTGTCGCGGGGGTACGGGAAGGCTGGGCGCAGGAGCTGGGGACCAGGGCGGCGGGGGCCAGGAGGTGGAGTGAGGGTGTGTGAGTTGATGTTCGGATGGAGGTTCCAGGATGAGGGTGGCGGAGCCCTGGTCGGGGGACCAGGGCCCAGGAGGGGCGAGGGCTGGAAGGCTGGGCTGGGGAGTAGGGGGAACTGGGCGGGGTTCGCGGGCCCAGGGCCGGAGCTGGGTGGTGGAGATAGGTGGGCGGCAGGGTGGAAGTCGGGGGTTGGGGTCCTGGGTCCGAGCTGGGTGGGCGGTGGCGCAAGGGACCTGGGCCTCAGGGCAGGGGGTGACTGGGGCCGGCCCGCCGGACTCTCTGTCCATTCCTGTGTGCTTCATGCCCCCACCCACCTCCGCCTCCCCGCCCCTTCCTTTGCAGATCGCAGGTGTTGAGCACGTGGTCTTCGTGCAGACAAACGTCTTGAACTGGAAGGAGAGGACCCTCCTCATCGAAGCGCACAATGAGACCTTTGCCAACCGCGTGGTGGTGAACGAGCACTGCAGCTACACGGTGAGCCCAGGCCGCCCTCAGTGCCCACGCCCAGAACCCACCTGCGTCCAACACTCATTTGCCCCTGGGACCCACCTGCCCCCTGCACCCACCTGTGCCCAGAGCTGTGTCCTCACATTCCTTGAGCCTCTGCCCAGCCATCCGTCCTGCCGCATTGTCAGGTAAGATGCAGGATGCTTGGTTGCCTTTGCAGTTCGGATGAACAACCCATAAATTTTTTTAGTATGTCTCAAATATTGCTTGGGATATACTTATACTCAAATGTTATTTGTTGTTTATCTGAAATTCAAACGTGACTGGACATCCTGCGTTTTATCTGCTAAATCTGACAACTCTATCCCCTCCCTCCTTTCCTTCCTCCTTTCATGAAACTATGCCTAAGTTTCCTTAAGTGTGAAATGGGCTTAATAATCGTTCCTACTACATAGGTTGATGTAGGATTAAATGAATGAAAATACACAAACCCTTTAGACCAGTGCCTGGCACATATTAAGTTCTATGTAAATTTTACCTTTAAACATAATTAATAATAATAATTATTATTCTCTAATAGATATTGGTCGAGCACCTACTGTGTGCCAGGCACCCTGCCAAGTGCTGAACATGCAGCAGTGGACCAGGCTGCCTGACCACTGCCCTCATGGAGGGTCCACTCCAGTGGAACAAAACGGAATCAGTGTGTATGCATTTGTCACAGCTGAGGCTAGATCCAGCAGGGAGATGTGTGGGAGTCAGAGGAGGTGGGGGGGGCACTGAAGCTGAGTGCTAAAGGATGAGAGAAGCTGCCTATGGAGGGCTGGGAACAGCATTTTGGGGGTGAGAACAGCATGAGTGAGGTCTGCCAAGGTGAGGTCATGGGGGCTAGATCTTGATGATTTTAGAGGCTGGAATGAGGCACCTGCAGGCATTCACTGATGGGACCCAGCTCTGCCACTTTCTTGCTGAGTGACAATGGGCTACACCGTCTGTATCTGTAAAATGGGGACATTGGCAGATCCTGCCTTGTTGGGTCGTTTCCACAATGATAACTCCAGGATAGCAATGATAGACCACTGTACGTGGTTTTTTCTTTTTCTTTCTTTCTTTTTTTTTTTTTTTTGAGAAAGAGTCTCGCTCTGTGGCCCAGGCTGGAGTGCATTGGCACAATCTTGGCTCACTGCAACCTCCGCCTCCTTGTTAAAAGGATTCTCGTGCCTCAGATTCCCATGTAGGTGAGATTACAGGCATGCGTCACCACATCCGGCAAATTTTTATGTTTTTAGCAGAGATAGGGTTTCTCCGTGTTGGCCAGGCTATTCTCAAACTCCTGGCCTCAAGTGATCCACCCACCTTGGCCTCCCAAAGTGCTGGGATTACAGACATGAGCCACCGTGCCCGGCCCCATTGCCTTTTCTTTCTATGCCTCCAGCTCCACTTGGGTCCTCCAGGAGCTTGGGCTCAGGGTGTT
This sequence comes from Rhinopithecus roxellana, assembly GCF_007565055.1. Lineage (NCBI taxonomy): Eukaryota > Metazoa > Chordata > Mammalia > Primates > Cercopithecidae > Rhinopithecus > Rhinopithecus roxellana. Next base: position 5,655,758 of record NC_044568.1, on the reverse strand, counting down.
TAGATCCACTGGGGAGGGGCGAGCAACAGTTGTTGAAACTCCTCTTAGCGTGTGTGGTGTTTCTCAGAATGAGTTCTATCAGTAGCTGAGTCAGCAGCACCCGGGCTGCTTGTGAAATGCAGATTCCTGGGCCCCAACCTGGAAGTGTCTAGGGGCAGGTGCAGGAATCTGCATATTGTAACAGACTCCCTGGTAATGTTTCTGCCCACAGACGTTTGAGGAGGACTAGGTCTGGGTCCATAAAGGAGCTCTGCCAATGAAGTTTTCTTTTTGCAAACATACAGATCTATAAATATTTATTGATATATAAGGATGTGTAATATATCTTTATATAGATAACATAATATATAACTATTTTTAAAATCTAAATTTTGTGTATATTGATATATAATTTATATATTTATGGATTATATAAATGATACACTGAACAAGTGTATTTATTTTATTTTATCATTATTATTATTTTTTGGAGAGGGAGTCTTGCTCTATTACCCAGATTGGAGTGCAGTGGCATGATCTCAGCTCACTGCAACCTCCACCTCCCAGGTTCAAGCGATTCTCCTGCTTCGGCCTCCCGAGTAGCTGGGATTACAGGCACCCACCACCATGTCCACCTTATTTTTGGATTTTTAGTAGAGACGGAGTTTCACCATGTTGGCCAGACTGGTCTCAAACTCCTGACCTCAACTGATTCACCCACCTTGAGCTCCCAAAGTGCTGGGATTACAGGTGTGAGCCACCACGCCCGACCTAAACATATGTATTTCTAACTAATTTTCTATGTATGTGTATAATATTGAAAGGGCAGGGCTGCAGATTGGAGACCCACATTCTCCCGGCTTCCCATGAGAAGGCTTTTTGTTCCCTGACAGTTTGAACTTTGCATCCTTCTCTGGGTGGGGGCCCCTTGGTCCTGCTACCCCCTCCAGGGTTGCCAGGCTTGATCTGCTGTCCACTGCAGGCTCTGCCTGGGCCCAGGTCAGCAGGAGAGCCCTAGGGGAGGTCAGGGTGCCCCCAACACTGAGTCCCTGGCATGGCCCCTGCCTGGCTTTCAGGTCCACCCTGAGAATGAAGACTGGACTTGCTTCGAGCAGTCTGCCTCACTGGACATCCGGTCCTTCTTTGGCTTTGAAAATGCCTTGGAGAAGATCGCCATGAAGCAGTACACCGCCAACGTCAAGAGGGTAAGGGGTGGGTTGCGTTAGTTACTGGAGGAAGGTGCACACACCTGCTCTGCCATCACCAGCCGCATGACACCTGGCAAGACCCTTATCCTTCCTGGGCCTCAGGCTTATCTGTTAAATGGGTACTCTAGTAATGACCAAATCACCACAAGGTGATGGATGGAAAGTAACTGGTTTGTAACAGGGGCACCCTAATCCTTTCTCTGGCACCATGAGACATCCAGGATTATGTGGTGAATTTTCTGAACACCAGATAACTCTGTGGTGCTTTTTTTTTTTTTTAGATAAAATGATCATTGCTTGCTTTAAAGACCTCAATCCATCCCTGAGTAAAGACCTGTTCTTGTGATAAAACAGATGAAATTAACTTTAATAAAAAAATTTATCCAATGTGTTACCGCTATAAAACATATTACTCCGAGGTGGGAGGATCAATTGAGCCCAGGAATTTCAGAGCAGTCTAGGAAATATAGTGGACCCCATCTCTAAAAAAATAAAATAAAATAAATTAGCTGGATGTGGTGGTGAGTGCCTATAGTCCCAGCTGCTCAGGAGGCTGAAGCAGGAGAATCTCTTGATCCTGGGAGGTTGAGGCTGCAGTGTGCTGAGATGGTACCACTGCACTCCAGCCTGGGCAACACAGCAAGACACTGTCTCAAAAAAAAAAAAATAAACAAAAACAACCCCCAACCAGAAAAACTGATTACTGAGCTATTTTGCATTCTTTGTTTGGTACCAAGCCTTGGAAATCAGGTGGGTGTTGGACACTCGCAGCATTTTTCCATCCCAACTGGACACATCCAGCTGCTCAATAGCCACGTGTCAGGGCTGGGACCTGAGCCAGCTGGGGGTGACTCCCTGCGGTGACCCGCCTCCATCCTGCCCTGTGCTCATGTGTCTTGGGTCTCTCTGGCTTCCAGGGGAAGGAGGTGATTGAACATTACCTGAATGAGCTCATCTCCCAGGGTACCTCGCACATTCCCCGCTGGACGCCTGCCCCGGTCCGTGAGGAGGATGCCCGCAACCAGGCTGGACCGAGGGACCCTGGCTCCCTGGAGGCCCACGGGCCCAGTAGCGCCCTGGGCCCCGCTCTGGAGGCGGTCAGTATGGACGGTAGGTGGTGCAGCCCAGGCCAGTCAGCCCTAGGAGGCTGCTGCAGGTCCTTTTGCTCCATGGCGGCTCTGGGGCATGTTGGGGAGAATTGCTTCCCATTCCCCTGGGAATGGGTCTGGATCTTGGAACAGCACAGCCTCCTGCCTCCACTGACTGCTTCTCCCTCTCTCCATCCTGGTCCAAGAGCAGAACCCATTTGTGTCTTTTCTTTGTTTGTTTGTTTGTTTTTTGAAACAGAATCCCCCTCTGTCGCCCAGGCTGGAGTGCAGTGGCGCGATCTGGGTTCACTGCAACCTCTGCCTCCTGGGTTCAAACCATTCTTCTGCCTCAGCCTCCCAAGTAGCTGGGGTTACAGGCATCCGCCACCATGCTCAGCCAATTTTTTGTATTTTTAGTAGAGATGGGATTTCACCATGTTGGCCAGGCTGGTCTCAAATTCCTGAGTTCAAGTGATCCGCCTGCCTTGACCTCCCAAAGTGCTGGGATTACAGGCATAAGCCATTGCACCTGGCAAAAAAGGATTTATTTCTAGATCAGGAATTAACCTCTGGTGCCTTGACATTGCCTCTTTCTCTGGTTTTACTATTTACTAACTTACCAATTATTATGAATTTACTAATTATTACGATTGCTATTGCTATTTTAAAGTATATGAGTAATGCATGATCATGGTAGAAGAAAATTTAAACTGCTTGGAAGGTGTAAGAAGTAAGATTCTTTTCCTCTCGCTAGAGGCTAACAATGGTTTTGTGTTTCTATGTCCTGGAACTGTTTAGGTGTATATATGGACATAATATGTGTATATGGCCACACACATATGTGTATACTTGCATACATACATGTGTGTCTTATGTTGAATACATGAGAACATATACATTCCATTTGATATTTTGCTTTTTTACCACTTAGTAATGTTGCCTGAAAAACTTTCTGTATCAGTGCTTATGTCTTCTTTTCATACTTCATAGTATGGTGTGGTTGCACCATAACTTATTTATTAATAAATATTAATTATTTATTTACACACAGGGTCTTGCTCTGTTTCCCAGGCTGGTGTGCAGTGGTGCAGTCATGTCTCTCTGTAACCTTGAAATCCTGGGCTCAAATGATCCTCCTGCCCCAGCTTCCTGAGTAACTGGGACTATATAGGCACAGGTCACCATGTCTAGATAATTTATTTTTACTTTTATTTTGTTTTTAATTAATTATTTTTGAAGCAGAGTCTCACTCTGTCACGCAGGCTGGAGTGTAATGGCAGGATCTCTGCTCAATGCAACCTCCGCCTCCTGGGTTCAAGCGATTCTCCTGCCTCAGCCTTCTGAGTAGCTGGGATTACAGGCATGTGCCACCATGCCTGGCTAATTTTTATGTCTTTAGTAGAGACGGGGGTTTCACCATGTTGACCAGGCTGGTCTTGAACTCCTGACCTCAGGTGATCCACCTGCCTTGGCCTCCCACAGTGCTGGAATTATACGTGAGCCACTGCACCTGGCCTTGATTATTTTGAATTAGTCTATTTAGCTAGTTCCCTATTGAAGGAAACAACCCTACTGAGGTTGTTTCAGTTTTTTAAAATACAAATAGCATGGTACATGTGAGTACTTAAGAATTTATCAGAAGTATGTAAGTATATACAAAGGCTAACACTTTAAAAGTGGAATTGCTGGTTCAAAGTTTACATGCAAGTAAAATTTTGGTAGATGTAACCATTAGGCTTCCAATGAGGTTGTACTAATCATTGTTCCCAGCGAAAGTGTGTAATTGCGTCTATTCCTGACTTCACCCCAGCTCCCCAGAAAACTCTTAGTAAACATTTCAAACTTCTGAAAGGCAATAAAAGTGGTCACTGGTTGATTAGTGACCAGATTTTTCGTGTTTAGCGACCGTTTTCCTTTTTTTTTTTTTTTTTTAAATAATGAATACTTGTTCTTGTCCTTTGTCCATTTTCTTATTTGCCCATTGCTTTCTTATTGGTTTGTAAGAGCTCTTTGTATATGAAAGCAACTAGCCTTTTGTCACAGTTCAGGCTTTTATGGACATGGAAAATGTTCACAATATAATGTTTTTGTTTGTTTGTTTGTTTGTTTGTTTTTTGAGACGAAGTCTTGTTCTGTCACCCAGACTGGGGTGCAGTGGCCGGATCTCAGCTCACTGCAAGCTCCGCCTCCCGGGTTTACGCCATTCTCCTGCCTCAGCCTCCCAAGTGGCTGGGACTACAGGCGCCCGCCACCTCGCCCGGCTACTTTTTTGTATTTTTTAGTAGAGACGGGGTTTCACCGTGTTAGCCAGGATGGTCTCGATCTCCTGACCTCGTGATCCGCCCGTCTCGGCCTCCTAAAGTGCTGGGATTACAGGCTTGAGCCACCGTGCCCGGCCTCACAATATAATGTTAAAAGGAAAAATCCTAGGATGCAAACTGCATGCACACCACGAATCCAGTTCTAGCCATGTGTAAGATGTGTACTCATGTTGATGACGTTTTTCCTTTAGGGCCACTGCCGTGCAAGGACTTCTCTGAAAGACATACTTGGGTGCCATGGAACTAACAATACATCTGGGGCTCTGTTTAGGAAGAACGGAGTTCATTCATGCAACAAGTATTTATTCTTTTTTTTTTTTTTCTGTCACCCAGGCTGGAGTGCAGTGGCACGATCTTGGCTCACTGCAACCTCCGTCTCCCGGGTTGAAATGCTTCTCCTGCCTCAGCCTCCCGAGGAGCTGAGAGACTACAGGCGCGCGCCATCACGCCTGGCTAATTTTTGTATTTTTAGTATAGATGGGGTTTCACCATGTTGGCCCTGCCGGTCTCAAACTCCTGACCTCAAGTGATCCTTCTGCCTTGGTCTCCCAACGTGCTGGAATTACATGCAACAAGTATTTATCCTGCACTGGCTGTGTGTGCTGGCTGGCTGCTGTTGTACATGCACATTTTTTTTTTTTTTTTAAACAACAGTGCCTTCTGCCCCGTCCTGTGCACACTGTCTGTGGCCTTGTCCCCTGTACCTTCCCCATTTTGCACAGGTCCATCCTTCCTTCTCCATCTGTGCTGTACTGCCAGCAGCGCAGGCACTCAGGGTGGCTGGCAGAGGACATCCTCCGCCCCTTCTGCCCTCTCCTGAATCACTGACTCTTTGTGCTCAGAAGTAGAAAAACCTTCACATCTGCCCGCGGCCGGAAGGATGCTGGGAGCTCTGGGCTCCCTTGTGTTTCTCCCTCATCCCATCCCCACTCTGTCCCTGATTCCAGCATCTCGGCCTCTGACCACACAAGGTCTGAACAATTCACCTCTCTGCCAACATTCTCCTGCCTCTGTTTACCCAGGTGCCTCCTGGCACAGTAGTTGGCGTGACCCCCACTGTGGGCTTTTCTGTTTTAGGGGTGCTGCTGGCTATTCATTCAGCCTGTTTTCTTGTTTAGCCGCCTGTCCACAAAGAACTGGCTCTGCCCATGGAGACTGCTGCTTTGTGTGACGTCTCCGCCCACTGCTGAGATGCCGAGAGGTCACTGCATGCCAGCATCTGCCACCCTCATGGCTAAGAGTCGGGCAACAGGACTCAGGCTTGGGGCCTGGCCCCTGCACACTGGCAACGTTCCGACTGCAACCGCCCAGTTGTGGGGGACAAGTGGGAATGTTCCCTGTGGTTCCCAGGCTGCTAAAGAGACAGCATGGCTGTGTTGCAAGGTCCAGGCTCTGTCAAAACCCCACAATGGGACCTGGGCAGGCAGAAAGCAAAGAGAACTGGCGTTTATCGACCGACCACCTCCTTTATGCTGGGCACACAGCATGCATTTACTCATTCGAGTTCCTCCACCTCTCTAGGCCTGTTTTTTTTTTAGGTATATTGCCATTTTTTAAAAAGTGTTCTATGTTACATTTTCTTCTTTTTTGATTATACTTTAAGTTCTAGGGCACATGTGTGCAACGTGCAGGTTTGTTACGTATGTATACTTGTGCCATGTAGGCCTCAGTTTTATCTTCTCTCTCTTTCTCTCTCTCTCCCTTTTTTTTTTTTCTTTTTAAAGACAAAGTCTCACTCTGTTGCCCAGGCTGGGGTGCAGTGGTGCAATCTTGGCTCACTGCAACCTCCATGTCCCATCTTCAAGCGATTCTCCTGACTCAGCCTCCTGAGTAGCTGGGATTACAGGTGTGCGCCACCACACCTGGCTCATTTTTGTATTTTAATAGAGACCGGGTTTCACCTTGTTGGCCAGGCTGGTCCCAAAATCCTGACCTCAAGTGATCCGTCTGCCTTAGACTCCCTAAGTGTTGGGATTGCAGACGTGAGCCACCACGCCAGGCAGTTTTATCTTCTCTAAAGTGGGGATAATAGTGACGCCTGCCTCACAGGGATGTGGGGAGAGCTCACTGAGACCAGGTGGCTTCTGAGCATGCAGCGAGTGTGAGCCCATATTGTGAAGAATCCTTAGAACAACCCCAGAGGGTGGGAATTGTCTTCAATTCCCAGGGTCAAAGAGGAGAAATCCCGTCTTATAGTGAGATCGAGGTTTGCCCGATGATGTGTTTTCAGAACGCCCTTGGATGTGGGCTGGAGAAATGAATGCATTCAGTCCCTGCAGCTGCTGTCTGGGGTGGGGACTCAGCCTGGCTTGGAACCACATTTTAGGGTCAGTGAGGCAGCCAGTAAGGAATGACAGACAGACCACTTGGTAAAGAGACGCGGCGTCTCCCTCTTGTCCTGAAGTTCCCCCTTCTTCTCCAAGGGGACAAGTTGGACGCGGACTACATTGAGAGGTGCCTGGGCCACCTCACGCCCATGCAGGAGAGCTGCCTGATCCAGCTTCGGCATTGGTTACAGGAGACCCACAAAGGCAAGGTGGGTGCAGGAGTACCCTGGAGCAGCGGATGAAAGGGCAAGGACTGGTACTCAGCCCCCATGTGCGGGAAGGAAAGGCGAAATGAAGTGTGATGAGAAGGCGAGAGGATAATGCTGACACATTATCTCTTGCTTATTTATTTATGTATTTATTTGAGACAAAGTCTCACTCTCACCCAGGCTGGAGTGCAGTGTGTGATCCTCACTGCAGCCTTTGCCTCCTGGGTTCAAGCGATTCTCCTGCCTTAGCCTCCTGAGTAGCTGGGATTACAGGCGTGCACCACCACAACCAGCTAATTTCTGTACTTTTTGTAGAGATGGGGTCTCACCATGTTGCCCCAGCTGGTTCTGCAATTTTATCTGCTGGGTCAGGGGATACTGTTCTGTGGGCTTTTTACTTCTTTTTCTCTCAGATTCCCAAAGACGAGCATATCCTGCGGTTCCTGCGGGCGCGTGACTTCCACCTGGACAAGGCCCGGGAAATGCTGTGCCAGTCCTTGAGTTGGCGGAAGCAGCACCAGGTGGATCTCCTCCTTCAGACCTGGCAACCCCCTGCCCTGCTGGAGGAGTTCTATGCAGGGGGCTGGCATTACCAGGACATAGGTGTGTGCCTCCACCCACATCATGTATAGGGCATACTTTGGGCACTGCCAAATGCACTTACTTTATTTATTTATTATTTTGAGATGGAGTCTCACTCTGTCACCCAGGCTGGAGTGCAGTGGTGCCATCTCGCCTCACTGCAACCTCCGCTTCTCGGGTTCAAGTGATTCTCCTGCCTCGGCCTCCCCAGCAGCTGGGATTACAGGCACCTGCTACCATACCTGACTAATTTTTTTGTATTTTTAGTCGAGGCGGGTTTCACCATGTTGGCCAGGCTGGTCCTAAACTTCTGATCTCAAGTGATCTGCCTGCCTCAGCCTCCCAAAGTGTTGGGATTACAGGCATGAGCCACCACACTTGGCCCAAACGCACTTTAAAGGCCATGAGTCATGCTAACATCTTATTATTTTTCCTTTTGACTCTTCCAGGCATCTAGAAATGCTTTGAAGTGATAACCTAGCTAGGAAGTATCAGAGCTGGAAAGCTCTGGGGCTTGAGGAAGAGGCATTTCTCCCCTGGGTTGAGCGAGCCCACCGTTACTCACAATAATTGCGATTGTATACGTAACAGGTGCAGAAATTTTGTATGATTTCCAAGGGCAGCTGTAGCAAATTAACACAAACTTGGTGGCTTAAAACAGTAGAAATGTGTTCTTTTACAGTTCTCGAGGCCAGAAGTCTGGAATCAAGGTATCAGCAGGGCTGTGCTCCCTCTGAAATTTCTAGGGGAGAATCCTTCCCTGCTTTTTCCAGCTTCTGGTGGCCCCACGTGTTCCTCGGCTGGTGGCAGCTTCACTCCAGTCTCTGCCTCTCTCTTCCCATGGCCTTCCCCTCTGTGTCTCTGTGTCCACAGCTCTTCTCATAAGGACCCTAGGACATTGGATTTAGGGCTAACCCCAAATCCGTGTGATTTTATCTTGAGATCCTTAACTGATTACACCTGCACAGACTATTTCCAAGCAGAGTCCCTTTTTTTTTCTTTTTTTGAGACAGAGTCTGTCTCTGTCACCGAGGCTGGAGTGCAATGGCGTGATCTCAGCTCACTGCAACTCCGCCCCCCGGGGTTGAAGCGATTCTCCTGCCTCAGCCTCCTGAGTAGGTGGGACTACAGGTGTGCACCACCATGCTTGGCTGATTTTTGTACTTTTAGTAGAGATGGGGTTTCACCATGTTGGCCAGGCTGGTCTTGGAACTCCTGACCTCAAGTGATCCGCCCGCCTTGGCCTCCTAAAGTGCTGAGATTATAGGAGTGAGCCACTGCACCCAGGCATGGGTCACATTTTAATGTCCCCATGGATATGAGTTTTGGGGACATGATTCAACCCATTACAAATATAGTTTCTGGATTTTTAAGTTAAATTGCCACTGAAACCTGTGCCTACCCCACTTTCCAATGTCCTTTATCTAAACATTCCTCTATATCAAGTAGGGTAAACGCTTGACTCTCCTAAAGAACCGGCCGGCATGGTTTCTGTTAATGCACGATCAATCTTCCTTATTTATGGAATCCATATTTATGAACTCCCTTTATTGCTGAAATGTACTTGTAACCCCCAAATCTGTATTCACAGAACCTTTTCAGTCACGCTCAGACATATTCAGCGTGGCAAAGTATTGGAGTCGCTTGTCACACACGTTGTCCGCTGAAGGTGAATGACGCGGCTCCTGTCTTCTTGTCTCAGTTCTCACACCCTAAACAGCGTCCTTCTTGTGGCCTATGTAATGCCACATTCTTATATTTTTGGGCTTTTCTTTGGTGACTTTGCTGTTTAAAATGCCCCCTCATGTAGTGCAGAAGTGCGCCTAGCTTCACCTGAGGATGAGCAAGTGGCCACGTGCTCCATGCAGAAAACACCCAGAGTGCTCCACTAGCTTCAGATAGGCACCAGCGACAGGGCTGCTGGCCGTGAGTTCAACGCTGATAGATCAGCAACATACATTCAAGTGTCCTTAAATAGAAACAGAAGCTGGGTGCAGTGGTTCACACCTGTAATCACAGCTCTTTGGGAGGCCAAAGCTGGAGGGTCTCTTAAGCCCAGGAGTTCGAGACCAGCCTGGGCAACATAGTGAGACCCCCCCCCCACCCCCCCCAACCCACATCTCCACAAAAAATACAAAAAAATTATCTGGGCATGGTGCTGCATGTCTGTGGTCCCAGCTACTCGGGAGGCTGAGGCAGGAGGATTGTTTAAGTCAGGGAGGATGAGGCTGCAGTGAGTCGAGATCATGCCACTGCACTCCAGCCTGGGTGACAGAGTGAGACCCTGTCTCAAAGAACAAAGAGGCCAGGCATGGTGGGCTCATGTCTGTAATCCCAGCACTTTGGAAGGCTGAGGTGGCAGATCACTTGAAGCCAGGGGGTCGAGACCAGCCTGGCCAACATGGTGAAACCCTGTCTCTACTAAAAATACAAAAAATTAGCCAAGTGTGGTGGTGCATGCCTGTAGTCCCAGCTACTCGGGAGGCCAAGGTGTGAGAATTGCTTGAACCTGGGAGGCAGAGGTTGCAGGGAGCTTAGATTGCTCCATTGAACTCCAGCCTGTGTGATACAGTGAGAGTGTCTCAAAAACCAACAAATCAACCAACAAACAAAAAACCCCACATAAAACAAGGTTATGTATTGATTGGTTGACAAAAAGTATTATGGGGTCGGGTGCGGTGGCTCATGCCTGTGATCCCAACACTTTGGGAGGCTGAGGTGGGTGTATCACCTGATGTCAGGAGTTTGAGACCAGCCTGGCCAAGATGGTGAAACCTCATCTCTACTAAAAATACAAAAATTAGTCAGGCGTGGTGGTGAGCGCATGTAATCCCAACTACTCAGAAGGCTGAGGTAGGAGAATCACTTGAACCTTGCATTTTTGGGCTTTTCTTTGGAGGCGGAAGTTGCAGTGAGCCGAGATCGCACCACTGCACTCCGGTCTGCGCGACAGAGCAAGACTCTGTCTTAAATAAATAAACAAATAAATAAATGAAAATCTTTTGTAGAGAAGGGATCTCACTATGTTGCCCAGGCTGGTCTCAAACTCCTGAGTTCAAGCAATCCTCCTGCCTCAGCCCCCCAAAATGCTGGGATTATAGGTGTGAGTCACTGTGCTGGCCCTTATCCTCCTTGTAACACTTGTGTTTTTCTGCCTTTCATAATAAGTGGCGTCAGCCTCTCTTGGAAGCAGGCAGGGTGCTAGTAAGTGAAGGCTGGATTGGGCCTTGGCGGGTTGCAGCCTGAGGAGGTAAAGCCCTCACCTGAAGCTGTCACCTGCCCCCTCGTAAGCAGTCCTCTAAATAATGGGCTCTTCTTTTTGCTCGGCCCCATCCACAAAGACGGCCGCCCCCTCTACATCCTCCGCTTGGGCCAGATGGACACCAAAGGCTTGATGAAGGCTGTTGGGGAGGAGGTGCTGCTGCGGCACGTGAGTCAGGGGTCTCGTTCCTGGACCCTGTGGCCGGAGCCGGGCCTGGGAAGGGCTGCACGGGGTGGAGCAGCGAGGTGGGTGTTCAGGAGCACTGTCTCCCTTCCAGGTTCTCTCCGTCAATGAGGAAGGACAGAAGCGGTGTGAGGGGAGCACAAGGCAGCTGGGCCGTCCCATCAGGCAAGAACCTGGGCTGGGGACAAATCCCCCCTAAACAGCAAAGACGGGGGATGAAGAGGGGTCCACCGTGCGTGTGTACTATGCCAGGCAGCGTGCCAGGGCCTTCATTCTCCCCCAGTTTCTACAGTGGTCTTCTGGGTCTTGAGGCAGGGCCCATAAGCATCCCCATTTCTTATGCATGAGGAAACTGAGACTCAGAACGGTGGCCCCCACAGAAGCTTGTGAACCGGCCAGGACAGAGCTGGATTTGAGCCTGGGGTCTTGTCCGGCTTCCGGCTCGAAGACTTTATCCTCCCACTCTGCTCAACAGTCTCTTTGACTTTGCTTTTTGAGATCAGCTCTCCACCACGAGTTCTGCCTTGGCTCTGTCATGGCACATCCAGGAACCCACTGTCCTCTGCAGGCACCCACTGTCCTCTGACTCCCCCACATTTCTGTTCCTGAGCTGTTTCCTGGAGCCAGTACTTATGGTGGCATCGCCCCCAAAGGCGGCAAACCTTTCTGAGCAGCAGCTTCCTCTTCTGTAAAAGTGACTTTTTTTTTTTTTTTTTTTTTTTCAGACAGGCTATCACTATGTCACCCAAGCTGGAGTGCAGTGGTGCAATCACAGCTCACTGCGGCCTTGACCCGCTGGGCTCAAGCAATCCTCCCACCTCAGACTCCCAAGTATCTGGGACTGCAAGTGTGCACCACCATGCCCAGCTAATTTTTGATTTTTGTTTCCAACGTGTTGGGATTATAGGCGTCAGCTTCTGCTCCCGGCCTGTAAAGTGGCTTTTAAAAATTGATTCTCAAAAATAATAACGGTTTAAAAATAATGCGAACATGGATCTTGCACTTGCTGTGTAGCAGGTGCCCTTCTAAGCACCTTGATTTAGTTCCTCCTCCTAAACAGCCCTGTGAGACACAGGCGGGCAGGACCTGCTGTTCCAGCTTTTCAGCCCCCAGTATCCAGATCTTTGTGAAAATTAAAGTTCCTTTGCCGTTTGGAGATTTTTTTTTTTTTTTTTTTTTTTTTTTTTTTTTTTTTTTTTGACAGAGTCTCATTCTGTTACCCAGGCTCACTCCAACCTTCACCTCCTGGGTTCAAGTGATTCTCATGCCTCAGCCTCCCAAGTAGCTGGGATTATAGGTGCCCGCTGCCACGCCTGGCTGATTTTTGTATTTTTAGTAGAGATGGGGTTTCACCACGTTGGCCAGGCTGGTCTCCAGAGATTTTTTCTTTTTTTCTTTTTTTTTGAGATGCAGTCTCTGTCATCCAGGCTGGAGTGCAGTCGCACAATCTCGGCTCACTGTAAGCTCCGCCTCAGCCTCCCAAGTAGCTGGGACTACAGGCACACGCCACCACGCCCGGCTAATTTTTCTATTTTTAGTAGAGACAGGGTTTCACCATGTTAGCCAGGATGGTCTTGATCTCCTGACCTTGTGATCCACCCGCCTCAGCCTCCCAAAGTGCTGGGATTACAGGTGTGAGCCACCGCACCTGGCCTATCTCTCGAGATTTTCTAAGGACACATATGTTGGGGTGGGACTGGGAATCAATCCATTAGTGTCCTGGCTGGAAGCATAATTCATCCCAGATGGCTCAAATGAGGGGATGTCATGAAGGGATGCTTTGAAGAGGTATGTACAGGTTTAAGGAAACAATCTGGGAGGGAAAGGTTCCCAGGCACTAGCCACTGCAGTCAAACAGTTATTTTCCTAATGAATGAGTACTAATGAAACGGAGGCACAGAGAGGTTCAGGACTTGACCAAGCTCACACAGCAAGTGGCAGAACTGGGATTTGAACCCTGGCCATCTGACTGTGGAGTGCATGTTCTCGGCACCTCTGCTCTATTTAGTAGTTAGCATCTTTTCAACAATTAACTCATTTATGCCTGAGGTTGCAATGTTTTGAATTTTTGCCATCATACCTTGGTGAACAGTAGGATAGAAATAACTCCCACACGCTTAGCGTTCCAATAGTGGAACGCTAGGCCTAAATGGCCACCTGTGATAATCAGTTTTAATTGAGGGAATGCGGTGTGCCCGTCCTTGCAGACAGCTTTGTATATACCATCTCACTCGATCCTAACAGCAGTTGTTTCAGATGGGGACTGTTACTACCTTTGCCACTGTCCTGTGAGGAAGTGGGTCTGTGGCCCTGACCCAGAACCCTCAGGGGTGGAGGTGAGACTTGAATTTGGGCGCTCAGCCCTGAAGTCCACACTCTGACCCTCTTCACCGCATGAGCTCCCTACTGGGGCAGAAGCCCCCCCTCTGCTCACAGCCCTGACTCTCAGAGCCTCCCTGTTCATCCCCCATGGGGAGGGTGTTGGTGGCCTTGGGAGGCAGCAGAGCCAAGTGGAGCTGGGGCCGTTTCTGCACAGCTCCTGGACCTGCCTGCTGGACCTGGAGGGACTCAACATGCGGCACCTGTGGCGGCCGGGGGTGAAGGCCCTGCTGCGGATGATTGAGGTGGTTGAGGACAATTACCCGGAGACCCTGGGTCGGCTGCTCATCGTGCGAGCCCCCCGAGTCTTCCCCGTGCTCTGGACGCTGGTAAGAGCTGGAACCTGGGCCAGGCCCTGCCCCGGGGAGGGGTGGGTGGGATGGGAAGGGGCCCCTCTGCAAGCGGCTCTGCTCTTTTCCTGTTTCATTTCATTTAATAACTTTTTGGAGATGAAACTCACAAAGCACAAAGCTCACACTTTTAAAGTATAGACCCCAGTGGTTTTTAGTGTATTCACTGAGTTAAGCAACTGTCACCACTAGCCAATCCCAGAACATTTGTCGCCCCAGAAAGAACCCCCATGCCCATTAGCGTGGGTCTCCAATTCCTGGACTCAAGCAGTCCACTTGCCTTGGCTTCCCAAAGTGTTCGTATTATAGGTGTGAGCCACTAAGCCTGACCTGAAATATACTTTATATTGTAACCCGGTGGGTACACACGTGCATGCACGTGTGCACGTGCACACATACACAAGAGAAGGGTGCAGCCAGCCGCTGCACAGCGTGGGCAAAGACCTGGAGGCTGGATGCAGCTTAATGTTTTGGAGGAATCGAAGAAACAGTCCAGGGTGACTGAGCAAAGAGGAGTGAAAGGGATGATGGCACCTGAGGAGGCTGGAAGATGTACAGGGGCCCGTGGTGAAGATGGGACCTTGTCCCGGGGCAGTACGGACCCATGGAGCGTTCAGTAGCAGGGGAGGGTGGAGACCAGGAAGTTGTCTAGCTTTTGTGGGTGCTTCAAGGCTCTGTTCAGGTGAGGCTAGGAGGCAGGAGCTGCTTCTGAAGCTTTTTATCCCTAATTGTCCTAATCTCCGGGAAAATTAAGTTCACCTGCTGTTTGGGGTGGTTTTGGGAGTGCGAGCGCATCAGCCGGGGTCCTGGCTGGATGTGGACCTCACCCAGATGGTTCAAATGAGGGGTGTTCTGAAGGGGTTCCTTGCAGAGGTGTGGGCAGGGGAAGGCAAGACCCCAAGCACCAGTGACTGCTGTAAGCCTGGCCACCCCCAAGAGGAGGGAATGTCCTTGCAGAATCCTGGGGCAAGGTGGGCTGGGGGTGGGGGCAGGGAGCTACTGGGGGGTCAGCCTCAGCCTCCTGGGGCCCAGCACAGCACAGGGGGCAGTGGGGCTGGGGACAGTAGAGGGCCCAGCACAGACTGCAGTGGGGCTGGGGACAGGAGAGGACCCCACACGGGAGGATTGTAGGTTCCTCATCCATCTCTTGCTTGTGACATTCCCTGTAGAACTGGCCTGTTTCCTGCCATGCCAAGGGCTCCTTTCTTCCTTCTCTCTCTCCCACTTCCTTCCTTCTTTATCAACATGTGGCTTAGAGCTCACTGTTAAAATGGATTCCAGCTGGAATAAACAAACTGTGGAATACTGTTCCATCCATGTAATGGAATAGCATTCATCCATAAGAAGGAAGCGGCCAGGCGTGGTGGCTCATGCCTGTAATCACAGCACTTTAGGAGGCCGAGGCGGGTGGATCACGAGGTCAGGAGATCAAGACCATCCTGACTAACATGGTGAAATCCCGTCTCTACTAAAAATACAAAAAAAAAAACAAACAAAAAAAAAAACGGGCGTGGTGGCGGGTGCCTGTACTCCCAGCTACTCAGGAGCCTGAGGCAGGAGAATGGCATGAACTCGGGAGGCGGAGCTTGCAGTGAGCCGAGGTCATGCCATTGCACTCC
Organism: Rhinopithecus roxellana; assembly: GCF_007565055.1. Lineage (NCBI taxonomy): Eukaryota > Metazoa > Chordata > Mammalia > Primates > Cercopithecidae > Rhinopithecus > Rhinopithecus roxellana. The sequence continues at coordinate 5,640,251 of NC_044568.1, read as the reverse complement.
AACCTGGGCAACAGAGCGAGACTCCATCTCAAAAAAAAAAGGAAGGAAGCAGTGATCCATGCTGCAGCACAGAGGGACCTTGAAAACATGATGCTCAGTGAAAGGGGCCAGACAGGAAAGTCCAGGTACTGTGTAATCTCCTTTATATGAAATGTACAGAATAGGCACGGGTGCAGTGGCTCACACCTGTAATCCTAGTACTTTGGGAGGCTGAGGTGGGCGGATCACCTGAGTTCAGGAGTTTGAGACCAGCCTGGCCAACATGGTGAAAATACAAAAGTACAAAATCAAAATACAAAAATTAGCCAGGCGTGGTGGTGGGAGCCTGTAATCCCAGCTACTCGGGAGACTGAGGCAGGAGAATCGCTTGAACCTGGGAGGCGGAGGTTGCAGTGAGCCAAGATCGCGCCATTGTACTCCAGCCTGGGCGACAGAGCGAGACTGTGTCTCCAAAACAAAAACAAAAACAAAAAACGCGCAGAATAGGCAAATTCACAGAAACAGAGCGTAGATGGGTGGTCGCCCCGGGCTGGGGGAGGGGAGATGGGAAGTGACTGTGGGGTGGGAATGGGGTTTCCTTCTGGGGTGATGAACATGTCTAGGTAGTGGTGCTGGCTGTACAATGTAGTGAGTGCACTGAAAGCCACTGAACTGGGCGCTTTACAATGATTCTATGTTGTATGAATTATATCTCAATAAAAAAAAATATCCATCTTGCCTTATGTCCTGGTTTCAGATCAGCCCCTTCATCAACGAGAACACCCGGCGGAAGTTCCTCATCTACAGTGGCAGCAACTACCAGGGACCCGGAGGTCTTGTGGACTATCTGGATAGAGAAGTGATCCCTGACTTCCTTGGGGGAGAGAGCGTGGTGAGGCTTCCATATCCGCAGCCAGAGCTGGGCTCGAGGAGGTGGCACGGCTGGCTGGGAGGCTGGGATTCCTGGAGTGGGGCTGGGAGGTGGAGGGGGCTGGGTGAGGCATGTGCGCTCTGCCTGGGGAGGGTCTTGCTGGCTCTCAGCAGCCACAGGGCTTGCTTTAGAAGCTGCTTCAAAGAGAGGTGGTGCTGTTTTGAGGTTGGGCCTTACTTTGGGTCCTCCAAACATAGTGAATGAGATAGAAGTTTCTGGAAGCCTAAAGACTAGGCCAGTCAAAGGCTTATCCATTCTGTATTCCCATCAAAGACATTGCCAAGCAGCAACAAGTTTACCTGCTCACTCACTGCAGGGGAGGTGACTCAAAGGTCTCTGCAGCTCTGGACCCTGGAGCTGGGACTAGTCTGCAACCCACAGTCACACAGCCTGAGACGATCAGGATCCCCCTTCAAGGGAGGCAGTGTCCAAGCCCCCTCTATTGCCTCCCCTGGAGATGAAATGACAGGCTGGGGTGACCCTAGGTCACAACCCCGTCGTCTCATATGGCCCCCAGTGGCCCGGGCCTTCTTCGTTTCTAACAGAAATACCAAACAGTGAACTTGCATCATTGCTGGATTTTAAAAAAGTCTTTTCCTAGGAATTTTTCCAGGCTTGCCTGTTCTCTCCATTTGTGATACATGGCACACACGGCTTATTTTTAGCAAACGGTTCTGCACATCTGAGAGTGGCTTACGGAAGGACACTGAACAGTGGCCTTGCTTGCTAATCCCAGTGTTTCTACAAGTGAAACGGGGTGGAGGGAATCATTGTTTGGTGGTGGCAGGTGGGTCTGCCAAGGCCTGCCCATCCAGGGGGCCTTTGGTTTGGGGAAATCTGTCGATTTCAGTGCAGTGACTGCTCCACCCCCGCTTCTGAGGGGGAGAGGCAGCTACTATGGGCTGCGGTGTGCAGAGGCCCCCAGCCTGGCTGTCAGTCCAGCACAGGGTAAAGGGACATGAGCATGGGGCTGTGACGAATGTGGGTTTGTGCCCTGGCGCACTCACTGTGGCGTGACTTGCCCACGCCTCCATTCCTTCCTCTGTGAAACGGGAAGAATAATAGTCTCCACTGCACGGGTGGACCTGGGGATTAAATGGGGTCATGAAAGCCCACAGCCCACTCAGTAAGAGGTGGCTGTTATGGTTGGCTTTGGGGGTCACGCAGCACCCTCCTGTGGGTCAGGCCAGCCAGACCTCGTCTGGCCTTGATCCACTGCCCTTTATCTCTGACCTGCAGTGTAATGTCCCCGAGGGAGGGCTGGTCCCCAAGTCCCTCTATATGACGGAAGAGGAGCAGGAGCACGCAGACCAGCTGTGGCAGTGGAGCGAGACCTACCATTCAGCCAGTGTGCTCCGCGGAGCCCCCCATGAGGTGCCTGGGCCTGGCCGGGGAGGGCCCGCTGGGCTGGGTGTCTGTCATCTTAGGTCAGGTGACCCCAAAACACAGCTTGAGATGAGGATTCTTTTTTTTTTTTGAGATGGACTCTTGCCCTGTTGTCCAGGCTGGAGTGCAATGGCACGATCTCAGCTCACTGCAACCTCCACCTCCCGGGTTCAAGCAATTCTCCTGCCTCAGCCTCCCAAGTAGCTGGAATTACAGGCACATGCCACTGTGTCCAGCTAATTTTTGTATTTTTAGTAGAGATGGGGTTTCACCATGTTCAGGCTGGTCTTGAACTCCTGACCTCAGGTGATCCACCTGCCTTGGCTTCCCAAAGTGCTGGGATTATAGGTGAGAGCCACGGCACCTGGCCTCTCTCTCTTTCTCTCCTCCCAGGTTCACGTGATTCTCCTGCGTCAGTCTCCCGAGTAGCTGGGATTACAGGAGCCAGCCAGCACGCCTGGCTGTTTTTTGTTTTTTTTTGTGTGTGTTTTTTTTTGTATTTTTAGTAGAGATGGGGTTTCACCATGTTGGCCAGGCTGGTCTCGAACCCCTGACTTCAAGTGATCCACCTGCCTTGGCCTCCCAAAGTGTTGGGATTATAGGTGTGAGCCACCAAGCCTGGCCGAGATGAGGATTCTTATGCCAGTGATCTGTTGCGGGTGAGGTCTCAGGAGAAAACGAAGGCGAGGAGGGGCATTCCTGTAAGGGACGAGCGTGTGGCCTGGGAAAGGAGACCCCAGGGGCACCCCCAGTCCCTCCTGCCACCGTCTTCCCAACCCCAGCTCTCCCGTCTCGGCTGTGACTCTCAGAACTCGCCTGTCTCCACGCAGGTGGCTGTGGAGATTCTGGAAGGGGAGTCGGTCATCACCTGGGACTTTGACATCCTGCGAGGGGACGTGGTGTTCAGCCTGTACCACGCGAAGAAGGTGCCCAGGCCGGGCGCCCGGGAGCCAGGGACCAGGGCCAGCGGGCAGCTGATCGACAAAGGCTGGGTCCTGGGCAGGGATTACAGTCGTGTGGAGGCTCCCCTCGTCTGCCGGGAAGGGGAGAGCATCCAGGTTTGCATTCTCTGGACCACTCATTCGCTCACCAAGCAGCACTGAGCGTCCACCGCGTGCCAGGCTTCTGGGAATACAGCGGAGGACAAACTGGGCTGTTGGTCCCCAGCCTCAGGAACCCTGCAGGACAGGGCAGAGGAAAGATACACAGGGTCTCACGAAATGAAGTGCTCACCTGTCCAACGGCAGCCCGTGCAAAATCAAGAAAGAACGGGGTGCTCTGCTGAGAGGCGGCTGGTGTCTTGGGGAGGAGCACAGGGTCTGGAACCTCAGTTTCCCCATCTGAGAAATGGGACTCCTAACAGGATCTAACTGTATTTGTTCCTTGGGGCTGCAGTAATGAGTTAGCACAAACTACATGGCCGAAAACAACAACAATTTATTGTCTCACAGTTCGGGAGGTCACAAGTCCAAAACCCCTCGGGAGGTGTTGGCAGGGCCCCGCTCCCTCTGAAGGCTCTAGGGAGGGGTTCATTCTACGCCTCTGTCCTAGCCTTAGGTGGCCCCTGGCAATCCTGGGTGTCATTGGCGGGTAGATGCATCACCCCAATCTCTGCCTCTGTCCTTAAAGGGGTTTCTTCTCTCTCTGTCTCTCTTCTGAGTCTCAAATCTCTCCTCTCCTGCAAGGACACTAGCCATCGCGTTTAGGCCCCACTCTAAATCAGGTGTTTTTTTTTTTTGAGACAGGGTCTCACTCTATCCATGATTAGGACACTGTTGTGGGTCTGGGAGTGCAGTGGTGTGATCACAGCTCACCACAGCCTCCACCTCCTGGACTCAAGCGATCCTCCCATCTCAGCCTCCTGAGTTGCTGGAACTATAGGTGCCCGCCACCATGCCCAGCTAAGTTTTGTATTTTTAGTAGAGATGGGGTCTTGCTATGTTGCCCAGGCTGGTCTTGAACGCCTGAGCTCAAGCAGCCTCCCAAAGTGCTGGGATTAGAGGTGTGAGCCACCATGGCTGGCCTCACCCTAAATCCTTAACCACAAAGACCCTATTTCCAAATAAGATTATGTTCTGAGATTCTGGTTGGACATGAATTTTGGGGGTACACTGTTCAACCCACTGCATTAACTCGTGCAGGGGGAAGGATGAGCATGTTGAAATTTGAAGTCTAGGGTGCCTGCACGCATTCACATGGCTTCAGTATGCACGAAGACCTTGAGTTATGGCTGGATCTGGGAGGGGTTGAGAGGGGATGATGTTCCAGGTGGAAGGAATAGAACAAAATTGAAGCCGCTGGGAGAAGGCAGGTGGACACGAGGGCAGCATGAGTGCTGGGGAGGGGCTAGAAGTTAGTTTGGATGGAAGGGGAGGTGCTAAGGTTCTGAGGTCAGTAGTCAAGATTTTTGATGCACACTGTGGTTTCAGAACTGATACAAAATAAACTGTAGGTCTTGGGCAGGGCACGGTGGCTCACGCCTGTAATCCCTGCACTCTGGGAGGCCGAGGCAGGTGGATCAACTGAAGTAAGGAGTTCGAGACCAGCCTGGCCAACATGGTGAAACCCTGTCTCTACTAAAAATACAAAAATAAAATAAAATAAAATAGCCAGGCATGGTGGCATGTGCCTATAATCCCAGTTACTTGGGAGGCTAAGGCAGGAGAATCGCTTGAACCTGGGAGGTGGACGTTGCAGTGAGCTGAGATTGTGCCATCACACTCTAGCCTGGGTGACAGAGTGAAACTCTGTCTCAGGAAAAAAAAAAAAAAGAAACTATAGTCTTGGAACAGAACTTGGATGTGTAACCGGAATATGAGCTGCCCTTGTTGACCCCCACATTCTCCAGGAGGCCAGCATTGCAGGTGGAACATCACTCTGACTCCCCAGATGACACATGCACATGCAGCACCAGCTCCATGAGCACTGGCAGACGCTGCTGATGTCACCGAAGTTCCCGATGGGGAGAGGGTGGAGGGCCGTCCTGCATGTCATTCACGGCCACCCCTGGGTCCCACTGAACTTCTCAACCCAGAGCAACCCAAAATGGCTCTTCTTGTAAAAACAAACACTTCCCTTTCTCACTCTCCCTGACCCCTCCACAAATTGTCTCTAAGCGCCTGTGAGCTCCTGGCCCAAATCCCTCTCCTAATCCCCTTGGTTTGCAAATCCCACTCAGCAGAGCAAAAACCCCACAAAATCCAGGTGTTTAAGCACCTCTGTTGTCCTGAAGTTGCACCCCCGCCAGGCGTCAGCTCCTTCCCAGATTAAGGGGGAGGCTCTGGTCCCAGGGATACGGGGGTAATAGCAAGGATGGCTTCCAGAGGCCCTGACAGGAGGATTTGCTGGTGGACGGGAGAAAGGGACAGAGCGAGAAGAGCCCCAATTTCCAAGCCTGGTGATGAGAAGCCCACGAAGGCTCAGCCCCCTCGACCTGTCCTCAGAAGGACCCAGGGCCTCAGGGTGGGGCTGCTGTGTTTCAGGGCTCTCATGTGACCCGGTGGCCCGGCGTCTACCTGCTCCAGTGGCAAATGCACAGCCCCCCTGGCGGTGTGGCCTGCAGCCTCCCGGGAGTGGACGATGTCCTGACGGCTCTGCACAGCCCTGGCCCCAAGTGCAAACTTCTTTACTACTATGAGGTGCTCGCCTCTGAGGACTTCAGGTAGGAGGGCTCGGGAGCGAGGCGGGGGGGCGGGGCCTGGGCAGGAAGGGCCCTGGGACTGATTAACAATGCAGATGCCTGGGCTCTTGTCTCTCAGCTGGGTCAGCTTCTCCGGGGGTGGGGCCCCAGCATGGGCATGGTTGGAGTTCCCTCACTAGGGTATGAGGAGTGCCCAGCTCTGCGTCTCTAACTCCACTTCCGAAGCAGGGCTTTTCCTTCCAATGAAACCCTGGACAGAAGCTCAACTTTTTGGAGCACCTGGAGGGGAGGAGAAGGGGAGTCTTAAACCGTCTCATGTGGGCCTCCCCCCACTCCTAGAATTCCATGGGAATATTTTAGAATATTCTAAAAGGGTGCCTTTAGACAACCCTCCCCAAGTTGTTGCTTTCAGAGAGACAGGGAAGTGTAATGGTTAAGACCTCCAGTACTTCCTGGTTGCTGTGTGACCTCGGGCAAATCACTTTACCTCTCTGAGCCTCAGGTGCTTCATCCCTTAAATGGGAACCACTTGAGCCCCAGTCTTGTGGGTTTATCATGAGAATGAGATGGCTGGGGGAAGCTGCCTGTCACCTGGGCATTCGGTATGCACGCCACAGCAGAAATGAAGAAAAAGGTCTGGAGGCGGAGCAGGCAGTTTCTTCAAGGTTTTGCATTTTATAAAAGCACGTATGATTTTGCACCCTGCTTCTTGATGGATCTGCATTAGTTTTCATCCAAGAATAATGCTTTAAATTCTTTACTGTAGGGGTAAAATTGAGGCTCCAGGAGGGTGCTGAGTCTAGCCCCAAATTCCAGGTGGAGCTCCAAGGATCCCAGGGGCATGGGCAGCCCAGAGTGAGGAACACTGGGCCAGAGTCTTTATCCAAGGAGGGATCCCATAGCTTGTCGGGGGGCTGGTGATTCACTCTTTGTGAAGCCGCATGTTTCAGCCATCGGTCCTCAGTGTGAGGTGAGAGGCTGAGGCCCGGGGGGACACAGTAGAATAGACACGGGCATTGGAGGTCTGTCTCTGGGAGGGCTGATTCTGAAGCTGGGCATGTGGAGGCCAGAGGGGTGGACTGGACCAGACGCTGCACACCAAACTGTCTAGGGTGATCACCATGAGAGGACCTTACTGCCCTGTCCTCCTGTAGCCTCATGAGAAAATCAGTTCAAAGGCCGTTTCCTGGTCACCCTCAGGGGGCAGGTGGCGGCTTGGATCGTGGGGAGACCAGACAGATAGGGTCTGCCATCATGAAGCAGAGACCAAATGCTCACACCCAAGTATAACTATGGTCAGCGATGGATGACCTACATCCAAGATGTAGATGACCTACAGGCCAAGGTCACTGTATTAGTCCGTTTCCACACTGCTATAAAGAACTACCTGAGGCCGGGTGCGCTGGCTCATGCCTGTAATCCTAGCACTTTGGGAGGCCGAGGCGGGCAGATCATCTGAAGTCAGGAGTTAGAGACTAGCCTGGCCAACATGGTGAAATCCCGTCTCTACTAAAAATACAAAAATTAGCCGGGTGTGGTGGCGCATACCTGTAATCCCAGCTACTCAGGAGGCTGAGGCAGGAGAATGCCTTGAACCTGGGAGGTGGAGATTGCAGTGAGCTGAGATCGCGCCACTGCACTCCAGCCTTGGCGACAGAGCGAGACTCTGTCTCGAAAAGAAAAAGAGAGAGAGAGAGAAAAAAGAAGAACTACTAAGACTGGGTAATTTATAAAGAAAGGAGGTTTAATTGACTCACAGTTCCCTATGACTGGGGAGGCCTCAGGAAACTTACAATCATGGCGGAAGGCAAAGAGGCAGGAGAGAAGAGTGCAAAGGAAGCCACACACTTTTACACCATCAGACCTCATGAGAACTCATTCACTATCGCCAGAACAGCATGGGGGAAACTGCTGTTTTCCCCCCCGTGCAAAATCATATGCGCTTTTATAAGATGCAAAACCTTAAACTAGCCGGGCGCGGTGGTGGGTGCCTGTAGTCCCCGCTACCCGGAGGCTGAGGCAGGAGAACGGTGTAAACCTGGGAGGCGGAGCTTGCAGTGAGCTGAGATCCGGCCACTGCACTCTAGCCTGGGGGACAGAGTGAGACTCCGTCTCAAAAAAAAAAAAAAAAAGATGCAAAACCTTGAAGAAATTGCCTGCTCCTCCTCCAGACCTCCTCCTTCATTTCTGCTGTGGCATGCAGTTTCCTCCCACCAGGCAATCACCTCCCACCAGGTCCCTCCCTCAACATGTGGGGATTACAATTTGAGATGAGATTTGGGTGGGCCGTAGAGCCAAACCGCATCAGCCGCCCAGCCAGGAGGTGCTCAGGGACATAACCTAGAGCCTTAGCACAGGACAGGGGCCTGGCCTAGGGTTGGGAGAGGGAGTGGGGGAAGAAATATGGAACATGACACTGGAGTGAGATCTAAGTGGTGTGGTGGTCACACAAGTCACCAGGGGGTCTTTTTATTTATTTATTTTTAGAAACAGTCTCACTCTGTTACCCAGGCTGGAGTGCAGGGGTGCAATCCTAGCTTACTGTAGCCTTGAACTCCTGAGCTCAAGCAATCCTCCAACCTCAGCTTCCCAAGTAGCTGGGACTATAGGCGTGTGCTACCATGCCTGGCTATTTTTTTTTGTTTGAGACAGAGTTTCACTCTGTCACCCAGGCTGGAGTGCAGTGGCACAATCTCTACTCACTGCAGCCTCTACCTCCTAGGTTCAAGCATTTCTCATGCCTCAGCCTCCTGAGTAGCTGGGATTACAGGTGCGTACCACTACGCCCAGCTAATGTGTATATTTTTAGTGGAGACCAGTTTCACCATGTTAGCCAGGCTGGTCTCGAACTCTTGGCCTCAAGCAAATTGCCTGCTTCGGCCTCCTAAAGTGTTAGGATTACAGGCATGAGTCACCGCACCTGGTCGATCTTTAAATTTTTTGTAGAGATGGGGTCTCACTATGTTGCCCAGGCTGGTCTCAAACTCCTGGCCTCAAGCAATGCCCCGACCTCAGCCTCTCAAAGTGCTGGGATGACAGGCATGAGCCATGGCACCTGGCAAGGTTCTGCATCTCTAACAAGCACCGGGCACTGCTGGTGCTGCCAGTTCCCAGACCATGCTTTGAGAAGCAAGGCCCTAAAGCTGCACTGTCCCATCTGGTCGCTGCTAGCCACCTGCAGCAATTTAACTTAGCAAGCAGAATGAAATAAAAGGAACAATTTAGTGCCTCAGTCGCATGGGCCACATTTCCGGTGACCAGCAGCGCATGTGGCCAGTGGTCGGTGTGTTGGACTGTGCAGACGTAGAGCACATTCATTGCAGAAAGTTCTTGGAGGCTGGGCATGGTGCTTCACGCCTGTAATCCAAGTGCTTTGGGAGGCCGAGGCCCGAGGATCGCTTGGCCCAGGAGTTCGAGACCAGGCTGGGCAGCATAGTGACAGCCCCGACTCTATACAAGAAAAGAAAGTTCTCAAGGATGGCACTGCCCTGAGGTTTGGAGTTAACCAGACAGCTTGGGGAGGAGAGAAGGGGCTTCTGCCTCAGGCTCGGTGCACACGAAGGCCACTGTAAGAGCTAGGAGGAGGACTACGGAGTTTGCGTGCAAAGAGCAAGGAAGGAGTGAGACGGGAGACAGGGCCAGGGACTCCCCAGGCTGTGGCAGCCTTAGGGCCATGCAAGGGCCTCAGGTCAGGGGAGCCCGTGATGGGTCTGTGGCAGGCTGGGCTCCGTCTGGGGAGATGGGGGTGTGGGGAATTGGGTAGCGCTTTTCTCTTCATGGTGTCACTTGCTTTTCCTTCTGCATTGACCTGGGGCCCTGGTGCCTGATTTGTAGGATCAACAGCTTTTCCACTGCTGTATGTCAGCCCAGGGGCCTTGTTAATGCAAGAGGGTAACTTGTGCCACGTCCTTCCTCCCTAGAGGCTCCATGTCCAGCCTGGAATCCTGCACCAGCGGCTTCTCCCAGCTCAGCGCAACCACCTCGTCCTCCTCCTCAGGCCAGTCTCATAGCAGCTCCCTGGTCTCCAGATAGCCAGGCCCAGTGTTTCAGGGCCGCCCGCTCACCTCCAGTGTCCAGAATGAGAAGCCAGCTAACTGCAGGGCCTGGAACCATGTGGGCTAGAGCCCCAGGCCTAGATGCTGCCCAAATTGGGGTGTCTGGAGCGGATGGCAAGGATCCAGGCCTGGCCCATGTGTGGTGTCAGGGCTCTTGAAGTTGCAAGGACAGAACCATCTCCTTCTGGCTTCGTGGAAGGAAGACCAAGCCAACGCCAGGGTGTCTATGTCTACCATACCACATCTCTGGGACATCCAGGCTTAGCGATGTCAGCCAGGCCCATCTCCCCTCTGTCCACCTCTTACTCTGCTTTTGCCATGCAGGGGACCATCACTATTAGGTGCCCTTCTCCTCCCCGCAGCTCGCCTGCATAAGGGATCCTCTTCCTACCAAAGGCTCCAACCCACTTCCCAGAGTTAAGTCTTAGCCTGGAAGGGGGGGCGGTTCCCAGATCACTTCCTGAACCAATCACAGTTGTCAGGGACACTGGAGAATGCTGATTGGCCAGCAGGGTCATGCCCAATCTGGACCAATCACTGTGATCCAGGGTTGCAGTGAGGTGCAGTGATTGGCCAGCCTGGATCACATGCACATCTCTGGAACCAACCTCTTGCTCTGAAAAGGGCTAATGGGTGTCTCAAGGAGTATTGGGGTTCCCCCTAAGAAGAAGGGGGAAGGATGCTGGGGAGGCAGAAATGTAGGGTGTTCACCTTGGTATCTGGTTGCATAACGTTCTGTTATGCAGTATCAAGATGTGCTTGGTGAGCAGTTCAGTGAGTTACAGGCACTGCTCTTTGCGGGGAACAGCACATCCCGAACCGAAAATGCATGTCCCCTGCACGTGGCCAGCATGGCCTAACCCTGACCATCCCTGATTGGAGAGGGTGGGAGAACCCTGGGTTTCTGCTAAGTTCCAGACAGCGATGGGGTGACTGAGGCTGTCTGTATACCCCACTGAGATGCCTTTTGCTCCTAGGGAACTGTTAATTATGACTGTTTTTGGTTGTAAGCCACAGAGACCCGTGCCCAGGTGCTTAAACACAAAAGGGTGACCATTCATGGGTGCATAGAACTGGCCAGTCTAGGAGGGCTTGCTTCAGGTAAGGCTAGATCCAGGGTCTCAACAAAGGGTCCCGACTCTCCCTGGGAGTGGAGGCTGTTGCGTCTGCTCTGGGGCAGATATGACTCTGGAACTAGGTTCAATATTGACATGACTTTCCCTAGTTTTACTACACAGGAGCGTCTTGGGTCTCCTTGGGGCCTGAGGACATTTCTCCTTTCCTTTCCTGGGCTCCCCAAAAGGCAGCCAGTCAGGGGTCACCAACTTGAAGCCTGATCTGGCCTGCTTTTAGTGTTGCTTTTTTGCCTTTAGAATGGTTTAAAAATTGGGGCATTTCACATCAAAATCAGGATTTCTGGCTTCCCTTAGGCATTTGGGAGCACCGGTAGAATAGGGTCACTATTGTTGGATGAAGGCAACACCTCTGCGCCCCTGGATCGGGCCACTCTAGTCCCTACCCCATCAACTTGCACCCAGCCCACATTACACATCCTCATGACCTGTGTGACAGGAGCCTCACTGACATGGCTCTGTCAGCAGTGGCTGGTACCCTTGTGTCCTGGCCTTGCTTAGAGTTGGCAGTCGTCTCTGACGGAGTAACTGAGCCAAGGGGTGGTTTTGTGGCCACAAGAATCATCTTTATGGAGGCTCAGCATGCAGGGCCAGGAGACTTATATCCATGCCAGCCTCAACCCCAAACCCAGGGCAGAGAGAAAGGGTCATCTTTTCAGACACATCCTTCTTCCTGCTGGGAGAGAGCCTTGCCCACCTTCCTTTTGGCTCTCTGTCTGCTTCTCAGGTATCTGAACAAAATAGATTGCTTTGCACCTTGCGTCAAGGTGTGTGTGCACATGTGTGCATAAGAGACCGACTGATTGGAAGGAGACGTTCTCAAAACTAATTGCTCCCATGTCACTGGGCATTTATTGCTGAGAGCAACTTGCAATATTTTCAACTGTCTTTAAGTGCATTTTCCAGCTTTTCTCTTAAAAACTAGGTGTTATCTACAAGTATGCTGGGATAAGCTGCCCTGGCAGTCTTCATACATTTATTGTATAGCCCCAGAGAAGGACGCAGAAGACTTTTACTGGAGGAAGCTGGAGCTGCCTGTTCCAGAGGCAGGGGGTGTCTGCCACCAGCTGTCCACCCTTAACAGTGGGGGTGAGGAACCTCAGGCCCTTTCAGTTCTGCCTTGAGAGTGCTCTCTCCCTAGGGAAAAACCAGCCCAAACTGGCTTAAACAACAAAGCAAATTCCCTGAGTCCTGTATTGGGGATGGCTGAAGGTGGCTGCTGCTTCAGGTATGGCTGGATCCAGGAGCTTAATGTCCTCAGGCCTCTCAGCTGCACCCAGGCCTCTTGACTCTGCATCTCTTTGCATGCTGACCTCATTCTTTCTTCCACCTGGTGGGAAAGATGGCTGCCAGCAGTCCTGAGCCTATAACTTCAGGATTCACACTCTCTAAGGGACGCTTTTCCGTCTCAAATCTCATGGAAGGCTCTGATGGGCCCAGCTTGAGTCACATGCTCATTCCCATGGGCCACACTGGCGAGGAACTAGGGTCCTGTGATTGACATTCCCTCCAGAAGCAGCAGCAGGATTGCGGAGGGCCAGTACCCCAATGGACAAGAGAAGCTGGACTACAGAGCCAGCAGGTATCTATGGAGGCATCTGCTACGGCCGGCGCTCCTCCCACGTGGAGGTCTTGGGGACCCACCTTCAAGCATCATCAAGGTCATTCTTCTTGCCTTTGGGAGGCCTGGAATTAAACATAATCCAAGGAAGGGATTGCCAAGCTTTTGGCTTTTGAATTTGCCCTGAGCTAAAGGCTGGAAGTGCCTTGGCTTGGGCTTCTTACATCATTAGTTTATTAATCCATTGTGACCAGGACAGAAGCAACCCACAGACAGCATGACTGTTGGTGTTTGGGCACCTGAGTCTTGAACTTAGGCCAGGACTCAAACCCTAGCCTTCCTTTCACTAGCTGTGTAACCTTGACCAGGTGACTTAACCTCTCTGTGCCTCAGTTTCCTCATCTGTAAAGTGAGGATAGCAGTGCCTACCTCAATAGGTTCTAGTGGGAAGAAATGAAGGAGTAGCTGTAAAGCTTTTAGCACAGCTGCCAGAACACAGAAAGTGCTCCATTAATGTCAGTGGTCATTCTGATTACTTCATGCTTCTCGTCCAAAGACTCCAATTTTCTTCCTGAGGTTCCCTATCACTGTTTTTCATGATTGCACCCAGAGAAAAGTAGATGTCAAGAACTATTGCCCTCTGAGTTGGGTGTGCAGTCTCTCTCTTTTAGAAACCGCTTGTGTGGGCCGGGCGCGGTGGCTCATGTCTATAATCCCAGCACTTTGGGAGGCGGAGGCCGGCAGATCGCTTGAGTGCAGTTCAAGACCAGCCTGGGCAACCTAGTGAGACCCTGTCTCTACAAAAAATTAAAAAAATGAGCCAGGTGTGGTGGTGCGCACCTATAGTCTCAGCTGCTTAGGAGGCTGAGGCAGGAGGATTGCTTGGAGGTCAAGGCTGGAGTGAGCCATGATCCCACCACTGTACTCCATCCTGGGTGACAAAGCAAGACCCTGTCTCAAAAAAAAAAAAAGAAAGAAAAGAAAAGAAAAGAAAGAATCTGCTTGTGTTTTCTGTGCAAATCCACTCATCTGAAGGAGTGTATTCTGAGTGGTATTTCCCTTGGCAATTAGAAAATGTTTTTTCCCAGAGGTTGCAAATGGAGAGTTTGAGATTCTTTTTTTCTACCCTGCACTCTCTGGAATTCCCCCTCCCCACTGTAAAATTAATTGTTCACTGAGAATAGTGTAATTCTTTTCAACAAAGTCTCTTTGAGCCAGTGAAACGCGATGGCTGTTTTTTGTTTGCCTGATCGTTTGCTCCAACCAGCAGCGTTAAACGTTTTCCATTTGGATAAGCTTGCATCGTCAGCTTCCTGAAACCCGGGAGGTTTCCCCTGGACTCGTTCAAGAATTTTCCAGCTGTTGTTTAAAAGACTTTAGAGCGAGCTTGTTCAGCCTGTGGCCTGCGGGCTGCATGCGGCCCCGGACTGCTTTGAATGCACCCCGCACAGTTCGTCAACTTTCTTGAAACATTCAGTGTGTGTGTGTTTGTCTTTTCAGCTCATCAGCTATCATTAGTGTATTTTATGTGTGGCCCAGGACAACGCTTCTTGTTCCAGTGTGGCCCAGGGAAGCCAAAAGATTGGACACCCCTTGCTTTACAGCATTTGAAACGGGAGTGACATCACCCCCAAGGGGCTGCGTATCTGTTTAATACAGGTATAAGTGCGTATTATACATATTGTATGCATATGTAGTGGATTGGATAGCATGTCCCCAAATTCATATCCAGCTAGAACCTTAGAATGTGACCTCATTTGGAAATAAGGTTTTTGCACATGTAATTAGTTAAGGATCTCAAGATTGGTTATTGGGCCATGTGAAGGAGGATTACAATTTTTATCAATTTTTATATATAAAGCAGAAATATACTGTATCAGTTTCCTAGGGTCGCTGTGACAAATATCACACGCTTAGTAGCTTAAAACAACAGGAATGTTCTAGAGGCTGCAAGTCCGGAATCAACGTGGAGGCAGGGCCCTGCTCCCTCTGAAGGCTGTAGGGCAGGACCCTTCCTTGCCTCTTCCAGTGTCTAGTGGCACCTCGTGGCTTGTGGTCGCATCGCTCCAGTCTCTGCCTCCATCATCATATGGCCTTCCTCTCTCTCTGTGTTTCCTCTTCTTGTAGGGACACCAGTCACTGGATTTAGGACCCATCCTAAGTCCAGTGTAACATCTTGAGATCCTTAACTAATTACACCTGCAAAGCTCTTATTTCCTATTTCCAAGCGAGGTCACATTTTAAGGTTCTAGATGGACATGAATTTTGGGGCATGCGACTCAACTTACTATGTATGCATACAATAGATAACCAGATACACAGTTATATCTGCATTGAACAGATGTGAAAACCTCTGTGCCACCCAGTACTGCTGGAATTTTACCGGTCAGGTACCCAGGTGAAAGTGAGGGCCCTGGCGTCCATCTCTCCTGGGCTGCTCTGCCCTCCCCCTGGGGTTTTACCAAAGTGCCAGACCTGGTATCCTGGAGAGCTGCATCCCAAGACAGCCACAGTCCTGACATCAGAAGGGTGTGATGGACCCTGTCCAGGGTGCCACCTGTCCTTCCCGTGAGCTCTCTCGGGGCACGGAGAGCGGAGCTGGCTGCCACACAGATCCTGGGACTCTGAAAAGCCTTCCTCATTTTGGAGCTGGTGGCTGGGGTTGTCACTTGTGAAAGCAGAGCAGGTGTGGTGTTTTGTGTGATGGCACGAGGCTCATCTGTCCATCTAGTTTCTGCTCCCCAGCCCTGCCCAGCACAGCTCATCAGGGGAGAGGAGGCGGCTTGCACTTGCGTGTGTTCATTGGCGGTGACTCTTCCGTGGATTTCTCTGGAACTGTGGGTGGCGGGTTTCAAAGGAACAGCCAGCTGACTCGTGGGTGCGGCGGGTGAGAAAGAACAGCCCTGTGGGGGAGGACGGAGCTCCGTAGGGTGGGCGGGAGCTGGGATCAGGCCTGAGCTGCGGGGCCCTGCTGATGCCTGTCTCAGCCACAGCGCTGCCCTGAAGACCTCCTGGGGCCTGGACCCAGAGCAGGCCAAACATGCCCATGGCTCCCTGTGGCCCAGAGGCTGCCTCTGGGATCGGTTCTTGGGGCACAGATCCCTGGGACCTCTGCGGAGCCAGGTTGGACGCAAGCAGCTGCCGTGGGAGCTGGGGCAGGGCCTGGGAGGAAGGGAGTCAGGGCCTTCGGGCATGTCAGAGGCTGTGGCTGCCAACTTCTCCAGCTCACTTCCCTGCCTCCCTTGGTGCTCAGCCCCCCACAAGGCATTTTGGAGGCATGCGGGTTCCCAAAAATCACATTTTTTTTTTGAGACAGGGTCTCACTCTGTCACCCAGATTGGAGTGCGGTGGCGCGATCATGGTTCACTGTGGCCTCAACCTCCTGGGCTCAAGCGACCCTCCCACCTCAGCCCCAAGTAGCTGGAACCACAGGTGTGCACCACCGTGCCTAATTTTTGTATTTTTGTAGCGGCGAGGCCATGTTGCCCAAGCTGGCAAAAAGCACCATTTGAAACCTCTGAGCCAGAATTTTATTTTTCAGACACAGACTCCTTGGAGAATCCCGTGAGAACTCAGGACACACACACGAATGGCGTTCGCTGTGGGACCCCAAAGAGTCTTTGAAAGCCCACCCATTGACACCAGGATGAGATCCTTTCTGGGGTCTTTCTGAATACTAAAGTCCTGTGCAGAGCACCCCAGCAGCTGAGACGTGTCACCATGGCGACGGCCCAGCACGTGGAACTCTCAGGGTTCCCAGTGGGGCTGCAGAGTCTTCAGTCTGCCGTCCAAGACTCGTGTGCCTGGGGGTCTTGAGTCACTACTGTGGGTGGGGGAGGGGACCCTTGCTTTGCTGAGATCGGAGCAGGGGAGACCCTTGCAGTGCCAGGATTGGAGCTCATGCATCCCCAGCCAGCTCGCCTGCAGCTTGATGACTTTAGCTCTTGTACATTTGTGTCCCCACCACCACCATAGGTAGGTACTGGAATCTCAGACACTTCTGCCTCCTGCTCCATGTCCTATCTAAGGTCTGTAGTCCAAAATCTAAATGCGTGAGCCCCCAGATGTGCCTCTCCTGTAACAAGTGTCACACGTTTTGGGTTGCAGGAGACCCCAAAACCCAATACAAATTGCCTCAAGCAAAAAATGGGAATTTATGGGTTCATGTAATTGGGAAGTCCAAGAATGAGCTCACTTCAGGTACAGCTGGATCCAGGCATTCAAATCATGTCTCCTCCCCCACCCTGAGTTTAGTCCTTTTCCACACCGGCTCACCCGCTCCATCTCCTGGTTCCGATCAGGTCTTCCCCACATTGGAGAAGAGCTGGTTTCCATTCCTCCTCCTTGTGGCCCACCTTGGGCCCACCTTGTGGCCTTCCTTGTGTCTAACCTGGGAAGTTAGTCCCAGCAGAGAGAGTTTCTTCTTTCATCTGCAGCAGAAGTTCCAGGGTGGACTCTGACTGGCTGACCCGGGGCAAGTGCCTAACTCTGGACCCATCTGTGAGGCCCACCTGCAACTTGGGGTGAGAAGACAGTGCCACCCAAACTACCTGGATGGAGAATGGGGGACAGGTACTACCCTGAAAGCAACACGCTAGAGGTTCACAGCCAGGACTCCTGGGTTTTGGGGTCTCCAGCAACCCCAAACATGTGACACTTGTACTATTATACGAGAGGCACATTTTGGGGCTCAGGCATTTAGATTTTGGACTGCAGACCTTAGATAGGACATGGAGCAGGAGGCAGACGTGGCCACCTCCCTGGGCACTCTCATTACCATGGAAGACTTCATGTTGCAAGATGCTGCAACTTTCCCATAGCTCCCTGTGGTTGCCAGGGCACGCTCGGTCTCTGGGTAGGGCAGGCTGGCACGGCCAGGGAGTCAAACCCCAGGAGCAGCCCTCAACCAATGATGAATGGGTGTTGGCTGATAAATATGCCAGCTTCCTTGTCCTTGAAAGGTACAACCGAGACCTGTTCTACCAACTCTCCCAGAGGCCCCCAGCAGGATTGAGCTCCTGTTGCCTACAGTATAGACCTACTCACTCCTGCACCCTGCACAGGTTGACTTCCCTCCCTGTCCTCTACCAGTGCTTCCTGGGGCCACCTCCCCAATAAAACTACTTGCTTTCACCTCCTTGTCTTAGTTTCTGCATCTGGGGAATCCCAGCCTAAGACAGGACTGTTGCTAGAAGAGAGACTGGATGTTGGGCAGGCAAAATCAGTATCACGATGACAAATTAAAAAGAAATTAGAGGCCGGATGCGGTGGCTCAAGCCTGTAATCCCAGCACTTTGGGAGGCCGAGACGGGTGGATCACGAGGTCAGATCGAGACCATCCTGGCTAACACGGTGAAACCCCGTCTCTACTAAAAAAAATACAAAAAAACTAGCCGGACATGGTGGCGGGCACCTGTAGTCCCAGCTACTCGGGAGGCTGAGGCAGGAGAATGGCGTGAACCCGGGAGGCGGAGCTTGCAGTGAGCTGAGATCCTGCCACTGCACTCCAGCCTGGGCGACAGAGCAAGACTCCGTCTCAAAAAAAGAAAAAAAAAAAAAAAGAAATTAGAGGCTCATGCCTGTAATCCCAGCACTTTGGGAGGCCCAGGCGGGTGGATCACTTGAGGCCAAGAGTTCAAGACCAGCCTGGCCAACGTGGCGAAACCCTGCCTCAACTAAAAATACAAAAATTAGCCAGGCATGGTGGTGCATGTCTGAAATCCCAGCACTTGGGAGGCTGAGACATGAGAAACGCTTGAACCCAGGAGGCAGAGCTTGCAGTGAGCCAAGGTTGCACCACTGCACTCCAGCCTGGGGGACAGAGTGAGACTGTCTAAAAAAAAAAAAAAAAAAAAATTCCAGGGGCCACAGGACTCACACCACTCATCATGTTTGTCACCTGACCTGGGACCCCTCTAGCCTGCTGTGACAGGCCCTCTTCAGGTACTGCTGCCTCTGGGCCTGGATTCCACTGGATTCCAGTGCACAGTAATGTCTTTTTTCCAACTCAGCTGTCGGCACAACAGAGGACAGAGATATCCCCTCAGAGGTCATGGTTCTCAGGCCAAGGGTCATTTCAGGATGGCCATCACGGCCATCATGGTGGCCATGACCTCAGACTGAGAGTGATCCCTGTAGATTCCAGATCTGCAGCCAGGCTTGGGAGCTGCTCTTCGGAATACGCCTCAGCGACTAAGGTACCTGACTTTGCAGCTCCTCCTAAAGAGGTAGAGCCCGTTTCCCTTCCCCCTGAATCTGGGCTGGCCTGGTGACTTGTGCAAGTGCCCACCAGAGCTGCTAGATCTTTAAAGAGAAACCAGCAATCTGGAATTTTTGTTAATCTCTGGATGTTTTTTTTTTTTTTGAGATGGAGTCTCGCTCTGTCACCCAGGCTGGAGTGCGGTGGTGCGATCTTGGCTCACTACAACCTCCACCTCCCGGGTTCAAGCAATTCTCCTGACTCAGCCTCCTGAGTAACTGGGATTACAGGCTCCCACCACCAAGCCTAATTTTTGTATTTTTAGTAGAGACGGGGTTTTGCCATGTTGGCCAGGCTAGTCTTGAACTCCCGACCTCAGCTGATTCATCCGCCTCCACCTCCCAAAGTGCTGAGATTACAAGCATGAGCCACTGCACCCGGCCCTTATTTATTTTGAAATCTCTTGACTTTTAAACATGGGTAACTAATTTGAATTCTATAAAAATACTGTGAGGAAAACCTAAGCCCTGGTCATTCAAAGTATGGTCAGGGGCTGGGCGCAGTGGCTCGAACCTGTAGTCTCAGCACTTTGGGAGGAAAAGGCAGGAGATTCACTTGAGGCCAGGAGCCTGGGCAACACAGTGAGACCCCTTCTCCGCAAAAAATTTTTAAAAATTAGCTGGGTGGCCGGGCGCGGTGGCTCAAGCCTGTAATCCCAGCACTTTGGGAGGCCAACACAGGCAGATCACGAGGTGAGGAGATCGAGACCATCCTGGCTAACATGGTGAAACCCCGTCTCTACCAAAAAATACAAAAAACTATCCAGGCGAGGTGGCGGGCGCCTGTAGTCCCAGTTACTGGGGAGGCTGAGGCAGGAGAATGGCGTGAACCCAGGAGGCAGAGCTTGCAGTGAGCTGAGATCCAGCCACCGCACTCCAGCCTGAGCAACAGAGGGAGACTCTGTCTCAAAAAAAAAAAAAAAAAAAAAAAAAAAAAAAAAAAAAAATTAGCTGGGCATGGTGGCATGTGCCTATAGTCCTAGCTACTTGAGGCTGAGGTGGGAGAATCACTTGAGCCCAGGAGGTCGAGGTTGCAGTGAGCCGACATAGTGCCATTGCACTCCAGCCAGGGCAACAGAGAGAGACCCTGTTTCTAAGAAAGACAAGAAGTGTGGTCTGGGGACCTGAAGCATCAACATCGCCTGCAAGCTTGTTGGAAATGCAGAATTGCTTGCCTCACCCCAGGCCCAAATCTGCATTTTAACAACATCTCCTTGTGACCTGTGCATATTCAAGTTTGAAAAGCACTGGATTAAACAAGCAGGGAAGGGGACTTGGCTCCGGGACACCACTGTGACTTGTTTCGGGATAAGCTACACCTGCTAAGCCCCAGTGCGCCCTGAAGTCCATGATTCCGAATCCAGACACCACCTGCTGGCTCCTTGTATTATATCAATTTATTCAAGTGATTAAAAAAACTTCTTGGCAGCAGGATGACAAAATAGGTCTGTAAACATGATTTCATCCCCCGTCCTTCTTCCAAGGAGTTTCCTCTGACAGGAAATCGAATTCTAGTTGGCAAGTCCTGTGATGAGGTGTGTAGAAAAGGGGTCCTGTGTCACCGCCGGGAAGGCAGACTCGTCCCTTTAACCCACCCCAGCCGGCGCGCTGGCCGGGATGTGCTGTTTTGTCGTGACGTGGTCACTGGGCTTGGTTCATTGGCAGCCCCTCCCCCTTCCCCAGGAGGTGGGAGACTCTTTGGCAGTGCAGCAGCCCTCCCGGGGGCACAGGCTTCTCAGCAGCGGGCACAGGCTTCTCAGCAGCAGACACAGGCAGGCAGGAAGCAGGCGGCTGAGTCTTTCCAGGGAGCACGGTATTGCTAGGGTCACAGCTGCCCTGGCAGGTGGCCAGGTGAGGGGCTGAGGCACAAGTGCTATCAGGAACTTGGCTGCCCCACAGGGGCTGAGGACACCCAGATGGTCCACACCAGTGGCCTTGAAATTTCCCCTGCAGAAGCCAGACGGTGGGGAAACAAGCTTTCGGGACATGCCACCCCGGGTAGCTCAAGGCTTCAGTCCTTGAAGGGGTTGTGGGCGCCCCCTGGCTGCTCCTTCTCTATGGCCAGAAGCTCCCCGTTCATCTCCTGCAGTGGGTGGTAGGCATAGTCCCCACGCAGGTGCCGGTTCCTCTCTGCTCTGGACAGGAGCAAGGACAGGTTCGCTGAGATGCTGAGCAGCAGGAGGAAGGCCAGCGCCAGGGTGAGGGCTAGCCAGGCGGTCCTGCAGACAGGAGAGAAGCCCCCAGTGGGGGACTGCTGGGTGGACTCGGGGCTGGGGAAGCACTGGAGGGGCTTTCCTCTACCAGTAGAGACAGCACTCAATCAGATGCCTCCAGGGACCACACAGGGAATGTTTTGAGCAAAATGGACGAGGTGGGGTTGGGGCAACGTTTAAGACGTGTAGGGAACAGCAGAGGCAGTCATGACATGCAATGCAGGTCCATGCTGCCCCATCTCCTGATTTTTTTTTTTTTTTTGAGGTAGAGTCTCATTCTGTTGCCCAGGCTGGAGTGCAGTGGCGCGATCTCGGCTCACTGCAAGCTCCGCCTCCCGGGTTCAAACGATTCCCCTGCCTCAGCGTCCCGAGCAGCTAGGACTACAGGCTTGAATGACCATGCCCGGCTAATTTTCATAATTTTAGTAGAGACCAGGTTTCACCATGTTGGCCAGGCTGGTCTTGAACTCCTGACCTCAAGTGATCCACCCACCTCAGCCTCTCAAAGTGCTAGGATTACAGGTGTGAGCCACCACACCTGGCCTGATATTTTAAGAGAAGCCACTAAAGAAGTTTTTAAGGCTGGGCGTGGTGCTCACGCCTGCAATCCCAGCACTTTGGGAGGCTGAGGCGGGTGGATCACTTGAGGTCAGGAGTTCAAGACCAGCCTGGGCAACATTGTGAAATCCCGTCTCTACTAAAAATATGAAAATTAGCCGGGCACCTGTAATCCCAGCTACTAAGGAGACTGAGGCAGAAGAATCGCCTGAACCCAGGAGGCGGAGGTTGTGGTGAGCTGAGATCACACCACTGTACTCCAGCCTGGGTGACAGAGTGAGACTTCATCTCAAAAAAAAAAAAAAAGTTTAAAAACATGTGAATGTTACTGCTTTTCAGATGCTGCTAATATATTTTAAATTTTTAAAAATTGTGTAAGCCAAATAAAACACAACTGGAGGCTTGGCATGGGGGCTGGGAGGCCAAGGTGAGAGGATCACTTGAGCCCAGGACTGTGCACCTCATCTGTGCAACACAGTGAGATCCTATCTCTAAAAAACAGTAAAAAATAAAATTAGCTGGGTGTGGGGGTATGTGCCTGTCGTCCTAGCTACTTGGGAAGCCCAGGCGGGAGGATCGCAGTGAGCTGACTGTACCACGGCACTTCCGCCTGGACGACAGAATGAGGAAACGCCCTGCCCCCACCCTGAGATCTCATCTAGCCCAGTTTGCATTCTGAGCTCCAAGGGAGATGCTGACAATAGAGGCTGGGCACTCAGAGGCCCTGGGCTCTGCTCCAGAGTCCCCAAAGCAGATAGTGGGGAGAGCTGGTTCCCCCTCCTCTAAGGCAGGGAGCTGGCAGGGGACAAGGGTGAAGATGGACCTCACAGGGGACGGGTGCAGGAGAGAAGGGGGATTCCTCCCATCTTGGCCCCAGTGCCCACAGAAGCACCTACCTGCTGAAAAAGGAGAGTTCTCCCGCCCTCAGGGTGGCTTCAGATGGCTGGAGACACTGCTTTACTGTAACATACCAGAGACAGACTGAAGGGGCCGCAGCAGGAGCGTCTGCCCATACCCCCTCCCCTCGGAGGGGCAGGTACCTCCAGAGATGCTGCAGTTGCCAGTCTTGGGGTCACAGGGACAATGGTGCTCACACTCACAAGGCCTCTGGCAGCCCGGCCCGTGCCAGCCAAGGGGACACTCTATGGAAAGGAGATGGGAGAAGGGAGGAGAGAGGACAGAGGTTGGGGCCTCCCATGTCATAGCCTTTCTTGACAGGACAGGATACCTGCCCTGCCCCATGTGTACAGAGCTGGGCTAAAGGCGAAGCATCCCCTGCTCTCCCTGGGCTAGCCCCTGAATGTGACCTTATTTGGAATCAGAATCTCTGCAGAGGTACTTCAGTTAGGATCTCAAGATGAGATCATCCCGGATTTAAGGTGGGCACTGGAGCCCGAGCCCTTTGTGGAATGGGCCACAGCAGCCACAGGGAATCATGCAGTGGCTTGTAGGTGAGGCAGGGGCAGAAGACAAGAGGCAAGCTGTTCTCAGACCAGAAGTTGGGGACAGAGGCAGCAGAGGGCTAGTGGGGCTGCCAGGGCCACCGTCCCCCCACCCGCCAGTGGCGTGGCGGCTCCTACCTTCACTGCAGTTGGACCCGGTCCAGCCGGCATCGCAGCGGCAGCCAGCTGCCGAGATAAGACCGGGGAGGCCAGGTGAGGGCCCAGGGCAAGGCAGGGCCGGGCAGAGACCCCTCCCCAGAACCCCCACTCACTCTCTGTGCACAGCCCGTGCTGGCTGCAGTTAGAGGGGCCACAGTCCAGCTCGCCGCAGCTGGGACCCCGCCAGAAGTGCCCGGTGCACTGGCAGTGCCCGTCCACGCAGGTCCCGTGGCCGTGGCAGTCAGGCGGCTGGCAGCGGGGTTCGTGCACACACACCACGGTGGACACTTGGCGGGGACAGCGCCACATGTTGTCCTGGCTGTAGAGGGATGTGATGTGTGAGGAGAGGCCACGCCCAGACGGCCCTTTCTTTAACTCCCTCCAGGGCAGCCTCCACCGCCCCTCTCTCCATTCTTGTCTGTCTGCCTCCCTACCTATGAGATGGGGTCTATTTATTTCTGAGATGAGCTACTGTGATCCTTCCACCTGAACCTCCTGAGCAGCTGTAACCATAAGATGGGCGCCATCACACCCAGCTAATTTTTTTTATTCTTTGTAGAGATGGGGTCTCACTATGTTGCCCAGGCTGGTCTTGAACTCTTGGGCTCAAGCAATCCTCCCACCTCGTCCTCCCAAAGCACTGGGATTCCAGGCGAGAGCCCCTGTGCCCAGCCCCTCTCCAGCCTTTTATAGGTTCCTCTGCTTCCTACAATCCCTCCCAGCCCTAGGCCTTTCACATGTGATGCCGTCTGCCCGGAAGAGTCTCCCACCCCCACCCCACTACTACCTCCTTCAAATCTGTTCTTATTCTGTTATCCTCAGGGAGGTCTTTGTTGGCCGACTGACCCCTGTTCCTAGGCCGGGGTAGTACTGGCATCTTGGGGGAGGGACTGTAGCAATTTCTACTCACTCTTGAACCCCCAGGGCCTGGCACACAGCAGGCACTCACTATTGGCTGAATGAGACAGTCTGGGGCAGACCTGGACTGCAGCCCTCATGATGGCGGCTTTCACGTGCTTACCAGTGATCTGACGGGTAACTGGCCAAGGTCCCATTGAGCACGAAGGTGGCAGAGCCACCCCCATCCAGGTTGATGGCGTTGACCACGTCCTGTTTCAGCAGGAACTCCGCCATTTCCCACAGGTTGATGCTGCAGCACAAAGTGTCATTGTTCAGGCTCAGCGCCCACCATCGTTTCCGATTTAACTCCTTTTCCTTCCACAGTGCACAGCGTCACGCCCACAGTGCAGGCACATTTCTAAGCGGCCCCCATCCTCAAGCATGTCTTGTCTTAGCCCCCAGAAGCTGTGAACACGTGAGATCACACCCATGCCTGTGCTGTTACATGGCATAAGCATCCTTAAGGGAGGGGAAACGGGCTGGAAGATCTGGGTGGGGCCACTGGAATCACAGGAGCCGTTCAACGCAGAGAACCTTCTCTGGCTGGTGGCAGAAAAGGAAGTGAGATTTGAAATACGAGGGGGAGAGGGTGGGCTGGACGACTGGGGGAGGGGACACACGTGGGAAGGAACCTGGACAGCTTGAAAGACCTGAGGCCCCAGACTGCGGCTAGCAGGGAAACTAAGACCTCAGTCCCACAACTGAGGGGACGTGGATTCTGCCAATAACCTAAACAAGAGGATTCTTTCCAGATCAGAGAGCCCTGCCTGACCAGCATCTTGGGTTTGTCCATGGGATACCCTGAACATAGAACATTCTAAGTCGACCAGCCTGGCCAACATGATAAAATCCTGTGTCTACTAAAAATACAAAAATTAGCCAGATGCGGTGACTCATGTCTGCAATTCTAGCACTTTGGAAGGCTGAGGTAGATGGATCACCTTAGGTCAGGAGTTCGAGACCAGCCTGGCCAACATGATGAAACCCCATCTGTACTAAAAATATAAAAATGAGCCGGGCGTGGTGGCGGGTGCCTGTAATCCCAGCTACTCGGGAGGCTGAGGTGGGAGGATCACTTGAACCCGAGAGGTAGAGGTTACAGTGAGCTGAAACTGCACCACTGCACTCCAGCCTGGGCGATGGAGTAAGACCCTGCCTCAAATAAACAAACAAAAGAACGTTCCCTGTTGAGTGTTGCTAAACTTGTGCTAGTTATGCAGCCAGAGCAAACCAATACACTCTCTTTACAGGGGATAGAAATGCGGCTGAGGGAGGCTGAGTGACTTGTCTATGGCATAGGATGGTTGAGCTGGGGTTGGAACCAAGGCCTTCTCCCTGCTAACTTTGTGACCATTTCCTTGTATCCTAACTAGGGTTCAGGAAAGGTGAGGCCTAAAGCTGGAGATGATGAATTCTTGGAATCGGGAAAGATCTCAGGACCCTCATCCTGTGGGAGGGTAGGTGGGGGGGCCCTGGGAGGGGGGTCAGATAGGTATGAACATCGCAGAAAGCAGGTCGAGTCAGAGGGTCAACGTCTGGCTGTCATTGGGTCAACGTTCCTCCCAGCAGGACTGAGCCCCAGCCAGGGGGCCTCAGCTCCCAGGACTCACCCACGCTGCTCCGTTTGGCCGTCTGCATGAAAGAGCACCAGTTGCCCTTTCCGGTCGTGGCCAATGGCCGTCCTGGCTGATATCACATTCACAAATTTGCTAAAGGAACCTGAAGGAGAAGCAGCCTGGCTGATCACCGGCCCCTTGGGAGGCCTCCTGCTTCTTGCCTAACTCCACTTCCCACTGGTCTGAGGTACCCGCTACTTCCCTGGGAGGCATAGCAGCCTCCTGGCTCATCTCGCTGCCTCCCCTCTGCATATCCCGGTCTCCCTAGGACAGCCAGGGGGGCTCTTCTTGCAGGTAAACCAAGCTATGCCAGCCTCCAGGTGAAGACCCTCTAATGGTTTCCCTGTTCTTTTATTTCTTTTTTATTTTTATTTTTTTTTTGAGACGGAGTCTCGTTCTGTCGCCCAGGCTGGAGTGCAGTGGCCGGATCTCAGCTCACTGCAAGCTCCGCCTCCCAGGTTCACGCCATTCTCCTGCCTCAGCCTCCCGAGTAGCTGGGACTACAGGCGTCTGCCACCTCGCCCGGCTAGTTTTTTGTATTTTTTAGTAGAGACGGGGTTTCACCGTGTTAGCCAGGATGGTCTCGATCTTGTGACCTCATGATCTGCCTGTCTTGGCCTCCCAAAGTGCTGGGATTACAGGCTTGAGCCACCGCGCCCGGCCATGGTTTCCCCTGTTCTTAGAACAAGATCCAAAGAGCCAGCATGCCCTCCCCAGCCTCCTCCTCCTCCTGCCTCAGCTCCGGGGCGTCCCCTCACCACCCTGCAGCCACTTTGCACTTCCTGTTCCCTCTGGCTGAGAACTGCTTTTCTCTAGCTTGCTCCTTCGTCAGATCACCTAGTTAGTGAGGCCTTCCTTGACAGCCTACTCTTATTTTTTTTTTTTTGAGACAAAGAGTCTCGCTGCCTTGCCCAGGCTGGAGTGCAGTGGCGGGATCTCAGCTCACTGCAACCTCCGCCTCCCAGGTTCAAGCAATTCTCTTGCTTCAGCCTCCCAAGTAGCTGGCACACAACACCACGCCTGGCTAATTTTTGTGTTTTTTTTGTAGAGATAGGTCTCACTATGTTGCCCAGGCAGGTCTTGAACTCCTGGGCTCAAGCACTCCTCCTGCCTTGGCCTCCCAAAGTGCTGGGATTACAGGTGTTAGCCACCACACCTAGCTTACTGCCCACTCTAAAACAGCCCATGCCCACATCAGGGCTATGGTATCCTGTCCCTACCCCAGTATTCCGCATCCCAGTGGTTCTCAACCTTGAGTGTTGGTCAGAATCACCACGGAGGCCCGTTAAAACACAGACTCTTGGGCCTTGCCTCTGATTCTGCAGGTCTGAGGTGGGTGGGGCTTTGGAACAAGCTCCTGGGCCACGCTGATGTTGCAGGTCCATGAAGATTTTTTTCTCTTCACTTTTCTCTTCCTGTACCCATGGCTCCTGTCCCCATCTCTCCCCTTTCCCCCAACTTTATTTTTGTTTCTGAGCACTTACCAATTGTTTTCAGCACATTCTATAACTGTTTTCTGTCTTATATATTGAATAGAAGCCTATCTTCATCCCCATGAATCCCCAGTACCCAGAGTAGTGCTGGGCACAAAGTAGCTGCTCAATACTTGAAAGACTTAAGAACAGCTCCGCCCAGCCCACTGGTCCTGGTTTTCAAGATAGCTGTTGTCAACAGCCTCCCCATCCAACCTGTCTCCTGTGTCTCGTCGCACTCTGTGGCTTGGCTCTCGTTGATGTAGATGCTTCCATTACGAATCAGCCACACGACCCCACTCAGCAGCTGCACAAATGGGTTCTCAGTGTCCAGCACCTCCTCCTCAGACAGGTACCTGGATCCGGGGAAGGTGGGAAGCTCACTCACCAGCAGGAGCAACTGCAGAGAGTCAGGCTGTTTCTCTCTGGCTGCTACATTCCTCCTCGTGCCCCAGGAACCTGCTGGGGCGGATCACTTGAGGTCAGGAGTTTGAGACCAGCCCCGCCAATATGGTGAAAACCCGTCTCTACTAAAAATACAAAAATTAGCTGGGCGTGGTGGTACACGACTATAGTCCCAGCTATTCCAGAGGCGGAGGCAGAAGAATTGCTTGAACCTGGGAGGCGGAGGTTGCAGTGAGCCAAGATGGTGCCACTGCACTCCAGCCTGGGCGACAGAGCAAGACTCTGTCTCAAAAAGAAAAAAACCACAAAATCATCAGTCTTGATGAGTTGATGTTTCTGACACCCCACTCCTTTTTCAGTCCCTCTCACACACAAGCCCCCGAGCCTCCGACCTTTGTGCTCGGGGTTCCTTTGGACTGAAATGCTCTTCCTCCCCTCCTCCAGTTCTGTCCTTGACTCAAAGGTCACCTTGGAGAAGCCTGTTCCAGATCACCCTCCCTAAAATCAACACTGTATTTACAACCGGTTCACCCCGTTGGTTGCTTTGCTGCATACACAGCAATCAGAATGTATGTTAGCTATTTACCCGGATTTGGTTGATTTTTCTAGTAATGTGGGAGGTCTGTTAAGGCAAAGACTGTGTTGTTCAGGGTTATCTCACCAGGGCGCAGCACATTGCCTGATACAAGCAAGTGCTCAATGATACTGAATGATGAATAAACTCTGCAAGGAAGCGATTCCTATACCCATTCTGCAGATGAGGAAACAGAGGCTCAACTTGGTTAAATGACTTGAACATGGAGGCACGGCTATAACCCAAATCTCAACCCCTCTGCCCTCGACAGCACGGGGCTCCCTGCCTCCTCACCCGACGACCAGGGTCCCGTCGCGGCGGATCCCGAACTGCGCGTTCTGCAGCCCCCCGGAGCTGCTCACCCGCCGCTCGTCGCTCACCACGTTCCCCAGGCACTCGCCCGTGTTCATGCGGAAGAAGCCGCCGTTCTGGGCGACGCGGCAGCCGGCCGCCCGCGCCGTCTCCTCCACGGTGGCGCGTCGTCTCGCCGCGCAGCCGCCGGGCCCACCGGGCTCTAGTACCGAGAAGGTGAGCAGGGGCGCAACGGCCCGCGTCAGGTGGCCGGCCACCGCGCGGTCCCTAAAGTGTGACACGAAGCTTCGCACGGCCAGACCGTCGGCGCCGGGGGTCGCGGGGGTCGGAGGCCAACTCTCGTGCTCGCGGCGGCCGGCGCGCACCCGTGTGCAGTCCCGGGGGAGGCGCGCGCGCGCGCGTGGATAGGGCAGCAGCAGGTCGTCGTCGCGGGAGGCCCTGCGGGGACGGGCGGCCGTGAGTTTGGGGGGCTGTCCTCGTGAGCTCTGAGGACGGGCGGGGGCCCCCGAACCAGGCTCGCCCCGGGAGCTGCACTCACCCCGAGTCGAGGCCGCCGGACGCTTCCCAGAGGAAGCCGAGTAGCGCAAGCCGGAGGAGAAGCCAACGACCCGTGGAGGCCGCCATGTTGAACCGGGGCCTCAGGTCACGTGGGGTGGCCTCACGTGACTCAAGTCCCGGGCTGGCCGCTTTTAGCTTGGACTAAATTATCTGTGCTCTTCCGGGGAGGTCGGGCGGTGCTAGTGATGGTAACTTTTTATCTCCATGTTATCTCAAATCTACAGGAAGTTACAAGGATAAAGAAGTTACAAGCATAAAGAACTCTCGTAGAACTTTTATTCTTGTTTAGCAGTTGTTTAGGCTTGCCTGATTTACGCAATCATTTGTACTTCGTTTTTTTTCCCTGAACCAATTGCAACCAAATTGCAGACATCATAATCCTTTACCCCATACCTCCCTATGCATCTCCTAAGAACAAGGGCTTTTTTTAAACCACAGGGCAAATATCATTAGGACAACCCCCACTGACACAGTTCTGTGATCTTATCCACAGCTAACCTTCAGTTGTCCCTCTCAGTTGTCCCTCTAATGTCTTTTTTCTTTTCTTCTTCTTTTTTTTTTTTTCTTTTTGGCTACCCCTGAGCCTGTAATCCAGGAGTTGCTTTTAGTTGTCATGTCACTTTGATCTCTTATTCTGGAAGGCTCCTCAGCCTTTTGTCTTTTGCGACCTTGGCATTTTTGAAGACAGCCCAGCTACATAATTTGTGTGACTCAGTGCGAAATGAAAACGTGGGGACACTTGCCAAAAAAACCCAGAAAACTATTAAGAATTTCAAGATAGAGCAAATGGTTGCAGCAAGCCAGGGTCCTTCTGAGTGAGGCCATGAAGCTGACACTGAGTATAGAAGCCAGTTTATTTTGTAGCATGTGCTTCAAGCTTCCTTTGAGAGGATTCGTCTCTTCAGCCCTCTTGTATCCAGGGTTGGGTGATGTCTTGGTGCCAGTGCAGTGCATGGGCCACTCCAGGAGCCACAGCAAGTCTAGTTGGCTTGATACTGTTGCAGTCTTGCCAATGCACCTTAATGTAGCAGTTTCTACTTGTCTGAACTAGTACCAGGGGTTCTTTGTCCTACCTCCAAGAAAACTAAGGAGTGTGGACACAAAGGTGGGGTTGCAGTGAACGTTTAATAAGGGAAAGAAGAAAGTCCTCCGCAGTGGAGAGGGGAGTCCGAGTGGATTGCCGGGTTACAGCTGAATGCGAAAAGCTTGTTTTTTTTTTTTTTTTAAAGACAGAGTTTTGCTCTTGTCGCCCAGGCTGGAGTGCAGTGCTGCGATCTTGGCTCACTGCAACCTCCACAACCTCCGCCTCCTTGGTTCAAATGATTCTCCTGCCTCAGCCTCTCGAGTAGCTGGAATTATAGACATGCGCCACCATGCCCGGCTGATTTTTGTATTTTGGGTAGAGACGAAGTTTTACCATGTTGGCCAGGCTGGTCTCAAACTCCTGACCTCAGGTGATCCGCCTCCCTTGGCCTCCCAAAGTGCTGGGATTACAGGCGTGAGCCACTGTGCCTGGCCGCAAAAAACTTCTATAAGACACTGCTCTCCTTCCGGTAAAGCTTAGTAACTTTTTTTTTTTTTTTTTTGAGACGGAGTCTTGCTCTGTGCCCCAGACTGGAGTGCAGTGGCGCAATCTCGGCTCACTGCAAGCTCCGCCCCCAGGGTTCACACCATTCTCTTGCCTCAGCCTCCTGTGTAGCTGGGACTACAGGCGTCCGCCACCACGCCTGGCTAATTTTCTTGTATTTTTAGTAGAGACGGGGTTTCACCGTGTTAGCCAGGATGGTCTCGATCTCCTGACCTCGTGATCCGTCCGCCTCGGCCTCCCAAAGTGCTGGGATTACAGGCTTGAGCCACCGCGTCTGACCAAACTTAGTAACTTCTTATCAGTAAAGCTGCCGGTGCAAGTCCCCTTATCTTATGCAGCTGTGGGTATGTCTCTAGGCAAGTGCAAATCACTGCTTCTCTTGTGTAACTGTGGGTTTGTTTTAGATAAGGCCCCCTCCTCCCTGTGCCCGTTTCCATGGAGCCCACAGTGTATATGCCTGAAAAAGGGAGGAAACTTTTTCCCGGGAGCCTGCTAATTATACAAAGAACAGAGGGCTTTTGCGCTGGACCCTGTTTGCTTATCTGTGTGCAGGTCCAGCCTGAGTTTTTTCCCAGGTTGTTTTATTTTTGCCAGTTGCTGTGACTTTTCAGGCAGGCCACTTCTGAGGTGGGAATTTCCCCTAACGGATTTTTCTTTTCCTTCTCCCTCACTACCACAGGTATAGGGGCACACAGGTATAGGGGCCAGGCCAGCCCCTTTTCATCCGCAGTCAGCGCTTCTGTGCTTGATCTCAGGCCCCTCTTCGAGCCACTGCTCCTTTGAGCCAGTGGACGGTGAGGGTTACTGAATTCAGAGAGTGTCCCCCCCAAACTCATGTCCTTACCAGAACCTCAGAATGTGAATGTATTTGGAACCTGGGTCTTTGCACATGTAGTTAGTTAAGATGAGGTCATACTGGAGTAGGGTGGGCCCTGAATCCAATCTGAACGGTGTTCTTGTAAAAGACACAAATGGACACAGAGGAAAGGTCCTATGAACACAGGCAGAGATTGGAGTGATGCAGTCATAAGTCAAAGAATGCAAAGATTGCTAGCAGCCACCAAGAGCTAGGAGAGAGGCGTGGGACAGACTCTTGAACTTTGACAGAGAACATGGTCATACTGATGTCGTGCTTTTGGAAACTAATATAATTCAGGGACCTCAAAGGGGTCCCGGGGGCAGCTCTGACGCTCCTAGTTCACTTTCTTTAACCACGTACAAAATGATTGCTCCTCCCAGAGGCTTAAATGACCTGGCCTGACGCAAATATATTGATGTGAAGGGAGTATATCTTTCTGATCTTTGCATTGGGCCACTAAAAATAACCAGCAGAGGAACCCAGGCCTGACGCCTACTCCCTGCCTCTGGAAGCGCTCTTTTTTCTGCCTCAGTGAGGAGTTGCAGGAACAGGCAGTCTTTGGCAAGTTCTGACTTCGGTTTTCTCCCTACTTTGAGGCTTGCGACTCCTTTGCCAAGTTTTTCTAAGCACATAATGGGTGCCACAGAAATTCTGCATTTGAACAGAGCAGCCCACATCCACAGTTCTCGCCACAGCTGCTAACAAAGCCAAGGGTTTTCTTTTTTGTTTTTCAGCCTGGAATACTTTTGTCCCCTCGTAGCATCCTCGTCTGAGTTCCACCATCATTTGTGTGTTCAACAGGCTGAGCACCTCGTATATGCTCCATTGCTGATGATCCCTGCCTTCATGGGGCTTAGATTTTCAGGGGGAAACAGACATGAAACAGTTATGAGATGAATGCAAGAAGCAAAGGGCAGGACCCCGAGAGAAGGAGGTTGCAGGTGTGGCAGGGAAGCCTCTCCAAGCCCATTTAGACTGGTTTGAAGGAAAGAAAAGAAGGTGCAGCTGTGGGCAGATCAGGGCCAGAGCCTGAGGTGGGAAACAGCTTGGCAGGTGCAGCAGGAAGATCCACCTGGTGGGAGAGGAGGGCCATGGGGGAGGGGCTGGAGGTGGTGAGCAGGGTTGAGGTGGGAGGGCCAGGCCAAGGCCAGATCCTACATGCAGGGATCCAGTGAAATGAGTATGGATTTCAGCCAAAGTGAAATAGCCATTGGAAGGTTTTTTAAAAACTTTATTAAGATATAATTTACATACTGTAAAATTCTTCTGCTTTAAGTGTACAATGCAATGATTTTTAGTGAATATACATCGATATTCCAGCATCACCATTATCCAGTTTTAGGATTTTTTTTTTATCACCCAAAAAAGTTCTGTCATGTAATTCTATTATTATTATTACTATTATTTTTGAGACGGAGTCTCGCTCTGTTGCCCAGGCTGGAGTGCAGTGGCCGGATCTCAGCTCACTGCAAGCTCCGCCTCCCGGGTTCACGCCATTCTCCTGCCTCAGCCTCCCTAGTGGCTGGGACTACAGGCGCCCGCCACCTCTCCCGGCTAGTTTTTTGTATTTTTTAGTAGAGACGGGGTTTCACCGTGTTAGCCAGGATGGTCTCGATCTCCTGACCTCGTGATCTGCCCGTCTCGGCCTCCCAAAGTGCTGGGATTACAGGCTTGAGCCACTGCGCCCGGCCGTAATTCTATTATTTAGAGACAGGATCTCGTTCTGTTGCCCAGGCTGGAGTACAGTGGTGCAATCATGGCTCACTGCAGCCTCGACTTCTTGGGCTCAAGCAATCCTCCCGCCTCAGCCTCCTGAGTAGCTGGGACTATAGGTGTGCGCCACTACGCTCAGCTAATTTTTGTATTTTAGTAGAGATGTGGTTTCACCATATTGGTTGGCCAGGATGGTCTCGATCTCTTGACCTTGTGATCCGCCTGCCTTGGCCTCCCAAAGTGCTAGGATTACAGGCTTGAGCCACTGCACCCGGCCAACCTCGGGGAATCTTAAGGGACAAATAAAATTTAACCAGATTCGGGGTGGGGGCAGATTCGCAATTGCAAAAATGTGGAGCCAGCCCAAATGCCCATCAATCAACAAGTGGATAAACATCATATATATATGATGGAATACTACTCAGCCATAAAAAGAAATGAATTAATGGCATTCGCAACCACCTGGATGGGATTGGAGACTATTATTCTAAGTGAAGTAACTCAGGAATGGAAGACCAAACATCGTATATTTTCACTTATAAGTGGGGAGCCAAACTATGAGGATGCAAAGGCATAAGAATGATACAATGGTGCCGGATGCGGTGGCTCACACGTCTGTAATCCTAGCATTTTGGGAAGCCGAGGTGGGTGGATCACCTGAAGTCAGGAGTTCAAGACCGGTTTGGCCAATGCCGTGTCTATTAAAAATACAAAAATTAGGCTGGGCGCGTTGGCAGGTGCCTGTAATCCCAGCACTTTGGGATGCTCAGTCAGGTGGATTGCCTGAGTTCAGGAGTTCGAGGCTAGTCTGGGCAATACGGTGAAACTCTGTCTCTACTAAAGCACAAAAAATTAGCCAGGCGTGGCGGTGTGCACCTGTAGTCACAGCTACTCGGGAGGCTGAGGCAGGAGAATTGTCTGAACCCAGGAGGCGGAGGTTTCAGTGAGCCTAGATCACGCCACTGCACTCCAGCCTGGGGGACAGAGCAAGACCCCGTCTCAAACAACAAACAAACAAACCCCAAAATTAGCCAGGTGTGGTGGTGCGTGCCTGTAATCCCCAGGTACTCAGGAGGCCTCAGCACAAGAATCAGTTGAACCCAGGAGGCAGAGGTTGCAGTGAGCCGAGATCGCCCGCCACTGCACTTCGGCCTCAAAAAAAGAAAAAAAGTTACAATGGAATTTGGGGACTTGGGTGGGAAAGAGTGGGAAGGAGGTGAGGGATAAAAGACTACAAATTGGTTTCAGTGTATACTGCTCAGGTGATGGGTGTACCAGAATCTCTCAAATCACCACTCATGTAACCGAATAACACCTATTCCCCAGAAACCTATGGAAATAAAAAATAGAGAATAGGTGTAAACCCGGAAAAAGCAGGGATACTGGGGGGACGTTGCCCAAGTCAGTCTTCCTGGCTCTGGTGGGCGAGGGGGGCAGAGACTTAGCCGCTGAGAGACGGGAGTGGGTAAGCAGGCATGAAAGGATGGCTTGAACTTGCCCCAGCTCTCACTAATCCCTTCCCACCCTCTCTTGCTCTCTCAGACCTCATTCCAAGCAATGGTTCTGCAGACACTGTTCTCACAACTGCTTCACACTGAAGTGACATGATGGAGAAAGTCTTAACTGATTCCTTTTCCTGTGTGTATTTACGTCTTCAGAGGAAACACTTTCAACCAGACATGGTGGCTCATGGCTGTAATCCCAGCAGAGGCAGGAGGATTGCTTGAGCCCAGGAATTCCAGGTCAGCCTGGGCAACACAGCAAGACCCTCATCTTAAAAAAAAGAAAAAAAAAAAAAAAGAGGGGCCAGGCATGCTGGCTCATGCCTATTTGCTGACTCAGCAATTTGGGAGACCAAGGCGGGCAGATCACCTGAGGTCAGGAGTTCGAGACCAGCCTGGCCAAATGGGGAAACACCGTCTCTACTAAAAATACAAAAATTAGCTGGGTGTGGTGGCATGTGCTTGTAATCCCAGCTACTCAAGAGGCTGAGGCAGGAGAACTGCTTGGACCCAGGAGGTGGAGGTTGTAGTGATCTGAGATCATGCCACTGTACTCCAGCCTGGGTGACAGAGTGAGACTCTGTCTCAAAAAAAAAAAAAAAAAAAAAAAAAAAAGGAAAAGCTTTAAGAACATGATGACTTAATGGAATTACTTGTTTACAGTGGGATTTTATACCTTGAGCTGGGAGCCGGAAGGAATGCAAGGACTGACCAAGGATTGTGGCAGGGGCACATAGAGCCACCATGGGCCGGGTGCTCCCACCAATGAGGGCCTCTCTCTTGGGCTGTGTATTTGGAGGGCAAGGAAAGAAGGCCTTGATGAAGCCCTGAGGTGGGGTTTGTGCTGGGGGACCTGCGTTTCCATCCCTCTCTCATTTAACTTCAAGTCCCAAGCCTCCTTCTCTCCCTGTCTTCCTCCCACCCACTCCAGACAATCTGCCTGTGACTGGTTTTTCCGCTCTCTTTGCTACTTGAACAGGAGGCTGTCAGGAGCTATTCTGCTCCAACGAGGAGAACCAGTGACTCATTTGTGGGGTGCTCCTTGTCTTGACCTCGAGTTTTGTTTCTAGCCCTTTGGAGGGTTCCCTCTTTTTTCTTTTGAGACAAGTTCTTGCACTGTCAGCCAGGCTGGGATGCCATGGCATGCTCATAGCTCACTGCAGCCTTAACCTCCCAAGACTCAAGTGATCCTCCTGCCTCAGCCTCCCAAGTAGCTGGGACCACAGGCACAGGTCACCATGCCCAGCTGATTTTTGTGATTTTTTATGGATGTGGAATTTTGTCATGTTGCCCAGGCTGGTTTCCAAATCCTGAGCTCAAGCAATCCCCTCACCTTGGTCTCCCAAAATACTGGGATTCCAGTTGTGAGCCACCGTACCCGGTCATATGAATGGGCATTTGAGCAGAGACTGGGGCAAGGTGGAGTGTGAGTTATGTGGATGTCAGGGAAAAAGTATTTGGAAAGACAGGAGAGTCTTGCAAGGAACGTGAGCTCCGTGTGGGCTGGATATATCTGTTGAGTGGATAAATTCCTGGGAGCTTTTGGACTACAGTTTGGCTGTGGCTTGCTCCTGAGAAAGTTCTTTTTTTGTTTATTTGTTTTTGTTTTTTTGAGATGGAGTCTTGCTCTGTCACCCAGGCTGGAATGGAGTGGCGTGATCTTGGCTCACTGCAATCTCTGCCTCCAAGGTGCAAGCTATTCTCCTGCCTTAGTCTCCTGAGTAGCTGGGATTACAGGCAAGAGCCACCATGCCTGGCTCATTTTTATATTTTCAGTAGAAATGGGGCTTCACCATGTTAGCCAGGCTGGTCTTGAACTCCTGGCCTCAAGTGATCCGCCCGCCTTGAGAAAGTTCTTTTTAATTTTTGGTTTCACATCAGACCTTTACATAGAGGACCAGGCTGTGACCGAGTCATCAGGACAGGTCATCTGCTTCCCCACGGGTGTGGCTGGGCTGCAGGGACCTTGTTGCTGAGACTAGAAGCGGCTCGTTGAGGCAGGTGCTGCGTTCGTTTCTGGGGCTGCTGTAGCGAGGTACCATCGACTAGGGGCTTAAACCACCGAAATTTATGGTCTCACAGTTCAGGAGTGCCGGGATCATAGGCGTGAGCTAAGGATTCCCTTTCCTTGAAAATGACTGATAACGCTCCGCTTTCCGCTGCAGTCATTTCACCCTCTCCCTGGTTTGGTAACTGAAACCTTCTGAAATGAACCAGTGTCAGGCCCCCGTGAGGACTCCATCCCCAATTCAGGAAGCATAGAGGTGGAGCATAATTCCCCTGATTTGTTTACGTGCAGCCGACTTCTCTTAAGGTTGTGTGCCTGTTTCGGAAAACTTCTGTTTGCAAGGCAATGTGAAAGAAATCCTTAAAGCTCACGGAGTGCCAGGTGGATATGACATTCTGGTTCTTGGTTCCCCCAAGAAAACAGCAACCTCCAGAAAGCAAGTCAAACTTGTCAGCAGAATCCAGGGATGTTCCTCGAGGCCTGACAACTTAAGAGCAATCATGGGAAGGCATTCAGAGGTTCGCATCAGAGGATCAGGTCGAGGGAGCCTATCTCCTAAAGGAAAGATCGAGAAGAACCATGCCCCCCACTACCACCTGGGCTGCTCAGCCGGGCACAGAAGCAGCCGGGGATATTTTAATTCAGATGCTCACATATGATTCAGTTGCCACATGAGGATGATTCGCAGCGATTTTCCACCTTGAGGTAAAGCAGGACAATGCATGTAAAGAGGTTTGCATCCCCAGGACCGGGTTTTCAGCTGGTTTTTCTACCCCAGAGTCTAAGGCATGCAGGCTGTGTCATCAGCACCACAGACGGCCCCAGAACCCGTAATAACGTTCCAGAAGGTTTTATTGCTAAATTAGTGTCAGAGCTCCAGGGAACACATTCAGATATAGTCACACTGAGTCAGAGCTCGAGGGAAGAGCTGTAAGCTGGGAATGCGAGAACCGATGACAAGGCAGCGGCATCTTCTGGCAGCTTCCGGAGGAGCCCCCAGTTAATGTGACATCATCACTTGAGGCAGCAGGTAACTTTTACCTGGCACTTAGTGTGTTACAAGCACTGTTCCCAGTATCCTACAAACACAATACTCACAGCAGTGGAGGTTACATTGAGGTAGGGGCTGGGTTTTTTTTTTTTTTTTGACTCCCACTCTGTCGTCCAGGCTGCAGTGCAGTGGCACAATCATAGCTCACTGCAGCCTTGAACTCCTGGGCTCAAGTGATCCTCCCTCCTCAGCCTCCCGAGTAGCTGGGACTACAGCTGTTCACTCTTGCACCCGGTGAGGGTTTGTGGGGAGGTGTCTCGTTATGTTGCCCAGGCTGGTCTCAAGCTTCTGGATCCAAGTGATCCTCCCACCTCAGCCTCCCAAAGTGCTGGGATTATAGGGGCGAGCCACTGTGCCCCGCCACGGTAGTTGTTATTATTATCCCAATTTTACTGATGAGAAAACTGAGTCCCAGAGAAGTTGGTGACTTTGCTCAAGGACACACACAGCTGGGACTTGAATTCAGGCAGCCTGGCCACAGAACCCCACCATCAACCGCTACGCTATACTGTGTTTTGTAAAATGACATGATGGCCTCATGAGGCAGTGTAATGATACGGCAGAGTTTTGTGCTCAGGATGTAAAAATGAGTATGTGCTGCCTTTCATGGTCATCTCTTGAGTTCTGGCTCATGACCTGAACTATTCTTTTCCAAGACCCTTCCTTCTCCCACTAGGAAAGATACCATATTTGATACCTGAACAAATAGCCTTTAAGATACCAGTTTATGGGTCTTTTTAGAATTTGTGGCTGGGTGCAGTGGCTCATGCCTGTAATCCCAGCACTTTGGGAGGACAAGGCAAGAGGATCGCTTGAGGCCGGGAGTTCGAGACCAGCCAGGTCCATATAGTGAGACCCCATCTCTACAAAAAATTTAAAAATTAGCTTGGCATGGTGGCACACACCTGTTGTCCCAGCTACTCAGGAGGCGAGATGGGAAGATGGCTTGAGCCCAGGAGTTCAAGGCTGCAGTGAGCCTGGGTGACAGAGTGAGACCTATCTATTAATTAAAAAAAAATAAAGAAAGCAAAGAAAAAAGAATTTGTGTTGAGTGGGACTGGAAAGTTGAAACAGACCAAGAGGTTGTCCAAGGTTGTCCTCAAGGCTGAGAAACGACTCAACCCTAGGTCAGTTGCAGTCAAACTTTATTCATCTATTCACACCTGAGTCCCTCCCGGCCCCCACCTACCCTGGTCCTGCGTACTCAGGGCTTCCAAGATGGGGTGTCAGGGTGGCTTTGCTTCCAGATGTCTGCTTCCCAGGATGTGAGCCATGCCCTCCAGGATCTAAGGGATGAGGACTGAAGGGGTCTGTTCCTCCTCCAGGCAGCAGGCGTGGAAACATCCGTCTCAGGGGCTGCTTGGTGGTGGCGGTGTGGATGGGTGTGGCTCTCTGTTTGCCGGGGGGTATTCTGCCAGGATGTATAGGAAGCCACCCAGCGCTGCCACCGCTGTGGCTGTGTTGTGGGAGGAGCAGCCATCTGTGGGAAGAGAATGCCTGTGAGTGCTGGGTGGCAAGAACGTTGGCCTTTTAATCAACACAGTCCCATTGAAAGTGCGTTTCAGCCAGGCGCGGTGGCTCACGCCTGTAATCCTGCAGTTTGGGAGCCTGAGGTGGGCGTATCACTTGAGATCAGGAGTTCGAGACCAGCATGAGCAACATGATGAAACCCTGTCTTTACTAAAAAAATACAAAAATTACCCAGGTATGGTGGCAAGCACCTATAGTCTCAGCTACTTCGGAGGGTGAGGCAAGAGAATGACTTGAACCCAGGAGGCAGAGGTTGCAGTGAGCCGAGATCGCGCCACTGCACTCCAGCCTGGGCAACAGAGCGAGACTCTGTCTCAAAAAAAAAAAAAAAAAAAAAAAAAGTGCTTTGCAGATACCGTTTCAGGCAACTTGCAAGACACTGAGTGGGTGCTTCTGTGCTCCCTTAGGCCCCTTTTGCTGGGCCGGGTGCCCTTCCACCAGCCACTAAGGGCTCCCTTTTCTGGGAGGTATGTCCCTCCCAAATAACTTACCAATACAGGGATACAAAAGCCTGCCACCTTGTCCCAGGGGGATGCCTCTGTGGTGCAATTTATGCTCCAAGGCTCCCCTCCCATCCCTGAGGGGGGATCTGACTTGAGACCGCATCCTGTCCAGCTCCTGCCTGGCTTGGCCTGCTTCCCTGACTTACCTATCTCAATAAAGCACAGGCACCAGAATCCTGTCCCAGGTCCTGTGTAAGACCTTCTGAGATGGGGAAACTGAGGCTCGGGTAGCCGAGCTGAGCCTCCGGCCCTGGTGACTCCACAGCTCATTTTCTGACCCCAACCGTCTTCCTCTTAGTTGCCTGTGACTGCCTGGTCCCATGTGACCTCACGGTTCATGGAGTCAAGCGTCTCAGGCCTGAGCACTTGCCTGAGATAATAACCCTTAGATATAGTTAGTTCTTTGAGCTCAAAGTGGGCTGCACTCCTCTAGTCTCACAATCTATCCGCTTGTGGGAGGGACCCAGGAATTCTTTCTTCCCTACCCAG
Organism: Rhinopithecus roxellana; assembly: GCF_007565055.1. Taxonomy (NCBI): domain Eukaryota; kingdom Metazoa; phylum Chordata; class Mammalia; order Primates; family Cercopithecidae; genus Rhinopithecus; species Rhinopithecus roxellana. The sequence continues at coordinate 5,599,856 of NC_044568.1, read as the reverse complement.
AGACTTTGGGAAGGGGAGGGGACCCCAGCCAGGTCCCTTGAAGGGAGGGAGAATGCAGATTTCAAGGTGCTGAATGACTAACCCTGGCAGTTCATGCCTCTTGGTGGCCTACTGTATGCCACATACAATGGGGAGGGCTTTGCATGATGATCAGTTATTAGCCCCCAACAGTTTGGTGCCCATTTTACAGATGAGGAAAATGAGGCTCAGAGAGGTTGTGTGACTTTCACAGCAAGTAAGAGGCAGAAGCGGAACTCGAACCCACACAACCTGACCTCAAACCCTGTGCTCCTAGTCTCTACACCAGCTGCCTCCTGCTGCATGGGCTTGTGTCATAAGTGCAAGAATGAGCACACCCCTGCCGGGCAGTTTTCTAGGCTGCTGGTCAACCTGGAGGTGCCTCAGGAAAGGCCTTGGACTCTGGAATTTCTGCGTCTTCCGCTCCAGTCCCTGGGACAGTTCTCGTGTTAGGCTGTCTGACTCTGGGGACAGGCAGCTGACCAGGTAGTACACAGCAGGCCCCTACCACCCCAGCCATAGGCAGCCCCAGCCCCTCTGTGTCAGGAAAGCCTAGCTAGGGTAGAGGCCTCTGGAAGTCTCCTGGGAACTTTTCTCCCTTGTGCCTGAGCTTTGGTGGCAGCTGCGAAACTGACTCACTGGATTTCTGCTTTCACTCCTCTGTCCTGTCCACCTGTAGGCGGATGATCAGGCCGTAGTGGGGTTGATGGAGAGACGTTTAGTTACTGGAATCATATACCCACATATGTTGGACATCTACTCTGTGAACTGGCTATTCCATATCCCTTCCTGCTTTTGCCCGTGGTTATTTAATTTTTACTTTATTTTATTTTTTTATTATTATTTTTGAGACAGAGTCTCACTCTGTCACCCAGGGTAGTGTGCAGTGGCACAATCTCAGCTCACTGCAACCTCCGTCTCCTGGGTTCAAGCGATTCTCCTGTCTCAGCCTCCCAAGTAGCTGGGACTACAGGCATGCGCCACTACGCCTGGTTAATTTTTGGTTTTTTGGTAGAGATGGGATTTCACCATGTTGGCCAGGCTGGTCTCGAACTTGTGACGTCAGGTGATCCACCTGCCTTGGCCTCCCAAAGTGCTAGGATTACAGGCGTGAGCCACCGTGCCTGGCTTATTTATTTTTTATTAATGAAAAATTGAAATCAAAATCCTCTCTTTCTTCTTGGTTCCTCCCTTCCTATGTCCCTCCCTCCTTCCCTTTCTTCCATGTTATTTCTTGCCTTTCTTCCCTTCCCAGCAGTCAGAGTCTCAGTAGTTCTCACTTTCTCTACATTGGCAAACTGACCATACAGTTTATTGTCATAACCAGGATGCTTTGGAGGAAAGAGGGCACTCTTCATAGTGGCTCCAAGACAACAGGTGTAAACTGGGGCAGCTCTGGGAGCACTAGGCTGTGTGGCCACCAAAACTGTTCTGGTCACTTGCCCATTCATTGGCTTTTGGGTCCTTTCTCTGCCTTTCCTTATTGCAAACTCCAGCACACAGACCCCTCTAAACCACATTTCCCAGGATGCCTTGCCTACTGGTTTCAACCAACAGGAGGTGCAGGTGGAATGAGGGGAGAAGCCAGACTATTTCTCCCTTCCTCTCTCTGTCTCCTCCTTGTTCAGCCCCTGCAGGCTCTGTTAACACGGCCTCTTCCTGCCATTCTCCAGCTCTAGGGAGGGTAGTGGCTTCCTGCAACAGTAAAATCTCTGGGTTTTTCCCCCTTTTCTGTTTTCAGCTCTTACAACACCTCTGAGATGAGTTTCCTCTAGTAAATTCCCTCTGTTGAAGTTCCTGATGCAGGTTCTATTTTCCTGACCAGATCTTGACTTAGAAGGGTTACTATTGTGATTTTTAACAATGGAAACTTCTCTTGTATGCTCCTTTAACCAAAGACAGTATCTCTGGACTCCCCACTTTCTTTCTTTTTTTTTTTTTTGAGACAGGGTCTTGCTCTGTCACCTAGGCTGGAGTGCGGTGGTGCGATCTCAGCTCACTGAAGCCTCTACCTCCTGGGTTTAAGTAATTCTCATGCCTCAGCCTCCTGAGTAGTTGGGACTACAGGTGTGTGCCACCATTCCCGGCTAAGTTTTGTATTTTTAGTAGAGACAGGGTTTTGTCATGTTGCCCAGGCTGTCTCCCCACTTTCTTTTTTTTTTTTTTTTTTCGAGACAGAGTTTTGCTCTTTTTGCCCAGGCTGGAGTGCAATGGCGCGATCTCAGCTCACCGCAACCTCCGCCTCCCAGGTTGAAGCGATTCTCCTGCCTCAGCCTCTTGAGTAGCTGGGATTACAGACATGCGCCACCATGCCTGGCTAATTTTTATATTTTTAGTAGAGACAGGGTTTCTCAATGTTGGTCAGGCTGGTCTTGAACTCCCGACCTCAGGTGGTGATCCACCCGCCTTGGCCTCCCACAGTGCTGGGATTACAGGCGTGAGCCACCGCACTCGGCCTGTCTCCCTCCTTTCTAAGAGGAGGCCATCAGTGACCCCCAGCCTCCCTTCCACCTCCCAAACATGAAGGCCCTCTGATTAGTGCCCCTTTGATGATGCCAAGTGCTTTTCTTCCATAGCAGAGAATAAATACAGGCCTCTGTTTTGCTAGGATATCTCAGTTTCATGTCAAGAAACTCCCTTGGGTATTTTCATTACCTGAAAATTGTTTTTCTCGCCTCTTCACTCTCCTCAAAAAATGCTGTTGATATTGGATAGCTTTAGATAATTCTTCATCTTCGGCATCTGGGAGAAGAGCAAAAGTTGAACTTCTCAAGAGAGATTTTTATTTTTTATGTTTTTATTTCTTTTTATTTCTTTTATTTTATTTTAGAGACAGGGTCTCATGCTATTGGCCAGGCCGGGTACAGTGGCAAAGTCATAGCTCACCGCAGCCTCAAACTCCTGAGCTCACACAATCCTTGCTGCCTCAGCCTACCAAGTAGCTGGGACTACAGGCATGAACTACCATGTCCAGCTATTAAAAAAATTTTTTTTTGTTTTGGTAGAGATGGGATCTCGCTATGTTGCCCAGGCTGGCCTTGAACTCCTGGGCTCAAGTGAGCCTCCAGCCTTGGCCTCCCAAAGTACTGGATTATATGTGTGACCCACTGCAACTGGTCTCAAGGTGAATTTTTAAATGTTACTCACTAAACCTCCTGCCCCAATAACATTTCAAGGAAATTAGGTCTTCTCTTGAAACTTGAGGCTATTCCAGAAGTTTCCATCTGTACCTGTCTGCAGATCCTTTTGCATAGCCTAAACTTGTCATCTACTGATGGTTTCCCAAACTTAGTGGTTCCCCAGACACCCACCAACAGAACCACTGGAGGTGCTTGTTAAAAATGTAAGTCCCTGGCCGGGCGCGGTGGCTCAAGCCTAAACTTGTCATCTACTGATGGTTTCCCAAACTTAGTGGTTCCCCAGACACCCACCAACAGAACCACTGGAGGTGCTTGTTAAAAATGTAAGTCCCTGGCCGGGCGCGGTGGCTCAAGCTCCATCCTGGTTGTCATAACCAGGATGCTTTGGAGGAAAGAGGGCACTCTTCATAGTGGCTCCAAGACAACAGGTGTAAACTGGGGCATATTAAAGGAGCATATTAAAAAGGAAATATTTTAAACTCTACTAAAAACTCTATTTTAGTAGAGTTTAGAAACTCTACTAAAAATACAAAAACTAGCCGGGCGAGGTGGCGGGCGCCTGTAGTCCCAGCTACTCGGGAGGCTGAGGCAGGAGAATGGCGTAAACCCGGGAGGCGGAGCTTGCAGTGAGCTGAGATCCGGCCACTGCACTCCAGTCCGGGTGACAGAGCGAGACTCCGCCTCAAAAAAAAAAAAAAAAAAAAAAAAAAAAAATGTAAGTCCCTCCAAGACAAGCAAAAACTGAGGGAATTCATCACCACTAGACTGGCCTTAGAAGAAGTACTCAAGGGAATCCTACATCTGAAAAGAAAAAGACAATAATCACTAACATGAAAACATGGAAAGGTGTAAAAGTTACTGGTAGAGGAGAAACAGAAAGGAGAAAGAGAAAAGAAGCAAAACTATCACTAGAGAAAAGCACCAAATAGCAGTGATAACAAGAAGAAAGGAAGAAGAAAATCAAAGGATATAGAAGATAACCAGAAAACAATTAATGAAATGATAGGAGTAATTCCTCACAAGCCAATAATAACCTTGAATGCAAATTGATTCAACCCCCTACTGAAAGGATACATAGACTGGCTGAATGAATGAAAAGAACATGACCCGACTGTGTGCTGCCTACAAGAAACTCACTTCACTGGTAAAGACACTATGGGATGAAAGTGAAAGGGTGAGAAAAGATCTTCCACATAAGTGGAAGCCAGAAGGGAGAAGGAGTAGCTATACTTAGATAAAACAGACTTGAAGTCAAAAACTGTAAACAGAGACAAAGGAGGTCATTATATAATGTTAAAAGAATTAATTTAGCAAGAGGACATAACAATTCTAAAAATACATGTATTAAACACTGGAGAACCCTAAAGCAAATGTTATTAGATATAAAGGGAGAGATAGACTCCAGTACAATAATAGCTGAGGACATCGACACCTTGCTGTCAGCATTGGACAGATCATCTAGACAGAAACTCAACAAAACACTGAATTTAAACTGCACTTGAGGCCAAATGAATCTAACAGACATTTACAGAACATTTTCTCTAACTGCTGCAGAATATATATTCTCATCAGCACATGGAACAGTCTCCAAAATAGACCATATGTTAGGCCAAAAAACAAGTCTCAGCAAATTTAAAAGAATTTGAATCATAGCAAGTATCTTCCTGACCACAATGGAATAAAACTAGAAATCAATAACAAGAGGAACTTTCAAAATTGTGCAAATACAGGGAAATTAAACAACATGTTCCTGAATGACCAATGAGCAAATGAAGAAATTAGGAAGAACACTTAAAAATTTCTTAACACAAGTGAAAATAGAAACACAATATCCCGGCCGGGCGCGGTGGCTCAAGCCTGTAATCCCAGCACTTCGGGAGGCCGAGACGGGTGGATCACGAGGTCAGGAGATCGAGACCATCCTGGTGAACACGGTGAAACCCTGTCTCTACTTAAAAAATACAAAAAACTAGCCAGGCGAGGTGGTGGGCGCCTGTAGTCCCAGCTACTCGGGAGGCTGAGGCAGGAGAATGGCATAAACTCAGGAGGCGGAGCTTGCAGTGAGCCGAGATCGCGCCACTGCACTCCAGCCTGGGCGACAGAGCGAGACTCTGTCTCAAAAAAAAAAAAAAAGAAGAAACACAATATGCCAAAACCTATGGGATATATAGCAAAAGCAGTATTCAGAGGGAAATTTACTTCAATAAATGCCTACATCAGAAAAGCAGAAAGATTTCAAATAACGAACCAACAATACATCTCAAGGAACTAGAAAATTAAGACCAAATCAAGCCCCAAACTAGTAGAAGGAAATAAATTGTAAAGATCAGAGCAGAAATAAATAAGAGACTAAAGAAACAATACAAAAGATCAATGAAACAAAAAGTTGGTTTTTAAGAAAGATCAACAAATAGATAAATTATTAACTAGACTAAGAAAAAAAAAGACTCAAGTAAATAAAATCAGAAAGAAAAAGGAAATATTACAACTGATACCCACTGAAATACAAAGGATCATTAGAGGCTATTATAAACAACAAATCAGAAAACCTAGTGGAGTGTGCCGGGCATGGTGGCTCATGCCTGTAATCCCAGCACTTTGGGAGGCTGAGGTGGGTATATCACTTGAGGTCAGGAGTTCGAGACCAGCCTGGTCAATATGGTGAAACCCTGTCTCTACTAAAAATACAAAAATTAGCCAGGTGTGGTGGTGGGCGCCTGTAATCCCAGCTACTTGGGAGGCTGAGGCAGGAGAATCACTTGAACCTGGGAGGCGGAGGTTGCAGTGAGCTGAGATTGCGCCACTGCACTCCAGCCTGAGCAACAGAGCGAGACTTTGTCTCCAAACAAAAGAAAACCTAGTGGAAATTGATAAATTCCTGGACACATACAACATACCAAGATTGAACCAAGAAGAAATAGAAAACCTGAACAGACTGGCCGGGTGCGGTGGCTCAAGCCTGTAATCCCAGCACTTTGGGAGGCCGAGACGGGTGGATCACGAGGTCAGGAGATCGAGACCATCCTGGCTAACACGGTGAAACCCCGTCTCTACTAAAGACATACAAAAAACTAGCCGGGCGAGGTGGTGGGCGCCTGTAGTCCCAGCTACTCGGGAGGCTGAGGCAGGAGAATGGCGTAAACCTGGAAGGCGGAGCTTGCAGTGAGCTGAGATCCGGCCACTGCTCTCCAGCCTGGGCGACAGAGCAAGACTCCGTCTCAAAAAAAAAAAAAAAAAACCTGAACAGACCAGTTATGAGTAATGAGATTGAATGTGTAATAAAAAGTCTCCCCAAAACAAAAAGCCCAGGACCCGACAGTTTCACTGATGAATTTTACCGAATATTTAAAGAACAAATACCAATTCTTTTCAGTCTCTTCCAGAAAATTGAAGGGGAGGAAATTTTTCCAAACTCATTCTACAAGTTCAGCATTACCCCAACACTAAAAGCAAACAAGGACACAACAACAACAACAACACTATAGGCCCATTTCCCTGGTGAACCTAGCTGCAAAAATCCTTAACAAAATACTAGCAAAACAAACCCAGCAAAACATTAAAAATCATTCATGGCTTTCCTACTTTGACCACTTCCAGTAAGTAATTGAATGTTTTGCATTAAAAAAAAAAAAATCATTCATCATGAACAAGGGAACTTTACTGCAGGGATGCAAGGATTGTTCAACATATGTAAATCAATAAATATGACACATTACACCAATAGAATGAAAAACAAAAATCATATGATCATCTTAATAGATGCAGGAAAATGCATGTGATGAAATTTAACATCCCTTCATGATAAATCTCTCAATATGTTAGGTGTAGAAGGAATGTACCTCAATATAATAAAGGTCATATATGACAAACCCACAGCCAACATTACACTGAATGAGGAAAAGATGAAAGCTTTTCCTCTAAGAAGTGGAACAACACAAGAGCACCTACTTTCACCATTTTTATTCAACATAGTACTAGAAATCCTAGCCAGAGCAGTTAAGCAAGAGAAACAAAAAAGGGCATCTAAATGAAAAAGGAAGTCAAATTATCCCTGTTTGCAGGTGACATGATCTGATAGACAGGAAACCCTAAAAGCTCCACCAAAAAAACTCTTAGAACTGATAAATGAATTCAACAAAGTTGCAGAATACAGAACAATCATACAAAAAATCAGTAGCATGTCTTTTTTTTTTCTTTTAAAAAAAAACAGAGTCGGCCGGGCGCGGTGGCTCAAGCCTGTAATCCCAGCACTTTGGGAGGCCGAGACGGGTGGATCATGAGGTCAGGAGATCGAGACCATCCTGGCTAATACGGTGAAACCCCGTCTCTACTAAAAAATACAAAAAACTAGCCGGGCGATGAGGCGGGCGCCTGTAGTCCCAGCTACTCGGGAGGCTGAGACAGGAGAATGGCGTGAACCCGGGAGGCGGAGCTTGCAGTGAGCTGAGATCCGGCCACTGCACTCCAGCCTGGGTGGCAGAGCAAGACTCCGTCTCAAAAAAAAAAAAAAAAAAAAAAAAAAAAAAAAAAAAAAAAAAAAAAAAAAACAGAGTCTTGGTCCATCGCCCAGGCTGGAGTGCAGTGGCTGGATCTCAGCTCACTGCAAGCTCCGCCTCCTGGGTTTACGCCATTCTCCTGCCTCAGCCTCCCGAGTAGCTGGGACTACAGGCGCCCGCCACCTCGCCCGGCTAGTTTTTTGCATTTTTTAGTAGAGACGGGGTTTCACCGTGTTAGCCAGGATGGTCTCGATCTCCTGACCTCGTGATCCGCCTGTCTCGGCCTCCCAAAGTGCTGGGATTACAGGCTTGAGCCACCACACCCGGCCGCATTTCTATACACCTATAATGAACTAGCAGAAGAAGAAATCAAGAATGTAATCCTATTTATAAGAGCTAAAAACAAAATACCCAGGAATAAATTTAACCAAGGAGGTGAAAGATCTCTACAAGGAAAACTGTAAAAGACACTGATAAAAGAAATTAAAGAGAGCACACAAAAAATGAAAAGACTTCCCGTGTTTATGGATTGGAAGACTTAATATTGTGGAAATATCCATACTACCAAAGTGATCTACAGATTGAATCAAAATACCAATGACATTCTTCACAGAAATAGAAAAAAAAAATCCTAAAATTTATATAGAACCACAAAAGACCCCAAATAGCCAAAGCAATCCTAAGGAAAAAGAACAAAGCTGGAGGAATATTATTACTGGACTTCAAAATATGCTTCAAGGCTATAGTAAACAAAACAAGGTCAGGTGCGGCGGCTCACTCCTGTAATCCCAGGACTTTGGGGGGTCGAGGTGAGCAGATCACTTGAGACCAAGAGCTCAAGACCAGCTTCGCCAACATGGAGAAACCCTGTCTCTACTGAAAATACAAATATTAGCTGGGCATGGTGGTGGTGGGTGCCTGTAATCCCAGCTACTCGGGAGGCTGAGGCAGGAGAAGCACTTGAACCCGGGAGGTGGAGGTTGCAGTGAGCCGAAATTGTCCTACTGCACACCATCCTGGGTGACAGAACGAGACTGTCTGAAAAAAAAAAAAAAAAAAAAAAAGGAAAAAGGCAAATAAGCTGCATAGACATCTCAAAAGAAGGCATACAAATGGCCAACAGGTCTGAAAAATGCTCAGCATCCTTAATCATCAGGGAAATGCAAATCAAATCACAATGAGATAGCATCTCACACCTGTTAAAATGACTACTATCAAAAAGACAAAAAAATGGCCAAGTGCGGTGCCTCACGCCTCTAATCCCAGCACTTTAGGAGGCCGTGGCTGGTGGATCACTTTGAGCTCAGGAGTTAGGGATCAGCCTTGGCAACATGGTGAAACTTCGTCTCTATAAAAAATACAAAAATTAGCCAGGTGTTGGTGGCTCCCACTGTAGTCTCAGCTATTCAGGAGGCTGAGGCTGGAGAATCTCTTGAACCCGGGAGGCAGAGGTTGCAGTGAGCTGAGATTGCACCACTGCACTCCAGCCTGGGTGACAGTGAGACCGTGTCTAACAAGAAAACAAAAAACAAAAAACAAATAACAAATGCTGGCAAAGATGTAGAGAAAGGAGAACTCTTACACACTCTTGATGGGAATGTAAATTAGTACAGACATTATGGAAAGCAATATGGAGACTTCTCAAAAAGCTAAAACTAGGACTTGGATAAATACCACTACTGGGTATTTATCCAAAGGAAAGGAAATTGGTATGTTGAAGAGACATCTGCACCTCCGTGTTTATTGCAGCACTATTCACAGTAGCCAAGATGCAGCAACGTGAGTATCTATCAGCAGATGAATGGACAGAGAAAATGTGGTATACAGACCTAATGAAATACTATTTAGCCATAAAAATAACCAAATTATTTCATTCATAGCAACATCGATGAACGTGGAGGACATTATATTAATTGAAGTAGGCCAGGCATGGAAAGATAAATGTTGCATGTCCTTCCTCGTATGTGGAAGCTACAAAAATTGATCTCATAGAAGTGGAGTGTTGAGTCAGGGCACCTGTAATCCCAGCACTTTGGGAGGCTGAGGCAGGTGGATCACTTGAGGTCAGGAGATCCTGACCAGCCTGGCCAACATGGTGAAACCCTGTCTCTACTAAAAATACGAAAATTAGCTGGGCATGGTGGCATACACCTGTAGTCCCAGCTACTCGGGAGGCTGAGGCAGGAGAATGGCTTGAACCTGGGAGGTGGAGTTTGCAGTGAGCTGAGATAGCGCCACTGCACTCTAGCCTAGGTGACAGAGCGAAACTCCATCTCTAAAAAAAAAAAGAAGGGCAGTGTTGAATAGTGATTACTAGAGGTGGGGAGGGGGATAGGGGAGAAGAGATAACCAGAGGTTGGTTAGACGATGCACTAGTATGGCCAGGAGGAGGAATAAGTGGTACCGTTTCATAGCACTATAGGGTGATTGCAAATAACAACAATTTGTGGCATGGTTTTTTTTTTTTTTTTTTTTTTTTTTTTTTTTTTTTTAAGACAGTATCTCGCTCTGTCACCCAGGCTGAAGTGCAGTGGTGCAGTCATGGCTTACAGCACCCCTCGACCTCCTGGGGCTCAAGTGATTCTCCCACCTCAGTCTCCCAAGTAGCCAGGAGCATAGGCGTGCGCCACCACACCCGGCTAATTTTTTTGATATTTTTAGTACAGATGGGGTTTTGCCATGTTGGCCAGGCTGGTTTCTAATTCCTGAGCTCAAGCCATCCACCTGCCTTGGCCTCCCAAAGTGCTGGGATTATAAGGCATGAGCCTATTGTGTATTTTCAAATAGCTAGAAGAGCGAATTTGGAACATTCCCAACACAAAGAAATGACAGATGTTTGAGGTGATGCATCTGCTCATTACATATTGTATACATGTGTGGAAATATCACTCTGTACCCTATAAACATTTACAATTATTACGTGTCTATTGAGAATAATAGTAAAGCCAAAAATGCAACTTCCATAGCCGCATCCTCAACCTGGCGAAGCTATAGGTCTGGGGGCCTAAGAATCTTCATTGTATAAACTCCGTTTTAAAAACACACCATCTTATTTCAAAAGCTTTTGCTTCTTGGAGCATCCCGAGCTTCTAATGAGGACACTAACATTTCCTGGGAGCTGCCCTATGCCTGGCAGAGGCTGTGCGGCTTCAAATGTGTCACAGCGACTCTCCTTGCAGCTCAGGAAGGTCGGGATTACTCTGCTCATTTATTTACAGACAGGGAAATTGAGACTCAGAGGGGTGAAGCAGCTTATTCCAAAGGGACCAGCTGTCCAGTGTCACCCGGCTAGGAAGTGGCTGAATCCTCTGCCTCTCCACCCTCTGCTCCGTCACCTCCTGCCATGTAGTTGTCCCTGACCACCCACCTGGAGAGCCTTCCCTGGAGTTCTTTTCTTCCTCACCCTGTCATCTCCTTTATAGCTCTTACTAGAATGTGCAATTATTTCACTTCTTGGTTTGTTCAGGTGATTTATGTTTCTTTTCCTCGGGGCTCTGGTTTTTCCTAGAGCCTAGATGGTGTCTGGCACATTAGTAGGTGCTCAATATGTACTTGCTGAATGAATGGTGATATGGTATGGCTGTGTCCCCACCCAAATCTCATCTTGAATTGTAGCTCCCATAATTCCCAGGTGCTGTGGGAGGGACCTGGTGGGAGGTGATTGAATCATGGGGGCCGTTTCCCCCATACTGTTCTCATGGTAGTGAATAAGTCTCACAAGATCTGATGGTTTTATAAGGGATTTCCCTTTGTGCTTGCTTCTCATTCTCTCTTGTCTGCTGCTATGTGAGACGTGCCTTTTGCCTTCCACTATGATTTTGAGGCCTCCCCAACCATGTGCAACGGTGAGTCCATTAAACCTCTTTTTCTTTATAAATCACCCAGTCTTGGGTTTGTCTTTATCTCCAGCATAAAAACAGTACAATACAAATGGGCTTGTTAATGCAGCTGCAGGGGCCAACACCTTCCAATAAGACGGGCTCCTGTCTTGCCACATTTTGGCTTCCAAAGCTCTGAGCCTGTTTCTACTTGTGTGCACACATGTCTGTGTGTGTGTGCACCTGCAGATTACAAATCCCTCACCAACCTTAACATCAATGCATTGTTTCCACACCTGGCCTAGAAACCCAGTGCTGCCCCCGACCCCCCACTGTCCCCGCTCTTAGCCAGGGCAGCAGCGCGGCTCACCGGGCTCCCCGAAGCATCCTTCCCGCCGTTTCTGCCAGCTGAGAATGGCCTCCAGCCACCGGAGCTTGTAGAAGTCGGAGAAGCCGCCCATTCCACAGAACATGACTGGAAGTAAAGACGGGGGCCCTCTGCAGACCTGCTCCCCAGGCCCGCTCCCCAGGCCCACCTCCTCCCACTCCCCAGGGCTGCCACGGTACCACCTGCCTCCATCTGCCTGGGTTAGGCAGCACTAGGAGGTGGGCGTTCAATGCAGGGCCTGGAAGGAGGCAGCTTGAGCCTTTGCCTGAGCAACTAGGGGCTCCCACGCTTGTGTCCCACCTCCCACTGAGGGTCTTGGTCCGGGCTGCTCCAAAGTCAGGGTCAGTGGAGGGGTTTGGACACCCCAGCCAGCGAGAAGCCACCCAAGCGCTCCCTGTCTGACTCATCCATATGACTTTGCGGGTCTATCTGCCAGTCACCTGGTCCATCTGTGTAGAGCTTAGTCACTGGGGCAGCCTTTGGGGCCAGGAAGCTGTCGCACAGTGGCAGGTGAAATACAGGATGCCCAGTTATATTTGGGTTTTCGATAAACAATGAATATAATTTTTGAGTATTAGTATAACCCATGAAATATTTGGGATAAACTTATACCAAAAATGGATTCATTGCTTATCTGAAGTTCAGATTTAACTGAGCACTCTGTATTTTTACTTGCTTAATCTGGCAACTCTGTGTGTGTGTGTGTTGGCGGAGGGACACCCTGCTCCTTTGTCCCTGGGGCAGAATGCTGGCCATACTGTTTTCCATGAAGATGTCCCGGGTAGGGTAGGCGTATCCGATGGCCTCAGCTCTGCGGTTCAAGTCCATCATGTTGGCGCAGAAGAGGTTGATATAGTCCTGGCTCTGTTGGAACGGTCCCTGTGTGCATCCCCTCTGGGGAGACAAACACCCAAAGACAAAGGAGTCAGTGGTGCAGATGACAGACACATGCCCTGCTATGGGAAAGTCTTGCAGTTCTGAGACGGTCTTGCAAGGGGCTGTGTTTAGGGCAGGTCTTTTTCTCCTTTTTGCAGTGTTTCTTCCCCATGCACACCCCCAGCCTGCTGGGGCTCCTTCATCAGAGAGAGCTGGGTTCGAGATCCAGCTCTGCCGCTTAGGAGCTGTGTGATCTTGGTTTGCTAAAGCAACCTTTCTGAGCCTCAAGAGTTTTTATCAGGAAAGGGTGAGGCTGCTAGAAACTGCACCAGAGGGGCTCTCCTGTGGGTGGATGACACAGCTGGGAAGTGCCCAGTGTGAGGCCTGGGCCACTAGGAGGTGCTGTATGACCGATTGCGGGGAGGCAATGCCATCTACAACCAGCCTGACCCCGCGGGCAGCTTCAGTGCTACTCAAAGCGTGGGCCAAGAACCGGGCTGGTCACTCCCTACACTGGGAGAAAAGAATAGGAGTCGACGGCAGACTTTAGACACTTCTGCAGCAGTGGTCAGAGTGACTTTCCACCTGTTGAATCTGATGATCAAAATCATTCCCTTGTAATATGGTTTTTATTGTATTTATAAAAATATTGGTCTGTCACAGCTTGCAGAGAAATAATCATTTTTAAATTCTGTTGGAAAAAAAAAAAAAGAGAGTGTCCCCTCAGCTAAGAATTTCTGGACACTGAATCACATTTTTTTAAAAAATAAAGACAATGAACCCTACTTTTCTGTATGAAGAAATTTATATGGCCAGGCGTGGTGGCTCATGCCTGTAATCCCAGCACGTTGGGAGGCTGAGGCGGGTGGATCACGAGGTCAGGATTTCAAGACCAGCCTGGCCAACATGGTGAAATCGCATCTCCACTAAAAGTACAAAAATTAGCTGGGCATGGTGGCACGTGCCTGTAATCCCAACTACTTGGAAGGCTGAGGCAGATAATTGCTTAAATCCAGGAGGCAGAGGTTGCAGTGAGCCAAGATTACATCACTGCACTCCAGCCTGGGCAACAGAGTGAGATTCTGTCTCAAAAAAAAAAAAAAAAAAAGAAAAAAGAAAAAATATATAGTGGCATATATATATATATAGAGAGAGAGAGTGGTGTGTGTGTATATATATATATAGTGGTGTGTGTGTATATATGGTGGTATATATATAAAGAAAAAAATATATAGTGGCATATATATTTATATATATATGCCACACACACATATATGCCACTATATATGTGCCACTATATATATAGTTCTTTATTTTATATTTTTAATATGTGTATATATAGAAAGTAGCATTTGTATATATAGTGGCTTATATACACATATATGTGTGTGTGTGTATATATATATATGAGAATAATGTAGTGGCATGATGTCAGCCACTACAGCCTCTGCCTCCCTGGTTCAAGTGATACTCCTGCCTTAGCCTCCTGAGTAGCTGGGATTACAGGTGCACACCACCACGCCCAACTAATTTTTGTATTTTTAGTAGAGACGGGATTTCACCTTGTTGGTCAGGCTGGGCTTGAACTCCTAATCTCAAGTGATCCACCCACCTCGGCCTCCCCAAGTGCTGGGATTACAGGCGTGAGCCACGGTGCCTAGCCTCATTCGTTTTTGTTTGCAGAGTTCTTTCTGATGATTCTCTTTTATTCTCTCTTTGTTTCTCTCATTGCGTTTTTCTGATGCCCTGCAGTCCAGTTCAGCAGGCAAAGCTATCTGTTTCACCGGCCCAACAGAACCCCAAATGTCAGACCCCAAATCGGCTCAGTTACACAGCAGAAGTATGGCAGGGGCCCTACTTCTGCCTCCTGAAGTCCCAAGTACAAATCCAAAACTCTGCTTATTTTCCTGGTATGTAGCAGACAAAATTACATTGCCACAAGCCCCTTTTCATTTCTTTCTTTCTTTTTTCTTTTCCTTTTCTTTTTTTTTTTTTTGAGATAGTCTTGCTCTATTGCCCAGGCTGGAGTGCAATGGCGTGATCTCGCTCACTGCAACCTCCACCTCCCGGGTTCCAGCGATTCTCCTGCCTCAGCCTCCCCTTGTAGCTGAGATTACAGGTGTGCACCACCACGCCCAGCTAATTAATTTTTGTATTTTTAATATAAAATGGGTTTCACCATGTTGGCCCAGTTGGTCTTTTTTTTTTTTTTTTGAGACAGAGTCTCGCTCTGTCGCCCAGGCTGGAGTGCAGTGGCCGGATCTCAGCTCACTGCAAGCTCCGCCTCCCGGATTCATGCCATTCTCCTGCCTCAGCCTCCCGAGTAGCTGGGACTACAGGCGCCCACCACCTCGCCCGGCTAGTTTTTTGTATTTTTTTAGTAGAGACAGAGTTTCACCGTGTTAGCCAGGATGGTCTCGATCTCCTGACCTTGTGATCCGCCCGTCTCGGCTTCCCAAAGTGCTGGGATTACAGGCTTGAGCCACCGCGCCCGGCCAAGCCCAGTTGGTCTTGAACTCCTGGCCTCAAGTGATCTGCCCGCCTCGGCCTCCTAAAGTGCTGGGATTACAGGCGTGAGCCACCACGTCTGGCCGCCCCTTTTCCTTTTTCCTTCCCCTTCCCCTGGCATGGCGGGGCTCCCTGGGTACTCACCATTCTGGCCCAGAGGAAGAAGAGCATTTGGTGGGACAGGCAGTAGCCCGAGCAGCCAGGCTTGGTCATGAGGCTCCTGCAGAGGTCCGAGAGGCCGCAGGGCTCGCTGCTGTCCGTCCTGGGGGAAAGTGGTTCCAAGCTGTTAAGGATGGAGCACTGACCCCACCCTGTGTCTTCCCAGGTTGCGATCCAGCCCCCCAGTTGTAGTTGTTGGAACTCCCGGTAGATTCCAGACACCCAGCTGGGCATGGGGGTTGCCAGAGAAAATACAGCAGTTCTGCATCTTCATTTGCTAAATCTGGCTGCCCTAGCACAGGAAAGATGATGCTAGAGCTATCCCGGGGTTGAGGAAGCTGCCAAGGCTGAAACTTCCTCTTGCTCCCTGGGACAAATCACATCTTTTCCAGCCCTAAACAGTGGGTCCTTGAATCCAGACCACTTGGAATCTGGGCCCAACATGCTTATTCCTCCTGCACCAGCCGGGCGCGGAGGCTCACACCTATAATCCCAGCACTTTGGGAGGCTGAGGCAGGCAGGTCACCTGAGGTCAGGAGTTCAAGACCAGCCTGGCCAACATGGTGAAACCCTGTCTCTACTAAAAATACAAAAATTAGCTGGACATGGTGACACACACCTGTAATCCCAGCTACTCGGGAGGCTGAGGTAGAATCACTTGAGAATCACTTGAATCTGGGAGGCAGAGGTTGCAGTGAGCTGAGATCGCATCACTGCACTCCAGGCTGGGAGACAGAGTGAGACTCCATCTCAAAATAAATAAAAAATAAATAAATGAAAAGAAAAGAAAAAATACACATGCAACTACAAAAATTAGCCAGGTGTGGTGGTGCACGTCTGTAATCCCAGCTACTCAGGAGGCTGAGGCACGAGAATTGCTTGAACCTGGAAGGTAGAGGTTGCAGTGAGCCGAGAAAGAACACACCACTGCACTCCAGCCTGGATGACAGAGTGAGACTCTGTCTCAAAAAAAAATTAAATAAAAATTTTTAAAAAAGCAGGAGTCCTTGGCTGGGGCCTAATGCCTCCGTGAGCTCAGCTGTGTCCTGGCCCAAGCACTGCTCTGAAGGATGCTGAGAGGATGCGGCCTGGGCACCTGCTGCCCACTTTGCCCATGGGCACCTGTGCCCAGGGCTGCCCTGGGGTGTTGCTCCAAGCCCACCAAGTACCAGGATAAAATGAGGAGCTCAACTAGGCTCAGTCCTGCCTTTCCGGACCTGCATCCTCACTGGGGATGGGGACAGGCCCATAATACAAATGTAAATTGCATCTGTGGCTGTAAGACCTCTCACGGGAGGTCTGCTGTGTGCTGGGTTCGGAGGTAGGATGGGGTTTGGAGGTAGGATGCTGGCGCCAACCCTGGGGGATGGGCAGACTTCCTGAGGCCCAAGGGGTGGGGTGGGTGGGGTGGGGGAGCAAAGTCTTTGAAGTGGGAGGGAGCCTTGGAGAGTCTGAAAAGAGGCGTCTAGGGGCCTGGGGACTTGGAAGGGTGGAGGGGAATTTGGAATTTGTCCTGGGACCTGGAGGTGGTGTGTTCAGCTGTGGCTGCTGGAAGACCCGCTGTGGCGTGGGAGGCCAGTGGGCGGCTGGAGCAAGGGGCACCCTGCGAGAGTGGGAGAGGGCAGAGCCCGGCAGCTTTGGGGAGCTGCACCTGGGTCTGCACAAACCCCTGGCTTCAGCCCTGGAGAAGGAGGAGCGGGACAGGGCCAGCTGAGAATGAGTGCGTTTGGGTTTCCAGCAAATAGGGCAAGTGCAGGGCCCACCCGGTTCCCAGCAGCTGCACCAGGCACGTGTCGCTGCTCTCCTCTGAGAACGAGTCCTGGGGCTCGAACGTGGGGTAGACCAAGGAGGCGATGGTGTGGATCCAGGCATGTGGGAGCTTCCAAAACCCGGGCTGGAGGGTCAGCTGGAACTCTGGCAGAGAGGACAGATAGGTGGGGCAGGCTGTGGGGGTGATCCAGGAGCAGTGGGCCACCCTGGTGTCCCCACCCCCTCCGGCAGCTCTGCCCCCTGGCAGGTGCAGTTCAGGGCTCTAAGCCCTGTCTCCTGGCTCCAGACTGGGTTTGAAACACTCAAGAAAGCTCCTTTCTCTTATAAAACCATTTTTTCCCCTAATCAATAGGAACAGTGTTGGGACGGGATTTGACTAAACCCACTGCATCCCATGGAAGACCCAGATAAAGAAAAGGGGTAGTTTCCCAGGCACAGGGCTCACACCTGTCATCCCAGCACTGGGGGAGGCTAAGGAAGGAAGATCGCCTGAGGCCCAAAGTTCAAGACCTGCCTAGGTAACATAGCAAGACTCTGTCTCCACAAAAATGAAAAAAGTAGCCAGTTGTGGTGGTGTGCACCTGTAGTCCCAGCTGAGGCAGGAAGGTTGCTTGTGTCTAGAAGTTGGAGAATGCAGTGAGCTATGATCGGCTTTTTTTTTTTTTTTTTTTGCGATAGGGCTCACGCCTATAATTCCAGCACTTTGGGAGGCCGAGGCGGGCAAATCACTTGAGGTCAGGATTTCAAGACCAACCTGGCTAACACAGTGAAATCCCGTCTCTACTAAAAATATAAAAAATTAGCCGGGCGTGGTGGTGGGTGCCACCGGCTAATTTCTGGGGAGCTGCACCTGGGTCTGCACAAACCCCTGGCTTCAGCCCTGGGGGTTTGGAGAAGGAGCTACTCAGGAGGCTGAGGCAGGAGAATGGTGTGAACCCGGGAGGTGGAGCTTGCAGTGAGCTGAGATTGCGCCACTGTACTCCAGCCTGGGCAACAGACCAAGACTCCTTCTCAAAAAAAAAAAAAAAAGAAAAAGAAAAAGAATTAGCTGGGCATAGTGGCGGGTGCCTGTAGTCCCAGCTACTTGAGAGGCTAAGGCAGGAGAATCACTTGAACCCAGGAGGCAGAGGTTGCAGTGAGCTGAGACTGCACCACTGCACTCCAGCCTGGGCAACAGGGTGAGACTGTGTCTCAAAACAACAACAACAACAACAAGTGGGAAGGTGGGATTAGCGGAGAGGTGATATTAGTAGACCCCTTCGGTTTGGTGAGAAAGTGGAGCTCTTAACTAAACAGGTGCCCAGTCATAGGCATCTTTAAGACGACAGAGGTGGGGACAGTGTTAGGGACCAGGCCTGGGAGAGGGTGGGGACCTCAACACTGGAAAGGTCAGCCTGGGCTATGGTCTCTGTGGCTGGACTGCCATATGAGCGTGAAGCATGGCCTGGCTACCTGCCCGCTGCTGGACTGCCATGTGAGCGTGAAGCATGGCCTGGCTACCTGCCCGCTGACCCCCACACATCTGATGGGAGCGGGGAGCAGGGGAGACAGGGTTGGAGCAGCATGACGGGCTGGTTATTTGTGTCCCACCCTTGCCATCCAGGAACAACTCAGCCAGACTTATTAGATGGGACCTTTTGCAGAGTCACTCTGAGCTAGTGAGGACAGACTCTCAGTGCTCATAAGGCATGAGAGAGATAAACCCCACTGTTTTGAAAAATAGAGTGTGGACAACTTCAGGAATTTTTACTGACATTTAATGAAGTGGATTAATATAATTTGGTGATATGGGACACTACTGTTTGCTATGCAAAGGGTCGCATTGCCTTTTGGACACTCTCCCCTCTGGGACAGCCCAGCCCCTCCGCTCTGGTCCAGGACTGGGACCTCCAGCTTGCGCATGCACTGAATGCTTGAGAGTAGACACCGTGCCTACTCCACACCCCTCTGTGTGGGTGGGAGAGCCCATGAGAGTCTGAAGTCAAGGATGACCGCACGTCCCCAGGGCTTGTCTGTGGCTTGTTCGGCAGACAGGTCGAAGTTGGTTACGGACTTTCCCAGCCCAGCCTAGCCCCAGGAGAGCCCACACTGGGTTATTTCAGTCAATATCCCCAGAGGCACTATTCCTGAGGGAATGGGACACCCCACGTGTGCTCACCTCTTAGGTACTTGGGGTCACTCAGCTTGAGGTAGAGGAGGGATCTCTGGATAGCAGCCTCCAGCTTCTCCCCCAGCGTCCCCACGCGCAGGCTCAGCGGCTGCAGCAGGGGCTCCTGGGCCCACTTCTCCTGAACGCTTTTTAGCTGCTCTGGAAGGGATCGGAGTTAATTCATTCTACTATTTGGAATTGGGACTTTTTTTTTTTTTTTTTTTTTTTTTTTTTTTTGCCTTGGAATAGGGAAAAAAAAAATTGCCCCAAAGTCTAATGCTTCCTGGGAACCTCTCTGGCTTCTCCAGCACTCAGAGGGGAAGGATTTACTGAGCTGACTGGAAATGAGGCCAGAGTGGGGGTGATCTGGGCAATGAGAATGGGTGTCAGAGTGGTAGAAGGTGGTGGCTGAGAGCTTGGTTTCTGGAGGCGGGCCTAGGTTCAAATCCTTGATACTTGAGGTTCAAATCCTCACATCCTTGACTCAGATACTTTCTTGTTGGATGGCCAGAGAAAGGTTGCAGGGTAGAGAACCACTGTGTACAGTTGAGCAGATTGTGCACTGCACAAGGGCAACACACATTCGGATCGTGGGTTTGTATATGTAGTAAGACAATTTCCCAGCAGATGGCTGTCAAGTGACTTCAGGAAGGAAGTGCCTTTTTCTAATTCCCACAGGGGTATCCTGTGGGCTAGCAGTGGCTTTGTTGGGGTGGGAGAGAATGGTGAAGATCCAGAGATGGCCAGAAACTGGGGCGATGTGAGTGAGAGCATCCATACAGGGCTGAGAGGGCGAGGGATGAAGTAGGGCAGCTGCCGTCAGGTAGGAACCTTGTTAGGGAGGATGGGCTAGGTTAAGAAGGATGCTAAGGATGTCCTCCAGGGCAACCAGCTCTGTCACGCCCCCTGTGCTCAGTCCCCTCTGTGGGCAAACCCACAGGGAAGAAGTACAGACTTGGGAGTGCTAACAGGGAGAGGTTCCCCGTGTGTCAGAGTGTCTCCTCCTGTGATTGCACTGGGTTTACAAAGTCCAACAGGACAGGGGTCCCCAACCCCCAGTTCAGTACTGGTCTATGGCCTGTTAGGAATGGGGCCGCACAGCAGGAGGTGAGTGGTGGGTGAGTGAGGAAAGCTTCATCTGTAATTTACAGCCACTCCCCATCATTCCCTCTCCTTACCGCCTGAACTCTGCCTCCTGTCAGATCAGTGGCTGCATTAGATTCTCACAGGAGTGCGAACCCTGTTGTGAACTGCACATATGAGGGATCTAGGTTGCACATATTAGATTATGAGGATCTAATGCCCGATGATCTGTCACTGTCTCCCATCACCCCCAGATGGGATTATCTAGTTGCAGGAAAATAGTCTCAGGGTTTCCACTGATTCTACATTATGGTGAGTTGTATAATTATGTATTATAACGTAATAACAATAAACAGAAAGTGGGCCGGACATGGTGGCTCATGCCTATAATCCCAGCACTTTGGGAGGCCGAGGCAGGTGGATCACTTGAGGCCAGGAGTTCAAGACCAGCCTGGCCAACATGGTAAAACCGCATCTTGGCTGGGCGCGGTGGCTGACGCCTATAATTCCAGCACTTTGGGAGGCGGAGGCGGGCGGATCACGAGGTCAGGAGATCCAGACCATCCTGGCTAACACGGTGAAAACCCGTCTCTACTAAAAATACAAAAAAAATTAGAGACTTTGGCTGGAAGTGGAGGAAGCCGGGTTGGAATTGGATCTTGAGGGTCCTAAGTTTTGTCCACAGCCACCTCCCTCAAGGGGAGGAGCCAAAGTCTCCTGAAGGTTCTGCAAAAACAGTCAAGTGTTTGTTTAGCTTTGAGAGCTATAAGATCCCCAAGAAGGGGGCTGGAGACAGGCCAAGGCAAACACACACACACAAGCATGCATGCACACACACACACGCACATCACACACACACAAACACGCATGCACGCACACAAACATGCGCATCACAAATATCTGTTTGCGGAGCACTCTCCCTGCTCCCCTTGTTCGTGGTGAGTCAGGAGGGGCTGTCAAATGGATCATTTGACATATCATATCATATCTGAGAAAAAGATAATTCCCAAATCCCTTCCCATGTTGCCTTTAAATCTTTTCTACTTCTAAAAAATTGCGTTACACTTAGCTGGGCCACAGCCCCCAGTAAGAGCCAGCCCCTGGCCTCTTCTCTCCTTATAGCCGAGGCAGGCTATTCTGGGGCCAGGAGGCTGCCGGGTCCCAGGCGTACAGAGCAGGGCAGAGGACAAAGCTGAGAGCTAGCTTCCCAGTGTCCAGCCAGGGGAACTGGGGCTCACTTACCTTCCAGCACCCGGACCCCCACCATGCCATCCAAGTTGATTTCGGGCAGCCTCTGTTCTAGGAAGATGGTGGCTCTCTCCAGCGCAGACAGGATCAGGTCCGCAATGGTGGCTTTACTTTCGGCAGTGTCCAGTCCAGGCAGCAAATAGGACTCCAGCGGTAGCAGTGCCATCAGTAAGAGCAGGAGCAGCAGCCCCGGGCTGGCCATGGCTGGCCTCTGCTCACAGCTGGTCACACGCTCAGCACCCCGAGCTCTGGCCCAGCCCAGGCCGCCTCTGCACGCCCTCCTCCCACCTCCTCCCTACCTCCCCCTGGCAGACCTGAAGACAAGTGGCCCAGCAGGGCTGCCAAAAAGCCTGGGGTGGCCTAGGCAAAGGACTCTGGGAAGGGTGGCTGCAGGGGGATGACCGCGAGGCAGTGGCGGTTAGACCAGTCCTGGGCGTAGAGCCTGCTGTCCGCGGGGTGCTGGGGAGAGGGGTGCCCGCCCTGTCCTTCTTGGCCCTGATTCTCCAGGCTCACAGGCTAGGTCTTTGATCTAGCAATTGCAATTCAACCCTGAAATCCAAAAGCTCTGAAAGCAAAAAACAAATTTTTTTTCTTTCTTTGTTTTTCGAAATAGGGTCTCAGTCTCTTGCCCAGGCTGGAGTGCAGTGGTTTGATCACAGCTCACTGCAGCCTTGACCTCCTGGGCTGAATAGATCCTCTTGCCTCAGCCTCCTGAATAGCTGGGACTAGAGGCATGTGCCACCTTGGCTGGCTAATTTTTTAATTTTTTTATAGAGACAGGGTCTCACTATGTTGCTCAGGCTGGTCTTGAACTCATGGGCTCAAGTGATCCATCCTCCTCGGGCTCCCAAAGTGCTGGAATTACAGGCATGAGCCACCACACCCAGCCTTTGTTTTAAATAAATTTGAAACAAAGTCATCTGAGGACACATCTGCCTTGAGCTGAGGCAAACTTCCTTAGAGGGGCACCGTCCAACTGAAATAGAATTGAAGCTACAAAGGTGAGCCATGTGTGCATTTCAACATTTCCTAGTAGCCACATCCAAGAAAGCGGCAAGAAGCGGGCAAAGCTAATTTTAGCGATCTAGTTTATTTGACCCAAGATTTAAAATATTATAATTACATCTGTAATCAATATAGAAATGATTTATTTTTATTTTTCTCATACTAAGTCTTTGAAATTGATGAGTAGTTTACGTTCACAACACTATTATTTTATTTTTTATTTTATTTTATTTATTTATTTATTTTTGAGATGGAGTCTCGCTCTGTCGCCTGGGCTGGAGTGCAGTGGTGCAATCTCAGCTCACTGCAAGCTCCGTCTCCTGGATTCACGCCATTTTCCTGCCTCAGCCTCCTGAGTAGCTGGGACTACAGGCGCCCGCCACCACCCCCGGCTAATTTTTTGTATTTTTAGTAGAGATGGGGTTTCACCGTGTTAGCTAGGATGGTCTTGATCTCCTGACCTCATGATCCGCCTGCCTTGGCCTCCCAAAGTGCTGGGATTACAGGTGCCAGCCTTTATTATTTTGTTTTTAAGACACAGGGTCTCACTCTATTGCCCAAGCTGGAATGCAGTGGCGTGGTCATAGTTCACTGCGGTCTCGAGCTCCTGGGCTCAAGGGACCCTCTGCTTTAGCCTCCCAAGTAGATGGCACTACAGGTGTAAGCCACCATGCCAGGCTGAGCACATTTCATTTCAGACTATCCACGTTTCAAGGGCTTGATAGTCACATGTAGCTGGTATACTGGGCAGTGTCTTAGTTTTGTGCTACTACAACAGAATACCTGAGACTGAGGAATTTATAAAGAAAAGAAATTCATTTGGCTCATAGTTCTGGAGGCTGGGAAGTCCAGTTCAAGGGGCTGCATCTGGTGGGGGTCTTCTTGCTGTATCATCCCACGGTGGAGGGCAGAAGGTCAAGAGAGCTAGAGAGAGAGAAGAGAAAGAAGCTAAACTCATTCCTTTATCAGGAACACTATTTTGCAATAACAGCATGAATCCATTCATGAGGGCAGAGGCCTCAGGAAAGATTCCATCTCTCAACACTGTTGCATGGAGAATTAAGGTTCCAACATACGAACTTTAGGGCACACACTCAAACCACAGCAGAGAGTGAGGACCTAGCTTCCTTATTTGTTTCACTCATTGTGAACGTGCATCTGTTTCCTTGCAGAAATTTTCGTGTTGGTTTCCTGGGCGCTGTCCCAAACCTTGCTGGGGATGTTATATGTATGCACACCACATTATCTTTCTAAAAGCCAAACAATTTTGAATTCAGAAACATACTTGGTCCCAAGGGCTTCAGTTAAGAGGTTACAGATCTGTAATAATAATGAAAAGAACACCACTAAAGTGTGTATTTGATGCTCCCTATGTGCAGGTGCTAGGTTAGGGTTTCTCCACCTTTTCGTGTCATCATTGCTCTTTTTTCTACCCCTGGAGTGTTTTTAGACATTTTAATCCTGAAAAATCTTTAATAAGAGGCTTATTGAGATACTATTCACGTACCATAAAATTCATCTTTTAAATGTGTACAGTTTCACAGTGGTTTTCCGTATATTCACAAAGTTGTGCAGCCATCCCTGTCTACCTCCAGAATGGTTTTGCCACCCCGAAAAGAAATCCCACACCCATTCGCAGAAACTCCCTATTCCCCCCTCCCCAGCCCCTGGCAACCATGAATCAACTTTCTGTGTCTATGGTTTGACCTATTGTGGATATTTCATATAAATGGAATCATACAATGTGTGGTCTTTTGTGTCTGGCTTCTCTCACTCAGCGTGATGTTTTCAAGGCTCATCTTTGTTGCAGCACATGTCAGTACTTTATTCTTTTTTATGGATGAATAACATCGCCTCCTAGGGAAGCCCCTCCTGCTCTGATGAGCCAAGAGGATGAGGACTATGGAGATGACAAACCAAAAGTAGACAGCTAAGCCAGGTGTGGTGGCTTACGCCTGTAATCCCAGCACTTTGAGAGGCCGAGGTGGGCAGATCACTTGAGGTCAGGAGTTCAAGACCAGCCTGGCCAACACGGTGAAACCCCATCTCTACTAAAAATACAAAAATTAGTTGGGTGTGGTGGCACGCAACTGTGATCCCAGCTACTTGGGAGGCTGAGGCAAGAGAATCACTTGAACCTGGGAGGCAGAGGTTGCAGTGAGCCGAGACTGCACCCCTGCACTCCAGCCTGGGCGACAGAGTGAGACTCCATCTCAAAACAAACAAACAAACTAACAAACGAAAAAGGAGACACTGGGAAACCTTGGGTGGGAGGCTGCGGGAGGTGTGGACAGACCGCACTCCATTCATCACTCATCCGCTGATGAGCCTTTGGGTGGTTTCCACGATTTGATTCTTGTGGACAGTGCTGATACTTGTTTACAAGTTTTTGTTTGGAAACTTGTTTTTCATTCTCCTGGGTGTATACCTGAGAATGCCATTGCTGGGTTATGTGGTAATTCTATGTTGAACCTAATGAGGGACCACCAACTGTTTTCTACAGTGGCTGGGCCATTTACATTCCCAATGGCCGAAGATGAGGGTTCCTCATGTACTGTCCCATGAAATTTTATTTTACTTATTTATTTTTTTGAGACAGGGTCTCGCTTTGTCACTTAGGCTGGAGTGCAGTGGTGTGATCATAGTTTACCACAGCCTCGACCTCCCTGGGCTCAGGTGATCCTCCCAGCTCAGTCTCCCGAGTAGCACACGCCACCACCATTTTGTTTGGTATTCTTTGTAGAGATGGGGTTTCACTATGGTGCCCAGGCTGGTCTTGAACTCCTGGGCTCAAGTGATCCTTCTGCCTCAGCTTCCCAAAGTGCTGGGATTACAGGCGTAAGCCACTGCTTTCAGCGCATTCATGAAATGTTAATACTGCAGATATACTGCAGGCTTGTGTATTGTATCAATATCTGTGCTTTATACATAAAAAGGGTAAGGATGTTTTGCTCCCCAAGAACCATTTCTACCCCCTTGGGAGCACCGCTGGGAACCCAGGTTCCAGGGGAAGCTTGTCATTGTCATTACTTCTGCTAATCCTTGACAACCCCTCAAGCGGGTGCCAACCATCCTGAACAAAAACTGAGGCTTCAAGGGAGATTGAGTGACTTATCCGTATGTCCCAATACAGTAACAGCTTTACTTTAGTCGAGGAAATACACTGTTGTGTAGGGAATCTGGTGTATGTGCGTGTGTACTACTACAACTAATAAATCTTGGCCCCAGGGGCTCCTGGGGGGTTCCCTGGCCCCGTCTTGGGGAACCGCGTCCCCATCTCGCCCTCTCTCGGCCCACTTCGGAGGCTCGGTCTGCGGCTGCGCACAGTGCGCGGAAGCGCGGTCACGTGACTGTTGCGGGCCCGCCAAGATGGCGGCGTCCTGGTTGGTCTTGCTGGCGCTGTGTCTGCTGTTGCCCCTGCTGCTGCTGGGAGGATGGAAGCGCTGGCGGCGGAGGCGAGCGGCCCGGCATGTAGTAGCCGTGGTGCTGGGCGACGTGGGCCGCAGCCCCCGTATGCAGTACCACGCACTGTCTTTGGCCATGCACGGCTTCTCGGTGACCCTCCTGGGGTTCTGCAGTGAGTGGCCAAGGGTCTGGGAGGGAAGATGCTCTCTCATCCTTTGATCCTTGGTTCTAACCGCCCTGGGGAGTTGAGGCGGAAGTGCTCCTTTTGTCGCCGCCTTTGGGCAGATCTCCGAGATTGGAGGAGCGGGTTCTGCCCAGCCTTTCCTGGGTGGATCAGTAGGTATAGCCGGCGTTAATCTTGCCACGTGTCAGAACTGTGTTAAGTGAATCCATTGCGTGGTCTCACGTAATTCTCCTAGTAAGTGGAACCCAGGTGCATGGGACTCCAGGGCTAGTGCTGGTAGCTACGTCTGTGTGCAGCTACCCTTGTCAAGCTATGTCTGAGTTGACAGGATATCTCATTCCTCATCTCTCAACGCAGCGCTCTGCAGACAAATGTTTCATTTGTTCTTCATGTCCATCTTTTACCCACAGTGTGCAGGGCAGCGGTGTCTGCTCCTTCATTATTCTCCACGTTGGTATCTTGAGAGGGTAGCTCAACCCCATCTCAGGGAGAAGTGGGAACAGCACTAGTTGCCGTTAATCCCTGTTTAGAGTCTGCTAGGGTGATGGGGTAGAGTGGGACTTCCTAGGGATGGCTCTGTGGTGGGAAAATTCCACTATCCAGAGAATCTAGATTCGTTTAATTGAGCACGTACTGTTTGCCAGGCATCGTGTTAAGTGAACGTAGGTAAGATTCAGGCCCTCTCTCTGTGGGCTATCTAGAGGAATCTGAACAAGAATTGGCCGCTTTCTCTGTTCTGGCTAGTGAGGAACAGAGAGGGGTTTTGAAATATTTTACTTTCCAAAACAGTCTTCGTGATTCAGCCCGAGTTGGGAGATTATCTGACTTTAGATTGCTGCTGCTGGTACATTAAAGGGATCATTCTCATTTTCAGACTCCAAACCCCATGATGAGCTCCTGCAGAACAACAGAATTCAGATTGTGGGGTTGACAGAACTTCAGAGTCTTGCAGGTAAGGATGCAGTCAACTCCAGAATCCTCTGAATCCATGGGCTGGGGGCAGGGGGTGTTTGTTTGAAAAGCCTTGCAGATTGCCAGACGCTCCTTTGGTAGTCACAGGTGTTTTCTGACTTGCAGTTGGGCCCCGAGTTTTCCAGTACGGAGTCAAAGTTGTATTTCAGGCTATGTACTTGCTGTGGAAGTTGATGTGGAGGGAGCCAGGTGACTATATCTTTCTCCAGGTGTGTATCAGCCTCTGCCTCCCTCTGTGAGAACCATGTTAACAGTTTATTTTCCAGCACAAATTAGTAATATATTGCATATTCATATGTGTGTGTGTTGTGTGTATAAAAGTTTAAAGATGTGAGTCTTTAAACATGCACAAATTGGTAATAAATTGCATATTCATATGTGTGTGTGTGTTGTGTGTATAGGCGTTTAAAGACATGAGTAGGAGCCTATGGTATGTGTCTATTTATGGCACCTATCCATGCTGTGTCATTACAGATAGTCTTACATTGTACTGACTGTGTATCTAAGTGTTTTCCATGTATTAACTCATTTAGTCCTCACAGTAACCCTAAGAAGTATTATATTTAGGTAATATAAGAACCTGTTTCTTAAGGTTGTTCTCATTTAGGTGAGAAAACCTAGACCCAGAAAGACTCTGTAAGTAGGCCATCGCCATACAGCTAGGAAGTGGTGGAATCAGGGGATTTGAACGTAGGTAGTCAGTCTGGTTCTGTAGTATATATATATACACACATATATGTATACACAGACACATACACACACACACACATATATTTTTTTGAGACAGAGTTTCACTCTTGTCGCCCAGGCTGGAGTGCAGTGGCGTGATCTCGGCTTACTGCAACCTCCGCCTCCTGGGTTCAAGCTATTCTCCTGCCTCAGCCTCCTGAGTAGCTGGGATTACAGGTGTCCACCACCACGCCCAGCTAATTTTTGTATTTTTAGTAGAGATGGAGTGTCGCCATGTTGGCCAGGCTGGTCTTGAACTCCTGACCCCAGGTGGTCCACCTGCCTCAGCCTCCCAGAGTGCTGGAATTACAGGCATGAACCACTGCGCCCCACACCTTCCTCTTTTAATAGGCAGCCTTGAATTCCAATATGTGATGTACCATACTACATGTATTTAGTCTCATGTTAATGGATACTCAGATTTTTCCTGATTTTGTTTTTACTTTTACAAATAGTGCAGCTCCAAGCACAGTGAGCATATGCCTTTTGCATAAGTCCAGTTTCTTTCTTAGGATAAATTCCTAGTAATGGAATTGTGTAGTCAAAGTTGATGCATTTTAAAGATGTGTATGTTACTGGATAGCTTTAGAGTAAGGTTGGGCCAGTTTGACCACTGCTGAGTTGGAGGTGCTTCTTCTCCCCCATGCTTACCGTCACCAGCTGTTGTTAGACTTTTTTAGAATTTGCATTCTGACAGGTGAAAAATGCCATCTCTTTGTTCTGTTTTTTGCCTCCTTGATTATTGATGATCTTGGACTTTTCATGTTGGTTCTGTTTGTTTGGCTTTATTTGTTTGTTTGTTTTAGAGACAGAGTCTAGCTCTGTTGCCCAGGCTGGAGTGCCATGGCATAATCATAGCTTAACTGTAGCCTCATCCTCCTGGGCTCAAGTGATCCTACCTCCTCAGCCTCCTGAGTAGTTGGGGCTACAGGCGTGTCCCACCACACCTGGCTAATTTTTAAATTTTTTGTAGAGATGGGGTCTCACTGTGTTTCCTAGGCCGGTCTTGAACTCCTGGGCTCAAATGATCCTCATGCCCTGGCCTCCCAAAGTGTTGGGATTACAGGCATCAACCACTGCACCTGGCCCATTCTGTTTCTTTTATGAGTTTTTACACCTATTTTGGTGGTGGAGAGGGTCTTTCTTCTGCTTATTATCAAGAGCTCTGTGAAGGAAATAGACTCATCACCATGTGTGTTGTGACTATTTTTACTTGGTTTATTGCCGAGCATAGTTTGGGTTTCCTCCTCTTCAAGTCTCTATCTTCCCTAGAACCCCCCAGGTCTGCCTAGCATTGCTGTCTGCTGGTTCGTGGGCTGCCTTTGTGGAAGCAAGCTCGTCATTGACTGGCACAACTATGGCTACTCCATCATGGGTCTGGTGCATGGCCCCAACCACCCCCTCGTTCTGCTGGCCAAGTGGTGAGAGTCTGGGAAGAGGGTAAAATACCGTGCCCCAAACCACTCAAGGATGAGTGAGAAGAAGGGCCATGGTGGGCCTCTGGAAGCTGGTTCCCTGTGTGCTCTGCAGGAGGCGGGGTGAGGCTGGTGAATCAGGCCAAATGCTGGTTCCAAGTGATAGGAACAGCCCTCAGCAAAGGACCACATTTTTTGGCCCATGAAATGGAAGTGTCTGGGGAAATGGTTGGTTTCGAGCTCAGCAGTGTCACTGGGACCCAGCTCCTGTCTGTCTCCACACGCCCTTCTGGTGGTGGTTCCCGGCGCTCTCCTAGCTCTCGTCCCCACCTAGGCTCTGTGGGGAGGGCAGCCCTCTCTGATTGGCTCATGTTGGTTACCTGCCTTCCTCTGATCTGCCTATTGAGGCCAGGGGGCAAGTGCTCCAGCAGAAGAGCTGGGTCTCAGGAGCATCCATATCCCATGGACAGAGGGTGTGTGAGGACAGATTCCCAAACTGAAATCCAGGGCTGCTGTTGGGAGCTGGAGAAGTGGGCCATAGTTGCTGTAGCTGATGAGACAGGGAGGGAAGAAGGACCAGTGGTAGCAGTGGGACGTGGACCTGGGAAGGTCGTCTGCTGTACTCTGAGCCTGACTATAACATGTCTGTTACACTCTGCACAGCCAGCCTTCATGTGCACATCCAGCCTCTGTGTGCACGTCCAGCCTCTGTGTGTACTTCCAGCCTTGGGCCACTGGCTGGCTGTGACCTTTGCCCTGATGAGTTTGTTCACTGCCAGTGGTGACAGCAGCAGCAAACAGCTCAATTGAGCAAACTGAGCAAAATGCTTAATGGTGAGCACCTGCTGCATGCCAGTCCTCCGGCCAAGACCTTTTTGTATTTTACCTCGTTCAATCTCCATGCACCTCAGGAGGGTGTACCTTTTACAAGTTAGGAAACTGAGGCTCAGAACAATTACCCTCTTGCCACACAGCTAAGTGTGAGGACCAAAATGTCGTCCCAGGCAACCCCATTTCCGAGCTTTCTCTGCATCTTGAGAGAGGAACAGGCCATGATACCCTGGCGGCGATATCGCTCATGCCCTGTTCCGGCTCTCCCCTGTGATCAGGGCTCAGTCTCCATTAGGAGAGAACGTGTACAGCATTCACTGAATCCCTTTTCCCCACGTTGAGAGCAAGCCGTGGCCTTACAGCCTTTGCAGTGGTAGCACAGGGTGGCTGAGATCTGCTAGTGAGGCCTTTTATAGCAAGAGAGAGGATGTCCACCTTGGCAGTGATACACAGTGTCCTTTTATTGATTTTTTTAATTTGTATGTATTTATTTGAGGCAGAGTCTCACTCTGCTGCCCAGGTTGGAGCGCAGTTTCCTTTCAAAGTGATTGCATTTAAGCCAACAAATGACACAACATAAAGAAAGGTGTGTACAGCATAAAGAAAGAGCACTGGCAAAGGTGGGGCTCAGGGAGTATGGACTTTCCCAGCTCTGCGGCCTTTTCTCTGCTGAGGGATGTCGAGTCACGTGGTGGTGGTAGCGGAGGCCTGTCTAGGGCTCTGCTGACTGCTAATCCGTCTTTTCAGGTATGAGAGGTTCTTTGGGCGCCTGTCCCACCTGAACCTATGTGTTACCAATGCCATGCGGGAAGACCTGGCGGAGAACTGGCGCATCAGGTACCAAGGCCTGGGACTACGGCGGCCTGGGACTACCGTGGCCTGTGAGAGGCACAGGGCCCCTGATTGGCTGCAATGAGAGCTGCCTTGCCTGCTGTGGCCGTGCTGGCGAGGCAGTTTGAAATACTGAGGGCCTGGGAGGTGGTCCCTGGTTTGGGGAAGCCGGGGGAGGAAGGGGCAGAGTTTCTTTCCCATCCAGCCAGGGGGTCCAGGCAGTTTTGGTCCTAGGACATCTCTGTGCATTCCCAAGTAATTGGAAGGCTTCTTGTCATCGTCTGAGACTTGGATTCCCCAAGCATCCTTCTTTTCCTAGAGCCTCTGAGTCCTCTATTCCTGAGGCCTTTCTTCAGCCCTCCCAATAGCCCTGCCATGATTTCATTGCAGGGCTGTGACTGTCTACGACAAGCCGGCATCTTTCTTTAAAGAGACACCTCTGGATATGCAGCACCGGCTCTTCATGAAGCTGGGCGGCATGCACTCTCCGTTCAGGGCCCGGTAGGTCTCCCATCCTCAGCTGCCTTCTCTCCTGCTTGCTACTGCCCTGGCCTCTCCCCTTCTCACTGAAGACCTGGGAACCCACTCATCCAGGGGTTGGCAAACTAAGGCCACAGGCCAGTCTCCTGCTTTTGTAAATCAAGTTTCACTGGGACACAACACACTCATTCCCTTCTGAGTTGTCTGCTGCCGCCTTTGAACTACAGCAGCAGAACTGTGTTTTGCAACAGAGAACCTGTGGCCCACAAAGCCTGAAGTATTTACTCTCTGGCCCTTTAAGAAATGTTTGTGGACCCCAGTGCTGTCTTACTCTCCTGCTGGTGGGTTCCCAGGCCTGTGGCAGGATCTGTGGACCTGTGTGTCCCTTGGGGTGTCTCATGGGGCTGAGGAGGGAATCTTTGTGCAGGTCCACACACCCTGAGGTGTGCCCTCGGTAAGCTGGGGTGGTGTGGGAGGGCACCCTAGCACCCTCATCTTGAGTCCAGGGGATAAGACAGTAAGTCCCGTGGAGGAAAGGAATGAGTTAGTCTTGTTTGCTGTTGTAACCTTAGCACCCAGCATCAATATTAGAGAAAGCAAGCCCAGGCCTCGGATGGCAGGGGTGGCCTGGTACAGCTGATGCGGCCGGGCACCCCAACCTTTCGGAGCCTGCAGGCCTCACCACAGCAGGAGATGCCCATCCTGGGTCCTGGGCCTGCTCTGTGGCCTCTCACAGGCTTTTTTTCTGCTTCTTCAGCTTAGAACCTGAGGACCCAGCCACGGAACGGTCGGCCTTCACGGAGCGGTACGCTGGGAGCGGGCTGGTGACGCGTCTCCGTGAGCGGCCAGCCCTGCTGGTCAGCAGCACAAGCTGGACAGGTCTGCACGACCCCTGGGGCACTTGGGGTTGGTGTGACGGGCACCTGGCCAACCTGTGTTCTCCTCACCCCTGCCAGTCCTGCATGCCCCCATCCCACCACGGTCTCAGTGAGAAGGGGAGGGCATGTGAGCTGGAAGAGGGGTGTCTAGAAACAGGCCCCTGACATTCAGTTCTCTTCTTGTAGAGGATGAAGACTTCTCCATCCTGCTGGCAGCTTTAGAAAGTAGGTGTGTGGCTGCGGTGAGGAGCTCTGGCTTTGTTGGGGGCCCCTGGGCTGTGAGCTGCTTGCCTTGCCTGCAGCACGTTCCTGTCCCTGTCCACTGGGTGGGGCAGCCTGGGGACAGCAGGGGTGCTGGAGGTGGGCTGCTATGAATCCCCATTGGGTCACTGAGTGACCAGGCTCTCAGGCTGAAATGCCCCCTCCAGGAGAGTGTCTCACAGAGCCTGGTGGCCTCCCCGCCGGAGCAGTGCCCTTTCTCTGCCTGACCAGGTGACTCTGGCTATTGTTTATTTAAAAATTTTTTTCTGAATGGGCGTGGTGGCTCACACCTGTAATCCTAGAACTCTGGGAGGCCGAGGCAGGCAGATCACCCGAGGTCAGGCGTTCGAGACCAACCTGGCCAACATGGCGAAACCCTGTCTCTACTGAAAATACAAAAATTAGCCAGGTATGGTGGCGGGCGCCTGTAATCCCAGCTACTCGGGAGGCTGAGGCAGGAGAATTACTTGAACTCGGGAGGCAGAGGTTGCAGTGAGCTGGGATCGTGCTACTGCATTCCCGCCTAGGTGACAGAGCGAGACTCTGTCAGAAAAAAAAAAAAAATTCTATCACAAATTCCATGTAGACTTGTTTCTTTTTTTAAACACAGAGTTTGAACAACTGATTCTTGATGGACACAACCTTCCTTCTCTCGTCTGTGTGATAACAGGTACCGCCTGGGGCCCTGGGTGTCTGTTTGGCTGGGGGATGGCGGAGGGGGAGGGGCATGCAGCCTTTATCCTGTGCTTCCCATGATCTTGTCTCCGTAATCCTCGCTGCAGCTCTCTGCCATAGGGTCTTATACCGCTTGGCATGGGGGAAACTGAGGCTCAGAGGGTTTCATCGCCAGGCAGGGAGCCCAGATTTGAATCTGCAGATGCCAGGCTTTTACTCTCAGTAGTTTTCAAGCATCTCTTTGTTGTCGTTGTTACATCACTGGTGTCTTTTTTTTTTTTTTTTTTTGAGACAGAGTCTCTGTCGCCCAGGCTGGAGTGCAGTGGCGCAATCTCGGCTCACTGCAACCTCCGCCTCCCGTGTTCCAGCAATTCTCCTGCCTCAGCCTCCCGAGTAGCTGGGATTACAGGCGCCCTCCACCACACCCGGCTAATTTTTGTATTTTTAGTAGAGACGAGGTTTCACCAAGTTGGCCAGGCTGGCCTCGGACTCCTGACCTCAGGTGATCCACCCGCCTTGGCCTCCCAAAGTGCTGGAATTACAGGCACGAACCAGTGCCCGGCCTCGTCACTGGTGCCTTAACCAAGCCTCTTTTAATTTTTCAAACGGAAGAGCCCCTGTCCCACAGTTACTGCTTCTGAGCACTTTCGAGGTGATTCAGTGAAGAAGGAGAAAAGCAGAAGCGGTGTGGGAAGAGGCAGGGTCCGGGCCAGCTACTGGTCCTGCTCTCCTCCCTCCTCTGACCTCTAGGCTCCCAGGAGTAGCTTGGAACCCACGCTATGAGCTCTGGGGGCTGTGGCAGGGCAGGGAGAGTCCTCGTGTCCCCTGTGCACAACACAGACAAAAGGCTGGGTCCATCTAGTGGGCGGTCAGGTGCCAGGCCAGTGCTTACCCCGCTGTGTTTGCAGCCCGAGGCAGCTGGCTGCAGGTGCAGGGCTGTGCCTCGGGTCAGGGTGCACACCCCTGCAGGGCTTGGGGCGCCTGGGTTGCTTCTGGAACGACCCGGATGGGGCCTGGCTGGAGCTGCCGAGGGGTGGGGCTTCTGGAAAAGGGATCCCTCCTAGGGGGGAGTCTTGGGCCTGGGGCCATGTGACAGGGACAGAGATGGGTCCATGGCAGTGTCTGCTCTTCTCTGTGAAGGCAAAGGGCCTCTGAGGGAGTATTACAGCCGCCTCATCCAGCAGAAGTGTTTCCAGCACGTCCAGGTCTGCACACCCTGGCTGGAGGCTGAGGACTACCCCCTCCTTCTAGGTGAGAGGCTGGCAGGAGGCTCAGGGAGGACGCGGGGCCTTCAGTGGGGGAAACAGGTGGGTGGAATGGAATTTTTCTGAAAAGGTGGCTCTGGAGGCCACTTGGGGACAAAAGGGACAGGGCCTGGCCTGCTGCCGACACCTCTGGCTGAACTCCCAGGAGGAGGCTGCTTCCTGGTGTGCCAGCCCCTCCCTGCTAGGTGACCCCAGAGGCTGTTTACTAAGGGGTTTGAGGAGGCCACGTCCTTTCAGCCTGCCACGCCCTCCATTCAGTCCTCTTCCTTCCCGCAGGAGGGCTGGGCCTGGGGTTGGGGCCACTGTTGCCCAGGTGTGGGAGGGCAGTGGCTTTGGGAGGTACAGGGACGACGTGTCAAACAGCGTCGCCTCTGCCAGTGAGATGGTTCTCCCTCGCCTCCGTCTCTTTCCCGTTGATTTCTCCAAGTGGGGAGTCGGCTTGGTCTTGGTGTGTCTCTAGAGCCGCATCTGCCAGCCTTGAGTGAGCGAGTGAGCTGAGCAGTTGGAGGCTGAGGGCCTTTTCCTGGCAGGACTCTCTAGCTAGTCTCTTTTTTAGACAGATTCGCTCCGTCGCCTATGCTGGAGTGCACGATCTCAGTTCATGCAACCTCCGCCTCCTGGGTTCAAGCGATTCTCCCAACTCAGCCTCCTGAGTAGATTATAGGATTACAGGAGCCTGCCACAACACCTGGCTTATTTTTGTATTTTTAGTCGAGACAGGGTTTCACCATGTTGGCCACACTGGTCTCGAACTCCTGACCTCAAGTGATCCTCCTGCCTTGGCCTCCCTAAGTGCTGGGATTCCAGGCGTGACCCATCACGCCTGGCCCTGGCTCGTCTTTAGAAATGTTAAGCTATTTTGCTTTATTTTCACGGTGACAGCTGGTTTGTGGTGGGTGTGCTGTGGTTTATTATTATTATTATTATTATTATTATTATTTTGAGACGGAGTTTCACTGTCATAGCCCAGGCTGGAGTGCAATGGTGCGATCTTGGCTCATCTCTACCTCCGCCTTCCCGGGTTCAAGTGATTCTCCTGCCTCAGCCTCCCGAGTAGCTGGGATTACAGGCACCTGCCACGACGCTCGGCTAATTTTGTGTTTTTTTTAGTAGAGATGGGGTTTCACCATGTTGGCCAGGCTGGTCTTGTACTCCTGACCTCAGGTGATCTGCCCGCCTTGGCCTCCCAAAATGCTGGGATTACAGGTGGGAGGTGAACCTGGGAGGTGGAGGTTGCAGTGAGCCGAGATAGGGCCACTGCACTCCAGCCTGGGTGACAGAGTGAGACTGTCTCAAAACAAAACAAAACAACAACAAAAAAACCAAATTGTGGTTACGTAGAAAAAGTGTCAACTTCCATTTTCAGATGTCCCAGCCGGGCCGTGTGGCTGCTTGGCCAGCTTAAGCCACTTGTGTTTGGGGCTGTCGGGGGCCTTTTCCGTTTTTCACTCCCCTTGGGGGGTGCTGCCTCACTGTGCTGGGAGGATCTGTGTTCCCAGGGCAGAGGCCAGCGCTCTGACCGCACCCCTCTTGCCTAGCAGGGTCGGCAGACCTGGGTGTCTGTCTGCACACGTCCTCCAGTGGCCTGGACCTGCCCATGAAGGTGGTGGACATGTTCGGGTGCTGTTTGCCTGTGTGTGCCGTGAACTTCAAGTGGTAGGAGCAGAACCTGAATCTTTCTGGGGATAGCTTCGCAGATCCACCGCTGAGGGGGACGCAGTGCAGAGCGAGCTGCCCACAGTGAGGCCCTGCCCCTCGGTCAGTCCAGCACACACTGGAGGCCACTAGGAGGAGCCCTGAGGTTACTGTGGCTGGGCTTGAGCCTCCCTGAAGTCAGTGGCTTCCATTTAGAGCTCGTGTTACATTTAGGTTGATGCAAAAGTAATCACGGTTTTTGCCACTAAAAATGGCAATTACTTTTGCACCAACCTAATATGAAAAAAAAGCATCTTAAATACTAGAACTCCATTTGGGGCTTTTGCTCCTAGAGTAGAGTAGAATTGGCAGGAATTGCCTGCAGGCTTACATGGTTTTCTTTGTTCCTTTCTCTTCCGCCATGTCCCTTTTGGCCAAGCTCATGGTGGGTTTGAATCAGCTAAATGAGTGTCATGCTCTGGCCTCACTCCACCAGCACAGACGGGTGTTTGGAAGGGCGGCATTAGAAGAGATTCTAGAAGTAGTAGCCCCGGCGTAAGCTGAGTCCTTGGCCCCTGCTCAGGAGCCGGCCTCTCGGTGGGATTCAGGGATATGCGCCCCTCGTGTAAGCTGAGCTCAGGGAAATGTGGGGATCATAGCTGGTGCCCTAGAAAAGTCATCTTTTACGTGCTGAGCCAGTCCCCAGGGGGTTGCCTTTACTTGTTCCATGGCCATGGAGTTAAGAAAAGCAGGCAAAAATAATTCTTCAGTCCGTGAAGAGCATCCAGCACAGAAGGTACAAACCCTCCTTACGGCTCCCTCCTTAAATCGGTTTGGCCATTTTGATGTGCAACCCTCCCAGGTCTTTTTACCCTTCGGATGCCAAATCTCAGAACTAGCTCCTGGAAGCCACAACGCCAGCCTGGCCTGAGCATGGGGTGGGGTGGTAGCCTGGGTGGTAGCCTAGGTGGGCACCCCAGGGGTCTGGTGTCTCCTCCAGGCAGCTCTGAGGCTCCCTTGGTTCTCCCTGCAGTTTACATGAGCTGGTGAAACATGAAGAAAACGGCCTAGTCTTTGAGGACTCAGAGGAACTGGCAGCTCAGCTGCAGGTAGCCACGTCTGCCACCACGACAGGGCGGGGAGGGTTCTGGAGACTGGCACCGAGCCCCGCTCCCTGATTCCTGCCACCCACAGCCAGGGTGGGACCATGTGGGGTCTGGCGGAAAAGCTAGGGAGGGAGCAGCGGTCACAGAGGCCGGCCTACTCTGCTATCCCGTTTCGGTACGTCCCGGCTGGGGAAAGTTAGGACATACCCCCACCTGCCCTCTGGATTTATGGAGCTGACACTCCACAAATGATGCTGGAGCCGGTGGGCCGGGCTGCAGTTCAGGAAGTGATCAGGATCAGGTAGGCGGGTAAAGGGAGCTTCTAGGACCAGCCTTGAAAGATGAGTGGAGTTCTGCAAAGGTTACTTGTTTCTTGTTGCAAAAAGTAACACATCATTCTTGCCAACAGAATGATTGGCAGGATTTTCAGTAAAGGTCTAGGTCGGAAGTCATTTAGACTGGGTCTCCCAGTCTCTGTCAGAACCATGGGACTCTGCTGTGGTGTGAAAGTAGCCACAGATCATCTGTAGATGAAGGGGTGTGGCTTTGTTCCAATAAAACTTGACTTACAAACAGGCTGGTGCTGTGGTGTGAAAGTAGCCACAGATCATCTGTAGATGAAGGGGTGTGGCTTTGTTCCAATAAAACTTGACTTACAAACAGGCTGTGGGCTGGATTCAGACAGTTTAGCAAGGCTGAAAAGAACACCGACACCCCCTTGTTACGCACAGATGCGTGGGACTGTGTTGGCCAGAGACCGAGAGGAGGGTGCTCCAGGGGAAGGCACAGCATGTAGAGGCCAGGAGGTGCTCCAGGGCACCAAGTGTGGGAAAGTGGGATATGTAGGGAAGTTTCCAGAAAGCGTGATGTCAAGTGGGAGGCAAAGCGCTGCTGGGGCGTGAAGGCTCTCGAGTCCAAGTGAGGGAGTTAGGGACTTGGGAAGGGGTGTTGCTGGGTCAGGGACCTGGGATGGGGTGGGGACAGGCAATGAGGTAAGCTCTGCTCTTTATTTTTTCCCAGACGCTTTTCTCAAACTTTCCCGATCCTGCGGGCAAGCTAAACCAGTTCCGGAAGAACCTGCGGGAGTCGGAGCAGCTCCGATGGGATGAGAGCTGGGTGCAGACTGTGCTCCCTTTGGTTATGGACACATGACTCCTGGGCCAGAGGCTAAAACCCCAGGACCCCTGCTGCCCTCCCTACAGCTTCTTGGAAGTCTCAGGGCAAACCCTTTCAAGCAGCGCCTCCCAGTGGCCAGTAGCTGAAATGACGGCAGTGGTGCCGCCTGGGGAATGAATTGGTTGGGACCCCGGAAGCTGTGGTTGGCCCTGATTTCTTCTTTGGAGGCTCAGAAACATTTCCTCTCTTCTGTTCTTCACGCCCCATGCCCCTGCTAGCATATTACTGTCCTGTGACTTCCCCATGACCTCTGCAGGACTCCTTAGCCTGTGTCCTTACTCCAGGTGTCGCCTTTCTGCCGTGTTCCTAACGTTTTGATTCCTGTCTTGAAAAACAGCACCTGCTGCATCGTAAGCCCAGGTATGTGGCAGCTGCAGCGGGCTTGGCTTTGTGAGGAACCGAGTGTGTCCACGTTGGGGGAACAGCATATTTGATACACACGTTTTTATTTGCGCAAAGAAAATGCTATTTTTGGAGCCAGAATTTTCATGTCTGATTTATGGTGATTTTCTTAAGAACTAGAACTGCTGGCAGAAAGGGGGCACCCCCACGCTTAGACGGCCAATGTCTTATTAGAGGGCAGTTTCTGGTTCCTGGTTTGGAATTTAACATTCTTCAAACATTCTAGTCCAATGAAAGTTTTATCCGCTTTCCCATATAAAAATTCTTCCCACGATAATGACTTGATTCTCACAGTCATGTTGGAAGGCGTGTGTGAGGCCTACAGTGTGAGGTTCAGAATTGCCATTTCCAAGTGCTCTTCGTAGGGAAACAGTTTCTGGTCATGACGAGGTTCGGCTTCCCATTTGATCCCAGCCCGGCCTGGAAACAGAGCACATGTGTTTCAGGATGGCGGTGTTTGGGGACATTAGCTTATTGTGTGGGGCTGCTAGGACAGGCCTGGCAGGGCGGGGGGGTGTCCAAGTCAGTTTACTTGGTTCACAAGTTCCCAGGCCCATCCAGGTACCTAGAATTGGCCTCCAGGATGGGACCAGAAATCTGGTTTTGCATAGAAGTGGCTAGCAGCAGGCACCGTGCCGCTCTCCACGCTCTGCCCGTGTCTGCTCCAGCACTTGGCACAGTGAGACAGAAGCAGAGATCTGAATCCACATCTACCTGGCTGCTCAGTCAATCCACTCTTCACAAAGCTTACAAAGCAGCCGGGCACAGTGGCTCACGCCTGTAATCTCAACACTTTGGGAGGCTGAGGCAGGTGGATCACTTGAGGTCAGGAGTTCGAGACCAGCCTGGCCAACATGGTGAAACCCCATCTACAAAAATACAAAAATCAGCCAGGTACGATGGCGGGTGCCTGCAATCCCAGTTACTCAGGAGGCTGAGGCGGGAGAATCACTTGAACCCAGGAGGCGGAGGTTGCAGTGAGCCGAGATTGTGCCACTGCTCTCCAACCTGAGTGACAGAGCGAGCCTCCATCTCAAGAAAACAAAAAAACAAACAAACAACCCCAAACACAAAACCACACACACACACACAAAACGCTTAGAAGGGGCTGGTGTTCTGATAAGCACAGATGCCTGAAGAGCCGTTAGCCAGAGTGATACGATCTTGTTCTGTCACCCAGGCCGGAGTGCAGTGGCACGGTCATCGCTCACCACAGCCTCGACTCCTGGGCTCTAGCAATCCTCCCACCTCCCAAGTAGCTGGGATGACAGGTGCGTGCTGCCATGCCAGTAGTTTTTTTAGTTTGTAGAGATGGGGTCCTGAACGCATGGCCACAAGTGATGCTCCTGCCTCAGCCTCTTTTATTTTTTTGAGACGGAGTTTTACTCTGTTCCCCAGGCTGGAGTGCAGTGGCGCAATCTCAGCTCACTGCAACCTCCGCCTCCCAGGTTCAAGTGATTCTCCTGCCTCAGCCTCCTGAGTAGCTGGGATTATAGGCGTGCGCCACCATGCCTGGCTAATTTTTGTGTTTTTAGTAGAGATGGGGTTTCACTGTGTTGGGCAGGCTGGTCTTGAACTCTTGACCTCAGGTGATCCGCCCACCTCAGCCTCCCAAAGCCTCAGCCTCTTACAGTGTTGGGATTACAGGCGTGAGACGCTGTGACCCGGGATGATTTTCATTTACAGTTTTTTGTTACGAGTGGAAAATGTGTATTTATAAAAATAAAGTAGTACAGACATGAACGTGTAGAAGTCTCTATCATCCTGCCATCCAAGGATGTTAACGTGTAGATCAGGGATGTCCAATCTTTTGGCCTCCCTGGGCCACACTGGAAGACGAAGAATTGCCTTGGGCCACACGTGAAATACACTAACGCTAGCAATAGCTAATGAACTAAAAGAAAAAAAAAAATCACAAAAAAACCTCATACTGTTTTAAGAAAGATTACAGATTTGTTTTGGGCTGCAGGTTGGACAAGCCTGCTATATATATATTCTAGGTTTTCCCCTATAGGCCTACTAATGTGAAAATGATTATTATGATAAATGTTTTGTCGAGATGAAGTCTTGCTATGTTGCTCAAGGTGGCCACAAACTCCTGGGCTTAAGCCATCCTCCTGCCTCAGCCTCCTGAGTAGTTGGGAATATAGGTACTCACAACCATGTGTGGGTGATCATTATTATTTTTTTAAACAAATATGGGGCTGGGCGCAGTGGCTCATGCCTGTAATCCTAACACTTTGGGAGGCTGAGGTGGCAGATCACTTGAGGTCAAGAGTTCGAGACCAGCCTGGCCAACATGGCAAAACCTCGACTCTACAAAAAAATACAAAAATTAGCTGGGCGTGGTAGCACGCGCCTGTAGTCCCAGCTGCTTAGGAGGCTGAGATGGGAGGATAGCTTGTACCTGGGAGGTGGGAGGTTCCAGTGGGCCGAGATGGCACCACTGCACTCTAGCCTGGGCAATACAAAGCCAGACTCTGTCTCAAAAAAAAAAAAAAGGTGAGTGGGGGCTTATACTATATGTGCTGTTTGGCACTGCTTTTTTCACTATATTGCAGGTATTTTTTCACGTAAGTATCTGAAGAAAGACTTCCTTTTTTTTGCTTTTTTGAGACAGGGTGTTGCTCTGTTGCCCAGGCTGGAGTGCAGTGGTGAGATCACGGCTCACTGCAGCCTCCACCTCCCGGGCTCAAGCCACCCTCTCACCTCAGCCTCCCGAGTAGCTGGGACCACAGGCGTGTGCAACCATGCCCGGCTAGTTTTGGTATGTTTTGTGGAGATGGGGTCCCACTATGTTGCCCAGGTTGGTCTTGAACTCCTGGGGTCCAGGTAGTCCTCCTGCCTTAGCCTCCTAAAGTGCTGGGATGACAGGCCTGAGCCCTGTGCCTGGCCAGCCTCCTGTGCGAGGTTGTGCGGGACTCTCATGGAACCCAGTGTGCCTTCGTGTGCTGGCTTGTTTGTTGGCTCTGTAGTTAACAGGCTGCCCCATGTGGACAGGCATTGGGTCGTCTGTGTCTCTGTGTGCAGGCAGAGGCTGCTGCGGGTGCATCTGTGCACACGGTTGCCAGGAGGGGCTCTGCTCAGAGGGAGCTGGGGCAAAGGCTGGTGGCACTGGGGGTCATGGGTGTAGTGTGGAGGTGCGAGAGCCAGGCGGCTGGGCTGCAGTCTGCGGGAGCTCGGGGGTCGCTTGGCCTCCGTGTGCCCTAGTGTCTTTGTTAGAGAGATGGGACAATGACAGCACACCCTCACAGGTGCTGGGGGCTGCTCCACTGTGGGGCCAGTTCCCCTTCTCTATAGTCACCCTGC
Organism: Rhinopithecus roxellana; assembly: GCF_007565055.1. Classification (NCBI taxonomy): domain Eukaryota; kingdom Metazoa; phylum Chordata; class Mammalia; order Primates; family Cercopithecidae; genus Rhinopithecus; species Rhinopithecus roxellana. The sequence goes on along the minus strand of NC_044568.1, from coordinate 5,557,644 downwards.
TCGTCCTCCACTGACTGGGTGCTCAGGACAGTGGCGTGGTGGATCTGCCTGTATAGCCTGTGCTCCAGTGTCCTGCAGGCCACAGCTGTGTCCAGCCCTGACCCCGACTGCCTCTCCCGCCACCTCCATTTTATAGATGAGGAAACCGAGGCCCAAAGGCTTAGGGAACGCTGCTCCGAAGCACACAGTAGGGCTGCTGGGCTCAGACCCTCCCTCCCTGTGCTGAGCTGCCCTCCTCCTGCCCCAAGCGCCTCCATGCCCTGAGCCCACTCTGCTCGCCAGCCTCTGCCCAAGTTCCCCGCATGGCGTGGGGGTGTGGGGCATCCTAGCTTTTCCCTGGTGCCAAGTTCTTTCACTTCCACTGGAGTCTTGCAGGGACAGCGTGGGGACCCTGCAGGCCCATGAGGGCGTGGGGGCTCACCTAGTTCGGTGGTGAACAGCTGGCATGTCCCTGGGTTGCGGACGGTGAAGGCCACGTAGACCTCAGGAGCCCGCTGGTGCTCCCGGCAGGCAGCCAGCCTCCGCAGGACCCCGACCAGCGACATGATGGCTTCTGGACAATACAGCACATCTACAGTGAAAGCTTCAGGTTACTGAAAGGGACCAGCGGAAAGTTCCAGGTCACGCTGACCTCAGCAGCAGGGCGAGGCCAGAGAGGCAGCGGTCATATGAGACTATTAGATGCCATTTGACCATTTGTGCCATTAGATGGAAACGCAATTACTCGGGTGAAAAAGGAGAACCCTTAGTAGAGAAAGCTGCAAAAGACCAAAGCAAAAGAAAAAAGTCTCCAGACTCACTGGCGCTCCTTGGAAAAACAGCTCTGGTTCTCAGCCTGTCTAGAGGGCTTTGAATGACACAAAGCATGACCCTCGTGTGAACTCGTTGTTTCAGGCGTCTGCCGATTTGTTTGCTGGCTTGCAGCGGGGGGCCTGTGTCCCTGGCCACCGCTGGGCCTGTGGTTTTCAGGGCTGGGACCCAGGATCACAGGCAGAGCTCTGTTCGACCAGAGAGGGGACTGAGTGTGCCGGCAGGGGCGAGGGGTTTCCGATGGCCCAGCCAAACACCACCTTCTCTCAAGGGCCCTGTCCTTGTCCCAGAAGTGGCTGTTTTCCTCCTGTGGTCTCTGAAGGACACAGGGCATGGCTCTGGGACACAGCCATGTGGTGATGACTGTAACGGGAGTATGCCTGTCCCCAACAAGAGGGCTGTGGCTTCAAGGTCACCTTAAGAGGCACCCCTGTCCTTTGTTGTCACCCTGGAGGCCCAGAGTAACTCTTCTGGAAGCCCCATCATGTCCATGCCCGACAGCGTCCCTTGTTCCCTTCTCCCAGAGCTAAGAGCTGGGTGGAGCTGCAAGGACACCGCCTGCGCAGGGTGCCCGGGGCTGGGCATTACCTGCCGCGATGACAACATCTGGCTGGAAGGCAGAGAGCTGACAGACTGTCGCGACGTCCCAGTCCAGCTGGGCCACTGTCACCCTGGGACTGTCTAAGTTGGCAGTGATGTCTGCCTCTAACGAGAGGCCATTGAGAAGGACATTCCCTCGGAGCTGCTTGAGGACCCGGCTGTGACAATCGCTGAAGATGTATGCCCGGGGGTGGCACATCTTGCAGATGGCCAGACCTGTGAGGCCGGCGCCACTGCCAAGCTCTAGGACAGTCCTGGAAGAAGGAAAGCGGACCATGTCTGCGACTGCACCAGGGTAAGCCTGCCTCGGTGCCCCGCCCTGTGCCCCGAGGTCACCTGTCAGTGAAGGCTTCCGGGTTCTCAATGGCCCATTCTGCAAGGTAGAGGGCAGCGTCCCATGTGACCAGGCCCGTGGTGCCGTGGGAGATGATGGCTGTGCTCTCGGAGAGCGTGACCGAGCCTCCCGAGGGCTGCGCCGAGAGAGGGCGAGAGAATCAGTCTAGCGATCAGAGGACAAGGGGCTTAGAAGACAAGTAGCCATCCACCCCATGACTGAATAAACCATGACAGGACCAATCACCACTCAGCAATGAGAAGCAGCTAATTGTTGACATGCCAACAGCTTGCACAGGCCTCAAGGGTATCACGTGGCGTGAAAGATGCTCATCTCAGGCCACACAGGATTCCATTCATCGAACATTCCTGAGACGATGGAATTCTGGTGATGGAGCACAGGTCAGTGGTGGCCAGGGAGGGGCCAGGTATGGCTATGAAGGGGCGGCTGCCTTGTGATGATTCAGTGTGCTATGTTTTTCCTTTGTGGTTTTCTGTATCTATGTTTTATCTTATTTTTTTTTGAGATGGATTCTCGATCTGTCACCCAGGCTGCAGTCAGTGGCACGATCTTGGCTCACTGCAAACTCTGCCTGCTGGGTTCAAGCAATTCTCCTGCCTCAGCTTCCCAAGTAGCTGGGATTACAGGCACCTGCTACCATGCCCTGCTAATTTTTGTATTTTTAGTAGAGATGGAGTTTCACCATGTTGACCAGGGTGGTCTCAAAACTCCTGACCTCAGGTGATCTGCCCGCCTCAGCCTCCCAAAGTGCTGGGATTACAGGCATGAGCCACCGCGCCGGCCTAATTTTTCTATTTTTAGTAGAGACAGGGTTTCACCATTTTGGGCAGGCTGGTCTCGAACTCCTGACGTCAGGTGATCCACCCGCCTTGGCCTCCCAAAGTGCTGGGATTACAGGCATGAGCCACCGTGCCCGGCCCTGTCAAGTATTCTTTGAGGACTGGGCATCAGGTCCTTGTGAAGCAGGTAGTGTGTGTTACCTACTGGACAAATGCCCAACAACCCCATGCTGTTGTTGAAGTGCTTGATTTACAGACAGGGAAACTGAGGAAAGGAGGTTAACAGACCTCATGTCTAAGACTGCAGAATGGGTGAGTCAGGATTTGAACCCACACCCGTGTTTTCATTTTGTGCAGAAAGGGTATCTGGGCTGTGAGGGGGAGGCGGGTACCCTTCTCATACCAGCAAATAGCTCCGGTGGCCCTGGGTGGACTCCTTGGCCATCAGGGTCTCCGCCAGCGCCTCGTACAGCTCGTCCAAAGGCTCCGTGTGGACAGCCTCGTGCTGGGGGCAGACAGAGGGAGAGCTTGTTTGCTTTCGTTCTAATCTGTAAAAATGGCCAGATGATTTTCACCAAGTTTGGAGGGGAGATTTGGGACGGAATGGTGTAATACTGGCCAGGTGGCATATAAAATATTCACTTTGCTGGGTGTGGTGGTGTGTGCCGATAGTCCCAGCTACTCTAGAGGCTGACATGGGAGGACTGCTTGAGCCCAGGAGTTTGAGGACAGCTTGAGCAACAGAGACCTTGTCTCTAAAAAAAAATAATTCACTAGGTAGGGAAACCTGGATGGAAGGGCCTTCAGCAAGAGGTGTTGAGAGGGTAGGGTTAGGGTAGTGTAGGGCAGGAGACAAGGATTCTGTGAGAGCTGTCGTGTGACCATGACAGAGCTCTGTGTTTGGATCAAACACAGAGAGGAGGAATACCAAAGGTGCTGTTAAGTGCGCCCAGGCAGAGGTGGGAGGGCGGCCCATGCTGCAGGCTGTGGCTGTCAGCAGGCGGCTTCTCCACGGCTGGCCCCAGCCTAGGATTCACAGGGCAGCAGCAGGGTACACTGGGTGACTGCTGCCCTCTGCTGGTGGCACAGGGCAGACCTGCTGGTGACCACAGATGTACCCTTGGGAAGGATTAGGGAGAAAGCGGGTATTGGAGAAGCAGGGGATTGTTTATTTGCCAAAAGTGTGGCCCTTTTACTCAGCAGGTCTGCTACTGCCTACTGAGGAATGGCCTCTCTGACATCCTCCCTCATGTCAAACCCTGCATGTTCGGGCCCATCTTTAAAATCCATCCTAGGCCAGGCGCAGTGGCTCATGCCTGTAATCGCTGTACTTTGGGAGGCCGAGGTGGGCGGATCACTTGAGGTCAGGAGTTCGAGACCAGCCTAGTCAACACGGTTGAAGCTCTGTCTCTACTAAAAATACAAAAATTAGCCAGGCGTGGTGGCATGTGCCTGTAGTCCCAGCTTCTTGGGAGGCTAGGCACGAGAATTGCTTGAACCCAGGAGGCAGAGGTTTCAGTAAGCCAAGATTGTGCCTCGGTACTCCAGCCCTGGCAACACTGTGGGGCTCTGTCTCAAATAAATAAATAAATAAATACGTAAAAAATAAAATCCATCCTGTATCAGTCAGGAAAGAGCTGATTCCAGCAGGATCATTGCGGATAATTCACCAGGGGAACTAGTTCCAAAGGTATGACGAGCTAAGCCTTCCAACAGGGGCCCGTGGCGCAGCCCAGAGATGGACAAGAACAGGAAACTCCAAACCCTTCTGCGGGCAGGACAGAGGGTGTGGGCGAGGGTTCCAGTGCTGTGGGCTGGGCCAGCCTGGTAGGAATGAGAATCCATATGCTAGGAGCTGGGGCCCCAGAGAAGCAGCTGCTGCGGAGACGCCAGGAAGCAGAGTGAGGGAGAGACGCTGGTCTCCCCTTATTCCCACCCTGCACTGTCTCCCATGGGTCACACCCAGCTGCAGCCGGTTGCCTGGGAGGCGCCTGCCATGCTGGGGTCTGCAAAGCAGGCCTAGGGCCCAGGAAGGATGGGGACTCCAGCACGCAGGTGGCTATGCTGTCGGGCTACTGGGCGGACACTGCCAATAACTGACCTTTTTGATGAGTTCTGAGAGAAAGCACCGGACATACTTGACTGACGGCGGGTGCTTCACACACACAGGATGCTTCACAGTCTACAGCAAAGGACAGAACATTGGTTGCTGGGGAGACCCCGTCTTAAGTCTCCTATGAGCTTCAAGCCAACACAGCAGAGGGCAAACTCTGGGCTACCCAATCCCTCAGCAAAGATGTAAATGGACACACCGTTCTGGCCCCATGCATCTTAAGTTTGTCTTAAGATATAAGCCGTTTCCTAAAAATGCTCCTGCTGCAGTAGCACAGGCCATGGCCTGGTTCTAATACCCATTCTGAGCAGGAACACAGGGCATGTGGGCCCTAACCACCTCCCTCCCAGGGGAGCCAATGTGAACCAGGGTTTGCAGTAAGGACAATCGCCAACTGTCTGGCTCTATGAAAGAGGCGGGAAGGCCCACTCAGCACCTGCTCTCTTGGAGCGTGTGTCCCTGGGGACAGGATGGAGGGAGAGGGGACTCTCAGGGTGACACTCCACCTAAATCCAAGAGAAGCCAAGTGCAGGACGAGCAAGTTCCAGGCAGTGGGAATAGCCGGTGCAAGCTCCGAGGTGGCCATGGCCTGGCACTTGGGAAGGAGGGCAGAGGGACTGGTGCAGCAGGAGTGGGGATGGTAGGAAAACAGGAGCCTGCAGGGAGGGAGGAGATGGTCCAAAGTGCCTGCTGGCTGGGAGGGACGCAGATTCTGCCCAAGGGCAGCAAAGTACCCCACACAACACACAGGCCCTTCAGGCTGGTGCTGGTTTTTCATTTTTTTTTTTTTTTTTTTTTTGACACAGAGTCTTGCTCTGTTGCGCAGGCTGGAGTGCAGTGGCACGATCTTGGCTCACTGCAGCCTCTGCCTCCCGGGTTCAAGTGATTCTCCTGCCTCAGCTTCCCCAGTAGCTGGGACTATAGGCGTGCACCACCACACCCAGCTAATTTTTGTATTTTTAGTAGAGATAGGCTTTTGCCATGTTGGCCAGGGTGGTCTCGAACTCCTGACCTTAGGTGATCTGTCCACCTCAGCCTCCCAAAGTGCTGGGATTACAGGTGTGAGCCACTGTGCCCAGCCTTTTGCTGGGTTTTAAAGCAGCTCTCCCTGCATTTCATGCTTCACCACCTACGAGGGTGAGGTTCAGGGTGAAACTCAGAGCAGGGTGCCTGTATCGCTCTGAAAGTCTTCCCTGCTGTGGCTGTATCTTTTCCATGTGGCTGATCTTGGTTCACTTCTAGCACAGGAATTCTTAACCAGGGCTCCCAGGATGGGCTGGGCGGGTGGGGGTGGAGGATGTCTGCCTCCCCTGAGTTTGTACGGAAAACGTATTCTTCTGGTGAGCTTCTTTCTGGGAGGGAGTCTATTGCTTCGTCTTTTCAGAAGGGCTCATGGCCCTTCGAAGGTGAAGACCCAGGATGCAGGGTGATCTGCACTTGGCTCACAAGGCCAGGGTCAGGCTGTGGCTGGGCCAGGTGGTGATCCTGCCTCTCACCTGCATGCAGATGCACTTGAGTCCAAACCCCACCCTGGGTAAAGCAAGGGCCCATTTATGTCTAGAAGAGACAGGAGTGGGCAGGACAGGTCTCATGTATGCAAAAAAAGAAAGTCTCTGAGCATCTCCCAAATGCTAGAAGCTGTTTTGCACCTGTCATCTCTGTTTTTGCTGTGTATAGTTTAAAAAACATTCCCTAGATTCCCCCCTCTCATGCAGATTTTTGTATATTCTGATGTCTAAGTCTTAGAAAACGAAAGAGCTAGAGCTGTCGGAGGTGCTGACACCCACCTGCAGTGGTGACTCAATGGTTTTGTTCTTTGAACAGAGGTGTTTTTAAAGGGTACAAGCATACCTGTGGTTCTTCTATCAGGTCTTCCGGAGAGATTCAGGAGGCAGGGTCATGAGTCCCAGGGACTCTGGGATTCTTACCTTCTGCAAAATATCCCGCAGCAGCTCAGAATCTGATGAGTCTCTTAGCTTTGCTTCTAAGCTCTGTGTGGAGCGGAGAGAGAAATCTCAAGGGCGCATTCATAGGAACATTAAACACGCAATAGAATGTGTTGGCAAAGCGTTGTGTGATCTCTCCCTGGGGACGTGGAGCCAGTTGAAAGTGGAAGCCACAGTGGCTGAAAGCCTGACCTTCAGATGTCACAGGGTGCACATGGATGAGTCACAGGAAGAAGGCTAGAAGACTGACTCTTGGCCACATTAGTCCTAGCTACTTAGCTGCCACCTGGGTCATGGGCCACCTCCCTGGTTGCACGGGTCGGCCAGGAATTACCAGGGCAGCCATGGCACCAAGGTTCGATGGGCTTGCCACCTGAGTTAAAGTGGAAATGCAGAATGTGCCTATATCAGCCTGGATTATGTTGTCCTCTTAACAGCGGCCTCAAGCCCAGCAGTCAGCTTTGGCTCCCGAGTTAGGCAGACTGTCTTGGCTCATATGTGACACAGGGCAAGGTACTTCATTGCTTCAGAGCTCCTTCCATGCTGTAAAAGGCCCTACAAGACCTGGTCCTAATCCCTCTCTCTGGCCTGTTCTCCCTCACCCCTGGCCCACCCTGCTCACTCCACTCCAGCCACACTGGCTGCCTCGCTGTTGTTCCTCAACCACCGCTGGCTTGCAGGGCCTTTGCATATCCTGTTCCCCAAACCCTTCCCATGCCTGGCTGCTTCACCACTCAGGCCCCAGTTCAAATGCCACCTCTTTGGGGAAGGCTTCCCTGATGCCCTTTGGTGACTCTTCTCCCCAGTTGCTCCATTCACCATTTCCCTGTTTTATTGGCTTTAAAGCCACTTCTGGTCTTGTCTTGTTTATTCATTTATTTGTTTATTCTCTGGCTCTCCCATGCCAGCAGAGCCTCATCTGTCATGGGTACTGCTGATCCATGGTGCCTGGCTCACGGAAGGCATTTATTAGACATTTGGAGACTGAATAAAAACACTAGTTAACACCAGCATGCATTTCCCATGAGCTAGGCACTGCTCCACAGGCTTTTGTACTCAACCCTGAGAGGTAGTGTCATGATATCCCCCATTTTATTAATAAGAAAACAATAGCACAGAGAGATGCAGTCACTTGCCCAAGGTCACACAGGGCCAGGGATTCGGCTGGGATTCGAAGCAGGCAGGCTGTCTCCTGGGTCTGAACTCTCAACTACTGCACCGGAATCAAACAATCCCTCTGGTCAAATGTGAATGATAATAATAGTACCCACCTCGTGGGTGTTCAGGGTGAGCCCATTAGCATTCAGCATGGGCATGTGAACAATTATAGTCAATACTGAATGGAGACCTATGATGCTTTTATGAAGGTTTCTATTTTGGGTTAAAAATGCACAAATTTCTCCAGACCAGAAATGATCTCTGAGTGCTAAATATTTTATGTCAATGGAATAACGCAAATGATTAAGCACCAACCCATAAAATGGGGCAGACTCAGGGAGGAATAGATATCCAAACTGCCTCATCCCAGTGAGCTCACCACACATGAATTACAAATGGGGCCGGGTGCATGAAGCCCCTCTGCTGGCAGAAGGGAGGTTGCTGCCTGCCATGCGCCTGTGCTGTGGATGGCAGGTCCCCAGGGCGACGAGAGGCCACCTCCTCCCTTCTCTGTCTCTTCCATCACAGGCGTGAGAGCCTCAGCGCATGAGCCGATTCTGTGCACTGCTCGATGTACAGATGAGAACACTGAGCCACGAGGGACAGCCTGTGACCTGGTCACCGCGCTCGGGAGAACGTGGTTACCCGCGGTCCTGAGGGCGCTGACTTTTTAGAATGGGCGAGGGCAGCTGTGTCCCAGCGACCAGAACGATTACTGCCTTTAAAAAGTCGTGAAAACGATCGTGAACTGTACCCCACACCCAGCGCGCGTCGGCCCCCAGCAGACCGTGGAGCCGCCCCCAGCCTCCGCCGCTAGCCTGCGGGGCAGGAGGGGTGCGAGCGACTCTGGCCAGGCCCCGGGGACGGGGACCGGGACGCGCGGCCCTGACTGTCGGGAGCCCAGGCACTCACGTGGCGGGAGCGCCGGGGGCTTCAGCACGGAGACCCGTCCCGTCTGCCCCTGGACTCCCCCGCGCCCCGTGGGCCTCTCCGCGCTCCCCGCCGCCCACCTGCCAGGGGAAGGAACGCAGCGCGCGCGCCGCCAGGAAGCGGCGCTCGAAACTCTGCAGCAAGAGTTCGGTCCCCGCATCCTCCTCCGGCGCCATGACGTGGGCGGGGCCGCAGTGTCGCCGGGAGACCCGGCGGAAGCCGGGCCTGGACTGAAGAAGGGGCAGGCCCGAGGCAGTGCGTCGGGGCAGAGAGGGGGCGAGGCCCGGGGTAGGGCCAGGAGGAGCGTCGGTGGGGGCGGACCCCGGGGCGGGGCCAACATGAGCGTTATGAGGGCGGGGCCCGGATGAGTGCCAAGAGGGCGAGGCCTGGGGTAGGGCTAGGATAAGCGTCGCTGGGGCAGGTCCTGGGGCGGGGCCAGGATAGGGCGATCCTGGAAGCGGGGCTTCGGAAGCGTCCAGGTTGGTGGCGCCCTGGAGGCGGGGCCTTGCGTGGGGGCAGGATGAGTCCTGAAGGCGGGCATTAGGGCGGGGCTAAACGATGATTGGGTTCAGGAGGTGGGACTCGGAGCAGAGCCCAGTGGACAGGTCTTAGGGCGGGGCTAAGGCCAGACCAAGAGAAGGACTCCGGAGGCGGGGCCGGGACGGGGCGTTGACTCTGTCGTAGTACATCGCCAGGGCCCGGGTTCCGGGAGGCGGTGCCGAGTCCCGATTGTGGGCTGCGCTCAGGAGGCGGGCCCTGGGGCGTGGCCAGGCGCTGCTCGGGCCCTGGGAGGCGGAGCTTAGGGAGGGGCCGGTATGGGGAGGGAGCCAGGGCTTGGGAGGCGGGTCAGGGCCAGGCTCAGGCGCCAAGACGGAGCTGGGCTTGGGGCGAACCCGAGACGGAGCGAGGGGTTCAGGGTGTGGGCAGCGGGGAGGAGTTTGAGGACGGGGTCGGAATGTGGCTTAAGTTCGGGAGGCGTTACCTGGGGAGGGTTTGAGGCAGGCCCAGGAGCGGGGCCATGGTCGGCCGAGGCGGGGCCAGGGGCCGGCTCCAGGTTTCGGAGCTTCGGGCGGGGCCGAGTCTGGGGTTGGGGCCCAGGAGGCGGGGCCGGTTAGGGCGAGGGTCCCTGGGATCGTCAGGTCAGGCCTTGGGCCAACATTGGCGCTCTCGCAGTTCCGGCGCCTTCAGGAAGGTCTTTTTGGCAGGGGCCTTACGGGTGCGCGCTTCGTTCCGGGAGGCCTTATTCCTACCCTCTTTTCCATCAGCGCCACCCCTCTGGGCCCCGGCAGGAAGGAGCTTTTCCCCTGTCCCCCAGCCTTTGGACTGTCACCGAACAAGCCATTCGTTCACCAAATACTTATTACGCGCCTACGATGTGCCTGGCAAGGGAGATGTAACAGTGAGAAAAACTAGGTGTGGTCCAGGCCCTCTAGGAGATCAGGGGCTCGTGGAAGAAGTGGACATTGAAGTAACTATCATACAAATAAGTATAAAAGTACAATAGCGATATCTGCCACGGAGGCGAGCACACAGAGCTAGCGGGGCTTCCAGGAGGAGTTTTGATCTTGCAGGGACAGGAAGGAGGAGTTAACCCCCGCGGCGTGGGATGGGGGTAATGGTGATATAGACGTGGGGACAGAGTGGAAAACAACAAGAAAAACATAATTATTTTAGTTCAAAGTTATTGTGTCTTGAGATGAAAGGCAGGGCAGTTAGCAACACAGTTCAAATTTCAGTACTGCCCCTGAAATCTGAACTGTGTTCAAAGTCTGAAACATTTACCTTAGCAAATCCCTCATAAAACTCCATTGGGAAGAGTCCCGAGAGCTAATTTGTTAAGTATGCTTGCAGAAGGTAGATGAGGAGACAGATTAAATCTTATTACCACTTTCAGATGAGAGGCACTTGAGCCCTGCTCAGCTATGAGAATGAGAGGGGAATTAATTCTAATTGAATACACGTGTTCTCTCATGGCTGTTGTTCCCCACCAGAACCAAATGAGCGCAAGATCTGACAAAAAAAAAAAAAGGTTCATCTTTTATTCCTCCAAACACTTTCATTTAAATCAAGAGGGTGGGATGTGGTTATTGCCGTGGTTTTAGACAAAATTAACGGTTTCTGGGTCTGAGATGTTGTTGCATACACCCTCTCAATCCCTGTATCCTGAGATGGAGTCCCCTGAGAATCCACAGCAAGTCCTAACCAGGGATGGGTCTGGGCGATTCAGGAAAGTTGGCTTCGGAAGTGGGCGAGGGGCACTGCTTTGCTGTTTTGATCAGCTCTCCGTCTGCAGGAGACAAAGAAAACCAACAGGAACAGATTAGTTACACTCATAAATCCTGGGCTTATTTTATTAACTCACATAATAGCTATTAATTGCCTTTCCTCCAAGGAGCAAAAGGGGATATACGGTCAATGCCATAGTAAGTAACACTGTATTATGTTATACTAAACTATTAATAAATCTAGGTTGGTTCAGTCTTTCCTGATTCGATAGGTTGGAAGCAGATTGAGGAAGGACTCTAGCGGACCACAGAGCTGAGCCATGCACACAGAAGACATCTCTCTTTTTTTTTTTGAGACGGAGTTTCGCTCTTGTTGCCCAGGCTGGAGTGCAATGGCGCGATCTCGGCTCACTGCAACCTCCACCTCCCACGTTCAAGCAATTTTCTTGCCTCAGCCTCCTGAGTGACTGGGATTACAGGCGTGAGCCACCATGCTGGGCCATTTTTGTATTTTTGGTAAAGACGGGATTTTAACATATTGGCCAGGCTGGTCTCAAATTCCTGACCTCAGGTGATCTGCCCGCCTTGGCTTCCCAAAGTGCTGGGATTACAGGTGTAAGCCACCGCGCCTGGCCAGAAGAAATCTTTATCTTGGTGTGTGGGCTGTGGTGAGGTACAAATGTCATCTATCTTGGATCTGAATCTGGAAGGATCAAGGCACTGAAGGGATTTTTTTGTTTGTTTGAGACAGAGTCTCCCTCTGTTGCCAGGCTGGAGGGCAGTGGCACGATCTCAGCGGCACGATCTCAGCTCACTGCAACCTCTGCCTCCCAGGCTCCCCAGCGATTCTCCAGCCTCAGCCTCCTGAGTAACTGGGACTACAGGCACGCATCACCATGCTCAGCTAAGTTTTGTATTTTTAGTAGAGATGGGCGTTTTACCATGTTGGCCAGGATGGTCTCGATCTCTTGACCTCATGATCTGCCTGCCTTGGTTTCCCAAAGTACTGGGAATACAGGCTTGAGCCACCACGCCCGGCCTCACTGAAGGGATTTTTAATGTCACGTGGATCTCACAGGTGTGGTGTGTTCAGGTGCAAGTGAGGATTAGGACTGATGCTTAAAACCAAAAGTAAAATTCCAGGTGGTGTTGCTATGGAGAGCAGCATTAGGACAATCTGAGTGGTTTCTGTTGCAAGAGTATGTGTGTACGTGCCAGAACTACAGTCAAGATCCAACTTCTGGCTCTGAGGCTCTCTTTAATAATAGTAAGAATAACCTAAGGCATTGGAACAGTATGGAATGGTTGCCTTTAGAAATTAAGCTGTGGGCATGGCAGTTCAATCAGCACATTGAAGTTTTTCCTTTGTCTCTCTTATGGTTAATGGTTTCTGCAGAAAAGGACCAATTGATTTCTTTCTAAAACGTTGCTTCAGGGTGTAAAGACCTTTATAGGTCATGTTTCAACTTACAGAAAATTTTTATAGTTCAAATATAAATTACGTTCAATGTGGACTTTGTAATAGAATTTAAGGTTAAGTAAAGTTTCCACTTTCCTTAGGCTGTTTGCAGTGGCTAGCAGGCCCCATGATATCGAGATGGAAGCTATGTTCAAGGAGGAGATTGGTCAGGAATGGGCGGAATAAGAAATACGGGCAGCTCAGGCTAATCACACAGTGATTGAGATGTAGAAACAGGGCCAGGCGTGGGATAATGCCTGTAATCCCAGTGCTTTGGGAGGCCAAGGCAAGAGGATCGCTTGAGGTCAGGAGACCAGCCTGGTCAACAGAGTGAGACCTCATCTGTGAAAAAAAAAAAAAAAAAAAAAAAAAAAAAAAAAATTAAAAAAATTAGTTGGGCATACTGGTGTGTGCCTGTAGTCTCAGCCACTTGGGAGGCTGAGGTCAGGGGATCCCTTGAGCCCAGGAGTTTGAGGCTGCAGTGAGCAATAATCACTTACTGTACTGCAGCCTGCGTGACAGAGTGAGGCCCTGACTCAAAAAAAAGTGTATCCTCTAAAAACATAAATTGGAAATCTTGATCCTCGATACCTAGGAATATGACCTTATTTGGAAATAGGGTCTTTGTAGATGTCATCAAGTAATGATGGGTCGTACTGGATTGGGGGCTGGTGAGGGGACAAATGCAATGACTGGTGTCCTGATAAAAGAAGAGAATGAGGGCCGGGCATGGTGGCTCATGCCTGTAATCCCAGCACTTTGGGAGGCTGAGGCAGGCAGATCACTTGAGGTCAGGAGTTCGAGACCAGCCTGGCCAACGTGGTGAAACTCCATCTCTACTAAAAATACAAAATTAGCCAGGCATGGTGGTGGGCACCTGTAATCCCAGCTACTCGGGAGGCTGAGGTGGGAGAATCACTTGAACCTGGGAAGCGGAGGTTGCAGTGAGCCAAGATTGTGCCACTGCACTCCAGCCTGGGTGACAGAGGGAAAGTCCATCTCCAAAAAAATAAAAGAGGAGAATGTCAGGTGAAGACAGAGACACAGGGAGAAGGCAGCCATGTGATGAGGGAAGAGAGATTGGAGTGCTGCATTTACAAGAAACACCAAGCATTGCCCGGCGCCACCGGAAGCCAGAAGAGGCAAGGAAGGATTCTCTCTTACATGTTTCATCCGGAGCGAAGTCTGGCCGACACCTTGATTTTGGACTTTGCAGCATCCAGGCCTGCAAGACAACACATTTCTGTTGTTTTCAGCCACATGCGGGGCCCTTGTTGCTGTTGTTGTGGTTGGTTTTTTTTTTTTTTTTTTTTTTTGGAGATGGAGTTTCACTCTTGTCCCCCAGGCTGGAGTGCGACGGCTATCTCGGCTCACTACAACCTCTGCCTCCTAGGTTCAAGCGATTCTTCTGCCTCAGCCTCTGGAGTAGCTGGGATTACAGGCATGTACCACCTCACCCTAATTTTTGTATTTTTGGTAGAGGTGGAGTTTCACCATGTTGGCTGGGCTGGTCTCAAACTCCTGACCTCAAGTGATCCAACCGCCCGCCCACCGGCCTCCCAAAGTGCTAGGATTACAGGTGTGAGCCACCGTGCCCAGCCTTGTGGTTATTTTTTTAGACAAGATCCCTCTCTGTCATCCAGGCTGGAGTGCAGTGGTACAGTCTCAGCTCCTGCAGCCTTGACCTCCTTGGGGTCAGGTGATTTTCCCATCTCAGCCTCCCGAGTAACTGGGACTACATGCTTGGCTAATTTTTATATTTTCTGTAGAGATGGGGTCTTGCTATGTTGCCCAGCCTGGTCTCAAACTCCTTGGGCTCAAGTCATCTGCCCGCCTTGGCGTCCCAAAGTGCTAGGATTATAGGCATGAGCCACTATCCCTGGCAACCCTTGTTAAAAAATAAAGAATTTCAAGATGGCAATGGCAGATTATTAAACCACAATGAGGACTCTTCTGCATCCTTGTGGGACTGTCCAGGTTGTAAGCCCATGAAGCCGGCCCTGGCTGCTGGGTTCTTGGAGTGCTGGACCTCCCGTGGCATGTGGAAAGGAGTTGTCATGGGTTATCACGACATATGATGATCAACTACAGGAGATCCAAAGAGACCACTCACTCCTTTTTCCGACGAATGACTGTGTATGTCACACTAGCGACAAACAGAACCGCAAGAGCTCCTGTGATAATGCTGAGCCCGATCACTGTGCCTTGCAGAGCAGATGCCCTCAATACTTCCGCCCCTGTTGAGAAACCAGAAGGTTTTTAATTGCCTGATTATTAAGAAGCTGTTCTGGCTGCTCCTGGTTCCCTGGGAAGTTTCCCATCTAGCCGCTAGTGTGTATTAATTATGGAAATGAAATGTACATTTAAACCAAGAAAATGCACACTGTAGAGAAATCTCATAGGGCAAGTCGTTGAAAGCCGATTTACTAAATGACCGCTTCGCCAAATGACCCATTTGCCTAATGACCACTTTGCCAAATGATCAATTTGCTAAAAGCCAATTCGCTGAAAATCGGTTTGTGGGATGTCCTGCTTATCAGTAACTGACAGTCAGACGCAGCTTGTCCCAGGCTCCCAATGGGATGTGGGACAGGGGAGGGGCTACAAAACAGTTGTGGCAAAACTCCAAAACCTAAAAAGAAGAAAAATCCTCCATAATTGGGTGAATTGGTCATTCATTTAATTAGTTTTCTACAAAAGGGACTGCTTCCTGTATGTTCACAAGGAGATCATGGGCAGTGGCTTACAAGAAGAGAAAGGATGAATGTCACCCCTGCCCTCCTCTCTTTTCCTTTGTTTTTTAGAGGCAGGAATTGGAGTGCAATAGTGCAATCATAGCTCACTACAGCCTCAAACTCCTGGGTTCAAGCGATCCTCCCGCCCCAGCCTCCCCAGTAGCTGGGACTACAGGCGTGTGACACTACACCCAGCTAATTTTTTGTAGAGACAGGGTCTCATTGTGTTGTCCAGGCTGGCCTCAAGCTCCTGGCCCCAAGTGATCCTCCTACCTCGTCTTCCCAAAGTCCTGGGATTATAAGTATGAGCCGCTGTGCCCAGCCCATTACACCTTTTTGTATGTAATTGCTTTAAGCACTGGTTAGATCACCAGACAGTATCCAAGCCTCTCCTGGCAAAAGGAAAGATAGCCAGTGTTTGTAAACAACCCACAAAAGAAGGCAACAGCAAATTCTCAGAGATGATTTTATTCTCCTTTATATCACCCAGATTGAAAGGGTTTGAAGTCTTAAGAATTTGCAGTCTCGTTTCAGACTTTCCCCTCTCCTTTTTTCAGCATCAAGTTGAACAGCAGGGTTTTGCTCCTCCCCTGTGAACAGCTTTCTGTGCTACTGAAGGAGGGCTGGTTTCTGTATCTGAAAGGGGCGTCTTGGGGGCAGATTGTACACAGTGATTTTCTGAGGACCGGAAGGATTACAGCCCGACTTTCTCTATAGAGCGCCTTCCCTTTGCCTAAAAGGCGCTATGTAAAATGTTACCAGCAGGTTGAGGGATTCCCTACCTCCGCTGCTGTCTGGAGCTGTTGGCTTCTTGTTCCTGGGGCTCCAAAGCTGCTGGTAAACAGGATTGTTCTGCTTGAATTCCCTCCTGCCCACCAGGAGACCCCTTTTTGATTATTTTCTATCTCAGGACAGAGCAGACTATGCTGACAGTTTTCTGGTGGTTGCTTCTGTATCTCACCTGGCTGCTGGTTGTAAGAGTTCACAAGCATTTCCTGGGTGACCGCCAGGGAGCCGTTGTGGGTTTGGGGGTGACTCCCAGGAGCTTACACATGAATGGGTAGATGTGGATGCTGTTAAAAGGCTTGGCCAGGCGTTTCTTCTTGAAATCTGGCCCGACAATTCTGAATATGGTCTTCATATCCATGAGGACATTATCAAAGCCATGGCTGCCTTTGTTGAAATACATTCTCTGAAAAATAATAACAATAAAAAAGCCATTTTAGATTCCAATTCCCTGAAAGAAAACTGTCCTTAGTTAATACCATGCTTGTTGGATCCAGGAAGTCTTTGAAAATTTAAACTACAAAGACACTGCTCTCTGTGGTGGTGGAGAGAATACCAAGGATTTAAAGGTCTTTAAGAAAGAGAATGTAGAAAGTGTACCCATTGGAAACAGCAAGATGATGATAATTGTACTGACAGTAATAATAAGCTCAAACATATAGAGCTTACTATGTATCATGAATTGTTCTGAATGCTTTATAAATATATGTGAACTCCTTTACCCTCATGGCAGCCCAGTAAGGGCGCCATTCCTCATTTTGCAGCTGGGGAAACTGAGTCACAGAGCTTGTCTGCACTGAGTCATCGGGAACAAATGCTAGATCAGGTAACAATGCAGGTAATGTTGTTCCAGAGCCAAATAGATGCATTTTTATGGTATAAAAAGATATACATACATTTTTAGGGGGAGAATGGGGGTAGGATGGGATGAGGATTCTGGGTAATTGCTTGGTAAATGCCAAATACCTTTCTTGTCTGTCCCTCTTTTCAAGTGATAAAGTAATGTCAATTGCAACACTTTTTTTTTTTTTTTTTAAGAGCCAATGTCTGGCTGGAGTACAGTGATATAGTCATAGCTCACTGCAGCCTCAAACTCCTGGGCTCAAGCAATCCACCTATATCAGCCTCCCAAGTAGTTGGGAGTACAGGCCTGCACTACTCTGCTCAGTGAGTTATTTTATTTTTTTGTAGAGATGGCAGGTGGTGGTGGGGGTCTCGCTATGTTGCCCGGGCTGATCTCGAACTCTTGACCTCAAGTGAACCTCCTGCCTCAGCCCCACAGAGCTCTGAGATCATAGGCGTGAGCCACTGTGGCCAGCTACAGTACTATTTATTTATATTTTAGACCAACAGATATTCTAGCATATAAGAAATGTGATGCTCTCTGTACATTGAAGAGTTGGTCTAATATTTGCCCTGGTGGATACAGAAATTGCCTGTCTGCTCAGCTCTGGTTGAAGAAACCAGTCCGACTGTCTCTGAGGCTGTGGGGCAGTCCGTCAAGAATGAATGCCCTCGGCCAGGCACGGTGGCTCACACCTGTGATCCCAGCACTGTAGGAGACTGAGGCAGGCAGATCGCTTGAGGTCAGGAGTTTGAGACCAGCATGGCCAACATGGTGAAACCCTGTCTCTACAAGAAATAGAAAAATTAGCTGGGCACGTGCCTGTAATCCCAGCTACTCGGGAGGCTGAGGTGGGAGACTCGCTTGAACTGGGTAGGTGGAGGTTGCAGTGATCGGAGATTGCACCGCTGCATTCCAGCCTGGGCGAAAGAGTGAGACTATCTCAGAAAAAAAAAAAAAAAAAAAAAAAAGAATGCATGTCCTCATGATGGCCTCAAGCACCTCGGTCCCTGAAGAGAGACAAGGAAGGCTCACTTTACTCTGCACTGCAAAGCAGACAGGTACACAGAAATCTGAGAAGTGGATTCAGTGAGAGGCACTGACCCAAAGGATTTTCTGCCTAATGGTCGGTTCAGCAGAAAATTAAACTGAGCACAGCATCCTGTTCCCTGAAACTATCTGGTTGGTCAGTGGGGAATGTTCTTGTCTCATTAAATGTCCTCATGCTACTGTTAAGCTGTCCTGTTACAAAAGGTCATAAACCAGGTTTACAAATAGGCCAGGTGACTGTGGAATTTCTCCTTGGCAAGGCCTTAGCTGTGGGCGTGCGATTGGTCTGCGTTAATTACAGTGTTCTGGGCCACTTGAGGGATAAAATATACCTTAGGTGATAAATTGTTATAGTTTATTGTGAATATTTCCACCAACATTAAACAGTAACCCCATGAGTTTTCTCATACCTGTTACACTGTGGAGTTGCAACAAGCTAAGGTGAAGCAAGTTGCAAACATAATTATCACATATGGCTCCTGTTCACAGCAAGCGTTCTTCAGGCTGTACCTGGGGCAGTTTGCCCTCACACGAGGTTCATAATGTCATTTATTTAATTATTTATTCATTTATTTTTTGAGATGGAGTTTTGCTCTGTCGCCGACGCTGGAGTGCAATGGCGCGATCTTGACTCACTGCAACCTCCACCTGCCGGGTTCAAGCAATTCTCCTGCCTCAGCCTCCCGAGTAGCTGGGATTACAGGCACCCGCCACCATGCCTGGCTTTTTAAGTAGAGATGGGGTTTCACAATGTTGACCAGGCTGGTCTCAAACTCCTGACCTCAGGTAATTCACCCGCCTCGGCCTCCCAAAGTGTTGGGATTACTGGCGTGAGCCACTGCGCCCGGCTGTAGCATCATTTAAACTTTGTTTCTGCCATGAATTGTTAGTTGGTAGTTAACAAAAAATAGACCACCTCATTTATGTCTCACAGTTAGCGTTGGTTTTTGTGTTTTCTTATGCTTCTTTTTAAATTGATTTTAAAATTGTGAAACAGGATCTTGTTCTGTTGCTCAGGCCAGAGTGCAGTGATATAGTCTTGGCTCACTGCAGCCTCAACCTCCTGGGCTCAAGCAGTCCTCCCACTTTAGCCTCCTCAGTGGCTGGGACTGCAAACACGAGCCACCACAGCTGGCTAAGTTTTAATTTTGTAATTAATTAATTTTCTTTTTTTGAGTTGGAATTTCACTCTGTCGCCCAGCAGGTTGGAGTGCAGTGGCGTAATCTCGACTCACTGCAACCTCCACCTCTCAGGTTCAAGCGATTCTCCTGCCTCAGCCTCGGCACCCACCCCCGTGCCCGCCTAAGGTTTTAAAAATATTTTTAGTAGCGACAGGGTTTCACCATGTTGGCCAGGCTGGTCTTGAACTCCTGACCTCAAGTGATCCACCCACCTTGACCTCCCAAACTGCTGGGATTACAGGCGTGAGCCACCACACCAAGCCTAATTTTTAAATTTTTTGTTGAGACCGCGTTTTGCCATGTTGTCTAGGCGGGTCTTGAACTCCTGGGCTCAAGTGATCCTTCTGCCTTGGCCTCTCAAAGTACTGGGATTACAGACATGGCCCTTATGCCTGGCCCTTAAAGTTGCTTTTTAATAACAGCTTTTATTGAAAGCTGATTCACATACCATAAATTTACGCATTGAAATTGTACAGTTTGGTCCGGCGTGGTGGCTCATACTTGTAATCCCAGCACTTTGGGAGGCTGAGGTGGGAGGATTGCTTGAACCCAAGTGTTTGAGACCAGCAACATGGCAAAACCCTGTCTCGACCAAAAATACAAAAAAATTAGCTGGGCATAGTGGTGTATGTCTGTAGTCCCAGCTCCTCAGGAGGCTGAAGTGGGAGGATGGTTTGAGCCCAGGAGGTGGAGGGTGCAGTGAGTTGACATTGTGCCACTGCACTCCAGCCTGGGCAACAGAACCAGTCCCTGTCTCTAAATAAATAAATAAATAAATAAATAAATAAATAAATAAACTGTATAATTCAGTGGTTTTTAATATATTCACAGAGTTGTGCAGCCATCACCACCACCAATTTTAGAAATTTTCGTTACCCCGAAAGAAATCCTGTATCCATCAGCAGTCACCCCTCATTTCCCCCTGACTACCCCCACCCCGGCTCCTGGCAACCACTCATCTACTTTCTGTTTCTTTGGATTTTCATATTCTGGGCATTTATATATAAATAGAATCATCTAGTATTTGTCCTTTGGCGTCTGGCGTCTTTCATTTAGCCTAATGGTCTCAAGGTGTGTCCAGGTTGTAGCAGGAATCAGCCTTTCTCTCCATATTCTGGTTGATTAATGTTCCGTCACACGGGTAGACCAGACTTGTTGATGAGCATTTGTTGCCACCTTTTGACAATTATGAATAATTTTGCTACGAGCATCTGTGTGTCTTTGTATGAATAGGCTTGCATATTTTTTGATATGGGCAAATGAGAACCAGTGGTGGGGGGCCTTTGTGGTGAATTTTTTGGTGATCTGTGTATATTGTGTATAATGATCAGTCAGCAGGCTTGGGGGCAGCCCTTAACTTTACATTTCTTTCCTTTTTTT
The DNA here is from genome assembly GCF_007565055.1 of Rhinopithecus roxellana. NCBI lineage: Eukaryota > Metazoa > Chordata > Mammalia > Primates > Cercopithecidae > Rhinopithecus > Rhinopithecus roxellana. Next base: position 5,537,292 of record NC_044568.1, on the reverse strand, counting down.
TTTAAGATAGGGTCTCTCTCTGCCACCCAGGCCAGAGTGCAGTTGACACAGGGCAGGGGAGCCCCGATGTGTAGCATAGCACCTGAGGGTTCTTGGCTTTGCCCAGGGAAGAATTCAAGGGCAAGCCGGAGGTGTAGAAGAAAACAGCTTTATTGAGGAGGCAGTGTTAGAGCCGTGTGACCGCTCCTGCAAGTCAGGGCTACCCTGGAGGCAGAGGGTAGCGGCAGAGAGTTTGCAATCACATTTCTACCCACTTTTAATTGCATCCAGATTAAAGGGCAGTTTATGCAGGAATTTCTAGAAAATGGGTAGTAACTTTTGAGTCACTGGGTCATCACCATGGAAAGGGGCAGTAACTCCTGGGTGTTGCCATGGCAATGGTAAACTCACATGGCACACTTGGGGGCATGTCTGATGGAAAGCTGCTTCCGCCCCAGCCCTGTTTTAGCTAGTCCTCAATTTGGTCTGGTGTTGAAGCCCTGCCTCTGGAGTCAGGTCCTGTCTCCTATCTCACAGTGGTGTGATCATGGCTCACTGCAGCCTCAACCCCCACCCGGGCTCAAGCAATCCTCCCACCTCAGCCTCCTGAGTTGCTGAGACCACAGGCACGTGCCACTACGCCCAGCTACGTTTTTTTTTGCATTTTTTGTAGAAATGGGGTTTCACTATGCTGCCCAGCGTGGTCTCAAACTCCTGGGCTCAAGCAATCTACCTACCTCACCCTTCTAAAGTGCTGAGATTACAGGTGTGAGCCACTGCACTCAGCCCAACCTTACATTTTTAATCTCAAGTCACTTCTCTCTAGGTTTTGGTTTCTTCTTTAAAATAGTGGAACTAAGAGCATCTATTTTATAGGGTTGTTGGAAGGCAAAAATGAAAGAACTGTTATTCAATGTTTAGTGAAGCGCTAGGCACAATTTTGAGTAATGAAATTGGTGTTTATTCTTTTTTATTATTTGTTTATTTTTTAGAGACTGGGTCTTGCTCTGTTGCTCAAGCTGGAGTGCAGTGGTGCAATCACAGCTTGCTGCAACCTTGACCTCCTGGGCTCAAGAGATCCTCCCACCTCAGCCTCCTGAGTAGCTGGGACTACAGGCATGCATCCCCACTTCTGGCTATTTGTTTATTTATTTGTTTTTCTTTTTTTGGTAGAGATGGGGGTCTCCTTATGTTGCCAGGGCTGGTCTTGAACTCCTGGCCTTAAGCAATCCTCTTCTCTTGGCCTCCCAAATTACTGAGATTACAGATGTGAGCCACCATGCCCAGCTTTATTTTTATTTTTAAATCAGCCTTGACAAGTTGAATTGGTCATTATTCTTGTATAACGGTAATTTGGGGCAGCATTGGTTGGGCAGGGGGTGGGGAACATTTAGGACCCTGTGTGCTGCTACTCATAGTGTGTGCACTTATTTCATTTTGTTTTGTTTTATTTTATTTTATTTTTCTGAGTCAGGGTCTCACTCTGTTGCCCAGACTGGAGTGCAGTGGCGCGATCTTGGCTCACTGCAACCTCCGCCTCCCAGGTTCAAGTGATTCTCATGCCTCAGCCTCCAGAGTAGCTGGAACTACAGATGCACGCTACCACACCCGGGGTAATTTTTGTATATTTAGTACAGATGGGGTTTCACCATGTTGGCCAGGCTGGTCTCAAATTCCCAACCTCAGATGATCCACCTACCTCGGCCTCCCCAAAGTGCTGGGATTATGGGCGTGAGCCACCATGCCCGGCTGTGCGCTTATGTTTGATTTTTGCAGAACCACCCTTCCCTAGTGGTTGTCTCCTAGATCCAAGGTGACTTTATTCATTTTAGAATGAACTGACCCCATTGATACCATAACCAGAGTTGGCATACAGCACGATTGGCAGAACCCGGTCGTGTTTAGCAAGATGGAAGTGTTCTGGAAACTCCTCCTTCTTGTAGACGTGGAGGTGAGAGTATGCATTCTTCAGTGCCTGGTGAAGGGCTTCCTCCTCTTGCCCCAGTTTGGTCAGGGGTATCCCAAAGCCACCGCAGTCCACAATATCAACCTTGACCAAGTCCCTGAACTTGATGTAGAGGGACAAGGGGATCTCGTTGACATCGGGTCTCTGCTTCACGGTGGTCATCCCATGGTGTCCTGTGATGATGACGTTGAGGTGCTCTGTCAGGCTGTGCTTCTCAGTGGCTCCCACCAGGTACCCGATGGTCCTGTCCATTTGCTGAATCATCAACTTCTTGTTCTCTGCGTCTGGCCCAAATCGATGTCCCATGTTATCTGGCTGCCGTAGTACAGAGTCACAAAGTCAGAGTCTTCCTTGGTGAACCAGTTCATGACGGTGTCTATGTTCTCCCTCTGCTCTGTCTCGTTGCTGTTTGGGTGAGTGTAGGGCTCCACCAGGGACCGCTGGACACCCTCACCCTTGTATTTAGCACCTCCCCTGGGGTAGTGGAACGATGCCGCTTTTTTCCCCTGCAAGTGCAAGAAGAAAATTCCATCAGGGCCTTTTCTCATCCCTTTCTCACAATCAGCAAAGCTCCAGTTGTCTACATCTGTGCTCCAGTCTGAAGGCATAGAAAATATGTGGTCTTTGGAGTCAGACAGGGTGGAGTTAGATTCTGGGCTTCCCCAGGATTTCATAGCATCTACAACACTGTTAGTTACAAGATGTGCTGTTATTTTATGGGCTACTAAGCAGAAAAATGCTTCCAACAAGACCGTGACATTCCAGTGGTTGTAAGGTGTATTCCAACTTCAGAGATGGCAAAATGAAAAATAATTCCTTAGAATAGAGGGATATGGTAATTTCTGAGTTGTTGGTGGTGAGTCTGTGTGTGTGTGTGTTTTGTGTGTATATATATATGTATATACACACACATATAAATATATATGTATATATACACATATATACATACAGGTACAGTGGTACAGTCATAGCTCATTGCACCCTTGAACTCCTGGGCTTAAGCGAGCCTCCCACCTCAGCCTCTTGAGTAGCTGGGGCCACAGGCATGTGCCACCATACCTGACTTTTTTTTTTTTTTGAGATAGGGTCTCACTCTGTCACCTAGGCTGGAGTGTGGTGGCACGATCTCAACTCACTGCAACTTCTGCCTCCTGGGTTCAAGCAATTCTCATGCCTCAGCCTCCCAAGTAGCTGGGATTATAGACACGTGCCACTATGCCCAGCTAAGTTTTGTATCTTTAGTGGAGATAGAGTTTTGTCGTGTTGGCCAGGCTGGTTTCAAACTACTGGGCTGAAGTGATCCACCTGCCTTGGCCTCCCAAAGTGCTGGGATTACAGGTGTGAGCCACTGTGCCTAGCCCTAATTTTTTTTTTTTTTTTAATATTTGTAGAGATGAGATCTTGCTTTGTTACCTAGGCTGGTCTTGAACCCCTGTGTTCAAGCGATTCTCCTGCCTCAGCCTCTCAAAGTGCTGGGATTACAGGCTTGAGCCACCACACCCTGCTAGTGGTGAGTTTTAAAATCTCCTAATGTCTCAGTGTTTCTACCTGTAGAATGACAAAAAGTAGATGGCATCTTTGTGAGGATTAAGCTGGCTAGCTTTTTTTTTTCCTCTTTTTTCTATTAGAGGCAGAATTTCGCTCTTGTCACCCAGACTGGAATGCAATGGTGAGATCTTGGCTTACTGCAACCTCCGCCTCCTGGATTCAAGTGATTCTCCTGCCTCAGCCTCCCAAGTAGCTGGGATTACAAAGCCAGCTAGCTTTAAAATAAAGTGTTGGGCATCACATTTTGGCATGCAGCAGGCACTCTTTTCTTAGACCCCAGACAGGACTGAGCTACCACAAGGCTTCCCGGGTGTGTGCAGTGGGTGATGAATGCTTGCCTGCTCAGCACTCACTTCCTGGTGGGCTGGGTCACACTCTGACTCCCCTGGAGCTTCAGCCCACTCCTGGTTCACGATGTACTGACTCCCCTGAAGATCCAGAGGTGCGATGTGGCTCTGGCCTGGCCAGAGGACTGAGGATGCCGCGTCCCATGGCAGCAACTGGCTCATCTTTGGGCTCATGTCCTAGTCAGAGCCAATGAGATGTGATCTTGAGATACCTGCTGGGTTGTTGGAAAGGGATATCTATTTGGGCCTGAGGCAGAGAACAGGAAGTTGATGATTCAGCAAATGGACAGGACCATCGGGTACCTGGTGGGCGCCACTGAGAAGCACAGCCTGACAGAGCACCTCAACGTCATCATCACAGGACACCATGGGATGACCACCGTGAAGCAGAGACCCGATGTCAACGAGATCCCCTGGTCCATCTGGGTTGTTGGAAAGAGCAGGCTGCCCTGCTCATCCCCATTCCTGATGCTGAGGGACCTGAGAAAACCACTCGTAAAATTTGGGGGTGTTTGGAAGAAGGGGAGACCGACGTCTCATTCTCTCTACAGACATCTGATCAGCTACAGAGCTTGACTAACCTACCCGGAGGCAGAATGATATGGTGGTTAAAAGTATGCTCTGGGCTGGGCACGGGGGCTCACGACCGTCATCCCAGCACTTTCAGAGGTTGAGGCAGGAGGATTGCTTGAAGTCAGGAGTTTGGAACCAGACCCTATCTCTATAAAAATGTTTTTTAAAAATTAGCTGCCCAGGTCTCCTGTGGAAATGTAATCACTCATGTGAAAGTTGGGGGCCTCATGGCAGGTGATTGTATCACCAGGGTGGATTTCACATGAATGGTTCCGCACCATCCTCTTGGTACTGTTTTGCGGTAGTGAGTCTTCACAAGATCTGGTTACGAGTGTGTGGCGCCTCCCCTTCTCTCTTTTGCTCCTACTTTCACCATGTGACATGACCACTCCCGCTTTGTTTTCCACCATGAGTAAAAGCTCCCTGAAGCCCCCCTAGAAAGTGAGCAGGTGCTGGCACCATGCTTGTACAGCCTACAGAACCATAAGCCAATTAAACCTCTTTTCCTTATTAAAAAAAAAGTAGCTGGGTTGGTGGTGAATGCCTGTAGTCCCAACTAGTTGGGAGGCTGAGGTGAGAAGACTGCTGGAGCCCAGGAGTTCAAGGCTGCAGTGAGCTGTGATCGGGCCACTGTACTCCAGTTTGCGTGACAGAGACCCCATCTCTCTAATTAAACAACAAAAAAGTGTGCTCTGGTGCCGCACTCGCTGGTTAGATCCTTTGTCCACCACTTAGATGCATGTTATATAAATGCTCTCCTCAGTTTCCTCGTCTGTAACTTGAGGATGATAATGCTACCCCATGAAGTGGTTGTGAGGACCAAATGCATGTGGGCACATTGGTAAGTATTCAACAAGCTTTATTTTTCCTGGAGAGGGAGAAAGAGCATGGAGTGAGGTGGCATGGTCAGGTGCATTGGGTCAAGGATTATTTCCTCTGTCGTCTGCCTCCTGGGAGGTACTAAGGATGGATCTGAAATGTGTCTGCAGACCCCAGAGTTGGGGACTGCAGAGGGAAATTGAGATCAGGGACCCCAGTCCTGGCAGAAATGGCTGCAGCATGGGGCATTGGGTTCCTTCCATCAGAGGCATGAGGTGTGTTGCAGACAGTCATGAAATGTGGCTGAATCTGGCAAGGGACCCATGGTCCTAGGGTTGCTGCTTGAGACAAAGACCCCTGTCAGTAGAACCTGGTGACCTTCACCCTTCTGTGTCAGGCTGCAGACAGCAAGAGATGGCAGCAGATTACACCCAACAGGAAAAGGGCCATTGCCATCCCACAGGTTGCCATAGGAGGAGATGACATCTCTTCCCTCTCTTTCTCCTCCAGCAGTGTCAGCTGGGGAAGAGGTGGGTGGGTGTGCACCAAAGAGCAGACCACAGACCATGCTCCTTCTCCTCCAGGCTGATGGGGCCCCTAGAGAGTCTGCAGCCCTTGGCCAGGGACTGGCTGACACAGGAAGACAAAAGACCTTAGGCTGGGATAACACGGGGGTTCAGTTCATCTTCTGGAGCTCCCTGTGGGATCCGACTGGAGCTGGTCTCCAGCTGAGACCACATCTCACTTAGCTCCTTCCCTACCATATACTGTTTTCCTTACTCCTGTCTCCTGAGAGTTCTTCCTGAATGAATTACCTGCACTCAATCCCTGCCTCAGGCTCTGCTTTTAGGGAACTTGACCTAAGACAAAAATCTTTTTTTTTTTTTTTTTTGAGATAGAGTCTCGCTCTGTCGCCCAGGCTGGAGTGTAGTGGCCGGATCTCCGCTCACTGCAAGCTCTGCCTCCTGGGTTCACGCCATTCTCCTGCCTCAGCCTCCTGAGTAGCTGGAACTACAGGTGCCTGCCACCATGCCCGGCTAGTTTTTTTGTATTTTTTTAGTTGAGACGGGGTTTCACCATGTTAGACAGGATGGTCTCGATCTCCTGGCCTCGTGATCCGCCTGTCTCGGCCTCCCAAAGTGCTGGGATTACAGGCTTGAGCCACCGCGCCCGGGCAGAAATCTTAATACTAAATACTTTGCAAGGCCTCAGAGGCTCTGCTATCCACAGGCAGGTGAGATATTACCTTCCCTACCACCTGTCAGTCATATTCTATGATGCGATTCAACTTTGTGGAAGTGCTTCTCTAAAGAACTTCCCCCAATTTAAGATGATCCTAATTTGCTTACTTGTTTATTGTCCATTTAGCTGCTGTAAAATGTGAGCTCCAAATCAGGGGCCATGTCTAGTTGATCACCCATTTCCTGGGACCTAGAACAGGCCTAGCTCAGAGCAGGTGCTCACCATTGATGGGATGCATGTGGAATGAATGCATGAATCTCATCTCCTTTTGTGGGTGAAAAACTCATCCTACTCTCACTCCTGATTAACTTTCTTTCTTTCTTTTTTTTTCAAGACGGATCCATGATCTGTCACCCAGGCTGGAGTGCAGTGGTGCGATCTCAGCTCTGCAACTTCCGCCTCCTGGGTTAAAGCAATTCTCCTGCCTCAGCTTCTGCGCAGCTGGGATTACAGGCACGTGCCACCACGCCCGACTAATTTTTTTGTATTTTTAGTAGAGATGGGGCTTCACCATGTTGGTTAGGCTGGTCTCGAACTCCTGACCTTGTGATCCTCCCGCTTTGGCCTCCCAAAGTGCTGGGATTACAGGCATGATCCCCTGTACCCAGCCACTCTTGATTAACTTAATGGAAATATTTACAGAGATTCTTTCTCTTCTGGGTTCTAGCGTCTAATCTGTAACCTCTGCAGGTAATGCATTTTCCTTTCTGATAATAGCATTTCTATGGTTGCTTTAACATGCAAATCCTCTAATACTTATTTATTCCATTTCTGATTGGCATTAGACATAATTCTCAGTTTTTAGTGACAACACTTTGTCTAACTTACATGTAAATCGACTTTGCCTTGAAATGTGAAATTGACTAGAAGGATGAAACTTCTAACGTGCTGTAGAACATAATTTGACTGGCGAATTTATTATTTAGAAGAAGCTAATATTGCCATTATGAGGGACTTAGGTGACTCTGAAGAACCAGTTGTATTTCTGATGTTTGCAATGTTAAATCACAGATGTTGCCAACTTGAAATAGTTTCCGTACGCTGTGTTCTCAATACACACCTTTTCCAAAGATATCCCAAGCTGTAGTCTTAGGAAACTGTGATTTTTTTCTTATTTGGTCTCATAGGAATTTGGGGAACTATGCGGGATCTCCATAAAATGAGCTCCAGACAGACATGTGTGCACGCACACACACTCACACATGTGTACCACACCACACTTGACTCTGTTTATTTGGGACCATGATTATCAAAAGTGCTATTTTCAACAAATACTTCTGAGAAATAATCTGAGCATTTAATTGGATGCAAAAGAGTGGGTATTTACTATTCTACCCTTTAATTAGCATAATCAGTGTTTCCAGCAGCAAAAGCAATTGGAAAATCGCTAGTTTTATTAGGTTCATTATTCTCCCTTAGCGTAGTGTGGCATCAGCATGGCTATTACTCTTAAATTGCCTCTTTAAAACAGGGCTGGTGCTTCTTACAGGCGATTCTTAACTCTTGGGTTTTGTAGAGTGTCCACAACTCTTTAGAACCTATAATTCAAAGAAAGGCCCACTTTGGTTTTGCGTTTTGTCTGGTCTCTTTAGGTGACAGAATTTATGTCACAAGGTGCACATGTTTGAGGGAGGCTCATGGACAGCCCATCATGCTTGTGCTTTGGTGGGAAGTATGTGCGGTCAAGGGGAAGGAGTTAGTTACTCATTCTAGGGAACAATTGAGTAGAAAGAGATGGATTCCCTGTATTTGAAAGTCAGAACTCAAGCTTGGCTCTAAGCGTCTCCTTGCTTTGCTGTGCTCCAGGGGAGTCATTGAGCAGAAGGAAGCTAGTTGCCTAAGATTCTTCAAACCCCCAGCCCTTTTGGAGGTTAGATTGTTATTCTCAGAGCCTTTATGATGCATAATACCGACCTAGCTTGAACCAATATTAGGATGAGTTATCTTGCTATTAACATTTTTTTTTAGGTAGAAGTTGCTGGTCCCATCTTGCTCACAATCCTCCAAAGTTTGGAAATTACTTTCCAGGAGACTTAGGTTGCACTGAGAGCTGCCCTCCCACCCTCTCTCCAAATTTTCTCTTGGGGGTAGCCTAACAGGGTGCTGTCACAGACCCTTGCCAGCCACGACGACCCCATCCAGACCATCCCTCCGCTATTTCACTCTTCAGTACTCTCTGGAGCTCTCTGGGGAGGGGTGAGACCTGCCATCTGGTTTGTATGGTTTTCCCAGGTCTTACAGTCATGGCTGGCTGCCTCTCTCTGAGCAGTTGGGACTCCTGAACTTGGTGAAATACTTCAGCCATCGATCATGTTAAATTATCAGGGATACTCATTTAAAATCCGAGCCTGTTCCAGATGGACTGTCTCTCTTTCTGCCCTAACCGTGAGCGAAGCCCTGCTGGAAGGTGGAGACACTCGTGGGCTGTGAGCAAGGGGTGCAAAGGCTGCCGGGAATCCCGTCTTTCCAGTATCATCTGCCAAGGCACATCAATTCCTGGGTATCTTGATGGGTTCTGGCAGCATTACTGTCATTGAAGGAAAACATTTTAGCCATATTAAAGGTTAATGCAGCAACCTCCACGCAGGCTGCCTGAAAGGGACTCGTGACAAGGGTAGGTTTTCCCCGTGATGGACAGGAGGCAGGCGGCCCTCCCACAGCCCTGCCTGGCAATGCAGATGTGCCCCGAAAAGGCGCTGGGGGCCAGCTGGAGTGCTGTGCCTAGGCGGGCTGACCCGGGCCGTGGGTTGACTCTGATTGCAGCGGTTTCCCGCCAGCTCCTTGGAGAGCTGGCGGATGGCCCAGCCCCACAGCAGGAGCCGCAAATGGCAGAACGAGATACAACAATTTGATATCCACTTGCCAGATGAGCCGGGTGTCGTCAGTCTCCTGGCTCTGCGCCCAACTTCTTTTTGCACAAACACTTATGAATTCAGCCAAGAGGAAAAGCACTCTGATTATAAATTGAGCAGAAGGAAACAAAGTTCTGCAGATAAACACCAATGAGACAAAAACCGTGAATAAGAAAAATGACAGAAAAGGAGAACCCTCCCAGAGCCTCCTGCACCATAGCAGAAGCATGGAGGCCCTGGGTTGTGAACTGTGAGATGAGGAAGATGATGAAAACCTCCCTAACAGCCAGGCAAGCACAAGATTCCTGTGAAATCCAGGTCTAAGTGTTTTGACCACAGAAGTAATATTATATCATAGGTAAGAGCTGTGAGTTGCTGAAACCAAAGTGAGTTCAAATCCGAGCTCTGCCTCCTGCTACCTGTGTGACTTTGAGAAGTTCCAGCCTCCCTTTGTGCCTCAGTTTTCTCATCTGTTAAATGGGCATAATCACAGCTCCTGCCTCAGAGTTGGTATAAATTAATACATGTAAAGTGCTGAAATCAGCCTGCTATACAGTAAGTGTTATGAACGTTATTTTCTTGGAAGGACAGTACTTATTTTCATGGTCTAAGCCTGAAAATCTAAAAAATGTGAGAGGGGGAAAGAATCTAGAGTCCCACGGTGAGGGGAAAATAAATTTGAAGCAGGACAGGGTCATTGCCAGTTTCCTGTGATTTTACAGCTGCCTTGTACACTATGGTAGCTCCTAGCCAGTTGGTATTTAGATTTTGTGATTTAGAAATGAATTAAGGCCGGGTGCGGTGGCTCATGCCTGTAATCCTAGCACTTTGGGAGGCCAAGGTAGGCAGATCACCTGAGGTCAGGAGTTCAAGATCAGCCTGGCCAACAGGGTGAAATCCCATCTCTACAAAAATACAAAAATTAGCCGGGCATGATGGTGGGTTCCTGTAATCCCAGCTACTCAGGACACTGAGGCAGGAGAATTGCTTGAACCCGGGAGATGGAGGTTGCAATGAGACAAGATTGTGCCATTGCACTCCAGCCTGGGGGACAGAGTGAGACTCTCTCTCAAAAAAAAAAAAAAAAAAAAAAAAAAAAAAAAAGAAAGAAAGAAAGAAAAAAACCGAAATTAGTTAAAATAAAAGAAAATTGAAAATTCAGCCTTTCATTCTCACCAGTCACATTTCAAGGACTGAACAGCCCATGTGGGTGGCTAGCAGCTCCCATGTTGGACAGTGCAGAATACAGCAAGTCCGCCATCGCAGAATGTTTGATTGGACCGTGACCAAATAGTCTATTGCAGTGGTCCCCAATCTTTTTAGCACCAGGGACTGGTTTCCATGGATTTGTGGGGGGAAGTTTCGGGATGATTCAAGTACATTACATTTACTGTGTGCTTTATTTCTATTGTTATTAACATTGTCATATATAATGAAATCATTATACAAGTCACCATAATGTAGCATCAGTGGAAGTCCTGAGCTTGTTTTCCTGCCACTAGATGGTCCCATCTGGGGGTGATGGAGACAGTGACAGATCATCAGGCATTAGATTCTCATAAGGAGTGCTCAACCTAGATCCCTCTCATGTGCAGTTCACAATAGGGTTGGTGCTCCTATGAGACCTAATACCTCTGCTGATCTGACAGGAGACAGAGCTCAGGCAGTAATGCTAGCCATGGGGAACAACTGTAAATACAGATAAAGCTTCACTCACTAGCCCGCTGCTCACCTCCTTCTATGCAGCCCAGTTCCTAACAGGCCACAGACTGCTACTGGTCCGTGGTATGGGGGTTGCGGACCCCTGATGTATTGGATAACACTGGCTTGGAGTGTACTGATCAGTCAAAGAAGCACTGAGATGATTTGGCCTCCATTAATAAGAATGATGGACTTTTAAAATTTTTTTTATTTTTTATTTTTTTGAGACAGAGTTTTGCTCTTGTTGCCCAGGCTGGAGTGCCGTGGCACCATCTCGGCTCACTGCAACCTCTGCCTCCCGGGTTCAAGCAAGTCTTGTGCCTCAGCCTCCCAAGTAGCTGGGATTACAGGTGCCTGCACCCATGCCTGGCTAATTTTTGTATTTTTAGTAGAGTCTGGGTTTTGCCATTTTGGCCAGGCTGGTCTTGAATTCCTGATCTCAAGTGATCTGCCTGCCTCGGTCTCCTGAAGTGCTGGGATTATAGGCATGAGCCACCGCACCTGGCCAGATGGACTTTTTTTGAGCATTTAGTTCCAAGCACCTTCCCTGCTTTTTCTTAGTTAATCCTCCCAGTGACTCTTTGAAGCAGGGACTATGACAATCTTCATTTCACAGATGGAGCAACTCAGGCACAGAGAGCAAGTCACTGGCCATGGTCGCCCTGCTGAGGAAGGATGGAGCCGGTTGATACCTGTTCTGGGGATCTAACTCTGCAGCCTGCATTCTGGGCTGCTGTATTCTCCCATGTTGCTGTCTGACAAGCACATCATGGGCTCAGAGCACAGAGAGGAGGCACCAGGTAATAAGGATAGGTCTGGGGTGAAGGCTGGTACCTTGGGGAAGAAGAGGGAGGCCCCATTCTAAAGGGATGGCATTGGAAGCTCATAGTGATCAAGCAAAACCAACAGGTTTTGGGACTAGGAGTTAAACACACAGCTCTGGTTTCTGCCTTTTCACAGTGGTGACAAATGGGCACTGAGACCCTCTCAAGCTTTTGTCATCATTGCTCTTCATAGTCTGAAGGTGCACGAAATGGTCAACTTTCTTCCAAAGGGCTTTTATGCCTAAGTCTGTGGTTAGTATATAAACAGATATTTACTGAAGTCCTGCTGGGTGTAGACACTGTGGCCAGCCCTGAGGCTACAGTCAAGACGAAGCCAGCCTCTGTCCTCATGGAGACCTGTCTATTGATAAGAAAAGAGAAAGCTCACTAAGCATTGACCCTGTACCCACTGCTTTTGATGCATCTCATTTAATCCTTCTATCAAATCTGTGAAATAAACACATCACCATCATCCCTATTTCACATTTAGGGAAACATATGCTTAGAGAGGGTAAGTAACTTGATCAAGGTCGCAGAGCTTCGAACTCTCGTCCCACAGGCGCAGGAATGAGAGGCAGCTGTCAGGGAAGCTAGGGTCTCCGGCAGCCCTTGTCTCTGGGCGGTGATCCAGAGAGAGAGACCACCATTGTCTCACCACTCAGTCTTCTTCTGAGTCATCTTGAAGGAGTACTTCCGGAGCGTCTCAGGGTTAAACATCATGTTGTGAATGACTCCGTGATCTTTGACCCCGTGACCTTGGGGATAAAGGAGGGGAGGTACGGATAAGCTCTTCGAATGGATGTTGCCAGTGCGTCAATGTTCTTTGAGGGCACAGGCTACGTGTCACCAAAGAAAGAGTTCAGTGCCTTTTCTCATTGCTCAAGAGGTTGAAGGGGCAGGAAGAAAAGATGGTAAGTTATAAGCATACTTCAGTTTTGGTACCACTTGAACCAATTTACATTTTGAAGAGGAAAGAGTCTTGCCTACCATTTCAGCCCCTGGGTTTTCCTTCTGCCTATAGAATCCAGGCAATGGGCAAAGAGAAAAAGAAAACGAAAGAATCTGCCAGGTGCAGTGGCTCATGCTTGTAATCTTAGCAATTTGAGAGGCTGAGGCAGGTGGACTTCTTGAGTCCAGGAGTTCGAGACCAGCCTGGCCAACATAGTGAGACCCCCCCTTTCTACAAAAAATACAAAAAGTTGCTGAGTGTGGTGGCATGCACCTGTAGTCCTAGTTACTTAGGGAGGCTGAGGTGGGAGAACCACTTCAGCCCAGGAGATGGAGGCTGCAGTGAGCCATGACTGCGCCGCTATACTCCAGCCTGGGCGACAGAGTGAGACCCTGTCTCAAAAGAAAAAAAAAAGAGAGAAAGAGAAAGAAAACTAAATTAGGGAATTGGGACAGAATAAGATTTTATATATAATAAAGAACTGAGCTAAAACTGGGTTGACTGAGTATTTGAATTGCTTTTGACTGAAAATTTCCTATTGGAGTCTACCTTTTTTTTTGGTTTAGTTTTGTCTTTTTGGTTTTTTTGAGACTGGGCGTTGCTCTGTTGCCCAGGCTGCTGGAGTGCAGTGGTGCAATCTCAGCTCACTGCAGCCTCTGCCTCCTGGGTTCAAGCAATTCTTCCGCCTCAGCCTCCCCACTAGCTGGGACTACTGGGCATGTACCACCACACCTGCCTAAATTCTGTATTTTTAGTAGAGGTGGGGTTTCACCATGTTGGCCAGGCCTGGTCTTGAACTCCTGGGCTCGAGTGAGCCGTTTGCCTCAGCCTCCCAAAGTTGTGATTACAGGTGTGAGCCACTGTGCCCAGCTAGAGTCTACCTTTCTTTGAATTCACTGCAGTGCAAAGACTGGGACATGTGGAACTCTGGGTGTATATGGGTTACATAGAGATGCTAGGGGCTGATTAAGGAAAGAAAGATATGAGAAGGCTGCAGAGCATGCTTTCCTAGACTGTGAGGGCCCTGGGAAAGGAGAAACGGACAGAAAGGGAACACTGGATGCCTTGGAAGAGAAGATTCATCCAAGTCATCAGGGGAGTTACTAATGCAAGGGAAGAAATGCAGAGACAGGGCCAAACATGCTTCTTCCAAGTCCTTTCTGTCTGCTTAGTCACCTCTATGCTCATTTTTCTTCTTTCCTCTAAGTAGTGTCATGCGTTTTCTTCCCATTCCTAGTTACTCCTAGTCAACTAACTCTTTACCATCTTTTCATCAGACTTTGAAACCTCCTCTCCTTCCTGGATTAGTGATCATGTTTTAATACTGCTAGAAACAAGAGTTGAAACCTGGCATGTTGGCCAGGCTGGTCTCAAACTCCGGACCTCAAGTGATTCTCCCGCCTCAGCCTCCCAAAGTGCTAAGATCACAGGCGTGAGCCACCACGCCCCGCCTCTGTTTTCTAATAAGGTCACATTCTGGGATTCCTGGTGAATGTGAATTTTTGGAGGACAGTATTCAGTCTAGCAAAAGGCAGGGCATCCTCATTTTTCTTCCCTACCTCAGAAATGAGGACGTTAACTTCCACCCCTCTGAGAGAGAGAGGCTTCCTGAGCTTCCAACAATCAATGATCCAAATACTAGTCACAGAAGAGCACTAAGGGTTGTGCATAGCACGTGGCCAGCCCGTTCTCCGAGTCTGTCAAGTTTAAGGTGAACACTAATCCTGAATGACTTTTAAAATGTATCTGGCATTTCCTCATCACTGTAAAATGTTCTCACATTGTGATGGCTGGGGCTTCCCTCTCAGGTGTCATCTGTGAAGTCGGACATGAAACAGCCTGGGTGAGGTGGGCCAACTGGGAACTGGGTTGGGAGGGAAGCTGGGGAATGATCTCCCAAACTGGCCTTAGCCTGATCTACCCAGAGGGACCTGGTTAAAAATGCACATTTCAGGGCCCACCCGAGTTCCCGCCTGGGGAACTCTGTTTTCAAAAGAAGCCCAGCAGAATCCCATGGTCAGACAGGGCTAGGAAACCAATCTCGGTCTAGGGCAGTAGTTCTCAAACTCGTCTGTGCTTCAAAAAATACAGATGCTAATGGCCAGGTGTGGCGGCTCATGCCTGTAATCCCAGCACTTTGGGAGGCTGAGGCGGGGGGATCGCTTGAGCCCAGGAGTTTGAGACCAGCCTGGAGAACATAGGGAGATACTGTCTCTATAAAAATTTTAAACCCCGGGTGTAGCAGCTCATGTCTGTAATCCCAGCACTTTGGGAGGCTGAGGCTGGCAGATTGCCTGAGCTCAGGAATTCGAGACCAGCCTGGGCAACACGGTGAAACCCCGTCTCTACTAAAACACAAAAAATTAGCTGGGTGTGGCGGCATGCGCCTGTAATCCCAGTTACTTGGGAGGCTGAGGCAGGAGAATGGCATGAATCTGGGAGGCGGAGCTTGCAGTGAGCCGAGGTAGCGCCACTGCACTCCAAGCTGGGTGACAGGGCGAGACTTCGTCTCAAAAAAAAAAAAAAAAAAAAAAAAAAAGTCATCATTAGCCTGGCGTCGTGGTGCCCACCTGTGATCCCAGCTACCCTGGAGGTTGAAGTGGGAGGGCTGCTTGAGCCCAAGAGTTGGAGGCTATAGTGAGCTATGATTGTACCACTGCACTCTAGCCTGGGTAACAGAGCAAGGCTCTGTCTCAAAAACAAAACAAAACAAAACAAAAAAACAAAAAACAGATGCTCTGTCCTGTTCCAGAGGTTGAGGTTTAAATGTTCTGGGGTGTGGTCTGTGTTGGAACACTTAAAAAGTCCCAGGTGACTCCAAAGTGTAGATGAGTTTGGAAAGCACAATCTAAGGCACACTTGAATGGGGGAGCAGTGAGGTGGCGTGGGCTAGCCGGCCAGAACCCAGGGGTGGGGCAGCAGGAACCAGCACTGCAGAGGCCATTAAGGCTGCGAAGCATAGTGTCTGGGGCCCATAACAATGCTTGGACATGAATGCTTTAGACCTAAGACAATGGGCTCCTAAATGTGAAAACTGCAAGGCTGAAATGAATGCATTTTTAATGCTTTGCAACATTGTCAAGTGGTCAGCTGCAACTCCGTTCTGAGGGCATGGTGCCTGACATATGCCTGTAATGGGGGTTGATTTTAGTGAATTTAATATGGTGTGGAGTGGGGCCTTCGAAAGTAAAAATGTCAGTTCTAAGTTGGTTGCGGGGTTCTGGGCAAAGACCTTAAAACACCATGGTGAGCAGATGGCCAATCCTAAACACCCCAATTTTAAAACAGGGCCTTTTTTTCCAAGAGGCTTTTTGAAAATAACTCCTATTTTAGGGGGAGGAACCCTGGCAGGAGAGAGCCAGAGTTAAGCCCAGCTGAGAGCGGGTTGGCAGGCAGGGGTCTGCCTGGGCCTCACTGAAGCTTGCTTCTCAGGGTGAGCTTCCTAAACCAATGCAGATTTGCTGGCCCACTGAGCCTACCAGATGAGGTCCTCGGTGCAGCAAAGTTGGAGATATTCAGGGTTGGAACAACCAGGGACCCAAAGGTTCTCTGAAAACTAAGGAAAACGGGCCGGGTGTGGTGGCTCACACTTGTAATCCTTGTATTTTGGGAGGCCAAGGCAGGCGGATCACTTGAGATCAGGAGTTCAAGACCAGCCTGGACTAACATGGTGAAACACCTTCTCTACAAAGAATACAAAAATTAGCTGGGTGCAGTGGCGGCTACCTGTAGTCCCAGCTACTCAGGGGGCTGAGGCAGGAGAATTGCTAGAACCTGAGAGATGGAAGTTGCAGTGAGATGAGATCGCACCACTGCACTCCAGTCTGGTGACAGAGTAAGACTCCATCTCGAAAAGAACAATAAATAAATAAATAAAAAATAAAAATAAATACTGGGCTAGAAGACCCAAGAGACCCAAAGATTATCTCAGAACTAAGGAAAATATTCTAGATCACAAATATATTCTGTTTCTCCTTCTCCACTTTGCCCCCCTCCACCAGTAATCTTTATAGACTCAAATAGAGTTGCTGTTCTACAATCAATTCTAGTCACTTATATTTATTTATTTTAGAAATGGGGTCTCACTATGTTGCTCAGGCTGGTCTAAAACTCCTGGGCTCAAGTGATCCACCCACCTTGGTTTCCCAAAGTGCTGGGATTGCAGGCATCAGCCACTGCGCCTGGCCGTTACTTTTATTTTTGATGTTCAAATTATCCCTAACATGGCCAGTGGGAGCTAATGCCTATGAGACCATAGATTTTTTTTTTTTTTTCTTTTTTTGAGACAGAGTCTTGCTTTGTCTTCCAGGCTGGAGTGCAGTGGTGCGATCTCGGCTCACCGCAAGCTCCGCCTCCCGGGTTCAGGCCATTCTTCTGCCTCAGCCTCCCGAATAGCTGGGACTACAGGCACCCGCTGCCACGCCCGGCTAATGTTTTGTATTTTTAGTACAGATGGGGTTTCACCATGTTAGCCAGGATAGTCTTGATCTACTGACCTCGTGATCCGTCCATCTCGGCCTCCCAAAGAGCTGGGATTACAAGCATGAGCCACCGCGCCTGGCCCATAGATTCTTTTTATGCACTCAATACGTTTTCGTTTTTACCTTAAAGTTTTGTTATGGAGAAGATTCCGTTTTTTCCACTTGTTTCTATTTGATAATGAACCCCTCTGTGCCTATCACTAGCCTCAGTCGCCATCATCTCATTACCAAGCTGGGTTAATTTGAAGCAATTATCTTCTAATAGTTAGCCAGTATTCAAATTTCCCTAACCATCCTAAATGAGCGTTTAGAATAGTTGTTTCATTGGAAACAAGGTCAAAACAAGTACATTTTACATTTTTAGGCCAGTCTTGAAAGTAAGTGTGAAACCATATGTGGGGTAGGAGGTGGGACTAGCCTCTCAAGGCGGGGCCTGGATACCAGGCCCAATTGAGGACTAGCTAAGACAGATTCCACAATGAATAATACCGCGAGGTGGGAACATTAAGGGTCATTGTGAAGGTCGGCTCCCACAGTCATTTGATCACTAGTTATCAACCCTGACTGCAGCTGAGAGAGATTTGATTTTGCTTTTTTTTTTTTTTTTTTTCAGTGACAGGGTCTTGCTATGTTGCCCAGGCTGGACTCAAATTCCTGGACTCAAGTGATTCTTCTGCCTCAGCTTCCTGAGTAGCTGAGACTACAGGTGTGTGCCACTGTGCCCAGCGAGATTTTAAAAAATACGTATGCCCAGACACCATGCTAAACCAACTAAATCAGAATCAGATATAGTGAAGTCATTAATCATTTGGCTCCTGGGTCTTTATGACAGTTTTGCTCCTGGGAAACTCCTGGGATTGTGGAAGAGAGAGACAAAGAAAAGGGAAAATAAGATTTTAAGAAGTGTTGCTGTGCATTTTGAAAATAATTTTTCTTTGGTGTTTGTCTTGAGGGACGGCGGTAAACATTTCAATTGCCTTTAAGTGTGCTTGGATGCTGGAATGATGGTTCTTTGAATGCAGCATCGAATTGGGATTGGGCCACATGACAGCCAGCGTGAGCCGTTATGCCGCATTTATAAAACGTGAATGTCACGAGCCCACTCTCAGGGACCTTACAATTTGGAGGGTTAGGTCAGGTCCACAAATCTCTTCTACCGCATGGTAAAGGAAGCCTGGATTGTAGCAGGAGATGGTGTGGTAACAATCACATTTGCATGATCAATATTTGGATTCTTCTTAGCAATATTAAACTTTTTGACCCCCTCCATTGTGTCATGAATTTGCTTAATACAGTTTCTGCCTCAGCGTCTGTTTTTAGGCCTGGCATAAGCTGTTTGAAACCCAGGCATGTACCCCGCCCATCATCTTTGGCCTAGTTAACACCTCCCCTCCCTGCATGGTGGTTTGGAGAACCTGCTTGTTCCTCATCCCACTGATCCCAAACCCAGACACCGCGCAGCTGCTGACCATGATTAAACTTAATGGAGATTTAATGCCTTTCTTTTGATTCTCAGGGACCAACATTCATTCATTTCTTAAATACTTGCAGAGTCAGCCAGGCACGGTGGCTCACGCCTGTAATCCCAGCACTTTGGGAGGCCGAGGTGGGTGGATCACGAGGTCAAGAGTTTGAGACCAGCCTGGCCAACATGGTGAAACCCCCGTCTGTACTAAAAATACAAAAATTAACTGGTGTGGGCAGTGCATGCCTGTAATCCCAGCTACTCAGGAGACTGTGGCAGGGGAATAGCTTGAACCTGGGAGGTGGAGGTTGCGGTGAGCCAAGATTATGGCATTGCACTCCAGCCTGGGCAGCAGAGCGAGACTCCGTCTGAAAAAACAAACAAACAAAAAACCTAAGAACTTGCCGAGTGAATTTAGGAAACCATAAAGTCCAGAGTTTGATCCAATCCCTTCGTTTTTCTCTTTCTCAAATATTTTGAGCCAGGTACTATCCTAGATTGTGTTGTGATATTTACAATCTAGGAGAAGGCAGGAGAGAGAACTAAGAAAAGAGAGCATGTTCTTAGATGTCTGCTGTGTTTGCAGGTACTTTCCCTCAATTTTCCTACTCACTGGCCACGCTGGAAAGCAGGTCTTGGTGCCATATTTGTACCATGGTACTCCCCTTCCCTATACTCAACTGGACGGCCAGAAACCCAATTGTCTCTCTCCCTCCCTTCCTTCCTCTCTCTCTCTCTCTCTCTCCGTCTCTTTCTCCCTCCCTCTCCTTCTATCAAGACATCCAGTAACTAACTGATCAGGTGGTGGTGGGCTCTGCTGGCTGCCACGATGGGCCACCCGCAAAAAAGGAAAATTGGTTGTGAATGAGAGAAGCAGAGATAAGAAAGTCCACAGGACCAATAAGAAAGACCATAGGCGGCCGGGCATGGTGGCTCACGCCTGTAATCCTAACACTTTGAGAGGCCGAGGCGGGTGGATCACGAGGTCAGGAGATCAAGACCATCCTGGCTAACACGGTGAAACCCCATCTCTACTAAAAATACAAAAAATTAGCTGGGCATGGTAGCGGACACCTGTAGTCCCAGCTCCTCGGAAGCTGAGGCAGTAGAATGGCGTACACCCGCGAGGTGGAGCTTGCAGTGAGCCGAGATCACGCCACTGCACTCCAGCCTGGGCGACAGAGCGAGACTCCGTCTCAAAAAAAAAAAAAAAAAAAAGACCATGGGCTTCTCAGAGCCAGAAAGAGGAATTTTGGTTTCTGTAACTGCAGTTTCCATTCTCTCATGGCCTCTCATTTGTTTCCCATGCCCATGAGTTTGCCTGTTAGAGATAAGGTGTGCTCCTTTTCCTCAAGCTCATGCAAATGGTTTCTGTTTCTTACAGTCATTGTTCCCAGGTACGGATGGTGACTGATGCTCTACTAAATGTTGAAAAAAAGCAGAGTGGAAGCACAGAAAAGAGGGCTTCCCTGAGGAGGTGATGTTAGAGCCCATTTGGAAGTCAGGAATAAATGTGCACCATGATTTTTTAGGATTAAAACCAAGTATCTCACTGCTTGGGCACATGTAGATAGAAGTGATTTAACAGTAAACTGTCCCAGTTGTACCCTTTGTCAGTTACCTCACCACAAGGGTTATGTGGCCCTGAGTTTGCTTAGTGCTTATTTATTTTAGGTTGTTGTTTATCCAAACCTCTCAAATGATACGCACTTGGAAACAAGAGACAGCATCGTTCATTGATGTTGTGGACGAACCACTGTTTTGTTACTCAAGACTGGGTAATTTATAAAGAAAAAGATCACGAGGTCAGGAGATCGAGACCATCCTGGCTAACACGGTGAAACCCCGTCTCTACTAAAAAATACAAAAAAGTAGCCGGGCGAGGTGGTGGGCGCCTGTAGTCCCAGCTACTCGGGAGGCTGAGGCAGGAGAATGGCGTAAACCCGGGAGGCGGAGCTTGCAGAGAGCTGAGATCCGGCCACTGCACTCCAGCCTGGGCGGCAGAGAGAGAGTCCGTCTCAAAAAAAAAAAAAAAAAAAAAAGAGGTTTACTGGGCTCACCATTCCATGTAGCCAAAGAAGCCTCAAAATCATGGCAGAAGACAAAAGGCATGTCTTACATGGCAGCAGACAAGGGTGACAAGAGCTATTTTGGTGCTTGTTTGCTGGTCATAGAATTTACTTATATATACACATATATATACACACATATATATATATACACACATATATATATACACACATATATATATATACACACACATATATATATACATACACGGATATATATATATACGGATATATATATATACGGATATATATATATATACGGATATATATATATATATATATATATATATTTTTTTTTAAGACAAGAGCCAGGCACACAAGACAGTGATAGGTCTGTCTTTTGTTTTTGGTGATGATGATGATGATGATGAAATGGCTGACATGATTCATGACTTGCTTTTTCTCATCATCTGAGATCTAGAGTTTTGGGTGGACTATTGGCCTGGAATAGATGCAAATCATTCCTTGTATCCCCTGATCTTAAAGTCAAGACTGAACCAGTCTCCAGACTCAAGCCTTCATGGGGCTTCACATTCCATGAGGAATAGGTGTTCCTGCAATATTGTCATGGCTGTGAAAAGTTGCATTGGAGCTGGGCAAATGGGCGCTCTCCTGCCATTCCATCCTGCTTAGATTTCCCATTCAGCACCAATCTTATTTCTTATTTCCTTTTTTTGACAGAGTCGCACTTTGTCGCCTAGGCTGAAATGCAGTGGTGTGATCTCGGCTCACTACAGTCTCCACCTCCTGGGTTTAAGTGATTCTTGTGCCTCAGCCTCTCAACTAGCTGGGATTGCAGGTGCACACCATCAAGCTTGGCTAATTTTTTTTTTTTTTTTTTTTTTTTAGTAGAGACAGAGTTTCGCCATGTTGGCTAGGCTGGTCTTGAACTCCTGACCTCAAGTGATCCACCTACGTCTACGTCGGCCTCCCAAAGTGCTGGGATTACAGGTGTGAGTCACTGTACCCAGCCCCATTTTCTCTTATACTGCAAGTAATTGCTTGCAAATGTGTTTTCTCCATTAGTTTGCAAGCTTCCTGAGAGTAGGTCTCTGCCTCATTTATTCTGGAATCTCCCTGGCACAAAGCACAGGGCTTTATCCTCAGTAGGTATTCAACAAATGTTTAATTTATTCAACAGCTCCCCTTAACTACTGCCTCCACCTTATTTGCTGGTGGTTAAGTACAATCAGAACAAGTAGGTATCATAAGATTTATTCCAGAGTGAATTTGGGAAAAGATTACTTTAGTGATATGAAAAGAAACCATGCTACTTAGAATACTTCTGAGAGTATCCCCTGTCCAAGCATTTGCTGAATTTCTATCTACTAATTTTCAGGTGGAACAGCATAATTGCAGAGAGTTCATTTGGACATAGATACACTTTCATGCCTTCATGTCTTTAACAATTCTTTAACAATACTTTGTGGCCCTACTGTGTTAGTTCACTAAGTCCTTTGAACTAACTTACCATATAAGCTATATCTTTTCCTTATAATTTGGGAGGGCCGAGGCTTCATTAAGCTCACGTGCCCAAAACTAATGAAGAAAATAGCTCGTTAACCAGCTAGTATAAAAGCAGCCACCAACTCAAGTCAATTACCCGCCTTAAATCGGCCCAGCACTTTCATCTTGAGCGGAGAAGCCCATTCTGAATCATGGTCCAGACACTGAGGGAAAAACAGCTCCCTCCGGGGATGAAAACTACGCTCTCCCCAAATCCTCCTCCCCAGAGTTCTACTCATTGCTTACCCACCGAACCCAGAACAAACCAGAAGTGCTTAAAACGAGGACAGGTAGCTCCGTGTACCAATCGAAATTTAAAACTGTATCAATTCCTGCTATAGAAACGAGGCTTCCCCCCAGGACTAGCATTCCAAGAAGGCAGCCCTTTCTAGACGGATAAACTAGAACCTGAAGGCACCCGTTTCCCTAAACTGCTCTTGCTCATGTGTAAGTACAAATGAAAAATGCTGACGCTGCTTCTGTTGGCATTGCTTTTTAATTACGGCCATCAATAAATCATTTTATCCTTGAACAAGACTTGAGAATGGCCTGAAGGCAGAGGCACGATTCCTTAGGAATTAGGCCAACAGAGAATGGGCTCTCTCTCTTCCCACCTCTTCTCTTACTCTGCTGTCAAAAACAGAAACCTTCTCTGAGTAGCTGGGAGCAGACGGCCGCACTGGAGTTCCATCTGGGGGTTCTGTTAACACAGTTTTACCCCAGCCTGCCTTGATGGCCACTGCCACACAAGCTGCATCTGTTCTTTCTTCTGTGCCTTGTGTTGCCTCGTTTTTTTCCTATTTCTAGTGTAGTGAGCTGAATGGTGGCTTCGCCCAAGATATGTTCAGATCCACAGAATCTCTGGATGTGGCATTATTTGGGAAAAGGGTCTTTGCAGATGTAATTAAGGATCTTGAGATTATCCTGGAGTATTTTAAGTAGGCTGTAAATCTAAAGACAAGTGTCCTTATAAGAGGACACTCTTGTCTGGGCGCAGTGGCTCACGCCTGTAATCCCAGCACTTTGGGAGGCCGAGGTGGGTGGATCACCTGAGGTCAGGAGTTCGAGACCAGCCTGACCAACATGGAGAAACCCCCGTCTCTACTGAAAATACAAAATTAGCCGGGCTTGGTGGCACATGCCTGTAATCCCAGCTACTCGGGAGGCTGAGGCAGTAGAGTTGCTTGAACCCAGGAAGAGGTTGCAGTGAGCCAAGGTCATGCCATTGCACTCCAGCCTGGGCAATGAGTGAAACTCCATCTCAAAAAAAAAAAAAAAAAAAAAAAAAAAAAGGGGGCACTCTTCCTCCAGGGAAGGAGACCCAGACAGAAGAGGAGGAGGCAAGGTGACCGCAGAGATTGGATCATGCGGCCACAAGTTGAGGAATTCTAGTAGCCTCTACAAGCTGGAAGAGGCAAGGAATGGATTCTCCCCTAGAACCTCTGAAGGCGCATGGTCCTGCTGACGTTTGATTTTGGACTTCTGGCCTCCAGACTCTATTTTTTTAAGATAGAGCCTTGCTCTATTGCCCAGTCTGGATGCAGTGGCACAAGCTCAGTTCATTGCAACCTCCACCTCCTGGGCTCAAGCCATTCTCTTGCCTCAGCCTCCTAAGTAGCTGGGACTACAGTTGCCTGCCACCATGCACGGCTAATTTTTGTGTTTTTAGTAGAGATGAGATTTAGCCGTATTGGCCAGGCTGGTCTCGAATTCCTGGCTTCAAGTGATCCACCCACCTCAGCCTCCCAACGTGCTGAGATTATTTAGGTGTGAGCCACAGCACCCGGCCCAGACATTGTCTGAAGCCACCCACTTCACGGTTCTTTGCTGCAGGGGTTGTGGAATATGAATGCGCTTGTGCTATTGGTTGGACTTTGCTGATCTTGTGTCTGTTATTCCCTGGCAGTTCTACAGGGCCTGGAGCTGGTATGAAAAACCTCCCTTCTTTCTCAAGTGATCTCCAGCTTCCCCATTCACTGAAGGCCCTGCAATCAGGAACAGTCAGGACTTTGCATCCAGTTGCTGTGGGTGTTGGGCCGACCCTTCCTCTTGTGTGATCCATGGACCCGCAGCATTGCGTCACCTGGGAGCTTTTGGAATTGAAGACTCTCCGGGCTCACCCAGGAGGACTTGCTGAGCCAGAATCTGCATTTTAACAAGATGCCCAGGTGATTTGCATACGTGTTCAGCTCTTAGAAGCACTAGGAGCAGAGGCTTTAAGGTAGTAATTAGATCTTTTCTCCACCTGCAGGAATCTTAGTTTCTTCATGTTAAACCTATTATCTGTGGCAATGGCATGGGGGTTATAAAACAAAACAAAATCCTTACATCAAGAATGCACCCTGGTGTGTCATGGATGTGGGTGAAATGACATGTCGAGGAATTTGCTTTAAAATATTCTAAAATAGCAAGAAGGAAAAGAAAAGTGGGAACTGGAATGAGACTGGCGAAATGTTGACAAGTTCTTGCAGTGGGATGATGGGTGCATAGGGGTTCATGGTACAGTTCTCTCCCTACTTTTTTTGCATATGGGAAATTTCCATAATGAAAAATTAGAGGTTGGGCACGGTGGCTCATGCCTGTAATCTCAGCATTTTGGGAGGCTGAGGTGGGTAGATTGCTTGAACCTAGAGTTCAAGACCATCCTGGACAACATGGCGAACCCTGTTTCTACTAAAAACTGCAAAAATTAGCCAGGCACGGTGACAACAAGCCTGTAGTCATATTGAGGCATGAGGTTGAGGTATGAGAATCACTTGAACCCAGGAAGCGGAGGTTGCAGTGAGCCGAGATTGCACCATTACACTCCAGCCTGGGTGACAGAGTGAGACTTGGTCTCAAAAAAATTTTTAATTTTCATTTCTTTTTTTTTTTGAGACGGAGTCTTGCTCTGTTGCCCAGGCTGGAGTGCAGTGGCCGGATCTCAGCTCACTGCAAGCTCCGCCTCCCGGGTTTACACCATTCTCCTGCCTCAGCCTCCCGAGTAGCTGGGACTACAGGCGCCCACCACCTCGCCCGGCTAGTTTTTTGTATTTTTTTTTAGCAGAGACGAGGGTTTCACCGTGTTAGCCAGGATGGTCTTGATCTCCTGACCTCGTGATCCGCCCGTCTTGGCCTCCCAAAGTGTTGGGATTACAGGCTTGAGCCACCGCGCCCAGCCTCTCGGTCACTGCAAGCTCCGCCTCCCAAGTTCACACCATTCTTCTGCCTCAGCCTCCAGAGTAATTGGGACTATAGGTGCCCACCACCATGTCTGGCTAATGTTTTGTATTTTTAGTAGAGACAGGGTTTCACCATGTTAGCCAGGATGGTCTCGATCTCCTGACCTCGTGATCTGCCCATCTTGGCCTCCCAAAGTGCTGGAATTACAGGCATGAGCCAACATGCCCGGCCTTAATTTTCTTTAATTTTTTTTCTCTTTTGGGACAGGATCTCATGCTGTAGCCCAGGCTGGAGTGCAGTGGTGCGATCCTGGCTCACTGCAGCCTCTACCTCCTGGGCTCAAGCGATCCTCCCACCTGAGCCTCCTGAGTAGCTGAGACCACAGGCATGTATCACTACGCCTGGCTAATTTTTTCACTTTTTGTAGAAGCATGGTCTTGCTACGTCACCCAGGCTGGTCTTGAACTCATGAACTCAAGCAGTCCTCCCGTCTCCGCCTGGGAGCATTCCCAAAGTGCTGGGATCACAGGTGTAAGTCGCTGTACCCAGCCTCAATTGTTTTCCGTGACTCCACTTTTTCTCCCCTCTTGGAAATGACTAGTCTTGGAGGGAATGTCTTTGTCTCAATCTGTGGTTTCTTTGCTCAGCGCACCTGTGTTCGGGGCTTTGCTGATCTCCAGGCCTTTTTCGGCAGCGTTGTCCCTGGAGGGCAGGATGGGAGCTGATGGCTTCTTAGCATCTTTTCACTCAGTTTCCAACAACCTCTAGTCGGCATCTGTTGCTCTCGGCAGCAGGAACTTCATTTCCTTTCTCTCTCTCCACCTCTCTCACCTCTGTAAGACTCTGTCTTTGTCATGGGTACAGCATCACATGTGTGGCCCTTAGGCTCTCTAACCTGTGATCTGCGTATCATGTCTTTACTTCAGGGCTTCTCAACCAGGGGGTGATTTTCCTCCCCAGAGAACATGTGGCCATGTCTGGAGACAATTTTGGTTGTTACAGCTGGAGGAGGTGGTGCTACTGGCATCTAGTGGGTAGAGGCCAGGGATGCTGCTGAACATCCTACAATGCTCCGGACAGCCCCCACTAAGACAAAATAATGATCCAGCCCCAAATGTCAATAGTGCTGAAAGTGAGAGACCCTAATTCCATCTTAGAGATCATCCAAGCACATTTGGCCAAATTGTTTTTGCCCCCGTCCCATGAAGAAAAGGCAGACTCATGACTGATGACAACATCAATGGGAATTTTGTTTACCTCTTCTTGGTGGATTTTGGGATACGATGACTTACCATTTCTGTAAGTTGTGCATTGCACACCTCCAGGGGACGCCACCCACATATTTATGAAAATGCCACCCCAGGTATTGCACAGTACACAGTCTACATGGCTATAAGTAGTTGCTCTGGTTTTGGGGTTGCCCTGGGGTGCTCTGGAACTGGGAGGAACTTTATTTCTGGCCATTAGAGGCCAGGAGCATGACATTCAGTGTCCTTTCAAGAAAGGAGAAATGTTGAACAGAGAGGACCTCATTTTTATAACTCTTGACCATCATCTAGTTACAGAGCATCCACTTTTCACCCCTGGGCCATATCCATTTGACGGAGGTAAAATCATCAAATTATAATATCATGGCTTACACTTTTGATAGCTTCTGCCCCGAACGTGGCGGTAAGAGATTCTCATTTTCAATTGATTCACTGGGGGAGAAAATATACACAGCTGCCCTAAGACTTTCTATTACACACCATTTGTTTGACGGGATTTCTTTAGTTTCTATAGCATAACTTATTCTAACTGGTCCTCAGTCACTTTGCAATAAAAACCGAGATTGTGAAAATGTTCATTGTCATTACCAGTGATGGAGCAATAAGTACAGAGTTCTGGAGAGAGAAGGAATCCAGAGATTTAAAATAGCAGAATGAGCCGCTCATGCTCAGCATTGCTTTTAATCTTGGTGAGAACTGAGGGGAATTTTGACAGGGTTCAGGGGAACTGCAGGGAGCAGGGCTGGGAGGTGGCTGTTTGCACGTGTGGTCAGCAAATCCATTGGGGGTCCAGGTACTGCGGGCAGCCCCGCAGATGGAGTTGGGATTGCCCTCCATCAACCTGCAAACCCCCATTCTCAAGACATCGGGGCCCAGGCTGGTTCAGGAGATACACTGCAGTGTGTCAGCCTTTCTTCCGTCGCTCCTCTCCAATGACAGTCCCCGACTGTCCACCAAGGAGTCACTAGCCCCCCACGACATGTGTGGGACTGGCCACTCCCCACCCTGATCTGGGGCTGGGGCATGTGGTCCCAGCCTGGATGTCAGTATCCTTCCACCACCCTGGCCACACTGATTGGGTCTGACAAGCAGATGAGCCGAAGGAGAGACAATCTTGGGAGTTTCATGTTCACACTTAAGAAAGTAAAATGGAAAGTGACAGGAGGGTGAGGGGCCATTCTGATGATATAGTTTGAGGACCTGGATATAGCCACACCTGTAGCTGTCAACTATGCTATAGTACTGTTTTTTTTTTTTCTTCTTCAAATTTAAATACTTTCTAGAGACAGGGTCTTGCTATGTTGCTTAGGCTGGTTTTGAAAAGTCCCTTTTTGGGGGATGCTTTCACTGCTTCGCTTCCTTTCTATGACAGCTCAGGAAATCAGAAGACAAGGGAGATGAGTTTTTTTTTTTTTTTTTTTTTTTTTTTTTTTTTACACAGGGTCTTGCTCTATTGCCCGGGCTGGAGTGCAGTGGTACAATCACAGCTCGCCGCAGCTTTGACCTTCTGGGCTCAAGCGACCCTCCTGCTTCAGCCTCCTGAGTAGCTGGGACTGTAGGCGGGTACCACCATACCCAGTTAATTAAAGTTTTTTTTTTTTTAGAAATGAGATCTCGGCCGGGCGCGGTGGCTCAAGCCTGTAATCCCAGCACTTTGGGAGGCCGAGACGGGCGGATCACGAGGTCAGGAGATCGAGACCATCCTGGCTAACACGGTGAAACCCCGTCTCTACTAAAAAAAATACAAAAAAAAAAAAAAAAAACTAGCCGGGTGAGGTGGCGGGCGCCTGTAGTCCCAGTTACTCGGGAGGCTGAGGCAGGAGAATGGCGTAAACCCGGGAGGCAGAGCTTGCAGTGAGCTGAGATCCGGCCACTGCACTCCAGCCCGGGCGACAGAGCAAGACTCCGTCTCAAAAAAAAAAAAAAAAAAAAAAAGAAATGAGATCTCACTATGTCACCCAGGTTGGCCTCAAACTCCCGGGCTCAAGCAATCGCCCTGCCTTAGCTTCCCAAACTTACAGGTGTGAGCCCCCACACCCAGCCAAGGCTGTGTTCTTATGCACCTGGTATCCCTTCAGGCCCTGAGCAATGATCCTTCTGCCTCGACCTCCCAAAGTGCTGGGATAACAGGTGTGAGGCACCATGTGTGGTCCACATAGTATTCTTAGGGGTTAAATTGAGTCCCCCTCAAAGGATGTTGAAATCCTAAATTCTAGTAGCTCAGAATGTGACCTTATATAGAAATAGAGTTATTGCAGGCCGGGCACTGTGGCTCATGCCTATAATCCCAGCACTGTGGGAGGTCAGGGCGGGCAGATTACCTGAGGTCAGGAGTTGGAGGCCAGCCTGACCAACATAGAGAAACCCCGTCTCTACTAAAAATACAAAATTAGCTGGGTGTGGTGGTGCATACCTGTAATCCCAGCTACGCGGGAGGCTGAGGCAGGACAATCGCTTGAACCTGGGAGGCAGAGGTTGCAGTGAGTTGAGATTGTGTCATTGCACTCCAGCCTGGGCAACAAGAATGAAACTGTCTCAAAAAAAAAAAAAAAAAAGAAAAAAGAAATAGGGTTATCGTATATGCTGTTGATTAGAATGAAGTCATCCTGGTGTAGGGAGGGCCCTAAGTTAATGACTGGTGCCCTTATAAAAGAGGAGAGGACACGCCGAGTCACAGAGACACAGACGAGAAGGCCATGGATCGGACGGAAGATTGGACTGATGAGTCTGCACACCAAGGAATGCTGAAGACTGCCAGGAGACCACAGGAAGCTAGGAAGAGGCAAGGCAGGACTCTCCTACAAGTGCAGGAGGGAGTGTGGCCCTGCTGACATCTCCATTTCGGACTGCTGGCCACCAGAGCCACAAGACAGTCAATTTCTCTTGTTTCAAGTCACCCAGCTTGTGGTACTTGGTTGTGGCAGCCCTAGGGAATGAAGATAAGTACTTTTAAATTCACTCTCCTCTTCTCTCCATCTTCTAAATCATCATCATTTTTGCCTAAGCAACAGCTAGGGTCTAATACGGATGTGATGACTTACTTCAAAGCCAGCCCCCATGTGCGCCCAAAGCTCCTGCTGCATTGGCCCTGGGCTCAGAGACTGGACCATCATTCTCGGGGCTTGCTGGAGATCTGAGCCGGGGCACCATTCTCTGTTGCCTTCAAACAAAGGCTGGTGCTCGCCCAGGCATGTGAGCTCCACTGAGGATCTATTTGTGGAAGGCAGAATTCTGAGATGACCCCCTAGGTTCTTGCCCTGGATAAATGCCATGTATAATCTCCTCTCCCCTGAAGTGTGGGCAGGACCCCTGGCTTGCTTCTAATCTATACCTATGGAAAAGTTGAGGGGATTTTGCAGACGTAACTAAGCCCCTAATTCACTTGCTTCCAGTTAATCAAAAGGGAGATTATTCAGGGTGGGCCTGACATCTTCAGGTGAGATCTTCAGTGAGGGTCTGGAGGAGAGAGACTCCCTCCTGCCATTTTTTTTTTTTTTTTTCTCAGAGATGGAGTCTCACTCTCGCCCAGGCTGGAGTGCAGTGGCATGATCTTGGCTCATTGCAACCTCTGCTTCCGGGGTTCAAGCGATTCTCCTGTCTTAGCCTTCTGAGTAGCTGGGATTATAGGTGTGCACCACCATGCATGGCTAATTTTTGTATTTTTAGTAGGGATGGGGTTTCACCATGTTGGCCAGGCTGGTCTGGAACTCCTGACCTCGGGTGATTCACCTGCCTCAGCCCCGCAAAGTGCTGGGATTACAGGCGTGAGGCCACCGCGCCCAGCTGGTTTTGAAGAAGCCAGTCGCATGAGTTCCACGGTTGAATGGAAATAAATTCTGCCAACAACCACGTGAGGTTGGGAGAAGACCCCAAGCCTCATATGAGACCCTAATTCCAGCTGACACCTTGATCACAACCTTGTAAGAACCTGAGCAGAGGACCCAGCTAAAGCTGCACCCCCAGACTCCTGACCCATGGGAAAGGAGAGGTAATAGATGGCTGTTTTAAGCTGCTAAATTTGTGTTGATTTGTTATGCAGCTTAGACAATGAATACATCATTCAATTTTTAAAAAATCGTAAGTTAACCATGTGCTAATCACACCATTCGATTTTTTTTTTTCTTTTTTTTTTTTTGAGATAGCGTCTCACTCTATCGCCCGGGCTGGAGTGCAGTCTCGCAATCTCACCTCACTGTAACCTCTGCCTCCTGGGTTCAAGTGATTCGCTTGTCTCAGCCCCCCAAGTAGCTGGGACTACAGGCATGCACCATCACACCCAGCTAATTTTTGTGTTTTTAGTAGAGACGGGGTTTCACCATGTTGGCCAGGCTGGTCTCGAACTCCTGACCTCAAGTGATCCACCTGCCTCGGCCTCCCAAAGTGCTGGGGTTACTGGTGTGAGCCACTGCACCCGGCCTGACACACCATTCATTTTTAAGGAACTTCCAGGCGCTGTGGTCAAGCCTCTCTTGTGTGGCATGGAGGTGGGGAGAGATGGATTGGGGGATGACTGGGTGGGGGCGTGGAGCCAAGTGGGAAGAAGAAAAGTGTCTTGAAGGAAGTAAGTCCCTTCAGATAAGGGAGGGAGAAGCTCGATCCATATGCAGACTTGTGCAGTCCTTCAGTCCTGGGGATATTGGAGGAGAGACAGGTCTTGCCTTGTATTTGAGAGTTACGATCCCAGGCAGAGGCCCTACTTCTACCTTCTTGCAGGTGGGGCTGGGGGCAAATACTTAGAGGAAGAACGAACACCCTTTTTAAGCATGCGAAAAGTTTCTGGAGTGGAGAGATGATGAGGCAGGATACTTGGAGTCAACAACCAATGTTTTTAACAATCCTCTCTCCCTGAGCGTTTTCCTCATTCAAATTGCTGGCACCTTTGGACTCCTTGCTTCTAGGAAAGAACGTCCTGGAGGAAAACAGACTCCCTGTGACCCGGAGCTTCACAAGCTTAGCCCCTTCCAGGAGCCATGGAGGAGCTGGGGCATTGGGAAAGTCTTGGGGGATACTAGGTGAGTAAGAACACAGTCTTGGCTGGGTATGGGGGCTCACACTTGAAATCCTAACACTTTGGGAGGCCAAGGCAGAAGGATCACCTGAGCCCAGGGGTTTGAGACCAGCCTGAGCAACATAGTGAGATCCCATTTCTAAAAAAAGAAATTAAAAATTAGTTGGGCATGGTGGTACACACCTGTAGTCTCAGCTATTCAGGAGGCTGAGGCAGGAGGATTGCTTGAGCCCAGAAGGTCAAGGCTGTGGTGAGCTGTGATCACACCACTGCCCTCCAGCCTGGGCAATAGAGCAAGACCCTGTCTCCAAAACAATTACAACAACAACAAAACAACAACAAATGTCATCTCCCTTGTCTTCTGATTTCCTGAGCTGTCAGAGAAAGGAAGTGAAGCAGTGAAAGCATCCTCCCAAAAGGGACTTTTTATCCTTCTCCCTGGACTGAACTACAGAGAAAAGGAAGCCATCCTCACAAAAAGATCTATGGGATCAGAGAGTGGAGGGGACCTGAGCCCCGTGTCATGGGGCAAGCCCTGGAAAGATGGCACCATTCCCAAGACACGTGAGTTCTTTTTTTTTTTTTTTTTTTTTTTTGAGACGGAGTCTCGCTCTGTCACCCAGGCTGGAGTGCAGTGGCCAGATCTCAGCTCACTGCAAGCTCCGCCTCCCGGGTTCACGCCATTCTCCTGCCTCAGCCTCCCGAGTAGCTGGGACTACAGGCGTCGCCACCTCGCCTGGCTAGTTTTTTTGTATTTTTAGTAGAGACGGGGTTTCACCGTGTTAGCCAGGATGGTCTCAATCTCCTGACCTTGTGATCCGCCCGTCTCGGCCTCCCAAAGTGCTGGGGATTACAGGCTTGAGCCACCGCGCCCGGCCAAGACACGTGAGTTCTATCGTTTGCCACCATTCCCACTGCCTGGACCAAAGTAGAAGCTCAAACAGTATTCCCTTAGTGAAAGAAGGAATATAGCATCAGCCCTCTCAAAGAACTCTCCAGGAAGACTTTTCTTCATCAGCAGCAGGGAAAGCTGATGAGGGTCATGTGATCCTGTCTCCCAGGTAAAGTCTGAGATGTCTGCACCGTGCACCTCCACAGGCACACAGTGCGTACAACCGGCTCGGTTTTGCAGAGATGCCGTGTGCCCCGGGGAGAATCTGGGCAGTGAAGTCAGCTCTCTGTCTCAGGGAGTCTCTCCTAGAAGGGCTCTTGTTCTGGGGGGATTGGACTCTGCTGGCTTTGTTTCTTGTTTGGGACTACCATGTTTCTGGCACCCCCAGGACTCTGTCTAGGCAGCTTGAAGGGCGGTCTACATGGCTTATTGGACCAGAACCCTAACTGGACCTGTGCATGGTACTGCAGCCCAGATGTGAAACAGGGATCACCCCGCCTCACCACCAATCCCCCTTGTTTTAAACTGCAGTTAATAAGTGGCTGGGTTGAGGGAACCCCCTTTATCATAGATTTTGTCCAGCCTACCCCCTGGAATCTGATGAGGTCTTTGGGTGCTGGCAGCACCAATTTTTATCCATTATTTTTTCTATTATGGATAATTCCTTTCCACATTGGAGTCAGACAGAGGTCGGCTTGAGCCCAGCCACTGAAGACAAATGCCAGTGGTTTTGCTGGGTCCCGGGTGCCCTCTGTTTCATTAAAGCAACATATTCAGGATATGTATCTGTTGCCTGGAAGCTGGAAGCTGGGTGAAATTCATAGGGATTTGTAATGATTACTTAATTCGAACCAAAGACACATGAAGGCTGAGGCTGGAGGAGGGCGGCTGGGGGTGGCAGGGGCAGGGATGGGCGACCCAGTTGCTGGAACCATCCAGGGCTGAGTTGGGATCCTGCCCTGCCTCTCCCCACCTGTGTGACCTCAGCCTCTGATTTCTCACCTGTCAGGAAGGAACCTGCCTGACTTGCTGTCAGTGTTTAGAGAATGGAAGGAGCTGATGATTGTGGAACTTGCTGGACATTTTCTGAAGCCAGGTACTGGGTTCAACATGGTGTATAGTTATCTCAAGGCACTGATTCTCAGCTGAGGGTGAATTTGCCGCCCAGCAGGCACTTGGCAGGGTCTGGAGATATTTCTGGTTGTCACAATGGGAGAAGGGGTGCCAATGGCATCCATCTAGTTGGTAGAGGGCAGGAAAGCCGATAACATCCCACAGTGCTCAGAACAACCCCATGCAGTACAGAATGATCCTGCCCTAAATGTCAATAGAGCTGAGGTTAAGAAGCCTTTTTCTTGGTTTGTGGGTGGAGGGCAGGGTCTCACTGTGTCACCCAGGTTGGAGGGCAGTGGCACAGTCATAACCCACTGCAGCCTTGACCTCCTGGGCTCAAGCGATTCTCCCACCTCAGCCTCCTGAGTAGCTGGAACCACGCGTGTGCACCACCACACCTGGCTAACTTTTTATTTTAATTTCTTGCAGAGACAGGGTCTTGCTGTGTTGCCCAGGCTGGTCTTGAACTCTTGGGCTCAAGCAATCCTCCTGCCTTGGTCTCCCAAAGTGCTGGGATTATAGGCATGAGCCACCACATGTGGCCAAAAAGCTGTTTTAATGTGGAAGCAGAGTAAATGTTTCCCAGCTCAATAAATGGTATATCTGGTTATAAATAAGAGGCACACAGGAACATGCTGTTTCCACAGTGAGTGAATGAAGATTTTCTGTTACAACAGTTTTTGTAGGCAGTGAATAACTTTGTATGTACATCCCTTACCACTGAGCAAATATGTCAGCAGGACAAAGTCCTACAAGTGGAATTGCCAAATAAGGAAGTTAATGCATTAAAAAAAATTTTTTTTGAGACAGGATCTTGCACTGTCACCCAGGCTAGAGTGCAGTGGTGTGATCACAGCTCACTGCAGCCTCAACCTCCCAGGCTCAAACAGTTCTCTCACCTTAGCCTCCAGAGTAGCTGGGACTACAGATGTGCACCACTAAGCCCAGGTAATTTTTGTATTTTTTGTAGAGATGAGGTCTCGCGATATTGCCCAGGCTGGTCTCAAACTGCTGGGCTGAAGCGATCCTCTCCCCTTGGGTTCCCAAAGCGCTGGGATTATGTGAGCCCCTGTGTTTAGTGCACTATCTGATTTTGCCAGATTACCCTTCACTGAAGCTGTTCGTTCGTTCGTTCTTTCTTTCCTTCCTTCCTTCCTTCCTTCCTTCCTTCCTATCCTTTCATTCCTTCCTTCCTTCCTTCCTTCCTTCCCGTCCCTTCCTTCTTTCTTTCGTTCTTTTCTTTCTTTCTTTCTTTCTCCTCTCTTTCTTGTTCTCTTTTTCCCTTCCGTCCTTCCTTCCTTCCGTCCTTCCTTTCCTTCCTCCTTCCTTCTTCCTTCCTTCCTTCCTCCCTCCCTCCCTCCCTCCCTCCCTCCCTTCCCTCCCTGCTCCCTTTCCTTCTTTCTTTCTCTCTCTCTTTTTCTTCCTTTCCCTTTATCTCTTTCTCTCCTTTTCTTTCTTTCTCCTTCCTTCCTTCTTTCCTTCCTCCCTCCCTCTTCCCTCTCCTCTCCCCTCCCCTCCCCTCCTCCAGATGGAGTTTCGGTCTTGTCACCCAGGCCGAAGTGCAATGGCATGATATTGGCTCACTGCAACCTCTCCCAGGTTCAAGCGATTCTCCTCCCTCAGCCTCCCAAGTAGTTGGGATTATAGGCACCCTCCACCACGCCCAGCTAAGTTTGTATTTTTAGTAGACATGGGGTTTCACCATCTTGGCCACGCTGGTTATGAACTCCTGACCCTCAGGTGATCCCCCCTCCTCGGCCTCCCAAAGTGCTGGGATTACGGGCATGAGCCCCCACGCGCAGCCTGAAGCCATACCCATTTCTGTCCCCCTGGCAGTGAATGTAGAAGACCAATGGGGTGATTCTGTAATTTTAAACATTTGCTCTCACTGCTTCTATCTTCTCATCACAATCTGGGAATAAATAAAAGGTGGGCATACTTTACGATAGTTTGTGCTCATCGTATTCTCGGCACTCAGGGATCCATCCAGGATCTGCCCACAGGAGATCTTTTAAGTGTCATGAAGTTAACGCCACTGGCAAGTGGCTTCCCTTTCTCCAGAAAAGGGATATTTGGCTCCTGCTTCCTGGCACTAAGAGCTCCCAGATGACTTACCTTTCAGAGTTTCATATAGAAAAATCTACTTCAGCAAATCTTTCTGTGAGTGGTTGTTCAGCTTTGGTGTTTCAGTTTCTATTCTTTTTTTTTAAAAAGTTTTTTTGAGGTAGAGTCTCACTCTGTTGCCCAGGCTGGAGTGCAATGGCGCACTCTCAGCTCACTGCAACCTCCACCTCCTGGGTTCAAGCGATTCTCCTGCCTCAGCCTCCTGAGAAGCTGGGACTACAGGTGTGTGCCACCACACTCTGGTAATTTTTGTATTTTTTTTTTGGTATAGATGGAGTTTCACCACGTTGGCCAGGCTGGTCTCGAACTCGTGACCTCAGGCGATTGGCCCGTCTTAGCTTCCCAGAGTGCTGAGTCTGCATGTGTGAGCCAGCCTATCTTTTAAGTTTCTGATTCGAGGACCCCTTTGAGAGTCTGATCAAAGTGATAAACCCTCTCCCCAGAAGAAGGCAACTGCAATTTGCCTGGAATCTCTAAGGTTCTAGAAGCCTTCCCAGACTCCTGAAGAAGCAGCTGTCTGGATAGGAGTGGGGCTCATGCCGCCAGGCACTCTACCTTGCCTCACCTTTCTGTTTGAGGTGCACTGCATGAGGGGATCTGTGGATGGACTTCCAGGCTCAGAAAACCAGGTAGAACCAGTTTCGTGTGGCCAGGGACACCCCAATTCCAAGTCTGTCTTCCCTACTTTGTAGCAGAGCAGCTGGTCAGTTATTCAGCATCAGGTTTTGGTTTTGCTGTTTTTGAGACAGAGTCTCGCTCTGTCGCCCAGGCTGGAGTGCAGTGGCACGATCTCGGCTCACTGCAACCTCCACCACCCGGGTTCAAGCGATTCTCCTGTCTCAGCCTCCCAAAAAACTGGGATTACAGCCATGTGCTACCACAACCGGCTAATTTTTGTATTTTTAGTAGAGACAGGGTTTTGCCTTGTTGCCCAGGCTGGTCTCGAACTCCTGACCTCAGGTGATCTGCCCACCTCGGCCTCCCAAAGTGCTGGGATTATAGGCGTGAGCCACTGCGCCCAGCCTGTCCAGCATCTCTGAACCTTAGTTTTCCAATCTGTAGAATGGGACACTGACTTTGCTATCTCCGTGTATCAGAGATCATGAAAGTGAAGGACTTCACACAGTGCTGGCCCCATGCCTGTGTTTGAGGAATGGAGGCTATTGTGATTATTACACAGAGTCCCTTGCTTCCCAGCAGCCTCCTCTCCCTCCTTTTTGGGTTGGAGTCCCCTATTTTAGTGGCCACTGGGATTCTGAAATGACCAGGTCTTTGTCTCAGAGACCTCACAATTGCTGTTCCCTCTGCCTGGAACCCTTTTCCTCTCTCTGGTCCTCTGGGATGTCTTTCAGCTCAACTGCCCCATGCTCAGAGAGCCCCTGTCTCCTTCTCTAGTTTGAAGCCAGTTTACCCCTGTAGTCTATGCCTGGAAAACTTCTTTTCCTCCTTGGTGCCTCCCAAGTTGTCATGGGATGTATGTGCCTGTTTGGGTGTCTGGTATCTGTCTCCTCGACTGGACTGCATGCTCCTGGAGAGCTGGAGGGACTGGACTAGCACAGGCCAGGGCCCTGGGGCTGGAGGGAGCAGGGCAGAAGGCACAGGCAAAAGGCCTTTCTGATATGGAGGGAAGTGAAGGAGAGGGAGAGAGATGAGAGAGGCTGGCAGAAGATGGGCCAGGGGCCAGGCTGCGTGGAATCTTCTGGGCCACAGAAAGACATTTGAATTCTCATGTAAGAGAACCAGGACGCCATTGGAGGGTAAGAGTCACCTCATCTCACTGAGCTCTGTAAATGTCAATGTTTTATTGTTTTTATACAATTCTTTAAAAGTGATTTTAATTTTTTACGTTTTTATTTTTATTAGTTTTGAGACGGAGTCTTGTTCTGTTGCCCAAACTGGAGTGCAATGGCACAATCTTGGCTCACTTCAACTTCTGCCTCCTGGGTTCAAGAGATTCTCCTGTCTCAGACTCCCGAGTAGCTGGGGTTATAGGTGTCTGCCACCCCACCTGGCTTATTTTTGTATTTTTAGGAGAGATGACATTTCACCATGTTGGCCAGGCTGGTCTTGAACTCCTTACCTCAGGTGATCCACCCGCCTTGACCTCCCAAAGTGCTGGGATTACAGGGGTAAGCCACCGTGCCCAGCCTTATTTACTTTTTTAAAAAAGATCAGGCCAGGCACGGTAGCTCGTGTCTCTAATCTCAGCACTTTGGGAGGCTGAGGCGGGATGATCACTTGAGGCCAGCAGTTCAAAACCAGCCTGGGCAACATCATGAGACACCCCCTCCCCAGTATCTAAAAAACTGAGAAAATTAGGCATGGTGGCTTGTCTGTATCCCCAGCTACTGGGGAGGCTAAGGTAGGGAGGACTGCTTGAGACCAGGAGTTTGAAGCTCCACTGAGCTGTGATTACGCCACTGAGCTACAGCCTGGGCAACAGAGTGAGACCCCGTCACACACACAAAAGTCACATTCTTTTAGTTACTTACTTTTACAGAAGACCACTGGTCCTGGTGGGGAAGGGCCTGGGAGTAGGGAGACCCTCAGGTGGCTGCATCCCTGGTTCTGGTCCTGTCTGCAGGTTGGGTCTTGAGGCCCAAGAGACGGCCCTGCAGCCCTGCACCGCCGCACCTCAGTGTATTCGGACCTGGTGCTGCTACTGGGGCATGGCCATGGGCTGCAGGAGCCGCCTCAGCCTCCCTAGAGCTGACCGAGCTCTGCTTCTTATCCCAGGGAATGACGGGCACTGGGGCTTTGATGGGCATCGGGTGAAATGGGCAGAGTGGCGCTTACCTGGGATGTCGGTGAAGTGGGATGGGGAGGTCACTGTGACAAAGGGCAGCATGAGGTACTTGGCCTTGACGCCCTCCTGGGTCAGAGAGTCCAGGTTAGGGGTGTCCACATCCTGGTCGCAGTCCCAGCGGAAGCCACTGAAGGAGATCAGCAGCAGCTGCGAGTGCTCTTCCTCCCTGGCACGGGGTGGCCGCCCAGCAGGACAGGCAGCAGCAGCAGTGGCTGGAGGGCCCTGAGCCCTGCCATCCCACGAGCACCTGTCATGCACTCCTCACAGGGTTCATGGGCTTCTCCCTCTTTAGCCTGTTGTTGAACAAAGTCCACATTGATAATTCAGCCCAGCTCTGTTGTGGGACAAAAAACCTGGAGTACAGCAAGGTGCTGCATATTTGCAGGATGAAAGCGTTCTGGAGATGGATGGGGGACATGGCTGTACAACGTGGTGGATGCACTTAACTGAATTGTTCCCTTGAAAATGGTTAAAATGATAGCTTTTGTATGTATTTTACCACAATAAAAAATCAAACCAGCCAGGCATGGTGACTCAGGCCTGTAATCCCAGCACTTCGGGAGGCCAAGGTGGGTGGATCATTTGAGGTCAGGAGTTCGAGACCAGCTTGGTCAACATGGTGAAATCCCATTTCTACTAAAAATACAAAAAGTAGCTGGGCATGATGGTGCATACCTGAAACCCCAGCTACTCGGGAGGCTGAGGCAGGAGAATTGCTTGAACCTGGGAGGCGGAGGTTGCAGTGAGCTGAGATCATACCATTGCACTCCAGCCTGGACGACACAGCAAGACTCCATCTCCAAAACAAAACAAAACAAAAAGCCAAACCATGTGAAATATTTTGGACTCTTTTACTAATTCCAACGTTGTGAAGATCTGGGGAGAACAAACTAGATTGGTGCTTTCCTTGGCTTAGTGTGTCCTGTTTTTATAAGAAGAGCAAATTACTGTACACCAGGACTATTAAAATAGCTACAACAGGGTGGGCATGGTGGCTCACACCTGTAATCCCAGCACTTTGGGAAGCTGAGGTGGGAGGATCGCTTGAGCCCAGGAGTTTGAGACCAGCCTGGGCAACATGGTGAGACCCTGTCACTACCAAAAATACAACAAAAATAGCTAGGTGTGGTGGTGTGCACCTGCAGTCCCAGCTACTTGAGAGGCTGAGGTGGGAGGATCGGTTGTGCCCAGGAGGTTGAGGCTGCAGTAAGCCGTGACTATGCCCCTGTACTCAGCCTGGGTGACAGAGTGAGACCCTGACTCAAAAACAAAAACAAAAACAAAAAATACCTGCAGTGGACTCAGTGACCGTGAGGCCAGGCACAGTATACATATATATCATCTCATTTAATTTTTTTCGCTGTTTAAAGTTATTTTTTCCTCTAATCTCCATGTTGATCAACATTTTTTTTTTTTTTTTTTTTTTTTTTTAGACGGAGTCTGGCTCTGTCCCCCAGGCTGGAGTGCAGTGGCCGGATCTCAGCTCACTGCAAACTCCGCCTCCCGGGTTTACGCCATTCTCCTGCCTCAGCCTCCTGAGTAGCTGGGACTACAGGCGCCCGCCACCTCACCTGGCTAGTTTTTTGTATTTTTTTTTAGTAGAGACGGGGTTTCACCGTGTTAGCCAGGATGGTCTCGATCTCCTGACCTCGTGATCCGCCGGTCTCGGCCTCCCAAAGTGCTGGGATTACAGACTTCAGCCACCGCGCCCGGCCTGATCAACATTTTTTTAATCCTAAGAATTTATTAGGTGAAAATTTTGCATAAGAATTAAAAATTGCCTGGCGTGATGGCTTACACCAGTAATCCCAGCACTTTGGGAGGCTGAGATGAGAGGATCGCTTGAAGCCAGGAGTTTGGGCCAGTCTGGGCAATATAGTGAGAATGCATCTCTATAAAAAAATTTAAAAAGCTGGGTGTGGTCGCATTCACCTGTAGTCCCAGCTATTTGGAAGACTGAGGTTGGAGGATTGCTTGAGCCCAGGCGGTAAACGCAGCAGTGAGCTATGATTGTGCCATTGCACTGCAGCTTGGGTGATGGAGTGAGACTCTATCTCTAAAAGTAAATGAATAAAATTGTGGTATAATATATGTAACATTTACCATTTTGTGCATCTGAAAGTGTACAATTCGGTGACATTTTGTACATTTATCGTGTTGTGCAGTTATCACCACTACCTAGTTTCAGAGCTTTTTCAACACCTCTGTTGGAAGCCTCGTACCCATTCGGCAGTCACTCTGCATACTCCTCATGCAGCCCCTGGAAACCTCTAATCTACTTTCTATCTCTGTGGATTGGCTTAGTCTGAACATTGCATACAAATGGAATTGTACAGTATATGACCTTTCACGTCTGCTTCTTTCACTGAACATGTTTTGAACATTCATTCATATCACACCACAGCATGGATGAATTTTTTTTTTCTTTTTAGACCCTATCTAAAAAGAAAAAAAAAATTTGTACAAAAAAAAAAAAAAGAAAAAAGAAGAGAAGATGGAGATCAGATGTATCCTGCAAAGCTTATAATATTTACTATCTAGCACTTTACATAGAAGCTTGCCTACCTCTGAACGATATGCAGGTACAGGGATGACATTTATCTTGGCACTTATAGAAAGACATATAAATTGTGTAAAGACGTCATCACTGGATTTCCAGTAACAAGAAGCGGCAACACATGACGGTGTGCCCAGGTATTCAGGTGAAGTTTAGGGAAGGATTTGCCTTGACAAGGTCGGATATGAGAACCGGATGAGATAACCCCATTTCCCCTGCTGAAATTGCCTGGGGTTCGGGCAGGTGAGGAGGTGAAGTGTCAGGGAAGTTCTATTTTGTATCTGCACAACTTGGCTTTCTTTTTACTTGGTGTGGTGTTTTGCTGTATGAGGGAATTTCATAGAATTTTGTGATGAGTATGCAGCATAGTGTTTTGAATCCTGGCAGGCTGAGGGTCATATCTCAGCTCTGCAACTCGTTACCTATGATGCCTTGGGGTGGGTCCCATAACTCTCCAAGCATCTGTTATATATTCCATGGGGTTGTGAGGTTCAGATGAAATAATGCATGCTGAGAGGAATGGTTACTGCTCATGGGATTTCCATGTGCTCCCCCGTATCCCCCAACCCCCCAATAGTTAGATCCATGCCAGAGTCCAATGCTCTATAAGTAGAAGTCACTGACATCACCTGTAGTCTGCAGCTTTTGAGGGCTGGGATATAACTATCTCAGTCTCTCATCTCTTGGTGCAGTAATGGGAAAATCCTTGCATTAAGATGGTAGAATTTCCATCATTCTAGGTCTTTGAGTGGCCATATGGAGCACACTATACCCGGCCAACCCACTGTGACATGGAATGTAAGAAATCAACTTTGGTTGCTAAGCTGCTGAGACTCTGGGGTTAATTTGTTATTGCAGCATAACCGAGTCCATCCTGACACATGCAGCATGTAAAGTACCTCTGTTGACCCTTAGTCATGGTAAGTGCTCCACAGATGTTGGTTACTTTTGGTAGGAAGATAGATTGCCACTGGAAATTTGTTATCTGATCTCATGATGCCTATGTTGCTATTTTGTAATTGGATAAATTGGGCTTGGCTCTTCTTCCAGCATGTGGTAGAGACAGATGACTGAGAGACAATAAAGCACTATTATCTTCAGTTTCTGTCCTTGGATACCCTTGGTGGCAATGAACAATGTATGCTCCTCTGAGAAAACTGTACCTAAAGGAGAATGGGAGGTGATACCAGAATTGGGAGTGTTCAAGGCCCCAGGCTTTCCCTGGTCTGGAGACAACTTTGAGTCCTTGGTGGGAAGATTCTCCAAGGGAACATAAATACTTTTACTATCCGATTTGTCTCTTTGAGAATTAAAACTCTTTTTGTTTTATTCCAGTAGCTTTTGGGATACAGTTTGACTCTTTGAGAATTGCATACTAATCAGTTAGGCTGCTTTAGGGGTCATCCGTACACATCTCTATTTTCCTGAAACAGTAGAAAATCCAGCAGTCAGGCAACACTCTACCATGACCACTAAAACATCCCCAAAGTGAAACACCGGATGTGATCTGCCAGGTTTAGTGGAGAGGCTGGCTTGAGAGTTGATTATATTCATTATCGTCACTGTGGTGATTATGGCCACAACATTGTGATGCGTCTTGGTATTCTTTTGGTGAGTTGCAGTTTGGAAGGAAGGAATCCATTTTTCTTTCTTTCTTTTCTTTCTTTCGTCTTTCTTTGTCTCGCTCTGTCACGCAGGCTGGAGTACAGTGGTGCTATCTCAGCTCACTGTAACCTCTGCCTCCCAGGTTCAAGTGCTTCTCCTGCCTCAGCCTCCCAAGTAGCTGGGATTACAGGCACCCACCACCATGCCTGGCTAATTTTTAGTAGAGGTGGGGTTTCGCCATGTTGGTCAGGCTGGTCTCGAACTCCTGACTTAAGGTGATCCACCTGCCTCGGCCTCCCAAAGCGCTGGGATTACAGGTGTGAGCCACTGCGCCCGGCCCCATTATTCATTTAACCACTGTCTATTGAGCAGTTTGGGTGTCGTGGAGGATGAACTGCAGGGGAGGGAGGAAACCTCCTCCTGCCACTATGTTTTCAAGTGGTCCTAATACTCCACCATGGGACACGCAGGCTTGTGAGTCCCAGAGCTCCAGAAGCATTTCCCGACCACACCATCCTGACCCAGATTCTACTGAAGAATACGTGAGTCTAGCAGAGGCATCTCTGACACTTGCCTTCTTTTGAATGGCTGATCTGTCAGTCACGGGGAGCCCTTATGAAAGTGCAGTGTGTTTTGTGAAACTTGATCAAAGAATACCATTAAACTTTGTTGAGAAATCTACATATTGATGACATAGGCAGTGGGGTGGAGGTGGGGAAATTCCCAAATACATTTTAGAAATTATCTCAGAAGGAGGTAATAGTCAGAACTCTTGGTTGCCAGTGACAGAAACTTATCTTACTAGTGTGAAGTGGAAAAGGGATCATGTTTTGGTCTGCACTCCCCTACCCCAACCCCAAGCACATCCTGAAAGAGGGACAGGATTGCAAGTGGTTTGTTTAGAACATGACTTCAGGGAACACCAATAGGGGAGTGCGGAACTGATACATGAAAAGGCAGGAGGCCACAGAGGGGGCTTCAAAGAGCAGATTACTACTCCAGGCAGCTAGGGTTCGACCCCACTGGGGACTTCTGGGAGATGATGTGGAATACATTTCAAAGTTGTTCCATCCAGGGGGCAAAGATATTGAAGCATGTATACCCTGGCTCCCATTCATCACTGGCTGAGGACTGGTCCCAGGGCATCAACTCTATGGCTTTTTTTCTTGTTTCTTGTTTTTGAGACATAGTCTTGCTCTGTTACCCAGGCTGGAGTGCAATGGCGCGATCTCAGCTCACTGCAACCTCTGCCTCCCAGGTTCAAACGATTCTCTTGC
The DNA here is from genome assembly GCF_007565055.1 of Rhinopithecus roxellana. Lineage (NCBI taxonomy): Eukaryota > Metazoa > Chordata > Mammalia > Primates > Cercopithecidae > Rhinopithecus > Rhinopithecus roxellana. The sequence continues at coordinate 5,493,159 of NC_044568.1, read as the reverse complement.
CTCATCTTCCTGAGTAGCTGGGATTACAGGTGCCCGCCACCATGCCCAGCTACTTTTCTAATTTTTTGTAGAGATGGGGTTTTGCCATGTTGGTCAGGCTAGTCTCGAACTCCTGACCTCGTGATCCACCTGCCTTGGCCTCCCAAAGTGTTGGGATTACAGGTGTGAACCACTGCGCCCAGCTTCTGTGGCTTTTCTGACGTATTCTATGCCTGACTTTGAGAAAACCCTCAGGTGAAAGTCTTAATTGTATGCAGTAGCAAGCATGTACTAGAATGATAAATACCAAGGGGCTTACCACAAGATCTCTCTCTCCATCTCTGGATGGAGACACCATCATATCTCTCTCCATCTCTCTCTTTGGCTTTGTCTGCATACTGACTCAATTTCTTCTTACTCAAGCCTTTTCTCCATAAGATGAGAAATGTGGCCACAAAAGCTCCTGTATTTCTCACTCCACACAGTTCCTGTCATCACAGAGAATGATTAACTTGGTCTAGTTCCAGTTTGGAAAAATATTCAAGAGAAGAATTCTGATTGGCCAATTTAGGCCAGATGCTCATCCCTGGACCAATCAACTGAGGCCAGACGGGTGGAGTCATGTGAGAACATGGGAGCCCCCATGAGAGCCACATGCCTGGCGTAGAAAGTGTGAGTCTCCATAGAGGGTAGGTCTGCTAGGCTGAAAAGGCAATAGATGTCTGCAGTGAAAGGAATAGATTAGGAGATACATTCTGTTAAACCTGTTAATTACTAAAAAAAAAAAAAACTCTCAATATATAGTTACATTGTGAGCCGGTGGCTCACGCCTATAATCCCAGCACTTTGGGAGGCCCAGGTGGGCAGATCAGAGGTCAGGAGTTCAATAACAACCTGACCAACGTGGTGGAAGCCCATCTCTACTAAAAAAAATACAAAAATTAGCTGGGCATGGTGGTGCGTGCCTTTAATCCTAGCTACTCAGGAGGCGGAGGCAGGAGAATTGCTTGAACCTGGGAGGTGGAGGTTGCAGTGAGCTGAGATCACACCACTGGGCAACAGAGTGAGACTCCGTCTCAAAAAAAAAAAAAAAAAAATTGTGGTTCTCTCAGCATGATTTAGCAGAAAGGAAAAACCTACCATATGCATATTTCCTATGCACAGGCTACTGCTATGAATTCAAATTCTTAAATTCCAAAGATTAATTACAATGTTTCTCAAGACACATAAACTCTGTTAGAATCTGCTTATAATGAGGCTGAAGTTAAGTAAGAAGAGAACTGGCATTTAGGACACTACTTTTCTTATTTCAAGTACTGTCAAGTTCCGGTTCTGCCTGGAAGTAGATGCACCTCAAGGGGGGTTGCGTGTAAAGATGTGTGTGTGTGTGGGCGGGGGGGAGGGGGTCAGTTTCCAAAGATGGGTGCAACATCTTGCAAACGCTCGTGCAGTGTAATCGAACCAATCTTTCCATTAAGAGATAGAGTTTATTTTCCTCTCCATGAATCTGAGCTGCCTATGACTTGCTTTGCCCAGTGGAGTGCTGCCAAAGTCATGGTGACCAACTTCTAGCTGTGAAAGGAAAATAAACCTTGGGACCCCAAGATCACTAAGCTAGGCCAGGCTCAGTGGCTCACGCCTGTAATCCCAGCACTTTGGGAAACTGAGGCGGGCGGATCACCTGAGGTCAGGAGTTCAAGGCCAGCCTGGCCAACATGATGAAACCCTGTCTGTACTAAAAAATACAGAAATTAGCCAGGTGTGGTGGCAGGTGCCTGTAATCCCAGCTACTCAGGAGGCTGAGGCAGGGAAAATTGCTTGAACCCGGGAGTTGGAGGTTGCAGTGAGCCGAGATCACACCACTGAACTCTAGCCTGCGCAACAGAGCCAGACGCTATCACCAAAAGAAAAAAAAAAAGAAAAATTACTAAGCTAAAGGGAAAAGTCAAGCTGGGAACTGCTTAGGGCAAACCTGCCTCTCATTCGATTCAAAGTCACTCCTTTGCTCACTGAGATAAATGCATATCTGATTGTCTCATTTGAAGAGGCTCATCAGAAACTCGAAAGAATGCGACCATTTGTCTCTTATCTACTTCTGACCTGGAAGTTCCCTCCCCGCTTCGAGTTGTCTCACCTTCCCCTGGAGTTGTCCTGCCTTTCCAGACTGAACCAATGTACATCTTACACATATTGATTGATGTCTCGGGTCTCTCTAAAATGTATAAAACCAAGCTGTGTCTCCACCACCTTGGGCAGATGTTGTCACGACCTCCTGAGGCTGCATCACGGGCGTGCATCCTCACCCTTGGCAAAATAAACTTTCTGAATTAACTGAGACCTCAGCTTTTTGGGGTGCTTGTAGTCTTAGGCCTCGAGAGCTCTCTTGTAGATTCCCTATTTTTGCCCTCTTGGATGCTGGCACCAACAAGGCTTGGTTATCCTGCTTAAAGGGCTGTTTGAAGAGGGGCTCTGAAGGGTGAGGGGCCACATGGAGGAATAAAAGGTTCCCCGGCTGACAGCCACACCAACTGCCAGGCACATGTGTGAGGCCATCCTGGATGTTCCATCCAGCTGGCCCTCCAGCTGCAGGTAGCCACACAAATGAGCCCAGGTTAAACCAGCCTGGAAGTCCCCATGCAACTCACAGAGTCATGAGCAATAATGAATTGTGGTGGTTTAAAGTTTCTAATTTTAGGGTGCAATAGGTAACTGAAATAGCCCACAGAGATGTGAGCCTGTGGAGGGTGCATTTCCCATATGCTGAAGCTTCTCGATTCCCAGGATCCAATCCGGATAAGACTCCTGTTCTCAGTGTCCTTGAGGGAAATGGCCAATGAACTTTTCGCGGATTGGACCGTCTCAGGGGAATCCCAAAGATCGGAAACTATTTTCTTTCTTAGAATCTTCCACACAGCATTGAGCCTTAGGAATTTCTAAGAAGGATCTGGAATAAAAAAAATCTTCTGAAAAGGTATTTGTATATCTTGACTTCAGCAAGATTTATGGTGGGTGTTAGATTAAGTGCTGGTGTTAAGTCAAACCATGTTTTTTAAAGACACACCTGGCCTCAAGGTTGGCAGGATCAGAGTGGCCTCCCAGGATCTATGACATCCTCAGAAGAGTTGGTACAGTTGGCATATACCCAGGTCTCTTTGAGCTAGTATGATACTCCCTTGAGTCAAAGGCTGCCACATCGCATCTCCTTTATTTTTTTATTTTTTTATTTTATTTTATTTTTTTTTGAGACGGAGTCTCGTTCTGTCGCCCAGGCTGGAGTGCAGTGGCCAGATCTCAGCTCACTGCAAGCTCCGCCTCCCGGGTTTATGCCATTCTCCTGCCTCAGCCTCCCGAGTAGCTGGGACTACAGGCGCCCGCCACCTCACCCGGCTAGTTTTTTGTATTTTTTAGTAGAGACGGGGTTTCACCGTGTTAGCCAGGATGGTCTCGATCTCCTGACCTCGTGATCCGCCCGTCTCGGCCTCCCAAAGTGCTGGGATTACAGGCACAAAATAGTGCTTTTACTGAAGATTTCAGGAGGCCATAAATGAAGGGATTATATTGCAAGGTACCAAAACTTCCATCTTTGCTAAAGACCCTCATCCAGGCTGGGTGCAGTGGCTCACGCCTATAATCCCAGCACTTTGGGAGGCCGAGGCAGGTGGATCACCTGAGGTCAGGAGTTCGAGACCAGCCTGACCAACATGGAGAAACCCCATCTCTACTAAAAATACAGACTTAGCCAGGCGTGGTGGCACATGCCTGTAATCCCAGTTACTAGGGAGGCTGAGGCAGGAGAATCTCTTGAACCCAGGAAGTGGAAGTTGCAGTGAGCCAAGATTGTGCCATTGCACTCCAGCCTGGGCAACAGGAGGGAAACTCCATCTCAAAACAAAACAACACAAACAAAACCCTCATCCAATGGTCATGCCGCTCTATCTGGCCATGTAATTTCTTCTCCTGACTTTCTCTAGCAACAGCCTTCTGTGGAACCTCGCTCTGCCTTTCAAAACCCCTTCAGCTTGTACCTGCCATCAGCAAAATCTTTAGTTCAACATGTATGCCTCTGGGGGAACTCATCCACATGCCACTTAAGGATATTTCCAGCAACATCATCTTCACTACCCCAGGACAGCATTTCAGGGTGGATTATGTGCCTGTTGGATGGGTTATCCTTCTGTTCAGCACAGTGCTTGTCCTGAAACTTCAATCCAGTGCTCCTAGTTTGATAACCTGGGCCATGCCAAATAAGTTGCATTTCTCTTTCTTAACAACAGATGTTTGAAAACAGCCCTGTGTCCCTCTCTACTCTTTCCTGTCTTCCTCCTGTCCTCTTCCTTCCCTTCCTTTTCAAGAGCAAGGTTTGCAAACTTTTTCTTGAAAGCCTCAGATAGTAAATATTTTAGACTTTGTGGGCCATGCAGTCTTTTGTAGCAGTTATTCAACTCTGCCACCCATAGTGTGAAAGCAGCTGATATAGTCTGAATATGTGTCCCCGCCCAAATCTCATGTTGCAGTGTAATCCCCAGTGTTAGAGGTGGGACCTGGTGGGAAGAGATTGGATCATGGGGGTGGATTTCTCATGAATGATTTAGCATCATCCCTTTGGTCCTGTCCTTGCAATAGTGAGTGACTTCTTGCAAGATCTGGTTGTTTACGAGTGTGTAGCACCTCCCTCCTCACTCTCTTGCTCCTGTTTCACCTTCTGCCATGATTGTAAGTTTGCTGAGGCCTCCCCAGAAGCTCAGAAGATGTCAGTGTCTTGCTCGCTATACAGCCTGCCAAATTCTTAAACCTCTTTTCTTTATACATTACCCAGTCTCAGGTATTTCTTTATAGCATGGGAGAACAGCCTAATCCAACAGCCATAGACAATATGTAGCAAATGGGCATGGCTGTGTTTCAATAAAACTTTATTGACAAAAACATGTGCAAGCAGGTCAGGTTTGGCCCGTGGGCCATAGTGTCCCAACCCCTGCTCTGGAATATTCTCTTCAGCCAGCCTGGACATCTCTAGTTTTTTTTTTTGAGACAGAGTCTCACTGTTGCCCAGGCTGGAGTGCAGTGGCATGATCTTTGCTCGCTGCAACCTCTACCTCCTCGGTTCAAGCGATTCTCCTGCCTCAGCCTCCCAAGTAACTGGGATTACAGGCACCTGCCACCACACCTGGCTAATTTTTGTATATTTTTTTTTAATAGAAATAGGGTTTCACCATGTTGGCCAGGCTGGTCTCAAACTCCTGACGTCAGGTGATCCACTTGCCTCAGCCTCCCAAAATGCTGGGATTACAGGTGCGCACCACCATACCTGGCTAATTTTTGTATTTTTAGTAGAGATGTGATTTCATTATGTTGCCCAGGCTGGTCTCGAACTCCTAATCTCAAGTGATCCACCTGCCTTGGCCTCCCAAAGTGCTGGGATTACAGGTGTGAGCCACTGCACCTGGTCTCTAGGTTTTTGTTTTGTTTTGACCATTACTTATTTGGTTTGACTTTCATTTTCTTCCCCATTGTGGTAGCCATTTTCTGAATGCCTATTAGTTTGTCCATCTCTCTCATCTGTAGTCCCTAGAGTCAGATGAACTTCTCTGCAGGTGCAATGGTATAACACTCTCTAGTGCTGAATTTTGAGCAGGAGAAAAAGAGTAAGAGTGACCAGCACCCTTGGAAACTCTGGCCTCCCAAGAATTTGGTGTCTTCCCTGCAAAGGTTACAAACCTGTTAACCCACAGGCCAGAGACAGAGAGGAGCCAGAAGCATGATCTGTTCTGTTAAGCTTGAGTTTAATATTTGATGCACAGAGATTGCTGAGTTTTTTGATAAGAATTAGAGGGGGAAGAGACGGCCACAGAGAACAATTTCTATCCCCAGGTGAGGATTCATGAGATAATTCTGCAAACAGAACTTCCTGAGAACTGAGATGGGGGAAATCGCTGGTGTTAGAAGGGTGAAAAGGTCAGTAATTAAGGCTTTGACTGTGCTCTGAGAGGTGAAAGAAGAAAATGAGACTGCCAGGCATGAATAATGAGAAATCTTTGATGGAATTAGCAGTGCAGAACAGATACTAAATGCATCCTCATTCCTCTCATAGTCAAAAGTTTTGCTTAAGCTGGATGGGGAAAAGAGAATCCCATTTCACTAAGTATAAAAGAGGGGATTATAGAGAAGGTCTCAGAAGAAAGAGATGTGGGGGTTTGGTGAAACTCCCCAGAGGCTGAACCCTCTCCAGCATAACACAAGGATTGGGAGGAGTGGGGTGGTGTTAAGCCAGGTGCATAGCCCAGTGTTGCTCTCCCTGGATTTGTTTGCTAGCTGAGCTCATCCATTTGCATAATTTTGGGTGCCATTTCTCAGCTGATGAGTCCTGAACTTTTGTCTTGAGGTTTGACTTCTTCAAACAGAGTCTTAAACACTCAGCTACTTTCTTGTTTTGTCCACTTGTCAACTCATGAACACCTCAACCTTGTTACATCCAAAGCCAGACTCATGACTGGAAGTGGTAGGTGATGGCTGTAATCTCAGTGCTATGGGAGGCTGAGGTGGGAGGATCACTCAAGGCCAGGAGTTTGAAGCCAGCCTGGAAAACACAGTGAGACACCCTATTAAAAAAAAAAAGATTAGCTAGTCATGGTGATGTGCATCTGTCAGATCTGTTGTCCTACTACTTGGGAGACTGAGGCAGGAGGATTGCTTGAGCCCAGGAGTTTGAGGCTGCAAAGAGCTATGATTGCACCACTCACTCCAGCCTGGGTGACAGAGTCAGACCCTGTCTTAATAAAAACCCAAAGCCAAACTCTCTTTTTCCTCCTCCTTCTCCATGGGCTCCATCTGTGCCATCTCTGTTCTGTAAATGGCACCACCCCCTGCTGAGCTGCTCAAGGCAGTCATAACTCATGTGTTGTGCTAACTCTGCTTTTGCCCTCTTCTCCAGTCAGCAAGTCCTGTGATTCTAAACTTTATCTCAACTTGTCCACTTTCTCTATCCTCATTGTCATTATCTTTGCCTAGGACACCGCTATCCCAGCTGGGCTACAGCAGCAGCCTCCTTACTGGTCTTAACTGGTCCTCTGCACCTGCTGTGGATGCTCAGCAATCCATTTCCCACCTGGCAGCTTCAGGGATCTTAAGGTGTCCATTGAATCTCATCTCTGCCTTTCCTGCCCATGGCACATAGAATAAAACGAGACCCTGAGTCTTCTGCCTGTTCCTGCTGCCTCTCCAGCCCTCTCCTATTTCCTCCCCTTGGTCTACTCTATTTCAGCCACTCTGGCCTCCTTTTGTTTCCTTGGACTCTCAAACCTTTCTGCATAACAGGGCCTTTGCACTTGCTGCTTCAGCCTGGAATGATTTTCCTCTGCACCTCCCCAAACAAGACTATCCTTTAGGTCTCAGCTAAAATGGTGCTTCCACAGACAGCTGTTTCCTGACCCCTTTATAAAGTGGACTTCCCCTCTCTTCTCCACCTTAACTTCTTATTACTTCTTGTTGCGGGAAGTCAGGGACCCCGCATGGAGGGACCAGTTGGAGCTGCGGCAGAGGAACATAGATTGTGAAGATTTCATGGACATTTATCAGTTCCCAAATAATAATTTTATAATTTCTTATGCCTGTCTTTAATCTCTTAATCCTGTTATCTTCATAAGCTGAGGATGTACATTACCTCAGGACCACTGTGATAATTGTGTTAAGTGTACAAATTGATTGTAAAACATGTGTTTCAACAATATGAAATCAATGCACGTTGAAAAAGAAGAGAATAACAGCGATTTTTAGGGAACAAGGGAAGATAACCATAAGGTCTGACTGCCTGCGGGTTTGGGCAAAAAGAGTCATATTTTTCTTCTTGCAGAGAGCCTATAAATGGATGTGCAAGTAGGAAAGATGTCGCTAAATTCTTTTCCTAGCAAGGAATATTAATATTAATACCCTGAGAAAGGAATGCATTCCTCGGGGGGAGGTCTATGAATGGCTGCTCTGGGAATGTGTGTCTTATGCGGTTGACATAAGGACTGAGATATGCCTTGGTCTCCTGCAGTACCCCCAGGCTTACTAGGGTGGAGAAAAACTCTGCCCCGGTAAATTTGTGGTCAGACTGGTTCTCTGCTCTCGAACCCTGTTTTCTGTTGTTTGAGATGTTTATCAAGACAATACGTGCACCGCTGAACATAGACCCTTTTCAGTGGTTCTGCTTTTGCCCTTTGCCTTGTGATCTTTGTTGGACGCTTATCAGTATTTCTGCTTTTGCCCTTTGTCCTGTTCCCTCAGAAGCATGTGATCTTTATTAGACCCTTGTTAGTAGTTCTGCTTTTTGCCCTTTGAAGCATGTGATCTTTGTACCTACTCCCCGTTCTTGCACCCCTTCCCCTTTTGAAACCCTTAATAAAAACTTGCTGGTCTGAGACTCATGGGACATCACAGTCCTACCGATATGTAATGTCACCCCTGGCGGCCCAGCTGTAAAGTTCCTGTCTTTGTACTGTCTCTATTTCTCAGCCAGCTGACACTTTTCGAAAATAGAAATAACCTATGTTGAAATATTGGGGGCAAGTTCCACCAATACTTCTTTCATGGATTTACTTATTTTTTTTTGTCTCCCTCCATATCCCAGAAACTCCTGGAGGGCAGAGCCATGCCTGCCGTCTTTATCATTGCATTACCAGCACCCAGCACAGTGCCTGGCACAAAAAAGTTGCTCAATAAATAAATCCAAGATGAATGGATAAATACATGGATAGGCACTTGGAACTACAGATGAGCTTAAATACTTTGTGTTTTTCTTAGTCAAACATGTGCAATTAAGCATATGATGAATGATATGATGACCACACCTGTGTCTTGCCTGATGTTCTTTGCAATCACCAAATGAGTCAATTGTGCCTGTTTTGACAGTTCTGTTTTCAACCTAATGATCTGTTTCTTTTAACTTCTGGCTGTTGGCTTTGTTTGCGTTTGTTAGCCTGACAAAGTGGCAGACATTGGTATTTGCTCTTTTGTTTAAATGTCACGAACTTTAAAAATGCCTTTGCTTTTGGTAAGAAACCCTAGTTAGGACAGTCTAGTAGTCAGGATGATTTGGGTTCTGCTGCAGTAACAATAATCCCCAAATCTCAGTGGCTCCATGCAGTGAGGTATTTGTTTGTTTGTTTGTTTGTTTTTGAGATAGGGTCTCACTCTGTCACCCAGACTAGAGTGCAGTGGCACAATCTCAGCTCACTGCAACCTCTGCCTCCCAGGCTCAAGTGATTCTCCTGCCTCCTGAGTAGCTGGGATTACAGGTCTATGCCACTACTGTCTGATTAATTTTTGTTCTTTTAGTAGAGACAGGATTTCACCATGTTAGCCAGACTGTTCTTGAACTCATTACCTCAAATGATCCACCCACATTGGCCTCCCAAAGTGCTGGGATGACAGGCATGAGCCACCGTGGCTGGCCATGGTGAGGCTTATTCTTGGTCACGTTGCATGTCTGGGCTGTGTTAGGGCATTGTGGGGTGGTCTGTTCATTGTGTTCACTCAGGGATCCAGGCTGACAAAAGGCCCATCTCTGCACCTCTACTCCCTGTTCTTACACCCCTTCCCCTTTTGAAACCCTTAATAAAAACTTGCTGATCTGAGACTCAGGGGACATCACAGTCCTACCGATATGTAATGTCACTCAGAGATCCTTGATCACCACTTCAGGGGAAAGGCAATGTGGTGGATCACACAACCTCTTAACACTTCCACCTGGCGGTGACTCAAGTCGCTCCTGCTCATGGTTCATTGGACAAAATGGATCACAGAGTCATGGGCAACTTCTCTGTGCCTGGAAGGGGAACCAAAATGTAAATAGCTACATTGATTTTCCATAGCTATTACACAGAAGGCCTCATTTAAACACAGTTACTTATTTGTGTTTTGAAGCTAATTGTAGTCCATCAACCTTCACAGAAGATATGTGCACTTCCAAGCTATTATTGAGCACAATTTTTTTTGTTTTTTGAGACAGAGTCTCACTCTATTGCCCAGGCTGGAGTGCAGTGGCATGATCTTGGATCACTGCAACTTCTGCCTCCTGGGTTCAAGTGATTTTTGTGCCTCAGCCTCCTAACGTGCTGGGATTACAGACACCCACCACCATGCCTGGCTAATTTTTCTGTTTTTATTAGAGACAGGGTTTCACCATGTTGGCCAGGCTGGTCTTGAACTCCTGATCTCAGGTAATCCACCTGCCTTGGCATCCCAAAGTGCTGGGCTGACAGGCATGAGCTGCCGCATCCGGCCTTGAACATGTTTTTTTTTTTTTTTTTTTTTTTTAACATCAAGTGAGTGACATTTTATTTCTCCATCAGAGCAGTCCCATGATTTTTGATTCAGAAGGTCAGATTTAGGGTTTTAGTTTGAGGACAGTATGATGTGAAGGTGAAAAGCAGAGCTTGGCTATGAGTGTGCTTGGATTCCTGTGCTGCTTCTACTGCTCTTTGGCTGTGTGACCTTGGCCTTTGGCAAGGCCCTTTACCTTTCTATGTGTTGATTTCCTCATCAATAAAATGGAAAAAATAATCATAATCATAATCATAATATCTGTTGCTGTTGTGATAGCCTAGTGGTTGACACATAAGGACTCAAAAATAGGTGTTTGTTTTTTTTTTTTGAGATGGAGTCTTGCTCTGTCGCCCAGGCTGGAGTACAGTGGTGCGATCTCGGCTCACTGCAACGTCCGCCTCCTGGGTTCAAGCAATTCTCCTGCCTCAGCCTCCCGAGTAGCTGGGACTACAGGCGCCCACCACCATGCCCAGCTAATTTTTGTATTTTTAGTAGAGATGGGGTTTCACCATGTTGCCCAGGATGCTCTCAATCTCTTGACCTTATGACCCACTCGCCTCGCCCTCCCCAAGTGTTGGGATTACAGGCATGAGCCCCTGTGCCTGGCTCAAAAATACTATTATTAATTTCGGGGGTGAGTTACTACATTTTGTCAAAATAAGAGTTCAATACCTTGTAACACTGGGTTGGGATCTATCCCTGAAACAACAGGCTTCTGTAGAGGAAGGCACAGAGAGAGGGGCAAAATTTTAGTGGGTGTTGTAATGACTTTAGGTATATGGACCTGGGGCCGAGTTCTAGCTGGGGCCACCAGGCAGCAAGGTGGACTTTGCTAAATTCTATCACTTTTCTGGGCCTCAGATTCACTTGTTACAAATGGGGTTAAAGCATCCCTCTTTCAGGGCTAAGATAAAGATGATTAAGTAAGAGGGAGTGAAAGGAACTTCCTTCAGTGGTCAAAAGTGTTCATTTAACTTCCTTTTTTTTTTTAAGATGGAGTCTCTCTCTGTTGCCCAGGCTGAACTTCAGTGGCATCATCCTGGCTCACTGCAACTTCCACCTCCCAGGTTCAAGTGATTCTCCTGCCTCAGCCCCCCGAGTAGCTGGGAGTACAGGTGCCCGCCACCACGCCCAGCTAATTTTTGTATTCTTAGTAGAGATGGGATTTCTCCATGTTGGCCAGGCTGGTCTCAAACTCCTGACCTTGTGATCCGCCTGTCTCAGCCTCCCAGAGTGTTGGGATTACAGGTGTGAGCCACCACGCCCGGCCCATTTAACTTCTATATGACTTTTCTGTTGGTGGATTTACCAGCACAAACTGAGCAGCTTAAAACACCACCGGTTATTATCTGTTTTCATGGGCCAAGGGTCTGGGCATGGTTTAACTGGGTCCTCTGTTCAGGGTCTCACAAAACTGCAACCAGAGTGTCAGCTGGAGCTGGGGTCTCGTAGGATGTTCAGTGTCCTCTTCCAAGCTTATTCAGTTTGTGGACTGAATTCAATTTTTTGGAATTGTTGAAAGAAGGCCCTCAGCTCCTAGAGCTGCCACCTCCACAGACAGCTCACAGCATGACCATTTCTGTCTCTTTGGAGGCTAAGGGTTGAATCTCTGAAACTTCACCTTTTTTTTTTTTTTGAGACGGAGTCTAGCTCTGTCGCCCGGGCTAGAGTGCAGTGGCCGGATCTCAGCTCACTGCAAGCTCCGCCTCCTGGGTTTACACCATTCTCCTGCCTCAACCTCCGGAGTAGCTGGGACTACAGGCACCCGCCACTTCGCCCGGCTAGTTTTTTGTATTTTTAGTAAAGACGGGGTTTCACCGTGTTAGCCAGGATGGTCTCGATCTCCTGACCTCGTGATCCGCCCGTCTCGGCCTCCCAAAGTGCTGGGATTACAGGCTTGAGCCACGGCGACCAGCCCAAACTTCACCTTTAAAAGGCTCACCTGATTAGGTGTGGCCCACATAAGATGATCCGCTTTGGATGAACTCAAAGTCAGCTGAGCAAATGTGCTTAACAAAGCAAGTGTGACCTTAATCCCATGTGCAAAATTCGTTCCCCTTGGCCAAATCACAAGCTCTGCACACACTCAAGAACAGGAGATGATACAGGGAGCAGATATAAGGGAGGGGGTCTCTGGGGGGCTCTCCTAGAATTCTGCCCATTACGACTTTCTCAAGGAACAGCAGGCCTGGGGAGAGATGATCATGGATGAGTGCAGCCCAAAGGTGGTGAGCGCCTGGTGCTGGGGTAGGATGCAGGAGGCTGCAAAGCAAGTATGAAAAGCCTTCTCTGGGCCGGGCGCAGTGGCTCGTGCCTGTAATCCCAGCGCTTTGGGAGGCCGAGGTGGGCAGATCACCAGGTCAAGAGATCGAGACTATCCTGGCCAACTAACTGGGTGAATCCCCGTCTCTACTAAAAATACAAAAATTAGCTGGGCGTGGTGGCGCATGCCTGTAGTCCCAGCTACTTGGGAGGCTGAGGCAGGAGAATTGCTTGAACTTGGGAGGCAGAGGTTGTAGTTGGCTGAGATCGCGCCACTGCACTCCAGCCCGGGTGACAGAGTGAGACTCCGTCTCAAAAAAAAACAAAAAACAAAAACCTTGTCCATCTTGTGCTTCTGTTGGGGCTGTGCCTTCGCGATCAGCCAAGACCAGGGTAAGACCGGGACATTTGGATTCTTTGTCTCCTGAGCCAGTGCCTGCGGGTCCCCAGCTCTCTCAGCTTGAGACCCACCAGCTGTGAGTCGGAATCACCTGGTGCCACCGTCAGAGTTACAGGAGTAGAACAATACTCAGGATGATTCTTCTGGTGGCTCTGCAGATGCAGGCAGGCAGAGGAAAACAAACCTCCAATAAAATCAACCCTAGGGAGAAAGCAAATTTTAAGGGGTGATGTTTTTTGTCGAATCTGCCAGCTTTTAGAGGCTCTTTGAAACAGTGCTGTCTCTGCTCTGCAGAAGGAGGCCCAGGGAGGTTGCTGTGATGTGCCGAGATGCCACTTACCGACCACTTGTGCAGGAAAATAGCCTCTTCTTAGTTACAGGGCTGTTGGGTACACTTGATAACAAGCAAGATAGAAATTAAGGTCAGCCAGAGACACAAAGCCACTAATCCTGAGGTCTCTTGGTCCCTTTCAGCAAAGCCTTGAGCATAACAGGTCCCTCCCAGGGAGTGAGCTGAGAGGGTCACTGTGAGGTTCCTTTCAGAGGGGTTGTGACAGATGCACACAGCTGTCTTAATGGGACTGCAGTGGAGGACGCACCTGGGGAGGTCACACCCCAGCAATGATGCTCCATTCTGCAGGTGCACTTTGCTCCCCATACCTATCAACATCTGCCCTGCAGAAGGGAAAGCAGCCTCCTGTCTGTACATCACTGTCAGGCAGGACAGTGAAGAGCCCTCCTCGGGCAACAAAAAGGCCAGCGTGATAGCATAAGCTGGAGCATTCGTTTGGATTGAGGATTCTTAGAATCGATCTAATTCCAAAAGAGGAGGGGACGCTCTGGCCAGCCTGGGTTCGGAATGATATCAATCAACCCACAGATAGTGGGATACAGGCGAGAAGGAACCCTTTGTTCTCACCCAAGGCTGGGTGGGCTGCTGGGGAGAAGAACTGAAACGGAGAGTCAGTAAACAATTGTAAAAGACTGTGTGCCACTGAGTGTTGTTGATAAATGTTAATGAGACAGGAGCAGGCATTGAGATTGGGCAGTATTGATTATGAGCAGAAATAAAATGAGCTGAACTGTTCTTCACAATCAAAGCGATGACTGCGTTGTGTTTTAAGTATCTCTTGCTGGAGCGTGCGTCGTAATACATCTCGGGTGTGAAATATGCTGTTTTCTCCTTTCTTTCCTCTCCCCCTTCCATGCGCTCATTCTTCTGCTCGTTTGTTCATGCATTCATTCATTCACCAAGTGTTTGAGTGCCCACTGCATACCCACACAGAACTGGGCACCAGAATTAAACTGGGGTGTAATTAGACACAGTTTCCTCTCAGAGTTTCCCTACAGTGGTTCTAGGAAAGGGCTTTGAAAGGTATTTTCAGCTGGGCATGGAGGTGCCTGCCCGAGGTCCCAGCTACTGGGGAGGCTAAGGTGGGATGATCACTTGAGCTCAGGAGTTTGAGTCCAGTCTCATATATAAATAAATAAAGCAGTTTCAAGGTATGGAGTTAGACGTGGCAAAAGACAAGGACCTCCTGGTGGGGGTAGGGGGAGGGGAGGCTTCCCTGGGGAAGTGATGGCTGGGCTGAGACTGAAGGATGAGCAGCAACCAGACGGGGCCAGGAGGAAGACGGTCCCGTGTGAGCTAAACAGTATCCCTGCGAGGGCAGTGGGGGGAAGAGTAGAGCTTCTAGGGCTGTGGCATGGGCAGTGGGCAAGGGGCAGAGAGAAGAGGAAGAAATGAGGCTGGAGGTAAGGGTCGTGGGGATGTTGTGGATTAAATCGTGCCCCCCTGAGACACATGTTCAGGTCCTAATCTCTGTACTCATGCATGTGACCTGATTCAGGAATCAGGTCTTTGCAGATGCGCTCAAGTTAAGATGAGGTCATACTTATGTGAAACAAGTTCATGGATTGGGATGGCCCTAAATGTGATGACAGGTACCTTTATAAGGCAAAGAAGAGGGAGACTTTTTGAAATTTAAATTGCAATAGTTTGGGGTCCAGGTGGTTTTTGGCTACATGGATACGTTTTTTAGCAGGGATTTCTGAGAGTTTATTGCACCTGTCACCCAAGCAGTGTACGTGGTACCCAGTATGTAGTCTTTTATCCTTCACCCCCATCCCAACCTCTTCCCGTCACCTAGTCCCCAAAGTCCATTATATCATTCTTTTCTTTTTTTTTTTTTAAAGACAGACTCTCACTCTGTCACCCAGGCTGGAGTGCAGTGGTGTGATCTTGGCTCACTGCAACCTCTGCCTCCCGGTTCAAGCAATTCCCCTACCTCAGCCTCCCCTGTAATCAGCTGGGATTACAGGCATGAGCCACCATGCCCAACTAATTTTTGTATTTTTAGTAGAGACAGGGTTTCGCCATGTTGGCCAGGCTGGTCTCGAACTCCTGACCTCATGTGATCCGCCTGGATCGACCTCCCGAAGTGCTGGGATTATAGGTGTGAGCCACCACAACCTGCCAGCCTCCTCATTTCCAACAAGCTCCCGAGTTGCCGATGCTGCTGGCCTGAGGACCTCACTTTGAGCAGCAAGGTGTCCAAGGATCTGTGATACCTCCGAGCACATCAGAATAAAATTTACCCAGTCCTGACACTGATTACACCCAGCCTATCTGTCCAGTATCTGGGGATGGATGGGGGAAGCTAAAAAGGAGAGCTGGGAGCCCCACTGACCTTCACCTTTAGAAGCTGGAAACAGAGAGCCCCACTCCAGGGCTACAGAAGGATTTGGGAAAGTTCCCTCTTGAAGTCTTTGGCTCAGTGTGCGGAGTGGGAAAATGACTGAAAGGAATCAAAGGCGTCTGAAGAACCAGCTGCTCTCTCCCCACCAAATGATAAGCTCCACCTGGTAGAGCCCTGCCATCTCTCCTCACCCAGGCCCGCGGCATCTGGCCTCCCATCTCGTGCACACAGTTTTCTTTGCACTCCTGGAAAAATTGGACCCATAAATTGAATCTACCTTCAGGCAGTTTAACTTGCATGGCCAGCACTTACTCAGCAGATAACCACCAGCCTCATTAACCTTGGCTCATTCTCAAGAGTTTTTAAAAAATTTTTTTTTGGTCGGGGGAGGCAGCTGGTTGTGGTGGTGGTAGAGGTTATGAATTATTCTTGGATGATTTCTGGAGTATGTTAGGGGCACAGTCATTTATTTCATTGTGTAAACATAGTTGGCGTTCCAAGCCCTCCTTGTTGGTATTGTTATGTGTGTTTGTGTATTGTGTGAGGGTTCACTGTGCACCCATTTTAAATGCTGACTTGTTCCAAAACCTCTCCTTGAGGGTGTCTCTTACCCACCTAGTATTGCCAAAAGACCTGCAAAACCAGCGTCTTGGGTTTTGTAAGACCCATGTTTTTCAACATGTGATCTTTTGGCCACCTACATCAGCTCATTTGGAGAACTTGTTAAAATGCAGCTCTCTGGGTCCCGCCATGCACTTGCTTTATTAGAGTCCCTGGAACTGGGGCCCAAGATCCTGTGTTTTCATTAACTCTCCCTGGTGACCCTGATGCATAGGAATGTGGGGAGCCATTGCTGTGGACGTGGTTCACAGAGTCCTTTCTGCTTGTTAACTGGGCCATCCCACCTGTCTTTGGGTTGTTGTCTTGTTGATAGAATCTAGTTGAATTTATATCACAAAATTCTCCGGCACCACCGGTTGACATTTTATTTTAATTTAATTATCTTTTAAAGATAAGGTCTCGCTCTGTTGCCCAGGCTGGAGTGCAGTGGTGCAATCATAGCTTACTGCAGTCTCAAACTCCTGGGATCAAGCAACTCTCCTGCCTCAGCCTCCTGAGGAGCTGGGACTACACGTATGCCGCACGACACCTGGCTAATTTTTATACTTTTTTGTAGAGATGGGTGTCTTGCTATGTTGCCCAGACTGGTCTCAAGCAATCCTCCCACCTTCCAAGTAGCTGGGATTACAGATATGAGCCAACACACCTGGCCCGGGCTGGCATTTTAAATGATGATCCTGGCCCGGTGCGGTGATGTTTGCTGCTCACCTGTTTCCCCATTGATATGGTTTGGCTGTGTCCCCGCTCAAATCTCATCTTGAATTCCCACATGTTGTGGGAGGGACCCGGTGGGAGGCAATCGAATCATGGGACCAGATTTTTCCTGTGCTCTTCTCGTGATAGTGAGTAAGTCTCACAAGATCTGATGGTTTTATAAAGGGGAGTTTCCCTGCACAGGCTCTCTCCTTGCCTTGCCATGACTGTGAGGCTTTCCCAGTCATGTGGAACTGTGAAGTCCGTTATACCTATCTTTTGTAAATTGCCCAGTCTTGGGTATGTTTTCATCAGCAGCGTGAAAACAGTGCGCTCATGTACCTATGTTCTGCCAACAGCCCCCATTTTCATCTGGGGCTCCTGGGCTGAGATATGCTCTGTGTGATCTCTCTGTGTTTCCCTGTGGGGTTGAGCCCCAGTCGCCCAGAGCACAGACCTCCCCATCCCGCCTCTGGTTCTGCGTTCCTCTGGTTCTGGTTCTGGTTCTGGGTTCACTGTTTCACTGCTCCTGTCCCCTGTTGGAGCCTCTTAGGATCCCCTCCCAAGTCCACGTGTACCCAAACGCTTATCTCAGGGGGTCTCCTGGGACATAACATGTTTAACTTCTCTGGAGCTCATCTCATTCAATCTTCGCATCAGCCTGGCCGCATAGGAAGCCTCAATAGTCCCATTGTATAGATTTAAAAAGGGAGCCTTGGAGAACAGAAGACACTTGGCCAAACTTAAGAGCCAAAAAAAGACTAGAATTTAGGTCTGCTGGTGCCAGTGCCCAAGCTCTTAGCCTCTGCTTTCTATGCTGAACCAGAGCGCACACCTCCAGGCCTGGCTGGCTTGTGAACAAGACTTGACAACAACCTCAGATAAACTTGGCAAAGTGAACCCCAGCCAAGAGAGAAGCTTTTGGATGGCGCCTCCTTGCCCCACCGCCCGTCCACCACTGGCCCAGACCTAAGCAAAGCCCCATGTAAGCCGACCTCTCAGTCCCAGCAAAATGCCTTTTTCTTGGACTTTTCCTGATGGGAAAGCCTTCCAGGGTTTTTATGTTGATTAATTTCAAGTCTGTGATCTAGTTTGCGTTGCCTTAATGTTATAAAGTTGCACTTGTGCCCACAGGCCATTCTGCCAAGAGCAGAATTTCTATTTTAAAAGAAGAAGTAATAAACCACTCTGGAACAGTGATAACTCCGTAGTCTCCTTAGGTCCAGTCTCTCACTTGTTCATTCGGTAAATGCAGAGAGTTCTTGGGTTCTGTAGGCAGGAAGAAGTGAAGTCCAACGTGTGCCTGGCAAATATTTATTGAGCGATTAATAAGCCCAGGCCTGCGAATGTGTGATTGCAAGTGTGGGAAGTGTATTGTGAATAATAAGTCGTGATAGGAGGGAAGAACAGCAGGCCAAATCTTATAACCATGCTTTTGGTTTGTTGTACAGTCTTCTAGATTATTCTCTGTACTTACATTCATATATTAATTAAAATACATGTGTGTGGCTGGGCGCGGTGGCTCAAGCCTGTAATCCCAGCACTTTGGGAGGCCGAGACGGGCGGATCATGAGGTCAGGAGATCGAGACCATCCTGGCTAACACAGTGAAACCCCGTCTCTACTAAAAAATACAAAAAAACTAGCCGGGCGAGGTGGTGGGTGCCTAGTAGTCCCAGCTACTCGGGAGGCTGAGGTAGGAGAATGGCGTAAACCTGGGAGGCGGAGCTTGCAGTGAGCCGAGATCCAGCCACTGCACTCCAGCCTGGGCGACAGAGCGAGACTCTGTCTCAAAAAAAAAAAAAAAAAAAAAAAAAAAAAAAAAAAAAAAAAAATACATGTGTGAGGCCAGGTGTGGTGGCTCACGCCTGTAATCTCCGCACTTTGGGAGGCCGAGGCTGGCAGATCACTTGAGGTCAGGAGTTCGAGACCAGCCTAGCCAACATGGAGAAACCTTGTCTCTACTAAAAATACAAAAATTAGCTGGGCTTGGTGGCAGGTGCTTGTATTCCCAGCTACTAGGGAAGCTGAGGCAAGAGAATCGCTTGAACCCAGGAGGCAGAGGTTGCAGTGAGCCAAGATCGCGCCATCGCACTCCAGCCTGGGCGACAAGAGCAAGACTCTGTCCTGGCTAACACGGTGAAACCCCGTCTCTACTAAAAAATACAAAAAAAAAAAAACTAGCCGGGTGAGGTGGCGGGCGCCTGTAGTCCCAGCTACTCCGGAGGTTGAGGCAGGAGAATAGCGTGAATCCGGGAGGCGGAGCTTGCAGTAAGCTGAGATCCGGTCACTGCACTCCAGCCTGGGTGACAGAGCAAGACTCCGTTTCAAAAAAAAAAAAAAAAAAAAAAAGGCCGGGTGCGGTGGCTCAAGCCTGTAATCCCAGCACTTTGGGAGGCTGAGGCGGGCGGATCACGAGGTCAGGAGATCGAGACCATCCTGGCTAACATGGTGAAACCCCGTCTCTACTAAAAAAATACAAAAAACTAGCCAGGCGAGGTGGCGGGCGCCTGTAGTCCCAGCTACTCGGGAGGCTGAGGCAGGAGAATGGCGTAAACCCGGGAGGCGGAGCTTGCAGTGAGCTGAGATCCGGCCACTGCACTCCAGCCTGGGCGACAGAGCGAGACTCTGTCTCAAAAAAAAAAAAAAAAAAAAAAAAAAAAAAAAAAAATATATATATATATATATATATATATATATATATATATATATATTACAGCATACACAAATACGATTACACTGAATATATTATTCCTCAACTTGCTGTTTCTCTTCAGCATCTTTTATGGACCTCTTTCTAAGACAGTATATATGAACTGCCTCATTTAAAAATACTCCTTATTATGGAAACTTAAAAACATACTAAAAAGTAGAGAGAATGGTATAATGAATTCCCCCAACTTCAACAATGGTTGACTCTTGGCCAAACTTATTTCATCTAAATCTGCATCCCCCAACCCGCATCTGTGTACCCCTTCCCACATTGTTTTAAAGACAATCCCAAACATCACATTATCGCATTTACAAATCTCTCAGTATGCCTTATCCCTTCTTAATCATTGTATAATATTCCACTGATAAATAGACCACGAATTGTTTATCCTGTTGCCTATTGATGGGCCATGTTCCAGAGCTTTGTTTACTATGAGTAAAGATGGGGCCGGGCTCAGTGGCTCATGCCTGTAATCCCAGCACTTTGGGAGGCCGAGACGGGCGGATCATGAGGTCAGGAGATCGAGACCATCCTGGCCAACACAGTGAAACCCCGTCTCTACTAAAAATACAAAAATATTAGCCGGGCGTGGTGGCGGGTGCATGTAGTCCCAGCTACTCAGGAGGCTGAGGCAGGAGAATGGCGTGAACCCGGGAGGCGGAGCTTGCAGTGAGCGGAGATTGCACCACTGCACTCCAGCCTGGGCGACAGAGCGAGACTCCGTCTCAAAAAAAAAAAAAAAAAATACACACACACGCACACACACACACACACACACACACACACACACACATATATGGGTAAAGATGGTGCTTCCTAGCTGTAAAGGCAGAACTAAATTGAAGATTTTTTTTTCTTCCTCAAGGAGACCTTTGTACTGAGGACACCAACTCTCTAGACTTGAGTGAAATGAAAGCCTGCCTCATTGCTGCTGTCTGTCACTTCCAGTCCCAGTGGGAAGAAAGGGATGGGTCTCTGGACCAGGCAGGAGGGGGATGGGATTTGCTGTCCATGGGTTGGGGTAGGGTGGTCATCTCCACAGCCCGAGAGGCCCCAGAAGGAGGGCAAGTCAGACTGTCTGGTCAGGCAGGTGCAGTTGTTTTATAGGAGGGTTTCAGCAAGCTTAAGGACCACAGAACAGGCTGGAATGATGACTTCATTTCCTCGGGGTGTTGTGACAATGATCACAACTTGATGGCTTAAAACAATAGAAATACATTCTCATCGTTTTGGAGACAAGGAGTCTGAAGTCAAGATGTTGGTGGGGTTATACACCCCCTGATGGTTCTAGGGGAGGAGGCTTCCTTGCCCCTTCCAGCTCCTGGCATTCCTTGACTTGTGGCAGTATCATGCCAACCTCTGCCTCCACCTTGACGTGGCTTTCTGCCCTGTGTCTCTGTGGTTGCCTTTCTGTCTCTTACAAGGATACTCGTCATTGGATTTAGGACCCACCTAATCCACCATGATCCCATCTCCATCGTTAACTAACTACATTTACAAAGACCCTGTTTTCAAATAAGGCCACATTCTGAGGCTAGAGGTGGACATAGATTTTTGGAGGACACTATTCAACCCATACTGGGAGCGTCCTGGTACTTCCAGTTGCCCCAGGCAAAAGGCCAGGCCTTCCTTTCTTTTTCTGAGGATGAATGTGTGTAGCTGTGGCAGCCAGGCAGTCACCATGTAGGCCATGGAGAAGTTACAGCACATTCACCTGTAAGTGACTGGGAACACAAGTCTCAGTGGGTGAAGAATGGGATGGTGCACAGGAAGCCTGGAGAGTGGGTGGTGTTTCTGGGGCTGGTTCAGTAACTGCATGGGATCAGGGCTCTGGGTTGTGGACTCTACAATTCTCTTGGCTTTTTCTTCATGGTTGCAAAATGGCTGCTGAGATCTAAGCAGTGAATCATTACCCATCTCCAGGCAAAGGCGTCTGGGGGTGGCCAGGGTGTTTGTTGTTATTGGTTGTGGTGGTGTTTGTGTGTGTGTGTGTCGGGGGGGGGGGGCGGAAAGAGATTCCTATGAGGAAGGAGACATTTCCCAGAAGTTCCCAGGAGTCCTTCCTCTGTGTCTCACTGGTCAAGAATGGGTCACATGGCCACTGCTAGCTGCAAGGGAGGCTGGGAAAACAAGCATCTCTTTTGTTCAGCCTCTGTATAAGCTGGTGAGAGGGAATGAAAGAGCTCAGGAGGAAGGGGCTTCAATCACCCATGGACAAATAGCCCTCCAACTCTCCCCCGTCCATCCCAAATGATCCATTATGCTCTTCCATTTCATTACATTCGAACCCTTGCACTGCCAAGTCTCATTATCTCGTTTATCATTCAAGACCTAAGTGCATCAACTAATGCCAGGGACAGTCTCATTTCGAGGCAGCATTTGTTTGGAGGGCTTGTGCCCCATGAGGAGACTTTCTAGAGAAACCCTATTAAATCCTTTATCCCTCCCCAGTCCCAGTCCCCACTGCACAATTACAGCAATGCTGAAGTGAACAACTTGGTCCATAACTATTTGTACATCCACGTCTATACTCTGGTAGGTTGGACTTTTTGGATGTGGGATGGCTATGTTTGAAAACCCCATATATGCCTGTTGGGAGCTTTCTCTAGGGTGGTGTGAAGATCCCACTTGCTCATCTTTAAGCTGACTGTAGCTTACAGTTTTCAGGCAAAATTGGGCAGGAATGTGCATTTCTTTCCCTTCCCCCTGTAATCCACTATCTCGGCCCGCCGCGCCATCCCTGTTTTGGCAGTGAGGTTCTCTGATGACTGTTGGGCTGTTGTATACATTATTCATATGTCTTTTTATATCACCTACTGGGGCACCAGCTGGGGCCAACAAATACTACAAACATGGCACCAATAAAAAAGAATGTGTAATCAGTCTTTAAAAATTCCTTCTCTTCTGCCAAGAGCAGCACGTGGGGGTGGGGAATGAGCAGCTGGCCGGTCCTGCTAATTTAGAGGCAGCTTTGCTCCGAAAATCATGGCTGCTTCAACACCAGCCTCTCCCCAACCCCTGGAAAGAGCAGATCCCAGGAGCCCTGGCAGATTTTGTGAGGGAAGGAGTGTGTGTCTGATGCCACAAGGGAGAGAAAAAAATTTTTTAATGCATTATACTGCTTCAATAAGTTGGAGGGAATTATTTCTGGCTCTGTCTTTTAGAAGCTGAAAAGAGGAGGAACTTGCTGGTTATTGCTTATTTATCTTTTCCTCCCATTTTATTTTTTGATTCAGGTTTAACCTTTATTCAGTAAAATATATTCATCTTAAAGGTGCAATTTGATGCTTTTTTTTTTTTAAACCTATGTATACACCTGTCGTTGTGGGTGGAATTTGTCCCCCAAAAACATGTTGAAGTCCTAACCCAGTGCTTCAGAATGTGACTTATTCCAAAATAAGATAATTGCAGACATAATTAGTTAAGATGAGGTCATCCAGGCTTGGTGGCTCATGTCTGTAATCCCAGCACTTTGGGAGGCTAAGTCAGGATGATCGCCTGAGACCAGCCTGGGCAACAAAGTGAGACCTCATCTCTACAAAAAATTAGCCAGGTGTGGTGATGCACACCTGTAGTCCCAGCTACTTGAGAGGCTGAGGCAGGATGATCACTTGAGCCCAGGAATTTGAGGCTGCAGTGAGCTATGGTCTTGCCACTGCAGTCCAGTCTGGATGACGAAGCAAGACCATGTCTCTGAAAAAGAAAAAAAAAATGAAAAAAGAAAAGAAAAATGAGATCATACTGGATTAGGGTGGGCCCCTGGCTTAGTAAAACTGGTGTCCTTATAAGAAGAGGAGAGTAGGACACAGTCACATGCACAGGGAGAATGCGCTGTGAAGATGAAGGCAGAGATAGAGGTCATGCATTTACAAGTCCAGAAACCCTAAGGGTTGTTGGACGTCATCACCAGAAGCTAGAAGAGGCCAGGAAGAACTTCTCCCCTAGAGCCCTCTGAGTGAGCATGCCTTTGCCAATGCCTTGACTTCAGACCTTTAGCTTCTAGAACTGTGAGATCATAAATGTCTGTTGGCTTAAGCCACCTCTCTTGTAGTACTTTGTTACCTGTGTGAATACGCCCATGTAACCAGTGCTGAGATGCACATGTGGAACCTTTCAGAAGCTGGATAGCTCCCTTGGGCCCCTTCCCCCATGACAGCTCCTTCCCCACCCAAAGTCACGGTCTGTTCTGGTTTCTATCTTCACTGATGGCTCTTGCCTAATCTTGAGCACCACATAACTGAAATCATCCAGTGGGAACTCCTCTGTGCCTGGCATCTTCGATCAATATCCCAGATGAGATTCCTTCCTTGTGTTGCCTGTGCCAGATTACTGTTGACTTTTTTCCACAAACATTGATTAATCACCTGGATGTGTAGGTATGGTGCCAGGCCCTGGGGACACAGAGGATCTAGGGGTTCCCTGTCTAGTTTGGAAGAGAAGATGGTAAAATGAGACAGGAATGCTACAGGGAGGTTGCAGGAGAATAGAAAATTCCAGGCAGCAGTTTCACATGACTAGAGGCTATGGGCTAAAACCCTGAAAACCAGGTTGTGGGCCAAGCTGGCTGAGACCAAATGGACCCAACATGGTGCTGGATTCAGCCTAGGTTTTACCCAGGACCTCATGATGCACGCATTAACATCCTAAACCACACACCCACCAGCACCATGACAGTTCCAAGAGCACCCATATGTGGTATAAAAATGGGTGGCACCACAGTTTCAAGAAATCTCCGTCTTTTTCCAGGAATTTCCGTGAATATCCCACCCCTTGGTTAAAGGAACCCCTAAAGATGGAAACCCCAAACCTCATGGCACATCTCTCTTGAGTGCACGTGCTCTCCTCTTTCTGGAGTGTGTACTTTTTGCTTTGCAATACATCTCTGTACTTTCACTGTTTTCTGACTCATCCTTGAATTCCTTCTCACAATGGTGTTAAGAACCTGGACACCAGCATGTTTGGGACCTTCCACAGCCCACTGGTATCAAAACCACTCACCATGAGATGGTATAGACATGAACTGATACAGCTGCAGGCTGTGGGAGCCTGCAGAGCCTGGGGAAGTCAGGCCAGTCTTCGCAAATGAGGCAGGATGTTCGTGCTGGCAGTTCTGGGAGAATAGACTAGCTTGAGTCTAGCTATAGACTCAAGTCATGCTAGCTATACACTAGCATGGAGGTGTGGGGGTGCAAGGTTGTCTGCAGGGCAGCCACAAGGAGTCTGCATGGCTTAGGAATAAGCCTACAGGCCAAATCTGGCTCACCACCTGCTTTTATACATAAAGTTTTATTGGAATACAACCATGCACATTCCTTTGTATGTGCTCTTTTTGTTCAGGCTATTGTGTGATGGAGCAATCTCAGGTCACTGCAATCTCCGCCTCCTGGATTCAAGTGATTTTCCTGCCTCAGTCTCCCCAGTAGCTGAGACTACAGGCGAGTGCCACCACACCCAGCTAGTTTTTGTATTTTTACTAGAGGCGGGGTTTTGCCATGTTGTCCAGGCTGGTCTCAAACTCCTGACCTCAGGTGATCTGCCCACCTCGGCCTCCCAAAGTGCTGGGATTACAGGCGTGAGCCACTGAACCTGGCACACCTGTGGTTGCTTTTTTCTGGAGGCTGAAAGTTTGAGATCAGGGTGCCAGCATGGTTGTGTTCTGGAGATGGTCCTCTTCTGGGTCACAAACCGCCATCTTCTCATCGTATCCTCACATGTTAGGAAGAGGATGAGAAAGCTCTTTGGGGTCCCTTTTATAAGGGTACTAATCCCATTCATGAGGACTCCTCCCTTATGACCAAATTGTCTCTTGAAAGCCCCACTTCTGAATACCAACACACTGGAGGTCAAGATGTTAATGAATGAATTTTGGGGGAATACAATTATTTAGTCCATTGCACCTGCCTTTATGCAAAAGTTTATTGACTGCTGGTCTAGCGTATTTCAAGAAGCTATGCTGGGTGCTCTTCATTTATATTCCCATGTAATTACCACAGCAACCCTGCAGGGAGTCATGATTGCCCCTACTTTACAGACAAGGATCTTCAGGCTCAGAGAGGTGAAGATTTGCCAAGGTCACACAGTCAATGAGAGGAGTCAGGTCTGTCTGAGTTGAAAGGACCTTCTCCAGATTAACTGGAGTTACTCTAACAATGGTACAAATAGGCTGAAGCCAGATGGTGGAGAATCATGCAAACATTTTCATCTTTGGAGAACAGGGAGCCACCAAAGGCTCTTAAGAAAGGCAGTGGCATTGATCAGACTTGTTGGAGGCTGCCCCATCCAAGCTCTTTGCTGGATGTGGGATCGAAGTGGGGTTTTTGCTCACCCACAGAATTCCTTTAAAAATCGTCATTTAGGCCAGGCGCAGTGGCTCACACCTGTAATCCCAGCAGTTTGAGAGGCCGAGGCAGGCGGATCACTTGAGGTCAGGAGTTCGAGACCAGCCTGGCCAACATGGAGAAACCCCATCTGTACTAAAAATACAAAAATTAGCTGGGCACAGTGGCATGCACCTATAGTCCCAGCTACTCAGGGGGCTGAGGCAGGAGAATCGCTTGAACCCGGGAGGCAGAGGTTGCAGTGAGCCGAGATTGTGCCATTGCACCATTCCAGCCTGGGCAACCAAGCGAAACTCCTCAAAAAAAAAAAAAAAAAAAAAAAAAAAAAGTCATTTATTTGGGAAAGGAGAGAGTTTAGACCAATCTCCTTTGAAAGGAAAATATATTGGGCCCCTCAAATCACTAAGCTAAAGGGAAAAGTCAAGCTGGGAACTGCGAAGGGCCAAACTGCCTCCCATTCATGGGTTCTGCATCCATGGATTCAACCAACCTTGGACTGAAAATATTCAGAAAAAAAATGTTTTCATCTGTATTGAACATGTGCAGACTTGTGTTTCTCGTCATTAATCCCTAAACAATACAGTGTAACAACTATTTACATAATACTTCTATTATATTAGGTATTCTAAGTAATCTAGAGATTTAAAGTATACAGGATGATGTTTGTAGGTTGTATACAAATACTGTGACATTTAATATCTGGGATTTGAGAGCAGTGATTTTTGATCCGAGGAGGGTCCTTGAACCAATCCCCCCATGGATACCAAAGGACAACTATATTGACACATGCTACAACATGGATGAATCTTTAAAAGACAAGATCTTCAAGAAAGAAGGCAGGGACGAAAGGTGACATATTGTATGATTCCATTATTGTGAAAGATAAGCAAATCCATAGAGACAGAAAGTAGATCAGTGGTTGCCTGAGACTTGGGGGAAGGATTAGAAAGTGACTGCTAATGGGGATGGGATTTCTTTTTCAGGGTTAAAGAAATATTCTGAAATTAGAAGCGGTGACAGTTGTGCAACTTAGTGAATACACTAAAAACCACCGAGCTGTATACTTAGGAAGACAAATGGTACGGCATGTGAGTCATATCTTAACAATAATATAGGCTGGGTGCGGTGGCTCACGCCTGTAATCCCAGCACTTTGGGAGGCCAAAGCAGTCGGATCATCTGAGGTCAGGAGTTGAAGACCAGCCTGGCCAACACAGCGAAATCCCGTCTCTACTTAAAGTACAAAAATTAGCCAGGCATGGTGATTTGACATAGCTTGCCTTTCTATGTCTGCAGCTTGATTTGACAGGCAGCTCTTTGTTAGAAAAGAAAAGGATTTTGGGAGCCGGCTGTAGTGACTCACATCTGTAATCCTAACACTTTGGGAGGCCAAGGCGGGTGGATCACCTGAGGTCAGGAGTTCCAGACCAGCCCGGGCAACATGGCGAAACCTTGTCTCTACTAAAAATACGAAAATTCGCCGGGCGTGGTGACGCATGCCTGTAATCCCAGCTACTCAGGAGGCTGAGACAGGAGAATCACTTGAACCGAGGAGGTGGAGGTTGCAGTGAGCTGAGATCATACGACTACACTCTAGCCTGGGCGACAGAGTAAGACTCCATCTCAAAAACAAAAACAAAAAACCTAAACAAACAAACAAAAAAAACCCAACAACAGCAGCAACAACAAAACCCAATAATTTTTAGAGTCTCTAATCCATAATGACACAAGGAGCACTGTCCAGTCCAAGGTCAAACCCAGGCTGTCTGCTACCCCCAATGCCCAGGCTCTGGATCCCAACCTGTCCAGGTGCTTGCTCATTCATGGACCTCCTTGTCTATGTCCTTCCTAAGAAATCCAAAATTTCCGGTTTTCTATGCTTTAGAGGGGAAAGCATAGTGATCCCACAGGATCACACACTGATCCCACAGTGAGTGTGACAATGTGATCGAATTGCTGGATGGAATCCCTTATCTGCCTCTCATTAGTTGTGCCTTGGTTTCCCAATTTGTCATATGTGGTTGACCGTAATAGCATGTCTCTCGAAGGGTGGCTCTGAGGATTAAATTAGTTAACACATGCAACATATTTTGAAGTGTGTCTGGCTGATAGCAAGAGCTCAGCAAGTGCTTTCCTGAGTCCTAATGTAACCTCCCAATGGGTTTACCTTGCCCGCTGCTTAGACAGAGCCGATTTATCAAGATGGGAGTTGCAATGGTGAAAGAGTAATTCACTCAGAGCCAGTTGTGCAGGAGACTGGGGTTTTATTATTATTCAAATCAGTCTCCCCAAGTATTTGAAGATCAAAGTTTTTAAAGATCATTTGGCCGGTAAAGGCGTGGGAAGTGGGGAGTGCTGATTGGTTAGGTTGGAGATGAAATCATAGGAGATTGAAGTGAGGTTTTTGTGCTGTCTTTTGTTCCTGGGCACGATGGCAGAAGTGTTTGATCCAGATTACCTGTCTGGGTGCTGTCAGCTGATCCATCCTGTGCAGGGTCTGCAAAATATCTCAACCACTGATTTTAGTTTTACAATAGTGATATTATGGCCAGCAGCAATCTGGGGAAGTTCAGACTCTTGGAGGCAAAGGCTGCATGACCCCTAAACTGTAATTTCTAATATTGTAGCAAATATGTTAGTCCTGCAAAGGCAGACTCGTCCCCAGGCAAGAAGGGGGTCTTTTCAGGAAAGGGCTATTATCAATTTTGTTTCAGGGTCAAACTATAAATTGAATTCCTTCCTATACCCAGAACTGAAGAAGGACAGCTTAAAGGTTAGAAGCAAGATGGGGTCAGTTAGGCCTGATCTCTTTACCTGTCATAATTTCCTCAGTTACAATTTTTGCAAAGGCGGTTTTGAAATGTGTCCTTGCCTGGGGCAAATTCTCATAAAGACAAGGTTCGTTGTCTTATGTCACAGAAACCGACTACACCGACACATGAGAAGTGGGTTTAGGGCTGGATGGGGTTTTTTTTTTGTTTTGTTTTTGAGCTGAGTCTGGTTCTGTCGCCCATGCTGGAGTGCAGTGGTGCAATCCTCACTCACTGCAACTTCCGCTTCTCGGGTTCAAGGAATTCTCCTGCCTTAGCCTCTCAGGTAGCTGGGACTACAGGCGCATGTCACCACGCCCGGCTAATTTTTGTATTTTTAGTAGAGACAGGATTTCACCATGTTGGCCGGGCTGGTCTTGAACTTCTGACCTCATGTGATCTATCTGCCTCAGCCTCCCAGAGTGCTAGGATTACAGGCATGAGCCACCATGACTGGCAGAGGAGCGGAGGTTTAATAGGCAAAAGAAAGAGAGGCGGGGCAGTGTCTCAGGCCTGTAATCCCAGCACTTTGGGAGGCCGAGGCGGGTTGATCACGAGGTCAAGAGATCAAGACCATCTTGGCCAACATGGTGAAACCCCTTCTCTACTAAAGATACAAAAATTAGCTGGCTGTGGTGGTGTGTGACTGTAGTCCCAGCTATTTGTGAGGCTGAGGCAGAAGAATTGCTTGAACCTGGGAGGCGGAGGTTGCAGTGAGCCGAGATCACGCCATTCCACTCCAGTTTGGGCAACAGAGCGAGTCTCCATCTCAAAAAAAAATAAAAAAAAAGAAAAGAAAAAGAAAGGAGAACAGCCCTATCTCCTGCAAGAGAGAGGGGGCGCTCTAGCAGGACTTCCGGTTTTGTGGTGCAGGGCACGGGTTTTTATAGACTGGTTGGAGGAGGCGGTGTCTCATTTACATAGGACCCAAAGATTGGTTGGACCAGATGTGATATTTACATAGAACTTGAGGAAGCTGGCCGCGTCACCCTAATCTTCTGTTATGCAGATGGGGTGTTTGCCGGGCCAGAGCCAAGTTGCCTGCTCCTTACTGTGTACACGTGGTTTACAAAGAAAAGGGAAGATGGAGCCGCCATTTTCAACATGCCTAGTCCCCAGGTAGCCACTTTCCTGTTGGAACAACTGCCGGCATTCACCAGCACAAGCTTCTAGCTTGCTTTTCTATGTATGTAGCCTGATTTTACAGGCTGCTCTTTGTTAGAAAAAAAAAAAAATGATTTTGGGGCCGAGCGCGGTGGCTCACGCCGGTAATCCCAGCATTTTTGGAAGCCAAGGCAGGTGGATCACCTGAGGTCAAGAGTGCGAGACTAGCCTGGCCAACATGGTGAAACCCTGACTTTACTAAAAATACAAAAATTAGCCAGACGTGAGGCTGAGGCAGGAGAATCACTTGAACCCGGGGGGCGGGGGTTGCAGTGAGCCGAGATTGTGCCAGTGCACTCCAGCCCGGGCGACAGAGCGAGACTCTGTCTCAAAATAAATAAATAAATAAATAAATAAATAAATAAAAAGAAAAATAAAAAAAGAAAATGATTTTGGGACTGCTTTTTATTAAAAGGGAAACATTTACCAAGGACTTTGTTACCCTCACTATCTGCCTAAATAATTTCTAAACTTCTGTAATAGTGTTGTTGGTAATAACGTTCAAAATCCTAAGGAAATTTGAACACTCAAAGGATTTTTAGCAAAGTGATTTTCTGCGCAAATGGGTGCTTCTCCTTGGCCAGTGGCAATGAGAGCACACCTGAACAAAGAGGCACGAAAGCCTTTATTCCTGACGCAAGTCCTGCCCCCTGTACCCTTTCCCCACTGGCCAGGGTCGGGTTGTACAGTCTACACTAATCCCGGTTGGCTGAACATTTAAACTTTTTTAGATAAGGTGGGCACGCAAGGGAGAGAGGGAAAGGGGAAGGGGTGGCCAGCAATGAGCTAGAGAGCTAGTCTTCTTTCCAAATAAGGAAAGGAATGTGAGTTGGTACTGATAACGCCTGGTACTGTGAGGTGTCTAGGCATATAACAAAACCAGAAAGGAAGAGAAAAAGGAAAAGGGGGTGGAGGGGGTACTATGAATTAAAAAATAAAGGATCGATTAGGCTATTTAAAGAGAAACCTCATCCTATCCCACAACCGTTTCACTAGTTCTCAGTGGCCTGGATGTGGACCCTGGCTCACCCCTTTTGAGCTCAGGTGGGTCTGGGCTCTCTCACTTCCTTATCCTGAAGATAAGTGGTGAGACCTGGCTGATGCTGTGCTCTGGGTTCAAAGGTGAGAAAAGAAAACGCTTCCCTGGACTGATGACACTGAGATCAACCTTTGTTCTTCCTGTCGGTGTTTTGAATTCTTTACATCCCTGATTTTGGGCAAAGTGTAACTAGAGCTTTAAAAGGTCTGATGGTACATGGGCCACATAGTAATCACTGTGAGTTTTAATATTCAAATTAGAATCTGAGTGAACTTGGATAATCAAAAACTTTTGAATTCTACTCTCATTCTCTGCTTGGTCTCCTCAAGGCTGAATAGCTTTGAAATGGCCATAAATTTGCATAATGGCTTGCATAAAGCTAATCACTTTAGGTCTGGGAGCATTTTTGCCTGGGGCTGTTCTAGTCCTCTTCTGCTTTCTTAGCCGATACATAAAATGGAATAATTGAGAGGTTTTTTTTTGGTAGAGGAAGGACTGTTGAAGAGTCTAGCGCTGGCCTATTTGGAGAATTACAGGACAGACCAGGCTTCAGAATGAGACTGCGTTGGAACCTGTTCCTCGTGCTGTTTTGGGATGTGTTGGGTGAGGGGGTGGAATCCAGAGAGGACTAGAGAGGCTTCTATATTGATGGGGAGAAACTTCCCCTCTGAGTGCCTTGAAAGGGGGCACTGGCTGACGCCCTTTGGGTTGGTGAATGCCATGTAGCTAGTGAAATCCAGGAAGGTTTTCCAGACATTTTTGTCTCTCCTTCCCAGGGGCACCAAGTTTCCCAGGAGCCCAACCACTGGAAAGCAGTCGTAGTGACAACTCTATTTCCATGCTACTTCAGTTTAGACATTTTATTTTAATTAATTAATTTATTTTTTTTTGAGACAGGGTCATGCTGTGTTCTCCAGGCTGGAGTGCAGTGGCGTGAACACAGCTCGCTCTAGCCTTGACCTCCTGAGCTCAAGCGATCCTCCTGCCTCAGTGTCCTGAGTAGCTAGGATGCATGCTACCACACCTGGCTATTATTTATTTATTTATTTATTTATTAATTTATTTATTTATTTATTTTTTGAGGATGGAGTTTCGCTCTTGTTGCCCAGGCCAGAGTGCAATGGTGCGATCTTGGCTCACTGCAACCTCCGCTTCCTGGGTTTCAGCTGCCAAATTCTCCTGCCTCAGCCTTCTGAGGAGAGCCTGAGCACCTGCTGTTTGCCACCATTTTTTTTTTTTTTTTTTTTTTGTGGAGGTAGTGACCCACCCCACCCTGCCACCAGGAGACAGTTCGTTTTTACCCAGAGGATAATCTCAGAAATTAGCACTGCACTGCAGGTTTGCGGAGATGATGTTCTGAAAGGTTGAGTGGTTAGGAACGGGCTGACTCAGCCAGCAGCTGTGGAACTCTGGTACAAATTGAGAGCCCCAAAGCAATAAAAAAGTACTTTTCGACTTGCCGTATCTGCACGTTATCAGCAAGCGAGAGCCCTCTCTGTGACACGCCAGAACTTTGATATCTTGCCTTATCAAATTTTCACAACACCTTTCTGAGAGTAATAAAAAGGGATCCAAGTGGGGATGGGCTTTCTTGGAAGATGGGCTCTTTGGGGGAGGTGGTGATTTTTTCAACACTCATATCTTGATAAACGATTTATTCTCTGTGATTGAATCTGAGGGTACAGCATTGATGACAGTATCACCTGGAAAGATAAGCTGCCCTCCTCATCAAGGTCACCAGAGTTAACTCCTCCTCTTTGAGTCTCACCTGCTTTTTAAGTCATGGAATCTAACGACACATCCTAGGGAAGTGGGCAGCTGCGTGCACAGACCATCACCCGGGGTGGCTCATGTTATGCTCCATTTCAAGATGGAGAAAAAGGAGGCACAGAGATGTGAAGGGGCAAAGCAAAAATGTAAACATCCCTCCAAAAATTCTAACACCCTTCAGCCCCCATCCTAGCTGCGGTTTGCACCAGTGTTTACTGAGGGCTTTACTATGATGACCCAGCCTCCATAACCCAGTGGTCCTCCCCGCCTGGTGCCCCCTGCCTACACCCTGCTCTGACCCTCAGCTCTCCGTGAGGGGTTATTGAGCCACCTCTGTCCAGCTTCCTGCTTCTGTGCTTCCTCTTTTTTTTTTTTTTTTTGAGGCGGAGTCTCGCTCTGTCGCCCGGACTGGAGTGCAGTGGCCGGATCTCAGCTCACTGCAAGCTCCGCCTCCCGGGTTGACGCCATTCTCCTGCCTCAGCCTCCCGAGTAGCTGGGACTACAGGCGCCCGCCACCTCGCCCAGCTAGTTTTTGTAGTTTTTAGTAGAGACAGGGTTTCACCGTGTTAGCCAGGATGGTCTCGATCTCCTGACCTCGTGATCCGCCCGTCTCGGCCTCCCAAAGTGCTGGGATTACAGGCTTGAGCCACCGCGCCCGGCCTGTGCTTCCTCTTCACGCAGCAATCAGGGTATGTCACTCGGGCGCTCAGATACCACCAGTGGCTCCCGTCTCACTTGTTTTTTTTCCCCTGAGATAAGATCTCACTCTGTTGCCCAGGCTGGAGTGCAGTGGCACAATCATAGCTCACTGCAGCCTCAAACTCCTAAGCTCAAGCGATTCTCTCATCTTGGTCTCCTGAGTAGCTGGGACTACAGGCATGGACTGTCACACTCAACTCATTTATTTTATTTTTATTTTGTAGAGACAGAGTCCTGCTATATTGCCTACGCTGATCTCAAATGCCTGGCCTCAGGGGGTCCTCCTACTCCTGCCCCTCAAAGTGCTGGGATTACAGGCATGAGCCACTGCACCCAGTCTGGTCTTCTTCAGTGTCACCTTTAAAGGCCACCCAGCTGGGACTGTAAACCACCCCTCGCTCCCCCACCCCGTTTTCCTTCCTTGCTTTACTTTCCCCGCTTAGCAGTTGTAACTAATAACCAACTAACATATATATGTAATGTGTTAATGTATAGTTATATATGAATATATACACATTACTGTATATTAATTAGCTGTAACGATATAGTAACACATTACATAATGATATGTTAATATGTTTATATGTATTTAAAAATAGATTTAAACATATAGATGAAAATACATGTGTATATATACTTTTTTGAGACAGGGTCTTATTCTGTCATTGAAGCGCAGCGTTGCGGTCACAGCTCACTGCAACGTTGACCTCCTGGGCTCAGGTGATCCTCCCATCTCAGCCTCCTGAGTGGCTGGGATTATAGATGTGTGCCACTACATCTGGCTAATCTTTTGTAGAGATAGGGTTTCACTGTGTTGCCCAGGCTGGTCTCGAACTCCTGGGACTCGGTGCTCCTGCCTTGGCCTCCCACAGTGTTAGGATTACAGGTGTGAGCCACCGTGCCTGACTGACGTGTTTTAATATATTACCTTGTTTTCCTTTTTTGTCATCTGTGTCCAGCTATACCATAGGCTCCATGAGACCTATGATTTTTGTCTTTTTGGCTCACTGCTGTATTCTCAGTGCATGAAGCCACACCCAACACATGGTAGGTGCTTAATAACCATTTGTTGAGTAAGCTAATGACTAGTTTTAAGGCTGGAATAATAATACTTGCCTTGAAAGATTCCAAATTCAGGTTGAAATCTGTGATGAACTTTGGAGTTTCAGATGTCAGAGGGGAAGGTTCTTGAGCTTTTCTGATGTCCAAGAAGGATCAGAGGTTGGCTCTGCTAATTTCCAGGGTTGATACAAGGATAGGGGCTTCAGGCATGCTCCCCGCAACCCAGGATGAAACAGGAGTGGGTGGAGGGGTGCAGAGGGCCTCCCTCAGGGTGCCGTTATTCCAGGGCAGCTGGGTGGGCCTGGCATCCTGCAGTGGGGCACAAAGAAGCTGCTGTCGTCCTTCTAGGTCCATATTTCATCTCCCCTTTGTGCTTCACATGAGCAGAACCTTTGGTTGTATCATGAGTCACGGAATTTAAAAACACATATCAAACCAGACCCGCCAGACTTCTCCTCTATTCTAGAGTTTAACTCCTGGCCAGATGTGGGAGCCATGGGCACTGGGTGTACCTGCAGCAGGACAGGTGGGGCCGCATAAGGTATCTCCCTGGGAGCCTCTTCTTTGAGGAGTTCTTAGTCTAATTTTCAGCTGCATTCCCAGTGGGGTGTGCTTTTAGCTTTTCAGTAATGTCAAAATCAGACTGGATGTTGCCTTGAAGGAGGTTTAGGTGTTCTGTAAGTGTGTTTCCCTGGTAATTTGTTAGCTTCTTTCTGATTGTGCAATATGTCAAACCTATAGAAAAGGACTGGCTGGGTGTAATGGCTCATGCCTGTAATCCCGGCACTTTGAGAGGTGAAGGCAGGAGGATCCCCTGAGGATCAGGGGAGTTCAGGACCAGCCTATGCAACAAAGCAGGACCCCATCTCTTAAATTTTTTTTTTTTAATGAGCAGAAAATAACAAAAGACCCCACCCTCTCAATTAGCAACATAATTGTGCAGTATTTGCTTCAGACCTTTTTGGGTTTCTTAAGAAACATCATCACAGATACCGCTAAACCACCGCTCTCCATCACATCTCCCTATTTCCTTACCTCCCTCCTGGGAGAACCACTGCCCATAGCTCCTTCCTGTACACCTCTGTCTGAGGGCATGAGTGCCGCACAGGGCTAACCCTCTGACAGTGGCTTCTAGGAAGGGTCTGGAGTTAGAAACCACATCTGGGACCCTGGACCCTGGAAGGAGTTTGTGCTTTGCCTCTTGGCATACGATAAGACATATGCTGTTTGCTGTAGAGGCAGATGTTAATTTCACCTCCAGTCATAGCCAGGAAGCCATATGGAGCTGTATGGAGACACCTCTGGAGAAGCCCGTCCCGCTCAGAATGATCTGTGTTCTCTGTGCCCTCTCTCCGCTCCCTGCCCCTTGCACAGATGGACTGTGGCAGGTATATTCGGTCTCAGCCTTCACAGTGCAGGCTTGTTCCAGGGCCTCTGTTCAAGTATTACCTTGTAGTAGGTGATGTAATGCCCTTCTCCCCTGAAGATGTCCACGTCCTCATCTCTAGAACCTGTGGCTATGTTATGGTGGTTGGCAAAGAGAATTCATATTGCACATGGATTAAAGTTGCTAATCAGCTGACTTTGAAATAGGATTATTCTGGTGGGCCCAGTGTAATCACAGGATGCTTAAAAGATGGAAGAGGGAGACAGAGGAGTCAGAATCAGAGAGATGCAATGTGAGAAAGACTTAGCCCATGGCTGCTGGCTTGAAGGTGGACGAAGGGACTATGAGCCAAGGAATGTGGGTGGCCTCTAGAAGATGTAAAAGGCAAGGAAAGGGCTTCTCCCCAGAGCAGAGTCCTGCTTCTTGATTTTAGCCCATCTTGGATTTCTAGCCTACAGAACTACAAGGAAATAAATGTGCATTGTTTAAGCCACCCAGTTTGTGATAATTGTCACAGCAGCCATAGGAAACTAACATATGCCTCCTCGGAAAGGCTGTCCTTGACTGTCGCATCCCATCTTTTCGTATCTCTCTGTCTTGGTCAGTTTAGGCTGCTATGACAAAAATACTGTACACTGACTGACTGAAACAATAAATTATTGCTGATGATTCTAGAGGCTGGAAATTCTAATATCAAGGCACCAGCTGATTTGGTATCTGGTGAGGGCTGGCTTCCTAGTTCACAGATGGTGCCTTCTCGCCATGCTCTGAAGTAGTGGAAGGGGCAAGGCAGCTTTCTCAGGTCCCTTTGCCAAGTGCACTAATCCCATTCACGAGGGCCCCACCCTCATGACCTAATCCCTTCGCAAAGGCTCCACCTCCTGATACCATCACCTTGGGGTTAGGATTTCAACATATAAAATTGGAGTGGGGGTGGACGCAGTGGCTCACGCCTGTAATCCCAGCACTTTGGGAGGCTGAGGTGGGCGGATCACGAGGTCAGGGGATTGAGACCATCCTGGCTAACATGGTGAAACCCTATGTCTACTAAATATACAAAAAATTAGTGGGGCTAGGTGGCGGGTACCTGGGAGGCTGAGGCAGGAGAATGGCATGAACCTGGGAGGCAGAGCTTGCAGTGAGCCGAGATCATGCCACTGCACTCCAGCCTGGGTGACAGAGACGCCATATAAAAAAAAAAAAAAAAATGGAGTAGGGATACAAACATGTATGGCACCATTTATTCTGTTTTATTTTTTTTGTAGCATTTCTTATGTTTTCTGGAGCAGCGTTCAGCAGGTAATAGGTGCTCCAGTTCCCCACCAGAGGGTCCTTCTCTTGGCCACAGTGGATGAAGATCTGGGTGGATACCTGGCCTGGCTTGGTTGATCAGCTTCCCTCCTCTGGAAATCTGGTGTTAGGGGTGAGAGATTCTCAGCCCGTCTTGGCAGTGCCTGCGGGAAAGGGAAAGGCTCAAAGCCTGGGGCTGCCACCTTGCTCCGCATGTGAGAGGAGGCTGGGAAGGGTGGATGCTTGGGGACAAGAGAGAAGAGGCATGCAAAGGGAAACAGGGAGGAGAGACGTGGTGAGAATCCCACAGGGGTCCCACTTCTGTGGCACCCGATTCCAGGGCCGTCAATAGCTTCAGTCTGCCTGGGACTGAGGGGCTTCCTAAAATGTAAGAATAAAACAGAAAGTCCTGGGCAAGCTAGGATGGTTGGTTACTCTACTGTCACTCTTAGGTTTCATGAGACACTCTGATGTGTATCCAGTAAACATCCTTTTTATCTGGCGTGAGCTACCTTCAGCCAGTTTCTATGACCTGCAGTGAAAATTACTCCAACACCTGCTCATCTC
This sequence comes from Rhinopithecus roxellana, assembly GCF_007565055.1. Taxonomy (NCBI): domain Eukaryota; kingdom Metazoa; phylum Chordata; class Mammalia; order Primates; family Cercopithecidae; genus Rhinopithecus; species Rhinopithecus roxellana. The sequence goes on along the minus strand of NC_044568.1, from coordinate 5,455,366 downwards.
TGTTTAGTTTTCACCTGATCTGGCTCCAGGAGCTCCTCACTGGCTCTGGATCTGTGAACCGGGTCATAGGTGTCATCGTCTCATAGGCAATGGGCCTCTTGGCACTGGTCAGGGCAAAGGGGTGAGATGTCTCTGTATCAGTTATTCTTAATCCAAGAGCTCTCAGCCAGAGCTAGGCAAAGGCTGTTCCTCTGTTCCCCCATCCTTTGAGCGGGGGAACCACTGCGCACTCATAGGAGTGCCTGACATGTCATAGGAACTGAATGCATTTAGCTGCTCTTTTTATTGTTTTTCCTGACCCAGCCCGATCTTGTAGAAAGCCAGCTTCTGAGCGCCAATTCATCGGAATAGAAATGAGCAGAAGTTGATTATTTTGATCCTAGCAAAAACCAACAGCTAGCAGCCTTTATTTTGCACTTAGTATGAGCCAGACTCTGTGCTAGATGTCTACATGAGTTAGCTCATTTAGCCTTACAATAAACCTGTGAGGGACGCACCACCATTCCCATTCTACAGAGAAGAACACTGAGGCCGAGAGAGGATATAGAATTTACCCCAGGTCAAAGAGTGGGATAAATGGGTGACTTGTGCCTTGTAAATTTTCATGAAAAGCTGTATACAAGCACCACAGAACACTTGAAAAATAAAAACAACCCACTCGTCACACCCTTCCAGACCATCACAGTAGAAATTACCATGTGTTCAGGACGTGTGGATCCGATCCAAGGATAGGTAGGCCTCCTGCATTCCCTTTAATTCTCAAGGAGCCCATAGGCAGGACTGTTGTCTTAGTCCATTTTTTGCTGCTATAACAGAAGACCTGAGACTGGGTAATATATAACAGACAGAAATTTTTCTGGAAACTGGGAAGCCCAAGATTGAGGTGCTAGTGTCTGGCAAGGGCCTTCTTGCTGCATCATCAGATGATGGAAGACATGAGGACAAAAGCACCTGAGAGTGAACCCACTTCTGCAAGCCCTTTTTATAATGGCATTAATCCATTCATGAGGGTGGGGCCATCACAACCTCAACACCTCCCATTAGGCCCCACCTCCTAACATGGTTGCATTGGGGGTTGTTTCTAACACATGAATTCTAGAGGACACATTTTGACCATAGTGACTGTGATGCTTGCTGTGCAGATGGAGAAATAGAGGCCCAGGGAGACAGGTGAGCTCTCCTGCCTGGGTGACTCAGCCAGTGTGTGATGGAGCCTGATGTCTCATCTGGACACTAGTCCCTGGCTCCCCTGCCTGTACCATTTTCAGCATGAGCCCTGCAGGCTGAGACCAGGCTGTGACAGCCTGAGTGTGAGTCAGTCCATTTCCACCTGTAACATCCCCACCTGTCCCCATGCCATGACAGGCTGGGTCACCCTGTCCAGTGTTGCTAATGATCTCAAACTAGATTTCAGTGACTCACAAGTGCAAATGTACACATGTGGTTTTAAGATTTTGGAGGAATTTAGTGATAAACACTGTCTTTGAACCATCTTTGGAAAAATGGATGAGGCAAATGGCATTTTCTTCAAGGTTTTACGCACACACACATACACAGTGTATAGCAGGAGCCTCACACTTGGGTGTGTGCGTATCACCCTGGTGCTCATCTATAGGGACCGGCCCAGTGTATCCTGGTGATTCCTTTACTTATATGTTAAAATAATGCCACCTTGTATCCTAAAAAATTATTTAAAGGTAATGTGGCACCAGTGTGGTGGCTCATGCCTGTAATCCCAGCACTTTGGGAGGCTGAGGTGGGTGGATCACCTGAGGTCAGAAGTTTGAGACCAGCCTGGCCAACACGGTGAAACCCCATCTCTACTAAAAATACAAAAAATTAGCTGGGCTTGGTGGCACGTGCCTGTAGTCCCAGCTACTCAGGAGGCTGAGGCATAAGAATTGCTTGAATCCAGGAGGCAGAGGTTGCAGTGAGCCGAGATCATACCACTGCACTCCAGCCTGGGTGACAGAGCAAGACTCCACCTCAAAATAAAATAAAATAAAATAAAATAAAATAAAATAAAATAAAATAAAATAAAATAAAATAAAATAATAAAATAAAAGTAATATGAAACCATTATAAATATTTGAAAGATAGTAAGACTTTCCATCTCACTGTAAATAATTTTGTTGTTGTTTATCTGATGTAATCACAATCCAAGGCTACTCATAATTCTCAATTCTTTTTTTGCTTAACCCTACACTTATTTTTTTGATATTGTCCCTGGTTTTCATACTTATGACTTTTCATAACTGCATTAGATTTAATTTAATGAATGTGCCATTATTTATTCAACCATTCCCCTATAGTTGGACATATAAATTGCTTCCATGTTTTGCTATTTTAAATAATGCAGTAATAAATATCTTTACTTACCAGGTCCAGCAAGTAACATGAAGGTCATTTTTTTAACTGCCTACTTTTATAGAAGCCAACTTTAAAACTTGGTGTGTGAAATTTAATTTAGAACGGAACTGTGACCTATTAAATAAATTCAGGAAACACTTGTCATCTACAAAAACTGATTCATATAATTTTTCATAGAAAATCTAGTCTACAGATTTTCTTTGCTATTATCTTGTAGAAATTTTAGAGACAAAAATTCTAGAAAAGAAACTCAAGTTCAGGGCATCACAACAATTTTCGAGGATCAATGTGATAATAATTAAATCATTAGCAGTGAACATTTTCTCAATACTTTTTTTTTTTTTTGAGACAGAGTCTCGCTCTGTCGCCCAGGCTGGAGTGCAGTGGCCGGATCTCAGCTCACTGCAAGCTCCGCCTCCCGGGTTTACGCCATTCTCTCGCCTCAGCCTCCCGAGTAGCTGGGACTACAGGCGCCTGCCACCTCGCCCGGCTACTTTTTTGTATTTTTTAGTAGAGACGGGGTTTCACCATGTTAGCCAGGATGGTCTCGATCTCCTGACCTCGTGATCCGCCCGTCTCGGCCTCCCAAAGTGCTGGGATTACAGGCTTGAGCCACCGCGCCCGGCCTTCTCAATACTTTTTAATCTAAAATTATTATTATTATTATTTTTAGAGACAGAGTCTCGCTCTGTCACCCAGGCTAGAGTGCAGTGGCGCGATCTCGGCTCATTGCAAGCTCTGCCTCCCGGGTTCACATCATTCTCCTGCCTCAGCCTCCTGAGTAGCTGCGACTACAGGCGCCCGCCACCACGCCCGGCTAATTTTTGTATTTTTACTAGAGACAGGGTTTCACCGGGTTAGCCAGGACGGTCTTGATCTCCTGACCTCAGGTGATCAGCCCGCCTCTGCCTCCCAAAGTGCTGGGATAGCAGGGGTGAGCCACTGAAACAGAGTTCTCGCTCGGTCACTGAAGCTGGAGTGCAGTGGTATGATCTCCGCTCACTGTAACCTCTGCTTCCTGGGTTCAAGCGGTTCTTCTGCCTTAGCCTCCTGAGTAGCTGGAATGACAGGCACCCACCACCATGCCTGGATAATTTTGCTATTTTTAGTAGAGATGGGGTTTTACCATGTTGGCCAGGCTGGTCTCAAACTTCTGACCTCAAGTGATCTGCCTGCCTCGGTCTCCCAAAGTGCTGGGATTACAGGCGTGAGCCACTGCACATGGCCCAGGATGACTTTCTGTAAGAGTTGTATTATTTTACATAATCATAAGCCATGTATGAGTATATCGGCTTCACCTCACCCTGGGGAGAAATTTTGTATTAGCGTTTAAACATATTTTAAAATTTAATACATGAAAAGGTTATCTTTTGTTTCATGGAAATTTCTTCTATTATTCCTCTAGATGATTTTGGATGTTCTATTGGTTTAGGGTAATTCTCATGTGTTTCAGAAATGTGTATTCTATCTTTTCAAGTAAATCATAAATTTATACGGAGATTTGCTTAAAGTTCCTGCATGGTGCCTAATAGTGTGTTGGGCATATGATGAACACTGAATACATTTTCTTGCTGTAGTGGGAAGAGGTAGAGTGTGCCAAATCTGTTTCATTTTGCTCCTGGGCCATCAGCTAGATTATACATCCCAGTCTTCTTGCGTTCAGTCTGGGGCCATGAGATTATATTTTGGCTAGTGGAATATGAGTGAGAAGCAATAAATGCTACCTTTAAACTTGACCATAAAAAAAATCTCTCCTCCGGGATCCTCTGTACTTTATTCTTCCATACCAGCCTCAGAAGCCACGTGTTGAAGACGGCGAAGTCCTGTCCTGGAAGAAGCGTTGATCCCTAAATGACTGCACAGAGCAGAGCAGAGGTCCCCTGCCCCTCCCCCATGCATACCACCTGTGACATTAGCAATCAACAATCTGGATTAAGTTAGGCCTCTGAAATTCTGGGGTCATTTTTTTACAGCATCTTGTTTTTGTTTTTCACCCTAGTTATTAGTCTGTTCCCACACTGCTAATAAAGACATACTGGAGACTGGGTAATTTATATAGAAAAGGAGGTTTAGTGGCATTTTCGGGATGGGTTCCACATGGCTGGGGAGGCCTCACAATCATGGCAGAAGATGAAGGAAGGGCAAAGGGGCTTCTTACATAGTGGTGGGTAAGAGAGAAATTGTGCAAAGGAACTCCTCTTTATAAATCCGTAAGACCTCGTAAGACTTATTCACTATCATAAGAACAGCATGGGAAAGACCCGCCCCATGATCCAGTTACCTCCCGCTGAGTCCTTCCCATGACACATGGGAACTGTGGGAGCTACAGGATGAGATTCAGGTGGGGCAACAGGCAACCCATATCACCCTAATACGCGTACTAACCCATAGCAGTTGGGGAGCTCTAAGTCTCTACTTCCACTTTCAAATTACACTTTCAAGCACACACATTTACAAGTATACCCAGTTTGATACTCCCTTAATATATCATTGAAAGTTTTTTGGACGTAGACAATAGAGAATACCTGCATATTTGAAGCAAAAGGGACTTTATTGGGAGGCTGTTGGGGAACTTGTAGAAATAAGGTTCTCCTGAAGAACTAGGCTTGCAGCCAACAGGAGTCAGGCAGTTCTAGAGGACCTTGATGGAAGTGCAATGTGGAAGTTGGGTGCAGGAGTCGGCCTGGGTTCATATCTTTGACTCTGCTACATAGAGAAGGCTATTTAACAGCTTTCTGCCTCAATTTTCTGATCTGTAAAATGGCGATGATATCACTCATCTCAGTATTACTGTGAAGTTTAAATAAGTTGATGTGTAACAAGTACTTGGGGCCGGGTGCAGTGGTTCACACGTGTAATCCCAGCACTTTGGGAGGCCAAGGCAGGTGGATTCCTTGAAGCCAGGAGTTCAAGACCAGCCTGGCCAACATGGTGAAACCCCATCTCTACTAAAAATACAAAAAAATTAGCCAGACATGGTGGTGTATGCCTGTTATCCCAGCTACTGGGGAGGCTGAGGCAGGAGAATCCCTTGAACCCGGGAGGTGGAAGTTGTAGTGAACCAAGATCATGCCACTGCACTCAAGCCTAGGTAACAGAGCGGAGACTGTCTCAAAAAATAAATAAATAAATAAAAATTAAGAAAAAAGGGCCAGGCGCGGTGGCTCAAGCCTGTAATCCCAGCACTTTGGGAGGCTGAGACGGGCAGATCACGAGGTCAGGAGATCGAGACCATCCTGGCTAACATGGTGAAACCCCATCTCTACTAAAAAATACAAAAAAAGCTCACCAGGCGAGGTGGCGGGCGCCTGTAATCTCAGCTACTCGGGAGGCTGAGGTAGGAGAATGGGGTAAACCCAGGAGGCGGAGCTTGCGAGCTGAGATCCGGCCACCGCACTCCAGCCTGGGCAACAGAGCGAGACTCCATCTCAAAAAACAAAACAAAACAAAAAAAGTGCTTGGAAGGGCTAGGTAAACTTTAGTCATTTGCTCACATACCACTTTGGAAGGACAGACCTTCAGTCTTACTTCACCCTCGAATCCCTTTGCTCAAGATCAAAGTTCTGAGAGGGAGTTTAATCGGCTGAGTTGTGACCATGTGGGCAATGCAGGAAAGGATGCAGCTGGAGGTGGCTCCAGGGATGTCTTTGGCTTCCATCATGGGGGAGCAGGTGCCTGGATTATCTGCCCTAACGAATCTGGGCAAAGGCAAACGAGGTTCTCTGAGGAGGGAGACATACAGCCCAAGGAGGTAACCAAGAGAAGACAAGTCATCCAGTCTTGTCATTTTCTTTTGCACACGGGTGTACATTATCTTACACTCTTACCACTTTGTTTTCTTTCTCTTCTTTAATTGCAACCTGCTACCAAAAGTTAAAATAAACTGAAAGTATTGAGATAGCTCAGTGACTGACTTTTGGTCAATTGACTTTTTATATAGTGAACAGCTGCCCAAACAATTGCCTCTGTCACTGTGCAAATTTGCAAGCGTTTGTATGATCACTCCCAATCCCCCAACACAGGGCCGTGTTACAGCACAATTTAGTTCAGTGTTTAGTTCTCTGGAACAGGGAGGTTCTCATCCATTACAGGCTGCAGTACAAGCAGGGGTACAATAAGCAAACACCACTTTCCTCAATGATGTGATGAAAGCAAAAGCCAAGTAGCTCGATGTATCCAACTTAAAAATATAAAAAGTTTTGTTTTCGTTCATTTGTAAATATTTAGTAATTTCTATTCTGATTTCTCCTTTAACTCATGAAAGGATATTTTTAATTTCCAAATGTATGCTTGTATTTAGCTATCTTCTTGCTGTTCTAATTTTGTTGCATTATGGTCAGGAAAACGTGGTCTGGACAATGTCAATCATATAGTGGATTTTGTTGAGACTTCTTTGTGGCCTAATACGTGGCCAGTTTTTTTTTTTTTTTTTTTTTTGCAAATGTGCCACATGTGGTTAAAAGGAATGTGGATTATTTGTTTTTTAGGAGAGTTTTTATTTTTAAATAGATAATCAAGGTTCTCAATGTAATTGAAATCTAGCTTCAATTAACAATATGCTAGATCTCTCAAACCTTAGGATGTTAGTCAGTGTAACACTAGACAATGCTGCTGAGACAAATAAATCCTGAACCCGCAGTGTGTTGGCAGCCGTATCATAGTCTGGTGCAGGGCAGGGGTTCTCCTTGGGGGCCCTTGTCCAACAGTGATTCAGAGATCCTAGAGGGTTCCATCTTTTAATTCTGCCATCTCAGAGTTTTTCACTTGTAGCCATGTGGATGGGAAGAGAGGGAACATAGCTTGCACCTGCCTTTGATAACCTTGGCCCAGAAGTGATTTCTTACATTCCTATTGGTGGAAATGCAGTCACGTGGTTCCAAACTAACAGCAAGGGAGGCTGAGAAATGTAGTCTTTCTGCATGTCCAGGAAGAGGAATGGTGTGAACACAGCATTGTCTCTGACACACTAAACATGTGCTAAAGAGTTCTTACTCTTATAGGAGGTTTGTCTGTCCTGTGTAACTTTCTCGGTTTTTGCTTAGATAGTTTTAGGCAATGTTGTTTGGTGCATTCAGCTTGATGATCATTATGTCCTCTTGGCAAAGTAGTTAAGATTCCCATCAGTATGAATGAAAGTGTTTTACAGATAGGTCAGAGAATGCTAATACTTTAAAGGGCCTTTCTATTCCTCCACTTTACAGATAAGAACCACTGAGTCCTAGAGAGAGGAAGTCATGGGTCTCACTCATGACTGACAGGATTGAAACCAACATTGTAGTAACTTTACCTTTCCCCCATCACGTTGTTCTCCCTCTGTCTTCACTCTGCTGATTTCTTCACTTGCTCCATACAGACTTCCCAGTGCCAAGTATATAAGGAGTGATTAATCTGAGCTTCTCCAGAAAGTCCATTCCTGGTTGGCACTGGGAATAAGAAATCTCAGAGTATAAAACAATATCAAGTGGTAGCACTTTTGTGAATGGCTCCCAAATTAGTTCCTTTACCATTTTTTTTTCATGAAGCACAGTTGCACAATACACGCTTAACCTGAGATGAAGCATATATTAGAGAAAGGTTCTCTCTATAGCATTATCTATTACTCTAATGAGCATGAAAAAGAGGAGAGGGGACATGCTCTCTCTAGCTATTATTACCTCCACTATAGAGTTGACATACACAAGCTCATTATTGCATTATGTTTTATTCAACAAAATAACTTTAATGTTGTAGCTTAAATTGAATTCGCTAAAACATCTTTATCTCCAGCATAATGTGCCTCAAGTGTCTTCTTGGTGCCTGCATTTTCTCCAGAATTATAGTGCTGAAGCTATGGAAATGGTGAAATTATATGCAATCTGCAAAACAATGTGGCTATAACGTGGTAATTGGCCTTCCACATAATTAAAGGAACATTTCCTCATCAGAGCTGTTCCATCAGAGACCCAAAGGCTATCGTTGTACAAATCACCCACTTAGGAAAACCTTTATTCCCAGTAGCCTATAAAAATCTGGTTATGCAAACAGATTTGCTTATTCAGTAACATTAATGGCTCCTCATAGTTAAAAAGTCATCAAGGTGATTGACCTATAATCTGTGTCCTCTATGACCAAATGTCATTTTTATTTTGACACTTGGGAGCCTTTTGACTGTTTCACAGCTGGTATGAAGACACAGGGAGAGAAATCTCAAAAACCAACAACCTGTGTATTCCCAGCCTATTAATCAATAGAGAATCACTTCAACTGGATTAGGGTCTTGTACCTGGCAGAAAGGCTCTTACAGACATTGGAATTGGATTTTTACGCTTGATATGACACCTCCTTGAGTCAGATCAGATTCGTGTTTGATAGACTCTTGCCAAAAAATTGCTCCAGGGTCTGTGCAGTAGTTAAAACCTTTTTGTTGTTTTTGTTGTTGTTTTAAAAGCAGCATTAAATGTTTTCATTAAGACCTTCCCAGCAGTTATTTTATTGTGAATATAGTCTTTAGTTCTGGTCCTGAGTAACTCACACCGAGGAAACCTCTAACAAGTGTTTTATTGGAAGACGTCTGATGGATGGTTGGTTTTAATCACAAATCTCTTCACTTTTTCTGTCCCCTGTGTTCTATCCTCCTTTCTCTACACATTATTCAGGGAAGATTCACCTATTCCCAAAGTCCTTTCCTATTTATTTCCATTCCAGAGCTCTCTGTGTAACTCTAGGCTGATGAATCCAGCTACCTACTGGTTATCTCCACTTGGCTGTCTGTCTTGCATTGACCTCACCTTACCTTTCCTCTCCTGATTTCTCTTCTGCCTGGGCTCACCACATCAGATCCACACCACCATCCACCCAGCTTCCAAAACACCTGGGCCTCATCCTGCATTCCTCCCTCTTTCTCAGTCAAGTTAGTCCACCCTCTCCATCCACACTGCCACAGCCTTGGTCCAGCCAACCATCTTGTCTCACTTGGTGTATTGCAGCCTCCTATCCGGTCTACTCACCTTCCCACTCTCCTACAGCCAGACTGCTCTTTTTATAGCACAAAGTGGATCATTACTCCCCCGCCTAAAAACATCTACTGTCTCCCTTTGCCTTCAGGATAAACATGACAAAGAGCCTTTAAGATTTGGCTCCAACTTACCTCTACATTAGTCACTTTTTACAATTATATGAACATCTCTCAGCTCCTTACCCTCTCACTTTTCGATTTTTGCACATGCTCTTCCCTCTGCTGGGAATGATCTTCCAGACCTCTCCTATTGACCTGGCTAATTCCTACCATTTTCTAGTCTTCAACTTAGGAGTCCTCTGATGGGGAAGTATTTCTGACCACCTGATATATATTGGATGCCCACCCACCCCCCGGCTTTTTTTTTTTTTTTTTTGAGATGGAGTCTCGCTCTGACCACCCAGGCTGGAGTGCAGTGGTGCTATCTAGGTTCACTGCGATCTCCACTTCCTGGGTTCAAGCAATTCTCCCACCTCAGCCTTCCGAGTAGCTGGAATTACAGGTGCCCACCACCATGCCCGGCTAATTTTTTTGTATTTTTAGTAAAGGCAGGATTTCACCATGTTGGCCAGTCTGGTTTCGAACTCCTGGTCTCAAGAGATCCACCCACCTTGGCCTCCCAAAGTGCTGGGATTACAGGCGTGAGCCACCACGCCTGGCCAATTGGGCGCCCCTTCTATGTGCTCCCACTGCCCCAGGCATACTGTCACCATAACTCTTACCATTTTGAGTTGAAAATGATTTTTTTTTTTTTTTTTTTGCTTTTTCCTCATCAAATGCAAAGCTCATTGAAAAGAGGATGGTGGTTGTTCACTGTTGTACTCCCCGCCCCTAACCTTTGACTCAGTGTCCTGAGGTCTGCTGTAGAGCTGTGCACACATGTTCAGACATTGGAGCACATGTTGTCTAGCACCTCTTCTGAGGTGACCTGGAGAAAAGTCAGTAGGTACTTCCCCAAGGATGAAACAGAAGCTTCACCTGAATCAGGAGTTCTTCAACTTCAGATTGCATTGGAATCCTCTGAGAGGTTGTAAAAAATACAGTCTCCTAAAGCCCACTCTTTAAGAGTCAGTGAGTTACTTCCTTGTCAAAATATATATAGAATCCAGCCTGTCTTCAGCGCCAACCTGGTCTGAGCCACTGTGGACTCCCACCAGCAGAATCTCCCTGCTGGTCTCCTTGCTTCTGCTCTTACCTTCTTATCATCCATTCAAGTAGCCAGGGTGATCCTTTTTCAAAATTTAAAAAAGTTTTTTTGAGATGAAGTCTTGTTCTGTCACCCACGCTAGAGTGCAGTGGCGCTATCTCGGCTCACTGCAGCCTCTCCCTCCTGGGTTCAAGCCATCCTCCCACCTCAGCCTCCTGGGTAGCTGGGACCACAGGCATGCACCACCACACCCGGCTAATTTTTGTACTTTTTGTAAAGACAGGGTCTCGCTATGTTGCCCAGGCTAGTCTTGAACTTCTTTGTGCACCCACCTCAGCCTCCTGCATATTTAGGAAGCCCCTCTTCTAGGGATTTTGATGCAGAGGCCTGGGTGCCTCATGTTTCCTCCTATCTCTCTCTCTCTCTCTCTCTCTCTCTCTCTCTCTCTCTCTCTCTCTCTCTCTCTCTCTGTCTCTCTCTTTGTCTTTCTCTTTGCCTTGTAGCTGCCCTGTGGACTAGACTCTGCCTTAGGATTCCCTCTGACTCCTGTTTGCTTTTACACTGAGGCTGTTTTAAGTTGCACCTTGATCTGAAGCCTTGGGCTTCTGTTCCTATTGCTTGCTTTTGTTGGAAAGGCCATGCAGCTTCTCCACAAATTGCAAAGGTGCCCATGAGTTTCCAAGTCCCCAACAAGCAAACCAGATGACAAACAAGGATGCAGCCCACAGCTGGGGAGACAGATTTCATGTCCACACAGACACTCCAAGATGCTGAACTGAAATCCACCCTGAAGCCTGTTTTCTCTCTCTTTTAAGTTCAATGTCACTGGGGGGCTTGCAGGGCAGGGCTGGTTACCATTCACAGGGCAAAGATGCTTTGAAATGTCAACCGAGAGTGGTGTGGTGGTTGACAGATGGCATGTCAGAGCATAGATGAACATGGAAAGAGAAACTCACCGCTTGAGGGGAGTGTGTGAGGCTGGCAGCCACACAGAGGGCTTTTCCTGCGAGCTCTCACATAGATGCAAACAGCCAGGAGGTTTTGCTTTCTGAGCCTGAGTGGAACCATGTTCCTCCCTGCACATTGCCACTCTGCAGCAAATGTTTATTCCTGTTGCATTGATTAAAAGTGCTTACCGAAGGGGTTTGAGGGGAGTGGTGACAGTGTGAGTTATGGCTCTGCCGGCTGCCGGTGGAGCCAGCCGCTCTGCAAAGCTGTGCAAGGGTGTTTTGAAAAGTGGCTCAGCCGGCCAGGAGTGACTGGGTGTAAATGTTGCTGCCACAACATCTTGTAGCCTGATTGGGGCCGTATTTGCAGAGCCCCTAAACCACTACACTTGTTCAGGCTTAAAAATAAGCTTACTTTTATTTTTTCTTTATGAGATGGAGTCTTGCTCTGTCACCGGGTTGGAATGCAGTGGCATGATCTCGGCCCGCTGCAACCTCTGCCTCCCGAGTTCAAGCGATTTTCCTGCCTCAGGCTCCAGAGTAGCTGGGACTACAGGTGTGAATCACGCCCAGCTAATTCTTGAATTTTTACTAGAGACCGGTCTTCACCATGTGCCAGGATGGTCCAACCTTTTGACCTCGTGATCTGCCCGACTCGGCCTCCCAAAGTGCTGGGATTACAGGCGTGAACCACCGCGCCCGGCCCAACATAAACTTACTTTCTTACCTCTTCTGCTGAGCTCTATTTGCTTCTTTTCCCAAACGTCTCTATCCAGAAGAGCTTTTACCAACAAAGTTACCCAGTGCCCTTCCCTAGTCTCTCCTTGCAACTGGCACTCAGCAGGGGGTAGTAGGAAATCCTTGACAGAACCAATTTACATGACGGTTTGGAGGACTCTGGCTAGCCCTAGGAGGTGTTTGCATTTTTAAATTGGTAAGTAGTTATCTCAAATGAGTTTCTAATTAGTAGAGCTTCAGGCATTGTAAGGAAATGAAGTGAAAATATGTAAATATTGTGGGGGAAGACTCCCCCTACCATGCCTGCCCCTCCAGTGGCGTATACTTGTATTTTGAGTCCAGTGATTTTTTTTCTTTCTTTCTTTTTTTTTTTTTTTTTTTGAGAAGGAATTTCACTCTGTCACCCAGGCTGGAGTGCAGTGGCGCAGTCTCTGCTCACTGTAACTTCCCCCTCCTGGGTTCAAGTGATTCTCCTGCCTCAGCCTCCCGAGTAGCTGAGACTACAGGTGCTTGCCACCATACCCAGCTAATTTTCTGCAGTTTTAATAGAGGCAGGGTTTCACCCTATTAGCCAGGATGGTCTCGATATCCTGATCTCGTGAGTCCAGAGATTTTTCTAAACTTGCAGTGGGGTTCCCAGGGGTGGTAATTTTTAAGTGGGGTTTATAAGTTAGGACAGACTGGTGAAGTCATACAATATGTTGTTTGCTGAGGCAGATTGTGTTCTCTGAAGATGGCCAAAATATCATCTCCCATCCTGTGGGCCCTTCTAGAAGCTTGTCTCACACCCATCAAGAGGCAAACTGCAAATCTCCTCTTGAATCTGAGCAGGATTGAGACTGTTTGCACAAATAGGATGCAGTGGCAGTGGCTTTATGAGACTTCAAAGGCTAGATTAGAAGAGGCTGTGCAACGTTTTCCTGGTTCTCTCATTCTTGGCACATAGCCACCATGCTGTGAGGAAGCCCAAGCAGCACAAGGCAAGACCTCTGTGGAGAGGAACCAAGGCCCTCTGGTGCACAGCCCTGGCTAAGCTTTCAGCTGACACCAGCATTAACTCTCCAGCCATATGAAAGATTCACCTTGGCTGGGCCTGGTGGCTCACACCCATAATCTCAGCACTTTGGGAGGCCAGTGTTGGTGGATCACTTGAGGTCGGGAGTTTGAGACCAGCCTGGCCAATATGGTGAAAGCCTGTCTCTACAAAAATACAAAAATTAGCCAGGCTTGGTGGCAGGCACCTGTAATCCCAGCTAACCAGGAGGCTGAGGCACAGAAGTATCCGGTATTGCTTGAACCTGACAGGTGGAGGCTGCAATGAGCCAAGATCGCTCCAGTGCACTCCAACCTGGGTGACAGAGTGAGACTCCATCTCAAAAAAAAAAAAAAAAAAAAAAAAAAAAAAAAAAAAAAAAATTCACCTTCACCTTGAGAGTGGTTCCTCCAAGCCCTGGGAAGAACAGAAATGAACGCTTTCCTTTGAACCCTGTCCAAAGTACAGATTTATTAGCAGAACAAATGATGTAGTTTTTAAACCACTAAATTTTGTTTTGTTTTGCAACAGTAGAGGATCAGAACCTCTACTTTGCATAAAGCCCTTGCTCCATGGAGCAGCTAAGAGGGCTCTGGAGTCAGTATGCTCAGGTTCAAATCCCCTCTTCACCCTGCCTCATCTGGGTGACTTATGGCAAATTCCTTAAACTCCTTGTTTCTCACATTCTTACCTGTAAAACAGGGATGATAATAATGGTGTCCACCTCATGGGTGCCATGAAGATACTCACTGGATGGGTGGTTGCATCCCATGGATTGTGAATTCCTTTACAAATACTTATGGAATGCCAATTGCATGCCAGGCTATGCCAGGCACTGGGGAGTGACAAGTGAGCAAAACAGCCCTGTTCCCTCCCTCCTGGTGCTTACGGTCTAATGGGGGTATAAGGACATTAAACAAATAGACAAGTCAACGTATCATGACCTATTATGATAACTGTTCAGTGGAAGTGACATTTAGACTGAGACCTGGATGATGGGTGGGGTTTAGTCCAATGAAAAGACCAGGGAAAAATATATGCAAAGGCCCTGAGGTATGAAATACAGGACTTAGATCCCAAATCTGGGCTTCAGGCTATACCTTGCTATCTTACATCTTTCCTCAAGCATCTGGAAGTGCTTCTTCCTGACACACATTTAAATGGTTTCTGGTTTCTTTTTATAGAATTGCACCAATGCCCACTGTTTGAAGTATCCTTGGGGCTGCGAGCTCTGCAAACAAAACACAAAGAACAAAAGGAAGTGTGTATCAGTCAGGATTCTTGGCTGAAAGCCACAGCAGCTAATCCTATTTATGAAGGAAGGAGAGAGTTTCCTAGAAGGTTTTTGGGGGGTCACAGATGATCAGCTGCAAGATCAGGCTTGAGGAATGGGCAGGAGGAATGTGGGAGGGTTGGAACTAGGTGGTGGGAGCTATCCAAGCAGGGACAGAGCTGACTCCATCTTTGCAACTCTCTTTTGAGAGTCGAAACCCTAGTAGCAAACATCTGACTCTCTGAGGCCAGGTCTTCTGTGCCCTCCTGCGGTACCAGGAAAGATCTGGTCCCTTTGGTTTCATGAGTATCTGGGGAGTAGAGTTGGCGATGGATAATGGGCTTTGGATTTGCACCCTGCCAAAGACTTCTCCAAGACAGATCAGGATGCTAATGGGGATGTCAGTCCTAGACCAACACATGCCACTATGGCTTCCTCGTGTTCCCCGGCCACCCTGATTTCCTTGAGAGAAGCAGGGACTCGGGAGCTCATTTTTGCTTTGTTCTCTGTCTTCTTTTCCCAGTGGGAGGCTCCATCAGGGTCTGAGATCTCTGGCTGTCCAGGACACAAGTTCCAGCCCCATTCCCAGGCAGTGACGTTATGTGAAGATGTTCTCACATGACATCACCACTTTGGACTCCATCCTAATTCACTTGTGGCTTTTATAGCCTTGGCTTCCTGACATGAGTGTACAGCATTTGTCATTTATGGGACCTGGTACAGCCTTAGGGTTGGCCCTCCTCATTTCTCCTCTGCTCTGTATTTACATTTTGTTGGAAGCAAGCCAAAGCATGTTCCTCTTGGTGCCCAGCACACAGACCTTGGCTCTGAACTCAAGATGGGCAACTCTGACCCTTTGTCAATATGTGGGTGGGTTTGGCCATGAGGCATGTTGGGCCTCCTTGGGACGGGCTGAAGGGGAAAGGCGGGGAGACTAAGCAGAGTAGGGTTGGGGAAACTGAGTCATCAGCTTTAATGAGATGGTGGTGAATCCCGGCATTCTGAATTACTGTGCACAGAGCACATGGAGGATGAGAGCAAGCTTGGGGCTGGGGATCATCTCCAAGGTGGTCCAGTCTTGTGGGTGGGACCAGCAGTCACAATTTCAGACAGTGCTCATCTCTGATCTTTGGTAGTCTGAGAATTGGGGAAATGTTTCCATCAGGGCCTGAAGATGTGGGTGTGGATGACAGAGTCCAGTCTCTTGGGGGAAGCCGAGAAGATCTGGGAAGAGGAGCATCCTGGCTTTGGAGTCAGGAAGAACTCATTTGGATTCTGGCTGTGCCACTGACTTGATAAAAGTGACTTAATTTCTCTGAATCTTATTTGTATCTGTAATATGGAGATAAAAATAGAATCCATACTTCACGGGGTTATTGCAAGAATTAGACACTGTGATGCTTGCTGAGCTCTCAGCACAGTTCCTGGCACTCAGAAAGAACTCCAAGCATGATAGCTACTGTTAATAGAGACTGGGGAGGCTGTGGCTTGGTGGCCATGCAGGTGGGTCCCCGGGCTGATCCCAGGATCATTACAAATCATTCTTTAGCAGTGAGGTGGGGTCTGGGAACCACATCTGGTACACCTGGGATTGCTTGGCCCCAAAGGTTGGATATTTTTTATGCCTAGCCAGAGGCTGCACGTTCCTTCTACAATGGCTGCAGTGACAGCTTATCTTCATCCGCAGCACCCTCAGACTCTCCCCGTTCTTCTTTGAAATTTCCCTTCTTTGAGATTCTCAGATGCTTTCCTTCTGCCTAGAGTCTTTGGACAACACCCAGGTTGTTTTCCTGACTCCCAGGAGGCTGCTTCTCTTTAGGTAGCCCACTGGCTAATGGCACCCACCATCAATGCCAAGCCCATGTTTCCGGACACCTAATCCCAGGCAGACCAAGAGGGGTGATCAGGTGCTCCCAGTGGCCTGGTTTCCTGGGCTGGGGTTGGCTTAGAGGTAGGAGGAGTGGGGACAGAGGCTTCCCCAGTGCCTGCAACTGGGGAGGATGGGTGGCCGTAGGGTCCGACAGCCTTTTTTCTTGGCTGGTGAGATTCTTGGTTGTTTAGATTATAGCAAGTTCTTTGGAAAGTCTGGTTCCTATAGAGGAAAACTCTAGGAGAGAAGGGAGGTCTGTCAGCTAGGTAGGGTATAGAGAGTCAGTTAAATCAGTTAAAACATGTGAACGCTGACTTCAGTAAAGGCCAGAGTGATGAGTATCTTGTCTTCATCTCTTCTTGGGGTGTTCTTCCAGGGTCCTGTGTCTAACTCATTGCATCAGAAAAGGGGAATATGTGGGTTGACATCACTAGACATTGGGGTGGCTTTCTTTTTCCCATTTTCTCTTCCTCTCATCTCTATAACCTGGATTCTTCATCCTACTGTAGATGGAATTTTTGTACATGGTGAGAATCTTGGCAGAAATCTCCTGGCCATTCATCCCTGTGGCTTTGTTGCCAGAAAGAAAATGGACTTCCCTGTCCTAGCTTTTGTTTGAAAACTCCCAGGAAAGAGTTGTAATTGGCTCTCTTGGGTTATTTGTCTACCCTTAGACTGGGGGTTTGAGATACTACGATGGACTCAACTTGAGTCCTTCTACAGCTAAGAGTGGGGTTGGGTGCATCTATTACCTGAAGAAGTGAGGGAGTTGGGGTCACAGACACGGCCACTGGAAGAAATCACCGTGAACTGAATCCATAAAACGGGTAATTCTGACAAAGCTATTTCCAACGTACTATTTTCCTAGCCATTTCAAGTCCTCTTTGGAATAAGTCTGGGTACAGAAACATTTATCAATAAAATATATGCTTTTGTTATGGCAGAAATGAGTGTGAAGTTAAAATAAAGACACTCACCAAGAGTTACCAGCAACCCAGGAGATGATAAATAAATCAGTTCTGCCTGATTATTCTTGATTGTAGTTTTGAAGGCATGAGTGAAGATGAGATCAGGGTGAGGGTGAGTTCACAGGTTCTCAGCCCGGAGAAAATTTGAAAATGGAAACACAGTACTTCAAATCACCATGGGAGCATCTCCACAAACCTTAAATGTGCAGAGGATACAGGCAGCATGGTCAAGGAGGTAGTGATTCCAAGACTGGGAAGATCTGTGTACCAAATGAGACGTGTATTGGTCAGGGTTCTTCAGAGAGGCAGAACCCATCATGTATAAACAGATACACAAAAAGGGACTTACTGGGGGAATTGGCTCATGTGATTATGAAGGCTGAGAGGTCCCACGACAAACTGTCTACAAGCTGGCAGACCTTGAGATGTTGGTAGCCTGGCTTGCGTCTAAAGGCCTCAGAACTTGGGAAGATGATGGTGTAACTCTCAGTCCAAGGCCAAAAGCCTGAGAACCCAGGGAGCTGCTGGTGTTAAGTCCCAGAGTCCGGAAATCAGGAAGCCTGATGTTCTGATGTCCAAGGGCAGGAGAAGGAGAGTGTGTCCAGCTCCAGGAGATAGAGACACATTTGCTTTTCCTCGGTTTTTGTCCTATCAGGGTCCTTAACTGATTGGATGGTACCCACCCACACTGAGAGTGGATCTTCCCTCCTTAGTCCAAGCAGACTCACACACGAATCGCCTCTGGAAACACCTCCAGAGTGCTCATAGGCACACCCCCAAATAATGCTTTCTGTAGGTGTTCCTTAATCCAGTCAAACTGACACCTAAAATGAGCCATTGCAAGGTGGCTTCTCTGGGATGGCCCCAAGTTACAAGTATAGTCAAAACATTACATTTGAGGTCCTTACATAGAAATATTTTGGAAATATGTTTATTTTCTTGTCTGGACAATTCTACGTTGCTTTAGAGGATGGCCAGCATGGCTTTTAGCTTAGTGATATACAAGATGGTGCACGTTTGCATCGGGGTGAGGTAGTGCCACATTTTAAATTAACTATTGATTAGTATGATTTGTGTATTGAGGTTAATCAGGTACAACAAGAACAGATAACTTTACTTGGCTTCTTTTAAGCTCAAGTACATAAATCTAATGCAGGGTGACTGTATATTAGAAACAACTTTTTTTTTTGGTCTAGAAGTAATCAAGGCAGTCTCAAAGCTGACAATAACAAGCACAATTCAACCTTCTTCTATTTGTGCGAATCTGGGTTTTGTTTTATTCTTAGGTTATGGAGCAAAGGGGACATATTTCTCTTTCTTGGAAAAGCCTCACTATATACGGTGAGCAACACCCCTTTACCGTGGAAGGGACAAATGCAGTATTTTCCCAACAAGGAGTCACCTTGCATTCCCAGAGATAGCTGGAGGGAAGAAATATTGTTGAGCTTCCTACTAACTCAGGAGTGTCTTCAGGTTAAATTGGAAGGTCTTGTGACAAGGCTGAGAAAAATACACCAAGTGAGAGTTTTTGCTGAGAGATTACTGTTTCTTGATGCCAGATGTATGAAGCCATGATTGCATTTATCATGAGCGTAGGCTCCAAGAGTGCATTTTAACCACATGGTTCCTTACCTGGCAGCCTCTCAAGAGATCCTGGAGTTCGCATCTTTCTGAAATCAAAGCAAACAAATAAACAAACAAATAACTCCCCTAGCTGTCCTTTTAGAACTTGGAAATGGCTGTAGTTCTTCAAGCCTGGACAGAGGAAAATTGAGGAGAGGGCACCTGAGTGATCCAGGTATTTTTTCTCTTGACACTCCTGTGGAAGTTTTGGGGCCGGATGGCATCAGTCTTTGTGACCTCTTAGAATCCTTCGTGAGTTCCTGGATTCTTCAGATTATGCTTGTTGACCACGAGGTACACAAGGCAGGCCAGCACCTCATCTTTTTTGCAAACCACTTTCTCCTATTTTCAGAACAATGTGATTCAGTTTATGTGCTTCAGGGAGGTCACATGACTCAGCCTCGTCCAATCAGAGGACTCAGTCCTTCTGGCCACATTGATTGGTCCAGGAATGGATACCTCCTAAGAATGGGCTAATCACGGCTTTCCATGAGTCTTTTCTCAGAGGTTGTGGGAAAGATGCATTTTACTAAGTTGGCATTGAGGGCTTTGTGTAGGACACAGCCTTGAGACCATGAACTGCCGTCTCATGTCCATCTGGATAAAGCTTGTCTGATAATAAGGCAAAGTGGAGCTGAGAGATAAAGAGAGAGACATACAGCGGACCCTGACGACAGTATTTGAACCTAGATGCAGCTAAGCCTGAAGCTAGGACCATCCCCTCAACCTTGTGGGGTACATAAGTCGCCAACATGTTAACGTAAACTGATTTGAATTGTGTTTCTTCTGTTTGCAAGTGAACTTAGTGGTTAAATCTGAAAAGCTTCAATGTATTACTCAATCCAGAGAAAGAGGGTGGTTTCAACGCATACGGCAGAAACACGGCATTGAATTGTTTTCATTAAAACAGAAATGCCCAATGGCTCCAGTTAGAACATTCCTCAGCAAAACTAAGAGGGTGGTGGAAGGAGTTTGGTGGACGCCTTAGAAAGACCTCATCTTACTGAGAAGTGGTGGGCAGAAAAAGAAGGAATGAAAACATTTGGTGAGGGCAGGGGTTGGCATCTTGTTCCCATAGAATGAGAGAGAAACATGTTTAGGAATGCTTGGAAAGGGAAAGTCAATTGCTAAAGAGAAAAGGGAGCAAACAATAGCTTGTTCTAACCAGGGAAAAATGAGAATAGGAAATAAAGGAAAATAAATAACAAGCATGAAGCAGTATCAAAGGATCAAAATCAAGCATATCACTTACACTAAATATAAGTAGATTGTACTTTTTTTTTTTTTTTTTTTTTTTTTGAGAGAAGTCTCGCTCTTGTCCCCCAGGTTCGAGTGTAATGGCTGGATCTCAACTCACTGAAACCTCCGCTTCCCGGGTTCAAACGATTCTTCTGTCTCTGCCTCCCAAGTAGCTGGGATTAAGTCTCCTGCCACCACACCGGGCTAATTTTTGTATATTTCAGTAGAGACAGGGTTTCACCATGTTGGCCAGGCTGGTTTCGAACTCTTGACCTCAAGTGATCTGCCCGCCTCCGCCTCCCAAAATGCTGGGATTACAGGCGTGAGCCACTGCGCCCGGCCGTACTTTTCTTTTTTTTTTTTAAATTAAAAGACAGTGACTGTCAGTTGGGGTTAAAAAAACAAAATACAAAACCTAGGTCTTAGTGTCTTCATCTGTAAAATGTAGATATAATGACTGTGGTATGTATCTGTGTGTGCACGTGTACATATGTGTATGGGTTTATGTATGAGTACACATATATTTGGAAGCACAGATGAGTCATGCTCTATACAACATTGTGCAGTTCTTTTTTTCAGAAGCCATATGTCCTAAGGATCTCTCTATGTTGGCGCATAAAAGCTTGCTCCAGTTTTTAGTAGCTGCGCATATCCTGCTTTATGACTATGTCATAAATTCATTTAGCCGAACCCCCATCATGGACACGTCGGTTGTTTTGGTTGTTTGCTTTTTTTAAATGGTGCTGCAGTAAAATTTCCTTGTGTACTATTTGGGCTCACTCATGTGGATGTATCTAGAGGATCAGTCCCCAGAAGTGAGATTGCTGGGCAGAGGGCATGTGCACTTAACGTGTTGAAAGATATTACCAAATTAGACAGTTTAATTTGCAAATGTGTCTTATTAGGAGAAAATCTGTTAGATTAAGTCCGCTCAGTAAATGTTATATTTGAGTAGTTCATTTATTAAATTGATTTGTGTTCTGCTTCTTCCTCAAAAGGGCCCAAGGAAGCTTATAGCAAGAGGCAAATCAAATAAGGCTGGAAATAATAAACATACGGACAAAAGCCAGTATGGCAACAGTAACAGCTAGCACATATTTTGAGCACTTACTACATGCCAGACACTGTTGCAAGTAATTTATATATAAACTCAACTAAACCACACAATTCCATTAGGAAAGGATTAGCCTGTCCATTTTGCAGGTGGGGAAACTGAGGCACAGAAGGGTTAGATAACTTGTTCAATGTCACATAGTGAGTGGTGAAGCTGGGATTTGAACTCGGGCAGGCTGGATTCAAAGTCTACCCTGTTAGCCATTATGATATACTACTCCCAAAATCAGGATTCTGTTGAGGAGGAAGGATGAAGCTGGACACAGATAGGTTTTTTTTTTTTTTGGAGACAGTCTCGCACTGTCATTCAGGCTGGAGTGCAGCGGTGCGATCTCAGCTCACTGTAACCTCTGCATCCCAGGCTTAAGCGATTCTCGTGTCTCAGCCTCCCAAGTACCTGGGATTACAGGTGGGTCCCTGGCTAATTTTTGTATTTTTAATAGAAATGGGGTTTTGCCATGTTGCCCAGGCTGGTCTCAAACTCCTGGGCTCAAGCGATCCACCTGCCTTGGCCTCCCAAAGTGCTGAGATTACAGGCGTGAGCTGCCATGTCTGGCCAACAGATTTTTTTTATTATTGCTGTGATCCATGTATTCAACCCTTGATTCATTCAACCACCAGTGTATTTGTGCAGTCATTCAAGAGATGGCTATCAAGGGCAGCCCTTTGCCAAGAACACTGGGATAAGAGTGAACAAAAGTCTCTGTGGTCCCCACCTCTACTTGCCTATGGGGGTCAAGCTGCTTCCTGAGTGCACTCCTCTGGATGCAAGGCTGTCCTTCCTTTGTGGGTGATGGGTCCCTCTGGTCAATATGTTCATTCTTGCTGCAGGAAGAGAGGACTTTTTGAGCCCTTGGTCCTCAGCTTCAGCATCACTGACTTTGTGGCCTTCACCTCAGGCATTGTCAGCCAGAGCTTTTAGTTTGCTCATTGCAACCCATCGGGATCCCCTGGGGGGGCAGGTGGGGCAAGTTTGCAGACAGCCCTATAAGCCTCATTCCCCAGACACTGGGCTGAACTGTAACCTCCTCACTGCTGAGGTGCGGTGGCCTCAGCCAAGCTGGGAGTGACCTCAGCGGAGCCCCAGTGGTCCCTGAGGGCGAAGGGGCAGTTTGAGGTTTCTACTTCTTGTCCCCTGGTGGGAAAAGCACTGCGTATGGGCTTTTGCCTTGCTTGGCGCTCGATCAGCCAGGCTTGGATACATTGAGGTTTCCAGACTCAATTTTTTCGTCTGTAAAATGATAAAAATCAATGTCATTTCCACTTTGTCTCTTTGAAGTGCGTATGAAGCAAACATAACAAAACAAAGGAAATTTCCATTCACTCAACATACATTTTTTTTTTTAGTACCTATGTGTGCCAGGCACTGAACTCGGCCCTGGGGTTGTTCTGATGAACAGAAGGACCCGGCTGTCAGCTCATGATGTGCACAGGCTGGTGGGGAGTAGAGGTAAATCAAACAGTCACAGCAGAAATAATAACAAACATTTACTGAGGACTTTCTACATGCCAGACACGTTTCTGGGCCCTTGACAGGGTGTCAGCTCAGTTCATCCTTACTGCAGCCCAAACACATGGGTGCTTTTATAATCCCCATTTTACAGGTGAGTAAACTAAGTCACAGAATAATTAAGTATGTGTCCAAGGTCCTCAGCTAATAAGAGGAGTAGCAGGGGCTCCACAGGCCTCTGGCTCCCAATCCTGTGTCTCTGAATAAAATACCATCTTGCCTCTGTGCTATGAAGTGGTGCAGGAGCAAAAGAACAGGATTGAGAGAATAATAATGAGAACCTCATTTATGTTGGAGTGTTTGGGAAATGCCCTTAGGAGGAAGTGGAATTGGAAGAGATATGAAGGAGGAGGAGCCAGGCTTACAGACACGGGTGTATGTGTAGGAGTTGGAGAGAGGCAGAGGGAACAGGGCTTGCAAAGGCCCTGGGGTAGGCAAAACATTGAGGGCATTTGCAGAATGGAAAGCTTTGTGTTTGGGATCGTTGGATTGGAGGTGCCCTTGAGACTTGGCACAGTGCCTGGAGCATCAGAAAAGCTCAGTAGAGTTTAGCTCTTGCTGTGTCTTGAGAGAGGAAGAAGCAGGGAAACAGAAGTTTTCAGGGACGACTTGCTTCCCTAAGCCTGCAGCTGACCACAGTAGGGATCGGTATTAGCATCAGGTGCAGGTAAATCCCATTTGATCACCTCTGGCCTCCTTCTCCAGGTGTGGGTCCTGCAAGTGTGGGTTCCCTTTGCTGGGGAATCCTTGGGTGGGGGGCTTTGGCTCCCTCCCACCCCTTCGAGGAATTCTCCTTTGTCAAATTCACTGAGTGTGCTTCCTTTTTGTCCATCAGTCTTGCAGTGGGAAGAAGGCATCTTCAACCTGCTTTCAAAGCTGAGCAAATAAAGCTCTTTTACAATTGGTTCCATTGTAGAGAGAGCATTAGACTGATTTATTCAAATCAATTCTGGGTAAAAGCCGTAAAAGAGAGCTTAAGAATGAGCTCTGTTTCCCCAGGAAACCCAGCTGACGGATGGGCACCTCAAGTGGGGCGGTGCGTGGCTGGCTTCTGGAGGGAGTGGGGGGCCACTTGCACTCTAGGCAGGCTCAGACAGCATTTTCCTGGGGGACTGAGGTTAGACGTGGCCTCCAACGTTCCTTAAGCTCCTGGTGGAGATGAAATGGTCCAGTATGTCTTTTGTTTTGGCTCCGGAAGGGCAGGAGGCCTCATTGTACAGCAGCTTTTGGGAACATAAGCTGATGTCATAGCTGGAAGGATCATCAGATAACCTGCTCGGAGCCCCTCCTTTTTGGCAGTAGAAGGATGGGTGGCTAGAACCCAAGAAACTGGAGCAGCTTGCCCAAGGTCACCCTCAAATTAGCGGAAGACTCAGAATTCAAATTTAAGTCTCCCAACTTCCTTCTCCTGTGCTGTATGCATCACAGGAGCCACATCCCAGCTTATAAACAAAATGAACCAACCAGCTAACCCCAAATGACCTTGATGGTAAGGGCTGACATTTATCCAACTAAAGCCATGTATGTTTTAATTTTTTTTTTTTCTTCAGACAGAGTCTCACTCTGTCACCCAGGCTGGAATGCAATGGCGTGATCTCGGCTCACTGCAACCTCTGCCTCCAGGGTTCAATCAATTCTCCTGCTTCAGCCTTCCCAGTCGCTGGGATTACAGATGCATGCCACCACACCCAGCTAATTTTTATGTTTTTAGTAGAGAAAGGGTTTTGCCATATTGGCCAGGCTTGTCTCGAACTCCTGACCTCAGGTGATCCGCCCACCTCGGCCTCCCAAAGTGCTGGGATTACAGGTGTGAGCCACCATGCCCGGCCCACGTATGGTTTAATTGAAGTCACTTTCCTTTACTTTGGTACTTTGCACTGATAGAGAATAAATAATCAGCACTGTGTTCATAAAAATTCTTTGTTGAGGTCAGAAGAGAGGGGAAAAATAATCTCTACATTTGCTGCACTCGAATTCATGTCACTTCTCAAACAGGATGAGTTTCTTTTCTTTATGTTGCACTTGCCTTCTGTACCCTCATGCATATGCCTGCCACTTAGTAGCTGTGTGATCTGATCCCTGATCACGTTGCTCAGTCACTCTGAGCCTCAGCATTCTCATCTGTGTAATGAGAACAGTGCCTGCCTCATCAAGGTGTCACGACTGGATGGCATGAGGCATACAAAGCAATCAACAGTGCCTAGCCATATCAGTTGCTCACAAAATGTTAGTTCTTTTTTCATTATTTGCACAGAAGAAATGAATGAGCCTCTTCCCCATTGGATAAATGTCAGCTGTTCTGTATTCTGCTTGCAGACTTGGCCTGCCTCTCATTTTGCTACTAGGATTGTTCATGGACACCTTTCTCTGTCTAACCCCCACCCCTCACCTTCAGCATATATGCACACACGGCACAGTATGCACATTTGGGTGTACAAAACACAGACTCTCCTTTTCAAGTTGCAAGTAGGAGTAAGAGAGAGAAGTAAAATGTGGGCAGTAAGAAAGAATGTGAGTCCTTACTTTATTTTTTCTTTCTTTCTTTTTTTTTTTTTTGGTGAGATAGGGTCTCCCTCTGTCACTCAAGCTGGAGTGTAGTGGTGCAGCCATGGCTCACTGCAGCCTCGACCTCCCTGGCTCAAGTGATCCTCCCCACTCAGCCTCCCAAGAAGCTGGGACTATAGGCACATGCCATCACATCCGGCTAATTTTTGTATTATGTTGCTCAGGCTTGTCTGGAAATCCTGGGTCATTTGATCTTCCCACCTTGGCCGCCCCCACAAAGTTCTGGGATTACAAGCATGAGCCACTGCACCCAACCACGTCCTTATTTCCTAGACTTTTTGTTCTCCAGCGTTTTCCCTGCCCTGGGACTGGGATAGGAAATGTCATGTTTTGAGTTAGCGCAGCCTGGGGCCAATGTGTACAGTGCGGACTTCAGTACTGAACCTTTTCATTCTTTGTCTCTTTTCCAGGGACTTGGTGCCCAAATCAGTCAGACACCAGAACCCAGACAAGGTGTTCCCAGGTGGTGCTTGTGCTTGGGACCCGCATAAGCTGTATTTTCTTGGCCGGCTGGGTGGAGTCCCTGTATCTGTCATAGAAGCTTCCCTCCTTGGGCACAACTTTGTCATCATTACAGGTGTGTTCAACAGCACCAAAGCAAGAGGAGGAAAAGAGAGGAATGAAGAAGGGGTAGAGAGGAGGGAGCAAGTGGGAGTGAGAGGGATGGAGGGGGAGGAGGGGACGTCTCAGAAATCTGCAATCACCCACTGCCTGGGAGGGAAAGGGGAAATCTGCTTTGGCCGTGGTGCTGAAGTACAAGTGCCCTGCAAGGGACTTCGAGGCAGCAACACAGCCAGCAAGAAATATGACAGAGAGAGAGAGAGAGAGAGAGAGAGAGAGAGAGGAGAGAGAGTGGGAGAGAGAGAGGGGGGGGAGAGAGAAGAGAGAGAGAGAAGAGAGAGAGAGAGAGAGAGAGAGAGAAAGAAAGGAGGGAGAGAGGCAGGGAAAAAAGGATGGAGAGAGGAAGAGAGAGAGGAATGGAGGGAGGGAGACAGAGGGAGGGAGGGAGGAAAGGAGAAAGAAAAAGGGAGGGAGTAAGAGAGGGAGGGAGGGAGAGAAAGGGAGGGAGAAAGAGAGAAACAGGGAGAGTGAGAGAGAAAGAGAAAGGGAGGGAGAGAGAAACAGATACAGAGGCAGGGAGAGAGAGAGAAAGAGATGAGGGAGGGAGGGAGGAAGGGAAAGTGAGAGAAAGAGAGAGAGGAGGAGAGAGAGAGGGAGAGAGAGACAGATAAGAGAGAAGGAGAGAGAAGGGGGGTGGCTGATAGAATGCTAACTCCTGCCTAGATTAGGGGTCAAATGCCAATGCCACAGGTTCATGTTGGAGAGACACACAGCTTTTTTTTTTTTTTTGGCCAGCATTTTTGTTCACTTCCCAAGGAGGCTTAAATTATGTGTGCACGTGTATGTGTATGTGTATGCATAAGAACAGGGATTATTACTACATGCATTTTACTCCATGTTGGAGGCACTGCTTGGGACATCATCTTACTTGTGCCTATAAAACAGCAGGGCAGCGTAGCTGGGGCACAGACATAGGTAGCCTTGCCCATGGGGACACCATAGCTTTGCTCGCAGTGCAGGAGGCCAGCGGCTCTGTGGGAGGGACAATGAAAGATGCTTCTGTTCTGTCTTCTGAGGCCTTGGCTTCTAGCTTGGCCCAAGGGGATGGGGGATTTTTTACTCTGTTTTGATGATCAAGGGTGTTCCTGAATCCCCGTGGTTGCCTATTTGGTTTGCTCTAGTTTAATCTTCTGGGGGTAACCAGGGGTTTGCTGTCTGCCTTCTGTGCTTCACAGGGACTTCTGGGATCTTGCTGGCTTCCACGAAGCTCAGGGATTTCCATGCAGGAGTAGAAGATGATGGGCATGTGGCTGCATGGTGCCTCAGAGCTCAGGCTTAGGAGCCAGACATGCCTGCATTGAGGTCATTTCTGACCCTCACTGTGGTCTTGGGTGAGGTTTCTTCTTGTTTTGTTACTGACGTAGATGTGGAGGACCCTGGGTGGTGACTGGTATCTGAAGATGACAGAATGAAGGGTAAGGCTTTTTGTTAATGTCTACCCTGAAATTATTACACAATGCACCATGGTCCCTGCTGGTCCTAAGCAGTCAACTTGATCTTATAGTGATTCCCCAGAAAGTTCTGGAAGGTAAGTGTCTTTGAGAGGTTATGAGCGTGGGCTTGAGGCAGACCAGTGAGATGCGAGTCCCAGCTCTATTCTTTACTAGCTGGGTGACCTTGGACCAGTTGCTGAACTTCTTAGAGCTTCGTCTTCCTCATATGTAAAATGGGAATAGTAACAATATCCACCTTAATGGGTTGTAAAAAAGATTATTTATTTTTATTTCTTACTGAGACAGGGTCTCACTGTCGTCAAGGCTGGAGTGTAGTGATGCAATCAGCACTCACGCACCCTCCACTTCCAAGGTTCAAGTGGTCCTCCTGTCTCAGCCTCCCTAGTAGCTGGGACCACAGGTGCATGCCACTACTCCTGTGTAATTTTTGTATTTTTTTTTTTGTAGAGATGGGGTCTCATTATATTGCCCAGGCTGGTCTCAAACTCCAACTCCTGGGCTTATGTCATCCACTTGCCTTGGCCTCCCAAAGTTCTGGGATTAAAGGCATGAGCCACTGTGCCTGGCCTATAAGGATGATTAAATGAACTAATATACATAGAATGTTTCTAACAGTGCCTGACACAGAGTAAGATTTAAAAAATATCACCTATTATTTTTTCTTCAACTTTTACTTGAAGTTCAGAGGTACATGTGCAACATGTGCAGGTTTGTTACATAGGTAAATGTGTGCAATGGTGGTTTGTTGCACAGATCATTCCATTACCTTTGTATTAAGTCCAGCACCCATTAGCTATTCTTCCTGATGCTCTCCCTCTTCCACCAACAGGCCCCAGTGTGTGTTGTTCCCCCCAAGTGTTCATGTGTTCTCATGATTCAGCTCCTACTCATAAGTGAGAACATGTGGAGTTTGGTTTTCTCTTCCTGTGTTAGTTTGCTGAGGATAACAGCTTCCAGCTCCAACCATGTCCCTGCAAATGACATAATCTCATTCCTTTTTATGGCTGCATAGTATTCCATGGTGTATATGTACCACATTTTCTTATGTAATGTATCATTGATTGGCATTTAGGTTGATTCCATGTCTTTGCTATTGCAAATAGTGAATATCAGCTATTATTATTTTACTAATATTATTACTGTTGTGGCTCAGGAAATGATAACTCAAAATTTGGCACTTTGACGTACTGAATGCTTTGAACTGAAATAGGAAGGCCTCAGAGATAAGTCTCAGAACCGAGGTCTCTTTGACCTTCCCCTGCTCCCCATCTCTGATCCTCTTTCTTTTCTCAAGCACAGGGAGGGACTCTTTCTGAAATTTTATTTTACTAAAGAAACTTCTTTCCAAAAGAAATGCAATTGTCTTAAGGCCCCCTCCCTAGGAATCTCATTGAATAACCACCAGAGAAGAGAAGAGACTAAAAGTCGTCACCGTGCTGAGATAGACTTTTCGTCTGTTCTTCTGAGGGCAGCTCTAAGAGATTATCTGGGAGACCTTATCTGCATAATAAGACAACCTTTGCTCACAGTGCGGTTCTGCCTCTCACCTTCCCACCACCTCCCCCAGAGCTCTGAGGGATGTTGTCCCAGGCCATTGTTCTTTGGGCTCATTAATTTCCCTTAGAAATTATATACTGTCCCTAAAATTACCTCCAGGCCCTTTATTTCCCTTCCCCCTAAGAAAAGAGTATTTAAGTCTCAATGACCTGGTCTCTTTTGAGCCTCATATTTGCAGGACTCCCATGTCCATATACATACCAAGAAATATGTATGCCTTTTTTTCTTTATTTATCAGTATTGTTTATTTATCAGTCATTTCAGTGAGCCTTCCATGGGCAGAAAGGACACTTTTCCTCTGTCCCTACATTACCATGGCTCTTGTCAACTAGAAAGCATTGGGAACTAATGTGTGCTTCCTGTCCACAGTTTCATCATCTGAAAAATGGGGCTGCTGATAATAGTCACTTCAGTAGCTCAAGAAAGAAATAAGAGAGGTCACACAAAGTGCCCCCACACAGTATAGGCACCCAAAATATGACATTTCCCCATTCCTCCTTTCTTTGGTCATATTCAAGATCAAGGTATATCAAATATTGGCATAAATGCACAGTTTGGTGGTTCTTGCCTTTTTGAGGGGTCATGGGTCCAGAATCACCTGTCCCTCTCAGGGTTCAATAATTCAGTGAACTGTAATGGGTTTTTATCTCATTGCCCAGAACAACCCATCTTAATGGCTTCTTCACACAATACATTAAATACAATTTTCTAGGAAAAAATGTGACCCACAAAAGTGGGTTCTTAAAAGTCAAGCTCCCAGCCAGGCACAGTGACTCATGTCTGTAGTTCTAGCACTTTGGGAGGCCAAGGTGGGAGGATCGTTTGAGCAGGAGTCCAAGGCTTCAGTCAGCTACATTTGCACCACTGCACTCCAGCCTGGGTGACAGAGTGAGAACCTGACTCTTAAAAATAAAAAAAAAAAAAAATTGAACTCTGGTGATGGTGAGATGTGGAGAGTCTGAGAGTCCCAAGAGTGCTTGGTTGTGGATCTGTACAGAAGCTTCTGAGCCCAGAATCTGCCTGTTCTGGGACTCACTGTTCTCATCCCATGGCTGCCCTTGGCCCCATTTGAGGCTGTCTGATGGGTGAAGACAGGATGGTGTTGGGTTGAAGGGGCCTTCCTCCTTCCCCAGTGCTGTCTCACACACACACTGGCTGTGTGGGTGTTGCCTTTAACGCTCTCTTCTCTAAACTCTGCAATTTACAGTGCAGCCACATCAGGGAGAAGGCAGGGATTTGTCTTTGTTGGAAGAACTGTTGCATGTATTAAAAGGCTCCGGTAGCAATCAGCACCCCACGGCAGGAAACAATGAGACACAGCCTGTGCCCATTTTCTTCTTCTTCTTCTTTTCTTCTTCTTTTTTTCTTCTTCTTCTTTTTTTCTTCTTCTTCCTCCTCCTCCTCTTCCCCTTCCCCTTTCCCTTCCTTTTCCTCTTCCTCCTCCTCCTCCTCTTCCCCTTCCCCTTTCCCTTCCTCTTCCTCCTCCCTCCCTCCTCCTCTCTTCTCTTCTTATTCTTCTTCTTCTTCTTCTTCTTCTTCTTCTTCTTCTTCTCTTCTTCTTCTTCTTCTTCTTCTTCTTCTTCTTCTTCTCCTTCTCCTTCTCCTTCTCCTTCTCCTTCTCCTTCTGCTTCTTCTTCTGACAGTTTCACACCAGTTGCTCAGGCTGGAGTACAATGGCAGGATCTTGGCTCACTGCAACCTCTGCCTTCTGGATTCAAGTGATTCTCCTGCCTCAGCCTCCTGAGTAGCTGGGACTACAGGCATGTGCCATCATGCCCAGCTAATTTTCGTATTTTTAGTAGAGACGGGGTTTCACCAGGTTGGCCAGGCTGGTCTCAAACTGCTGACCTCATGTGGTCTGCCCGCCTCAGCCTCCCCAAGTGCTGGGATTACAGGCATGAACCACTGCACCCGGCCTGATCGTGCCCATTTCAGCAGAACAGGAGGAGAGGAGATTCAGATAATCAAGACAAATATCCATGTACCCAAATACCCAAGATGCCTCTCAGAAGGGCTAGCAGCCATGGTTTAGATAAATGCTGATGTCTGATGTTTGTTCTCTTGTCCCTGCAGATGTCTGCTCACTAAGTTGGTTTAAAGCTGAGGAGGAAAAAAATTAGGTGCTAGGATGCTGGAAAGACCCTCAGATATCCCTCTACATGAATCATTTAAGTAGATGAAGAGCTAGATTGCAATAATCATTGGGACGAGAAGAATAAAACATGAGATTCTAGTCACATTCCAGAATTAAAGGTAAAATGGGTAAAAAGTGACATTTTCAAACCTGGAATCACACTGGAGTATTATTTGCATCTTGATAGTTAACAATAAAATTTAACATTAAAAATAGGGCCAGGTGTGGTGGCTCATGCCTGTAATCCCAGAACTTTGGGAGGCTGAGGCAGGAGGATTGCTCAAGCCCAGAAGATTCAGACTAGCCTGGGCAACACAGGGAGGGACCCTGTCTTTACAAAAAATAAAAAAAATTAGTCAGGCATCTTGGCATGCCTCTGTGGTCCCAGCTACTTGGGAGACTGAGGCGGGAGGATCACCTGAACCTTAGGAAGCAGAGACTGCAGGGCTACAGTGAGCTGAGATTGCACCACTGCACACTCCAGCCTGGGCACAGGGCGACAGACAGAGTGAAACCCTGTCTCTAAAAAAAAAAAAAAAATCAATCAATCAATCAGTTTCCAGCAGCACCATGGTTGGGCTGACAGAAAGCCTGTTGATGACCCTGGGGAAGCTATAATCCCTGT
This sequence comes from Rhinopithecus roxellana, assembly GCF_007565055.1. Taxonomy (NCBI): domain Eukaryota; kingdom Metazoa; phylum Chordata; class Mammalia; order Primates; family Cercopithecidae; genus Rhinopithecus; species Rhinopithecus roxellana. The sequence goes on along the minus strand of NC_044568.1, from coordinate 5,423,585 downwards.
GTAATTTACAGGTGCTGGCCACATAGAGACATACATGTTCCAAATCAGGTGGAAGTTGAGAAACTCTAAGCAGAGATAGGCAGGCATCTGGGAGTATGGGCTGGGAAAAGTGAGGCACCCTGGCCCCAATAAGATGGAAAGTAAGATGGGACTGGTGGAACTCTCAGCAGCAGTGCAGGGCCACACAAATGCTGACTTGTCAGTTCAGTGTTTTGGGGGTACGGCTGGCTTTGGGGTCATGGCCAGCCACTAATGACCACTCAGGAGGTGGTTTGCAGACGGTATCAGGAGTCAATTGTGGGCAGTTGCCTGAAGAAATTATGGGTGTGTGTGTGGGGTAAATGATTACCCCCGCTGGGATTTCTCACTAGAGAGGAAGCAGCTACACCTTGAGTTCAGGGGTCTACCCTTATGGGGGCGCCTGTGTAGGGTGGATAGGCGGGAGCTCTGGGAGAGCAACTGTCTCATTCGGATAGAGTCTTGGGAACTCAACTGAGAATCGAAGGCAGGCGTTTGTGGGAAGAGGGTGATTCTAACTGCTGGGTTTCTCCCCTCACCTCCTAAACGGCTAAAAGTTTTCAAGAGGGATTTCAGCGGGGAAGCCAAGCCTTGGGGTTTATTTTCCTCACGCCCTAATTCATGACCAGCTTAAGATGTGGGTTTCGAAGCTTCTAATGGCCGATCTGGCTGCACAGTGAGCTGCAGCTGTTCCCCGGCCCTTGCCTCCGACTTCCCAACCTTGACCCACAGTCTCATCAGCATTCAGTCTCCCTCCTCCTCTTCACCAGGATCTCATCCAACTTCAGGATAAGACTCGCCTTCTTTGTAAGCAAGGTACGTGGGCTGGCCGGGCGTGCTGGCTCATGCGTGTAATCCCAGTACTGTGGGAGGCCGAGGCGGGCGGATCATGAGGTCAGGAGTTCAAGACCAGCCTGGCCAACATGGTGAAACCCCATCTCTACTAAAGATACAAAAAATTAGCCGGGTGTGGTGGCGCAAACCTGTAATCCCAGCTACTCGGGAGGCTGAGGCAGGAGAATCTCTTGAACCCAGGAGGCAGAGGTTACAGTGAGCCGAGATTGCACCATTGCACTCCAGCCTGGGTGACAGGGTGAGACTCTGTCTCAAAAACAAACAACAAACAAACAAAAAAAGTACGTGGGCTAATGATATTTAAAAACAAACAATTTTTGAACCTTTATTAGGTGTCAGGATTAGAGCTTTACATGCATAATTTTGTTAAATTCTCATAACAATCCCACCAGGTACTGTCGTGATGCCCATTTCACAGATGAAGAAACTGAGGTTTCCAGAGGTCCAGTCCCTGCCTGAGCTAATGCAGTTACAAAGGCTGAAGCCTGGACTCGATTTGAGTTCGGCCTGCAGCGCCCTGGCTGAGCTACCTGCCTTCTAGCTCCACGGCGGAAGGGGAGAATCCAGACGTCCTCGAGACCTGCCCAAGGAGTGTCCCTGTCACTGCTCTGCCATCCTTCTGATGCCACCCTGCTCCGTGTCTGGCTGGAGCCAGCCTGGTTCTGTCTGGGTTTGGATGCATAGTAGATGTTCTTGGTGGCCTTACTATTCCTGTGCATGCCGGCCACTTTTGCCTGAAGCTCTCTGTGGCCGCCAATGCCACTTTGTTGAAAGTACTTGGAAATTAAGACCCACTAAGGAGTATCTCTGAGTTGTGCCTGGTGAGTTTTCGGGTAGGAATGGCCCAGCTCCTGCAGACCTAGGCGGGATGTCTGAAATGCACCTTCTACACGCTCTGTCAGTTGGATTAAGTCCTAGGATGCCCACAGGAGTCACCGAGAGGTTAACAAACCTTTTACAGCTGTCTTCCCTTCTCCATATTCATCCCATATCCCCAGGCCATCACCAGGGTTTCCCGGCATCACCCCCAAATAAACCTCCTGCACTTGAATCATCATCTTGGGGTCTACTTGTGGCGGGACCCAGGTACTCACTGGGGTCAGATGCATCTTCTCTGTGGGTGTGGGGGTTACGGCGGGAGCCTAAAGACCCCACTGATGCAGAAGCAGTGTCTTCCTCCAGATATCCACAGTCTTTTCCATGGTTTCCATCACTTCTGCTCGCTGCTTTATTACTTATCCATTACATCTGCACCTGAGGTGGTGAGAATTCTACTCTTAGACTGATAGAAAAGAACCACTTCTTTCTCAAACATTTCCACTTTTTTTTTTTTTTTTTTTTTTTTTTTTTGAGACTGAGTCTCGCTCTGTCGCCCAGGCTGGAGATCTTGGCTCACTGCAAGCTCCGCCTCCCGGGTTCACGCCATTCTTCTGCCTCAGCCTCCCCAGTCGCTGGGATTACAGGCGCCCGCCACCACGTCTGGCTAATTTTTTATATTTTTAGTAGAGACGGGGTTTCACCGTGTTAGCCAGGATGGTCTCGATCTCTTGACCTCATGATCTGCCCGCCTCGGCCTCCCACAGTGGCACAGGCATGAGCCACTGTGCCCGGCTGACATTTCCACTTTTGTCTGTTGGCCCAGATGTTGACATTTTCTGAGCTCCCAAAGAATTTACAGACATTTTTCCTAGGTCAGAGTAAAAGGGATCCCCTTTGTTCTGGACCTTCTGCTGCCTTGATCGTCAGATCAAGTTGAGGAAATGGTGCCTTGGGGAGGTAATCCCAGTGGCTTGGTAAACTCACACCCTTTCTTTTGATGTCAGGTCTTTTAAAACATCAGGACCACTTTCCTTTACTTGTCCAGGATGGAAACATTTGGCAGCACTTTTTGCAATATCCATCCATTCAACAGCCACACGCCCCAGCTGAGGGCTTGGCACCACGCAAAAGCAACGGAGATTCAAGAATGAACCAGCTTAGCACAGGGGATTTTTAGGGCAGTGAGACTATTCTGTGTGACACTGTAATGGTGGATACAATGCTGGATGGTCACATCCATCCAAAGAATGTGCAACACACCAGGAGAGAAACCTAAACTACGGACTTAACAATAATATATCAATATTGACCCATTAATTGCAACAAATGCAGTACATTAAAGCCACATGTTAACAACAGGGGAAACGGGATGGGAGGATTTGAGGGCATATATGGGAGCACTATACTTTCCGCTCATTTTTCTGTAAAGCTTAAGCTATTCTAAAAAATAAAGTCTATTCATTAAACAACAACAAAAATGAATGAGCCTTTGCCCTTACAGAATTCACCGTCAAGAGGAAGAGAAGGCTGGGTGCAGCGGCTCACACTTGTAATCCCAGCACTTTCAGAGGCCAAGACGAGCAGATCGCTTGAGCCAAGGAGTTCAAGACCAGCCTGGACAACATAGAGAAACCCTACCTCTACAAAAAACACAAAAATTAGCTGGGCGTGGTGGTGTATGCCTGTAGTTCCAGCTACTCAGGAGGTTGAGGTGGGAGGATTGATGGAGCCCGGGAGGTTGAGGCTGCAATGAACCATGATTGTGCCACTGTGCTCCAGCCTGGGCAAAGGAGTGAGATCCTGTCTGGAAAAAAAAAAAAAAAGAAAGAAAGAAAAGACGAATAGATAAGCCGATCATGTCAAGGTATGCTGCAGACTGGGACAAAGTCTGTCCAAATTTAACCTCAGGAAGGGAAATATTTATGATACACACCAGAGAGAGTCTATGACTAGCTGGTGGCCCATGTCCTTTTAATTGTCCCTAATTTTCCTGCCTAGTTTAAATGCTGCAAAAGATGGGGTTGACGCTGTGACCTTGGGCACTGGAATTGGGTCAGGCTGCGTGGGTGGGGACTAGAACCCTGAACTGCGGTTTTGTTTCCAGAGATGTCAATGTTTCATGAGTAAGAGAACAGCCTCTATGTTGGATGCCCTGAATTTCAATGTCAGCATTGCCACTTTGTATATAACCAGACGATGGGTTTGCAGACCCAATGGATCTACCGTGACATGAACTTGTACTAACATTCACCTGATCTCCAAAATGCCTATTCTGACTGGTAGACCCTCGTCTCGCCCTAGTGCCAGTTCAGAGCTTGTGTCCAGTGATCCTGCACAGGTCTCATTAGTTCCTATTCCCCTGTTCAGTTATCCTGGTAAAAGGCTGCATATTCCTTTGGGGGCAGGCTGGGAGAAAGATCGACAGTATAAATTTTTGGCAGTGGAGTGGAGTCCTTTCTGGAGGGGACCTGGCTTCCCATTCAGACAAGGGGCTCCGGGTCTGTGAACTGGCTTATGTCTGGGAATCAACTGGGGACTGTGACTCTGTTTTTATGATTCAAGTTACACTTCTGCTCACCCGACCTAGAACGCTTCTGCAAACACAGATCAAGTACAAATGTGGCAGGCTTCTTATCTATTTCACTTCTAAGAATGCTACAATCAGCGGGTACTATAGGTCTGCGAGTCAGGCTATTCTGGTTGCAGCTTTGAGTCTGCTGTCCTTTATGGTAACTGCGTCCACCTTGCCTTTGGGGATTGAGTGCTGCAGTCACTTGGCCACGGCCCCTGTAGTGTGCCTGTGTCACTTACTCTCTTTATGTCTCAGTCTCCTCCTCTGTAAAATGGGCACCCTAATAGCACCCACCCCCAGGGCTGCTGTGAGGTATAGATGGATTAGCGTATGAGAAGTAATAGAAGAGGGTCTCAAAGCCCATGTGTCATTATCAGAATTATTTCATGACGGGGAGAGCTGGAGGAGAGAGGAAGGTGCTGAGCACATCCATGTGTTCTCCTACCAACGTTTCCTGAGCACCTACTATGTGCTGCCCACTCTGAGAGCTGTTAGGGATGAAATACGGAGCACAGCAGGGTAGGGGCAGCCATCGGGAGCTTAGTGGGGAGACAATTGTGCAACATGGTTCCAGTGTTTGCGGTGGGAGAGCTCAGGGAGTACAAGGACTTAGGATCCTGGGCAGAATCATGGAAAGGACACAGCCTCCCCAGTCTCTCCTTCCTCCACTGCCTCCCTGGCCTCCTCTGCTTCCCTGGCCTCCCCGGCCTCCCCAGCCTCCCCTGTCTCTCCTTCCTCCACTGCCTCCCTGGCCTCCTCTGCTTCCCTGGCCTCCCCGGCCTCCCAGCCTCCCCTGTCTCTCCTTCCTCCACTGCCTCCCTGGCCTCCTCTGCTTCCCTGGCCTCCCCGGCCTCCCCAGCCTCCCCTGTCTCTCCTTCCTCCACTGCCTCCCTGGCCTCCTCTGCTTCCCTGGCCTCCCCGGCCTCCCCAGCCTCCCCTGTCTCTCCTTCCTCCACTGCCTCCCTGGCCTCCTCTGCTTCCCTGGCCTCCCCGGCCTCCCCAGCCTCCCCTGTCTCTCCTTCCTCCACTGCCTCCCTGGCCTCCTCTGCTTCCCTGGCCTCCCCGGCCTCCCCAGCCTCCCCTGTCTCTCCTGCTTTTGAGGTAGGCTAGGAGCTGCTGGTGCCCATTTAGCCTGTCCTGGACTCTGGGTGTAGCACCTCAATGTCCAGAAAATACCCCCGGTTCAGCTCATCACGCAGCCAAGGAAGGAGCTCCACACTGACACTAAGGGTGCATCCTGGGCTCATTCATCAGTGCTTGCCTCCAAAATATTTCTCCACGTCTCCTCCCTTTGCCCACCTGCATTGTCTCTGTGCCTAAGCCCTGGCTGGGGGCCTGTAAGGATCCCCTATCTCCTCTGTCCCTGCACGGTCGGGTCCCAGCTAATCTGTCTGCCCACCACACCTCTCTCCCCTTGCCCACCACGCTCCAGCCCCACAGTCCTCTTTCTGCTTCTTTCCCAGCCTCCGGGCTTTTGCACACGCTATTCCCTCTGCCTGAACACCCTCCACTGGGCTGAGAACAACTCTGAGATATTTCTCAGCTGTTGCTTCCTTTGGAACGGCCGCCGCTGCTGTCCCTCTTTCAGTTCCAAGACCTGCTGAGCCTCCTGTCTTTTTCAGTTCCCATGCACCCAGCACTTCTTCTTGGCCTCCGTTTGCCCAACTGACAATATCCATTCTCAATGCCTTCTCACCCAGTGCTGAGCCCCACTGGGTGAAGGCAATGCCTGTCATGTTCATCACAATATCCCCTCCCCCATCACCGCGCCTGGTCCACAGTGACGCTCAAAAAATATCTATTGCCAGGCAATGCGAAGATACATTCATGTCATCCTGCAGGCGGAATTCTCCACGAGTTTTGAGCAGCCTCGGTTTTCCCACCACCTCCAAATCATGCAAGACACAGGGTAAGAGCAGACAAGGTGGCTGTGGCCGATGTCTACCCTCTCGAGGCGTCCTTTCTCTTCCCTCCTCCTTGAGGCAGGGAGACCATGGGGATGCAACCTGGCTGGGGCGGGGAGGAAGTGCAGGGCCTGACCACGGGCAGGGGACAGCGACAGCCTGGGCCGGGGCAGGTGAGCGCGGCGCAGGCTCGGGCCCGGCATGTCCGCGGTGCTCGCGAGAGGCCAGCAGAGGGCGCCAGAGAGCCAGGAGCGGCCCGCGGAGGAGCCCGCGCCGGCCCCGATGCCCCGCTCCGCGCCGCGCGGACGCACCGAGCCCGCGCTCAGACGCCCCAGCTCCGCCGAGAGGCCGCTCGTGCCGGGTGCTTCCTCTTCCCCAAGTGCAGGTAGAGCCCCCGGAGCCATGGCCAGCCCTTCCGGCAGCTCCGAAGCCACGGGCAAGCCCCGAGGCAGGGATGGCCGGCCCAGGAGGGAGGAGGACGATGTCCCTCCCGAGGAGAAGAGGCTGCGGCTGGGGCTGGAGGGGGGAAGCGCACAGCCCGAGGACGGGGAGGACGCCCCGCGGCCAGGCAGGGAGGAGACCGGCACCCAGACAGGTGGCGACGGCAGAGGAGTAAGTGACGGGGGCGCGGGGGTGCGGGGGGCGCGGGGGCGCAGGGTGGGCGCGGCGGGAGGCTCCGTGGCCGGCCCTGGGTTGAAGTTGGTAACTGAGCGGCAACTCCTGCGGGCGCGGAGTGACAGCTCGTGACAGCCTCCGAGACGCCAGCTGCCCCTTCTCGGGTGTGTGGCTTCGACTTCTTGATGTCTCCCACGACGTCCCTGGCCGTGAGACCCGCTGGACTCTGCGGCTGGCCAAAAGGGGAGGGGGAGCCCCGCGTCTCGGGGGCCCCCAGCAGGGGAAGGGGTGGGGGTTGCGCTGGGCATCCTGTCTGGGGCATCTGTCTGGGACTCTGTCGGTGCCTCTCACCTGGCGAGGGGCTTGTGGAGGGGGTAGGGGGGAAGTCCCTGGCGCCAGGCTTGGCCAAGCCCCGCTCTGCTGGGCTGCGGGCTGGCGGCGCTCACCCAGCTCCTCACCTGCCCCGCATCTTCCTGTTTTTTTTCCCATTCTGGTTGGGCAGCGAGAGTTGAGAGGAGGCAGATGGCTTCCATCCCAGAAATTGCTCTCCTCTTTCCATTCCCACAGAGAGGGACAGAGAGGCAAAGTTCCTCGCATCCCCCGGGGCGCTGTCCTGTGAACGCCCTGTGTCCCGCACACGTGGGCCCCTGAGTCACCCGGCCTGTGTGTGTGGGATGGGGCTCCGTGGCCAGCCTGGCCTCCTGGGGTTCACTTTCTGCTTTCCTACCCCCAACTCTTCCTGTGTGGCTTTGCTGGCCTTCCGCTGGGGAGACACATGGGTTTGGAGGGCAGACGAGGGCCCCCTGGAGAGCTGTACCCCTCAGTGAGGGCTGCCACCTTGATGGTTTTTGATGGATAATGGGGTTGACCTCTTTGTTCCTTGCAAATGTTTTTATGTTTGACCATTTGCTCAGCTGGGCTTGTCTTAATAATTTGATTCGTGGTTAATGAGCCCCACATGGGAGAGAGGGCGGCCTTCAATTCTGAACCCATTTAGGCAGCACCGGCAGCCCTCCTCGCCGTGGGCTGCATTAGAGTCCCCCTGCCCAGGCTTGGAGTTGCTGCCGGATGCTGTCTGGGAGGCTTGGTCATGATGACATCCTTATCTCCCCGTGCATGTTACTGCATTCAGAGCTTGGGTCACCTGGACACTGAACTCAGGTGAATTCTGTTTGAGATCCCTGGAGAAGAAGGACAGTTCTCTGGAAGGTTTTCCAGGGCCCATCACGGAAAGGATGAGAAGGGAGAGGTCCTGGTCGGGGACACAATTACAGTGGTAGCCTAACACTGGGAAACTTTGTTGTGTGAAGTCCTTGTCAGTCCCTCTACCTCCCTCTTTTACGAGGGCTCTGCCAAAGACCAGGATATCAGAATGCAGTGAAGTGACCGAGTGTAGTGGAACCTTGGGAATATGGGTCTGGAGCCAGGCGGCTGGGGTTTGCATCCTGGTTTTGCCCCTCCTTAGCTGGCTGACATGGCACAAGTCACGTACCCTCTCTGAGCCTTACTGTCTTCAGTGGCAAATGAGTCTGTCAACAGGCCCCATTCCGTGGGGCTATTACTGCTGAGATTATAGGAAGCTCGTCTGTAGAAAGCACTCAGCATTGTGCCTGGCACATAGCGTATGGTGGATAAATGGGACTTAGGACTGAAACTCATGCCTTGGTGTGTTTTTGCAGTGATGTTTTGTTCTGGGGTGCATCACAAGAGACAAGGTTCTTGCCCGGGCCTGGTGGCTCAAGCCAGTAATCCCAGCACTTTGAGAGGCCGAGTGGGGAGATTGCTTGAGCCCAGGAGTTTGAGACCAGCCTGAGCAACTGGCAAGTGGTGAAGACTCATATCTACCAAAAAACAAAACAAAACCAAAAAACCAAGCCGGGTGTGGTGGTGTGTGTCTGTAGTCCCAACTACTGGGGAGGCTGAGGTGGGAGGATTGCTAGGGCCTGGAAGGTTGGGCTGCAGTGAGCTGTGATCGTGCCACTGCACTCCAGCCTGGGTGACAAAGCGAGACCCTGTCTCAAGGAAAAGAGAGAGAGACAGACCCACAAGAGTCTTAAGCCAGAATCTCCATGTTAAAATGCTTTCTGGAGGCTAAAAGGATTATATATTAATAAGGAAATATTCAAAAGGCAGAAACCCCACTCATTTTTTGGTCTACAAAGGGAAATGGGAATCCCATGAACTGAAGGATGATGGAGGAACTGAACAGACACTGTCTTTGTTTCCTGAGTCTGATTAGGGTACCCTCTTTTCAGGGTGCCTGTATCTGCTCAGTCCAGCGGCCCCTCGAAAAGAGGGAATCTTGATTTTCATACTTAAAATTTGGCCCGCTGCCCATAATGCCCGCCAGACACATTCCTTTTCCTTTTTAGTTTCTATGGGAATACTCTGTTTGAAGAACCCGTGAGGCAGTGTCAGGCTGGTGTGAGGATCAGCAGTGGTTTCTTTGAGGAGGAGAGCCCGTTTCTTCACTCGTAGGCCATGTCTGTGTGGATCAAGAAGAACAGAGTGCCCTTTTATGAGATTTTGTCTGCGTAGACCATTAGCTTGGTAAAAATGTCAAAACCATCCTCGTTCTTTAATAGCAGATTATTTTGGACTTTTCTCTGCAAGAAGCACCATGGGCATTCAGATGCTTTTAAGGATAAAATGTTCTTTCTCATCACCAGGCCTGGTACTCTGGATGGCTGAGGTTTTAATGTGACTGGGTGTCCCTTGGAGTGGCTCCCAGGCTGTGCTCTTGCAGTTGGGTGGCAAGGGGTTGCTTTATTCGATGGTGGCTAGAGGGTGCTTTAGCAGGTAAATCAAGACCCCAGGAGCCCCTGAGTGCCCAGTCCTGCTGCAGGGCATCTGTTTATGGTGGAGGGTGAGGGGTGTTGATTCCCTGCCAGTGTCAGAAGTTTCACAGGCTTCTTGTGTATCCACAAACACCCACCCCATTGAGAAGGCATAGAAAACCTGGCCCTCTCCAAGCCTTTATTGACCCCTTGTAAATAATCCCAGGATGTGTGTGACCCACCGCTCTTCCTGGAAGGAGAGAAAAGTCTTTCTTAGGTATTTGGTTATCAACCTCAGCCATTCAATCAACCTTCCCGAAGACCAGGCACCTCAGCAGAGATTTCTGGGTTGTGAGGCAGAACTGAGCATTCAAGGGTAATAACTCACTGGAGTCCCTGAAATCCCTGATGGACGCACCACGTAAGAGCATCCAGGGTTGAAACCAGATCGGGAAGGTTATTGTCAGCCTGGGGTTCCTGCAGAGGTTCATCCACGTGGCAGGTATTTTCCCTTCTTGCTGGGGAGAACCCTGGGTTTCTCAGGTTTGGCACAGTCACAACATTTGGGGTCAGACCATTCGTGGTTGTGGTGTGGTCGTCCTGTGCATTGTAGGATGGATAGCAGCATCTCTGGTCTCCATCCTCTAGGTGCCATTCTCCCCTGCCAGTTCTGTGTACCCCAAATGTCTCCAGATGGTTTCAAATGCCATGGGGCAAGGGAGTGGTACATGAGCAAAACCACCCCCGTTGAGAGGCATTGGTCTACACTTGTGGAAACGTTTGAGGGTAAGAGTGTCGAGCTTGGGTCCCTGCTGTACCCTTTAGGAGCAATGCGGTCTTGGAAAATTAATACTACTCCAGGGGCCTCAGTTTTCTTATCTATAAAATGGAGATCAATGAGATACACTTTCATAGGAAGGTTATATGTGATTTACTGAGATAATAAGACAGTACATGGAAAATGCTGGGCATAGCATTTATTTTTAATTTTTTTTTTTTTAAGACAGAGTCTCGCTCTGTTGCCCAGGCTGGAGTGCAGTGGCATGATCTCCGCTCACTGCAACTGGGCTCAAATGATTCTCCTGCCTCAGCCTCCCGAGTAGCTGGGATTACAGGTGCCTGCCACCACGCCTGGCTAATTTTTGTGTTTTTAGTAGAGATGTGGTTTCACCATGTTGGCCAGGCTTTTCTCAAACTCCTGACCTAAGGTGATTCGCCCACCTTGGCCTGCCAAAGTGCTGAGATTACAGGCGTGAGCCACCATGCTGGGCTGGGCATAGCACTGTAACGGATAAAGCACAAAATACTTGGGCATATTTGGATTGTCTAGACTCCATCCTCCATCCCCTCATGCACTGGTGCGGTGCAGAGCAGAATATCACCCACCTCGACTGCAGAGTGGATTTGGGTGGCATCTTGGCTTTCTGCACAAGACTCGCCTGTTCCCCGCCACATCCCCCTGGTTCTCAGGGTCCAAGATTCCAGGAGGCAGGGATGTGGGCAGGCAGGGCAGGTGGCCCACCCAGTTCATTCCCACGCTGGGGACTTGCAGAGCCGGCTGTCTCCCCAAGACAGGGTGTTTGGACCAACATCTGGGTGTTTGGATTTCCATTTGAGCACAGCTGGACTGCACAGGCTGAAACTCTCTCTACCGAGATATAGGTATTTCCTTGGCAACAATCTTTCAAGCTGACATGGAGACATGGCCACCCGCTGGAATGCGGTGTGTCTGCTGTGGCGCTCTTGTAATTTGTGAGGCAGGCTCCTGAGGAATGCAGTGCGTAAGTGGGAAATGGTGGGAAGTTCTCACATCCTCCCCTGGCCGAAAGTGCTGCCTGTGCAAGTTGGTGGACGGTCCTTTGAGCAGGAAGAAGACACGGAGCACGTTCCTGTTAGCTACGACAGAGAGGGGCAGGGTACACACTGGACATTTCAAGCGCCTCCAGAGAAGCAAGTCTCACTGCGCTGGGAGTACTTGTGGAATGGGGGCCGTGTTGCCCTGGGCTTTAATTATTTCAGGAATATTTAACCACAGGGCCGGCAGGCTGGATCTTGGTGTGTATTTCTCAGTTGGAAAGACTTTGGACCACAGGGAAATGTCTCAATTCTTTTAATTTCATGAAGGTGGTCATTGTTTCTTTTGGTGGCCTCTGGAATGTGACACAGAACTCAAGGGACAGGAAGGAGATGAGTTGGAGGCTGGGACAGGGGTCCCTGCCAGGGATGCTGGTGACTCACATGATGGTGCTGGAGATGTGTGGAGTCCAGTGCCTGATTTGGGGAATGTTCGTGGGGTATGTTCCAAGGGCCTTACGGACCTATTAGGTACTGGAGGTGAAGGGTCAAGTTTGATCTCAGGGCTACAGTGTCAGGCAGGAACAGGAAGTTGATGTTGGACTCGTTGACTGAGGTTGCTTGGAACCCAGGAGGCAATGTGGGCCAGGACAGATGGGTCTGGGGCTGGGAGGGCGGGTCTGGGCTGGAGACTCGCTGGGGCTTGGGAGACATCCCAGGTAGATGGTGGTTGAGGCTATGGAAATGGCTGCGATTGCCTGGGATGAGAGTGGAGACAGACAAGATGGGGGTTTTACTCTAAGCCTGGGGAACCCACCTCCCAGGTTCAAGGGATTCTCCTGCCTCAGCCTCCCACGTAGCTGGGAATGCAGGTGTGCGCCACCACGCCCGACTAATTCTTGTTTTTTTAGTAGAGATGAGGTTTGGCCAGGCTGGTCTCAAACGCCTGACCTCAAGTGATCTGCCCACCTTGGCCTCCCAAAGTGCTGGGATTATAGGCATGAGCCACCATGCCTGACCATTTTTAAATATTAATTTTTATGAAATATTTTCAAACACGTTTTACTGTACATTGGATATGTCGATCATGATTTGAAAACTTTATCAAAATCCAATCAAATGTCAATTAACCGTTTAATTGTGGCTAGGTAAGGAGACTGTTTTTACCAAAACATATTAGAACAATAGCCACTTATAGAAATAATCTGTTTTAATTTTTCATTGAATTAAATAATCTTTTATATTCTGGCCAGGCACAGTGGCTAACACCTGTAATCCCAGCACTTTGGGAGGCCAAGGCCAGTGGATCACCTAAGGTCGGGAGTTCGAGACCAGCCTGGCCAACATGACGAAACTGTCTCTACTAAAAATACAGAAATTAGCCGGGTGTGATGGCACACACCTGTAATCCCAGCTACTTGGGAAGCTGAGGCAGGAGAATCATTTGAATCCGGGAGGCAGAGGTTGCAGTGAGCTGAGATCGTGCCACTGCACTCTAGCCAGCTTGGGTAACAGAGCAAGACTCTGTCTCAAAAAAACAAAACAAAACAAAACAAAAGATTCTCAATTTTATTTTTAATAATTACTTTTGTAAAGAGAATATCTTCTTTTTTGGAGTTGTTGAATTTATTGAATTGACAAAAATTACGTACAAAAGGGTATACAACATGATGTGATTGAAATATGTATACATTATGAAATGGCTAAATCAAGCTAAATAACATCACCTCCCAGACTTATTTTTTTGTGGTGAGAACACTTAAAAAATCTACTCTCTAGGCTGGGTGAGGTGGCTCAAGCCTGTAATCCCAGCACTTTGGGAGGCGGGGACGGGCGGATCACGAGGTCAGGAGATCAAGACCATCCTGGCTAACACGGTGAAACCCCCTCTCTACTAAAAAATACAAAAAACTAGCCGGGCGAGGTGGCGGGCGCCTGTAGTCCCAGCTACTCAGGAGGCTGAGGCAGGAGAATGGCGTGAACCCGGGAGGCGGAGCTTGCAGTGAGCTGAGATCCGGCCACTGCACTCCAGCCTGGGTGACAGAGCCAGACTCCATCTCAAAAAAAAAAAAAAAAACCTACTCTCCTAGTGATTTCTAAGTGTATGATATGTTGTTATTAACTATAGGTACCATGCTGTCCCATGGATCTCTTGAACTTATTCTTCTTCTCTAAAAATGACATTCTCTGTCCTTTGATGGGCATCTGCCCACTTCCCCACCCTGGCAGCCATCATTCTGCTCTACTTCTATGAATTCAACTTTTTTCTTTTCTTTTCTTTGTTTTGAGACAATCTCATTCTGTTGCCCAGGCTGTAGTGCAGGAGTGTGATCTTGGCTCACTGCAGCCTTGACCTCCCAAGCTCAATCAGTCCTCCCACCTTGGCCTCCTGAGTATCTGGGACTACAGGCGTGCACCATCACGCTCCACTGATTTTTGTATTTTTTGTAGAGATGGGGTCTTGCTATGTTGTGCAGGCTGGTCTCGAACTCCTGGGCTCAAGCAATCTGCTGGCCTCAGCCTCCCAAAGTGCTGGGATTACAGGTATGAGCCACCATGCCTGGCCGAATTCAACTTTTTTGGATTCCACACATAAGTGAGATCATGTGGTATTTTTCCTTCTGTGCCTGGCTTATTTCACTTAACATAATATTCTCCAGGCTCATCCATGTTGTCTCAAATGGCAGGATTTCCTTCTTTTTGAAGGCTGAATAGTATTCCATTGTGTACATACACCACATTGTTGCTGGAAGTTTAATGGAGGCCAGTTGAGGGAGGAGGGGGAAAAGATTCACTCTAAGTCAAGATGCTCCAGCACCCACCCAGGATGTGTGCAGGATGCTCCTGGTCTTGCAAACCGTGATTTGTGGGACTCCAAAGCCCCTGTCCTTCCACGATGCTTGCTGTCCCATTATCACATTTCCTCGGAGGACAACCCAACCTTGGTGGAGAGCCCTGCTGTGGCCGTGTCCCTCAGCATGAGATGGCAAAGGATGGTGCTGCTGGGAGACCCTTACCTCTGCATACTGGGGGCTGTTTGCCTTCTCCATTCTTTCTCCAAGTATCTGAGCAGCTCCTCTGTGCCAGGTGCTTGCTGGTCTATAAAGTGTATCGATCCTTGGAGATCATGCTGTAGCAGAGGAGGAAGGCTACAGCCCACAGGTCAGAATCAGCCCCCTGCTGTTCATACAAATAAAGTTTTATTGGAACATGACCACACCCATTTCAGTGCATACTGTCTATGGCTGCTTTCCTGCTGCAATGGAGAGTTGAATAGTTGGGACTGAGACTCTATGGCCTGCAAAGCTGAACTCTTTACCATCTGGCCCTCAAGAGAAAGAAAAAAATTGCTGATCCTTGTACCCTGAGAGTCTTAGGTTAAGAGGATTTTGTACCACCCTGACGTCCCAGGGGACCATGAGTCTAGCCACCCTTGAAATGTACACAACTCTGGGCTAGGCATGCAGTAGGCGAGTCCCAGTTTTGCAGGTCTTTGGTATCAGGGACACTGCCCAGGATTTTGAGTGGGGTTTCCTCACCACTGTGGCTGGGCACTGGGCGAGTGTTCTTTCTGATTTTTGTATGAGGAGGAGAAAGGAGGGAGGAAATGGCAACTTGTTGCCGTGTTTTAAGCATTTTCCTAAGATGGGTGTCCAGGCAAGGGCTTGGGATCTCACCTTGCACAGCTTACAAAACCCAGTGAGGTCAGCTGTCTTGGCGCTGCCACTCTGAGGGATGGAACCCCCAAATGACTAGGAAGGGAGAGAAAAGCATGGTTTCTGCAAGCACAAGAACTGGCGTTATTGGAATTAACATTTCCCCCAAGTTTTATAATGTCTAGGCATGCATATTTAAGTGTCTGCCTCAAAAGCTCTTGCTAATAACCAGATGGTGCATTTAATTTCCTTTTTTTGTTCTCTGAGCAACATGCAGCTTCCTGCACAGTCCTCCTTGCAGGCAACTGTGCTGAGGTGACAGTCCTTCTGACTGCCAGCACAGATCCCCAGAGCCTCTGAGAGCCCTGTATTCTGGGGGCAGCCTTTCCCCTTCTATTCCGCCCCAGCTGGAGGGGGGGCAGGTTACCCACAGCCTAGCACAGGGCTCCTGCCTTAGCTTCTCTAAGGAATCTGGCTCCCTCTGACCCTCTAAACCTCACCAGCTGAGGATCAGAGCCCCGGGGCATGGGCCAGGGGTTGGTGTGAGGTGGGGGGAGTGGTGTGAGGTGGGGTGGTCTGAGAGTGCAGCTCTGGAAGGGGGCAGGGCAGGCCCAGGAAAAGCTGCTTGGAAGAGACTGCAAAGAGATGGCAGAGTTAGGACAAGAGGGCCGGGCACGGTGGCTCACACCTGTAATCAAAGCACTTTGGGAGGCCAAGGTGGGCGGATCACCTGAGGTCAGGAGTTCGAGACCAGCCTGGCCAACATAGTGAAAGCCTGTCTCTACTAAAAATATAATAATTAGCTGGGCGTGGTGTGGACACCTGTAATCCCAGCTACTCGGGAAGCTGAGCCAGGAGAATTGCTTGAACCCAGGAGGTGGAGGTTGCAGTGAGCTGAGATGGTGCCACTGCACACCAGCCTGGGTGACAGAGCAAGACTCCGTCTCAAAAAAAAAAAAAAAAAGTTAGGGCAAGGGGAGGAGGGAAGAGAAGGGAGCTGTGGGACAGCAACCAGGACCTTAAAGGCACAGAAGAGGAAGCTTGGATTTCCAGTTCCAAAGGACATGAAGACAAAGTCACACACCTTCAGCCTGCTCCGGGTGAGGCTGGGCTTTGTGCATTTTCCTTGTTTTCCTTTTCCTTGTGTTCAGGGTGTTGTAGAAACAGGTACATAGGGGGACTCTGTGTAGCGCCTGTTCTGATGGCCTTCAGGAAGCATGGGGTGCCCTGGTTTCCTTGGCTTCGTGTCCCCCTTTCCTCCTGCCACCCCTGACTGTGCACCCCATCTTGTCCTTCAGACCACCCTCCTGGAGGGGGCCTGGCCAGGGCTTGTGTCCTTGCTAGCCTCTGGGGAGGAAGACGCTGTGACTTGAAAGCCTGTGGACTTAAATTGCAAGATGTGGGTGCCTGGGAGGGGACGGCCATAGCCCTCTTGACTGATCCATTCATGTTTTTTTTTTTTTTTGACTCTGTTCTATGTTGTCCTGACGGAGGGGTAAGCCCCTGGCTTCTGCCTTTCCTGCCTTGAACTCTTGCAATTAGGCCAAATGGGAGGGTCCTGTGGTCTGAATCTAACTTCTTACTTTTTGTTCTGCTTATTAAAAATACAAATTATTATTTGTTCATTTGTAAAGAATTCAAGCAATGCAGGCCAGCTCTGTGGCTCACACCTATAATCCCAGCACTTTTGGGGCCAAGGCGGGCGGGCTGGGAGTTTGAGACCAGCTTGGCCAACCTGGTGAAACCCTGTCTCTACAAAAAATACAAAAGTTAGCCGGGCTTGGTGGCACATGTCTGTAATTCTAGTTATGTGGGAGACTGAGGCAAGAGAATCAGTTGAGCCCAGAAGGAGCAGGTTGTAGTGAGGAGGAGGTTGCAGCAAGCCGAGCTTGTGTCCCTGGACTCCAGCCTGGGCAATAGAGCGAGACTGTATCTCCAAAAAAAAAAAAAAAAAAAAGAATTTATATAGAAAACAGAAACAAAACTTGCCTTTGATTTGCGTTTCTTGGTCTTGCTTCTCAGAGGTAACACTGGGAAGGGTTGGGGTATACCTTTCCACTCCTTTTTCTTTTCTTTTTTGTTTTAAGTTCTGGGATACATGTGCTGAACATGCAGGTCTGTTACATAGGTGTCCATGTGCCATGGTGGTTTGCTGCACCTGTCAACCCATCATCTAGGTTTTAAGCCCCGCATGCATTAGGTATTTGTCCTAATGCTCTCCCTCCCCTTGCCCCCACCCCTGACAGGCCCCAGTGTGTGATGTTCCCCTCCCTATGTCTATGTGTTCTCATTGTTCAACTCCACTTATGAGTGAGAACATGCGGTGTTTGGTTTTCTTTTCTTGTCCACACCTTTTTCCTCTCTGCACATAAGCACATGTATTTGCATGTAAGTGTTTATTGTAACCTTTTTAAAAAAATAGAAATGGAATAATGCTATATTTATTCTTTGGCAAAGCCTGCTTTTCAGGCAGCATGTCTTTGACGTTGTCTCACGTTGGAACCTGGGCACCACCTTCTTCTCCCGGCAGTTACTCCGATGGGTGGATGCGCCATACTTCACTTAACCAGCCCGCACCGATAAGTCTTTGGGTAGTTTCTGCCTTTTCCCAGTCGCAGACGGTGTTCTGATGAATTTCCTCACACATATCTGCCTGCATTTCTGTGAGATGTTCCTGGAGGTGGGCTGTGTAGGTCAGAGGGGAGGTCTGTGCTAAATTTGCATCCTGTGCTAAATTCCATCCAGTCATCCAGCTCCCCAAGGACTCACATGGTACTGTCCTGTGTAGACATCATCTTCTGCAGATGTCTCTTTCTTTTACTCAGACCAGTCTGCATCCCGGTGTCCTGTGGGGGGTCCAGCCCCTACCCACTTGCCTGCCCCCACCCCACAGTCCCCCCAGCGCCTGCTGACAGGGACTCTGGCTTCTGAGCTCTGGCAGACTGCCTCACTCTGGAGAAGTTTGCTTTCTCAAACATTCCTGGCAATATTATTGCGAATCCCGAGGCCTGCATTTGCCTTCTTCAGGCCTCAGTTTTCTCATAAGTGAAATGGGGATAATGTGATGCTACTGTCTGCTAGGGCTGCTGTGAGGGTTCAGTGAGATCACCGTTGAGAGCGCGTGTTCACAGCGCCGGCCTCTTGCTCAGTCAGCACCTGTGGGGCAGGGCTGTCGCTGATGCATTGTTGACTGTCATTGCTAGACTGTGGCTTTAACAGGGGCAATGTCTTTTGTACTGAGCCCAGAGTCACCCCAGTACCTGTGTGATTGAGTGGCAGGGTCAGAGACTGGGGTAATGGCAGCGGAAGCAGAGGAAGGAAGTGGGGCTTCTAATAGGTCCTGAGCTTGAAGATGAAGCATTCTTGCCAAGGTCTGGGGCTGTGCGGTGTGGTCTAGGTCCGAGACTAGAAGCTGGGCCTGGCTGCAGCCCCTGCTGAGCTGGGGAGGTGCAGGTCACCACCTTGCTTCATTCCGACTCCTCCAAGCCCAGCTTAGACCTGGATGCCAGGTGACCCCCTGTTTAATCCCAGACAGAGGACAGAGAAGTGTGCAAGGGTGGGGACCCTCATCACCACCCTTGACTCTGTAAGGCATATGGGTTTGTGCACGTGTGTGAGCACGGGCGTGGCTTCTCTGAATTTCCAAGCTCGAGGTGTTTATGCACGGTTCGGCTTGCCAGGTAAAATACAGGAGGTCCAATTAAACCTGAATTTCTCATTAACCATTTTTTTTTGGTGCAACTATATCCCATGCAATATTTGGGACCCACTTACCCTAAAACATGATTTGTAGTTTATCTGAAATTCAGTTTATCTGAAAAATGATCTGTAGTTAACTGGCATCCTGTCTTTTCACTTGCTATGTATGACAGCCCTGTGTGTGGGGGGGTTATCAGTATGCATTTGTGAGTTACCATGTGAAGGACTCTCTCCAAGTGTCTGTAGGTGCCAGGATGGAGATGGACAGAGAAGATCCTCTTGGGCTGCTTTAGTGGCCTCTAGAGGCTGTGGGGTTGGACACTTCAGCCCCAGGGGCCTGGGCAGCACTGTCCAGCACCTGCCTGCTCCTGTCTTCTCTATGGGGGCTGACTTCCCTGCCATCTCTCTCCAAATATGGTGTCAAGAGCTATCCCTTCCACCCCCATCTGGAGCTTGGCTGCCCAGCCAGACAGGATGGCAAACAGCACGCAGATGGCTGCAAAGCTTTCCCCAGCTCCTTCTGCAAGGGGCCTGCAGATGAAATGGAAGCCCTCATCCTTACTGCCTCCCCCTTCCAGAAAACCCAGGCAACAGCCACCTCTAAATGCTGCTTTAGAAGCTACTCCCTCCTCGTAATTAAAGCACCCCAAACACATACGGCACTGCATTTGCACTGTAAGCTTGTTCCCGTGCACGCAGCCAGTTGTCTTGGATCCGCCGGTATGCCTGATTCATCAGAGCAAGGGTTCTCCTCTCAGGTGCTTGCAAAGAGCTGCTTAATTTTCATCTGAAAGACTCTGTAGAAGCCAGGCCCAGCTTTGGAAGAAAGCCCTTTCTCCCCTTTAGCAAATTCCGTGTCATTCTTTTTTTTCTTTCTTTTTTGAAACAGAATTTCACTTTTGTTGCCCAGCCTGGAGTGCAGTAGTACAATCTTGGTTCAGTGCAGTCTCCGCCTCCCAGGTTCAAGTGATTCTTACTTAGCCTCCTGAGTAGCTGGGACTACAGGCACCCACCAACATACCGGCTAATTTTTTTGTATTTTTAGTAGAGAGGGAGTTTCACCATGTTGGCCAGGCTGGTCTCAAACTCCTGACCTCAGGTGGTCCACGTGCCCCAGCCTCCCGAAGTGCTGGGATTACAGGCATGAGCCATCACGCCTGGCAGGAATTCTGTGTCGTTCTGGATACTTATCATGACTTCAAGCATCCAGGACTCTGTCCCGGGTATCCTGAGCCTGAGGGTGTATGTGTGTCCAGCTGGCTTGGAAGTTGTCTACAGGCATGTTGAACTTGGCCTGTGAGTCCATGGCAGCATCACGTGGGAAATTCCACCAAGGAGCCTCATTCTGTGCTTTTAGGACATAATTTCTATTTAGTCATTTGCTGAATCTGTGACAGACAGGGTCTCAATTTCTTGCAAGTCCTGTATGAGGTGGGTGCTGTGATTATCCACCTGTTCACTTGCTCTCTCTGGCCCCTTTCAGACTCTTGCACTTCTTTTGCTCTTGCCTGCCACAGGGCCTTTGCACATCCTGCTCTTTCTGCCTGGAAAGATTTTCCCTCTCCCTGCCTCTTCACCTGGTCATGGTCTCATCTGACAGTGGAGTCCCCACATCCTCAGGGACACCTGGCCACAATGACTCAGTCACAGCAACCCTCTGTTAGCTGCTGTCATAACACCAGGTGCCTCTCTGTGGTAGACACTAGCTCAGCTACAGCTTCCTAGTTCTGTGTGTGTGATCCTTCCCCTTCAAGACTGGTCACCAGGAGGGCCAGGGCCATGCCTGTTCCTGATTCTCACCTGTGTCTCTGGTGTTTAGCATATGCTTACCTAGAATTTGATTAATGAATGAAGTCATACCCATTTTACAGATGAGAAAGTTGAGGCTCAGGAACATTATGTAACTTGCTCAGTATTAGATGGTGATGGTTTGAAGCCACCTGGCTGGTGGCTGGGGACACACTCTTAACCACTTTGCTATCGTTCTTCTCTCACTGTAGTTCTCCAAAAGCAGGAGTGAGAGACAACTTTAGGACAGGTGTAACCAGAATCCCAGGGGTTGTCCTAGAAGATAGTGTCAGGAACGTACTTGCCTATGGGCCTTCTTACTGTATTGCATAAAATACCCAGTTTTTCTGACTTGCCTTTAGTAAAGACCTTAGCAATATTTGAAGCACAGCTGTAAGTAGGAAAGAGGGGATGTTTACACTCTTTTTAAAAGGAGTCCATATTGTATTTACCTTGTAGTCTTCCATGCCCCTCTGATCTTCTTATCTTCAATTATGCAAAATTAACACCTCTTCTCTTGACTGCCTCTCTCTTACCTGTTCAGTTTCTTTTGTGTGTTTGAGATTGCTTAGAATTTTTCTCCAGTACTACAGCCTGCTTCCCACCTCCTCCCCCACCCAGCTTGTTCTGAATTTTGTCAACAACAGTTCCAGCATTTAGTGAGGGCTGGATTGAAGGGAAGCCTTGGGAAAGGATGAAAGTGTGTGAAAGGTGAAGATACCTAATGGGCAGGCAGTCATCAGGGTTAATTCAAAGGCTGGAAGAAGGACTGACCTGGAGGACTGGAAATGTCTTTGAGCTGAAGGTCATGTGCAGGTGGAAGGAAGAGGGTGAGCCTTTTGGGGTGAACTGCAAGTATTTGATAAGATCCCTGTCCCCATGGTTAGGGAAGGCTTGATAAGCATCCTTAATGTGATGGAGGGATTAAGGAACCCCTGGCTATACCTGCCCAGCATGGCGGTAACATGACATAGCCAAGTTATTGATTATTGGTTGCCCAGCTGTCATCAGCTCCACATCTTCTGTTAGTTGTAGTGGTAATTTGCATTAGTTATCAATGCCAGTTTTGACTTTCCTAGTCAATAAAGTGTTCTGAGAGTGGTGACTAAGGCTGAGCACTACCCATAATCATGAAGATTACAGAGGCAAGTCCCCTTGCCCACCTAGAGGCAAGTCCCCTTGCCCAGCTACCTGCAGGTGATGAGCACCCTAGGGAAATCATTCAATTCTTTGGAGGACCCCGAATAAATGCTCAAGTCCATCTGTTCATCTGTCCCTCCTTCCTTCCTTCCTTCCTTCCTTCCTTCCTTCCTTCCTTCCTTCCTTCCTTCCTTCCACCCACTTACCCATCTATCCACCCACCCATTCATCTATTCATCCAACCCACTCTCTTATGCACTCAGCTATCATCCACCTACCCATCCACCAACCCGTCTATCCATGCACTCACCAACCCATCTATCCATCCACTCACCCATGCATCTATCCACCCATTCACTCATCTACCCATCTGTCCACCCATCCATCAATCCATCCATTTATCCCTCCACCCACCAACCCGTCTATCCATCCACTCACCCATGCATCTATCTGCCCATTCACTCATCTATCCGTCTATCCACCCACCCATCCATCCATTTATCTATCTCTCCACCCACTCAACCATCTCTTCACTGACTCGACTCAACTATCCATTCATTCATCCACCTGCCCACCCACCCATCTATCCATCCACCCATCTGTCTATCCATCCACCTACGTATCCATCCATCTGCTTGTACGTCTGCTCATTTATTCCACAAAGACTCGTTAACCACCTACTAGAGTCTGGGGAGGTGCCTGCTCTAGTAATTGAGAACACGGTCTCTGGAATATGATTCCCTGGGATAAAAATGAACTGCCTCATAGCTAGCTGCTTGGGTAAGTTATAGAAACTGTGCTTTGATTTTCTTATCTGAAAATTGGCTATTAATAGCTTCTACTCTTGCAGATATAGTGAGGATTAAATAAGATGTCACATTAAAAGTGCATCGACACTCAATAGAGATTAGGTTTTACCATTTATTATTATTCTTGGCAGATGCTGCAGATAATGTGGAGAGCATAGGAAAGACACATGTTTGAACAATTAGTGACATACAGGTGCTAAGTTCTGCAGTAGGGGAAGGTCAGAGAGCCGTGGAGAGGGCCTGACCCAATCCTGGAGGCTCAGAAAAATGTTCCCAGTGGAATTGCTGTTTTAGCTGAGACTTGTGGGATGGGTAGTAGTTGGAGATCCCAGACAGAATGTGACCAAGTTAGGGAAAAATTGGGTCCTGGCACACATGGCAGAGTTGAGTGATCCAGTCCTTCTGTCTCTTCTGGCTGAAAGTCCACCAGATCTGGGAATGTCAAGTTGGGGGAGGGGGTTGACAATGGCCATGACCTTCACCTGTCCTCACATGTCCTCTGTGTGTCTGCAAAGCCTCTGCCTCAGTCTCCTCTTCTGGAAAGTGGGATTGGAAACCACATCTGCTTCTCTCCCAGGACTTCTAGGAAGACAAGATTAGATGGCAGGTGAGAGCTCTTTGAAAATGAAAGCATTCTACTATTTGAATGCAAATGATTATTCTTTGCCTGTCATGTTTCTGAATCTGTGAAATCATACTGGACCTCGAAGCTGTCTATTAAAAAAAGTAGCAAAGTGGCTGGGCATGATGGCTTGTGCCTGTAATCCTAGCAGTTTGAGAGGCCGAGGTGGGCGGATTACTTGAGGCCAGGAGTTCGATACCAGCCTGGCCAATATGTGAAACCCCATCTCTACTAAAATTACAAAAATTAGCCAGGTGTAGTGGCGTCTGCCTGTAGTCCTAGCTACTTGGGAGGCTGAGGCACAAGAATCATTTGAACTCAGGAGGCAGAAGTTGCAGTGAGCCGAGATGGCACTGCTGCACTCCAGCCTGGGTGACAGAGAGAGGGTCTGTCTGGAAAAAAGAAAAAAAAAAAGGCAAAGTTAACACTTCCTCTATCTCTCCCCTGGGGGAGGCAATTTGTCAAAGATTGTTGTTGCATTTTACACACAGGGAAATCTAAGGAAGGTGTGGAAATCAGGCCAGGACTTCAGACTCTCGACTCCCGGTTTACAGGGTCTTAAATGGGGGAGCCACTTTGGGTTCTTTCTACAAGATTGCTTTGTAAAAAAACCAAGAAACAAACAAAAAACTCAAAAAAAAAAAAAAAAAAAAAAAAAACAAAAACAAACCCAGCCCTGACCTAAATATTCACAAGGGACCTTAGGCAGTATCTACAAACAAAAGTGAGTGGTGAGTGGGATCTGTCATCTTTACAACAAAGCCCCAGAGTTGAAGCAAGTGGAAATACCTCTAGAGACAGAGATTTGGGCAGGTTTTGCCAGTCACAAGCTGTGAGAACCTGGGCAGGTTTACCTCTCTGAGCTTCTGTGACCTTGTAAATAAAATAGGATGCGTTGCACTAAACGTGCAGGAGGAATCCAAGCCTCCTCCTGTGCACAAGGCTGGTTTGTTCCCATCCTTTTCCTTGTTCTGCCTCTCTCCTCCTCTCCAAGAGATGGATACATCTGGACCCAGTAGGGACGTATGTTTGCAAAAGCTCGCAGGTGATTCTCATGCAGCCAACCTGGCTCTGGCGCTGAGTTCTTAGACACTTTGGGAGGCACATTTACTAGTGAGGGAGGTCACTGTGTGTTAAAGGCATCATTCATCTTCCATTCCTTTCTTCCATGAAGCAAGGTGCACAGGCCGACTGAGCTGGGAGAGTCCGCGGTGTTAGCCTCCCCCACGCTTCCTTCCCTCCCCATTCCTGGTGTGCTGTACTTTGTCTTGATTTCCTGCACTCTGCACCAAGCCAGGAGATGGTAAGATCTCAAAAAAATCGTTTTTTTGGGAAATGGGATCCAGAGGGTTTTTGTTTGCTTGTTTGTTTGTTTGAGACAGGGTCTAACTCTTTCGCCCAGGCTGGAGTGCAGTGGTGTGACCTTGGCTCACTGCAGCCTTGACCTTATGGGGTCAGGTGATCCTCCCACTTCACCCTCCTGCGTCGTTGGGACTACAGGGGCACACCACCATGCCCGACTAATTTTTTCCATTTTTTGTAGAGATGAGGTTTCACCATGTTGCATAGGCTCATATCAAACTCCTGGGCTCAAGCCACCTTGGTTTCTCAAAGTGCTGGGATTACGGGCATGAGCTGCTATGCCTGGCCAGGTTTTTTTTTTTTTTTTATTTTTATGAAAAATTTTCAATATACATAAAAGTAGAGAGACTAGTTTAGTGAGCTATCGTATGCCCATCACATAGGTTTAAAAACCATTAACTTTTGCAATATTTACTCCATTTGTTTTTCTGAAGTATTTTAAAAATAGTTTACAGTGGTTATGTAATTGCATCATGATGTTCACCCCTACCTAATTTACTTTCCCTCCAAAAACACAAGGGCATTTTTTACAGGATCATTGTCATACCTAATAAAATTACTAGTAATTTCTTAATATCCTCTAAGATCAAGTTTACATTCAGATGTCTCATCCTCAAAATGTCAATTGTGATCATTTTTTTCTTTGAGCAAAGATAGTAAGATCTCAAGATTTAATGACAGAGATTCCATGTTGGCCCTGATGTCTAAGCTCTGTGGTCCATCGTGGCTTTACTTGAAAGTCTCAGGCTAGGTGCGGTGGCTCACACCTGTCATCCCAGCACTTTGGAAGGCCAAGGTGGGCAGATCATGAGGTCAAGAGATCCAGACCATCCTGACCAACATGGTGAAACCCCGTCTCTATTCACAATACAAAAATAAGCTGGGCGTGGTGGTGTGCACCTATAGTCCCAGCTACTTGGGAGGCTGAGGCAGGAGAATTGCTTGAGCCCGGAAGGCGGAAGTTGCAGTGAGCTGAGATCACACCACTGCACGCCAGCCTGGGTGGCAAGAGCGAGACACACACACACAAAAAACTCTCTCACTGTGGTCTTAGAGTAAAAGGACGGTCCATTTCCTGTCTGGCCCCTGTTCCTTAATGTTAGCCCCCTCCTGTGGGGAGGAGGGAGTGACCTTCAGGGCAGGGTTCAAGCATTCCCGGGGCTGGCTCTGATCCTGATAAAGCACACTGTCATGAATGAATGCTTTCCTTGCAGGTTAGTCTGAATATTGGAAATAGTGCACGTGGAGTGTCCTTGCGATGCCTGGGACAGTACTGAATATTTATAGGTTTCTTTTGGTGCCTTTTTTTTTTAGTGTTTTCCATAGTTCCATGTTTCTACAACCCTTAGGAACATCAGAATCATGTGTGTGTGGGTGCTTATTAAATAAACCAATTCCTGGAGCTCACTCCCAGACAGTCTGATGATTAGGGGCTCAGCTAGGACCTATGTTTGCAAAAGCTCCCAGCTGATTCTCTTGCAGCCAGCCTGGCTCTGGCTCTGGGAACTGGGTTGGGAACTTGTCTTTGGTGCTATTCTGCTGAAACTTCAAGTTGGCCTCTTTGACTCCGTCTTGTATTGTCATCACTTGTATTCAGGTCTGTTTTTCCCCTGAATTGTAAACTCCTTGATGTCTGGGTCATCTCAGCTCGTGAGCTGAGCTTTTAGTGGGTGCTCAGTGGAACAGGTGCTGAATGGAGTCAGGCTCTAGGGAGGCCCGCGTGTGTTGGTAAGTGAGAGACAAAAATCATTTAAAAAAGAATCTTTTTACCTTTCAGTTGTGTTTGCCATGAGTTCATGTGATTTACTCTAGTGGAAGCCAGTGCAGCTTAAGTGGAGGTCTTGCTCTGAAATGGAGCCAGGTTATGGGTGAGCAGAGCTGCCAAAAGCATTTTGGAGGAAATGTTTCTGTGTCACCCTCAGTTGATTGAACTCAAGATTTCACTCCCATTTAACACCACGTGGGGGCCATTCTGACTTCTGCGGAGGGGGTATGATCAGATCCTCTGTAAACGTGGAAGTGAGGAGGCTGGGCATGGTGGCTCACACCTGTAATCTTAGCACTTGGGAGGCTGAGGTGGGTGGATCACTTTAGCCTGGGAGTTTGAGACCAGCCTGGCCAACATGGTGAAACCCCATCTCTACAAAAAATACAAAAATTAGCCGGGTATGATGGTGCACCTCCCGATCCAGCTATTCGGGAGGCTGAGGCAGGAGAATCGCTTGAACCTGGGAAGTGGAGGTTGCAGTGAGCTGAGGTTGTGCCACTGTACTGCACATCAGCCTGGGTGACACAGCGAGACTCCATCTTAAAAAAAAAAAAGAAAGTGTATGTGAGGAACCTGGTATTGAGGTTGGAGATGTTGGGGATGGAGGTGCTTCATGTACTGAACAAAAATCATGGGATACTAATGCTGGAGGAAGAAGCATCACCCTCAGTTTCTACTAACTCAACCATGCATGAGAAGGGGACTTTGTATCTGAGAAAAGAGCCTCTTTTTAGGTCTTCAGCCTTGATCAGACCATTTCTGAATTCCTCATAGACATATAATCAGTGCTATGAGTGGTACTGATTGGATAATCTTTCTGTCATTTCCTGTGCTAGGAAGGAAAATACATGTACAGTCAACTTCCTTGAGGGTTCTTTCTTTTGCATCAGGATATCTCAAACTCCTGCCCTTACAACACCTGTAAGAGAATCATCTGGGATGCTTGCTCACTCTGCATACAGACCCTTTAGAGTCAGAATCAGAATCAGAATTCCTGGGGCTGGAACCACAAAATGAAATGACAGTTCAACAAGTTTGTCATCACTTAAGAGAGAATAGGTGAGTATTTGGATACCTATGATACAAAGTAGATTAGAGAAGAATGATTTGATTATTTTAAATGATGTGTTTTTAAAAATTTAATACATGAAAGGCTGGGTGCCGTGTCTCACGCCTGTAATCCTAGCACTTTGGGAGGCCGAGGTGGGTGAATCATTTGAGGTCAGGAGTTAAAGACTAGCCTGGCCAACATGGTGAAACCCCGTCTCTGCTAAAAATACAAAAATTAGCCAGGCGGTAGTGGTGGGCGCCTGTAATCCCAGCTACGGGGGAGGCTGAGGCAGGAGAATCGCTTAAGCCTGGGAGGTGGAGGTTTGGTGGGCTGAGACTGTGCCACTCCACTCCAGTGTGGGTGACGATTGTTTAACCGTCACCAAGATGGGTTCTGAGTCCAGATAGTAATATTAAGGACACTGTTGACTTTGTCTCAAAAAAATTAATGAATACAGAAAAGTACAAAAAGGGAGAGAAATCATCCCAAATCTCACGACCCCAAGAAATAAACCTCCTTAATATTCAGTGAACAGCATTCCTTGCTATGCACAGAGATGGCTAGAGACATGAATAGATGCTTCTGATCACACAAAATGAGATTTTAAAAACAAGAAGTAGCAAATTGAATGTAAATTTATCTGAAGAAAAAGAAATGGAAGTGAAATGGAAGGAACTGGTCAACTCAGATAAATGTAGTTTTTCCTCACCAAAAATCAGTTTCTAGAACATCTAAGAAATCAAAGGTGATGAAAAATATTAAGGTGTTTTATATATATATATAAAAGACTGTAAAGACTTTTACACATATATATATGTGTAAAAGTCACACATATATATATGTGTAAAAGTCTTTACAGTTGATTGAGCCTCTCATGAAAAATTTGCACAATCACTGCAAATAAAGTCATTGCAGAATCTTTACTCCTTTTGCTTTTTGTCAGCACTGACATTGGCCTTTGCAGTCTCTTGACTTCATTCTGCCCTTGCATTCCTTTTGCTGTTTTCTTGAGGTCGTCGTCTTCTCATGCCAGCCATGTCTTGCAAGTCTATGTTTGAGTTCATTTTTCTTTGCATAATTCAAGGAACCAGAGAGCATGCCAAAGCCCATTGTTTAACCACCACCAAAATGAGTTCTGAGTCCACATATTCATATGAAGGTAACGCACATTGTGGTCTTGTACATTTTGTTGCCTTCCCAGGATGAAGGACATTGGTGGCTATTTGTTTCCTCTGGAGTGGTTGATTGGTCATGACCTTCCTGGTCCAGATAGTTACTGTGTCATTCATCATGGTAGTTGATCCTCGGTTAGTTAGGGAGGAAAAGAAACAAGAAGTTTTATATTTAAAACCACGTTTCAATTTTAGATCTGATTGACTTAGTAAAGGGCATTAGCACGTCTACTTTCTACAATCCCTCCCATTTCCTCTGGAAACTAGTTATTTCTAGGTTGTTTTATGTTGTTAAGGTTGACCACCTTTTCTTTCTGTTCTGTAATCATAGTCCTATTTTTATATGGATTCACCTGTCATCACTAGCCTTTTGTCATGGTCATTCAATTCACAAATTGCTTATTTTTTAATTTCTTGGCCGACTAAATTTTATTATGAAGGCTTTTATTAAAAAAGCTCAGAAGTACTGTATTCTCTAAGTTCTTGAACATGTCATAGTGTCTTTTGCCTATTTTGATTGGTGGATAATTTAGCTGGCTATAAAATTCTTGGATTACACTCTGTTTCCCTTAGAAATTATAGGCACCCATCCACTGACTTATTTCATTGTGCTTTCTGTTTTTTTGAGATGTAGTCTCACCTGTCACCCAGGCTTGAGTGCAGTGGCGTGATCCCGGCTCACTGCAAGCTCTGCCTCCCGGGTTTACGCCGTTCTCCTGCCTCAGCCTCCTGAGTAGCTCGGACTATAGGCACCTGCCACCATGCCTGGCTAAGTTTTTTTTTGTATTTTTAGTAGAGACAGGGTTTCACCGTGTTAGCCAGAATGGTCTCAATCTCCTGAGCTCATGATTTGCTGGCCTTGGCCTCCCAAAGTGCTGGGATTACAGGCGTGAGTCACCGTGCCCAGCCTCATTGCACTTTCTACTAACCCCCTTACCCTGGCCTCTTCCATCTTGTCTTTGTCTCTCCCAGTAGTTTCTTCATGAAGAGGCCATGTGCTATATTCCATGAGATATTTCACACTCAAAGAAGACTTCTTTTATACTCTTTTGATGATTTGGGAATCACTGTCTTGATTTATAAGGGAGTTTATAATAAATACTGTAAAAGAGAAACACTTAATGTATTTTGAGACATTAGAGAAGGGAGGAACCACTTCTATTAATATTTGGGGTTAGCAGGGAAGGCTTAGTTAAGAGGTAACATTTGAACTAAGCCTTGAAATAAGGGAAGTATTTGGACATGCTGTAATGGGGAGGGAGTAGAAGCAAGGCATGGTGGTTAATTTTATGTATCAATTTGACTGGGTTACGGGCTGCCCAGATACTTGGCTACACTTTGTTCTGGGTGTGTCTCTGAGGGTATTCTGGATGAGGATAACATTTAATTGGTAGACTGAATAAAGCAGATTGTCCTCCCCAATGTGGGTGAGCCTCATCCAGTCATCCAACAGGTAGAGTAACAGAGAATTTGCTCTCTTTACCTGGTTATATTTAAACTGGAACATCATTCTTCTCCTGACTTTAGATGTGGACTCGAGTTGGAACTATATCATGGCTGTCCTGGGTCTCCAGCTTGCTGACTGCAGACCCCAGGACTCCTTAGCCTCCATAACCATGTGAGCCATCCCTTACAACAAATCAATCTGTCTCTCTCTATGTATATAACTCTATCTCTATCTCTGTGCTCTTTCTCTGGAGAACCTAGAGTAATACACAAGGTTATCTTAGAGAAGAGGATGACCCAAGGAAAAGCGTGGAGGCAGAAAAGTGCAATGAGAGTTTGGGAAAACTGGGGTCCTGATGGGGAGTTTGGATTTCACTCTGTGTAGCATGGAGAATCCTTGAAGATATTCAAGAGGTGAAATTGTATTTGTGGAAAAACACCAGGAGTATGTGAAAAGAAAAACACACATTCCATTTTAGCTCCACTGAAGGGGGCATCAAAAGGATGCACTGGGGACATCGGTTGGAGGGTGGTTGAGGCCATATCTGGAGGATCTTTACTTCTAGGCTGAGTCTGAAGTTATCTTTCTGGGGAGTGGGAGATCATTAAAAATCTTTGAGCTCCACTCAAGAAATGGTTTTGCTAACAATGGCAGGGTGATGGTGGTGGTGGTGGTGGTGGGGAACTGGTGGCATGAATTCTAAGTAGGTTTCTGCTGTTCTAGCTGAGAAAGGTGGGGAATGGACTTTAAGTAGAATAATACAGATCTGGGAATCAACTGCATGGAGGAGGTAGTTATGGGTGATGAGATGGCTCAGGGACAAAGTTTGGTAGAAGGAGAAAAGATATTAGGCTGGTACAAAAATAATTGCTATTTTTGCCATTAATTTTAATGGCAAAAACTGCAATTACTTTTGCACCAACCTAATAGGATGCAAACTTTAGAGTCATCTGTATCGCAGGGATTGATGAAGATCAACAAACTTTGGGAACACAGGAAAGGAGCAGAGAGGGTAATGACTTGAGGGCATAGCAGGGATAATCAAGGTATTTCTTGTTAGCATGTGGAGACTTAAGCATGATTATATGTTAAATGCCTGGCACATACATGGTGCAAAATATGAGTCAAATGATGAGTGAAGGTGGCGAGTCATAGGAGTTCCAAGGGAACGGGTGATAAAGGGAGGTCTCAAATGAGGCACAAGTGGAGAAGGTAGCTTGGGAAAAGGAGAAGGATGCTTCTCTTTATAAGATGGGAAAGGCAGAGGAAGAGGGTCAAGATAGAGTGATCTAGGGGTGAGGTGGAAGTGAGTTCAGAGAACTCAACTCTGAGTGGGCTCTGAAACCCCTAGGGATGGGTTTGGGGGGCTTTCAGATACGGAAGAGGTTTAAAGTCAATTGTTATAGCAAATATGGTTCGGAATTTATTTGTGATGCTTAAAAATATTGCTGAACAGAAGTGAAGTCTACCCTAGAGTTGGATGGTGAGATTATTATTATTATTTTTTAAATCTTTTTTATTATTATTATACTTTAAGTTCTAGGGTACATGTGCACAACGTGCAGTTTTGTTACATATGTATGCATGTGCCATGTTGGTGTGCTGCACCCATTAACTCGTCATTTACATTAGGTATATTTCCTAATGCTATCCCTCCCCTCTCCCCTCTCCCCACAATAGACCTCGGTGTGTGATGTTCCCCTTCCTGTGTCTAAGTGATCTCATTTTTCAATTCTCACCTATGAGTGAGAACATGCAGTGTTTGGTTTTCTGTTCATGTGATAGTTTGCTGAGAATGATGGTTTCCAGCTGCATCCATGTCCCTACAAAGGACATGAGCTCATCCTTTTTTATGGCTGCATAGTATTCCATGGTGTATATGTGCCACATAGAAACAAAAAATTTTGAAGCAATTTAAAAGAGAAAAAATGGTGGGAGAGTTGAAATATCACACAATAGTAATAGAGTCAAAGCTGTCAGTGTTCACAGATTGATGCTTAGGAATGATGTGTTGCTTGAGTTTTCTTTTTGTTCATACCAATTTACAACGTTTAGTATTAAATGAAATAAAACAATAATAAACACTTTTTTGTTAAACCATTTTTTTTTTCCAAGACAGAGTCTTGTTCTCTCACGCAGGCTGCAGTGCAATGATGCAACCTTGGCTCACTGCGACCTCCACCTCCCGGGTTCAAGCGATTCTCCTGCCTCAGCCTCCCAAGTAGCTGGGACTACAGGCATGTACCACCATGCCGAGCTAATTTTTTGTATTTTTGGTAGAGATGAGGTTTCTCCAGGTTGGCCAGGCTGGTCTCCAATTTCCTGGCCTCAAGTGATCTGCCCACCTCGGCTCTCAAAGTGCTGGGATTACAGACGTGAGCCACAGTGCCCGGCCAACACCAATTCTTTTCAATTTTTCACTATTGTATTTTGAGGTTCAACCCAAATTGATTATCACATCAAAACAATGAATTAAGTTTACTATTAAATAGGAAAAATAATGACAACTATAATGACCTAAATGACAGTCTGTTATGCTTTAAATATAAAGAATCAAATCAAGTAAAATATATCATTCCAGTATGTCTTTCAGCTATTATATGCCACATCAGTAAATTGATTACAGCAAAACTTCATCCACCCAGTTTATTTAAAATTATTAATTTAAATTGTATTGGTCTATATCTACTTGTGTTAGTCTATGTCTACTTTTATTTGTATATGCTCAAGTGTAATCCTATGAAAGCTACATCCTATGTGATTCAGCCTCAGAGCACCCCAGATTCAAAGAATCCCAATGCAAATACTCATTCCACTCTTTGCCCAAGGCTCTTGAAAAACTTAAAAGATACCCATAAAGAGCTTCTCTAAACTTATTTTTAAATTTCTTGGCTTCTCCTATTCACTAATATCTCAAAACTGGTGGAGTTCTCACTTTACCACCTCAGAAGACATTTCTTCCTTCTATTCATGAGTTCATCTCCAAAATCTTTCACAATCACCTCTTCTCCCATTTCCTCTGCACTTAGCCCTTTCTCCTAAAGTTCTTCAGCTAGTTTCATCCCTGACCACCACTATTCTAGACTCCTGAAGTGAATGTTGAACACATAGTCTCTCCCACTCTGAGAACATTTTTTTCCGTGATTCATTTTGATAAGGCTTGAGAGACAAGGTATGTACATTGGAGAATCAGAATTGTTTTAAAAAGGCAGAGACCAAGTTGACACTTTATTGAGGAGGGGAAGAAGAAGGCTGAGACTTATGAATCCTATCACCTAGATAAAATTATAATCTCAAAAAATAGTGTTAGAAAATGCCCATGGGAATTTTCTTTTAAAGTAAGTCCATATGAGATGGTGAGATTAGTTAGTGGAACTACCAGATCCATGTTGTGGTTCTTTCCAGTATCATTCAGCAGCCCTTGGACAGTTGCAAGGCAAGTCATCAGTGGGGTGTGGAGATTTTCCAGGTGGGTGTTGTTGAAGGCAGGGAAGAACAAGTTTAGGAGCGTATTACAAGAAGAAGGTGACTGTGAGGTCCAGGCTGAGCAGGAAGGTAGAGCAAGAAGGAAACATGAGATTGTAAAGAGAAGTTTAGAGGGATGAGGAGGCAGGATAGGTGAACAGTTGCAGGATGTAGCTAGAATGGTGATGTCAGATCTTGGGGCCAGAGAGCTTTACAGTGATGATGAAGATCAAAGAGAGGGCATTAGAATCAAGCTATAAAGAGCCACTGTTTGATGTCAGGATGTGAGGATGCTGCAGGTGGATGTCTGCGCATTGATGGTGAGAACGTGGACACCCTGGCCCTGCTGGGTCTTTGCTAAGGAGACTGCGCTCTGTTCTTGGGGCCGTTTTCATCACCTGATTAGAGCACTGGTCCCTAAATGGTGTTCTTTGGACCATCTGTATAAAATGTTCATGGGTCAAGGATAAAATGGAAAAACAGAAAATGTCACAGAAATGTGCCCGTTGATGAAAGACCACCTACTTGTCCTTTTTGGAGGATTGTTCTTTATTCTGAAATTGTGTATATTCTATTCTATTAAAAAATTTTTGTATTTGCGTATGTTTTTCTCTTTTATGAAATGCCATGGGGTAGAAATTTGTAATGTATCCAGTTGTCCTGTCTTCATGCATTGCAGTGTGGTGGGGGAGGGGATGTGGCTAGTACTGGCCAACAGGCTGGGGGCGGAAGTGCAGTGTGACACTTCTATCCTGGAGCATTTAATTCCTAGTATAGGGCTCTCTAGCATTCTTCTCCCTCTGTTCCCTGGTTGGTGATACTCGAGGTGGGACAACCCCCATTAGCCTTAGTCTTGGGGTGAGTTTGATGGGAAACAGAGCACCTCACACCTCCCTGCAGATGTAGCATGAGTGTGAAAAACAACTTCTGATGTTTGAAATTACCAAGATTAAGGAGTTGTTTGTTATTGCAGCAAAACCTAACCTATTCTGACTGATCATGGTGGAATTTCTGTGTGTGTGTGTGTTTGTGTGTGTGTGTGAGAGAGAGAAACTGGTAGCTTAAAAAAGTTCCTTCTTACCAAAAAGAAAAAAAATAGCAACCTTATGTTGGTTCTCAAATTAAAAAAATATTTTTACTGGTTTATAAAATAGAAAAATCTGAGAATCTGTAGCTTAGAGAACTACAGTGTGGGATGTCTCTAAAGACCAGGTTATTTTATCAGCTCCTCACACCACTTTATAGAAGCTTAGCCAAGACTTGGACTATTTCAGTCTTTTCCATTCCACATTCCGCGGACTCTTGAAGAGACACTGATAAAACGGTGCAGCCTTGAACCACCCTAACTCAATCCCCCTTTTACTGCAGAATGAGCTTGTTGCTACAGTGATACTTGACCCCCTTAGATATATTCTGTACTAATTATATTAAAACATGACCAATGGTTTTGCTTTGTTGTCTCCCAAATTAAACACCTTAATCATGCGAACACAGAGAATTGGATTTAGTGTGACTGATTCCCAACTGTCAGGAAGAACATAATTAGATAATATTTTTCTCCAGTTCAAATAAAAGAAAATTGACAATAAAATGCTGATCAATATGTGTAGCTCAGGAGGTAGAGCCTGCTTTGAGATGCAGAAGTATTTGTTTTGTTTTTTTTTTTTTTTTCTTTAGATCTATATTCTTGAGTAAAGAAAAAATCCATCTCTCTTTCCTAGAGGGGGAAGACTTTCAGAGCTGGGCTTGGCAACAGCCTGACTATCAGAGGCTGAATTAAACAAATAGGTACCTCCCTGGAGTGAATGGTGCATTTCTCCTGTTGGGGGGACCGTGCTTTTATGGTGGACTTTGCTTTCTGTCTTGGTCTCTGGATGTGTGTATCTGTGGGTGGATGTCTGCATGTAAATGGCAGTGTATACCTGTGTGGGTGTGTACAAAATTCCCATGTGAATCTCAGCTTTGTGGGGATCTTGGGGTCTTGAGCCCAGCAGATGCCATTTGAAGAAAAAGCACTTGACTATGAGACAGAAAGAATGGAAACCACATCCTAGCTCTAAAGGTACCAGGCTGATTAAAAAAACAAAACAAAACTGGATTTTCTTTGTTTTGGACTCTACCTGCCTCCAAATGACATTTCTGTTTCCTATGAAATGATTAGAATGAAAGAGATCCTGAGCACGAAGGAGCAGATACTGTGTGATTCTGTGTATGTCAGGGTTTCAGCTGCGACACTGCTGACATTTTGGCTCAGCAATTTCTCTATTGTATGTGTGTGGGCTCCCTGTACATTCTAGGATGTTGAGTGGCATCTCTGGACTCACTGAATGCAGTAACACAACTTCTCTCAAGTAGAGACAACCCCCTGTGTCTCTGGATATTGCCTGATGTCCCCAGGGGGCAAAATAGCCCACATATGAGAACTACTGCTTTCATAAAGTACAATGTTAGGTGGAATTGGTGGAGGCTGTTGGTTGTCAGGGATGGAGACCCCAGAGATGGAAGAGACCCCAGGAATATTCTGGAAGGGGCTGTAATGTTCTTTTTCTTGAATTGGGTGTTGGTAATATGGAGATGTTCAGTTTTTATTTTTGAGGCAGGATCTTGCTCTGTCACCCAGGCTAGAGCACAGTGGCACCATCATGGCTCACTGCAGCCTCTGCTTCCTGGGCTTAAGCAGTCCTCCCACCTCAGCCTCCTGAGTAGCTGGGACTACAGGCATGTGCCACCACTATTGCCTAATTTTTTATTTACTTATTTTTTGTAGAGATGGGGATCTCACTATGTGCCCAGGCTGGTCTTGAGCTCCTGGGCTCAAGCAATCTGCTCACCTTGGCCTCCCAGAGTGCTGCGATGACAGGCATGAGCCACTGTGCCTGGCCAGTATGTTCAGTTTGTAAGAAAATTACTGTGTTGACCTCTTATATGTGCACATTTCTTTTTTTTTTTTTTTGAAACGGAATCTCGCTGTGTCACCCAGGCTGCAGTGCAGTGGTGCAGTCTCGCTCACTGCAAGCTCTGCCTCCCAGGTTCACACCATTCTCCTGCCTTAGCCTCCCGAGTAGCTGGGACTACAGGCACCCGCCACCACGCCCGACTATTTTTTTTTTTTTTGTATGTTCAGTAGAGATGGGGTATCACTGTGTTAGCAAGGATGGTCTCGATCTCCTGACCTCGTGATCAGCCTGCCTGAGCCTCCCAAAGTGCTAGGATTATAGGCATGAGCCACCACGCCCGGCCTATGTGCACATTTCTTTAAGTAATAATTCAGTAAAGCATTTAGAAAACTTTGTCATAAGAGGAGTGATTTGTAGAATGACTGGCATGAAAGCTGATCACCTTAATTTGAACTACTCTGAAATGAGCACCAGGGGCCACCAAGACAAGCCATTCAAGGTGTCATAACCAAGGATAGGAGTGTGTTGTGTACATCTCTGCATAAAGGATTTGCTGGTTACATAGAAGAATGAAGCCTCCTTCTGAGGACAGAGGCAGCAAAGCAAGTGGAAACCCAAAGCACTGAGCTTTCTAAATGGACTTTGCTAAAATCTTGTGGATGACTCATGCTCTTAACATACACCTGTGTACATATTGTCCACATAAACATTAATTCTGTAGCAAGGCCCACACATAAGGGTTTTTTTTTTTTTTTTTGAGACAGTTTTGCTTTATTGCCCAGGCTAGTGTGCAGTAGCATAATCTTGGCTCACTGCAACCTCTACCTCCTGGGTTCAGGCAATGCTTGTGCCTCAGCCCCCCGAGTAACTGGGACTACAGGTGCACACCACCACGCCTGGCTCATTTTTGTGTTTTTGTAGAGATGCAGTTTCACCATGTTGGCCAGGCTGGTCTCAAACTCCTGGCCTTAAGTGATCCGCCCACCTCAGCCTCCTAACGTGTTGGGATTACAGGTGTGAGTCACTGCACCTGGGCCCACACATAAGGTTTGAGTTGAGATAGAGAAACTCTGGCAAGACTGAGGAATTTGGCCACAGTCTCTGGGAAATATCCACAATTTCTGGAATCTTCTCTACTGCCAGAGTTCCCACTTTCTGTCTCTCTCCTGTTTATTCAACGAACTTGTATGGAACCACAGTGTGCCTAGAACTTGCCAGGTGTGGAGGATAAAAAGATGACTGAGGTCGGGCATGGTGGCTCATGCCTGTAATCCCAGCATTTTGGGAGGCCAAAGCAGGTAGATCATTTGAGGTCAGGAGTTTGAGAACAGCCTGGCCAACATGATGAAACGTCTCTACTAAAAATACAAAACTTAGCTGGGCATGGTGGCATGCACATGTAGTCCCAGCTACTTGGGAAGCTGAGGCAGGAGAATCGCTTGAACCCAGGAGGGTTCGAGGAGATTTTGCAGTGAGCTGAGATCATGCCACTGCATTCTAGCCTGGGAGACAGAGCAAGATTCCATCTCAAAAAAAAAAAAAAAAAAAAAAAAAAAAAAAAGATGACTGAGATACAGACTCCATCAGAGTTGACTCTAACACAAATTAGGTAAGAGCCCAAGGTCTGACTGGGCAAGCACCTTGATCGGCCTCATCCTGTAGCCTCTACTAGAATGAAGAACACTTTTTTCTTTACCTGTGAAAATGTACTGTGCTGCGTACCTACAAGTGCAATTTGTGTTAATTCTGCAAAATTTGCCATATCACTATGCCTGTATTCTTAACATTTTTCTTTTGAGAGATTTTTCAGCAAATCATCTTTGTACTATGTGCAACTGGAAATTTACTTAGAGTCAACAAAAAGTACAGGAAGGTCAGTTCTTAGTCAAGAGTTAGGTTTTCAAAGACAGTGGAGAAAGTAAAAAATCTAGTATAGTCAAGATTATACTTGCAAATCCCCCCATCATTCATAAAGTTTAGCAGTCAGTCTTACTGTGCCTCACCAGGTTCAATCTGCACTTCTTCCCCCACTATTGGAGCAGAGGGTGATTTTTTTATGAGCAACTGATGAAGTCATTTAGAGGGTGTTTGCAGTAGGAACCATGTGCACTAGAGAGCAATCAGTGTACCTTCATGGCAGCATTTCTGCCTCTCTCCCTCTTTGTTCTTGCCAAGTACCCATAGTTCATTTTCCATAGATTAAAAGAGCCCGAGTTGGGCCTATACCTAGGAGTACAATTGCTGGGTTGTTGGGTAACTCTACGTAGAATTGTTTGGGAAGCTGTCAAACTGTTTCTCACAGTGGCTATGCCATTTTAATTCCCACCAGCAGTGTATGAAAGTTCTAGTTTCTCTACATCCTCACCAACATTTGTTATTTTCTGTAATTTTTTTTTTTTTTTTTTTTGAGACAAAGTCTTGATCTGTCACCCAGGCTGGAGTGCAGTGGCACAATCTCGGCTCACTGCAATCTCTGCCTCCCAGATTCAAGTGACTCTCCTGCCTCAGCTTCCTGAGTAGCTGGGATTATAGGCACCTGCTACCATGCCTGGCTAATTTTTTTATTTTTATTTTTACAAGAGACAAGGTTTCACCATGTTGGCCAGGCTGGTCTCAAACACCTGGCCTCAGGTGATCCACCCGCCTCGGCCTCCCAAAGTGCTGGGATTACAGGTGTGAGCCACCGCGTCAGGCCAGTGTTCTGTATCTTCGATTCTAGCCATCCTTATGGGTATGAAGTGGTATCTCATTGTGGTTTTGATTTGTGTTTCCCTGATGATGAATTTCATCGAGCATCTTTTCATGTGCTTATTGGCCACTTGTATGTATTCCTTGGAGATGTGCCATATTTTCATATTCAAAAATGAAAGCACAGGTCCACACAAAACTTACACATGAATAATTCAGTAGCATCACTCCTAATAACCCAAAGAGGGAATTAATCCAAATGCCCATCACCAGATGAAGAGATACACCGAATGTTGTCTACCCACACAGTGGAATATTATTTGATTACAAAAAGGAGCAAAGTACTCACTTATGCTACAGTGTGGATGAACCTTCAAAACAGATGAAAGATCACATTCTACATGATTTCATTCAGATGGAAATCTATAGAAATACGAAGTGGGTTAGTGGTTGCTTCTGGCTGGTAGGGGCATGGGAGGATAGGGGGTGTTAGCCAAAGGGTATGAGGTTCCTTTTTGAGGTCATGAAATGTTCTAAAATTGACTGGTAATGTTTGCGTGTATCTCTGAATATATTAAAAACAATTGAAATGTAAAAAACGCAAAGAAAAAAACAGCCCAAGTTGCAGTTTTATTCAACACTTGATGGGCTTTAAAAATAGATTCCAGGCTGGGCTTGGTGGCTCACACCTGAAATCCCAGTGCTTTGGGAGGCTACGGTGGGAGGATTGCTTGAGGCCTGGAGTTCCAGGCCAGCCTTGGCAACATGGCAAGACCCTGTCTCTACCAAAAAAAAAAAAGGAAAAATAAGTAGCATCTGGGTGCAGTGGCTCACGCCTGTAATCCCAGCACTTTGGGAGGCTGAGGTGGGCAGATCACCTGAGGTTAGGAGTTGAAGATCAACCTGGCCAACATGGTGAAACCCTGCCTCTACCAAAAATATAAATTTTAGCCTTTCGGTACTCTGAGCAGCACCATGGCGGTTGTTAAGAACAAATGCTTTATGAAAGGTGGCAAAAAGGGAGTTAAGAAGAAAGTAGTTGATCCATTTTCTAAGAAAGATCAGTATGATGTGAAAGCACTTCCTATGTTCAGTATAAGAAGTATTGGAAAGATGCTAGTCACCAGGACCCAAGGAACCCAAATTGCATCTAATCGTCTCAAGGGTCTTGTGTTTGAAGTGAGTCTTGCTGATTTGCAGAGTGATGAAGTTGCATTTAGAAAATTCAGGCTGATTACTGAAGATGTTCAGGGCAAAAACTGCCTGACTCACTTCTATGGCATGGGTCTTACCTGTGACAAAATATGTTCCATGGTTGAAAAATGTTCAGCAATGATTGAAGCTCATGTTGATGTCAGGATTACCGATGGTTACTTCTTTCGTCTGTTCTGTGTTGGTTTTACTAAAAAACACAACAATCAGATACGGAAGACCTCTTACGCTCAGCACCAACAGTCTGCCAAATCCAGAAGAAGATGATGGAAATCATGACCTGAGAGGTGCAGACAAATGACTTGAAAGAAGTGATCAGTAAATTGATTCCAGACAAGATTGGAAAAGATGTAGAAAAGGCTTGCCAATTTTTCCTCTCCATGATGTCTTCATTAGAAAAGTAAAGATGCTGGAGAACCCTGTGTTTGGATTGGGAAAAGGCATGGAGCTTTGTGGTGAAGGTAGTAGTTCTGGAAAACCCACTAGGGATGAGACACGTGCTAAAGTTGAATGAGCTGATGGATATGGACCACAAGTCCAAGAATCTGTTTAAAGTTCAGACTTATAATAGTGGCAAATAAAAAGTCCTATTTGTGAAAAACAAACAATAAACAACAATGTAAAAAAGCAAAATTTGCCTGGTGTGGTGGTGTATGCCTGTAATCCTAGCTACTCAGGAGACTGAGGCACGAGAATCACTTGAACCTGGGAGACAGAGGTTGCAGTGAGGCAAGACTGCACCACTGCACTCCAGCCTGGGCAACAGAGTGAGACTGTGTCTCAAAAAATAGAAAAAAAAAGTATCCAGGCTTGGTGGTATGCACCTGTAGTCTCAGCTACTCCGAAGGCTGAGGTGGGAGCATGGCTTGAGGCCAGGAGTAGTTTGAGGCTGCAGTGAACTATGGTTGTGTCACTCCAGCCTGGACTGCAGAGCAAGACCCTTTCTCTTATACATACACACACACATACATACATACATACATACCCAGGCTCTACCTCCGGTGATTCTGACTAGTAGGGCTGGGTATCCCCCAGAGATCTTGCTGTTCAGCCTGGTCTGGGACTTTTCTTTGGGAACTGAGATACTGGCTGTGAGCCTTCTGTCCTGAGAAGTAGAGATCATGGTGACGCAGGTTCAAGCCTAAGGAGAACTGACTGTGCGTTAGGTATTATGCTGAACATCATTTCTTACTCTCACAGCAACGTCCTTAGAAGGTCGATGATATGTCCCTGCTCTACAGATGAGGAACTAATCTTTCAGAGGAGTTTAGCTTGTTCAAAACTTATTCTTCCTGTTGGAAACTTTGTACCCTTTGACCAATATCTCCTATCCCCTACCTTTCCTCCACCCCAGACCCGGATAACCACTGTCCTACTCTCTATTTCTGTGAGTTCAACTTCTTTAGATTCCACATATAAGTAAAATCATGCAGTATTTGTTTTTCTGTGCCTGACTTATTTCCCTTAACACAATGTCTTTCAGGTTCATCCATGTTGTTGAAAATGACAGGATTTCATTCTTTTTAAGGGTTAATAGTATTCCATTGTGTTTACATAGTACATTTTCTTTATCCTTTCATCCACTGATGGACACTTAGGTTGATTCTATATCTTGGATATTGTGAATAGTGTTGCAGTAGGAATGTAGAGATCCCTTTGACATACTGACTTTAATTTGTTTTACTCTATACCTAGAAGTTGGCTTGCTGGATTATATGCTTTGAAATCTATAGCACAGCAGGGTGATTATAGTCAATAATAATGTATCTTTCAAAATAACTAAGAGGGTACATTTCAAATGTCTCATCATAAAAATTGTCAGTAAATTAGGTGATGGACATGTTAATTAGCTTGATCTAATCATTCTACATTGTCTACACATAGGAAAACATCACATAAGTGTGTACAATTATGATTTGTCAATTAAAATAACATTAGTTAACAAAATAAGTAAGTTGTTCAAAGCCGCAGCTGGGATTGATGGAGCTGGGACATGCGCTGAGGCTGTTGCTTTCAGGTCCACGGAGTCTATGGTCCACGAATGTTGAAGCCCTACCTGAGATGTCTACTGAGATAGGTGTAGGAATTCAATGTCTCAGAATCGTCTCATCCTCCAGGGCCCACAAGTCCATGACTCCTGCCTCTACCCCTGACCCTACTGACCTGAAATGTGGCCCCTGCTTTCATTTCTGGGAGCATACACCACTTACACCAAGCATTGATGGGTTTTGTTGACTTCATTTGAGATGTGGGGCCATGGAGAGGGTCCCATGATCCTTGCTTGGTGTTGGCCAACTCATTGACTTCTCTCCTTTGACTTCACCCTTCCCTTTTCTACTCACCTCCTCTGTCATGGATTGCTTTGGGAATTCTGAGCCCTGGTCCCTTTATTTTGCAGATAACCTTCACTCTTCTCTGTAACTAATCCCAAAAGTATGTAGTTGAGCTGACTGCAAGGTGCTTGACATGCAAGAGACTCCACAAATGGGATTCAGCCTCTGGAAAGTGGTGGTAGTTTCAGATTTATGTGGATGTTACTTTGTTTTCCCCTATAAAATATATTATTTAAACTATCAAACTCTTGGCTCCTGGATGCAGTCCTTTGCTGGTGGCAGTGGGCTGGGTACTGCTACCAGGGAGAAATGTTGCATACTTGAGAAAGAGAAACTGGTTCTCTTTAAGAGGCAGAGAGTGGTTTCCAGTGCCAGTTTGTTTGGAGGCAAAATGGCTGCTGTATTAAAATTGCCCAAACTTGGGCTGGTGCCTTGTGTGTTTAGAGCTCAAAGCCACGATTGCTTTCATTTTTTTTTTCTTTGGTGTTAGGTTTTCCTCCTCCCAGGTCCCCTACTAGACCCTCTCAGCCCACCCCAAAGAGAGGCCAGAATTGGACTTCCAAAGATCTCAGATGCCCTTGCATCATCTCCCTGAAGAAGGAAGGTGAAGCTTTGGTGTCTGAAGAGAATTTGGCTGGACAATCTCCAAAGTTTGGAACGATGGGAAGAAGCTGCCATCTGTGTTTAAGGTGAGAAGCGGGGGAGTGGCTGGATCTCAGAGGAAGGCAAGTTTAAGAGAAGGTTTTTGTGAGTTCCTTTGCCTAGTGGAGACCTGTTATAGTGAGGGTCCCTGGGGCTGAGCATGTGGGTCAGTGGAATGAGGCCGTGACAAGGGTCTTCTTATAGCAGATGGCCCAAAAAAGGTTGATGGATCATGAACAGCTGGAAGAATGGAGAGTTCGGGAGACGTAGTTCCTACCTGGCTTTCCAACAGTGCGTAAGCCCAGAAGTCTTACATAAGCCTGTGGAGAAGGGAAAGGAACACTGGTAACGACAAGATTGAATTCTCCACCTGCCAGGCATCTAGGGACTCAGAGCAGATTTAACTGAAGTTACAGAAATAGGAATGTGACATTTCCTACATCCGGGTGTGCTGAAGCAAAATGTATTCCCTCTCTGGTTTGTGGGGAAGGAGAATGCTAACAGACAAGACTCCAGGTTTTCGTTCTTAAACCTGGTGCCTAGAAATACAGTTTCTACTGGATGTAGACAAAAGCTCCATATAGACATATCCATCACTGCATCTCTGATGCCTTGTGTTCTCCCTAATTTTCCTTGTAACCTGCAGAGGAAGAAAGTTCCAGCATCACTTTTGGCCTCCCAAGAGTGAGTTAGGTGACCAGGTGGGGTTGCTCATGCCTGTAATCTCAGCCCTTTGGGAGGCCGAGGTGTGCAGATCACTTGAGGCCAGGAATTGGGGACCAGCTTGGCCAACACGGTGAAACTGTGTCTCTACTAAAAATGTAAAAATTAGCCAGGCGTGGTTGTGGGCGCCTGTAGTCCCAGCTACTCTGGAGGCTGAGGCACGAGAATCGCTTGAACCCAGGGGGCGGAGGTTGCAGTGAACCCAGATTGCGCCACTGCACTCTAGCCTGGGTGATAGAGTGAGACTCGGTCTCAAAACAAAACAAAACAAAACAAAACAAAACAAAACAAAACAAAAACAGAGAAGAGTGAGTTAGGATGAAAACTTCCAAGTCTCTCTTTCATATGTCTCCTCCCTCGTGAGCAGAGGAGTTGACTTTATTGGCAAGACTGAGGAAAAGGTGACTGTATTTCTGCCATGTTCACTTATTAGTGGATGGGTTATTTTGCCTAGACTATGACCACAGGGGCCACCTCTAAATCCCTTGCATAGGCACCAGGCTTTTTTAGGGCAAG
Organism: Rhinopithecus roxellana; assembly: GCF_007565055.1. Taxonomy (NCBI): domain Eukaryota; kingdom Metazoa; phylum Chordata; class Mammalia; order Primates; family Cercopithecidae; genus Rhinopithecus; species Rhinopithecus roxellana. The sequence goes on along the minus strand of NC_044568.1, from coordinate 5,379,241 downwards.
CAGGACAGGTAAGATCTGCCTCTGGCAGAGCCAGCCAGGTCTACTTACCCCTGCTTCCCTTTCTGCCCGTGACTGAATGGGCATGTCAGGGTCTAGTAGGGGACCTGGGAGGAGGAAGCCTCATTACCTTCTATTCTGCAGCAATTGATGGCCACCCAACTTGAACAGTGGGGGCTTATCACCTCATGTACTAAGACTGGAGATAGCTAGGTTGGCTAAATTAGTAGCTTGAGATGTTAGATTTTTCATTTGAGGTTTCTGTGCTGCTATTGCCTTCTGCTCTTGGTCACAGAGGCCGCCACAATCCACATGTCAAGTCCTCGTGTGACAGCATCCAAAGACAGCACGGAAGAGGTACAGTGTATTCTTGCATGTTTCTTAAAAAATTTTTTGATAGAGAATAATTGTACACATTTATGGGGTCCATGTGAGATGTTGGTACATGCATACGATGTGTAATGATCAAATCAGAGTCTTTAGGATATTAATCACCTCAAACATTGACCATTTGTTTGTGTTGGGAATATTTCAAATCTTACTGCTATTTAGAAATATATAATAAATTCATTTATGAGGATACAAAATCAATGTACACAAATCAGTAGCAGTGCTATACACCAACAGTGACCGGGCTGAGAATCAAACCCTTTTGTAATAACTGTAAAAATAAAATACTTAGGAATATACCTAACCAAGGAGGTGAAAGACCCCTACAAGGAAAACTACAAAACACTGCTGAAAGAAATCATAGATGATACAAACAAATGGAAACACATTCCGTGCTCATGGATGGGTAGAGTCAATATTGTGAAAATGACCACACTGCCAAAAGCAGTCTACATATTCAATGCAATTCCTATCAAAATACCATCATACTTCTTTATAGAACTAGAAAAAACAATGCTAAAATTCATTTGGAACCAACAAAGAGTCTACATAGACAAAGCAAAACTAAGCAAAAAGAACAAATCTGGAGGTATCACATTACCCAACTTTGAACTATATTACAAGGTTATAGTAATCAAAACAGCATGGTGGTGGTATGAAAATAGGCACATGACCAATGGAACAGAGTAAAGAACCCAGAAAGAGGGCCAAATACTTACACCCAACTGATCTTTGACAAAGCAAACAAAAATAAAGTGGGGAAAGTACACCCTATACAACAAATAGTGCTGGGATAATTGGCAAGTCACATGTAAAAGAATAAAACTGGATCCCCATCTCTCACCTTATACAAAAATCAACACAAGATGGATCAAAGACTTAAATCTAAGACCTGAAACCATAAAAATTCTAGAAGATAACATTGAAAAACGCTTCTAGACATTGGCTTAGGCAAACAGTTCATGACCAAGAACCCACAAGCAAATGCAAGGAAAACAACAATAAATAGATGGGACTTAATTAAACTAAAAGCCTCCTGTACAGCAAAGGAAATAATCAGCAGAGTAAACAGATCACCCACAGAATGGGAGAAAATTTTCACAAACTGCATCTGACAAGGGACTAATATCCAGAATCTACAGGGAACTCAAATCAGCAAGAAAAAAACAGTCCCATCAAAAAGTGTGCCAAGGAGATGAATAGACAGTTCTCAAAAGAAGGTATACAAATGGCCAACAGACATAGAAAAATGCTCAACATCACTAATTATCAGGGAAATGCAAATCAAAACCGCAGTGCGATACCACGTGTGAAATATACAAAAATAGATGTTGGCATGGACGTGGTGAAAAGGGAACCCTTTTACACTGATGGTGGGAATATAAGTTAGTACCATCACTATGGAAAGCAACATAGACATTCCTTAAAAGAAGTAAAAGTAGATCTACCATTTGATCCGGCAATCCCGCTACTAGGTATCTACCCAGAGGAAAGGAAGTCATTATATGAAAAAGACACTTTGGCACACATGTTTACAGCAGCAAAATTCGCATTTGCAAAAATATAGAACTAGCCCAGATGCCCATCAATCAATTAGTAGATAAAGAAAATGTGTTATATATATACACCATAGAATACTACTTAGCCTTAAAAAGGAATGAAATAATGGCATTCACAGCAACCTGGATGGAGTTGGAGACCTTTACTCTAAATGAAGTAACTCAGGAATCAAAACCAAACATCACATATTCTCACTCATAAGTGGGAGCTAAGCTATGATATATGCAAAGGCAAAAGAATGAAACAGTGGACTTTGGGGGCTCAGGGGGAAGAGGGGAGGGGGTGAAAGATAAAAGACTATATGTTGGGTAAACTGCTCTGGTGATGGGTGTGCCAAAATTTCAGAGATCACCGCTGAAGAATGTACCCATGTAACCAAATACCACCTGTTCCCTAAAAACTATTGAAATAAAAAAAAGAAATATACAATAAATTGTTATAGTCACTTTCTGTGATATTGAACACTAGATCTTATTCCTTCTATTATATATTTTTATACCCATTAATCAACCTCTTTTCGAACCCCTCCTCTTCCCAGCCTATGGTAGCTATCATTCTACTCTTTATCTCCATGATATCAATTTTGTATAGCTCCAGGGCACACAAGTCCATAACTGCGGTCTCTATCCCAGACCCTACTGACCTGAAACATGGCCCCCACTTTGATTTCCAGGAGCATAAACCGCTCATATAAGTGAGAACATACAGTATTTTTCTTTCTGTGCATGGCCTAGTTCACCTAACATTATGACCACTGGTTGCATCCATTTAGCTGAAAATGGCAGGATTTCATTCTTTTTTATGGCTGAATACTATTGTATTGTGCATATATTCCCATTTTCTTTATCCATTGATTGACACTTAGATTGATTCCATGTCTTGGCTATTGTAAATAGTGCTGCAGTAAATATGGGGGTACAGGTATCCCGTTGATACACTAATATCCTAGTTTTTGGATATATACCCAGGAGTGGGATTGCTAGATAATATGGTAGATCTGTTCTTAGTTTTTTGAGAAATCTCTGTACTTTTTTGTCATAATGACTGTACTAATTTACATTCCCACCAATGATATACAAGAATTTTCTTTTCTTCACATACTTTCCAGCATTTGTTGTGCTTTGTCTTTTTAATAATAGCCATTCTAACAAGTGTGAAATGATATCTCATTGTGGTTTTGATTTGCATTTCCATGATGATTAGTGATGTAGAATATTTTTTTCATAAACTTGGTGATTTGTATATCTTCTTTTGAGAAATGTCTGTGTATTTTTTTTTTGATAGTTTCTTTTACTCTGCAGAAGCTCTTTCATTTAATTAGATCCCATTTGTCAATTTTTGCTTTTGTTGCAATTTCTCTTGGTATCTTTACCATGAAGTCTTTGCCCGTGACTATGTCCGGGATGGTATTGCCTAGGTTGTCTTCCAGTGTTTTTATAGTTATGGGTTTTACATTTAAGTCTTTAAGCCATTTGAGTTAATTTTTGTATATGGTGTAAGGGAGGGGTGTTGTGTTTTCACTCTGTTGATTGTTTCCTTTGATATGCAGAAAGTTTTTAGTTTACTATAATCCCATTTGTCTGTTTTTGTTGCTTGTACTTTTTAAGTGTTAGCCATACAATCTTTGTTCTCAAGCGTTTCTCCTGTGTTTACTTCTAGTAGTTTTGTAGTTGTGGTTATTACATTTAAGTCTTTAATCGATTTTGAGTTTATTTTTGTATGTGATGAGAGATAAGGGTCTAGTTTTATTCTTCTGTGTTTGGATATCTAGTTTTCCTGGCACCATTTAATGAAGAGGGTGTCCTTTATTGAATGTATATTCTTGACACCTTTGTTGAAAATCAGCTGTAAATATGTGGATTCATTTCTGGATGTTTTAGTCTGTTTCCTTTGTTTTCGTGTCTCTTCCAATACCAGTACGTGCTGTTTTGGTTACTATAGCTTTGCAGTATATTTAAAATCAGGTAGTGTGAGGCTTCTAGCTTTGTTTTTTTTTTACTCAGTATTACTTTGGCTATTTGGCGTCTTCTGAGGTTCCATATGAATTTTAGAGTTTTTTAATTCGTGTTTCTATGAAGAATATAATTGATAGGGATTATACTGAATCTCTAGATTGCTTGGGGTAGTATGGTCATTTTAGCAATATTAGTTATTCCAACCCATGAGCATGAGATACCTTTCCATTTCTTTGTGTCGTTTTCATTTTATTTTATCAGTGTTTTGTGGTTTTCACTGTAGAGGTTTTTTTTTTTTTTTCCATCCTTGGTTAAGTTTATTCCTAGGTATTTTATTTTTGTAGCTATTGTAAATAGAATTGCTTCCTTGATTTCTTTTTTAGCTTGTTTGTTACTGGTATATAGAAACATTACTGATTTTTGTATGTTGATTTTGTGTCCTGAAGCCTTACTAAATTGTACATCTTTTTTTTTTTTTTTTTTTTTTTTTTTTTTTTTTTTTTTGAAATAGAGTCTTGCTCTGTTGCCCAGGCTGGAGTGCAGTGGTGCAATCTTGGCTCACTGCAACCTCTGCCTCTCAGGTTCAAGCGATTCTTCTGCTTCAGCTTCCCAGGTAGCTGGGATTACAGGCACCTACCACCATGCCTGGCTATTTGTTGTATTTTTAGTAGAGACAGGGTTTCACCATGTTGGCCAGGCTGGTCTCAAACTCCCAACCTCAGGTGATCTGCCCACCTTGGCCTCCCAAAGGACTGGGATTATAGGAGTGAGCCACCATGCCCAGCCTACATTTATCCATTTTAAGAGATTTTTGGTGGCATCTTTAGGTTTTTCTGTATGCAAGTATAAGATTATGTCATCTGCATAGTGAGATAATTTGACTTCCTCTTTTCCAGTTTGGATGCTTTTTATTTCTTTCTCTTGTCTGATCGCTCTGGCTTGGATGTTCCATACTGTATTGAATTAGAGTGGTGAAGGTGGCCATCCTTGTCTTGTTCCAGTTCTTAGAGGAAGGGCTTTTCAATTTTTCCCAGTGAGTATGATGTTAGCTGTAGATTTTTCATATATGCTTTTTCTTATGTTGAAGTGTTCCTTCTATGCCTAATTTGTTGAGAGCTTGCATCATGAAGGAATGGTAAGTTTTAATGAGTGATTCTTCTGCATCCGCTGAGATGATCAGATAGTTTTTGCCCTTCATCTTGTTGATGTGGTGTATCACATGTATTGATTTGTGTATGTTGAGCCATCTTTGCATTCTTGGTATAAATCCCACCTGATCATGGTATATTATCTTTTTCATTCATCATTAGATTCGGCTTGGTAGTATTATGCTGAGAATTTTTCCATCTGTGTTTATTAGCAATATTGGCCTGTAGATTTCTCTTTTTGTTGTGTCCTTGTCTTGATTGGATATCAGGGTAGTGCTGGTCTTATACAATGAATTAGGAAGAATTCCCTCCTCTTCAATTTTTGGGAATAGTTTGAGAAGAATTGGTGTTTGTTTTTCTTTATAAATTGGGTCAAAATCAGCATAAAATCCTGGTCTAGGGCTTTTCTCTTTTGGGAGACTTTTTGTTACTGATTCAAACCTGCTGTTCATTTTGGGTCAGTTCAGATTTTCTATTTCTTCCTAGTTCAGTCTTGGTAGGCTGTATATGTCTGGGAATTTATCCCTTTCCTCTAGGTTTTCCAATTTGTTACCATATGGTTGTTCATAATAGCCTTTAGAATGATCCTTTTTATTTCTTTGCTAACAGTTGTAATGTCTCCTTTTTCATTTCTGATTGTTTTTATTTGGGTCTCCTTTCTTTTTTTTTTTTGGTTAGCCTCACTAGTGGTTTATCAATTTTGTTTAACTTTTCAAAAACACAACTTTCATTTTGCTGATTCTTTTCATTTCTTTTTTGCCTCTATTTCATTTGGTTCTGCTGTGATACTTATTATTTTTTCTTTCTACTAATTGTGTGTTTGGTTTGTTCTTCCTTTTTGAGTTCAGTGAGGTACATCATTAGGTTGTTTATTTGAAATCTTTCTACTTTTTTGATGTAGGCGTTTATTGCTATAAACTTCCCTCCTAGTACTGCTTTTGCTGTATCCCACAGGTTTTGCATGATGTGTTTCCATTTTCTGTTTAAACAAATTTTTTGATTTCCATCTTAATTTCTTCATTGACCCAATGGTCATTCAATAGCATGTTTAATGTCATGTATTTGTACAGTTTTCACATTTCTTCTTGTTATTGATTTCAAGTTGTGGTCTGAGAAGATACTTGATATGATTTTAATTTTTAAAATTTTTTTGAGCCTGGTTTTGTGTCCTAACATATGGTCTATCCTGGAGAATGCTCCATGTATTGATGAGATGACTGTGTATTCTGCTGCTGCTGGATGAAATATTGTGAAAATATCTGTTAGGTCCATTTGGTCTAAAGTGCAACTTAAATCTAATGTTTCTTAGTTGAAGTTCTCAGCTATCATTGTATTGGACTCTATCTCTCCCTCTAGATTTAATAATATTTGTTGTGTGTGTCTGGATGCTCTTGTGTTGGTTGCATGTGTATTTAGAATTGTTATATTTTGTTGCTGAATTGATTCCTTTATTACCATATAATGACCTTCTTTGTCCTTTTTACAGTTTTTGACTTAAAGTCTGCTGTCTGCTTTATCTGATGTAAGTTTAGCTACTCCTGATTACTTTTGATTTCCGTTTGTGTGGTATATCTTTTTCAATCCCTTCACTTTCAGTCTGTGTGTGTCTTTATAAGTGAAGTGCATTTCTTGTAGACGTTGTTGGCTCATTTTTTATCCATTAAACCTGTCTCTATCTTTTAGGTAGGTAATTTAACCCATATTCAAAGTTATGATTTATAGGTGAGGTCTTATTCCTGTCATTTTGTTCATTGTTTTCTGGTTATTTTGTATATCCACCAGTCAGATCTCATCTTGAATTCCCATGTGTTGTGGGAGGGACCCAGTGGGAAGTAGTTGAATCATGGGTGCAGGTCTTTCCCATGCTATTCTTTTGATAGTGAATAAGTCTCATGAGTTCTGATGGTTTTAAAAAGAGGAGTTTCCCTGCACAAGCTCTCTCTTTGCCTGCTGCCATCCGTGTAAGATGTGACTTGCTTCTCCTTGACTTCCGCAAAGATTTTGAAGCCTCTCCGGCAATGTGGAACTGTAAGTCCATTAAACTTCTCTCTTTAGTAAATTTCCCAGTCTTGTGTATGTCTTTATCAGCTCTGTGAAGATGGACTAATACAGTAAATTGGTACCAGAAGTGGGGTGTTGCTAAAAGATACCTGAATATGTGGAAGTGACTTTAGAACTGGAAAACAGGCAGAGGTTGCAACAGTTTGGAGGGCTCAAAAGGAGACAGGAAAATGTGGGAAAATTTGGAAGGGACTTCCTAGAGAATTGCCCAAAATGCTGATAGTTGTATGGGCAATAAAGTCTAGGCTGAGGTTGTCTCAGATGGAAATGAGGAACTTGTTGGGAACTGGAGCAAAGGTGACTCCTGTTATGTTTTAGGAAAGAGACTGGTGGAGTTTTGCCCCTGCTGTAGAGATTTGTAAAATTTTGAACTTGAGAGAGATGATTTAGGGTATCTGGTAGAAGAAATTTCTAAGCAGCAAAGCATTCAAGAGATGACTTGGGTGCTGTTAAAGGCACTGAGTTTTATAAGGGAAGCAGAGCATAAAAGTTTGGAAAATTTGCAGCCTGACAATGCAATAGAAAAGAAAATCCCATTGTCTCAGGAAAAATTCAATCTGGCGGCAGAAGTTTGTATAAGTAACGAGGAGCCAAATGTGAATTCCCAAGACAATGGGGAAAATGTCTTCAGGGCATGTCACAGGTCTTCATGGCAGCCCCTCCCATCAAAGGCCCAGAGGCCTAGGAAGAAAAGATGGTTTTGTGGGCTGGACCCAGGGCCCCCCCTGCTGTGAGCAGCCTAGGGACTTTGATGCCCTGAGTCTCAGCCACTCCAGCTTCAGCTAAAAGAAACCAAGGTACAGCTTGGGCTGTGGCTTCAGAGGGTGCAAGCCCCAAGCCTTAGCAGCTTCCACATGGTGTTGAGCCTATGGGTGCACAGAAGTCAAAAATTGAGGTTTGGGAACCTCTGCCTAGATTTCAGAAGATGTATGGAAATGCCTAGATGTCCAGGCAGGAGTTTGCTACAGGGGCAGAACACTCATGGAGAACCTCTGCTAGAGCAGTGTGGAAGGGAAATGTGGGGTCAGAGCCCCCACATAGAATCCCTACTGGGGCACCACCTAGTGGAGTTATGAGAAGAAGGCCACCATCCTCCAGACCCCAGAATGGTGGATTTACCAACAGCTTGCACTGCGTGCCTGGAAAAGCTGCAGATACTAAATGCCAGCCCATGAAAGAAGCCAGGTGGGTGGGAGAGTTATACCCTACAAAGCCACAGGAGTGGAGCTGTGGCCTTTTTTCTCCCAAGGCCATGGGAACCCACCTTTTGCATCAGCATGATCTGGATGTGAGACATGGAGTCAAAGGAGATCATTTTGGAGCTTTGAGATTTGACTGCCCCACTGGATTTTGGACTTGCATGGGGCTTGTAGCCCCTTTGTTTTGGCCATTTTCTCCCATTTGGAATGACTGTATTTACCCAGTGCCTGTACCACCTTTGTATCTAGGAAGTAACTAACTTGTTTTTGATTTTACATGCTCATAGGCAGAAGAGACTTGCCTTGTCTCACATGAGACTTTGGACTGTGGACTTTTGAGTTAATGCTGAACTTAGTTAAGACTTTGGGGGACTGTTGGGAAGGCATGATTGGTTTTGAAATGTGAGGACATGGGATTTGGGAGGGGCCAGGGGCAGAATGATATGGTTTGGCTATGTCCCCACCCAAATCTCATCTTGAATTCCCACATGTTGTGGGAGGGACCTGGTGGGAAGTAATTGAGTCATGGGGGCAGGTCTTTCCCATGCTGTTCTCATGATAGTGAATAAGTCTTACAAGATCTGATGGTTTTAAAAAGGGTAGTTTCCCTGCAGAAGCTCCCTCTTTGCCTGCTGCCATCCATGTGAGATGTGACTTGCTGCTTCTTGGCTTCCACCATGATTGTGAGGCTTCCCCAGCCACGTGGAACTGTAAGTCCATTAAACCTCTTTCCTTTGTAAATTGCCCAGTCTCAGTCAGATATGTCTTTATCAGCAGCATGAAAACAGACTAATACACCTTTGTTGCTTTTTTCTCTCATTATTTATTGTTGCAGTTTGGTGGTTTTCTTTAGTGGTGACGTTTGAATCCTTTCTCCTTTGTGTGTCTGCTCTACCAGTGAGTTTTATACTTTCATGTATTTTCACGATGGTAGGTATTGTTCTTTTGCTTCCCAACATAGGACTTCCTTAAGCATTTCTTGTAGGACCACAACAAACAAGACACAAACAGTCTTTTGCTTCCCTGGGAAATATTTTTTTTTCTCTCTCTCTCTTTTTTTTTTTAAGCATTGGAGTCTCACTCTGTCACCCGGGCTGGAGTACAGTGGCATGATTATAATTCATTGCAGCCTTGAACTCCTGGGCTCAAATGATCCTCCTGCCTCAGCCTTCTGAATCTCTGGAATTGCAGACATGAGTCACTGTGCCAGGCTCCTTCATTTTTGAAGGATAGCTTTACTGGGTATAGTATTTTTGGCTTATAGCATTTTTTTTTTTTTTTTTGAGACGGAGTCTCGCTCTGTCGCCCAGGCTGGAGTGCAGTGGCCGGATGTCAGCTCACTGCAAGCTCCGCCTCCCGGGTTTATGCCATTCTCTCGCCTCAGCCTCCCGAGTAGCTGGGACTACAGGCGCCCGCCACCACGCCCGGCTAGTTTTTTGTATTTTTTTAGTAGAGCCGGGGTTTCACCGTGTTAGCCAGGATGGTCTCGATCTCCTGACCTCGTGATCTGCCCGTCTCGGCCTCCCAAAGTGCTGGGATTAGAGGCTTGAGCCACCGCGCCCAGCCATTTTTTTTTTTTTTAACTTGTAGTGTATATCCCTTTTTCTCCTAGCCTATAAAGTTTCTGCTGAGAAATCCCCTGTTAGCCTGATGGAGATTCTCTTATGAGTGACTTGATGCTTTTCTCTTGCTGTTTTTAGAATTTTCTCCTTGTCTTTTGACAGTTTTACCATAATATGCTTTGGAGAAGACCTTTTTGGGTTGTATTTATTTGGGAATCTTTGAGCTTCCTGTATTTGAATCTGTATCATTTGCAAGACTTAGGAAGTTTTCAGTTATTTTTTTATTAAGTAGGTTTTCTATGCCTTTACCCATCTCATCTCCATCCGAAACTCCCAGAATTTCAGTATTTGGTCACACATGTGACCCATATGTCACATAGCCTTGCTTTATTCTTTTTTCTTTCTTTTTGTCTGACTGGATTATTTTAAAAGACTAGTCTTCAAGTTCAGAAATTCTTTGTTTTGCTTGATCTAGTCTGTTGTTAAGGCTGTCAATTATCTTTTGTATTTCTTTCAATGATTTCTTCTCTTACAGGAATTGTTTTTGGTTCTTTGTTATGCTGTCTATCTCTGTTGAATTTCTCATTCAGATCCTGAATTGTTTTCCTGATTTTTTTGTATTCATTATCTGTGTTCTCTTGTATCTCCCTGAGGTTCTTTAGTATCATTATTCTGAAATTTTTTTTCAGGCATTTCATAGATTTTCTTTTCATTGGAATCTGTTGCTGGAGAATTATTGTGCTTCTTTGGAGGTGTTATGTTTCCTTTTTCATATTTCTTGTGTCCTTATGTGACTATCTGTGCCTCTGACATAACAGTCACTTCTTCCAGTTCTATGGATTGACTTTTACAGGGGAAAGGCCTTTTCTTATAGCTGTATCTACAATGTTCATTAGGTATCATACTTTGGCTTCGATTCTGGGTGGGTACAGTAGTATAGTCTGCATATGATTTCTTCAGCTGTAATTGGCATGAGTGGTGTCTGTGAGTTTTTCAGTGGCTTAGACTGTAGTTTTTTTTTTTTTACTGTGGTTGTTGAGACGGAGTCTCTCTCTGTCACCAGGCTGGAGTACAGTGACGCAATCTGAGCTCACTGCAACTTCTGCCTCCCGGGTTCAAGTGATTCTCCTGCCTCAGGCTCCTGAGTAGCTGGGACTACAGGCATGTGCCACCACGCCCGGCTAATTGTTGTATTTTTAGTAGAGATGGGGTTTCACCATGTTGGCCAGGCTGGTCTCGAACTCCTGACCTCGTGATCTGTCCGCCTCGGCCTCCCAAAGTGCTGGGATTACAGGTGTGAGCCACCACACCCGGTCAGACTGCAGTTGTTACTGGAGGCTGTGGTGAGTCTTTGCTGAGGATGGGGATGCCAAGAAGTCTTGTCCTTCGGCATCAGTGGTGGTGGTGGACCAGGTGTGTCAACACTAGGACCATGGGCAGTGTATGTGGTCACTGATGATCATCTGTCTGCGTGGGCCAATCTCTGGGCCTCCAGGTGGCTTCTTTGGTTTCTGGCAGTGGCAGCACTGGGCCAGGTGAGCAGGTGCGCCATTGGGCTCCTGGGTGGTGTGTGTGGCAGGCTGATGTCTAGTTCTCCAGGTGATGTATGCAGGTACTGGTGGTTGGTGGGCAGGCGTTTCCTCAGGCCTCTCAGTAGTAAGTGTGAGCACTCGCTCTGGAGGCAGGGCGAGTCAATCTCCAGGGTGCCAGATGGTACATTCAGGCACCAGCATATTCCTATGCATTTCTAGATAAAAAGTATTTTTCAGAAAACCTGAACATATGTGCTATTAATACAACTTACCCTCATCAGCTCTGCATGAGAAGAAGGGGGAACTCCCTCAGTAGAACAGTAAGAATGAAATCACAGACTTGTTTTGAACCAATCACTGGTAAGGGTGGTTATGCTAAAATGATAAGCTCAGAATCTAAACCTTAGACTAGGGAATGGCAAACTATTTCCGTAAAGAGGCAAATGGTAATATTTTAGGCTTTTGGGCTAGATAACCTCTTTTGCAGTGACCCAGTGGTGCTGTTGTAGCATAAAAGCATACGTAGATAATGCATAAATGAATGGACTTGGTTTTATTCCAATAAAACTTAATTTATCCAAACAGTCAGAGGGCCAGATTTGGCCCTTGGTCTATAGTTTGCCAACCCTGTTTAGACCAGTCACAATTTATTCCCCGGGGCTGGGCCAACATTTTCTAAAAACAGAAAGCAACCCAGTATTAGAATAAAATAGGGTTTCTATTTTAAAGGAAGAAGAGGCTGGGTGTGGTGGCTCATGCCTATAATCCTACCATTTTGGGAGGGTGAGGCAGGAGGACTGCTTGAGGCCAGGAATTTGAAACCAGCTTGGGCAATATAGTTATACCCTGTCTCTGCAAAGAATAAAAAAATTAACCAGGCATGGTGGCACATGTCTGTAGTCCTAGCTACGTAGGAGGCTGAAGGGGAAGATCACTTGAGCCCAGGATTTTAGGTTACAGTGAGCTCTGACTGTGCCACTTGTACTCTAGCCTAGGCAAAGAGTGAGACCCTGTTGAAAAAAAAAAAAAAAAAAGATTAGGGCAGATTGGAGAAGAAAGTGTTTCTGAGTAGGTTACTGATAGTGTCAGGCCAAACTAGCTCTATAGTCTTATTCCTTATAAATAAAGGCAACTAGAAAATCTCCATCTAGCTATTAAATATTGGTTAAAATCTACAGAGATAAAAGACGTCGACCTTTCTATCAGTTGCTGTCACAAAATGCTGCATAACAAGTCACTCCAAATCTCAGTGGCTTAATACAACAATCATTTATTTTCATGGATCTGTGGGTCAGCTGAGGATTGCTTAATCTAGCATGAGCATGTCTGGGAAGCTCTACTTTGCTCTTGGTGTCTCTTACCTTCTGCTGGAAGCAGCAGGCTGGTCTGGGCTTGTTCTCATGGTGATAGCAGGAGTGAGTAAATGCACACTTTCCAAGTTTTTGGTCATGCAAATTAATATTCCATTGACCAAAGCTAGACACATGACTAAACCCAACCTTAGGGGCTGGAGAAATATACTGCAATTCTTCAGTGGGGGGAACTGCAGAGACAAATGGCAGAGTCTTGGACACAGGGAGGACATGGATCCATTAATGTACCTTAACCAACCACAATCCTCTAACCACCAATACAATTAAATAAGTATTTGTTGAATGCACTTGTGCCTGAATGCTTCTGGCTGCTGCCCAGGCAATGGGGGTCTGACTGGGGAGGGACCATAGTAGGGACTTGATATCCGGCAGGTCTGCCTGTAATTGTGTGCGGCCGACTCCACATTGGCCATGGCTGACTTGCTTTGTCCTGCGTCCCCAAGGGGCAGTGATTGGGTGATTTTATTTCTGAACAATTTTGACAAAGTTGTTTTTAGGAGCCCAGGAAGCAAATCAATCATAGATTTGAATTTTGCAGGGAGTTAGAATTGTTGAATATATATAGTCTTTTACATGCTGACAATTATTTCCATATCACAAAGAAGGCCGGCTATTAGGAGGCTGCTGTGAAATTCCTTTGTCCCGTGAACTCATGAGCTGTGTCTGTGTAGGGGGCACTCACTTGTTAGAGCTGTTTCCCTTCATAATCACATTAGCCAATATTCTAAATAAACGCAGGAAATTAAATAGTCTTCCCCAGACAGGTACTCTGCCCTTCTAAAGGGAATTACGCATTGTAAAATAAAACATAGTCACATTAAAAAAACAAAAGGTCTTTGTGTTGGGTTGGTCTGGCTTCAGCAAAGATAATATTTGCCTCCAGATAGAAGATCTTTGTAATCCACGGTGTTGCATATGGCAGCCCCACATCGTGTTTCCTTTTCTTTTTTTTCTTTTTAACTAAAAGAGTTGACAATTTTATTTTCACATTTCCCAATACAAATGAAAACTGCATCTTTCTTTGTCCCACTTCTCCCCTCCAAAACGATTGTCTTTGATAGGGCAAGGGGGCAAGTCTTCCTTATGCTGTTAAGAAAACCCAGCATCCCCGCAGCATGATCTCCTGGTGAAGGGGTACAGCTAATATAAACCTCACATAGGCCGGGCGCGGTGGCTCACGCTGTGATCCCAGCACTTGGGGAGGCCGAGGCAAGCCGGTCACAAGGTCAGGAGATTGAGACCATCCTGGCCAACATGGTGAAACCCTGTGTCTACTAAAATACAAACAATTAGTTGGGCGCGGTGGTGCGGGCGCCTGTAGTCCGAGCTATTCGGGAGGCTGACACAGGAGAATCGCTTGAACCAGGCAGGCGGAGGTTGCAGTGAGCCGGGATCAGGCCACTATACTTAAGCCTGGTGACAGACGAAGACTCCGTCTCAAAAAAAAAAAAAAACAAAAAAAAACAAACAAACGAAAACCCAAAGAAACAATAACAACAACAACAACAAAAGCAAAGCTGATATAGTGAGACCTCCTCTCTATCCTTACCTGTCTAGTCAAGTCATTCCCGGCCGAGTGGGCACCATCATGGGACAGGCAGGAGGTCTCATCACTGGGGGCCCAGGCATCATGGGCATGTGGCTTCCCGGGGGGGCCTCATTCCAGGAGCAGGTCCCACTGGCATCATCTCAGGAGGAGGAGGGCCCATCCTTGCCTTCATGGGAGGGCCCTCCATATGGGATGCTCCCACCACACCGGGGCTAGGAGGACCTGGAAGACTGGGGGGAAGGTAGTATCTTTGTTGCTGCAAGAGGAGGAGCAGAGAATGGAGTAGGAGGTTTTCTTGTTGCAATGCAGCTGTTGTTTTGTCCGTCAGGCTCTGAGCCTGCTCTTCCATCCATTTCTGATAGCAGTCTTTCACATTCTCTTTGTGTTTCCTGCCACTGCGATGTGCCTGTCTCACAAATGGAGAGTCATGGGTGGCGTATGTATTGCAGTAGTCACAATGAAACTTGGGCATGTTGCTCTGTAGGCTGTTGGTCACTCTGTTCCTTGTTTCTTTTTCTTAACAAATTTAAATTGCTGAAAAAGAATAGGTGAATATATGTGAATGCTGATTTTTTTTTGAGACAGGGTCTCGCTGTATCACGCAGGCTGGCGTCGGGTGGTGCTATCATAGTTCTCTGTAACCTTGAACTCCTGGACTCAGTGATCCTCCCATCTCAGCCTTCTGTGGGTAGGAATGCAGATGTGTGCCCCCACACCCAGCTAGTTTAATAATTTTTTTTTGGTGGAGACAGGATATCTTTATGTTGGTCAGGCTGGTCTTGAACTCCTGGCTTCAAGCTATCCTCCTGCCCTGGCCTACTAAACTGCTGGGATTATGGGTGTGAATCAGTGTGTCCAGCTGAACACTGAATTTTTGAAACTATTTTTGGAGAAGTGGAGGTTTGGGCGAATTCATTTATTTAGGTTCAGCAAATATTCACAGGATGCCTCTTGCATCCTAGACACTGTACTGGTGCTGAGAGTAATCAGCAAAAGCAAGCATGGTTCCTGCCCTCAGGGAGTGGACAGTTTAGCCCTGTACTGTCCAGTAAGGCAGCACTGGCCACATATGGCAACTGAGCATTTGAAATATGATGAGCACAAACTGAGATGTGCAGGAAGCGTCAAGTACACATTAGATGGTGAAGACTTAATATAAAAAGAATGGAAAGTATTTTGTTAATGTTAAAAATATTTTATACGTGTAGACCTGGTATTTGGGATAGATTTGTTTAAATCTGTGATATTATTCCAATTACCTTCACTTCTTTTGTTTTACTTTTTAAAATGTGGTTACTACAAAATGCAAAAGTAAATATGTGGCTTGCATCATCTTTCATCATATTTAGTGTGGACCCTGAGGGTCTAGAGGAGTTACGAGCATTAAGTCGCGGTGACCCAGGTCAACGTGAATTGCTCGGAAATAGAAGCAAAGGGCGTGAAGAAGAGGATGTATGAATGGAGAGAGGGAGCTCAGTCTCGCAGGGTGAGGAAAGGCTTTCTTACACAGTCTGGCACTTCTTCAAAAGGTTAAACACAGAGTACTATGACACAGCACTTCCACTCCATTTTATGAAAGAAATGAAAATATATGTCTGTGCAGAAACTTGTACGCAAATGCTCATAGCAGCATTATTCATAATAGCACTAAAGTGAAAACAACACAAATGTTTGTCTACTGATGAGTGGAGAAATAGAACATGGCTTGACCATGCAATGGAATATTATTCAGTCCTCAAAAGGAATGATGTACTAACAAGTGTACAACATGGATGGACCATGAGAATATTATAGTAAGTGGAAGAAACCAGTCACAAAAGGTCACATATTATATGATTCCATTTATATGAAATGTCCAGAACAGGCAAATCTATGAAGACAGAAACCCTGTCTCTACTAAAAATACGAAAATTAGCTGGGCATGGTGGCACACACCTGTAATCCCAGCTACTTGGGAGGCTGAGGCAGGAGAAGTGCTTGAACCCGGGAGGCGGAGGTTGTAGTGAACCAGGATTGTGCCACTGAACTCCAGCCTGTGACAGAGAGTCTATCTCAAAAAAAGTAGATTGCCAGGGCTTAGTGGGAGGAGGAAATGGCAAGTACCTGCTAATGGATGCAGGGTTTCTTTTCAGGGTAATGAAAATGTTTTAAAATTGATCATGATGGTGGTTGCTGAGCTCTGTGAATGCACTGAAACTGTTGATTTGTTCACTTTAAGTGGGCAAATCATATGGTATGTGAATTATGTTTTAATAGTTACATTAAAAAGGTAAAATCTTCCTTAAAGAGATGACACTTAAGGAGAGACCTGTTGGGTGGGATGAGTTAACCAGATGAAGAAGTGAGGAACAGCAGTTCAGGGTGAGGAACAGCATAGTGAAGTCCCTGAGGTTAGAAGGCAGAGAGTAGATTTAAGGGATTTTTTTTCTTTCTTTTTTTTTCGAGATGGAGTTTTGCTCTTGACGCCCAGGCTGGAGTGGAGTGGTGCGATCTCAGCTCCCTACAACCTCTGCCTCCTGGGTTCAAGTGATTTTCCTGCCTCAGCCTCCTGAGAAACTGGGATTGCAGGTGCCCACCACCATGCCTGGCTAATTTTTGGGTATTTAGTAGAGACGGGGTTTCACCATGTTGGCCAGGCTCGTCTCGAACTCCTGACCTCCAGGTTATCCACCCGCCTTGGGCTCCCAAAGTGCTGGGATTACAGGCTTGAGGCAGTGTGCCCAGCCAGATTTAAGGGACTTTCGAGAGGTATGTGTGACTGGAGCCTGCAGGGCAAGCGAGAGAATCAGGAAATGAGGCTGGAGAAAGAGAAGAAGGGCTAGATCATGCAGGGTCTCACGTTAGGATGTTGGAGCTTTTCGCAAGTGGTCCCGCCCTGGGCATCCCTCATAGCTACTCTGTGTACCAGCTTCCCCACTGGTGAAATAAAGGGCTGATGCAGGGATGGACTGAGATAGTGTGAGCCCAGTAAAGGTGAGCTTTCTCGTTTTGAACCCATAGAGCCATGCGAGCCATTGAAAGTGAGTGATCTGTTTGGAGGCACCTTCTGAAGTGATTGCTTTGGTTCGTGTAAGGAGTGCAGATTGTCACAGGGCCAGGCTAGAACAGAGAGGCCCGTCAGGAGGCATTTGCAGTCAAACAGCTGGAGGTGATAGTGGCTTGGTTTATGGTGGTGTCAGGAGAGTGGCTGAGCAGTGAATGGATTTGAGAAAGATTGAGGAGGTAAAACCCACGTGACTTGGTCACTGAATGTGGGCTGGGTGGGCTGTAGGGATGGTAAGAAAGAATGAGAAGAAAAACGTACTGCAGGTTACTTGAGGTCCCTTTGTGAAGAGGAATGTTTGTGTTTGTGATGAAGATGTCTAGACTTTGAAAGGCCATTTGTAGTAGTGCTTTTTTTTTTTTTTTTTTTTTTTTTTTTTTTTTTTTTTTTTATACAGCCAACAACTCCTCCTTCTCTATGCCCTAAACATATGAATTTTTTTTGCCCTCATTTATCACAGGGATGGATGTTCATTTGCTTTAATGAGAAATGTGGAATGCCGTTAAGAAAGCATATTAAATTAATCTGGATTGCTGTGAGGGAGTTAAATCTATTTAGATGTGTACCAGTGTTACTATAATAGTTTGGTCTCAACCCATTTCTGGCCTGCGGCTGCAGGAGGTGGACTCCCAGCTTGCTTTCTTTGAAAGATCCCAGCAACAAGCACATTTGGCATTTCCAGCCAAACCCACTTTGTGCAGCGAAGGAAAAGTTGAGGAGTGCCTCTGTTGCTTTCCCCCCAAATCATTTGCCAGAAATGTGGCTGGAGGCTTCATTGCTGATTTTCTCAGTTTTAATATTGCTGTGGAAAGCCTGTACCAATGCTCAGCCATATTATTAATCCACAGCTCCAGCCTGGACTGTGATTTGTTTTTCCTTTGAGTGACACAACCTTATTTTCCATTAAGACTCAATGCAAATAGACGCTCATGCACCATCACCACCACTCGTCAGCGAGTGATTCTAGTTTGATGTTCGTGTTGGAGGTTTGTTTTTTTTTTGAGACGGAATCTCTGTTGCCCAGGCTGGAGTGCAGTGGCGCAATCTCGGCTCACTGTAACCTCTGACTCCCTGGTTCAAGCAATTCACCTGCCTCAGCCTCCCAAGTAGCTGGGTTTATAGGCACACACAGACTATGCCCAGCTAATTTTTGTAGTTTTAGTAGAGACGGGGTTTCACCATGTTGGCCAGGATGGTCTTGATCTCCTGACCTCGTGATCTGCCCTCCTTGGCCTCCCAAAGTGTTGGGATTACAGGCGTGAGCCACTGGACCTGGCCTGGAGTTGTTTTTAAAAGCATATTTCTCTCAAAGTAACTCTGGGGTGTCCCGCTGTGACTTGGGCAAAGCTTTGGATTTTCTGGAGGTGGAAAGTCAAACTTCATATAGAATTTGGAGGCTGGGCACTGTGGCTCACGCCTGTAATCCCAGTACTTTGGGAGGCTGAGGTGGGTGGATCTTTCAGGCCAGGAGTTTGAGACCAACCTGGGCAGCATGACGAGACCCCGTTTCTACTAAAAATACAGACATTAGCCAGGTGTGGTGGTGCACGCCTGTAATCCCAGCTACTTGGGAGGCTGAGGCAGGACTTACCGCTTGAACCTGGGAGGCAGAGGTGTCCTGTGTCCAAACCCCATGAAGCGTATCAGCTGGCTGAAGATAAAATCGGTCACGCTGTGTTGAGATTGGGGTTGCTGTTACCACACCTCATCCCCACCCCTGCTAGGCATCCACAAATAGTCATCTTCAATGAGACGTCCCCCCTGCCCCTGGCTGCCTTATTTTATCTGCACCCAACCATAACCATTGCTTGTCAGTGGGTCTCAACCTTGGCTGCACCTTGGAATCTCCTGGGGATATTAGACAGTACCAAGGCTCTCTCTCACTTAGCATGGTGTTTTCAAGGTCCATCCACATTGTAGTATGCACCAGTACTTCCATTGTATGGATACAGCGCGTTTTGTTTATTTATTCTTCAACCAAATGAAGAATTTGTTGTTGCCACCTTTTGGTTATTATATATATTATATAATTCCATTTACGTGAAATGTCCAGAATAGGCAAATCTATAGAGGCAGAAGGCAGGTAAGTTGTTGCCAGGACCTGGGGGAAAGGGGAAGGGATGGAGAGTGCTTGACAGGTACAGGGTTTTTTTTTTTTTGGTGGGGGGAGGGGTTAATGAAAATGTTTTGGAACTGGACAGAGATGATGATCGCTTAACATTGTGAATGTATTTAATGACACTGAAGTGTATGCTTTCACACAGGGACTTGTATGTTATGTGCATTTTGCCTCATTAAACAAATACTGCCAGGAGCAATGGCTCATGCCTGTAATCCCAGCACTTTGGGAGGCCAAGGTGGGCGGATCACTTGAGTCCCGGAGTTCGAGACCTGCCTGGCCAACATGGTGAAAACCTGTCTCTATTAAAAATACAAAAATTAGCCAGGCGTGGTGGTGCACGCCTGTAATCCCAGCTACTTGGGAGACTGAGGCAGGAAAATGGCTTGAAACTGCGAGGCAGAGGTTGCTGAGCTGAGATTGCACCACTGCACTCCAGCCTGGGTGACAGAACAAGACTCTGTCTCAAAAACAAAAAACAAAACAAAAACAAAAAATACTGATGCCCATGTTTCATCCCTCAGAGATTCTGTAATAATTGATCTGGGATGCAGAGCCTGGGCACTGGGGTTTTCAGATCTCCCCAGCTGATTCTGACGTGCAGCTGTGGTTGAGAATCTTCTTTTGGTATGAACTTGTTCGTGTTTTACTTGTGTTCTTTTCTAGCCTCTAGCATGCCTGTGCCTTTCTGTTTCCCTTCACGTCTTTGGGGGGTAATTTTTTCCATACAGTGTAATGACTAGCTGCCTCAAAATGCACTGGAGTCCCTCCTAACCAAGTAGCTCCCCATCTCCAACTCTCACCTGCCAAGTCAGAATCTTGTAGGTGGGGCCCAGGACTGTACATATTTAAACAGGCAGTGACCTGGGAACTATTTCTGAACACCCCTATGTTTCCCCTTGTTTGCCCTCTCCTTTCGCGTTTGGACCCCTTTGTGTGCTGACCACTGGGCTGTTGCATGTGGACATAGCATAAAAAAGACAGCTCAGGTGCAGTAGCTCATGCCTGTAATCCCAGCACTTTGGGAGGCCGAGGTAGGCAGATCAGTTGAGGCCAGGAGTTCAAGATCTGCTTGGCCAACATGACGAAACTCCATCTCTACCAAAAATACTAAATTAGCCAGGTGTGGTGATGCACGCCTTCGATTCCAGCTACTCAGGAGGCTGAGGCTGGAGAATCGCTTGAGCCCAGGAGGCAGAGACTGCAGTGAGCTGTGATTGCACCGTCGCACTCCAGCCTGGGTGACAGAGTGAGACTCTTAAAAAAAAAAAAAAAAGGGGGGGGGGGTGGTCCTTCCTTCATGGAGCTCTCAGTAAAACAAGAAAGGTCACGATGTCCTGGCATTTGTCAGAAATACATTTGGTATGTGTAGTTGGGGTCACATGCTTGACATGCATATTGAAAGCTTCTGGGTAGGAAGAGAACATTCATCACAGCATCACAGCCTGGCATAACTGTCTCCCAGGACAGGTCTCCCTGGGGAGACTGAGACCACAACTCTGAAATCAGAGCTCAAATCCAAGTTCTACATTTCCCTTAGTAATGTACATGATGTAAAACAGTTTTTATATTAGTTATCTATTGCTGTGTAACAATATTACTGCAAACTTTGTGGCTCGAGACAGCACACAGTTACCACTGCACGATTTCTGTGGGTCAGGAATCCAGGCATCACTTTGCTGGGTTCAGTGCAGGGCTACAGCCATAGTGTCATCCAGGGCTCGGTTCTCATCTGGAGGCTTGACCGGTGATGGATATGCTTCCATGCTCATCTGGTTGTTGGCAGCATTCAGTTCCTTGCAGGCTGCTGGACTCAGGGCCCCAGTTTCTTGCTGCTCTCAGCTTCTTGCCACATGGGCCTCTCCATCTGGCCACTCATGACATGGCAGCTTGCATCTTCAAAGCCAGCAAGAGGGCCTCTTAGCAAGACAACATCCTATGTAACATAATCGCTACATCCCATCACCTCTGGCATATTCTCTTGGTTATAAGAAAGTCCTAGGTTCCACCCACGTTCACAGGGAGGGGGTTATACAAGGGTGTCAGGACCAGGATGGCAGGCATCTGGTTGCCATAGTTTTCTCTACATAGAATGGGGATAATTATGCTTCCTACCTCCAGGACTCTAGTGCATATTAAATGAGAGGATGCATGAATACCACTTATCAGAGAGTAAGGACCTCATAAATGTTAACTTTTCTGTTATTTATTATTACTACCATTGTTGATATCATCAGGTCCAACACTGGTCATTGGTCTCCTGCCTGTGAAAGGCATCTCCCTCCATTGCCCCGGGGTTCCCCGTGAGCTTCTCCTGTGTTATTCTCACAGATGTCCTCATCATCCAGTCTTGGAGATCTAATCTTGAGCCCTAAATCTTTTTTCCAGTCTGACTTGTCCAAAGCGTGCACTAAGCTAGCTGGACATTCAGATTGGGGGTAGCATTTTATAAAAAGCAGCATCTCCATCTGTATTAGATGTGTCTTTGAGGGACTATGTTTCTGGTGGCCTCTCATGACTTGGTCTCTTCCTCATTTAGGATTCTTTGCTAGAACAGCAGGAGACAGCTTCCCATTCTGTCCTGTAAGTCTGCATCCTCACTGCCTTCAAATTTCCCACTTGGGAGATGTTTACATCCCCAGAACCCGTTGAATCTTTTTAATTGAAAAGTATGTGAATGCTCTGGGCCAGATACTGTGCTTGGTTCCAGGAATCTGAAAAAGTCAACGAGACAAATCCTTGGTTCTCACTGAGCTCACAGTTCAATAGAGGAATTTATTTTTTAATTAAAAAGTTGTTTTTACAATAGAACTCTTGAACATATTTCTCCTTTCTGACATTTTGTATTATTTGACCAACCTCTTTTCCCCTCCCGCTGCTCCTGCCAACCACCATTCTTTCTTTCTTTTTTTTTTTTTTAACTTTTCTAAGTTAATTTTTTGTTTTTTTGAAACAGAGTCTCGCTCTGTCACCCAGACTGGAGTGCAGTGGTGCAATCTTGGCTCACTGCATCCTCTGCCTCCTGGGTTCAAGTGATTCTCCTGTCTCAGCCTCCTGAGTAGCTGGGATTACAGGCATGCGCCACCACACCCAGCTAATTTTTGTTATTTTTGGTAGAGATGGGGTTTCATCATGTTGGTCAGGCTGGTCTTGAACTCCTGACCTCGTGATCTGCCCGCCTCGGCCTCCCAATGTGCTGGGATTACAGGCGTGAGCCACCGCGCCTGGCCAACTCTTTTAGATTCCACATATATTTGAGACCATGTGGTTATTTGTCTTTCTGAGCTTGGCTTAGTTTGCTTTTCATAATGTCCTCCAGGTTCATCCATGTTGTTGCAAATGACAGGATTTTCTTCTTTTTAAAGGCTGAATGGTCTTCCATTGTATATATATTCCTTATCCATTTATCATTTGATGGGCACTTATGTTGCTGCTGTGTATTGGCTGTTGTGAATAGTGGTGCAGTGAGCATGGGTGTGCAGATACCTCTTCAACAGACTGACTTCAGCTCCTTTGGATATATACCCAGATGTGTGACTGCTGGATCATATGGCAATTCTACTCTTAATTTTTTTAGGAATCTCTGTACTATTTCCCATAATGGCTGTAGTAATTTACATTCCCAAGATAGCATGCAAGCATTCTCTTGCATTCTCACTGACACTTGTTACCTTTCATCTTTTTTATCACAGTCATTCTTTTGTTTTGTTTTGTTTTGTTTTATTTTGTTTTGTTTTTTGAGACGGAGTCTCGCTCTTTCTCCCAGGCTGGAGTGCAGTGGCTGGATCTCAGCTTACTGCAAACTCTGACTCCCAGGTTTATGCCATTCTCCTGCCTCAGCCTCCCGAGTAGCTGGGACAACAGACACCCGCCACCTCGCCTGGCTAGTTTTTTGTATTTTTTAGTAGAGACGGGGTTTCACCATGTTAACCAGGATGGTCTCTATCTCCTGACCTCATGATCCACCCGTCTCGGCCTCCCAAAGTGCTGGGATTACAGGCTTGAGCCACCGTACCCGGCCTATCATAGTCATTCTAATAGTTGTCAGGTAATATATCATTGTGGATTTAATTTACAATTCCTCGATAATTAGTAATTTTAAGCAGTTTTCATATACTTCTTGGTCATTTGTATGTCTTTTAGAAATGTCTACTTAGATATTTTGCCCATTTTTTGAGTTGTTTTCTTACTATTGAGTTGTTTGAGTTCCTGATATGTTTTGGAGTTCCTTGTATATGTTCTAGCCTTATCAGATGTATGGTTTGCAAATATTTTCTCCCATCCCATAGGCTGTTTCTTCAATGAAGGAGTTTAGACTTCAGGCCAAGTCTAAACTTGTACTCTCCCTTTTAAACATAGAAAGCAAGGTGTAGCCCAGACACTTTTGTAGGCAACAGTGTCAAGCTAGAATTGAATATAATGTTAGTTTTCCATTGAATTAACTTTTTGTAGTCATAGCAGTAAACAGTGAGTCCTTTGGAAAGAAATGTATTTAGGTAAAAGACGTGATAAGCTGCCCTTTCCACAAAAGGCAGCCACACTTAAGCGCCCATTGATGGTTGCTAGATCTACTGATGGTTTAAGAAAATTTGGAAGTTTGGATTTTTATGTGAAATTTTCTAATTATTACATGTTAGATCAAATAAAAAATACCTTGCGGTTCAAACAAAATACATTGTAGGCAGTTGGTTTGTAACGTCTGTAGGGAGACTTGTAACAAGAGACTATTTAGTTTTGAAGGAATAGTAAGATTAAATCTTGGGAGAGTGTTGGTGTAAATAAGTCTAAGAATGATGGCGTTTTGATTTCTAGAGCACTCCAAACGAAACATCTCCCCCTCCCCTCCCCTCCCCCTCCCCCTCCCCTCTCCTCTCCTTTTTTTCATTTCATTTCTCTTCTGTGTAGAGTTTGGTTCTTCACAACTTGGCTGGAAACATTCATGAAGACTACCTGGTATGCTAGAGGTTGGCTTGTTGGGAGAAACAAAGGAAAAGAGGCAGAAAAAAAGCACTAAAAATGATACTGAGAATATTGAGAAATTCAATGTTTTGCAGAGTGCAGACAGGACTGAGTTTGAGATAGCTGGAATTGTGTGTTCTATGTGATTTAAAAAATATATACATTAAAATGCACAGATCTTAAGCATTCAATTTGATGGGTTTTGACTTGCATACACCCACACAACCATCATGCCAAACAAAATTTAGAATATTTCTATGGCCCTGGAAAATTCTTTCGTAGCCCTGTCACACAACCCTATAGACTTCCAGGGGCAACCACTGTTCTAACAATTTCCATCACAGTAAATTAAATTTGCCAGTTCCTGGGCTTCATTTAAATAGAATCATATGGTATGCACTCCTTTATGCCTGGCCTTGTTTTTGCTCAAAAAAAAAAAAATGTTTTAGAAATCAGTCCATACTATGCATATCAGTGGCTCTCTTTTTTTTTTTTTTCACATTTAGTTGATAAGTGGCAGTCCATTGAATGCATATTTCATAATGTTATTTATCTGCCAGTCAGTAGGCATTTGTTTCCAGTTTTTGCTTATTATGAATAAAACTTCTGTGACTAAATATTTACCAAACTGTGTGTGAATGTATTCTCATTCTCTAAGGTACCTGCTCGGATTAGAATTGCTGAGTCATAGGGTAGATGTGTATTCCACTTTCACTTGATGAGAAACTGTTAAACCGTTTTCCAAAGTGGTTTCACCATTCTCACAAGCCGCCTATGAAAGTTCCAGTTGTTTCACATTCTCACCAATATCTGCCCTTGCCGTTATTTTTGATGACAGCCATTTCAGCCACTGAGTTTTCTATGTTGACTTTGTATCTAGAAATATTTCTAACTCAATTTGGTGAGCTTTTTGTGGGTTTCATGGGACTTTCCGATGAATACAATCCTGTCATTTGCAAATAATGATAGCTTTTCTTCTTTTCCTTGTAATTTTTATGCATGTTTTAATTTGTTTCCCTATTGAACTAACTAGGAATTCTAGTAAAATTGTGGATACAAGTGGGGATAATGGATATCCTTGTCTTACTCCTGATCTTAAGGGGAAAACATTCATTGTTTTACCGCTAAATATGATGCTAACTATAGGTTTTTTTTTTTTTTTAGTAGATGCAGTTGATCCCATTGAGGAAGTTTCCTTTTATTTCTAGTTTCCTCAGGGTTTTTATAAAAATCATGAATGGGTGTTACATTTTGTCAAATTTTTTTTTGGCATATATTGAGAAAATCGTAAGTTTTTTTTTTCCTTTTTTCTCTTAGCGTGTTGAATTACTCTAACTGCTTTTTGAATGATGAACCAATCTTACGTTCCTGAGATAAATCTCATTTGGTCGTGTTGTATTATCCTTTTAATGGATTGCTATATTCGATTTGCAAATATTTTATTAAAGGTTTTGGCCGGGCGCGGTGGCTCAAGCCTGTAATCCCAGCACTTGGGGAGGCCGAGGCGGGTGGATCATGAGGTCAGGAGATTGAGACCATCCTGGCTATCATGGTGAAACCCCGTCTCTACTAAAAATACAAAAAACTAGCAGGGCGTGGTGGTGGGCGCCTGTAGTCCCAGCTACTCGGAGGCTGAGGCGGGAGAATGGCATGAACCCGGGAGGCGGAGCTTGCAGTGAGCCGAGATCGCACCGCTGCACTCCAGCCTCGGCGACACAGCGAGACTCCGTCTCAAAAAAAAAAAAAGAAAAAAAAACAGATTTTTCCATCAACTTTCATGAAGGATATTGATGTTTTTTTTTTTTTTTTTTTTTGTATGCACATATGCCGGCCTTAAAAATGGGTTGAAAATATCCTCATCTCAGGACACGAGTGTAAGAAATGATACAATGGATTTTGGGGACTTGGGAGAAAGGATGGGAGCGAGTGAGGGATAAAGACTACACACGGGTACAGTGTACAGTGCTTGGGTGCACTTGGGTGCATCAAAATCTCAGAAATCACCACTAATGAATTTATTTGTGGAATTGTGTGTTCTATGTGATTTAAAAAATATATACATTAAATATATACCAATCACCACCCATTCCCCAAAAACCTGTTGAAATAATAATAATGAAAAGAAAGTGTCCTCATCTCTATAATTTCTGAAAGAATGTAAGTAATATTTTTATTATTTATTTTTTAAAGATTTGATGAAATTTGCCGGCAAAGACATCTGGGACTTGGCTTTTCTTGGTGGGAAAATGTTCACTTATGAATTCAATTTGTATGATAACTGTAAAACTTTTCATATTTTCTAGTTGCTTTTTTTTGTTTTGGTACTTTGTGGTACTTTGTTCATTTCATCTAGGTTGTTGAATTTATTCACAAAATGAATGACAGTTTTGAAAAACAAAATTTTTGAAAAGCAAAATGTTCATTTTGTCTGTTTTATTATTCTTTCAGTATCTGTAGTGATGTCCTCTCTGTAATTGCGGATATTAGTAATTTGTGTGTTTCTTTCTGTCTGTCTCTGTCTCTCTCTCTCTGAATCTCAGTCTCTCTCTCTCTCTTTCTCTCTTTCTCTCTCTCCCTCCTTCCCTCACTCCCTCCCTCCCTCTATCTCTGTCTCTGTCTCTGTCTCTCTGTCCTGATCATTCTTTCTAGGTTTATTTTTGGTAGACAGCCCTCAAAGTGGCTTCAATAGCCTCTGCCTCTTGATATCCACATCCTTGTGTAATCTCCTCCCTTCTTGTGTGAACTAAACCTGGTGACTCACTTGTAATGAATAGAACATGGAGAAAGCGATGGAATGTTACCTTCAATACCAGTTTATAGAAAGATCCTTGCTTCCATCTTGTTTGTCCTTTCTTGCTTTCCTCCTTGCTTGTTCTAATGGAAGCCAGCTACCATCATGGAGAAGTTCACATGGCAAGGAATTGAGGGAAGCCTGCAGCCAGCAGCCACTGAGGCCCTCAGTCCAATAGCCTGCACGTGTTTACAGACTTCCAACAGCTATATAAGTGAGCTTGGGGCCAGCCGCAGTGGCTCATGCCTGTAATCCCAGCACTTTGGGAGGCCGAGGTGGGCAGATCATGAGTTCAGGAGCTCGAGACTATCCTGGTTAACATGGTAAAACCTGTCTCTACTAAAAATACAAAAAATTAGCCAGGTGTGGTGGTGGATGCCTGTAGTCCCAGCTACTCGGGAGGCTGAGGCAGGAGAATGGTGTGAACCCGGGAGGCAGAGCTTGCAGTGAGCTAAGATTGAGCTACTGCACTCCAGCCTGGGTGCCAGAGTGAAACTCCATCTCAAAAATAAAATAAAAAAGTGAGCTTGGTTACAAAGCTCCATCTCCTTAGTAAATCCTTGAGGTAACTGCAGCCCTGGCTGACACCTTGATTGCAGTCTTATAAAAGAACCAAATGTTACAGCCACCTGGATGAAACCCTATAGAAACTGTGAGACAACACATGTTTGCTGTTTTAAGTCACTAAGTTTTAGGGTAATTTGTTGTACAGCAATAGATAGCTAATAGAGTGTTTATTGATTTTATTCATTAAGAAACCAACTTTTGTTGATTTTCCCTATTCGTGTTTTTTATTTCACTGATTTCTCTCTTCCTTTTCTTTTCTTTCTTATAATTACTTTAAGCTTCATTTGCTCCTCTTTAGCTTAAGTTCCAGTTTAGATCATTCATTTTATAGCTTTCTTATTTTTTAATATAGGCATTTAATGTAGTAAACATCCAGGCTAGTGCTGGTTTATCTACGTATCACAAAATTCAATATATTGTTTTTTTGGTTATCATACAGTTCAAAGTATTTTCTAATTTCCCTCATATTTTAGTCTTTGGGCATTTAGAAGTGACTTATTTAATTGCTAAATATTTGGTAATTTTCTAGATAACTTATTTTTAGTGATTTTTAATTAAATACTATTGTCAGAGAAATCATGTTTTTGATTTCAGTATTTTCTAAGTTTAATGAGACTAGCTTTATGGAGCAGCAGCATATGGTCTCTCTTAATGAATGTTCCATAAGCACTTGAAAAGAATGTGTATTCTGTAGTTTTTGGGTCTGTCATACTATAAATATCAAGTAGGTCAAGTTGGTTGATTGTGTCATTCAAATTTAATATATGCCTACTAATTTTTTCTGGTTGCTTTAACAGTTACTTAGAATGGAATGTTAAAAATCTTACAGTGCAGTCGATGAATTTGTCTTTCATTTATTGCATCATATATTTTGAAGCTCTGTTAATAGGTACAGCATACATTTTTAGGGTTATTTTGTCTTGTTTATAAATGGACACTTTATTATTATTAAATGACCATTTTTACCCCTAGTAATGCTCTTTGTCTAGAGGTTTATTTTGTCTGATATTAGTCATGCCAAACCAGCTCTCTGACACTTAGTGTTTGCACAGTATCTAAAAAGTGTTTCTCACCTTTTATAGTTTAATCTGTATGTGTTGTGTATTTAAACTGTGTTTCTTATAAACAGCATATAGTTAATCTTGCTTTTTTTGGTTTACTTTGTCAATCTGTGCCTTGTACATGGAGCGTTTAGGCCATTTATATTTAATGTAATTATGGATATGGTTAGGTTTAAGTCTATCTTGGCTTTTATTTTCTATTCGTATCCTCCATTCTTTGTTCTTCCGTTTCTCTTTTACTACCTTCTTTTGGGTTAATACTTTTTTTTCTAGTATTTTGTGTGTGCTTTTTTGGGGTGTTGCTTTGATTGGTAAAGAAAACTTCAAGCTAGAAAATGACCTATATTATTTACGATTCAGGAATACAGCTGCCTTAAGCTTAGACTCACAGAGGCTGCTGGTCTTTACTGGAGTGGATGCCTCACTGGTTTTATTAATATTATCATCATGGTGTTGATGGATTCCTATAGCACAGGGCACATTGGATATTATCCTTATTCTCCCTGGGATTTTCTGTCAGGCTGTGCCACATGAGCTGCACAGGCAGAGGATTATTTGCAGACAAGCCATACAAGGCTCAGTCTGCAGTAAATGCTAGTCTTTTGGAGTCTGTATTTCAGTTCCACGGTCAAGCTGTGTCTCTCTCTAGGGGCTTCCAGACTTCTGTTTGCTGTCACCTCTCTTTCCATCACAGCTGCTTCCCTCAGTTTGTTAGGAGGCAGGGAACATTCTGAAACCCTGGAGAAAAGCTGGTTGTGGGAGTCACAGATGCCAGTGTTTTAGGTAAACTTCAGACATGCTTCTGACGTTGAGGGGCTTGATTCCAAACAGCACTCGGGTCCCTTCCTCTCTTCCCCACCACAGTGCATATTATATGAAAAAGGAACCAGGCCTTATAGGTGTTGAATTATTATTCACTCCATTCCTCTTCTTTTTTTTTGCTTTGTTTATGACTTAATTCTGAATCTCTTGTACCTGGACTCCTATGAAAATTCCAATACAGCAAAAATGATTAAAATTGAATTGCCTGTAGAAGCTGAGATGCCTTTTCCCCTGGAGCTAGGTTCAGCATCTAAATAAGGGAGGAGGCCCACACCCTGCATATCAGCCTTTCAAACAAGGCACAGTGGGAGTACCTGAGTTCGGATCCATAAATACAAAACAGGAAATCTTAAATGGAACTTTTCTCAATTTTTTTTTTAAAGATCTAATATGAGATTATAGCTTTGATCATAACTTAATTTTTCATTTCCATTTGAACTTTAATTTTACTTAAATTTCCTTCTGACAAATCTCCAAAGGAATATTTAAGTGACACAGCATAATGCTGGCAGATTATTCATATATCAGCCCTCAGGCTACCAAGGAAGGCTTCATCATCTCAGAGTGAGTTTTATTGGAATCTGTAGCTCACAAAATACTGCTTTCTGACAGCTCCTGTGCAGTAGAATTTAAAGGCTTAAGTTTTGGGAGGATTTACACATTGGTAGCATCCTCTGCTATACCTTTTAGGGACATTAAATCAGGAGGCTCCCTAGTGTTAGTCCTGTAGATGGGTGTTCTGTAGTCCTCCCACATTTATATTACAGGTATGTGGGCCTTGGAACAGCTCTTTTTCCTCCTACTTTTTGAACCTGATTGGGGCAACTGTGTTCTTGGGGAGGTGAGTCTGTCGTGGTGATCGTATCTCAGTGCTGCAGAAAGCCAGCTTTGCTTCGTTCAATTGTTCATTCATTCATTCATTGAATAAATACCTATTAAGCTCCTCTTATTACCAGATACTCTTCTAAGTCCTGGGGACATTAGTAGTGAATAAATCAGATACTGTGGCTCTGTTCATGGAGCTCATGGGCTAGTAGGGAAGACAGAAGAAATTAGACTCATAAACATACAACTGAATTTATCATAACTGGTGATGAGAGCTATGAAGGAAATAATTTCTCTGTGGAAGAGGAATTTCAGCTGAGACCTGGAGGACTGGTGGTAGTTAGCCAGATAAAGTGATTTTTTTCCCCCAAACAATGTAGAGAAATGTTTTCATTTGCATTTCTCCTATTTCCCGCGAATTTGAACCTCTTCATGACATTACTGGCAATTTGAATCTTGTTTCATGAAATTTGCCTATTCATGTCCTTGACCTTTTTTTTCATTTCTTTGTCTTTTGCTTATTGACTTGGAGTTTTGCCTTTCACTGGTAGGTTTTCATCCACCTGCAGCTTGTGTGATGTAGCGTGACTCAGGTGGGCTTTGCAAGGGGGTAGATACCGAATGAAGATGGCGTGTGTGGAGAGGTCTGTACGGGTAGCCTTACAGAATGCTGGTTTGGTCAAATCAGCCTGGGACCAAGTGGAGTACCACATGTTTCAGAATCAGTGAGGGACTGGTTTCACCTGCTACACTTAATTACAGAAGCTGAGGCTTATATTAAAGAGAGATCAAGTGTTCCTATTCTAAGCCTGTCGCCACGCAGTCTTTTATTGTGATCAGCAACATCTTGGTAGAGATTCTTCCCATGGAGTTTCAGAAATACCTGCTTTCTGTCTTCTGCTGGAGGTCACTTACATCTACGGAGGATGACTGAGGAGGGGGTCTGGCCGGAAATGATGGGGGGCTATTTTCATCTCAACTCTGTATCTCTAGGTGTCTCCCTGGACTTCTTTAAAGACCATGTTTTACCCTATTGATTAGCAAAACAAAGTGGTTTTCAGAAACCTGCTGTTAGGATTTGTGAGATTTTATCGAATCTTCTCCATATTTCTTGCCCTTGCAAGAGATGTTTTGTGAAATTATTTTCTTGTGAAAAATAAAGTCTGTTGAAGAAGAAATGGGAAATCCCACAGATGCAGAAGCAAAGGGCACACGTGCAGATGGATACTTCTGGATGATAGGCAGCCATTTAAGGTTTTAAACAGGGAGTTATACTTCAGTTTTAGAATGGTGAGTAAGCCACATGCGGTGGCTTATGCCTATCATCCCAGCACGTCAGGAGGCCTAGGTGGGAGGATTACTTGAGCCTAGGAGTTTGGGACCAGCCTGGGAACATAGTGAGACCCCATCTGTACAAAAAATTAAAAATTAGCTTGATGTGTGGCACACACCTGTAGTCCCCATTAGGAGGCTGGAGGCAGCAGGATTGCTTGAGTCCAGTTGTTTGAGACCAGCATAGGCAATGTAGTGAGACGCCCCCCACCTCTACAAAAAATAGACACATGCACAAAAGTAGCTAGGCATGGTGGAGTGCACCGGTAGTCTCAGCTACTTGGGAGGGTGAGGTGGGAGGATTGCTTGAGCCCAGGAGGTTGAGGCTGCGGTGAGCCAAGGTCATGCCATTGCACTCCAGCCTGGGCAACATAGCAAGACCCTGTCTCCAAAAAAATAAATAAAGATAGAATGGTGAGTAAAGAAGACTTAGAACCTTCACTGATTTGGATAACAGTCCCTGCCAATATTCCAGATACTCCCTTTCCAAGACAGAGGTCTTCTAGAATTCTTTTTTGTTTTGAGATGGAGTTTCACCCTTGTCACCCAGGCTGTAGTGCAGTGGCATGATCTTGGCCCACTGCAACCTCTGCCTTCTGGGTTCAAGTGATTTTCCTGCCTCAGCCTTCCAAGTAGCTGGGATTATAGGTGTGTGCCACTATGCCCGGCTAATTTTTGTATTTTTAGTAGAGATGGGGTTTTACTATGTTGGCTAGGCTGACCTTGAACTCCTGACCTCAAGTGATCCACGATTCTCGGCCTCCCAAAGTGCTGGGATTACAGGTGTGAGCCACTGTGCCTGGCCGGGCGGGGTCTTGTAGATTTCTGACGATTAGAGATTTATCATGAAAGATTGAGTTAAATGCACAGCAGTGCTCTACAGAGTAAGGTAAGGTTGTTTCCGAGAGAGCATGCCCGTTCTGCCCTGCCCTCCATCACCTGGATCACTTTATGCCTTGTGTCTGTTAGAGTCCCTGTCTGCTCTGTTCTGCTTCTTGCAGGGCGGTAAGGCAAAGCATCACATCACTGTTCACAGCAAGTTTCAGCCTCCTTCATGTTCTGTGCTATCATCAGGGTTTGCAAGGATAATTTGGTCTAAGTCGAGGAGAATCATGTCTAGAAGCAGCAGCCACTGGGGGTGAGGCTTATTTCACCTTCCCCATGGCAGGCATCTCAGCAAAACTTTGGCAATCTTTGCTGGCTGGTTAGTGCAGAAATATGAAATTAGTATTTTCACTTCAACTTAAGCTTCTCCATGGCAGGCGGTGGAGTGGGGGAGTAGGAAAACCAAACAAACCACCACCAACCTGGCTGTTCCTGGGGCCTGGCAATGGTGTTGGCTGTTTGCTTTTTACATTTGAGTTGGTGGGCCCCCAGGCTAGCCACTCTCATTACTTTGCTTGCATTTCATGCTTGCAGGGTTTAGGGAGGCATCTGACAAGTCCTATTTCTGTGCTCAGACCAGGAGACTTTTCTGGCACTCAGGTGTGGAGACCCGGTTTTACTTCTCTTGAATCTACTTCACACCCACCTGCCCAGTATTTTCTGGACTCCTGATTTTCTCCCTGCCATCTTCCCCTCCCTCCCTCTATTTAAAAATAATCACAAAGGAAACACATGCTCGTGGTGAAGTTAAAATAAAACAGCAGAGAAGGACGTAGAAGAAAAATGGATCCTCCCTTACCACTTTCCCTCCTTATGCCACTATTTTCTGAGGGTGCCACCTTCACCCCTGTTCATAGTGTGAGGTGCTTTATTCCAGATATTTTGATGCAGTCACCAACACATACCTGATCTCACACACACAGGGAATTGTGCACACATGTGCACATACACACATGCCTAAGGGTCTTAGATTTTATTTATTTATTTTGATTTATTACTACTTTTTAGAGACAGGGTCTCACTCTGTCACCCAGGCTGGAGTGCAGGCACCATCATATCTTACTGCAACCTCAAAGTCCAGGGCTTAAGCAATCCTCTCACCTCAGCCTCCTGAGTAGCTATGACTACAGGCATGTACCACCATGCCCAGGTAATTTTTTAATTTTTTATTTGTGAACATGAGATCTCACCATGTGGCTCAGGCTGGTCTTGAACTCCTGGCCTCAGGCAGTCCACCTGTGTTGGCCTCCCAAAGTGCTGAAATTACAAGCTTGAACCACCGTACCTGACCATAATAGCTGTAATTTAAGATAGTCATGCTTGTGGTTAAAAAATAAAGCAGTACTGAGAGGCTTACAATGAAAAATAATTGGCCAGGTGTGATGGCTAATGCCTGTAATCCCAGCACTTTGGGAGGCCGAGGCAAGCAGATCACTTGAATTCAGGAGTTCGAGACCAGCCTGGGCAACGTAGTGAAGCCCCATCTTTACTAAAAATACAAAACATTAGCCGGGCGTGGTGGCAGGTCCCTGTAATCCTAGCTACTCAGGAGGCTGAGGCAGGAGATCGCTTGAACCCAGAAGGCAGAGGTTGTGGTGAGCTGAGTTTCCTGAGTACAGAGTGAGACTCTGTCTTAAAAAAAAAAAAAAAAGGAAAAAAGAAAAAAAAATCATTTTCTGCCTTTGTCCACTCCCAAGAGGCAACAACTTTGAATTCTCTTAGCTTCAACCTCCCAGTGGTGGTGATCACCAAGGCTCAGACAATATTTATATATTGCTGGTTCTTGACTGATCTGGCTGATCAATTTCAGTCATTAGTAATTCAGATTTCTGGCTGTGATAGATGAGATTTAGCCTCATCTCAAACCCATGTCTCCCCTTCCTTTAACCTCAACAAATTGCTATTTTGACTATATTTAGTAAAATCAATAAATAGAGTTATATTATTTTGGCTATGTAAATATTATTCTTTTCAGAGCCAATAATACTAAAATGACTTTTTTTTCTTCTGGAGTTTATAGTTGCCTTTATTTTTACTTTCAACTATTTGTCTTTGCTATGTGTTACATTTTTTTTCAATATTCGTCTTATATTAAGTATACAGTCAAGTTTTCCTCTTTTGTGTCTTTTTCTGGAGATCTCTTTCACAGATTCCCAGTACTCCAATTTGCACAGCACTGCTGTCGTCCTGAGACCTCCCTGCTAAATGCAATGTATTTTCAGCTCTGCGTTTATCTCCCAACTCCCCTGGGCTTGGCAGTTCCAGATCTTAAGACCTTGTGGGGTTCTTGAAGGGGATCAGCTTTCTCCTTGTCTGATCCCTTTCCTTTCTCATGTTGTCTTGGCTAGAGTTTCCTCTACTCTACTTCCTGTCAACTTCCTGAAACATACTCCATGAATTTGTTAAAAATCTGTCCTTAACAAGACAGCTCCCTTTCTTTCTGGTAATTCTTGCAGATCCCTGACTTTTAAAATTCCTTTACTATCATTTTATTGGGTTTTAGGAGGAGATAAATGCTTACACTTTTGGGACGTCTTCTCCTTTAAACCGGAAGTCTTACTTAGTGTTTAAAAAGCTTTTCTCAGTCTCTTTTTATCTCTTGTTGCTATCTCTCTTTCTCTCTCTATTATTTTTCACTTAGATATATCTAGTCATTGATAACAGTTCTCATAGATGAAGTAGCTCTCCTCTCAGACAAAACTAGGTAGAACTTAGTGGTTATATGCTACAGTAAGTAACACCAAAGTTGATTCATCCTGAAGTTTACCTAAAGGTTCGTAATGCCGTGCCATGCTTTTTAAGTGTCTGAACCTCCTAATTTTTAAAAAATTGCTTTTTAATTTTTTTAGACTTAGGGAGTACAAGTGCCATTTTGTTCCATAGATATATTGCACAGCGGTGAAGTGTGGGCTTTAAGTGTAACCATCACCTGAATGGTGTACATTGTACCCATGAAGTCATTTGTCGTTCCTCACTCCCCTCCCACTCTCTCACCCTTCTGAGTCTCCAATTTGGTAATGTCATTCAGTGTTTTTCAATTATGATTATAGAGAATATGATTTTATAAAGGAATGAAATCCAAGAGAAGCAATTTTATTAAACTATACCGTACGTGTATAGATCCTCACAGACGCAGAAAACCACAGTTCATCTGACCCTCAAAGACTTCACTTTACTGGCATTTTTGGATGTATCACAGGCATTGTTCCTTGGGTCATTTTCAAATTGAAACTGGAGCCAAAGCTTCTTTTTCTGGTCCTTCGATTTAGAGAGAGCTCCTTGTTCCTCTCTGCACACTGTGAACTGACAGGGAGCCTGAAAACCGTTTTTGGCTTAGCCATGGATGCACTTTTCCTATTTTTCTCTTAAGGTTCAACTCTAATGTTACCTCCTTCCCAGAATCTTTCCTGATCTGCCCTGGAGTAGGGCAGCTGAGTGCAGAGGTAAAAAGTGTGGACTTTGATCCCAGCCCTTTGGGAGGCTGAGGTGGGCGGATCACTTGAGGGCAGGAATTCGAGGCCAGCCTGGCCAACATGGGGAAACCCTTTCTCTACAAAAAATACAAAAATTAACTGGGCGTAGTAGTGCCCACCTGTAGTCCCAGATACTCAGGAGACTGAGGCAGAGAATTGCTTGAACTCAGGAGGAGGAGGTTGCAGTGAGCCGAGATCACGCTACTGCACTCCAGCCTGGGCGACAGAGCCAGACTCTGTTTCAAAAAAAAAAAAAAAAAAAAAAAAAAAAGTGTGGACTTTGGAATTAGGCAGATGTGTTAAAGTCCCAGCATCAATATTTTCTAGGTATAGTGAACTCAGGCACAGTATTCAGCATTTCTGAGTCTCTGTTTCCTCACCTGTATATGGGGGAGGGAGTGATAATTGTACCTGTCCAGGTCATTTGGCTGGGCTAGAGATTCATGGGCAGACGCTACACCCACATATCATTGTAAGATTAGAATCGATTTCCAATGTATGAGCAACTTGAACAGGAGGGTTAGTGCTCAGCTGGGATGACACCGTCTATAAACAGTAGGGGCTTGCTAGACCTGAGAAATTAATTTCTTGCTGTGCTATCATCCATCTTTTCTTTCCTTTATTTTGGAAAAAATACTGGGGGTTGCATTATTTTTCAGAAGGAAAAGTATAGTTTGCACCAACGAACTACATTCTTTTCTTTAAAATTTTAAAAAATTTCAATAGCTTTTGGAGTCTAAGTGGTGTTTGGTCACCTGGATGAGTTGTGTAGTAGTGAAGTCTGAGATTTTAGTGTGCCCATCACCTGAGTAGTGTACACTGTACTCAGTATTTAGTTTCTTATCCCTCACCCCCACTGCCCCCGCTTCTGAGTCCTCAGTGTCCGTGATACCACTCTGTATGCCTTTATGTACCCATAGCTTAGATCCTCCTTGTAAGTGAGAACATGCAGTATTTGGTTTTCCATTTCTGAGTTACTTCACTTAGATTAATGGCCTCTAGCTCCATCCAAGTTGCTGCAAAAGACATTTTTTCATTCTTTTTTTATGGCTGAGTAGTATTCCATGGTATGTATGTATGTACTTATGTACATATCACATATCACACTCATACATACAGGTATGTATATTAATATCACATTTTCTTTATTCACTCAGTGGTCGATGGGCACATAGGTTGGTTCCATATCTTTGCAATTGTGAATTGTGCTACAATAAACATATGTATGCAGGTATCTTCTTACTGTCATGACTTCTCCTTTGGGTAGGTACCCAGTAGTGGGATTGCTGGATTAAGTGATAGATCTACGTTTAGTTCTTTAAGATGTCTCCATACTGTTTTCCATAGAGGTTGTAGTAATTTACTTTCCCACCAGCAGTGTATAATCGTTCCCTTTTCACCACATCCATGCCAACATCGATTGTCTTCTGAGTTTTTCATAATAACCATTCTTGGTGGAGTAAGGTGGTATCTCATTATGGTTTTATTTTGTGTTTTCCTGATGATGAGTGATGTTGATAATTTTTTCCTATGTTTGTTGGTCATTTTATATCTTCTTTTGAGAAATGTCTATTCATGTCATTCGTCCACTTTTCGATGGGATTACGTCTTTTTCTTGCTGATTTCAAACTATGCTCTTAGTAGGGAATAATTAATTACAGATGCTTTGGCCTCTTCTTGCTGCCAATCTAGATGCACCTTCAGCAAGCCTCAGTTGTGCCTGGGAAGTAGCTCTGACGTTGTTCCTTCTCTAGACTTCCATGGTCACTTGCTCATTGCTACAGTGCTGTAATAATCTGTGGGCAAATCCATCCTGCCCAGTAAATCATGAGCCTTGCAAGAGCAGAATCCATGTTCTATTAATGCTTGCATTTCCCAGTGCTTCAGATGGCACCTAATACGTAGAATAGGCTCAGGAGGTGTAGAGGGGCTGCATGAATGAAACCCCATATGTATTACACAAAGGATCGGTTTGCTATTTCATTGCATGAGAATAGCCAGGTAGACTTTACTAACATGGAATGCATGTTTGGGGCACTCTGGTCATATATAGGCCATTGTTGTGAGTGAAGCTTACTTTGGGTGAAAGAAGGTCTCTGAAGCACAACTGAGAACATGTAGGCAGGTGTCTTCCAGGGCTGTTGAAACTTAGGGCAGAATTTCTCCCAATTGGGAAGACATGTCTTTTTTTCTTTTCTTTTCTTTTCTTTTTTTTTTTTTTGAGATGGAGTCTTGCTCTGTCACTCAGGCTGGAGTGCAGTGGCATGATCTTGGCTCACTGCCACCTCTGCTGCCCGGGTTCCAGCGACTTTCTTGCCTCAGCCTCCCAAGTAGCTGGGATTACAGGTGCCTGCCACCACGCCCAATAATTTTTTTGTTTTTTAGTAGAGATGGGGTTTCACCATTTTGACCAGGCTGGTCTTGAACTTCTGACCTCATGATCCACCCGCCTCAGCCACCCCAAATACTGGGATTACAGGCGTGAGCCAATGCGCCTGGCGACATGTCTTTAATTATAGATGATATGGGATCCTTTAGACTCATCTAGGAGTCCTGAGGACACCCCAGAGACAGACAGTCATCCTCTACAGTGGCTGATGCTGCAGATGCATGAGGGACCTGTGTGAAACTTCGTAAGATCCTTGGACAGAGACAACCAAAGAGTGTTTTCAGATATAATCCCAGAATAGAGAGTCGGACATGGCAGATTGCAGGATCTGATTTGCAGTCTTGCTGCCTCTCACATGGTGCCTCTGTTTGGCTTGCTTCGGCATGAGCAGCAGTAGGCACTTATTTGTTTAATGATGCTTAGTGACTTTTTTTTTTTCTCCAAGCACACCACTGAGAATGGCAGGCTCAGTGATGAGATGTAATTCCATTTTGTGCCATGTGCTGTACTGGGTGCTTTCTGTGAACAGTTTGATTTTGTCTTCACAGCTACCCGGCAAGGTGGATACCATTGCCCCCACTTTAAAGATGGGAGAACGAAAGCCCAGGCAGGGATGCTCATTGCTCAAAGTCATGTACAGCGTGTTGAAGCAGGGCAAATTGCTCCATTTGCTGCAATAGTTAGGACCTCTCATTCCCCCTCCCCAAAGTCCTCTTGGATGGTCTCAAATCATGGCAGTTGATGAGAAGAGCAGGGACCAGGTGACAAGACAGCTCTAGATATGGCTGTCTCCACATTGATGTGACTCCTAGCATTAGTGCCATTGCTGTGTCTTTGAGAGGTTAGTCTGGAAGTGGCTTATGTTGTTCACCAGGTCGTTTCCTGTAGAACCAACAGGGTCATCTAAATAAGACCTCCTTAATCTGAGATCCATGACTTCCAAGCAGACTGTATTAGTCCATCTTCATGCTGCTGATAAAGACATACCCAAGACTGGGAAGAAAAACAGGTTTAATGGAGTTACAGTTCCACATGGCTGGGGAGGCCTCACAATCATGGTGGAAGGCAAGGAGAAGCAAGGTATGTTTTACATGGATGGCAGCAGGCAAAAAGAGAGAGTTTGTGTAGGGGAACTCCTCTTTTTAAAACCATCAGATCTCGTGAGACTTACTATTGCGAGAACAGCATGAGAAAGACCGGCCCCCATGATTCTGCTACCTCCCACTGGGTCCCTCCCATAACATGTGGGAATTGTAGGAGCTACAGCCGAAGATGAGATTTGAGTGGGGACACAGCCAAACCATATCAAAGACTTATGGGTGGGCTTTGGAGGCTCTGGGTGGATGGGTGGTGATGGCCTGAGCTCCCATGAAATATATGGGATGTTTTGTTTGTCCTTTCTCTAGGTAAGGTTATGGCTTCCATCAGATTCTCAAGAGGGGTACAAAGAACAACACATAATAATGGTAATAAATAATAATAATGATTGCATAATGTGAGCTAACATTTATGCAACACTTTCCAAGTTTTATCTCATGAGACCCTCTTGACAGTCTGATGAGCTGGATGCTGTATTATCCCCACTTGCATACAAGGAAAAAAAGAATTCAGTTGGCCCAGGTCATACAGTGGGTACGGGATGGAGTTGGAGTCCAAGCTTGGGCAACCCAACTTTCGAATGCATGTATTGCAGACCCAACAGATAACCAGCCTTTGGGTGGATGTGTGGCTGTTGTTTGTTAGGCAAATGTGGAGTGTGGAGGCGGGGAGTGGTAGACCTGTGCCCCATGGCATGCCCCATGGTAAGCTCTGCCTCTGGAACTGCTGAGAACAGCCTTTCTCCTTCTCTTAAGGGATCTGGGAGAAGCAGTACCAGGGCTGACCTCTTCACTAGGTGCAGCAGGCACAGTGCCCCATGAAAATGCTTTCATTTCTTTTATTTACTCATTTTTCTTTTTTCAGATTGGGTCTCACTCTGTTGCCCAGGCTGGAGCGCAGTGGTGCAATCACAGCTCGCTGCAGCCTCGATTTCATGGGCTCAAGTGATCCTCCTTTCTCAGCCTCCTTAGTAGCTGGGACTACGGGCATGCACTACCATGTCCAGCTAATTTTTTCATTTTTTGTAGAGACACGGTCTTGCTATGTTGCCTTGGCTGGCCTTGAACTTCTCAGCAATCCTCCTGCCTTGGCCTCTCAAAGTGCTGGGATTTGAGGCATGAGTCACCACACCTGGCCTCATTTCTTTTAAAACCAGAAGATATTGGGGGGGGGGGGGTGGGAAAAAAGAACTTTAAGGTCAAAGAAACCACTTAAAAATATAGTAGTGATATATATGTCTTTATACCAACACAGACAAAAAATACCGTTTTGAATTTTTTTTAATGGAGGAAAGCAGCCCACAAAAGTGAAAGTGCCCAGGGACCACAGGAGTCATAATGTGACCCTGGAAAGGGCACTGGGGGCCTCTGTGAGATGCCCTTGTGCCAGCTGTTCAGAGGAACCAGTTTATCTGCCTAGGAAATTTATTTTAGGTCTGGAGCCTTATGAATCATGATGGAACCATTTGGAAGATGCATGAAGTGAAATGTACAGATCACGCTGTTGGTGGAGTCTGTGGGCTGATGGGGCAAATGGCTCTGTGTACTGGAGGGAAGATGCCAGAGAGGAAGGTTCGATGAGGCCCATCTGCTATGGGACAGGAGAGGAGGCGGCCCGTCTGTCCAGGTGAAATGTCTTAAGTCAAAATTAGCATTTCCATGTTTAATTGCCCTATTATTGCCCCACAGGCCACGTAATCACCGGTGATTAAATGGAGACAGGGATGTGCTTAGAATTCATATCTTGCAGGATCTAAATCAACAGTGGTAAAGGGTACTGCTGTGATTTTACTTAGTTCCTGAGTCTGGCGTTTCTTGGAGCAGTTCCCAGGGAACGGGGTCTGCGTAGCTGCACCCCAAGCTGTCTCTGCAGGTGTTTTGTGCCGGGGGGGCTCCCTTTCTTTTCAGCGGCCAGGCAGAGAGGCAGGGGACAAGAATCCCAATGATGCCTGATGTTTGTGTAGCAGGGACCCTGTTTGTCACGTACAGAAAGTGATTTTGCCCGGAAGGAATTTAAGGCATTTTAAATGTGCTTTGCTGATGAGTGCTGTGTGTAAGAGCACCAGGAAGGCCATTATGGGAGTCTCCGTCCTGCATTGCTCCCTTCTGAAGGCTGGGAAGGTGAGCTCTTCTCCCTTTTATGAAGAACACAGAGGGTGGGCACGCTGGGATGTCCACCTCTGTGCTCACATTGTCTAGAGCCTGTAGACGCACTCTGATGCCAGAGTATCAGACTCATCATGCATTCTCATAGGCCTGTCTTTGGAGAGTCACCCGGTAGTGCATAAGACAGAACTTTTGACAAGTGCCACCTGGCCCCTGTGGTCTCATGTCCCACCTGCATTAGGTCTCCTCCCACCACCACAGACCTCCCCTGCCCTACTCCTATCCTTGCTGTCTCTGCTCTCAGCCATACATTGGCTGCTTTTCAGCTCCCAGCAAACCACACTCCCCTGCCACAGGGCCTTTGCATGTGTGACTTTTTGCCTGGCATTCTCCCACTTTTACTCCTCTACCTAGTTAACTCTTGTTCATTCTTCACATCTGTAACTGAGCACAACTTCCCTCAGATGCTTTTTCTGACTCAACAGGCTAGGGAAAGATCTCTGCCCTCTCAGATATCCTTACCACATTTCCTTAGGACACGTGCCTCAATGTGGCGTTGCACCTTCTATAATGTGATGGCCAAGTCTGTCTTTGCTGAACCATGTGTGTGTGTGTCTAGTGCCCAGCACGCTGCCCAGAACATAGGCAGTCTCCAGTGAATGGGTGGAGATGGTTGGCACGGAGCAGCTTGAGGTCAGAGGCTTCTGAATATCCTCCTCCATTGCTATGAGAACACCCCCTCCGCAACCATAAATATGCTTGATTTCTGACTCTGCCATGTGCCTTTAACTGGGGGGCCTTGTGCACATTACTTAGCCACGCTGCCGAGCCTCATTTTTCTCATCTGTAAAAACTGGAATAAGAATACCTACTGTGATTGTTGATTTTGGGTGTCAACTTGACTAATTAGGTGATACCCAGTTAGCTGGTGAAGCACTGTGTATTCTAAATCATTGCATTAATTATTCTCAACACACTGAGTCCATCTCTTTTCCACTGAAAGGGAAACCCAGGTGGTTTGGCATTCAGTTAGGATGATTGGGCCACCACAGGTGCATCTGTGAGGGTGTTGCTGGAGGAGATTGGCAGGTGAGCCGGTGGACTGAGTGGGGAGGATTCCTCCTTTATATGGGTGGGCAGCATCCAATTGGCTGGGGTCTCAGAGGAACGAATAGGTAAAGGAAGGGTGAACTCTCACTCTGTGTCTTCTGGAGGAGCTGGGATGCCCATATTTTCCTGCCCTTGGATGTCAGAACTCCAGATTCTGGAGCCTTTGAGCTCTGGGACTTGTACCGACAGCCTCTTGGGCTCTCAGGCCTTTGGACTTGGACAGAGTCACACTACCATCTTCCCTGGTTT
Source organism: Rhinopithecus roxellana (assembly GCF_007565055.1). NCBI lineage: Eukaryota > Metazoa > Chordata > Mammalia > Primates > Cercopithecidae > Rhinopithecus > Rhinopithecus roxellana. The sequence goes on along the minus strand of NC_044568.1, from coordinate 5,336,087 downwards.
ACCAGCATGTAGACAGCCTGTTGTGAGCCTTCTCAGCCTCCATAAATGAGTGAACCAATTTCCTTAATAAATCCTTTCTCCCCTCTCTCTCTCAATCTCTCCATATATGTATATATATATCTTGTATTGGTTCTGTCTCTCTGGACCACCCTGACAAAGTCACCTACCCTGCAGATCTACTGTGAAGATTAAATAAAAATGCATTCCTGGCCAGGCACAGTGGCTTACGTCTGTAATCCCAGCAGTTTAGGAGGCTGAGGTGGGCTGATCACTTGAGGCCAGGAGTTCAAGCCAGCCTGGCCAACATGGTGGAACCCTGTCTCTACTAAAAATAAAAAAATTAGTTGGGCGTGGTGGCACATGCCTGCAATCGCAGCTACTTAGGAGACTGAGGCAGGAGAATCGCTTGAATCTGGGAGGTGGAGGTTGCAGTGAAGCTGAGATCGCGCCCTTGCACTCCAGCCTGGGTGACAGAGTGAGAGTCTGTTACAAAGAAAACAACAACAACAACAAAAAACAAAACAAAAAGAAAAAAAAAAGCATTCCTGAAAGGGCCTCATTCAGTGCCTGACAATTACTCAAGAAACGTTTGTTTTCTTCTGTTCTTCTCTTGATCAGGCACTGCTTTGCATTTCTTCTTGTAAAATTGTAGTTAAGTGTATATAACATATATAACATAACATTTGCCATTTAAACCATTTTAAGTTTACAATTCAGTGGCGTGAAGCACCTTCATACTGTTGTGTGAAGTTACCCCTCTTTATTTCCAAAATTTCTGTCATCTTCCTAAACAGAAACTCTGTATCCTAAGCAGTAACTTCCCATTTCCCCTGCTCCTTAGTGTCTGGTAACCTCTGTTCTACTTTCTGCCTCTAAACACTGCTGCTGAAGAGGCAGGGGAATGCAGGTCCAGGAAGGGAGCTGTGGGCCTTCAGCATGAGTGTGAAAGGGTGGATGTCTGCAGGTTTGAGTTCCAGCTAAGACACTTTAACCAGGTTGTTTATACCTACTGATTTTTTTTAAGACAGTGTCTCTGTCGACCAGGCTGGAGTGCAGTGGCATGATCTTGGCTCACTGCAACCTCTGCCTCCCGGGTTCAAGCGATTCTTGTGCCTCAGCATCCTGAGTAGCTGGGATTATAGACATTTACCACCACACCTGACTTATTTTTGTATTTTTAGTAGAAATGGGGTTTTGCCATATTGGCCAGGCTGGTCTCAAACTCCTGACCTCAAGTGATGCACCCACCTCGGCCTCCCAAGGGGCTGGGATTACAGGCATGAACCACCATGCCCTGCCCATCTGCTGATAACCAATCCAGCCAGTACCTATGAATTTGGCTTCTCATGTTTGCCCACAAAGAATAAATGATGCCTATCCCCTCCCTTCACTCTGTGGATTGCTTGGAATTATTGAGTTGGAAATAAGAGCAACCTGTTTGCATTGACTTATGCCAAAAACAAACAAAAAAACCCACTTTACCTTATAGAGCGCAGGTTTCTCCTTGTCGTAGACAGACTTCTAAGATGGTCCCTCAAGATTCTCAGCCCTGATGCATACACTTGGTCCCAGTTATCCAAACACTAACTTATGGACTGCTGTAAAGGGATTTGCAGATATTAAGATCTCAATTTGGCTGACCTTAAGATAGGGAGATTTTCCAGGTGCACCTGACTTAATTGCATGAGCCCTTTAAAAGCAGAGAGTTGGGACCAGGCACAGTGGCTCATGCCTGTAATCCCAGCACTTTGGGAGGCTGAGGCGGACAGATGATGAGGTCAGGAGTTCGAGACCAGCCTGGTCAGCATGGTGAAACCCCATCTCTGCTAAAAATACAAAAAATTAGGTGGGCATGGTGGTATGCACCTGTAGTCCCAGCTACTTGGGAGGCTGAGGCAGGAGAATTGCTTGAACCTGGCAGGCAGAGGTTGCAGTGAGCCGAGATCATGCTACTGCACTCCAGCCTGGGCAATAGAGTAAGACTCTGTCTCAAAAAAAAAAAAAAAAAGTTTTCTCTGATTGCAGAATAGGTCAGAGATTCGACGCATAAGTACTTGACCCACTTGTGATGGAGGGGGCCACGTAGTAAGGACTGTGAGTGACCTGTAGAAGCTGAGAGTGGTCCCTGGTTGATGGATGACGAGGAGCTAGGCATCCACTTCTAAGCTAGTCACTGCCCTTGGAGTTTGCTCTGAATTTGTCTGTGGTTCACAGTCCTGTTCCAGTGGGCTCTGACCATCTGCCCTGCCACTGGTCTTTTCATTCCCTTCTTTTCCAGCCACGGCCACTCCAGGGCTGTTTTCATCCCTAGAAGATGATCTTCCATCTGGGAGTCTCAGGACTCATTTCTAAGAATCCTTTACTGAGCACCAATGTCAGTCTTTGAGCTGGATGCTAGGGCCCAGGGATGATCCAGGCCATGTGGAACTTGTCTTTGATGGGTTCCCAGCTTGGTCGGGAAAGACTGACCATTTCAATGTCATAGATTAAGTTCAAAGACAGAGTTATTTTATAAGATAGGGAAAGTCACACTAGAGGCTGCAATCACAACTCTTAATATCTCAGTAACTTCCACAATAGAAGTTTGTTGTCCACAAGACAATTTATGGTAGATGCTGGTTGGATGGTTTTCCACACAGTCATTTAGGGATCCAGGCTCCTTCCACTCTGTGGCTATGTCATGCTTTGGGTCCTGGTGTTCCCTACTAGACTCTCTGTATCCACCCAGCAGAGAGGGAAGGAGAGAGGGCAGAAGGTTTTCATGGGTCATCTCCATGAGGGGCGTATATCACGTCTTCCAACATTTTGGTGGCCAGGGTGCAGTCACATGACCTGACCTTACTACAAGGGAGGCTGGGAAATATAGTTTATGTGAACACATGGGTGTGTTCTCTTTTTGCCGTAGGTGTGCACAGGTACAATAGGTGTGCCATAGGTACTTGCATGTGCTTACGTGCATAGGTGTGCATGTATGCATAGGTTTATGGAGGCACAGAGAAAAATCACTTAGCTCCTTCTGGTAGTTCAAGAAGGGCTTATGGGAGAAATGGTACTTGAACTGTATCTTGAAGGGTAAGTAAAATTTAATGAGCTAAGAATGGGTGGAGTCATAACTCTACACAAAGGTGCGGAATTGGGAAGTACATGGGTATGGATGGGGGTACTCCAGCATTTGGGCAGGGAGCAGGAGAGATTGTGATGAGCAAGTTTAGTGTTTTGCTGGAGTTTACAAAAAGCTCAGAATAGAAAACAGTACATCCAAGAACAAGACCCTCTAAGGACTGGATTTTATTTTTCTTAGAAGTCTTTTAGAAGGCTCCAGAGTCTCCATAAAATTCATCAGGTCTCACAGACACAGAGCTGCCATGTTTTCTGTTACCGGAGTCTGTGCAATGCATCTTGAGAGAGAGGTTCTCCTAACCTGCCTTTGTTGTGTATCTAAGGAGAGGAGAGCTTGTAGAGATGGTGTGCTCAGGCAGGTGTAGCTACTGGAATCTCCTTGTGTGACTGATTTTCAGGAAGTGACTTGGAGTCTGCAGGAAGGTTTCCTGGCCACCCTTGACATCGGGACCACAACTTGAAGCTCCACGGTCTGAGTAGAGAAAGCTGGGGGCTCCAGGGTTTCCAGGAAGCCCCAGGCACGGAAGGGTTCTGGGCTGTGTTTGTGCAGCTGAACTCTCCATTACATTCTGTTTCCTGCTCTTGCCCCAGGGGCGGCCCTGCCCCCAGAAGAGCTGCCCTAGGGCTGTTCTGTCTATAGTCAGATACTTTTATTTGCAGATGTTGCTGCTGCTGTTCCTGAGTCTTTCTTGGACTTAGGTCTCAGGGAAACCGTACTGTTTGCATCCAAGCACTGGAGACTGAATGCATTTTAGCTGGACCCAGTTTCCCAAGCTCGGTACTGTAGACATTCAGGTCCTGGGCATTGTGGGATGCTGAATGGTGTCTCTGGTCTCTCCCCACTAGATGCTAGTAATACCAGCAACTAAAAATGTCTCCAGATGTTGACTGTCTCCTGAGGGGTGGGAGTGAGAAGCAAAATTGCCACTGGAAGATCCTTACTGTTCTAAAACATGAGAGATAAGAGATCAATTTTTTTTTTTTTTTAGATGAAATCTCACTTTGTCACCCACACTGGAGTGCAGTGGCACGGTCTCAGCTCACTGCCAGCTCCACCTCCCGGGTTCATGCCATTCTTCTGCCTCAGTCTCCCAAGTAGCTGGGACTGCAGGCGCCCGCCACCACACCCGGCTAATTTTTGTGCATTTTTAGTAGAGATGGGGTTTCACCGTGTTAGCCAGCATGGTCTCGATCTCCTGACCTCATGATCCACCCGCCTCGGGCTCCCACAGTGCTGGGATTACAGCGTGAGCCACTGCACCCGGCCAAGAGATCACATTTTTAAAGCCACTAGGTTCTGGGTGGGTGGTTCTGCAGTAGATAGGGGAAGTGTTGGTGGCTGTCATGGTCCATCTTCCTCCTTCCAGACCTGGGACCGCTGTTGGTGGTTTGAGTAAATGGAAACCTGGATTGCTGGCAACAGAAGAGAATGTGCACAGCATGTGGCTTCTGTGATTCTCATGATGACTAGAGTTTGGGGAGAAGATTCTGAGCCTGTCTTCATCCAGGGTGACCTCTGTAGCACACAGCAGGGACCCCACACATTGCTGCACTGCCTTATGGGGAACTGATCGCTAATTGCTCTCTTGGTACCCTGATGTGTCCTTTACAGACTCCCTCTTATCTCACCTTCAGATGTAACCATCTGTGGTAGGTAGTAGAGTGTCTCCATCTTACAGATGAAGAAGCTGAGGCTTAGGTGGCTTTAGCATGTTGCCCAAGGCCTCAAAATATAAATGGCACCTGAATCCTGATGTGTCTGATTCCAAAGCTCGAGCTCTTAATCGTATTTTCCAGGTGTTGCTTGGCTCTTAACAAAAAGCTACTTGGGTTCCTTCCAGTTCTGGGATCTTCAGAGAGAAAAACGTAATAAAAATACAATTAGAAGCGATAGAAAGCTTTTAAGTTAAGTCCAAGGGTAGATGGCTGAGGATTTTTCAGACTGCCTCTCATTTACATTCCTCACTCAACCCTGCCTGTTCCTGGGGCTGGGGGATAGCAGAGATGTTCTAGGAACTGGCTTGCATTTGTGCATGCCTAGGGGTTTGGGGTAGGATGAGCCCTTTGGTCTGGTGCTGATCTGGGTGTCCTGGGCATGGCCAGAGGTGCACTGTTAGCCTCTTTGGCTGCCAGTTTCTCATGATGGCATCCATCCTCTTTTGGGGACCATCTTCTTTAATCCTCCAGCAAGACTAGGTCTCCAAGGCAGGTTGAACTGATGTAGGCATTGAGAATCCTCTTGCTCAAGCCGTTTTGTTCTCTTAGAGCAGTGGGACACTGGAGCCCCGAATCTTCCCCGTCCTTCGAGGGTCAGCTCAAATCCTTTGGTTCCCATGACATCTCCCCCAGTGGTCTCCTTACGAGTTGTGCGACCTCCAATGTATCATTTTCTTTCTCTGAGCCACAGTTTACGATGTGAAATATAGAACGTTTGACAGTACCCACCTTATTCTACTTATTTTGAGGGTTAAGTGTTATAATGCACTTAGCAGAGCAGTAATCACTCACCTGTCGTACTGACTATCAGCGGTTTCTTTTCCAGCATGAATGGGTGGTTTTGTCTCCAGATCTTTTGTCCTCAGAGTCTGAGGTCCTGGGGGCATGGAGTTCTGCAGATGAGTGTGGACTTCAAAGGCAGACCTGACTCCCCACTCCCTAGCTGTATCTCCTTGGATGAGTCATTCTGACTCTCTGTGCCTCGGTTTCCTCACCCGTAAAATGCAATAGGAATATCTACCTGATAAGGATCAAGTGGTTTCATGCTTTCAAAACGCTTAGCACAGCCTGGACACATGGCAAAGTGCTATATGCATACGTATTAAGAGAAATGCATTTTCTTGTCGACTCAGTACATAGGAGTGAAATGTACAGATGAGTGGAATGCGTGGCTTTCTCGCAGTGCTTACCTTTACTATGAGCAATGCACATTCTTTCTTTCCTTTCTCCTTTCCTTCCTCTTTTACCATTTTATCAAAAAGCATGGCTGGTCATGATGACCTAACGAATTGATTTCATGACCCATGAGTGGGTCATGACCTGCAATTTGAAAAACTGCTGGAGTGACCCTGGCCTCCAGCCTTGCTCATGTTAATTGTCTGGGTTCTCTGGCATCTGAAACATGTGGCTCCACATCAGCAGCCTTGCCTCATTCTCTCCGCCCCACTGGGCTCCGCAGATGCATGGCTCTGTGCACCTTTGCAAGCATCAGATTAATTAGACGTTTCAGAAGAGATCGACTTTTAAAGCAATAGCTTCATTAGCATGGATGTGCTGGAAGCTCTGAAAAGTAAAACTTAGTTATTTATATGTTAATAAGCTAACCCAGGCTTCAAAAGCCAGCTGATGAGCTCTGGCATTTCTTGAATTCATCTTCAACAAAACCCGTTCCTACACAACTGTGACGGTTGGCCTTACTGATAGTTCTGTGAACATCTGCCCATCACCAGGGTTCTGTGCCAACTGGCTGAGTGTCCTTGTAATGTAGACTGGGGATAAATGGGCTCAGCAGCGTTGTGATGGCAGGGACAATGGGAAACCCCTTAATTAGGAACTGAGTTTTGTAATGCTGACAGAGACCATGTTATTTTTGGTGAGCTGTCATATTACATGTGTATAGTGCTTAATGATTTTCAAAGTGCTTTCCCCTACACTGTCTCACATGGGCATCCCACAAGTCTCTTTTAGTGTTGAGTCTCTTTGCAAAGTGTTTGCCAGCACTTCTGCCCAGCACTGCCTCCTCCTAGCGTTGGGGGAGGGGGCAGGGACTGGATCAGCATCATAGGCATTGCCTGGAAGCTCCTTAGAAATAGAGAATTCCACTGGCTGCGGTGGCTCACACCTGTAATCCCAGCACTTTGGGAGGCTGAGGCGGGCGGGTCACTTGAGGTTAGGAGTTTGAGACCAGCCTGGCTAGCATGGTGAAACCCCGTCTCTGCTAAAAATGCAAAAATTAGCCGGGCATGGTGATGTGTGCCTGTAATCCCAGCTACTCAGGAGGCTGAGGCAGGAGAATCACTTGGACTCGGGAGTTGGAGGTTGCAGTGAGCTGAGATCGCGCCACTGCACTCCAGCCTGGGCGACAGAATGAGATTCTGTCTTAAAATAAAATAAAATAAAATAAAATAAAATAAAATAAAATAAAATAAAGAATCCCGGTCCTGCCCTAGACCTTATTGGAATCCACATTATCAATATTCACAATAGTAAAGACATGGAATCAACTTCAGTGCCCATCAGTGGTAGACTGGGTAAAGAAATTGTGGTCCATATATACTATGAAATATTATGTAGCCATACAAAGAACGAGATCATGTCCTTTGCAGGAACATAGATGGAGCTAGAGGCCATTATCCTTAATAAACTAACACAGGAACAGAAAACCAGTTACCACATGTTCTCACTTACAAGTGGGAGCTAAATGATGAACTCATGGTCACATAGAGGGGAACAACAGAGACTGGGGCCTCTGGAAGGGTAGAGGGTGGAGAATGGGAGGGTAGGAAGAGGGAGAAGATCGGAAAAAATAACTATCAAGTACTAGACTTAGTGGTAATACACTGCCGAACCCATTTATCCCCAGTCTTTGTCACGGGGACACTCAGCCAGTTGGCCACAGAACCCTGTGATGGGCAGGTGTTCCCAGATCTATCAGCAAGGTACAGTATTTGGGTGAAATCTGCACAACAAACACAAATCTACCTATGTGACAAACCTGCACAGGAGCCCCTAAACTTAAAAGTTAAGAAAAGTACCTGCATTGGAACAGATGATTTACATACTCACTGACGCTTGAGAAGCACTGCTCTACAACACCTTGCCTTTCGCTCCCTCCTGTGTGCTTGGCCCTTCTTCTCTTCTTTTCTTTCTTCCCCTTCCATCTTCTTCTCTCCTCCCTGTTTGTCACTTCTTTTTTCCTTTCCCCAACTACTTGTAATAGCTGCAGGTTTACAGGCATGGCTCTGACACATGGAAACACGAGACTTACTTGTTCTTTGTATCTGCATTGACTTTTCTTTGACAAGCTCCTATTCCTGCACAGTTGTGTGAAAATTAAATTTAGTTCAATCCAGTAAATTTTCTACCACATTTGTTTTTAGTTTTATTTTTAAGTTAACATACAGTAAAATTGTCTTTTTTTGGATATACGGTTCTATGAATTTTAACACATATATAGATTTGCGTATCTACCACTATAGTCAGGGTAAAGAACAGCTCCATCCACCCCCAAACACTCCCCATTGATAGACCTCTGAAGTCATATGCTGCCCCACTCCTGATCCACTCACCTGTTTTTTGTCCCTGTGGTTTTGTCTTTTCAAGAATGTCCTATATATGAAACCATATAGTATACAACCTTTTCAGACTACCTGCTTTCCCTTATGTAATGCCTTGAGAATCATACAAGTGGTTGTGTGTATCAATAGTTAGTTCCTTTTTACTGCGGACTAGTATCTGATTGTGTGAATATACTGCAGTTTGTTTATCCGTTCGCCCTGTGAAGGACATTTGGGTTTGTTTTCAGTTTTTGGCAATCTAAAAGAGAGCTTCTATACACATTCATGAACAGGTCATTGTATAAATGTAAGTTTTCATTTCTTTAGGATAAATGCCTAGAAATGGAAATGCTACGTGCTATTGTGCCTATTGAAGTATTTAAGTGTCTATAAACAGGTTGGCATTATATACTTTAGCTTATATACTTATATAAGAGTTTGGCATCAGAGTTTTACACTCCCATCAGACAGCAGTGTATGAGAGTTCCAGTTGCTCCACATCCTTGTCAACACTTGGTATTGTCAGCATTTTTAATTTAGCCATTCTAATAGGCATGTCATAAGATCTTGTAACCTCTTTAACCTTTTGTATTTTGCAAGACTTAGCCTCCTTCTATAGCTGGGATATTGTAAATTCAGAGAGAAAATGTGGCTAGCAGAGCCTCAAACTAACAACTCTCAGATGTATGTGGGAGCCAGGTAATTCTCCCAACCAAACAGACTCAGAGAGAGATTTACTCAAAGGTCGTATTAGCACCAAAAAAATAATAAAATAAATGTCCAAGTCCCCTTCTACTATTTTGAGCCCCATCCATACACTTGAGGCTGGGCAGAGTTCAGGAGAACAGTGTTTCTATTGCATTCATTTGCCCGATAATGACCTCTTCTGTGCTCTGGCATTTCAGATAGGCTGTGACCAGACTGTGTGTCCCCTGGCACCATGCACTCCCTGCCCATTCTAGACTTCATTATCGCAGAACATGGAAAGCAGATGTTCCTAATTTTTCCTAGCTAGATTTCAGAGGGCTGTGACTCATCCAAGATCTGTAGGCATCTTTATTTAGCAGAGGTTATCCGTTCCAATTAAAAAGAGAAACATTTTTAAGCGGTGGCTGTTAATTCAAAACCTGGCAGCCTTGTTGATGATGATGTCTGGCAGTAAATGGAGGAGGGAACATATCAGAAAGCCTTCTGCCTGCTAGGCACTATCTGCTAATTCCATTTTAATATGAGACATCCAAATGATTGATATTATATCTCAGAAAGCCCAGCACAAGCTCAAGATATTAATTCATTAATTCATTTGGCCAATATCGAGCCAAGCACTGTGCTAGGAACTGAGGGTACACAGCAAACAGAACACAAACATCCTTGCTTTGTAAAGCAGAATTTCTGCTTCAGGGAGGCATTGATCATTGGATTTTGTTAGAAAGCCAGAAAATGCTATGGGAAAAGTAAAGTAGAACAAGGAGATCAGTAGTTCTGACCAAGGAGGTGAATACTTATTATTTATGAAACAACTGGGAATGGCAGTTTCTGAGTGATCACTGAATAGGTTTTCACCTGGAGATTCCAAAAATTTGGCGTGTAGATCCCCTGCATCAAAATGCCATGGGGACCTGTGAAATTGGCAAGACCCTGCAGCCATCTGCTGAATGGGACCCTGCCCCAGGTCCCTGCCTCTCTACTGAGTCTGTATCCCTGGAGAGAGGCCTTGGGGAATCTGTGTAGCCCACAAACTTCCCTGGTAATTGTGAAGCACCCTGAAGTTTAAGGACCACTCTCTTAAGAATGCAAGTTTAAAATAGGATGCATGCTTTCAGTCCCAGGAAATGATCAAAATCGTCTAAAACTGGGTCCAATTAAAAGCGTGTTCACTCGTTCAAGTCTTGACACTGCCTGACTTTGAAACTTGCAAATGTTAACTTTGCAGCAGCTGCTGCTTAATTTTAGCCCTCAGAGAGAAACGCCCCAGTCTTCACAATAGGTTTCTGGTACCCTGGTTGGCAAACATCCTCTTCTACTTCCCCACTACATGCCAAGGGCCAGAGCTTCCTAACTTTGGAAACAGAATATAGCAGCATCCCCCTACCCGATTCTCTGGCCTCAGCAGCGAGCTGCCCTACTTTGCAAAACGAGAGTCTCTTACCTCATTAAGCCAAAGAGAAAATGAATTCCAAAAAGGTAATTTTCCTGTTAGCAACCTTGTAAAGCCATCAGCAGCCTCATCCATAGTTAAAACATCTCTTTGTAAGCTTCATGGTTCTGTGGTCTGGGAGGGATGGGAAGTAAGGCTTAAAAATGGTTGTATCCTTCCCTGGTTTTCCATATTGTTTCTCTGATTATTTCTACGAGTGAGGAGAATTCTACGAGTGAGGATTATTTGGGAGTGAGGAGAATCCCAGGAGAAAAGGAGAGGTATTTTGGAAGAGCTGAAGACCCTGTAGAGTGACTGAAAGTCCTAAAACAAATGCAGCCCCATGTTGCTTAGGAGTCCAGGCACCAGAAGACGTGGGATTTCTTGGGCAAAATCAAAGCCCTTTGTGCCCGTTATGGGCTGAGTTGTGTCCCTACAAATTCATATGTTGAAGCCCTAATCCTCAGTGCCTCTGAATGTGACTTATTTGGAGATGGAATCTATGAAGAGGCAATTAAGTTAAACAAGGCTTTTAGAGGGGCCCCTAATCCAATCTGATCAGCATATTTATAGGAGGGGATTTCAACAGACAAAGAGACTCCAAGGATGCATGCATAGAGGAAAGGCTTTCTGCACACCAAGGAGACACTCTGACCTTAGAAAAAACTGAAGTCTGCCAACACGTTCATCTCGGACTTCTAGACTCCACAATTGTGAGGAAATACATTTCTGTCATTTAAGCCACCTAGTCTGTGTGATTTTGTTATGCCTGCCCTAGCAAACTGATGGAATGCGTTCAAGAATAACTCAGGCTCATGACAGAACATTGCTAATGCCCCAGACACAGAGACAGAGCTGCTTCTGGGTCATTTGAGTCAATTGAACATACCTTTTTTTGAGGTCCACCAAGCCCCATGACTGTCTGCACATGGCGGACCTAATGGGGTGCTCTCCAGCCCTGTTACGCCCTTTTTGGTCCTAGCTTCCTGCTGAGCTGCCAGTGGACCATTTAAGCCCACCCCCTGGGCACAGCTGATTGGTCCAAAAGTGGCCATCCAATTCAAGCTCGGCCAATCGGATTTTTACATGCAAGAATCAGCCACGAGAATGTGAAATTCACCTAGAGATGGGAGACCTCATGGCCCAGACAGGGAAATTAACCTTTACCCTGCCTTAATTTCAGGTCCTATCCAGTCCCTGAGTACCCTTGATGCTATTGCTACCCTTAGTTTCCAGGAGATGCTTCCAAATACTTTATTTCACATAAATCTATCTCTTCGTCTAAGCTAGTTTATTAATATTATTTAATAACAACAGCTAAAATGTAGCCAGGCACCGTGCTAAAAGTTTTACATATATCGTTATACTTGATTCTCACAAATCCCATGGAGTAGTTTCCATTATTACTTCCATTTATAAATGGAAACTGAAGTTCACAAAGGTTACATAACTAAAGTTGAAAACTGTATGTTTGCTCTTGCACTGTTTTAAAGAAATACCTGACACTGGGTAATTTATTAAGAAAAGAGGTTTAATTGTCTCGTGGTTCCACAGGCTGTACAGGAAGCATGACTGGGGAGACCTCGAGAAACTTACAATTTTGATGGAAGTTGAAGGGAAGCAGACACGTCTTCACATGGCCAGAGCAGGAGGAGAGGAGAAAGGGGAAGGGACTACCCACTTTTAATCAACCAGATTTCACGATACTCACTCCCTATGACGAGAATAGCACCAAAGGGGAAATTTGCCTCCACGATCACCTCCCACCAGGCCCTACCTCCAACACCGGGGATTACAATTTGACATGAGATTTTGGTGGGGACACAGACCCGAACCATATCAAAAACTGAGGTCCACAAAACTTACATAATTTATTCAAGGTTACTGTCTTAGTCTGTTTGGGCTGTTAATGTTAAAAATAACATTAACTAGTTAGCTTATAAACAATAGAAATTCATTTCTCAGTTCTGGCAGCTGTGAAGTCCAAGATCAAGACAGATGTGGTGTCTGATGAGTGCCTTCTTGCTGTGTCCTCACATGGTACAAGGGAACAATGAACTCTCTGAGGCTTCTTTTGGTTCATTCATTGCATAAAGAGTTTATTGAAAGGGTTGGATGGAGTCTTAGGCTTGCTGGTGCAGGACAGAGGTGAAGATCTGGCGGTTCCTGAACCTTCGGGGAGTTCAGATTCAAAAGGGAGAAAGGTGGGGGATGGAGTTTTTCCCGTCATCAGGGGGATTGGTGGGCATTGGTTTTGCTGTCTCCTTCTATTTCTCCGTTGCACACGAGCGACCAGATTAGGAGATAAAACAGAAAGGTATTAAAGTTGATTTTTTGTGTGCAGAGTTTTTCCCGTCATCAGGGCGATTGGGGGACTTTGATTGGCTTTGCTATGTCCTTCCTCTTCTCCATTGCATATGAGTGACCAGCTTAGGAGATAAAACAGAAAGGTATTAATGTTGTTTTTTTTGTGTGTGGAGTGGCGGGGTGTGGGGGTAGGAAGGATTTCTCCCAGTAGATCATAAGCTTGCTGAGGGCAGAGACTGCACTTGTCCCATGACTGTATCTTCAGGAGCCAGCATAACCACCTGGTACCTCGTGGGTGTTCAGTAAATATTTGTTGTGTGCATGAGTTAATGGATCCTATCAAAATAGGTTCTCAGACTGTCGACTCTTTGGGGGTGGTGATCATGGTGACGGTAGTTATACCTGCCATATATGGACTCTGTCTGTGAGCCAGGCACTGGGCCAGGCATTTCTTGTTTCCTTTAATCCTCCCAATCAGTCTGGGATGTAGGAATTATTATTAGCCCCGTTCGGTAGGTGAGAAAACGGAGGCTCAGAGAGGTTAAGTGACTTCCTCAAGGTACCATAGCAAGGAATTAACCTCTAGGAGGTGTGACTGTAGAGTCTGAACTCCAAATCATTCTGTGTTTTTGGCTTGGAGTTCATCTGTCTTTCAAGGTGCAGAATGTTCCCAAGCCAAAGGGCCAGTGGACAGAAAGCTGGCTGCTGCTCTCTGTCAAAGGGGGATGGCACTGAGACCCTAGAAATGGGCACATACTAGGGAGGCTGGTTCATTTCCTAGGCACTTCCTTTGCTTGTAGTGATCAAGGGCACACATTCTCAATTCAGACAGGCTGTTCCTCATGATCTGTGTGACACTGGGCAAGCTGGCACCCCTCTCTGAGTTCCCACTATCCTCATCTGTAAAACAGGGATGATGCTAGAGTCTCCTTACAGGACTTCCCTTGCCGAGGATTGAATGAGATCGTGCATGGGGTTGCTGATCCTTCTCCAGGCTCAGAATTGTCTGCGTGTGAATGAGCTGCCCTAGGTATGGTCAGGCCTGTGGACAATTTGACCCTTGGTCCCTGTATCCTCTAGAGTAGGTGCTGGGGCAGGAGAACCTCTTGGCGTCCTCTCTGAAGCATGATGTGCTTGGCTGCCCTTGGAGATAGGTAGTGATGGCCCATTCATGAAGCTGAAAGAAGAGAGTGGTCGTTCTACAGGGTTTAGTTGTCTTTAGATGCCTACGGGGCTTGAAGGAACTCCCCTTCCAGCCCCCCTCCTTCTGGAGTGAGCTCCTGGGCTAGCTTTGCCTTCAGCTCACAACTCTCAGGTGGACTTTAAAGGGTGCTCATGGCTTTTTGAAAGACTTCTTTATCCTTTCAGATGCCAGAGCTAATGGATTTGTAGGTTCCTCTCCCACTGGGGACACAAGAGCTACCTTCTATTCTGCTACTGGCTGCATCTGACAGCCCTAAGTACCTTCCTTGCTAGAGCTCAGAGAGATTTAAGAGGTGCCAATTAATTGCTTTCTAAGCTCCCCTGGAGAATGGCAGCTGGACTCTTGGTATTTACTCTCTAAGTGGGTGAGGAGCAGAGGCGAGCTCTGCGGAGCTGAAGAGATGGTTGGCTGGGGACGGCTGCTTCAAGCAGTCTGGGGTTTAGACAGAGCAGATGGCTCAGGTGACAAAAGAACCTCCCCCTCACTGTGGTTTTGGCTTTCTGGGGCCATCGACTGGGCTTGTGAGAAACTCTCCTTTTATCACACATGGATGGTGGCCTACTGGGATGTGTATAAGGCATTTTTGATTTTGTAAAAAGTGTACAAGTGAGTTTTCCGATAGACCACTCTCCTCTCTTGGTGGGTATTGGTGAGTGCATAGGTCAAATATAACCAGTTCCTTCTGATTTCATACTTTATATTCAGACAAGGTGATTTGCTTAGTGTACGAATTAGTTTATAGACCCTCTAAAATATTTTTTGCCGAAGTAAATTGCAGAAATTCGAAATTGTCCCTTGTCAGACTACGTAACGTAATATTACTGTCAGTTTTCTTGTATTCCTACTTCCTAGAATAATATATGGCATAAAATAGATGGTCATAAGTATTTTAAAAATAAATATTGTTGAATGTCTGGTTTGGAAACTGTGATGTCTTACCTCTTGGTATGTACGACCACAAAATGAATTGGTGATGAGAGTCTGGAAGAGGTGAATCCTCATTCAAGCTCCTGAGCTCTGTGCCTGTACAAATAGTTGAGAAACAGTTGTGGCCATTGACTGAAGGTAGAACCTCTGAGAGGGCAAGGAAGGAACTGGACTTTTGGAATATAAATTAATGTATTGCTAGAGCCCAGGAGTTCAAGACCATACTGGGTAACACGGTGAGACCCCATCTCTACAAAAAATTAAAAAATTAGCTGGACATAATGGTGCATCCCTGTAGTCCCAGCTGCTTGGGAAGCTGAGGTGGGAGGATTGCTTGAGCCCAGGAGGTTGAGGCTGCAGTGAACTATGATTGCACCACTGCACTGCAGCCTGGTCAACAAAGTGAGTCCTTGTCTCTAAAAAGAAAAAGAAAATAATTTATAGCTTCCTTCTAAGGATAGAGGGTGATCCCAGGCAGAGAGGCTTTTGAGATGCTGCTGCTGAGTGCTGTGGTTGTTACTGAGCCTTATCGAGGCACCTGCTAGGCTACAGATTATCTTCTAGGAGAACAGGATCTCATATGGATGCCTTGGGAGCCATGTTTTTATTCCATGACCTCAGAATCTTGACCATAGCTGATTGAGCCAGAGATGGACACATGATCAAGCTGGACCAGTCAGATTCCCTCTCCTGGGACTTTATAATTGGGAAGTAGAGATGCTTGTTAATCTTTGCTGTTGCCTCTGTATGGGAACTTGGGAGCTGTGAGTTGGCCATTTCTTGCAAAGGAGAAGCAGGACAGCTGGTTTGCAGAAAGAAAATGAAGAACACCTGGAGAGAGAATCAGAAACTAGGGCCATCTGATGACCAGAGATCCTGAAGGTAACCTTCCTGACAGATTTCCAGCTTTATCTTCCAGTTCCTCTTGTTTTTTATGACTGAACAATATACATTTATTATTAAGGAAAATGCATAAACTAGTCAATTTTAAGGTTAGAAAATATTTTAAAAATTTACTTTAAACTATTTTTTTTTGACAGGGTCTCTTTATTACTCAGCCAGGATCTATCACCCAGGCTGGAGTGTGGTGGTGTGATCATAGCTCACTGGAGCCGCCACTTCCTGGCCTCAAGCAATCCCCACTTCAGCCTCCTGAGTAGGTGCTACCACACCTGCCTATTTTTTTTGTATAGATGGGGGTCTTACTATGTTGCCCAGGCTGGTCCTGTCCTCAAGGAATCCTCCTGCTTTTTTTCTTTTTATATTGACAAGATTGTATTTATGGTGTACATCATGATGTTTTGAAATATATATACATTGTGGAATGACTAATGAAGTCAGTTCCACATATTCATTACCTCACATTTTTTTTTTTATGACAAGAACACAAAATCTCTCGATAACAGGTACACATTATATTATTAACTACACTTACCATGATATACAATAGATGTCTTGAACTCATTCCTCCTGTATAGCTGAAGTGCTGTGTCCTTTGACCAACATCTCCCCAGTCCCCACAACCTCCCAGCCTCTGGTAACCAGTCTTACTCTCTATTTTTGCAAGTTTGACTTCCTTAGATTACACATATCCATGATACTCCAGTTTCCCTGAGGTCTCTCTGCCCCACTGCCCCTCGGTTGCCTAGGATATGATTGTACTGTTATAGTAACATGCAAATTTAAAGTAGTTCAGTGGGTTTCTGTCACTTTCAACCAAACTGGCCTTAACAAAGGCGATGGTCCTTGTGAGACCAAACTCATTTTATTTTATGGTGAAGAATTTAGATTTTGCCAAAAGCTAGAACCAGCTTTTTCCGTGTTGTGATTTTTTTTTTTTCTTTTTCTTTTTGAAATGGAGTCTTGCTGTGTCATTCAGGCTGGAGTGCAATGGCACAATCTTGGCTCACTGCAACCTCCACCTCTCGGTTTCAAGTGATTCTCCTTCCTCAGCTTCCTGAGTAGCTAGGGTTACAGGTACGTGCCACCATACCCGGCTGATTTTTGTATTTTTAGTAGAGATGGAGTTTCACCGTGTTGTCCAGGCTGGTCTTGAACTCCTGACCTCAGGTGATCTACCTGCCTCAAGTCCTCAGAGAAAAGTGGGTAGAGTGAGTGGGTCAGGGGTGAACATAAGCCTTCCAGCATGCAGACTGAAGTGCAGCCAAGGATTCTTGGCGGCCAGGTGGGAGAGCTTTCCCAGCCTGGGGACTGAGCAGGAGCCATAGAGCCCAGGTTGGTAGCAGAGGTCATGGGAGGCCCATACCCAAAGCTCGGGGGGTTTGGGAGTCCCATCAGACTGAGGCATGATGCCACCTTGACATTCCAAGCTGTTGAGGAATGAGGTGGACAAATGTAAGTGGTTTGTTCTCCCAGTCAGCAGCACCAGCAAAATCAGTATGGGACCAGATTTGAATTTCCTTAACATAAGTAATCTGAGCTTTATAATTCATCCATTTCTTTTTTCCTGGCATTTTGTTGTAAGTGAAATTCTTCAGCAAAAGTCCAACTTGCTTAAGGCTGAATTATGACAAAAGGCAATTGCTTACATCTGGGGCTTTTGTTCTTGTTTGTCCCTAAACCCAGAGCACATTGTGCTGGCTGCATTAATGGACTGTCCTCTGCCTATTAAGACCACACATTAAAAAGTGGGGAGAGGGGAGGAATTTGGACCAGGTTTGTGGTTTTCAGAGCTATTTCCTCATATTAAGTTAGTATATTTGTGCCAAAATGATATTGCTTTAAGTATAAAATTGTATGATTAGTTGAGGTCTTCTGGAAAACTGTTGTGAGGATTCTGAGACTTGCTTAGCAAGATACAGTTCTATGATCTGTCAGGGACTGCTGCCATGGGCACATATTGGGAGTGATGGCATGTGTCATTCCTGAAGTAGGAGGAGAGAAGTTTTTGGTAACAGTTAACGAGCACATTCATGGAGCATTTAGTTTTTGGATGGAACTGGGCTTAGTGTTTTGAGGATTTTAGGAAATGAATTGGCTTTTGCTGGTAGGAAACTTCCAGTGAAGTTAATATAAATCAAGGCATATAGACATGGAGCAGCAGCTAATAATTTAAAGTAGCAAGTAATCAATTCATTTATAGAGTGTTTGCCATATGCCAAGCACTGTCCAAAATGCCGGAGACACCATGGTGAATACATTAAGATAGATCAATTTCCTATTCTCGCATGGGAGACAAAATGGTAAACAAGCACAACAGACAAGTCCTATAGTTCCAGACAGTGATGAGGACTCAGGAGAGAAAGACAGCTGGGTAAGTGGGAGGAGAGTCAGGGGCTGTGTGGCTACTGTAGAAAAGGGGTTCGGGGAAGTCTTCCTCAAAAAGATGACATTTAAGCAGAGACCTGTGTGATATGAGGGAGCTAGATAACCCAGATAACTGCGGACATCTAGGAAGAAGAGTGTTCTAGGCAGAGAGAATAGCCAGTGCAGAAGCCTCGAGGCAGGAACAAGCTTGGTGCATTTGCAGGAGAACAAGGATGCCAGCAGGGCTGGTGCAGGATGAGTAAGGTGGGAGTAGGAGGAGAGGAGGCTGGAGAGGGTAGCAGGGACCAGATTGTGCAGGACATTTTAGCGCATGGTGAGAAGTTCAGATTTTGCTTTAAACCTGATGGAAGACCACTGGAAAATTTTGGGGTAGGGAATGGCATGATCTGGTTTATACTAAGTAATACTGGATCCTGTTGGAAGAATAGGTTGGTGAGAGGCAAGAGAGAAACAGGGAACCCATTTGGCCCAATTACGCTAGTCCAGGAGAGAGATCATGGTGGCTAGAATGTCATGGCTATAATGGAGTTCACAAAAAGTGATTGGATTGAGGATATCTTTAGAGTTGGAGCTGACAGGCCTTGGGGATGGACTGGATGTGGGGTGGGGAAAGGAACTGAGATGCTCTCTGAGTTTTTTAATTTGAGCCATGGCCCAGGTTCATGGACACACAACTTGAGCAGTGACTAAGAAATCCTTGTCTGGAAGGGTCCTAAGCTTGGTTTAATGCTCTGCTTTTGCTGTCTTGAGATTATGATCCATCTTGGGGTGAGGGCCTCTTCCTTTTGCACTAGGTCCATGCAATGTACAGCTGGCCTTGACTGAGCCAGTGGGTGGATGGTGGCCCCTGTTGTCGGGATGGAGGAGACTGGAAGAGAAACACTTTATGGAAGGCGAACATGGAGTCCTCTTTGGACTATGTTAAATTTGAGGGGCCAGTTAGGCGCCCCAGCAGAGCTGCTGCGTAAGTCACCTGGTAGAGTGTTCAGACGGGGAAGCCTGCCTGCCAGGGCTGGAGCCGTGGGGGGTACATTTTGAAAGAGGTGAGATTTGGATTACCCTTCTGGGAAGAGAACATGTCAAGTTCATTCCCCTCCTTCTGCATGGAAAAAAGAGTCAGTGGCGGGACAATGCTGGTAATTCATTTAGTCTAAATTTATTAGCTTTTGTCTAAATTTTTATTTCATAGTTTGCGGCAGATCGTACCTGTTGACTTATTGGGGAGGCATAATTTTCCACCTTCTAATTGTTTTGCATATATGTTCACTTTCTTCTCACACAGTTGTTTTACTCTTACCTTTCAGCCTAGGGTGACCACCAGTTCCAAAGGTGGCCTCTGCAGCCATCTGTTGAGATTTGAGGTGACCGAGCAACCCTGGTTTTAGAAACTTAAACCCATCATTTTACAAGTGACTCCAGGGGACTCTGTTGGAGGAAAAGAGCTGAGAAAGCCTTGGGGGACTACAGAGCAGGGTCCTGCAGGTAGTGGGGCTTGGTGAATAATGCCTCAGTTTCTAGGTACAGAGGGCTTAGACTCTATTTCTTCCTGCTCTGTGGCCCTGGGAATGTCATCTAATCTCCATGGACCTTAGTACAATGAGGATAATAATATTTTCTGTTTCCCAAAGTTCCTGCACGATAGAAATAAGGCAATTCATGTAGAACCTTTAGCTCAGGCCATGAAACAGGGAAAGGACTCAAAAATGCTAAGTGCTGCAACTACCACTGAGAACAGTTCTCCCTTCTGTGCTGGGGAAGGAGAGCTGGCCTTAGACTGCATTGTGAAGGAAGCCTCAAGCAGTCTCCTATCTGTACCCCAAAGCTCATTTCACCTTTTGGCTGCGTTGGTGCACATCCAAACCCTCATTAGGATTGGTATTGCAACAGTCAGCAAAACCGGCTGCTTACCTAGTTTTTCTTATTATGGACATGTGACGGTTTCTCCAACATCTGTTACCCTATTGTACAGCAGAGCCGTGCAGTTCGTGTGGTATGGGGAGATTAACCCCTACCCCATATACCAAGATGAGTTCTGATTAGACCTAACTTGTCTGGGTAATTTCTCTTCTTTTACTCCTGTGATTGTTTCAGGGCTGTGCATACCACCGAAGACTAAGTCAGTGGCATTCCACGACCACATTAATCAATAAGGAGTGGTCATATAACCTAGAATGGTTTGATTAGAGTAAGGCTCAGGACTTTTGTTCTTTGCCTAGTAGACATCAGTAAGGAAACATGTGACCATTGTTGCTTTCAACATTCATTGGCTACTCAAGACAGGAGACATAGAGTGTTTGGTGACATTGTTGCTTGATCAAACCATACCTAAAGTCGTACTTCAGTACTTTTCAGTGAAAATCATTCAGTTTCCTTTAAAACTTTCACTTCTTTGAGGTTTTAACAGTTATTTTCATTCAGAAGAGTCCCTCTGAGACAAATACACTCTGGGTGCCAGTTCTTCAAATGAATAGTGAAATAAGGTTGACCTGGTGACTGTGTCCATATGTAGCAATATCAGGAGGAATATTTAATTCAGGGCTTTTTGAATATGGCAAAAGGGTTATATGATGATGATGGCACCCATATTCTGGAGCGATAACCTTTATATATTACTAAATATTTCACTTAGGAGCTCTTATTTTTGCTGTATGTATACTATGCAGTGGATTCCTGGTATAAATGTGTGCTTGTGTCTCTTTCAGGACATGGTAAGAACGCTTGGCCGTATGTAACCAAGAGACTAGTCTTTCTTTGGGTCTGAGCTGGGGTGTTCTGCTTATGCGTCTTATGCTTGTCTGTGCTGGGGTGGGGTGCAAATGTTTATATCAGAATCCTATTGCTGTTTTCAGAGAAATAAAGGTATCTACATCAGTAGTGGGTTTAAACATTTGCCTTCAGAAGTGAGTCTTTACCTTTGGTATTTCTGTGGAAGTTTTTTCCCTGCATGCACTCTGCAAATGTCTGCCGCTGTTGAGCTGTTGGCCTCTTGCCCTAGGTTTGGGTTCTCTCCCATGTCCTGCAGCTCCCTCTCTCTTGCTAAACCATGTGGTCCCAGTCCTTTGGTCAGCTGCCTCTTTCTATATCAGCTGTGTCATTGGTAGGGACTGTAAGTCTCCCTCTGTTTTGCTTTAAGAACAACCTGATTGGGGATCAAGCTAAAAAGGTAATCCTTTCTTGGGGTAAAACCGTGGCACACCCAGTTGAATTACACTCACTGGATGCTTCTTATTTTGTTCCCCCTTAACTACCCCACCTCCCTCTCCAATTCAAAACTTTCCAGTTCAGTGGCCTCTGATACTTGCTTTTCCTTTAGGTTTACAGATTTCATACCCAAAACGCCATTTTCCCTCTTGGGATTTTTTTTCCCCTCCGGCTGTGAGGACGTCCTGACAGT
This sequence comes from Rhinopithecus roxellana, assembly GCF_007565055.1. Classification (NCBI taxonomy): domain Eukaryota; kingdom Metazoa; phylum Chordata; class Mammalia; order Primates; family Cercopithecidae; genus Rhinopithecus; species Rhinopithecus roxellana. The sequence continues at coordinate 5,314,437 of NC_044568.1, read as the reverse complement.
AGTTTGTGCCAGGGGAAACCTGGTTGGAATTCTCAACTTCAACATGGATTTCATCTGCATTCCAAATTATCTCCATCAATATTTGATACATTTTTTTGTTGGAAAAAATATAACTTCATGAGAAAAGTAAATAATTACCCAACATTATTTAAAGTGCCTATGCACAGCACGTGCTTTGAGAAAATAGGAGGGTCACTGCAGGTCATTTCAGGTCTCATCATGGATGATCTGATGAGGCATGTTGACATCGATAACTCCAAATTCATGTTTTTGCCTCAATCTATATACATAAGACATCCAGGTCCCACCTTGTAAAATTCTTCTTTCCTGCAGTGTCTGGGTTTTGCAAATGTCTGTTCACCTCCCTGCCCTTTGCAGGCACCACGTGGCATCTGTCTAGTTCTTCTGCTCCCGTCCTCCCCCTTTTGTCAAGGATCCTCAAAGTGATGGAGCCCAGCATGGAGACATCGTTGTTCATCCCCAGGGGGCTGCCTTGACCCTCTGTGAACTACCCATCCTTGAAGCGAGAGGCAGGACTGTGTTCTTTTCTGGTGGAAGCCAGTCCCTTCCTTAGTTCTCATTGTGCTCCGTGGCCCAAGCTGCACAGCATCCCCAGAGGCCTCGAGTCTCAGCATGTCCAAGTCTGGCCAAGAGGCCCCTTGGGAAACAGGTGCCATGCCCTCACCGTATTCCCCCTTTCCCTTCCTCTCTATTGTGCCCCTCAAAACAGGGTAACACAAAACACTCCATTCAAACCCAAGTAAAGCCCTCGTGCATGCCCACCCATACAGATATGTGGCCAGAAAGATCAGCTGCCATCCACTTCCATCAGCAGTCAAACCGAGCTGTAGGCAGTTCTTAGCAGCCCCCAAACCCTGGGGCACTACTGTGGGTACTGGCTACATTTGGCTCCCTACCTCTCAACTGAGGATTTCTGTTCATGTGAAACAGTAGCAGTAAGAAGACTTAATTATCGAGTCTGCGTTTGACCGTGCTCGTGGGGCTTCCTAAACACCCAGGAGCCACTTGCTCAGCAGAAGCCATCTGTTTCCAATGCATGGGAGAGAGTGGTGGCACCTGACGGGTTAAGACACATAACACCACCCCTTCCCAGCTTCCGGGTTTTCATTTGAACAAGGAGCCTTCTGTACATAATGCCTGGACTTAAAGCAGTGATGCCGATGGCCCGTTAGTGGGCTGGTGGGGAGATATTTTAGGATAGGTTGACCCTCCAGAAGCACCCCAACTGGATTGTGTGGAAGAAACCCCGCTAATTATGTCCCTAGGAATCTACCAGGGAAACTTACTTCCCCCACGCTTGTGGAATAACATGGTATGGGGGATTGTCAACAATCCCTTTCAGGATCTGTGCTGAGACTTGGAACCTGAAAGGCTCTTTGCTTTCCAGCAGCCCACTACTTGGTGAAGGAGACAGACAAGCGCACAGAGAAGCATGGCAGTCCCATCACCTCTGTGGAGCTCCTGGGCTCTGGAGGCAGAGGGGAGTTCAAATCCTGCAGTGGACCCTTACTATGTGTGTGACGTTGTGCAAATCCACTTCTCCAGTCTCGGTATGCCCAGCTATAAGACAGGGAATAAGAAAGTCTTCTAGAGCTGTGGTGAGAATGACTGAGCACTTGCCTGGCACATCTTCAGCATTCAGAACATGTCAGATTTAAATCATCATCATCGTTATATAAATTGTCAGGAGAGGGAAAACGAGGGAACAATTAATGAACAGAAAACTACAGAGAAGTTATGATGTTTGAACCACGTCTCAAGGGATGCATGGGATTTCGCTGGATGAACGAGACGGAGAGGGTGCTTTGCAGAGAGAGAGAACCGCAAGAGCAAAAGGCTGAAAAGTAGGACCTTTATGTCACCCTTCATCTGGGGCTCCCAGTTGGCCCTTGTATTTGTCATTTGCTTTTTCCTGTGTGCACGTCTTGTCTTCTCCCCTCCTGGGAGTTTTCAATGCAATACAGAAGCGTGGAACATGCTGTGGGAGTGGAGTGAGATCAAACAGCTTTGCAGTTTTCTAAGGCATGACCTTCGCTGGTGGAAGGATGTAGCGGTTAAGAGCACGGCCTCTGGAGCTGAGCTGTCTCAGCCCAGTCCCAGCTCTCTAGTCAAGTGATACAGTCTTTGAGCTCTTCAGGGTTCCCATCTGCAAAGTGAGGATGATAACAGCACCTCCCTCAAGAGCTGGTGTGAGGCTTAAATAACTGATGTATGTTCAGCGTTCAGAGTGGACCCTGGCATGTGGTCAGTGCCCTGTAACTGTTCCCTGGTATCTGGCTTTTGCACTGGCTGCTCTGTCTGCCTGGAAACTTTTTTTGCTTAGAAACCTACTTGGCTTGTTCCTGACTTCCTCCAGGCCTTTCCTCAGGGACACCTTTTCAGCAAGAGTGTATCTGGCTGCCCTATTGACAGTCCCAATCTTTTCCATCCACCTCCTGGCACCTGATATCTCCCCTTCCTGCTTCATATTTCTTCATAATATTTCTCATCACATTATATGCTGTATGTTTTCCTTATTTATTATTGCATGTCTCTTCCAACAAGAATATGAGCTTCTTAGAGACAGGGATTTTTGCTTATATGTTCAGTGCTATATATGTGCATGTAGCAGAGTGTCTTGCATATAGTAGTTGCTCAACAAATACTTGAATGAATGCATGATCTCAGCCTCTTTGAATCATACTTTCCTTTTCTGTAACATGGAGCTATTAGCTTGTGTCAGGTGTTGTACAAGGTGCCTGTTTAGAAATGACAAAGCACTAAATACAGAGAAGAGGTAATAATTATCATTGAAGGCAAGGATCATGTCATGTGTCTTCTTATTCTCACCATACACTTGGAAAATCACTATTCCATCCACCTACCTACTCATCCTTCCACTCACCTGTGCATCTACCCACCCATCCACTCACCCATCCTCCCATCCCCCCATCAACACATCCAACCAGCCATCCCCCCATTAACCCATTCACCCAAGGTTCCACCCCCCCACCCACCCACCCTTCCACTCAATCATGCACTCATTCATCCATCCACCCCACCCATCAGTCCATCTGCCCACCATTCCACTTAATCATCCATCCATCCTCCCACCTACCCAACCATCCACCCACATATCTAGTCAATCACCCACTCTTCCACTCACCTGTTCACCCACTCACCCATCTGTCCACCTTTCTACTCAGTAATCCACTCTTCCAACCGCCCACTCACCCACTCATCTACTCACCCGTCTACTGAATCCTATCCATCCTGTTCCCCATGCATCCATCCCTGCATCTAACAAACGTTTATTGAATACATAGTGGTTACTAGGCATTGGAATAACATTTATAACTAATAGTAATAAGTGAAAATTACCAAGAACTCACTACGTACTACATACTGAGTTAAGAATGTTGCATCAAATATTTGATTCAATTTTTGACAGTCATATGAAGTAGGCATTATTATCACATCTTCACTTACAGATGAGGAAACAGGCATGGAGAGGGTGGCAGCTTGCCCAGGAGTACATATCTAGGAAGTGGAGGAGCCTGAGTTCAAACCTAGGTTGGCTACCCCATCGTACTTGCTCTTAACCCCCCACTCTTTCTTTTTTTTCTTTTTTTTTTTTTTTTTTTTTGAGACGGAGTCTTGCTCTGCCACCCAGGCTGGAGTGCAGTGGCCGGATCTCAGCTCACTGCAAGCTCCTCCTCCCAGGTTTACGCCATTCTCCTGCCTCAGCCTCCCGAGTAGCTGGGACTACAGGCGCCCGCCTCGTCGCCCGGCTAGTTTTTTTTTTGTATTTTTAAGTAGGAACAGAGTTTCACCGTATTAGCCAGGATGGTCTCGATCTCCTGACCTCGTGATCCGCCCGTCTCGGCCTCCCAAAGTGCTGGGATTACAGGCTTGAGCCACCGCGCCCGGCCAACCCCCCACTCTTTCAACTCACCTGGAGTTCACAGCCCAACAGGAAAGACAGACATGGAACATGAAATTATGTAAATAGTAGGCACTCAATGTATGTGTTTAGTAGATGTGTGCTCTCTGAGTGTTGGTTAATAATGAAGACCCCTTTTCTGGAGAAAGATTCAGTTTGTGAAAATTCTTATACCTCATGCTGTATTGAAAACCTCACTGCATTTTCTTTATCCGTTCATTTGTTGGCAGACTCTTAGGTGCTTCCATATCTTCACTGTTGTGGATAGTACTGCACCAAACTTGGGAATGCAGGCATCTCTCTGAGATCCTTATTTCATTTCTTTCTGGATATATACACAGAAGTGGGATTGCTGGATCACATGGTAGTTCTGTTTTCAATTTTTTGAGAAACCTCCATCTTGTTTTCCACAACTGCATCATTTTACAATCCCACCCAAATTGTGCAGGGGCTCCAATTTCTCCACATCCTGGCCAGCCCTTGTTATCTGCAATGGAATATTATTCATCCTTAAAAAAGAAAGAAATCCTGACATACACAACAACATGACTGAACCTGAAGGACATTATGCTAAGTGATGTAAACCAATCGCCAAAGTACAAATACCATATGAGTCCACTTCTAGGAGATATCTAAAATAGCCAAGCTCATAGAAACAGAATAGAATATTGATTGCCGGGGGAGTTTCTGTTCATGGGTACAAAGTTTCTGTTATGCAAGATGCATATGTTGTATATGCTGTACAACATTTTCCCATAGTTAACAATACTGTGCACTTAAAAACTTGTCAAGATGGCTGGGTGCGGTGGCTCACGCCTGTAATCCCAGCACTTTGGGAGGGCGATACCAGCAGATCACTTGAGGTCAGGAGTTCAAGACCAGCCTGGCCAACATGGCGATCCCATCTCTACTAAAAATACAAAAAATTAGCCAGGTGTGGTGGCAGGCACCTGTAATTCCAGCTACTCAGGAGGCTGAGGCAGGAGAATTGCTTGAACCAGGGAGGCAGAGGTTGCAGTAAGCCTAGATCATGCCTTTGCACTCCAGCCGGGGTGACAGAGCAAGACTCAAAAAAAAAAAAAAAAAAAACCAAAAACTTGTCAAGAGAGTACATTTCATTTTACCTGTTCTTAAAACCTCATTGCGCCTGAATGGTTTGGAAGCTGCTGCCATCCCTGCATCTGGCAGGGACCACAGGAGCCGGGCTGTCCTGGGGCTACCTTGACCCGTGCTCTGTGCTGAGGCCCCAGGAAGCAGCCCTGATGAGGAGGGTCTCTCCCTGGCCAGGAAACACATGCGCACTGCCGGCTCTCACTCTCCCTGCGCTCATTCCCAGCAGAAGGCATTTCTCACTCCTCTATAATTACCCAGGCTAATTAAATAAATTGATCTGCTGATGTACACTTCACAGTCATTTCTGTGGTGTAATTTGGCTTTAATAGAACTGGCACTTGCGTGAGAGGAAATGAAAGCCTGGGGTAGAAGTGGGATCTTTTAATGTTCAAGAAAAACAATTTTTTCAGGGGGTTTCGGTGCCCTGCATGTACATAATGTATGTGCTTGCTGTCAGGATTAACTGGGAAACATCAACTGTCTGGTAAGAAGGATAGTGTGGGAGCCCCTTTGCCGTGAGAAAGTCAGACGGACAAGTCTTGACAAGAAGCTCATGATTTTGGAGGCAAAGGGGGCACGAAGCATACTGTTGGCTGCCTGGTGGTCAGAAAGTGAATTCTTTGCTCTGTGGGGATGTTCTGGGAAACGGCTGTTGACTCTGGTTGATAGACGGGAGTGTGTCAGCCTGACACCCCGCAGGGATGGGAGGTGAGGTGTCCCTAGTCAGAGTGGTGGTTAAGAGTGTGGTTTTGGGTCCAGTACCATTTAGTTTCCTTGTCAGCCTTTGCTGTTTGATGGATGTTTGTGTCTTTCTGTAATTGACTCTCACTTCTAGAGCCTCAGTCCTCCTTTAAAATGCACATTGCAGGCCGGGCACGGTGGCTAACACTGGTAATCCCAGCACTTTGGGAGGCCGAAGCGGGTGGATCACTGAAGTCAGAAGTTTGAGACCAGTCTGGCCAACATGGTGAAATCCCGTCTCTACTGAAAATATGAAAATTAGCCAGGCATGGTGGCGGGTGCCTGTAATCCCAGTTACTCAGGAGACTGAGGCAGGAGAATCACTTGAACCCAGAGGTGGAGGTTGCAGTGAGCCGATATTGTGCCACTGCGCTCCAGCCTGGGCAACAAGAGTGAAACTCCGTCTCATGAAAATAATAATAATAATAGTAGTAATAATGCATCTCGCGGGGTTGTGAAGAGAAATACATGAGCCCAGCCAACTGCCCAATTGGTGAGAACTGTAGAAATGTTAGCTGCTCTTAGTGTTTGTACTGAAGGCAATCGGTTCACCCAGCCACCAATTATTAGCAAAAACCATAAACCAGGTATTGCGCTGGTGGAACCAGGTTGACCCCAGATAGTTCTAAGCCTTGTTAAGGATGTGTCTGCCATCTGATACCCTCATTCTGCCCACGATGGGAGTCAGATTATTGACTGTAATGATAATGCGATATTGATTTATTTAACCCAACTATGTGCCAGACACTGCCCCAAGCACTTTGCAGGAGTTGCTTCAATAAAGAATGTGTTTGTCATCTCTTGAGCGCTGTGCCAGGGCTTTGACATGCATGATGTCATTCCATCTTCTAACTACTCTAGAAGGTAGATACATTCATTTTACCGCCTTTAGAGTTGAGGAAAGTGAGGCTTGGAATAGTTAAGTGATTAGGGGCACATGGCTATTGGGAGAGAAAGGCAGGATTTGAACTTGAGGCTGTCTGATGCCGGGTTTTTAATCATATCATTGAACTGATGCCTATTGATGGGTCTCAGGAGAAGGTTCCCATGGCCCCCAGGCATATATGAATGGCATAAGATACAACTCAAACTGTTATGAGGGTGCTAAAAATTTCATTGCAAACATTTGAGCCTTTCCTCTCTATGGAGACCGCATATGATGTACTCAATTCCTGTGAGTTTGGGAATTGGTGAGACCGTTTAACTAGGGCAGTCAAGGGAGGAATTGAGGTTGGACCTCTGTTAACGCTTAGCCTGGGGATTCCTTGTGAGTGACGCTGGTTATCTGTCTCGGATGTTTGCTTGAAGTTTTAGGCTCTAAGTCTCCTTTCTTTTTCTTCTTAATTTTTGAGATAGTTTCACTCTTGTTGCCCAGGCTGGAGTACAATGGCACGATCTCGGCTCACTGCAACCTCGATCTCCTGGGTTCAAGCAATTCTCGTGCCTCAGCCTCCCGAGTAGGTGGGATTACAGGTGCTTGCCACCATGCCAGGCTATTTTTTTTTTTTTTTTTTTTTTGTATTTTTAGTAGAGACACAGCTTCACCATGTTGGCCAGGCTGGTCTTGAACTCCTGACCTCAGGTGATCCACCCGCCTCGGCCGCCCAAAGTGCTGGGATTACAGGAGTGAGCCACCACGCCCAGCTAGTCTCCATTCTTATTTTTGTACCTTCCCGCAGTATGGTCTGTTTGATCTTTTTCAATTTATTTATTCAGTGGATATCGCTTTCCTGTCATTCGCTCCCCCAAACACTGCCTGCCTCCTGTGCTTGTCCACCCTGGGAGTGGCTGTGAGATGTTATGAACTCTTGTCCCCCAAGCTGAGCAGTTATATCCAACTTTTAAAGAGTTCGCATACATTTAGCATCTAACCCAGCAATTCCATTCCTAGGTATCTTTACTCTCAACTTTTTGTCTCAGAAAATTTCAAATCTGCAGAAAAGTTGCAGACATCTACAGTGAACACCCTATCTACCCTTCACCAATTGTCAAACATTTTCTTTCATTGGCTTTTTCTCATACTGTCTGTCTTCACAGGCTCATACTTTATTGAACCCGTTTGAGAGTCAGTAGCAGACGTTACGTTTCACCCTGAACGTTTGATCACATATGGCCTAAGATCAAACACATTCTCTTACATGACCAAAATGTAATGAGCACACTCAAGAAATTTAATGATAATGAAATACTCCTGGATGGGCACCGTGGCTCATACTTGTAATTCCAACACTTTGGGAGGCCAAGGCAGGGGGATCGCTTGAGCCCAGGAGTTTGAAATCAGCCTGGGCAACATGGTGAAAACCTGTCTCTACAAAAGAAAAAAAAAAAAACAAAAAAAACATAAAAATTAGCCAGGCATGGTAGCATGCACCTGTAGTCCCAGCTACTCAGAAGGCTGAGGCAAGAGGATCACCTGAGCCTGGGAGGTTGAGGTTGCAGCGAGCTATGATTGTGCCTCTGCACTCCAGCCTGCGTGATAGAATGAGACCCTGTTTCAGAAACAAAAATACTCTTATTTGATACATACTCCATAGACAAATTCCCCAATTTTTCTGATACTATTCTTTATGACTTAAAAAAAAAAAATAATCCAGTGTCCAGAGATAAAACATTGCATTTAGGTTTCACATTTTTAAAGACTTATTTATTCAGGCTGGGTGTGGTGGTGCATGCCTGTAATCTCAGCACTTTGGGAAGCCGAGGTGGGTGGATCACCTGAGGTCGGGAGTTCAAGATCAGCCTGTCCAACATGGTGAAACCCCATCTTTGCTAAAAATATAAAAATTAAACAGGCGTAGTGGCACATGCCTGTAATCCCAGCTATTCAGGAGGCTGAGGCAGGAGAATTGCTTGAGCCCAGAAGGCAGAGGTTGCAGTGGAGCAAGATCATGCCGCTGCACTCCAGCCTGGGCAACAGAGCGAGACTCTGTCTGGGGGGGGGGGGGGGGAAGACTTCTTTATTGTGGAGGCATTCCCCAGCCCTCCCCTCCTCCTGCACCCCTCTGTGTGTGCGTGTGTTAGGACACTGACATATTAAAACAGTCCAGTTCAGATATTTGGTGGCATATCCCATTTGCAAATGCAGGATGGATTTATGTGACTGCCGCAGCCTGGTAGATTCAGGGGAGGTCGCTTTGGCAGGAGGACTACATAAGTCCTCCTGGGTGCATCACATCAACAGGTAGGTGATGTCATGGGTGGTATTCCCATTGAGGAAAAAAAAAAAAAGTAAAAAGCCTTGCTGTGCCCTGTGAGACACTGCCGAGTGCTCCCCTGGGACGTCTCGGGGGATACTGTGCGCTTGCTCATGTCTACTCTCCTGTGGGGTCCACAAGGTGCTGGGATACGGAGATGAACAAGGCATGGCCTTTGCTCTCAGAGGGGCTTGCTGTGTCTGGTGGGAGAAGCTTCGGAACAGACCAGCCTAGGGCAGTGTGATAAATGTTGAAACGAAGGGTGTGTGTAAATCGGGATGAATGGAGGGGCCACGAGCTCAGCTGGAGAAGGCTGGGATGACTCACCAGAGGAGGAGACATTTGGAATATTTATAATTCCTTTTCAGAAAGGCTGCTGGGAGGCCAGTCTCCACCAGCCTCTTACCCTGTGAGACTTAGGATCCCCTCCTCCATTTGAGCTCCAGTCTTGGAATATTTCCCTTGTCCCGTGGAGTCAGGCAGGTGCACTTGCGGGAGCTGTTCCTGGAGGCCTTGGCCAGTGTCTCCTGAGCACTAGGGGGTGAGTCTCTCTGGTCTTTTTGTGTCCAGGTCTCTCTTGATTGACGAGACCCATAGGATTGGCTTTTGGATGGACTCTTTTTATCTCACTCTTCACTGTCTTTCAGTCTCTCCCTGTCCCTCTGGAGTCTGACCCAATATTCCTGAAAGACAGACTGACTTGGATTACAACCCAGACTGTACCACCGATGGGCCATGAGACCTTAGGCAAGTCACTTGGTCTTAACAAGCCCTGGTTTTCTTGTGCATAATGGAGTTATCATTGTGCCTCCCCCAACAGGGCTGCTTGGGGGTTAAATGAGGCGGTGACTGCAATGTGGGGCCCAGCAGAGAAGGGAATCAATACATTCTAGTTATTAGGATTTTTCTCTTTAATCTCAAACCGCTTTTCCAGGCCTCGTCCTCTGCACAGAGTGCTTTCTGCCCAGCTCCTTTATTCCAGCCCTCTCTGTGTAGGGCAGCTCTTTTCGTTCTAGAGCATGCTGTCTTTTTTTTTTTATTTTTGAGACAGAGTGTCGCTCTGTCGCCGGGGCTGGAGTGCAGTGGCCAGATCTCAGCTCACTGCAAGCTCCGCCTCCCGGGTTTACGCCATTCTCCTGCCTCAGCCTCCCGAGTAGCTGGGACTACAGGTGCCCGCCACCTCGCCCGGCTAGTTTTTTGTATTTTTTAGTAGAGACGGGGTTTCACCGTGTTAGCCAGGATGGTCTCGATCTCCTTACCTCGTGATCCGCCCGTCTCGGTCTCCCAAAGTGCTGGGACTACAGGCTTGAGCCACCACGCCCGGCCGAGCATGCTGTCTTAAGTGTGGCCCTGCTGATAGGACAGACATTCGGGCAGCATCATCCATTTGGAAGGTACCAGGGCAGGCTGGAGGGAGTGGGGACCCCACCTGCATCTCAGGGGAGTTTCTGAGACTCCTGATGGCAGCAGCCACTTATCACCCTGTACTGGGCAGCTGTGGAGGGCGTCGGCCTGGTTCCAGTGGCGTTTTTGGACAGCCACTTGTCACCCTGTGCCAGGCAGCTGTGGAGGGTGTCGGCTTGGTTCCAGTGGCCTTCTTGGAGAGTCTTTTCTGCTCAGCTGAGGGTGCCTGAGGGTGGTTAAGGGTCCTGTGGCTTGGTTTGTGATCAGCAGAGGTTGGAAGGGGTGAAGGGGTGTGTATGTGTATATGAGAGAGAGAGAGGGACAGAGATATAGAGAAGGGGACAGACAGAGAAGAGGGAGAGAGAGAAAGAGAGAAATAAAACAGAATAAAAGAGAAAGAGAGAGGGAAGGATTCAGTACGAGGGTCTTGTTCGCTCAGAAGAAGCGTGTGCTTATTGGCTTTGACTATGTTGAACTTTGGAGCAATGGAACTTCCATGAGTTTCCCAAACTTGCATCATTCTGTGCGTTAGTTCAGGCCCCAGCAGGAAACGGCAGATGGCACACTCAGAGCAGGATAGTTGAGGGAAGGTTTAACAACTGAGCACAGGGGTGGCAGGACGCAGGGAATGTGGGCCTGGAGAGGTGAGGAAGGAGCAGTTCGTGGACTCGTGAAGGACATGGGTATGGGCCGTCCCTCTGTCTGCATTGTGAAGCCTGAGGGCGAGGAGGCCTCTTGATGTAAGGTGTGAAGGTCAATCCATGTCTGGGGGCAGGAGGCACCTTTGCCAGCTCAAGGCCCGGGGCCTGAGGTCAGCTGAAGCTGGATTTTAAAATGGAGACTGGTCAGCTTCAAAGAGAGGTTAATGACATTTTATTCATAGACAGAGACTTCTTCCTTGATGTAATTAGGAGGACTGAAGGAGCTTTGGAAGGGGACTGTAGCGGGTTGAGGAGCATCTCCTCTAAAATAGGTCCAAGTCCTAACACCTGATACCTGTAAATGTGACCTTATTTGGAAATAGGGTCTTTACAGATATAATAAAGAGTTGCAGGATGAGATGGTCCTGGATTTAGGATAAGCCCTAATCCAATGTCTGGTGTCCTTAAAAGAAGGAAAGAGGCTGGGTGCGATGCCTTACGCTTGTAATCCCAGCCCTTTCGGAGGCTGAGGCAGGTGGATCACCTGAGGATAGGAGTTCGAGACCAGGCTGACCAACATGGCAAAACCCCGTATCTACAAAAAATTCAAAAATTAGCCGGGCATGGTGGCCTGTGCCTGTAATCTCAGCTACTCAGGAGGTTATGGCATGAGAATTGCTTTAACCCAGAAGGTGGAGATTGCAGTGAGCCAAGGTCATATCACTGCACTCCAGCCTGGGTGACAGAGCAAGACTCTGTCTCAAAAAGAAAAGGGAGAGGTGAGGCACAGAGGGGAGGGCCATGTGCAGGTAGATGCAGAGATTGGAGTGATGCACCTACAAGCCAAGGGGTGGCAAGGATTTTTGGCAGCCACCAGGAGCCAGGAGAGAGGCATGGAACGGATGCTCCCTCAGAGCCTCCAGAAGGCATCAGTCTTGATGACACCTTGATTTTGAACTTCCGGGCTCCAGAACTGTGAGCCGATACATTTCTGTTGTTTTAAGCCACTGCATTCGTGGTAGTTAGTAATGACAGCCCTAGGAGACTCTAGGAACGAACTCTCTTCGTGACTCAGTAATGTTTAATGCTATGCCCACGTTTCCTTAAGATCACCTTCTTCAAGTCCCCTTGAGGACAAGTGGTTGCCTGTGCCCTGCCCTGTGCTTTGGGGCAAAGGATAGACTGGATTGTCAGTTTTTTCTAGGGCAAGATTTTATCTCTCTGTTGTGTACCTGGTTTCTGGAATGGTGTCAGGCACAGGTTTGCTATGAAAAACATACTTGTTGAATGAATGAGTGAACACCAAATGGAAATTAATAGTATCAGTCAAAGTTTTGATGGGGAATGGCAAACAGTGAGTACTATGAGGTTAATTCAAAGATTGTGGCCTAGAATTCCTTGGAAATCACTAGTCTTATTGAGGAGGAAATTCATTTATTTGACTGCTTTGATGTCTAGCTGACATCATTGTTGTCATTGTCCTCATCTTTGTTGCCAGTAGTAATACTATTGATAATATTTATAATAACAATGATAGCTAGTGGTCACTGGGTGCTTGCTTTGTTACCTGGCATTAGGCTAATTACTTATACATATTGTTTCATTGAAGCTTCACAGGTACCCAATGAAGTAGGCACTATTGCTTATTTCCATCCATTAGATAAGGAGATGGAGGCTTACAGAGTTTAAACTGCTTGCCCGTGACTACACAGTTTAACAGCAGTGGAGTTAGGAGTGGTGCTGCTCTTAACTGGCAAAATGTGAATCTCATGAGCATTTGTTGCGTGCACCACTTGGGCTGGCTGCTCAAGCCCGTCCCTGGGAACTGTACCTCGCAGTGGGGTTGCCACAGCTATATCTGTTCTATCGCGGTGTGCTCCTTGACCATTGCTGATTGGCTTATGGCTGAGCCAATCAGAGACCTATAGTCGAATATGGACCAATCAGAGACCTCTTCCAGGAATATGGACTTGGAACTGAGAAAAAGAACCACCTCTCGCTCTGGGGTGTAAATGCAGGTGCAGATAGTAGCCCTGGTTCCTGCGTTGTCGAAAAGAGAACAGAACAACCCAGTCTACAGGGAGAGAGAAGACTGAGTCACATGATCAGATATGAGCCACACAGAGAGAAGACTTCCAGATTCCCAGCCTCAAATGCTAATGTGCATAGGAATCACCTGGGCTCTTGTGAAAATGTGGACTCATATTCAGCAGGTCCAGGTAGGGCATGTAATGCTAAACTTGTAACAAGCTCCCAGGTGATGCTGATGCTTCTGGCTCATGAACCACATCCCAGGCTCTGGTTCCAGCCCAGTCTTAAGGCCTGGCTGTGTCCCTGTCCTTGGAATCCATCGGGACAGGACACATCTGTTCTCTTAGTCAAAATCTCCCCCTTTGCTCAAGACATCACAGGGAATTTCTGTTTCTTACAACCAAGATTCCCAACTACAATATTATTGGTGGGAGCTCTGTGTGGGGATCACGAACTCACAGTCCTTTTCTCAGAGCATTAAAATCACTTATAAGTGATTATTTCCCCCCAGTAGGTTCTAGAGGCTAGGTCATAAGCTTCTTTTAGCCACTCTGTGTGATGGTTATCACTGTGTCCCCTGCACCTAGCATACAGGTGGTATTCCAGAAAAATTTGTTGAATGAAGAAAGAAAGAACATCACACTGGATTCTAGAGTCCTGAGTGCAAGTCTTGGCTGCAGCGTTTTGCACTGAAGTTCTTACCTTATAAATGGTTATTCCATTTGCTGGAGTGATGCTGTTGACACCATGCCCCATTGCATGTCTCAGCATTGCGTGTCTTTAGTGTTCAGCACCAAGAAAGATTTTCTGGCTTGACCTATTTATCTTTTTTGCTTTGCCCAATAAGAAGCTTACAGTCCAGTTTGTGGCTTAACTTGTCATTGGGTATGGCTTTTCCCCTTCCTTCCTTCCTCTTACCTTGCCTTGCCTTGCCTTTCCTTCCCTTCCCCCTTCCCCCATTCTGTTCCGTTCCTTTCCTTTCCCTCTTCCTTCCTTCCTTCCTCTTGCCTTTCCTTTCCTTCCTCTTCCCTTTCCTTCCCTCCCCTCCCCTCCCCTCCCCTCTCGTCTCCTCTCCTGATGGAGTTTCACTCTTGTTGCCCAAGCTGTAGTGCAGTGGCATGATCTCAGCTCACTGCAACCTCTGCCTCCTGGGTTCAAGCAATTCTCCTGCCTCAGCCTCCTAAGTAGCTGGGATTACAGGTGTGCACCACCACGCCCCGCTAATTTTAGTATTTTTAGTAGAGACGCGGCTTCACCACGTTGGCCAGGCTAGTCTGGAACTCCGTACCTCAAGTGATCAGCCCACCTTGGCCTCCCAAAGTGCTAGGATTACAGGCATGAGCTACCATGCCTGGCCTGGTCTTGACTTATTTCATTATTTGCTGTTATTTTTTCTGCTGCTAATTATTTATCTGTGTGTATTTTTTATCTGTTCCTTAAATGCTGTTTGAAATCCTCCATGGAATGAAATGAGACGTAAACCAGTTAAAAATGATGATTAGGAATACTAATAGTGAGTTTGGAATACATTAAAAATTGCTGGGGGACATTATTAGTTTCCTAGAGCTGATGTGATGAGGTACCACAGACTGGGTGGCTTAAACGACACAACTTTATCGTCATGTGGTTCAGGAGGCTTAGACTCCGAGATCAAGATGTCGGCAGTTTTGGCTTCGCTGGAGGGCTGTGGGGAATCATCTGTTGCATGTCTTTCTCCTTGCTCCTAGCGGTTTGCTGGCAACCTTTGGCTTGTACTTCCTTGGATTGTAGATGCATCACCCTGACTTCTGCCTTCATGTTAGTTCTCCCTGTGTGAGTGTCTGTGTCCAAGCTTCCCCTTTTTATAAGAACATAGTTCTATGGAATTAGGGTCCATTCTTCTCCTGTATGACCTACGTGAACTTGTTATGTCTGCATATTTTCAAATAAATCACACTCTGAGGTATTAGGGGTTGACTTCAACACATGCATTTAACGTTTTAAAAAAATTATTTGTAAATTAAAAAAATGTGGTTACATAGAGGTGCGTATATGTATGGGGTACATGAGATGTTTTGGTACAGGCATGCAGTGTGTAATAATCACATCATGTAAAATCCCTTCAAACATTTATCCTTGTGTTGCAAACATAAAAATGCACCTGTTACCCCAGCACTTTGAGAGGCCAAGGCAGGTGGATCATCTGAGGTCATCCTTCTACTCTCTATTTCCATGAATTCAATTATTTTGATGTTTAGATCCCAGAAATAGGTAAAAACGTGATGTTTGTGTTTCTGTGCCTGGTTTATTTCACTTAGCATAATGACCTCCAGTTTCATCCACATTTTTGCAAATGTCAAGATCTCATTTCTTTTTTTTAAGGTGGCATGGTTTCCCATTATGTGTAAGTACCACATTTTCTTGATCTATTCATCTGTTGATGGACACTTAGGTTGCTTTCAAATTTTTGGCTGTGGGGAACAGTGCTGTACCTAGCATGGGAGTGTGGACATCTTGATATACTGATCTCCTTCCTTTTGCGTGTATACCCAGCAATGGGATTGCTGGATTATATGGTAGTTTCACTTTTAGTTTTCTGAGGAACCTCCAAACTGTCCTCCTTAGTGGTTTTCTAATTTGCATTCCCTCCAACAGCGTACGTGGGTTCCCTTTTCTCCACATCCTTGCCAGCATTCGTTCATGCCTGTTTTTTGGATAAAAGTGATATTAAATGGGGTGCGATGATATCTCACTGTAGTTTGGATTTGCATTCTCTGATGATCAGGGATGTTGAGCGTCTTTTCATATGCCTGTTTGTCTTTTGTAGGTCTGCTTTTGAGATATGTCTATTCAAATCTTTTGCCTATTTTTTTGATCAGGTTGTTAGACTTTTTCTGTTGAGTCGTTTGAGCTTCTTTGCTGATCATTTCCTCTGCTGTGCAAAAGCTTTTTAACTTGATGCGATCCCATTTGTCCATTTTTGCTTTGGTTGCCTTTCATGTGAACTTCGGGGAGTCATAGCTCAGCATATAACAGGGAACTGGAGTTCATGGTTTCCTCTCTGGTCCTCCGCTTTCTCACCCATAAAATGGGGATGCTGAAGTGCATGATCTCTATGGGACTTGCTGATTCTCACATTTAGCATCTCTTGCTGATGTTTTTTCTCTGTCCTCACCTCAGAATGTTTGTTCCAGACCAAAAACAATCCAAAACATAAATTTACGTTGAAGGTTAGTAAGACATCCTCTCATGAGCATTTGCTTGTTCCGAGAACCCTGCAAAGATTGGGTAGTCACTGTCTCGCATAATAAATCACTGTCCTGTTCCTTTGAGGACAGAGACAGTTCTGGATATTGCTCCATAGTCTGCTGACCATCCCACATCTGCAGCCGCCACTCCATCCATGGACACGCAGGCCTGGGGAGAGCTCTGCCTGGCTAGCTCTTTGTGCTGCTGACATGTTGTGGGAAGGCTGGAGGGCAAGGGATAATTAGAGGATAGGCACCCTCCCAAGATCAGCTCTAGAGACTCCAGGGCCCTTCCGCCACGAGAGTATATCAGCGCCAGGCAGCTCTGTCTATTTACTATGTTCTGCTTCTTGAGACTGAATGTGCAAGCTGTTTCCTGTGGGAGAAAACAGCCTGTGCCCGGCTGGCTGGCTTGCCGGGAGGCTTCCTGTGGGTCACACATACCACCCACCTGCACAGGTACTGGGAGAGAGTGCACCTTCCCATTATCCCAGTATCAGCTTTGTGCTACCTGGGCTGAGTCTAATGTCCTGAGTGAATTGATACTTTAGGGGAAAGATCTGGATCTGTATCCACACTTCCTCAGTGATGGGGTATAAGTTAGAGTGTTTGGTTGCAAGGAACAGAAGCTGCTGTGACTGACGTGAGGAAGAAGAGGGCTACTTGTAAGGATGTAGGGAAACTTGCAGGATTGAAGGGAAGGCTAGAGATCTCTACAGCTGCAGACTGTAACAGCTGCAACAGCTGAAACTGTGTTTTCAGGACTACTGATGGATTCAGTGAAAACATACAAAAATTTCTTCCATCTTTGCTTCTTTCCTGCCCAGTTTTGGGGAGAGTACGACTGGCTGATCTTATAGCATGAGCCTATTCTCCCAGCAACACAAACACATCAAGAGGGAGATCTAGTAGGAGAAGCCTCTAGTGCCCTCAGCTTCTGTAGTGAGGAGGCGTATACCCTGATTGATAACCACACCAAGGCTGCATACGATGCAGGGAGAGACAATGGCAACTCTACAAATGCGGATAGACAACACAGACTACTCACTTGGTATGGAACACTCTATATTCATGATCTCATTTAATCTCTACAATAATCCTGTGGTTCTATCGTCTTTTCAGTTTACAGACGTAAAAGGCAAAGCTGGGATTTGAACCCAAGTTAATCTGGGTCCAGCACCATTGGTCTTAATGGTGATAGGGTTCTGTCTTCCACTGCTGCCAATTTGCCCAACAAGGTGAAAGGAGGAGCTGTGAACGTAGATATAGTTGCTGTCCAAGGATCCCCACAGTTCTTGGCCCCAGAAATATGTTAAGAAGTGGGCCAACTGGGTAGTTACCCAGAGGTCCAGATTATAAGAAGCGCTAAAACAGTCCCAGAGATATTATTACTAGAAGGATGACGCTTTTTTTTTTGACCATTTTATTTCTCTTGTAAAAGAAACTCTTCATGACTGGAAAGAAAAATATGTTGATAAACTACTCAGGGTGTGGCAAGATTAGCTGCATGATTTACAGGGTCCAGTAAAACATAAAAATGTGAGGCCCCTTGTTAAAAAGTTAGGAATTTCAAGACAGTGACAGCAGAACATGGAGTGTGGGGCCTCGTGTGACTGCACATGTTGCAAGCCCATAAAGCTGGCTCTGGGGTTGGAATGAAGGTAAATGGTTGACGAGCAGTCAACTGAGAAAAACAATCCCAGTTACCTGCAAGGCTCGTCCACTTTGTGCCAAGTTGTATCCTTGCTCAGGTCACCCAGGTGTCTCAGGTGAGCCTGCCTGGTTTTCACACACAGGAAGAGAAGTCTGTGTCATAGAGGCTAGTCTCTGGTCCTCTTTACAACATGCTGCTCACAGGCAATGACAAAAATCATCTTGATGTTCTGAGAATGGTTTGGACAGCAGGCAGATAAGGCTCTGGTTTTAACAGAGCTAAAAACCACCACAATTAATATCTGAACTGATTTTGAGATATTAATTGTGTCAATTGCATTGCATCTGTTATGTTTTTGTTTAAATTGTAGTAAGAACATTTAACTTAATATTTAACATGAGATCTATCATCTCAACAAATGTTTAAGTGCATAATACAGTATTGTCATCTATAGGCACAGTATTGTGCAACAGATCTCTAGAACTTACTCAACTTGCATCACTGAAACTTTTTTTCTTTCTTTTTTTTGAGATGCAGTCTCACTCTGTCCCCAGGCTGGAGTGCAGTGGCACGGTCTCAGCTCCCTGCAACCTTTGCTTCCTGGGTTCAAGTGATTCTCCTGCCTCAGCTTCTTGAATATCTGGGACTATAGGCGCACGCCACTACACCCCACTAATTTTTGTATTTTCTTTTATTTTTGAGACAGAGTTTTGCTTTTGTTGCCCAGGCTGCAGTGCAGTGGCGTGATCTTGGCTCACAGCAACCTCTGCCTCCTGGGTTCGAGCGATTCTCCTGCCTCAGTCTCCTGAGTAGCTGGGATTACAGGCATGCACCACCATGCCTGGCTAATTTTGTATTTTTGGTGGAGATGGGGTTTCTGCATGTTGTCAGGCTGGCCTTGAACTTCCGACCTCAGGTGATCCACCCGCCTTGTGGATCACCCTCCCAAAGTGCTGGGATTACAGGCGTGAGCCACCGCGCCCAGCCACATCACTGAAACTTTATACCCATTGAATAGCAACTCCCCACCCTGTCCCCTCAGCCCCTGGCAACCACCATTTTGCTGTTTCTGTGTGTTTGACTGTTTGAGAGTCATCCTGTAAGTGGAATCATACAGCATTTTTCTTTCTGCAACTGGCTTATTTCACTTAGCATAATGCCTCCCCATATTGTCAAATGTGGCAGGCTTTCCTTCTTTTTTCAAGCTAAATCATGTTCCACTGTATGAATATACCATGCTTTCCTTATCCATTTATCCATCAGTGCGCATTTAGGTTGTTTTCATTCCTTGGCTGTTGTGAATAATGCTGTAGTAAACATGGGAGTGCAAATACCTCTTTGAGATCCTGATTTTAATCCTTTTTTTTTTTTTTGAGATGGAGTGTCTCTGTGTCACCTAGGCTGGAGTGCAATGGTGCGATCTTGGCTCACTGCAACCTCCACCTCCTGGGTTCAAGCGATTCTCCTGCTTCAGCCTCCCTAGTAGCTGGGACTACAGGCATGTGCCACGGCACCTGGCTATTTTTTTTTTTTTTGTATTTTTAGTAGAGATGGGATTTCACTGTGTTGGCAAGGCTGGTCTCGAACTCCTGGCCTCATGTGATCCACCTTCCTTGGTCTCCCAAAGTGCTAGGATTACAGGCATGAGCCACCGTGTCTGGCTATTTTGGATAAATATTTGGAAGTATGATTACTAGATCACATGGTAGTTCTACTTGTAACTTTTTGAAGAAACTACTATTTTCCTTGTTTAATTTCATCCTCCTTCTCTAGCTTCAGTTGCAGGAGGCTTCTTTCATTTTCTCAAAAGTCCCATGGGCTTAGGACTTCCAGGCAGACTCTTCTCTCTGGAGCAAGCTTTCTTTCTCCCCCTGATTGGGGAAGTCCTCATCCCCAGGTCTCAGTTGACCTGACTTTTCCCAGCACCCCAGACTAGGTACGTAGCACCTTGTCCTGATGAATCATGACCCTTCTTGTGCACTTTGGAAATTGCTTGTGAAATTATTTGCTTGTCTTTCTCCTACACCCCCATGTCAGTGTCCTTGGGACAGGGACTTGGTGTCTGCCTTATTCACTGTTGTTTTACCAGGACCAGAAAGGTCAGAGAGATCTCTCCTGAGCTGCCGGGGGCTCCCAGCATCTTTCATTTGTTGAATGCTTGGCTGTTCCTGTCTACTCATTTTTCTGCCAAGGCATTTGCCCTGGTGGACGACCAGTGCTGACTGAGCTCTCCCTTGGAACCACAACTCCCAGTTGGTCTGCTTTGCTGTCTAATCAGATCCTTCATCCAGCGTGTGCAATCAGTTTCCAAGAGAGGGAAAAACCAACCTAGAGTTAATAGTTACTCCTTCTGTCTCTCAGTGATTCCCCGACTCTGGGTACCAGAAGCAGAAACCAGCAGCCAGTTCTCCTTAATTAGGAAGGTGTCAAAGGAGGTTTTGAAAAAAAAAAAAGTCAGTGTACAGATTGCCCATCACTTTATTAATTTTTAAGTTTCCTTCACATTTATTTAGGAACAACTTCTCCTAGAAGTTCCAGCCAAGTGCTAAGTTTTAACTTGGATGTGTGCTGGTTTGAGACGTGAATGCAAGAATAGTTCCCCAGGGGTGCACAGAAGGCGCAGGGAGGCTAGGCTTTCTTCCTTCTCTCTCTTGATGACTTAAAAGCTGTTGTGCAGCTGTCACTCATTTTCTAGGAAAACAAGCCAGTCGCCGATCGACTTGGCAATACCTAAGAAATATTCCGGTTCCAATTACAGGCTGCCAATGGCAAGTACGGCCTTGGCCAAGAGGAACTTACTTTCTTGGTTCCTGACGCAAGGGATCTGGCAATAGGGACATCCTTCTATGTTTGTAGAAAAGATTTTTCTCTTCGTGATGGTAGTTACTCCATTCTCTATCTAAAAATTTCTCCCTAATGAATTTTTTGCATTCTGCTTTTTGGAGCCCATTCCTTTATGCCAAGCACTTGTGCTCTACAGGCATCTCTGGAAACTTTGGGTACCTCCTTCTCTTTAGGAAGCTCCAACTAGTGAATAGAACAAGAGTTGAGCCGGTTCTGTGGCAGACTCCTCATCACATCCCTGTAACGCAGGTGCTGCTTTAAAGATGGGGAAATGGGGGAACAGCAATGGGGCTTGGCTTGATGACACAATTAGTAAGGGCAGAGTTGGGATTTGAACCCCATCTGTGAAACGCCCCTGCTTGGGCTCCTTCCATGATGTCATGCTGGTTGGTAGGGTTGCCTCAGAAGCCGAAAGGATGCTGAGGAGGAGGAGGCCTTATCTAGGTTGCAATAGTTTGGGTTCTTCAAGAAGCAGACTCTGAGACATGGATTTGAATGCAAGAGAATTATTTGAGGTGATCCCACAGGGAGGGAATGGGGAAGAGATGAAGGGTCTTTCAATGAGCTACTTACTGCTGTGGGCAGCTGGCACCCAGGCCTGCCGGTGGACTCCGGAGGTTGGCCCAGAACATCCCTAAGTACCACTTCCCAGAGATCCGCCTGTTCCCATTTCCCACTGGTTGAGGTTCATTTTGGGAGGTGTCACACTGAATGCACAGAATTTAATGTTGATCAACTTGGAGCATAGATTCTCTTGAAAAATGAGCAAACACTTATGCAGCCACATGTCCCCTCTGTGTGATACACCACCCAACACATAAAGTCTAAAGATCCTAGCATTAAGAAAAGTAGTACTGGCCAGGCACAGACAGTGGCTCACATCTGTAATCCCAGCACTTTGGGAGGCCAAGATGGGAGGATCTCGTGAGGCCAGGAGTTTGAAACCAGCCTGGCCAACCTGGTGAAACCCCTGTCTCTACTAAAAATAAAAAAATTAGCTGGGCACGGTGGCGTATACCTGTAGTCCCAGCTACTTGGGAGGCTGAGGCAGGAGAATCGCTTGAACCCAGGAGGTGGAGGTTGCAGTGAGCCGAGATCGTGCCACTGCACTCCAGCCTGGGTGACAGAGTGAGACCCTATCTCAATAAATAAGTAAGTAAAAATAAAAAGAGCTTTCCCTGGTGTGATTCCATCCTGCATGGCTGTTCTCTTGAGCAGTGGTCATTTATCTCTGTCCGCCTTCTCTCCCACCTAAGTGCATGCTACCACCTGATGGAAGATTCAGTGGTCATGGACATGAGCCCCCTGAGGCCCTAGAACTATCTTTTCAGTTGTGAACTCAAGGCTGACAAAGGTTATCACTTCAGGGTGGATAATGATGAAAAAGAGTACCAGTTATCTTTAAGAAGGGTTGGTTTAGGGACTGGGGCAAAGGATGAATTGCACGTTGTTGAAGCCGAGGCAATGAATTATGAAGGCAGTCCAATTAAAGTAATACTGGCAACTTTGTAAATGCCTGTACAGCCAATGGGGGCTTTGAAATCACACCACCGGTGATCTTACGGTTGAAGTGCGGTTCAGGGCCAGTGCATGCTCATGGACAGCACTTTGTAGCTATGGAGAAAGGTGCAGAGTCAAAAGATGAAGACAAGGATATGAAACCAACTCTTAAGTATATCTGGAAAACAGGCTGCCCCTGGAGGTGGTAGCAAGGTTCCACAGAAAAAAGTAAAACTTGCTGCCGACGAAGATGATGCTGGTCATGATGATGAAGAAGATGATGAAGATGAAGATGATGATTTTGATGATGATGATGATGATTTTGATAATGAGGAAACTGAAGAAAAAGCACTAATGAAGAAATCTATATGAGATACTCCAGCCAAAAATGCACACAAGTCATATCAGAATGGAAAAGACTCAAAACCATCATCAACACCAAGATCAAAAGGACAAGAATCCTTCAAAAAACAGGAAAAAACTCCTAAAACACCAGAAGGACCTAGTTCTGTAGAAGATGTTAGAGCAAAAATGCAAGGAAATATAGAAAAAGGTGGTTTTCTTCCCAAAGTGGAAGCCAAGTTCATCAATTATGTGAAGAATTGCTTCTGGATGACTGACAAGGAGGCTATTCCAGATCTCTGGCAGTGGAGGAGGTCTCTTTAAGAAAAAAGTTTAAACGATTTGTTAAAAATTTTTCATCTATTTCATTTCTGTAACAGTTGATATCTGGCTGTCCTTTTTATAATGCAGGGTGTTAGATTTCCCTATCATGTTTGATAAATGTTGTCCAGGTTTCGTTGCCAAGAATGTGTTGTCCAAAATGCCTGTTTAGTTGTTAAGGATGGAACTTCACCCTTTGCTTGGTTTTAAGTATGAATGGAATGTTATGATAAGACATAGTAGTAGCAGTGGTCAGACATGGAAATGATGGAGAGACAAAAATATACATGCGAGATAAAACTCTGTTTTAATAAAGTAGCACAGTTTCTGTTGACTTAATACAGAAAAACAAAGGTGGTGCTGACATAAGGTGATTTTGTAAAATTTTTAAAATTTATTTTGCATGTCAGAAATGCATTTTAATTTTTATTTGAAAACTTAAATTTTTAGACAAATGATTTTGTGTATAAATTTGATCTAGTTTTTATGCAGAATACAACGATTTCCCTCATTAATCTTTCATGTGAAGGGAGTTACAAGCCTAAAGGAAGACACTTTCTGCACACAAGTGGGTATCTTATGTGTGCAGTATTAGAAACCAGTGGTGCGGTTGCTCACTCTGCGACTCCTGACCTGCCCAGAACACAGGCTGAGCAGGTTCCCATGGCTGGGGGAAACTCCTAGGTGCAGAGACGCAGGTGCTTAAATAAGGGACCCATTGATGTGGGAGGGAACTGTCTCTCCAAGCTGCAGGTGACAGCCGAGTTGACTGGAGGGCATATGGGCTCCCATTGTATCTGCCACATGGGCAACAGGGAAGGAGGAGCCCAGAGTGGCACCATTACTGTCTTTGGATTGTTATGTTCTTACAAACCCTTCTCAGTGGATACTGTTAACTCTATTATCTTTTTTTTTTTTATTATTATTATACTTTAAGTTCTAGGGTACATGTGCATAACGTGCAGGTTTGTTACATATGTATACTTGTGCCATGTTGGTATGCTGCACCCATCAACTCGTCAGCACCCATCAATTCATCATTTATATCAGGTATAACTCCCAATGCAATCCCTCCCCCCTCCCCCCTCCCCATGATAGGCCCCAGTGTGTGATGTTCCCCTTCCCGAGTCCAAGTGATCTCATTGTTCAGTTCCCACCTATGAGTGAGAACATGCGGTGTTTGGTTTTCTGTTCTTGTGATAGTTTGCTAAGAATGATGGTTTCCAGCTGCATCCATGTCCCTACAAAGGACGCAAACTCATCCTTTTTTATGGCTGCATAGTATTCCATGGTGTATATGTGCCACATTTTCTTAATCCAGTCTGTCACAGATGGATATTTGGGTTGATTCCAAGTCTTTGCTATTGTGAATAGTGCCGCAATAAACATCCGTGTGCATGTGTCTTTATAGCAGCATGATTTATAATCCTTTGGGTATATACCCAGTAGTGGGATGGCTGGGTCATATGGTACATCTAGTTCTAGATCCTTGAGGAATCGCCATACTGTTTTCCATAATGGTTGAACTAGTTTACAATCCCACCAACAGTGTAAAAGTGTTCCTATTTCTCCACATCGTCTCCAACACCTGTTGTTTCCTGACTTTTTAATGATTGCCATTCTAACTGGTGTGAGATGGTATCTCATTGTGGTTTTGATTTGCATTTCTCTGATGGCGAGTGATGATGAGCATTTTTTCATGTGTCTGTTGGCTGTATGAATGTCTTCTTTTGAGAAATGTCTGTTCATATCCTTTGCCCACTTTTTGATGGGGTTGTTTGTTTTTTTCTTGTATATTTGTTTGAGTTCTTTGTAGATTCTGGATATTAGCCCTTTGTCAGATGAGTAGATTGCAAAAATTTTCTCCCATTCTGTAGGTTGCCTGTTCACTCTGATGGTAGTTTCTTTTGCTGTGCAGAAGCTCTTTAGTTTCATTAGATCCTATTTGTCAATTTTGGCTTCTGCTGTCGTTGCTTTTGGTGTTTTAGACATGAAGTCCTTGCCCGTGCCTATGTCCTGAATGGTATTACCTAGGTTTTCTTCTAGGGTTTTTATGGTATTAGGTCTAACATTTAAGTCTCTAATCCATCTTGAATTAATCTTCGTATAAGGAGTAAGGAAAGGATCCAGTTTCAGCTTTCTACTTATGGCTAGCCAATTTTCCCAGCACCATTTATTAAATAGGGAATCCTTTCCCCATTTCTTGTTTCTCTCAGGTTTGTCAAAGATCAGATGGCTGTAGATGTGTGGTATTATTTCTGAGGACTCTGTTCTGTTCCATTGGTCTATATCTCTGTTTTGGTACCAGTACCATGCTGTTTTGGTTACTGTAGCCTTGTAGTATAGTTTGAAGTCAGGTAGCGTGACGCCTCCAGCTTTGTCCTTTTGACTTAGGATTGTCTTGGCAGTGCAGGGTCTTTTTTGTTTCCATATGAACTTTAAAGCAGTTTTTTTCCAATTCTGTGAAGAAACTCATTGGTAGCTTGATGGGGATGGCATTGAATCTATAAATAACCTTGGGGAGTATGGCCATTTTCACGATATTGATTCTTCCTATCCATGAGCATGGTATGTTCTTCCATTTGTTTGTGTCCTCTTTTATTTCACTGAGCAGTGGTTTGTAGTTCTCCTTGAAGAGGTCCTTTACATCCCTTGTAAGTTGGATTCCTGGGTATTTTATTCTGTTTGAAGCAATTGTGAATGGAAGTTCATTCCTGATTTGGCTCTCTGCTTGTCTGTTACTGGTGTATAAGAATGCTTGTGATTTTTGCACATTAATTTTGTATCCTGAGACTTTGCTGAAGTTGCTTATCAGCTTAAGGAGATTTTGGGCTGAGACGATGGGGTTTTCTAAATATACAATCATGTCATCTGCAAACAGGGACAATTTGACTTCTTGTTTTCCTAACTGAATACTCTTGATTTCTTTCTCTTGCCTGATTGCCCTAGCGAGAACTTCCAACACTATGTTGAATAGGAGTGGTGAGAGAGGGCATCCCTGTCTTGTGCCAGTTTTCAAAGGGAATTTTTCCAGTTTTTGCCCATTCAATATGATATTGGCTGTGGGTCTGTCATAAATAGCTCTTATTATTTTGAGGTACGTTCCATCAATACCGAATTTATTGAGTATTTTTAGCATGAAGGGCTGTTGAATTTTGTCAAAAGCCTTTTCTGCATCTATTGAGATAATCATGTGGTTCTTGTCTTTGGTTCTGTTTATGTGCTGGATTACGTTTATTGATTTGCTAATGTTGAACCAGCCTTGCATCCCAGGGATGAAGCCCACTTGATCATGGTGGATAAGCTTTTTGATGTGCTGCTGAATCCGGTTTGCCAGTATTTTATTGAGGATTTTTGCATCGATGTTCATCAGGGATGTTGGTCTAAAATTTTCTTTTTTTGTTGTGTCTCTGCCAGGCTTTGGTATCAGGATGATGTTGGCCTCATAAAATGAGTTAGGGAGGATTCCCTCTTTTTCTATTGATTGGAATAGTTTCAGAAGGAATGGTACCAGCTCCTCCTTGTACCTCTGGTAGAATTCAGCTGTGAATCCATCTGGTCCTGGACTTTTTTTGGTTGGTAGGCTATTAATTATTGCCTCAATTTCAGAGCCTGCTATTGGTCTATTCAGGGATTCAACTTCTTCCTGGTTCAGTCTTAGAAGAGTGTAAGTGTCCAGGAAATTATCCATTTCTTCTAGATTTTCTAGTTGATTTGCATAGAG
Organism: Rhinopithecus roxellana; assembly: GCF_007565055.1. Taxonomy (NCBI): domain Eukaryota; kingdom Metazoa; phylum Chordata; class Mammalia; order Primates; family Cercopithecidae; genus Rhinopithecus; species Rhinopithecus roxellana. Next base: position 5,287,758 of record NC_044568.1, on the reverse strand, counting down.
GTGTTTATAGTATTCTCTGATGGTAGTTTGTATTTCTGTGGGGTCGGTGGTGATATCCCCTTTATCATTTTTTATTGCATCTATTTGATTCCTTTCTCTTTTCTTCTTTATTAGTCTTGCTAGCGGTCTGTCAATTTTGTTGATCTTTTCAAAAAACCAACTCCTGGATTCATTGATTTTTTGGAGGGTTTTTGTGTCTCTATCTCCTTCAGTTCTGCTCTGATCTTAGTTATTTCTTGCCTTCTGCTAGCTTTTGAATGTGTTTGCTCTTACTTCTCTAGTTCTTTTAATTGTGATGTTAGGATGTCAATTTTAGATCTTTCCTGCTTTCTCTTGTGGGCATTTAGTGCTATAAATTTCCCTCTACACACTGCTTTAAATGTGTCCCAGAGATTCTGGTATGTTGTGTCTTTGTTCTCATTGGTTTCAAAGAACATCTTTATTTCTGCCTTCATTTCGTTATGTATCCAGTAGTCATTCAGGAGCAGCTTGTTCAGTTTCCACGTAGTTGAGCAATTTTGATTGAGTTTCTTAATCCTGAGTTCTAGTTTGATTGCACTGTGGTCTGAGAGACAGTTTGTTATAATTTCTGTTCTTTTACATTTGCTGAGGAGTGCTTTACTTCCAATTATGTGGTCAATTTTGGAATAAGTGCGATGTGGTGCTGAGAAGAATGTATATTCTGTTGATTTGGGGTGGAGAGTTCTATAGATGTCTATTAGGTCCGCTTGGTGCAGAGCTGAGTTCAATTCCTGGATATCCTTGTTAACTTTCTGTCTCATTGATCTGTCTCATGTTGACAGTGGAGTGTTGAAGTCTCCCATTATTATTGTATGGGAGTCTAAGTCTCTTTGTAAGTCTCTAAGGACTTGCTTTATGAATCTGGGTGCTCCTGTATTGGGTGCATATATATTTAGGAGAGTTAGCTCTTCCTGTTGAATTGATCCCTTTATCATTATGTATTGGCCTTCTTTGTCTCTTTTGATCTTTGAGGGTTTAAAGTCTGTTTTATCAGAGACTAGGATTGCAACCCCTGCTTTTTTTGTTCTCCATTTGCTTGGTAGATCTTCCTCTATCCCTTTATTTTGAGCCTATGTATGTCTCTGCATGTGAGATGGGTCTCCTGAATACAGTCCTGCATGTGAGATGGGTCTCCTGATGGGTCTTGACTCTTTATCCAGTTTGCCAGTCTGTGTCTTTTCATTGGAGCATTTAGTACATTTACATTTAAGGTTAATATTGTTATGTGTGACCTTGATCCAGCCATTATGATATTAACTGGTTATTTTGCTCGTTAGTTGATGTAGTTTCTTCCTAGCCTCGATGGTCTTTACATTTTGGCATGTTTTTGCAATGTCTGGTACCGGTTGTTCCTTTCCGTGTTTAGGGCTTCCTTCAGGGTCTCTTGTAAGGCAGGCCTGGTGGTGACCAAATCTCTAAGCATTTGCTTATCTGTAAAGGATTTTATTTCTCCTTCACGTATGAAACTTAGTTTGGCTGGATATGAAATTCTGGGTTTAAAATTGTTTCCTTTAAGAATGTTGAATATTGGCCCCCACTCTCTTCTGGCTTGTAGAGTTTCTGCCGAGAGATCTGCTGTTAGTCTGATGGGCTTCCCTTTGTGGGTAACCCGACCTTTCTCTCTGGCTGCCCTTAAGATTCTTTCCTTCTTTTCAACTTTGGTGAATCTGGCAATTATGTGTCTTGGAGTTGCTCTTCTTGAGAAGTATCTTTGTGGCATTCTCTGTATTTCCTGAATTTGAATGTTGGCCTGCCCTACTAGGTTGGGGAAGTTCTCCTGGATGATATCCTGAAGAGTGTTTTCCAACTTGGTTCCATGTTCCCCCTCACTTTCAGGCACCCCAATCAGACGTAGATTTGGTCTTTTTACATAATCCCATACTTCTTGCAGGCTTTGTTCATTTCTTTTTTTTTTTTTTTTTTTTTTTTTTTTTTTTTTTTTTTTTTTTTTTTATTATACTTTAAGTTCTAGGGTACATGGGCATAACGTGCAGGTTTGTTACATATGTATACTTATGCCATGTTGGTGTGCTGCACCCATCAACTCGTCAGCACCCATCAATTCATCATTTATATCATGTATAACTCCCCAATGCAATCCCTCCCTCCTCCCCCCTCCCCCCTCCCCATGATAGACCCCAGTGTGTGATGTTCCCCTTCCCGAGTCCAAGTGATCTCATTGTTCAGTTCCCACCTATGAGTGAGAACATGCGGTGTTTGGTTTTCTCTTCTTGTGATAGTTTGCTAAGAATGATGGTTTCCAGCTGCATCCATGTCCCTACAAAGGACGCAAACTCATCCTTTTTTATGGCTGCATAGTATTCCATGGTGTATATGTGCCACATTTTCTTAATCCAGTCTGTCACAGATGGACATTTGGGTTGATTCCAAGTCTTTGCTATTGTGAATAGTGCCGCAATAAACATACGTGTACATGTGTCTTTGTAGTAGACTAATTTATAATCCTTTGGGTATATACCCAGTAGTGGGATGGCTGGGTCATATGGTACATCTAGTTCTAGATCCTTGAGGAATTGCCATACTGTTTTCCATAATGGTTGAACTAGTTTACAATCCCACCAACAGTGTAAAAGTGTTCCTATTTCTCCACATCCTCTCCAACACCTGTTGTTTCCTGACTTCTTAATGATTGCCATTCTAACTGGTGTGAGATGGTATCTCATTGTGGTTTTGATTTGCATTTCTCTGATGGCCAGTGATGATGAGCATTTTTTCATGTGTCTGTTGGCTGTATGAATATCTTCTTTTGAGAAATGTCTGTTCATATCCTTTCCCCACTTTTTGATGGGGTTGTTTGTTTTTTTCTCGTATATTTGTTTGAGTTCTTTGTAGATTCTGGATATTAGCCCTTTGTCAGATGAGTAGGTTGCAAAAATTTTCTCCCATTCTGTAGGTTGCCTGTTCACTCTGATGGTAGTTTCTTTTGCTGTGCAAAAGCTCTTTAGTTTAATGAGATCCCATTTGTCAATTTTGGCTTTTGCTGCCGTTGCTTTTGGTGTTTTAGACATGAAGTCCTTGCCCATGCCTATGTCCTGAATGGTACTACCTAGATTTTCTTCTAGGGTTTTTATGGTATTAGGTCTAACATTTAAGTCTCTAATCCATCTTGAATTAATCTTCGTATAAGGGGTAAGGAAAGGATCCAGTTTCAGCTTTCTACTTATGGCTAGCCAATTTTCCCAGCACCATTTATTAAATAGGGAATCCTTTCCCCATTTCTTGTTTCTCTCAGGTTTGTCAAAGATCAGATGGCTGTAGATGTGCGGTATTATTTCTGAGGACTCTGTTCTGTTCCATTGGTCTATATCTCTGTTTTGGTACCAGTACCATGCTGTTTTGGTTACTGTAGCCTTGTAGTATAGTTTGAAGTCAGGTAGCGTGACGCCTCCAGCTTTGTCCTTTTGACTTAGGATTGTCTTGGCAATGCGGGCTCTTTTTTGGTTCCATATGAACTTTAAAGCAGTGTTTTCCAATTCTGTGAAGAAAGTCATTGGTAGCTTGATGGGGATGGCATTGAATCTATAAATAACCTTGGGGAGTATGGCCATTTTCACGATATTGATTCTTCCTATCCATGAGCATGGTATGTTCTTCCATTTGTTTGTGTCCTCTTTGATTTCACTGAGCAGTGGTTTGTAGTTCTCCTTGAAGAGGTCCTTTACATCCCTTGTAAGCTGGATTCCTAGGTATTTTATTCTCTTTGAAGCAATTGTGAATGGAAGTTCATTCCTGATTTGGCTCTCTGCTTGTCTGTTGCTGGTGTATAAGAATGCTTGTGATTTTTGCACATTAATTTTGTATCCTGAGACTTTGCTGAAGTTGCTTATCAGCTTAAGGAGATTTTGGGCTGAGACGATGGGGTTTTCTAAATATACAATCATGTCATCTGCAAACAGGGACAATTTGACTTCTTCTTTTCCTAACTGGATACCCTTGATTTCTTTCTCTTGCCTGATTGCCCTAGCCAGAACTTCCAACACTATGTTGAATAGGAGTGGTGAGAGAGGGCATCCCTGTCTTGTGCCAGTTTTCAAAGGGAATTTTTCCAGTTTTTGCCCATTCAGTATGATATTAGCTGTGGGTTTGTCATAAATAGCTCTTATTATTTTGAGGTACGTTCCATCAATACCGAATTTATTGAGCGTTTTTAGCATGAAGGGCTGTTGAATTTTGTCAAAAGCCTTTTCTGCATCTATTGAGACAATCATGTGGTTCTTGTCTTTGGTTCTGTTTATATGCTGGATTACGTTTATTGATTTGCGAATGTTGAACCAGCCTTGCATCCCAGGGATGAAGCCCACTTGATCATGGTGGATAAGCTTTTTGATGTGCTGCTGAATCCGGTTTGCCAGTATTTTATTGAGGATTTTTGCATCAATGTTCATCAGGGATATTGGTCTAAAATTCTCTTTTTTTGTTGTGTCTCTGCCAGGCTTTGGTATCAGGATGATGTTGGCCTCATAAAATGAGTTAGGGAGGATTCCCTCTTTTTCTATTGATTGGAATAGTTTCAGAAGGAATGGTACCAGCTCCTCCTTGTACCTCTGGTAGAATTCAGCTGTGAATCCATCTGGTCCTGGACTTTTTTTGGTGGGTAGGCTATTAATTGTTGCCTCAATTTCAGAGCCTGCTATTGGTCTATTCAGGGATTCAACTTCTTCCTGGTTTAGCCTTGGGAGAGTGTAAGTGTCCAGGAAATTATCCATTTCTTCTAGATTTTCTAGTTGATTTGCGTAGAGGCGTTTATAGTATTCTCTGATGGTAGTTTGTATTTCTGTGGGGTCAGTGGTGATATCCCCTTTATCATTTTTTATTGCATCTATTTGATTCCTCTCTCTTTTTTTCTTTATTAGCCTTGCTAGCGGTCTGTCAATTTTGTTGATCTTTTCAAAAAACCAACTCCTGGATTCATTGATTTTTTGGAGGGTTTTTTGTGTCTCTATCTCCTTCAGTTCTGCTCTGATCTTAGTTATTTCTTGCCTTCTGCTAGCTTTTGAATGTGATTGCTCTTGCCTCTCTAGTTCTTTTAATTGTGATGTTAGAGTGTCAATTTTAGATCTTTCCTGCTTTCTCTTGTGGGCATTTAGTGCTATAAATTTCCCTCTACACACTGCTTTAAATGTGTCCCAGAGATTCTGGTATGTTGTATCTTTGTTCTCATTGGTTTCAAAGAACATCTTTATTTCCGCTTTCATTTCGTTATGTACCCAGTAGTCATTCAGGAGCAGGTTGTTCAGTTTCCATGTAGTTGAGCGGTTTTGATTGAGTTTCTTAGTCCTGAGTTCTAGTTTGATTGCACTGTGGTCTGAGAGACAGTTTGTTATAATTTCTGTTCTTTTACATTTGCTGAGGAGTACTTTACTTCCAATTATGTGGTCAATTTTGGAATAAGTGCGATGTGGTGCTGAGAAGAATGTATATTCTGTTGATTTGGGGTGGAGAGTTCTATAGATGTCTATTAGGTCTGCTTGGTGCAGAGATGAGTTCAATTCCTGGATATCCTTGTTAACTTTCTGTCTCGTTGATCTGTCTAATGTTGACAGCGGAGTGTTGAAGTCCCCCATTATTATTGTATGGGAGTCTAAGTCTCTTTGTAAGTCTCTAAGGACTTGCTTTATGAATCTGGGTGCTCCTGTATTGGGTGCATATATATTTAGGAGAGTTAGCTCTTCCTGTTGAATTGATCCCTTTACCATTATGTAATGGCCTTCTTTGTCTCTTTTGATCTTTGATGGTTTAAAGTCTGTTTTATCAGAGACTAGGATTGCAACCCCTGCTTTTTTTTGTTCTCCATTTGCTTGGTAGATCTTCCTCCATCCCTTTATTTTGAGCCTATGTATGTCTCTGCATGTGAGATGGGTCTCCTGAATACAGCAGACTGATGGGTCTTGACTCTTTATCCAGTTTGCCAGTCTGTGTCTTTTAATTGGAGCATTTAGTCCATTAACATTTAAGGTTAATATTGTTATGTGTGAACTTGATCCTGCCATTATGATATTAACTGGTTATTTTGCTCGTTAGTTGATGCAGTTTCTTCCTAGCCTCGATGGTCTTTACATTTTGCCAAGTTTTTGCGATGGCTGGTACCGGTTGTTCCTTTCCATGTTTAGGGCTTCCTTCAGGGTCTCTTGTAAGGCAGGCCTGGTGGTGACAAAATCTCTAAGCATTTGCTTATCTGTAAAGGATTTTATTTCTCCTTCACTTATGAAACTTAGTTTGGCTGGATATGAAATTCTGGGTTTAAAATTCTTTTCTTTAAGAACGTTGAATATTGGCCCCCACTCTCTTCTGGCTTGTAGAGTTTCTGCCGAGAGATCTGCTGTTAGTCTGATGGGCTTCCCTTTGTGGGTGACCCGACCTTTCTCTCTGGCTGCCCTTAAGATTTTTTCCTTCATTTCAACTTTGGTGAATCTGGCAATTATGTGTCTTGGAGTTGCTCTTCTGGAGGAGTATCTTTGTGGCGTTCTCTGTATTTCCTGAATTTGAATGTTGGCCTGCCCTACTAGGTTGGGGAAGTTCTCCTGGATGATATCCTGAAGAGTGTTTTCCAACTTGGTTCCATTTTCCCCCTCACTTTCAGGCACCCCAATCAGACGTAGATTTGGTCTTTTTACGTAATCCCATACTTCTTGCAGGCTTTGCTCATTTCTTTTTCTTCTTTTTTCTTTTGGTTTCTCTTCTCGCTTCATTTCATTCATTTGATCTTCAATCGCTGATACTCTTTCTTCCAGTTGATCGAGTCGGTTACTGAAGCTTGTGCATTTGTCACGTATTTCTCGTGTCATGGTTTTCATCTCTGTCATTTCGTTTATGATCTTCTCTGCATTAATGAGTCTAGCTGTCAATTCTTCCACTCTTTTTTCAAGATTTTTAGTTTCTTTGCGCTGGGTACGTAATTCCTCCTTTAGCTCTGATAAGTTTGATGGACTGAAGCCTTCTTCTCTCCTCTCGTCCAAGTCATTCTCTGACCAGCTTTGATCCGTTGCTGGCGATGGGCTGCGCTCCTTTGCAGGGGGAGATGCGCTCTTATTTTTTGAATTTCCAGCTTTTCTGCCCTGCTTCTTCCCCATCTTTGTGGTTTTATCTGTCTCTGGTCTTTGATGGTGGTGACGAACTGATGGGGTTTTGGTATAGGTGTCCTTCCTGTTTGATAGTTTTCCTTCTGACAGTCAGAAGGACTCTCTGTTGGTCTGTTGGAGATTGCTTGAGGTCCACTCCAGACCCTGTTTGCCTGGGTATCAGCAGCAGAGGTTGCCGAAGATAGAATATTGCTGAACAGCGAGTGTACCTGTCTGATTCTTCCTTTGGAAGTGTCCTCTCAGGGGTGTACTCCACCCTGTGAGGTGTGGGGTGTCAGACTGCCCCTAGTGGGGGATTTCTCCCAGCTAGGCTACTCAGGGGTCAGGGACACACCTGAGCAGGCAGTCTGTCCGTTCTCAGATCTCAACCTCCGCGTTGGGAGATCCGCGGCTCTCCCCAAAGCTGTCAGACAGAGTCGTTCGCGTCTGCACCGGCTCCCGCTACTTCCCCTGTTGGTCTTCAGCTGTGCGCTGTCCCCAGAGGTGGAGACTACAGAGACAGGCAGGCTTCCTTGAGCTGCTGTGAGCTCCACCCAGTTCGAGCTTCCCAGCGGCTTTGTTTACCTACTTAAGCCTCAGCAATGGCGGGCGCCCCTCCCCCAGCCTCGCTGCTGCCTTGCGGATAGATCGCGGCAGACTGCTGTGTTAGCAGTGAGGGAGGCTTCGTGGGCGTGGGACCCTCCCGGCCAGGTGTGGGATATATTCTCCTGGAATGCCTGTATGCTTACAGCGCAGTATTGGGGTGGGAGTTACCCGATTTTCCAGGTGTTGTGTGTCTCAGTTCCCCTGGCTAGGAAAACGGATCCCCTTCCCCCTTGCGCTTCCAGGTGAGGCGATGCCTCGCCCTGCTTCAGCTCTCGCTGGTCAGGCTGCAGCAGCTGACCAGCACCGATTGTCCGGCACTCCCTAGTGAGATGACCCCAGTACCTCAGTTGAAAATGCAGAAATCACCGGTCTTCTGTGTCGCTCGCGCTGGGAGTTGGAGACTGGAGTTGTTCCTATTCGGCCATCTTGCTCCGCCCACCGTTCATTTCTTTTTCTTCTTTTTTCTTTTGGTTTCTCTTCTCGCTTCATTTCATTCATTTGATCCTCAATCGCTGATACTCTTTCTTCCAGTTGATTGAGTAGGTTACTGAAGCTTGTGCATTTGTTACGTATTTCTTGTGTCATGGTTTTCACCTCTGTCATTTCGTTTATGACCTTCTCTGCATTAATTAGTCTAGCTGTCAATTCTTCCACTCTTTTTTCAAGATTTTTAGTTTCTTTGCGCTGGGTACGTAATTCCTCCTTTAGCTCTGAGAAGTTTGATGGACTGAAGCCTTCTTCTCTCATCTCGTCAAAGTCATTCTCTGACCAGCTTTGATCCGCTGCTGGCGATGGGCTGCGCTCCTTTGCAGGGGGAGATGCGCTCTTATTTTTTGAATTTCCAGCTTTTCTGCCCTGCTTTTTCCCCATCTTTGTGGTTTTATCTGCCTCTGGTCTTTGATGATGGTGACGTACTGATGGGGTTTTGGTATAGGTGTCCTTCCTGTTTGATAGTTTTCCTTCTAACAGTCAGGACCCTCAGATGTAGGTCTGTTGGAGATTGCTTGAGGTCCACTCCAGACCCTGTTTGCCTGGGTATCAGCAGCAGAGGTTGCAGAAGATAGAATATTGCTGAACAGCGAGTGTATCTGTCTGATTCTTACTTTGGCAGCTTCCTCTCAGGGGTGTACTCCACCCTGTGAGGTGTGGGGTGTCAGACTGCTCCTAGTGGGGGATGTCTCCCTGTTAGGCTACTCCGGGGTCAGGGACCCACTTGAGCAGGCAGTCTGTCCCTTCTTAGATCTCAACCTCGGTGTTGGGAGATCCACTGCTCTCTGCAAAGCTGTCAGACAGAGTCGTTTGCGTCTGCAGAGGTTCCTGCTGCTTTTGTTGTTGTTGTTGTTAACTGTGCCCTGTCCCCAGAGGTGGAGTCTACAGAGACAGGCAGGTTTCCTTGAGCTGCTGTGGGCTCCACCCAGTTCCATCTTCCCAGCGGCTTTGTTTACCTACTTAAGCCTCAGCAATGGCGGGCGCCCCTCCCCCAGCCTCGCTGCTGCCTTGTGGTTAGATCGCAGACTGCTGTGTTAGCAACGAGGGAGGCTCTGTGGGCGTGGGACCCTCCCAGCCAGGTGTGGGATATATTCTCCTGGTGTGCCCATTTGCTTAAAGTGCAGTATTGGGGTGGGAGTTACCCGATTTTCCAGGTGTTGTGTGTCTCAGTTCCCCTGGCTAGGAAAAGGGATTCCCTTCCCCCTTGCGCTTCCCAGGTGAGGCGATGCCTCGCCCTGCTTCAGCTCTCACTGGTCGGGCTGCAGCAGCTGACCAGCACCGATTGTCCGGCACTCCCTAGTGAGATGACCCCAGTACCTCAGTTGAAAATGCAGAAATCACCGGTCTTCTGTGTCGCTCGCGCTGGGAGTTGCAGACTGGAGCTGTTCCTATTCGGCCATCTTGCTCCGCCCCCAACTCTATTATCTTATCGGTACTGGGCGTAACAGCAGTTCTAGCTAACATTTATTAAATGCCTGCTCTGTGCCACGAATCGTGCTCAATACTTTATGTACATGATTTCACTTAATCCTCGTAACTGCCCTAAGAAGTAGAGGCCATTATACTCTTGATATTAAAAATGAGACAGGGCACAAGGAGGGGAGATGCCTTGCTCATGGTTCCACATCCAGAAAGTAGCACAGTAGACTCTTAAACCTGCGTCTGTCTGTCTATTTGCTGGAGTTAACCTCCAGCAAGAGGAGGTTCTGTATTTGCTCTTTGAATGACAGGACTCTGGACGTTGAGAAGATCCACACCTTAGGCACTTGACCTTGGGTTGTGAGGAGTTTCCCGTTCCTTATTGCAATGAGACGTTATGGGTTCTACGGGGGTTCTTCTTAAGCAAGGAGGATCGTTAAGTAGCAAGGTGGCCATAGTTGGAGAGACCCACATGAGCTCTAACCAGTCACAAATCAGTTCGGGCCATTCGATTTGTCATAAACGTATGATGAATGGTAATTCCCTGATCTCATATCCAACCTCTGGGAGCTATCTGTTTGAATGATGTCAATGCATAATGTTTGAAGCTGCTCATGTGATTATCTTGAATCATTGGAAAAGCATGAGGCTTGAACAGATTTCATAATAACTTTTTTTACGCTTGCGACTGCATTTTCATCTCTCAGTTTTGTTCCAGTACAATGAAAACCTCCCAGTTCTTTTTCCTGGGCTACTGCAATGTTAATGCTGATTAGAATTGCTCTGCAACATGGGGGCACCTAACCGATGTGGGTTTTCGTCTCCCACTCTCCCACTTCCTTGTTTTTCTTGAGTAAAGAATAATAAGGAAAATAGCCTACCTTTACAGCAAGGGAAAATAACATCTATTTAGAGGAACTTGAGATGAAAGTATGTTTCCTTCATACTGGGTAATCTAATTCTGCAACTCTTGCTTAGATTTTATTTCCAATGATTTAACAAGCTGCAGTACACAGTTTCTTAAAACGGTTACCGTTATGCACATTTCTGAGCTCTTTAATAAACAAAAGCTCAAAGGCCATCCTTTTAAAAAATTCTGGCCTTTCAGGGGGCAGGAAGGGCTGGCCTTTAGTGACATGGTTTCATGGTGACCTCTCTCTGCGGGGGGCCTCAGCGTTGATTTTTTCCCTTTAACTCTAATCCAGGGTCTTCTGGGGTCTCCTTGTTTATTCCGAGGCCTTCAAGCATGGCTGGCTGTTGTCGAGAGAGGCCGCCCTCCGGCAGTGCATTCCGCTTTTTTTTTTTTTTTTTTTTTGAGACGGAGTCTTGCTCTGTCGCCAGGGCTGGAGTGCAGTGGCCGGACCTCAGCTCACTGCAAGCTCCGCCTCCTGGGTTTACGCCATTCTCCTGCCTCAGCCCCCGAAGTAGCTGGGACTACAGGCGCCCGCCACCTCGCCCGGCTAGTTTTTTGTATTTTTAGTAGAGACGGGGTTTCACCATGTTAGCCAGGATGGTCTCGATCTCCTGACCTCGTGATCCACCCGTCTCGGCCTCCCAAAGTGCTGGGATTACAGGCTTGAGCCACCGCGCCCGGCCGCATTCCGCTTTTTATGTGATATGAGTTAGGAGGTTTTCTGTGGGTCTCTCTCCTCAGTTCTTACTATTCTAACTTTAGCTCATGCTCTTGGCATTATTTTCAAAAGCACAGTGGTTTTGTTTGTCTGTTTTGAGACGAGCCTTTCTCTGTTGCCCAGGCTGGAGTACAATGGCACCATCTTGGCTCACTGCAGCCTCTGCCCCCGGCCTCAAACAGTTCTCCTGTCTCATCCTCCCAAGTAGCTGGGATTACAGGCGTGTGCCACCATGCCTGGCTCATTTTTGTATTTTTAGCAGAGTCCGTGTTTTACCGTGTTGGCCGGGCTGGCCTTGAACTCCTGACCTCAAGTGATCTACTCACCTTCATCTCCCAAAGTGCTGGTATTACAGGCACGAGCCACCGCGCCTGTCCCACAGTCTGTTAAAATGTAAAATAAGCAACATTTCTACCTGTCCTCTAGCCGTCTTTATCCTCATGACGTCTCTAAAGCCCTTAGAATAGCCGGGGACCAGCACTGACAGACACAGACTTCTCCCAGTCGCTGGCATTTGCAGAGGACCTGCTCAGTGTCAGGCACTGCGCTTCGATGCTTTCGGGCGTCACCTCATTTAATGCTGAGGACATTCTCTGTGGTACATGCTGCGATCCTCCCACTTTACAGTGAGGAAGCAGGCATGGGAGAGCTCAGCACCATACCACACACGCTCCTGAGCCCCGGCTGAGTTGCCTCTTCTGCTGTGCTGGGTGAGCCTGCTTCTGGGCCGTGTATAAACACTAAACATATTTCCAAAGCACACCTGCTTTCAAAGGTTGGTCTCAGTCAGGATCCTCTGTGTGGTTGAAGCCACCTTTTCCCTTCCCGTATACCTCACCTGCCCTCCTCATTAGGAACGCAGGCCCTGCTTCTAGATGCTGTCGTTTAAAATAATGAAATATATTAGGTTGGTGCACAAGTAATTGTGGTTTTGCCATTACTTTTAGTGACAAAAACCCCAATTACTTTTGCACCAACCTATAGATGGCTGAGAATGTTAGGAAAAGACAGTATGATGGGGTTGTGGGGAGGGATGACTTAAGAGTGGTTTCCTGCCAGTACTGCCCTGGATGGAGACGAAGTTCCTCTTCTGAGCTTCCTTGTCTGCGTCCATGCCATTTATTGAGTACCTACGACGTGCTGGGCACCATTCTCCATGACAGAATGCATCAGGGAACAAACTGGACAGAAATACCTGCTCTTGTGCTTGTTCAGTCTCTTTTTGGAGTTGCAAAGCTTACTCCTGCCTACTCTGGAAACTTCTGTCCTAACACCCCACAGGCTTCTGTTCTGCAGGACCCAGTGATGGGCCAGCTGTGTTCTTGGCATTGAAAGCACAACAGACTTACACCAGACGAGCCCCCAAGGATGAGATCTAGGTGGCATCTCCATGAGTTTTGTGTTCTCTTCCCTTCTTTAGACCTTCAGCTGTTTGACTTCCTCCCTGGTGCCAGATGCTACGAGCTGTGGATGCTACAAACCAGGATAGGACACTGTGTAGGGCAAAGATAGTTAATTGTTCCCCTGATCCAGCCTCCTCCTCTTTTTGTTTTTTGGCTTTTAAAAAAATTATTATTATGATTTTATGTAAGACAGGGTCTCACTGTGTCACCCAGGATGGAATGCAGCAGTGTCATCTCAGCTCAGCGTAGCTTCTAATTCCTGGCCTGGAGTGATCCTCCTGCCTCATCCTCCCAAGTAGCTGGGGTCACAGGCTTGTGCTACTTCATCCAGCTATTTTTTTTTTTTTTTTTTTTTTTTATGTTTTGTAGAGACAGTCTCTGTGTTGCCCAGGCTGATTTTGAACACCTAGACTCTAATGATTCTCCCACCTCGGCCTCCCAGAGTGCTGGAATTATAGGTGTGAGCCACCGCACCCAGCCTCTTCCTTTCCTTATTATCAGCATTTCCACCCACCATGCCCCAATTTTTAGCAGGCACATGACTCCCCAGGATCAAGACTATGTGTCCCTGTTATTATGAACTGAGTGATGTCCACTTCCCAAATTCACATGTTGAAGCCCTAACCCCCAGGACCTCAGGATTTTTTTTTTTTTTTTTTAGACGGAGTGTTGCTCTTTTGCCAGGCTGGAGAGTGGTGGTGTGATCTCGGTTTACTGCAACCTCTACCTCCCAGGTTCAAGCGATTCTCCTGCCTTAGCCTCCTGAGTAGCTGGGACTGCAGGTGTGCCACTACACCCGGCTAATTTTTGTAGTTTCAGTAGAGTTGGGGTTTCGCCATATTGGTCAGGCTGGTCTCGAACTCGTGACCTCAGGTGATCTGCCCACCTTGGCCTCCCAAAGTACTGGGATTACAAGCGTGAGCCACCATGCCCAGCCAGAATGTGGTTTTAAAGAGGATGTTAGGTTAAAATGAGTCCCTTAGGAGGGGCCTTTGTGCAGTCTGACTGGTGTTCTAATAAGAAGGGAAGATGGGGTGTAGAGCGCGATGCAAGGGATGCTGGAGAACAGAAGGAAGACCCTGTGAGGATACAGGGAGAAGATGGGTACCTGCAAGTCCAGGAGAGGCCTCAGGAGAAACCCATCCTGCCAACAATTTGATCTTGGACTTCCAGCCTCCAGGACTGTGCAAAACAAATCTCTGTTGTTTAAGCCACCCAACCTGTGACATTTTGTTATGGCAGCCCTAGCAGACTGCTGTATCTACCTCCCTTGTAGCGAGTGCTTATGAGCTAAATCCTCGTCTAGGACGTGTGAGCCGGTGATGTGTACATTTCTGAGTGGTACAGGGGCAATTCATGTTCTTCTCCTTTTCCCACATTTTGAGGGAATGAAGGCTGGTAATGAGTCCTGCTGGACGTGTGGTGAGGGTGGCCGGCGTTTCCAGAGATGGTCCCTGGGCCCTGGGACACCTTGGCCCTGGGCTGCAGATACCCACATTCCCACCTGAGGGAGAAAGAAACTTCTCCTGTGTTTAATCCATGGTTACTTGGCCTCTGCAACGCCCTTCCGAGTAAACGGGAGGTTTCTGACTAGCAGTCTTTCCTTCCTACCTTGAACCCAGCAGTGTGGCTTTTTTTTCCACACCACATTTTAATGGTTGAAGTGGCACAGAGAGCTGTCCTCATAAGTGGGGGAAACCTCTTTTAAGATGCTTATGATTTTGTGAGAGCCAAAGGAAAGATATCCATGCCAGCTTCATCTATTTCCTCTGCAGGCCAGTGGGTCTAAAGCCCTAACATGAAGGATCGTGAAGGCATTCTTGAACTGCCTTTGAAGGGAGGTTAGGCCAAGATTTTATGCCTTAGGCAGGAGGCAGCCAAGCCTGGCTGGGATGATGTCCTGTCTCGGAAGTGTTTCGTGGGTCCACTGCAACAAATTGCAGAACCTGATCTCAGTCTTCCCGGAGTCCATCCACATGGGTGAACCCAGTAAAGTCCTCTTCAATACCTGTTGCCTTCTCCCTCCATAAAGATGGTGGTGGGAGTGAGGTCTGTGGATTGGGTGTATGAATAGAACAGAGAAGATGGAAACGACCCAGTCTCAAATTTGTGCAATTTTTATTTGACAGTTAAAAATAAATAAGTAAATAAGAAAAAAAAGAAATGCTCAGCCTCTAAGACTCTGATTCCTCCACCTGTGGCCCGTAGGTTGGCCCACACTTCTGCTGGGAAGGGGGTGGTTTAGCCATGAAGGGGATGCTGACCGCCCCTGTGGGGAAGAGGGCTCAGGTCTCTCTACTGTGGTGGCAGCTTTCTCCAATCCTGTCCATCAGAACAGAATCGGCTTTGCAAGGAGCTCTTTCTTCCAAGGCTGCTGCATAGCTGTGTGGTTGGTTTCCCCTGAGATTGAGATAAACTGTTATTAGTTTGATTGCAAATAAGGAGATGAAATTGGTCAATGAGAACATTGTTCACGCTGGGTCGTGTTGACCCGCACAATACCATCTCATGATTCTTTTTGAATCAAAACACTCTGCATGTTCGCATGACTTCAGCTTCTCTTGTTCTTCCGAAGATGGGGAGAGGTGAGGACCTTTCCAGACACAGGCTAACTTCTGGCTCATCTTCTCCATCTCAATCTCCCAGTTCTTTCAGAATTTAAAGAGATAGCTTTCACATCTTGATATCAGCTCTTCTCACTTCTGAAACTGGTGGCGACCCACAGGAGGCAGTGTGGAAAGGATGGAGTGGGGAGGAGGAGGATGTGGAATGGAGTGGTGGCGACCCACAGGAGGCAGTGTGGAAAGGATAGAGTGGGGAGGTGGAGTATGTGGAATAGACTGGTGGGTACCCAGAGGCAGTGTGGAAAGGATGGAATGGGGAGGTGGAGCATGTGGAATGGACTGGTGGCGACCCACAGGAGGCAGTGTGGAAAGGATGGAGTGGGGAGGAGGAGGATGTGGAATGGACTGGTGGGGACCAACAGGAGGCAGTGTGGAAAGGATGGAGTGGGGAGATGGAGTATGTGGAATGGATTGGTGGGTACCCAGAGGCAATGTGGAAAGGATGGAGTGGGGAGGTGGAGCATGTGGAATGGACTGGTGGCGACCCACAGGAGACAGTGTGGAAAGGATGGAGTGGGGAGGAGGAGGACGTGAAATGGATTTTCTCAGCAGAACCGTCGCCCATTGAGACACACAGCTGCTGCAGCATTCCTCATGGGAGCTTGTTTTCACAGCTTCTAGATGTCATGTTACTGGGTCAGAAAGATGTAGAGCCCAGTTTTAGATAGATGGGGGCCAGTGCTGGTGTGGTTAGGATTTGTGTCCCCACCCAAATTTCCAGTGCTGGTGTGGTTTGGATTTGTGTCCCCACCCAAATTTCATGTCGAATTATAATCCCCGATGTTGGAGGTGACTGGATCATGGGATTTCCCTGGTGGACTTCCCCCTTGCTCTTCTTGTGATAATGAGTGAGTTCCCACATGTGGTTGTTTAAAAGTGTGTAGCAACCTCTCACTTCACTTTCTATTCCTCCTCTTCTGGCCATGTAAGAGGTGCCTGTTTCTCCTTCGCCTTCCATCCCAATTGTAAGTTTCCTGAGGCCTCCTCATTGCTACTTTCTGTATAGCCTGCAGAACTGTGAGTCAATTAAACTTTTTTTTTCTTTCATATGGAGTCTCTCTCTTTTGCCCAGGCTGGAGTGCAGTGGCGCTATCTCGACTCATTGCAATCTCCGCCTCCTGGGTTCAAGCGATTCTCCTGTCTTCGCCTCCCGAGTAGTTGGGATTGCAGGCACCTACTACCATGCCTGGCTAATTTTTATATTTTTAGTGCAGATGGGGTTTCATCATATTGGTCAGGCTGGTCTTGAACTCCTGACCTCAAGTGATCCACCTGCCTTGGCCTCTCAAAATTTTGGGATTACCGGCGTGAGCCACTGTGCCTGGCCAAACTTCTTTTCTTTATACATTACCCAGTTTGAGACAGAGTCTCACTCCTGTCACCTAGGCTGGAGTACAGTGATGCGATGTCAGCTCAATGCAACCTCCACCTTCCGGGTTCAAGCGATTCTCCTGCCTCAGCCTCCGGAGTAGCTGGGATTACAGGCACCTACTACCACACCTGGCTAATTTTTGTATTAGCCAGGGTAATTTTTGTATTTTTGTAGAGACAGGGTTTCACCATGTTTTGCCAGGCTAGTCTTGAATTCCTGAGCTCAGGTGATCCATCTACCTTGGCCTCCCAAAGTGCTGGAGTTGTAGGCATGAGCCATTTTACCTGGCTCGTCAGTTTCAGGTAGTTCTTTATAGCAATGCGAGGATGAACTAATACAAGTGCTGTATGTGATATTGAGGTAAAGAGGCCTGGAAGTTTGGAGGAAGGAGATAGAAGCTCTCCCTGAGGAGATCAGGGAAAGCTTCCTGGAGGAGGTGGCCCTTGAGTTAGTCCTTAAGTTTGGATGTATGGAGATTGTGGAGAGGAATTCCAGGAGGAGGGAGCCCTATGAGAAAAGACACAAGAACAGAACAGGATGAACGTATATGGGAGCAGGGAGCAATTTTATCTGGATGTATCACAGGGAGTGGAAGGGGAGAGTGGGGTGGAATTTCAGATGGACAGCAGGTCTGGCTGAGAGGGTTTTGAATGGTTGGGGGATGAGCTTGGACTTTGTCCGCTAGGGAGAGAGGGGAGTCTTTGAACATGTTTTAACACAGAGGTGATCAGAGCTGCGTTTTAGAAGATGTGATTTATCTGTGTTTTTTTATTTTATTTTATTTTTTGTTTTTAAAGAATTGACTAAAAGCATGAAAAGAAGAAGACTGTTTTGTGAGGTGTGAAAATGACATAAAATTCAAATTTCTGTGCCCACAAATGAAGTTTTGAATTCTACCAATAAAATGTTGATAGAAATTTGTTTTCTGTCTTATCACGTAAGTACCTGTATAATATACTCAGTTTTGCCACTTGGCCTGCAAGGCTTAATGTATTTACTCTCCAGCCTTCTATAGAAAATGTTTATAAATTCCTGGGATAGGTGAAAGGGAAGAGAGACTGGTCTGTCTGGGATTCCAGAGAGGCAACCATTGTACCAGACACAGGCAGTAGCTCCCAATCTGTGTCCCGTGGTAGAAACAGATTTTAAGTGACAAAACAAAGAAACAAAAAATGCTGTGTGGGTTTGCCAAATGCTGGGTTACATAGAGTTAAACAGAT
This sequence comes from Rhinopithecus roxellana, assembly GCF_007565055.1. Taxonomy (NCBI): domain Eukaryota; kingdom Metazoa; phylum Chordata; class Mammalia; order Primates; family Cercopithecidae; genus Rhinopithecus; species Rhinopithecus roxellana. The sequence continues at coordinate 5,269,894 of NC_044568.1, read as the reverse complement.
CTCTTTGCAGGACTTCTCAGAGCCTTTAGCACTTTAATGGTTATTGTGACTCTTGGAGAGGGGCAGATGACATGTGATATTTTCTAAAATCAATTGACCATGGAAGCTCTTTTCCAGGGATCCATATTCTAGGGAACTCACCGTGGGGAAAACTGGTCCAGGGAGGGGGAGTGAAGAGGACAGCGAGGTTGGAAAGGCAAGTGTGACTGCAGCCAAGGGGCATGGAGGCTGAATCTCCAGGGCTTGTGGGAGGACACGACATCCTGGAGGGCTCTGAGGACCCCAGCCTGAAAGTCTGGATAGTGACGGTGATAAGTCGGGGGTGTTCTATGGGGAGGGCCAGGGAACAGGGGAGGGGGAAGACTCTGAGGTGTGTATATGGAGATCTCTTATCTGGAAAATGGGGTAACGAGTCCCACATTCTATGTGAATATGGACACTGATACTCACGTGGACGCTCACACTCATGTTGTCATATCCGATATTTGTGAAGCACCAACGATGTGTCAGGCACCGTGCCAGGGGTTACCAAATGCTCTCTGTAGAGAACCAAATGGGAAACATCTCTGGTGGTGGTGGTCTGGATTTGGCCTGCCCGCTGCGGTTTGCTCATCCCCGCGCCATGCTTAGCACTTTAATGTACTGGTGTTAAACTAGCTTAAGACTCATAAGTGCCCTTTGCTTTCTTTATCAGCAGTTTTAAGATAGTTAGTAATCTGGCCGTGTGCGGTGGCTCATGCCTGTAATCCCAGCACTTTGGGAGGCTGAGGTGGGTGGATCACTTGAGGTCAGGAGTTTGAGACCAGCCTGGCCAATGTGGCAAAACTCTGTGTCTGCTAAAAAATCCAAAAATTAGCCAGGCGTGGTGGCGGGCGCCTGTAGTTCAAGCTACTTGGGAGGCTGAGGCAGAAGAATCGCTTGAACCCGGGAGGCAGAGGTTGCAGTGAGCTGAAACTGTGCCATTGCATTCCAGCCTGGGTGACAGAGTGAGACTCTGTCTCAAAAGAAAAAAAAAAAAATAGGTTAGTAAACTGTCCAAGTTCATAGCTAGTAAGGGCTGGAGGCCATGCTGGAGCCCAGGCGGTACATTCTGAGAGCATGCAGGAAACTCTGACACCTCAGTACTGCTGAGTCCTACCCTCAGTTGTGACTGTTGTTGCCGTTATTCCAACAGGTGGTTGTTTGTTGGGACAGGAGCTCAGGTGAGGGGATCCTGAGGTTGGGGTTCACCTGCTGTTGTGTTTCCCAGGGGAAGGGGCAGTGGGTGGGGACCTTGCTCACTGAGGAGAACAGGAGAAGGGTTAGGGATGGAGGCCAGGGATTAGCACACAGGGCAGTGGGAGAGTCAGAAAAGGCAGGAGGGGAGACAGTTGAAGAAGGAAGGGGTGGCTCACACAGCCAGTGTTGCTGGGAGACATTTTCAGCAGGTTAAGGGCTGCCAAGATGCTGGTGCAGTTGCTGGCTGTGGTCACCAGGTGTGGCAGATGCTGCGGGTACCATCCGTTCTTGTCCCCTTGGTTCTCATCGTCTTGGTCCATTCTAGTGGGGTTGTTTGGCAGCACCCATGACTCTCTGCTGAGGACTTTCTTTCCTTCCAAGCTTGGAGTAGACCAGAGGTGTCAGGGATAAAATCCCTAGTAGCAGCCTCAGCTGGTGATGTTGCCCCGTGGTAGGGGAACAGGTTCTGCATCATCTCCAAGTGGCCCCTAGGACGGGGCCCCTGTTGCCTGCATTGGCAGTCTCTTCATAGCACACCCTGCATCGGCTTTCCTCCTTTCCCCAAGTCTCTTCTGCACTCAGGGACTCACCTCCTAAATAAACTACCTGCGCTTGAATCTTCATCTCAGGATCCACTTCTGGGGGAGCCCAAACCGAGGAACCAGAAACCATCCAGAGAGTTGTCAGTCAGGTGTGTGGGAGTCATTGGCTTAGTCATGCAGTTGAAAGCACTGGTTGAGCACCTGCTGTATATCTGCCAGGCATGGGGATAGGCCTTGGAGATACAAGTGCAAATAGACAGACGTGACGTCTGCCTCCCCCATGCACAGTAAATATGTTCAGGAAGGGGCTACAAGGAGTAGGGTAAGTGCTTTGAAGGAAGCTGCAGAATGTGGAGGGGGTCGGTGGAGAATGGAACTATTTTCCATGGGGAGTTCAAGAAAGCCCCCTTGAGATGGGGTCATGTAAGCTGAGACACAAGGGGTGGGAAGGAGTTGACCAGGCAAATCACAAAGGGAAAGGTGTTCGAGCAGAGGGAACAGAAAGTGCAAAGGCTGAGCTTGAGTGAGCTTGGTGAGAAGGAGTAGGTCAAAGGCCGGTATGGATGTGGGCGGGGAGGAAGAATGAGGGAGGAGAGGGAGGAGCAGGGAAAGGAAGGAAAGGAAAGGGAAGAGAAAGAGAAGAGAGGAGACTGGGGCGGGGAGGAGAGAGAGAGAGGAGGCGGAGGCAGAGACAGAAGTTGAATGTGGACCTAAAGGTCCCAGGGGAAAGTGTTCAGCCCAGGAGAGAGGGAGCCTGTAAGGCAGAACGTCTGTCTCCACACTTGTCAACAAGTGCTCGGAACTGTACCTCTCATCAGGGTAAGGAAAATAAATATGCAAAAAAGCCTTCTGAAACATTGCGAGAACGTTTTCAACACAAGTTTCAAACACAGTCACAGGGTCAACATGTGCTTTCTCTTGAGAACAGTTTTGCATTTGAAACCTTTTCTTACTTCCCACTAATAGGAGCCTATTCAGGTAATTTTCTTTTCTTTCTTTTATTTTTTTAAAGGCTCCTTTTAAAGCACAATGACCTTTTCCATTTTATTTTTTCTTTCTGTAGTCACTCATGGAGAGAGCAAGACAACAGCACAGCATTGCACTGCCTGCCAGTTTGAGGGAAAAGGAGGGGGTGAGTAGAAAGCAAATAAGTAGACAGACATACGGAGCCTGCAGTTGTTGAAGGTGTGTGCGTTTTCTGGAATATTCAGCGACAGCTTCTCATTGGAAAGTAGGGTCATCAGTTGTTCTGGTTTATCTGGGATTGAGGGAGCTCCTGGGATGTGGGACTGGTGGGTCACCCCCGTCCAAACAACTCAAAGGCATGTGTCAGAGATATGCTGCCTCTGCTGGCCACCCAGTTGGACCCTCATTCTCCAACACCTGCATCCAGACTTGCGGTCCTCGTTTCCACTCCACACAGCCCGCCCAGGATCGGGGAGTTAGCCTCCCTTCGAACACTCCAGGAGCTTAAGCGTCAATATTAACTATTTTTGTTCTCTGAATAGCCTCAGCAGACCCTCCACTAGGGCAGCCAGTTGTCCCAGTTACACCTGGGAATGCAGGCTTCCTGGAATGTGTTACTTTCCATGTTAATACAAGAATGGCCCTGGGTAAACTGGGATGGTTGGTCACACTGCTGGAGAGGAAGAGTTTCTGGATCCTGTTCCTATCACCGATGGACTCGGATATTCCCATGACTTATGTTTCCTGAGCCTCAGTTTTGTCATCTGTAAAATGGGAGGTAATGCTAATGCCCATCTCATCCTTATAAAGTGATTAGCATAGTGCTGGGCATACAGTAGGTACTTAATAAATGTTTGCACAATAAATGCTCATTTTGTGATTATGGATTAGGCAGAGTAGACTGCATACACAGAGAGATTTCAAGGGCTTGGGATGACTTTTCATCCACCGAAAACCTCTCCCTTACTCTGCTGCCAATCATCTTTCCATTGAGAAGTCATTCCTTGGGCTCAGGACCCCTCACAGTTTTCCACCAACGTATTAGGTTGGCACAAAAGTAATTGCGATTTTTGGCATTAAAAGTAATGGCAGAAACTGCAGTAACTTCTGTGCCAACCTCATGTATCAACAGCAGAAGAGACGGACCTCATACTGTCAGGAGCCAGGACCAGGGTCATGCGGGTGCTTCCTTCGTCTCAAGGCGCTTAGACAAGGATCACATTGAATTGAAGTCCAAAACTGAATCATAAAAGTTCAGGTGAATTTCTTTCTTTTTTTTTTTTTTGAGACAGAGTCTCGCTCTGTCGCCCAGGCTGGAGTGCAGTGGCCGGATCTCAGCTCACTGCAAGCTCTGCCTCCCGGGTTCACGCCATTCTCCTGCCTCAGCCTCCCGAGTAGCTGGGACTATAGGCGCCGCCACCTCGCCCGGCTGCTTTTTTGTATTTTTTGGTAGGGACTACAGGCGCCTGCCACCTCACCCGGCTAGTTTTTTGTATTTTTTGGTAGAGACAGGGTTTCACCTTGTTAGCCAGGATGGTCTCGATCTCCTGACCTCGTGATCCACCCGTCTCGGCCTCCCAAAGTGCTGGGATTACAGACTTGAGCCACCGCGCCCGGCCCCAGGTTCAGGTGAATTTCTTATTTGGTTTCATTTTCAATTCATTTTTAAAATATAAAAGCAGTTTTATAGTTTTTTTCTCAGTTGTTGTTTTATCTTTCCACATTCGGACCTCTCAGAGAAACATACCCAAAGCCTGGGAAATTCTGAGTTGTTTATCTTGTGAGTTACACTTGGGCCGTACCTACCTGGGATGGAGAGCTGTGGCTCTAATCGAATGTGTCTCTGAAGACATAATCATCTCTGAATGACACAGTCATTCACACCTTAGTCTAAACAAGCACATGCTGTAGAAGTTCACAGAAAGTGCGGTAGCCTGGGAGTCAGGGGTCAGGGGACCAGAATCCTTCCCTGGACTCTGCTACTTAGTCTCTGTGGTTCTTTGGTGAGTAACTTCCTCTCCATGAGCTCCAGCCACCAAATCTGAGAAACCAATTGGACCAGATAGATTAGTGGGTTATCACCTGTATTCTGAGGACCCTGGGAGTCTCAGGGGAAAAGATGACGCTCTTTATCTCCCCCTCTGAACAACGAGCTTGGTTCCACCAGGGCCCTCCCTTTGATCTGCTTTATAGATTAGCATTCTGGGTAAGATTTCAAGGTTTTGATACTACCCAAGTCATGAAACAGCTCTTCTGGGTCATTTTTTAGGTCCTTTTTGGCCAGAGTAACTAACTGCTTGTATTTGGCCCCTTTGCTGGAGGAAAGCACTTGGGGCAGAGGAGTCATCTCAGGCAGGTGCCCTTGTTGGCTGTGAACCTGGGAGCCTGGGCACAGCTTTGCAGTGGGCGGTGTGAGGGCACAGCACCCAGCTGTGACAGGAAGCCAGTGACTAAGGATGTGCTTCCCAATTTTGAGAGGGTTAAGGACAATTATTTATTTTGAGTGTGCCCCAGATTGTCGTCATCCTTCCCGTCCTTGGCAGAGGCTCTGATGACAGCATCCTCCGCCTGGCTCCACTTCCTGGCTGCTCAGCTTCCTCTGTCTGACATGCTCGAGCTTGGCTGCCTTTGCACGTACGGTCGACTTCCAGTGGGTAGCTGGTGGAAACTTAAATGTCCACAATGGGGGAATTTTTCAATCTGTCATCGTGCCTCTATCCCAAGGATAGATGTACAGAGCTGTTAGAACAAGAGATACATCTGTGTGATGGGCATTAAAATATCCCCACAACTCAGGTGAACTCTAAAGCAAGCAAGCTGTAGAACTAAGGTCTGCTGTGATCATCTTTATACTAAATGTGCACTTGTGCTTGTTGGGTACCTATATAAGTAAACGCATAGCAGAGGGTCTCCAAGTCTTCATGCCAAGCTGCGAATAGGAGTTACCTTTGGGGACAAGACTGGGGTGTGAAAACATTGCTCATTCCCACTGTGTGCAGGCTCAAAGCTAAGCATTTTAAAGGCCTTATTACATTTAATCCTTAAACAGATATTTCAGGTAGGTATGAGGAAACTGAGTCCCAGAGAGGCTAAGTAAGTTGTCCAAAGACACACATCCAGTAAGCGATGGAGCTGAGATCCAAACTCAGGAGTCTCTGCTTTGAAACCTTCAGTGCCTCTCTGATGAAAGGGACTTTTGCTTTGTACCCTATGTACTTCTGTATAACTTGAATATTTTATCCTGAGGATGTACTCATGCATGACTTGTATAATAAGGTAGGAAATTTTAAAGAGATAAAGAATGGTTTGTGATGTCATCTTTCTATGCACTGAAATGGCACTGCCCATCACTTGAGGTTTGGCAATAAAGATCTCGATTCTTTCATCAAACAGTGGCAGAAAGCATGGCTTGAGCTTTGCAACTATCTCTGGGAGAGGCCTCACAAACCCTGAGTCATGTACACCATAGTGTGTAATAGATAAGCCACTGGAGAGGACAGGATGCTGCAGGAGGAGGAGGGACTGAGGAATCAGAAGAGCTAGTGTGGGGTCCTGGCTCTTTGTATTTGACAGCCTGGTCTTTATCTGTATGGAGAGAGACTCTGTAAAAGGCAGGGCAGACCCTATGCCTGTGGGTGAGTCATTATCACATCCATGCGTGATGCCGAGTCTGAATTTTATCCTAGCAAATCTCTCCATAAGCTACAGTGATGACAATACAAATAATTAATATTTATTTCGTATTTGCTTAGGGGTCAGCTGCTGACCTTAGCAAATTGTTTCTAAAACCCTAACAGGCACATAAATCACTTGGAGATCTGGCTCACAGGCAGATTTGCTCTCAGTAGGTCTGGGACAGGGCCCAAGATTCTGCATTCCTAGGAGGCTCCCAGGTGAGGCTGAGGCTGCAGGCCTGTAGACCACACTGTGGGTAGTGAGGATGAAGAGGTCAAGGCATAGGCTGCTGGGGCTCTAGCCTGCATCCCTTTCAGGTGGGACCTTAGCCGTGCTACCTCCCTCATAGGGTTGTTACAAACATTAAATCAAATAATGCACATGCAGACTCTTGGCACAGTGCCTAAGGCATAACAAGAGCCTGTTGAATGGAAGTGATGATGGTGATTAATATCTCTTCATAATCTCTCAACGACCTGGAAGTTAGGTCCTGGGATTCTCCCTTATTTGACAGATGGTAGAACCAAGGCTCAGAGAGGCTAAAAGCTCCCTCAAGCTCTTGCAACCAGAAAACAGGCTGGCTAACTCCAGCGTGGGATTCTCAGTCTCGGTGCTCCTGACATTTGGGGCTGATTGTTCTTTGCTCTGGGGTCTGTTCTGTGCCTGGGGGAGCATTTGTAGCATCCCTGTCCTCTACTCAGTGGATGTCAGTAGCATCTTCATCTCCCCAAACTGGGACAACCAAAAATGTCTCCAGACGTTGCCAAATGCCCCTGGGAGAACAAAAATCACCCCCCCCCCCAAGGTTGGGAAGCCCTGCAGAACTTTTTTCAGGCTTCATATAGACATGATATTGTCATTCAGGCCATCTAAGAGTTCACTGAGGCTTCAGTAGGAACTGAGAAAATTGTCTCTAATGCTGTGATCAAGGGTACCACATCTTTTATTTTTTAAAAAATGTCCAAATAGTTCCAATTCAGCTGTTATTCAACTGTTACTCAGCTCTTTGAAAAATTTTTGGGCTGATACTATGTATTACCACTTGTTTGAGTTTAGTGCTATGAAATCATTACCATTTTCATCTTTTTTTTTTTTCAAAGAGATGTTGCCAGCACTATCTGTAAGTATGCTTTTATTTGCCGTCTGGTATCTACATATAATGGAACTTCTGGAAAGTGGAATTTACGATTTGCAATCTGTGGCCGTTTCTATAGCATTCTGATTTGCAACAGGATTCACCTCCTGGTCTGTACTCTCCTTGCATGCTACCTTATGTTTGACTAATTTAAGGTTCTAATAGATGTACTTGCAGAATGTTCCTTCATTTATCACTAAAGCTGCCTGGACCGCTTCAATGAAATTGTGCTGACCTCATTTAATTATTTGTAAAACCCGTGTTCCGATTCTGTTGGCAAGGTTTTGGGTATCTTTTTATGTTTAAGGAAATTAAAGAGCAAACATCAGATAATGTATTGAGTGCTTACAATAAACCACAGTGGTTTCTCTGAATCTTCCAACCATTTATTGGAGATAATTTATACCCATTTTATGGGTAGGAAAATCCAAAGCTTAAGTCTCCTTTTATAATCACGCAGAGAATAAATGGTAGAGGTGGGATCTGAGTTCCAGACCCCAGTGTCCACACTCTTACTGCTTTGCTGGCTTGAATTTAGCCATCGAGAATAAAGTGTCATTAATTTCCTCCTCTGCTGACCTGCTATAAAGCGACCAGTTCTGATTGTTGGTTGATGCCACAGTTTCCAGATGCGGCACAATCCGTTATCTGGATGTTCCATCTGCCTAATTTCACACTTCAACTGCTGAGAAATGGCTGGATTTTCAAAGCTGTGGAGACACAACCAACAAGTCTTCACTTACTGGTAGGAAGACAGGAGGAGTTGGGGGCAACCTTGAGGGCCTGGCAAGATCTCAGATTCGTGAATGTATAAGTGGTGCCCACCTGTGTGGGGAAAAGGTGGACTGTGGGTCTGCCAGGAGGGTGAGGTGCCTTACAAAGATGAGAGCCACTCAGACCTGAGTTGGCACCACTTTTCTTGCCAAAACTCATCTGGGTCTCCTCTAACTCAAGGCAGCAGGATGGCAGCACAGGAGCTACATTTGGGTCTGTTAGGCCTGGTTAGTTGGCACTGATTGAGCACCAACTGCATGCATGGTAGGCAAAACATTAGAATTATATCAAAGACATAGAATATTCGAAGGAAACTGCTTTAAGTTTCTGAGCGTCACTTTCTCTGTTTGTGAAGTGGGGATAGGAATGCATAGTAAGTCCCCAGGATCAATTGAGCAGGTGCCCATGAAAACATTTTGAAACTTACAAGTTGAATTTCATTGCAACACATGTTTACAGGATGTTTCACACTATGAATCAGGCACTGGGAAAATGAGTTAGACATTGTTTTTTATTAGAGGACCTCAGCCATTCTCTAGAGATTGTAGTAGTCTGGGCTCCTGGGGCTAAAGGGACAGAACTGCAACTCCAACTTTGTTTAGTAGAAAAGAGAATTTATTGGTTGACATAATTAAGATGTCTAACAATATGACTACTTCAGGTAAGGCTTGCTCTAGGAGCTTGACGACCAGTGTCATCAGGACTCAGGTTTGTCCTCTTTGTTCTTTTCCTATTCTGTGTTCTCTTCCATGCTGGCTTCACTCTCAAGAAGTCCCTTTCCACAGGGTGGTCCCAGTGGCATCAGGCTTTCAGCTTCCCAGCTCCCAGCTCTAAGTCCTGCAGAAATAAGTCTTTGTGTCCAGGCTACTCTATTAGGAGTCTTGGGGTTCAGTCTTACTGGCCTTCACTGGGTCATGTGATCATTGCTTAGCAATTCCTGTAGCCAAGGGTGATGCATTGCTCTGATTGGCCATACATGGGTACAGGCTTCTTGCAGAGGTCGGCGTGGAGTCAGCTCACTCCCTACCTGGACTGAAAGTGGGAAGAGAAGTCAAGGCTTGTAGCAGCAGCAGCGAGTCATCTCAGCTCACTACTGTGGGTATAATGGGTATACAGTCTGGAAAATGTCAGTCAATAGAGGTTTTCCGAAAGTTGAAAGAGAGGATAAAAGTTAAGACACTAACTCCACCTTGGACAGAAGTGTTCAGAGAGGCCTTCTAGAAGTAGCAAGTTTTAAGCTGGGTTTTGAAGGATGCATAGGAGTTTACCAGGTAGAGCAAGAGTAGGCCAGGCAGAGGGACAATCAAGATAGAGCATATTAAGAACCTAGAAACAGAAGAAATTGGAATTTGGCTCCAGAGGTGATGAGGAGGCATTCTAGGTTTTTGAGCGGAAGGAATAGCTGATGAAAATGACATTTTATGATAGTTTTGAGAGAAGAGCTGGTAGGTCACAGGAAAATAGCTTCAGGAAGTTCTCAGGGGTTGGGCTTTTTGGCCTCCACATAAAGGATATGGACTAGAGACTTTGGGGCCAGCTACTCACTAGCTGTGTGATATTGAGCAGGATGCTTCACGTATAAATGTGCCTCATGTGCAAATGTGCATATTCATCATAGTGATTCCTACCTCATCGAGTGGTCATGAGGATTAAATGGATTAATGTGTATAAAGCACCCAGAACGGTGCCTGGCTCAGAATGTGGCTCATCTAAGTGTTGGTCAAATGAAAACAAATCCACTTACTGCAGTCTTTCCCCTTGAGTGTTTTGAGGAAAACCGCTTTCCTAGGACGTAATGGGTGTTCACACAAAAGAAGAACAGAATAATCGAATGTATTTTGGCAAATGCCAGGTTCAACGTGAATAATTATGACTGTGGCAAATATGTATTATGTGCTTACCAGGGGCCAGGCACTATGCTTTATGTGCTTTTTTTTCTCCTTCAGTTCTCACCACCGCCCTGCAGGGTTACACACTGGAAAGTGGCAAGACCAGGATTAAAAGCTAGAAGTGGCTCACTCCGGATGTGAAGCTGCTGCCCTCTAGGCTGTACTGATTGCTTTTTCTTTAGGACTTCTCAGAGCCTTTACTATTTACATGTGTACTTATAATGTCCATTGTCCAGGCGGAGAGGATGTAAAATACTTCCCAAACGTATTGGATTGAAATCTCCCTCCACCCTTAGTGTGTCTTTTGGGACATGAAACGTGCACTTTGAGCGGAGAGTGCTTAACAATTAGTCATGAGAAGGTGAATGATGAAGAAACAGAATAATTCAGGGAACATTCCTCTCAAAGAATGACATGGCTTTCTGCCCCTTAAATGACCTAGATCAGCTGCCTAATGGGCTGTGGGTGTCCCTTGTGTGCCAAAGTGACATGGTCATTACAGAACTTGCCGGAAGGGTCTTCATCACTCCATCCCATTATCTGTGTAAGTTTCAGCTTCTCCCTGAATTTTGCAGCCTCTTCTCAGGGAGAAAAAGTGAGCAGAGTCCCATTTAATAGGCTATTTGTTATGACCACCCGTGACTCTGCACTCGAGCAGTGGCCTTGTCTGTTTTCCATGAATACCTCAATCAGCACCAATATTGAAATTGACAAGAGGTGAATGCAACTGATATAATGCGTGATTGATTGACCTCGTCTTTTGCTGGAGAGATAAGTGGGGGCAGGAGTGTGGATAAATGTGCGTTCCAGTAAAAATGCTGAACCATATTTTTTTGCACATCTAAACCACAGATGCAAAGAGAGGAGGAAATGAATGCCTCTTTTAAGCTTCTGCCAACACTTCACGTTGCCTAGGGAAGGGACTGTGTTTGCCAAGATGGAATAATTTATAATCCCGTTTTGAACTTGGAAAGTTTGCAACTTTTTTTGTTTTTTTTGGAGGGAGTAGTCTATTTAGGTTTATTAGTGATCACCCACTAAGAGGTCAAAGCTAGCAATAAGAAAAGAAAATAGGAACTAAAATTGGCAACTTTGATGGGGATGGAGTAGAGTTTAGAATTGGGCTTGAGAAGGCTGGGGGTGGGTGGATGGAGTGGGGACTGGGCTTCTCTTCTGCCTCAGGGAAATGACCAGGTGTAGGTGGAGAAGGGTCCTGAGAGCATTGCATCTCAAGGGCCCCAGGGGAATAGGTAGACGGCCTCAGTTGCTTAATGCACGTGGCCCATCCTCACTGCTGAGCCACCCAAGAGGGCTGTTCCTAGTGCTCCAGCATAGAAGCCAAAGCTCTCAGCCTCACACTCCTGATGTTTTCTGCTTTCCCCACCAAAATCACCTCCTGCCCTCCCTACTCTTTGCATTCAGACATTAACTCACTGGCCGTCTCACTGCAGCCCCACCCTCTCTTAACCCTTTATGACCTTACCCTTGTTCTGGAGGTCCCACTGCCTGGAATGAATGCTCTTCTCACCTTTACCCCCAGCAGACTCCCACACATCATCCCTTCCCCATGGCCACCTCCCTGATTCCCGCAGGAGGAGGTGATGCCTCTGTAGCTCACTAGCCTTACTTCTAAGAATGTGCTTTGGGCCACGTGCAATGGCTCACACCTGTAACCCCTGCACTTTAGAAAGCCAAGTTGGGCAGATCATCTGAGGTTAGGAGTTTGAGACCAGCCTGGCCAACATGGCGAAACCCCGTCTCTACTAAAAATACAGAATTAGCCAGGCGTGTTGGTGGGCGTCTGTTATCTCAGCTACTCAGAAGGCTGAGGTGGTAGAACTGCTGGAACCCGGGAGGAGGAGGTTGCAGTGAGCTGAGATTGTGCCATTGCACTCCAGCCTGGACAGCAAGAGCGAAACTCTGTCTAAAAAAAAAATAAAAAATAAAAATGTACTTTGGTTGCATTACTGCTTGTATTACAACTTAGGCTTGAGCTGTCTCCGCACAAGGCTCAAATCTTGGGGTGTAAGGACTGTGGCAGGTTTCTGTTTCATCTAGCACTGTGCTTGGCCCTTAACAGGCTCTTAGTATACACATGTTGAGAGGTGAATAAATAAGTTAGTGCTCTCATTTTCAGAATCTGTTGGGAATTTCATTTTGCTGTAGTAGAATCCTTCCACCCCCATCTGTCGAGATTTAAACACACAAACTTCTATTTTCCCTTATAAATAAGTCAGAGAGAAGCCCTCCAGGGTTGGCATGGTGACTCTGTAAAGTCATCACAGACCTAGGCTTCTTTGGCAATTCGTTCTGTTATGCCTATGAGGGACATTGTCATGGCCCAGTGTGGCTGCTGCTGCTCCAGCCATCACATCTGAGTTCGAGACAGTAGAACTGGTGTGATGAAAAGAGTGCCTTTAAAGGGAATTCCTGATATTATATAAGCACTTGGATTTATATTTCATTGACTGAAATATAATCTCATGGCCACACCTAGTGGCAAGGGATTTTGGGATTCTCTGAGAGAGGGAGGGGAGTGGATGTCTGGCATGAAAGGCGGAATAATGTTTCCCTGAAATAATGTTTCCCTGATGATACTCACATCCTGATCTCTGCAACCTGTGGATATGTTAAGTTCCATGGCAGAGGGGCATCAAGGTTGTGGGTGGAATTAAGGTTGGTTATTGTCTGACCTTGAGATAGGAAGAGTGTCTGGGATTGTCCTAGTGGGATTGATGTAATCATGAGAGTTCTTACATTTGGAAGAGGGAGACAGCAGGGTTCAGAATCAGAGTGATGTCATGGGAGAGAAACTCCACAGTCCTCTGTTGGCTTTGAAGGTGAAGGAGGGGACCACAAGCCAAGGAATGCAGGTGGCCTCTAGCAAGTGGGCTAATAATATTCTCATTATTCATAAGAAAATGAATAATCCCATAGAAACACCAGGAAGGAACACAGCCCTCCTGACACCTTGATTATGGCTCAGGGAGAACTATATCAGACTTCTGACTTCCAGTAATGTAAGACAGTACATTTGTGTTTTAAGCCACTAATTGGCATGAATTTGTGACAGCAGTAGCAGGAAAGCAGCACATGGGTGGAGGCAGCTATGTGCTGCGTCATGCTTCCAGACACATCTCAGACGACATAGCACGTCCCTTGGTTGAGTTGGGGGCTTCTTTATAGTGGGAGGCTTAGGACAAAGGCTGATCTCTGCCAAGGGATAACCAGCTTTTTCTATAAAGGGCCAGGTCATAAATATTTTAGACCTTGTGGTCCAGTGGACACAGTCGAGGATATATGGGTTCTTAGGTTACCATCTGCAATGCAATCCTTTAAACATGTGAAATTGATTGTTAGTAGGTGGGCTGCACACAGACCGTGAGCTAGATTTGGCCTGTGGTTTGCTGTTGCCACTTTAAGGAGTGTGTGTTCCTGTGTGTCTGTGTGTCTGTGTCTGTGTGTGTGTATGTATATATGTATGTATGTATTTATTTATTTATTGAGATAGTCTCGCTGTGTCACCCAGGATGGAGTGGCATGGTGCGATCTCACCTCACCGCAACCTCCACCTCCCAGGTTCAAACGATTCTCCTGTCACCCTTCCGAGTAGCTGGGACTACGGGTGCATGCCACCACACCCAGCTAATCTTTTTGTAATTTTAATAGAGACAGGGTTTCACCATATTGGTCAGGCTGGTCTCGAACTCCTGACTTCAGATGATCCACCCACTTTAGCCTCCCAGAGTTCTGGGATTACAGGCATGAGTCACCACGCCCAGCCAGGAGTATTTATTTCTTTTAAATAAAGTTAAGGGGCCGGGTGCAGTGGCTTAAGCCTGTAATCCCAGCACTTTGGGAGGCCAAGGCGGGTGGATCACGAGGTCAGGAGATCGAGACCATCCTGGCTAACACGGTGAAACCCCGTCTCTACTAAAAATACAAAAAAATTAGCCAGGCCTGGCGGTGGGTGCCTGTAGTCCCAGCTACTTGGGGCGCTGAGGCAGGAGAATGGCGTGAACCCGGGAGGTGGAGCTTGCAGTGAGCCGAGATGGCGCCACTGCACTCCAGCCTGGGTGACAGAGCGAGACTCCATCTCAAAAAAATAAAAATAAATAAATAAATAAAGGTAAGGTACGATTTTTGAGTAAATTTCAAAGAATGAAGGATACAAAGAGAGAAGAAACTGGAAATTCTCCTTCTCAGCTTCTCTTCCTCCAATTTTACCTGCATAACAGGCTTTTCGACCTTGGTGCTATGGACATTTGCGGCTGGATTGTTCTGTTGTGGGGGCTGCCCTGTGCCTTGTAGGATGTTGAACAGCAGCCCTGGCCTCCGACCACCTGATGCAAATAGCACCTCCTACCCCTGCAGTTGTGACAACCCCAAATGTCTCCAGACATCACCACACGTCCTCTGGAAGGCAAAGTCACTCCAGCTGAAAACTGACATACTCCTGTGTATGTAACCACTCTGTAGTTGGGGGTATCCTTTGGGCACTCCTTTCTTTTTTTCTCTCCCTGTTTGCTTGTAATTCCTTCCTTCCCTCTCTCTTTCCATCATTTTCTGCTGCTTCTGTTCCTTAATAACTATCACAAGAACAGAAAAGCAAACACCGCGTGTTCTCACTCATAGGTGGGAATTGAACAATGAGATCACTTGGACTCGGGAAGGGGAACATCACACACTGGGGCCTATCATGGGGAGGGGGGAGGGGGGAGGGATTGCATTGGGAGTTATACCTGATATAAATGATGAATTGATGGGTGCTGACGAGTTGATGGGTGCAGCACACCAACATGGCACAAGTATACATATGTAACAAACCTGCACGTTATGCACATGTACCCTAGAACTTAAAGTATAATAAAAAAAAATTTTATTTTATTTTATTTTGAGATGGAGTCTTGTTCTGTCACCCAGGCTGTAGTGCAGTGACACGATCTCGGCTCACTGCAACTTCCGCCGCCCAGGCTCAAGTGATTCTCTTGCCTCAGCCTCCCAAGTAGCTGGGATTACAGGTGCCTGCCACCACACCCAGCTAATGTTTGTAATTTTAGTTGAGATGGGGTTTCACCATGCTGTCCAGGCTGGTCTTGAACTCCTGACCTTCAGGTGACCTCCCCCCCCCCCCCCGCCTCGGCCTCCCAAAGTGCTGGGATTACAGGCATGAGCCACCATGCCTGGCCTGCTTTTCTTTTTAAAAATAGGGCAGTATTCTTCATTTGTATTCTGTAGCTTAAAAACTTTTATTAAAGTATGACATGCCTATAGAAGAAATGCACAGATAATAAGGGCACGGGTTATGAATTATAACACCGATGAACTCGCACCCAGGTTAGGAAAGTTTGCCCTTGACAACTTTTAATTTCACAGTATATTTTCATGCACTACATATAGTGTTTATATGATATACTATTTTATAAAATATGTATGTATGTAAAATATAGTATGTAAATATCAAAGATAGTTTTTTTTTTTTTTTTTGAGACAGTGTTGCTGTGTCACCCAGGCTGGAGTGCAATGGCAGGATCTCTGCTCACTGCACCCTCTGCCTCCTGGGTTCAAGCGATTCTCCGGCCTCAGCCTCCCGAGTAGCTGGGACTGCAGGTTCCCACCACCACACCCAGCTACTTTTTGTATTTTTAGTAGAGATGGGGTTTCTCCATGTTGGCCAGGCTGGTCTTGAACTCCTGACCTCAAGTGATCTGCCAGCCTCGGCCTCCCAAAGTGCTGGGATTACAGGCGTGAGCCACTGCACCCAGCCTTGTGTATTATTTTTCAATGTACCAATATATCCTGGATGCTTTTCTGTTTTAGCCAGGTGAATCTCCCTCATCTTTGTTTGAAGGGGGCTGGAATGAGGCTCCATCCCTCTACCCCATCTCCAGGATGACCCACACCTAAGCCCAGTCAGCACACGTTATTCCCTGGGTCAAATGAATTGTTTCAGAATGGGCACGTGGCCCAAAGCTGACTCGTCTCCTCACTGGGCTTGAAGGAGAGTGGATGTGTTGCTGGAGCTGCGGCAGCTGTGTTGTCACCATAAGGGAAAGCTAGGACCCACCCAAAGGAAGCAGAGCATACACTTGGAGAGAGTAGACTAGATGTCACTGGCGTGTTGGGGGTCTGATTAAGCCATTCCGAGGCTAGACCAACCCTGATGCTTTCAATCCAGCATCCCGGCTTGTGAGAAGCTCAAAGAATAGGGTACAGTGTCTTTTCACTTCCCATCCCCTGAAACTTCACTCCATCTCTAGTGAGACAGTGGGAACATTCCTTGGAAGCAAAACCAGACATACACATTAGGTTGTCTTAGGAAAGCCATTTTGCATGAAATCTTAAACTTGGGGCATTAGTTTCCTTTCAGCTGTGAAATAACACCCAGAACTTAATGGTTTGAGACAGTTCATGTTTATTCTCTTACAGTACTGGAGGTTGGAAGTCCTACATGGGTCTTACGAAGTTAAAATCAAAGCATCAATGGGGTTGTGTTCCTCCTAGAGGCTCTAGGGGCGAGAATCCATTTCCTTCCATTTTCATCTTTGAGAGGCTGCCTGTATGCCTTCACTGGTGACTGCTGCTTCCGTCTTCACAGCCAGTCAGGAAGGGTTAAATCCTTCTCACACTCCACATGTCCAGTCCCTTGCGACTCCACTGGGACTGCCTGGATAACCAAAGAGAATCTCCCTATTTTAAGGTCAGCAGCCTTTATTCCATCCATGGCTTCATTCTTCTGTGTGTCAATTCTGGAAGCCAAGGCTCTAAATCATGGTATCTCCAGGGTTCGTTCCTTCTGAAGGCTGTCTGTTTCAGGGTCCTTCTCTTCCAACTTTGGGAGAGCTCAGGCATCCCTAGGATCACAGGCAGTGTCCTCCCCATGTCTTCATGTCATCTTCCTTCTGTACGTGTCTGTTTTCATATCTGGATTTTCTTTCTTAAAAGAAGGGCACAAGCCCATCAATCAATGAGTGGATAAAGAAACTGATGTGCACACACACACACACACACACACACACACACACACACACACACACAATGGAATACTACTCAGCCATAAAAAGGAATGACTTGATGGCATTCGCAGTGACCTGAATGGAATTTGAGACATTATTCTAAATGAAGTAACTCAGGGATGGAAAACCAAACGTCATATGTTCTCACTTATAAGTGGGAACTAAGCTATGAGGATGCAAGGGCATAAGAATGACACAGTGGACTTTGGGGACTCAGCGGGAAAGGATGGGAGGAGGATGAGGGATAAAAGACTGCAAATTCGGTACATTATATACTGCTTGGGTGATGGGTGCACCAAAACCTCACAAATCACCACTGAAGAACTTACTCATGTAACCAAATACCACCTGTTCCCCCAAAACCTATGGAAATAAAAAAATTATTTAAAAAATAAAATAAGGGCATAGTCACATTATACTAGGACTCACCCTGGGAACTTCTTATTAACTTCATCATCTGCAAAGGCCCTCCTTCCAAATAAAGTCACATTCATTGGTACTGGAGGTTATACTTGGACATCTTTAGGCAGCGCAAAATTCTAAAAATAACATTTTGGGGGGCATTACTCTGTCTACCCAATGTGGGATGGAGTATATTTAAGGATATATATATATATATATTTTTTTTCTTTTTTCTTTTGGAGATAGGGTCTCATCGTGTCACCCAGGCTGGAGTGCAGTGCTTCAGTCACGACTCATTGCAGCCTCCACCTTCTGGGCTGAAGTGGTCTTCCTCCTATGTCCGAGGAGATTTTTGAAGCTTCTTCAGAGCTAGATTTATCATACCTTTGGGAAAGAAACAAATGCAGATGTAGAAACAAATGTGCTCACCTCAGCAAGTAAAGCCTGCCCTCTGCCATCCCTGGGTCTGTTGTGGACTCCCCTCTGACCCTGTGGACAGCAGGAGTACTCAGGTACCACATGGACTCCTGGCTCCTCTGTCTGCAACTTGGGCTCTTCAGAATCTTTACATCCTGGCACTTGCCTGCTTATTTTGCGAATCTTGGGTCAGATGGCACTCATTCATTCGTTCCACAAATCTTTATGGAGCCCTAGGGAGGTGTTGAGTGGGATGTAGTAGCCCTGATATAGACATTAGACCTTTGAGGAGAGGTGGCTAAAAGATATCTGAGCATGGGAACCTGGAGACAGAAGAGTGGCAACGGTGGGGCCATGGATCAGGGCCTCAGCAGGTGAACGGTACCTAGAGTGATGGAAATGAACTCTTGTTCTGTCCCTGCCCCCACATCCTTTCTCTGATGGCTGTGAGTGCCATCAGGGCTGGACTGTGGCTGTTCTGAGTCACTGTACCCCAGCACTGGACACGATGCCCTGTAAAACTTAGGAGCTCCATAATTATTCATCCATCACATGGATGCTCGGGGGTTGGATCCAACTCTCTCAAGCAGAATACTTGGCAGCTTAGGTGTATCTGTCAGTGTCCAGGCGGCCCTGTCTGAAGGATCTGTCAAGAAGGTTGATCTCCCTTCCGCTTTTGTTCCTGCCCCTTCAGTGGTTAAGCAGATACTCCTTGATTATGATGCTGACAAAGTTGGAAGAGAGTGGGTAGGGAACTGATGGCCAGGGACATCCATTAGACTGTCACTTTTGATGAATGGCTCTGTCTGAGGACTGGCACCTGGGGGTTTTGTCCTGCTCAGTGGCTTCTCTCAGCATGGAGCAGACCAGGGCCCGGTGTTGGGATGTCATTCTGCTGTACTCTTGCTTCCTGTGTCACCCTGTTGCCTTTTTCAGAAAAAGGAGGTGTTCTTATCCGCTTAAGGAGATTTTGGGCTGAGACGATGGGATTTTCTAGATATACAATCATGTCATCTGCAAACAGGGACAATTTGAATTCCTCTTTTCCTAGTTGAATACCCTTTATTTCTTTCTCCTGCTTGACTGCCCTGGTCAGAAATTCCAACACTATGTTGAATAGGAGTGGTGAGAGAGGGCATCCCTGTCTTGTGCCAGTTTTCAAAGGGAATGCTTCCAGTTTTTGCCCATTCAGTATGATATTGGTTGTGGGTATATCATCAATAGCTCTTATTGTTTTGAGATACATCTCATCAATACCTAATTTATTGGCAATTTTTAGCATGAAGGCTGTTGAATTTTATCAAAGGCCTTTTCTGCATCTATTGAGGCAATCATGTGGTTTTTGTCTTTGGTTCTGTTTATATGCTGGATTTCATTTATTGATTTGTGTATGTTGAACCAGCCTTGCATCCCAGGGATGAAGCCCACTTGATCATGGTGGATAAGCTTTTTGATGTGCTGCTGGATTCGGTTTGCCAGTATCTTATTGAGGATTTTTGCATCGATGTTCATCAGGGATATTGGTCTAAAATTCTCTTTTTTTGTTGTGTCTGTGCCAGGCTTTGGTATCAGGATGATGCTGGCCTCATTAAATGAATTAGGGAGGATTTCCTCTTTTTCTATTGATTGGAATAGTTTCAGAAGGAATGATACCAGCTCCTCCTTGTACCTCTGGTAGAATTCGGCTGTGAATCCGTCTGGTCCTGGACTTTTTTTGGT
This sequence comes from Rhinopithecus roxellana, assembly GCF_007565055.1. Taxonomy (NCBI): domain Eukaryota; kingdom Metazoa; phylum Chordata; class Mammalia; order Primates; family Cercopithecidae; genus Rhinopithecus; species Rhinopithecus roxellana. The sequence goes on along the minus strand of NC_044568.1, from coordinate 5,250,141 downwards.
GGGTAGGCTATTAATTGCCTCAATTTCAGAGCCTATTGTTGGTCTATTCAGAGATTCACCTTCTTCCTGGTTTAGTCTTGGGAGGGTGTATGTGTCCAGGAATTTATCCATTTCTTCTAGATTTTCTAGTTTATTTGCAAAGAGGTGTTTGTAGTGTTCTCTGATGGTAGTTTGTATTTCTGTGGGATCAGTGGTGACATCCCCTTTATCATTTTTTATCGCATGTATTTTATTCTCTTCTCTTTTCTTGTTTATTAGTCTTGCTAGTGGTCTATCAATTTTGTTGATCTTTTCAAAAAACCAGCTCCTGGATTCGTTGATTTTTTGAATAATTTTTTGTGTCTCTATCTCCTTCAGTTCTGCTCTGATCTTAGTTATTTCTTGCCTTCTGCTAGCTTTTGAATGTGTTTGCTCTTGCTTCTCTAGTTCTTTTAATTGTGATGTTAGGATGTCAATTTTAGATCTTTCCTGCTTTCTCTTGTGGGCATTTAGTGCTATAAATTTCCCTCTACACACTGCTTTAAATGTGTCCCAGAGATTCTGGTATGTTGTATCTTTGTTCTCATTGGTTTCAAAGAACATCTTTATTTCTGCCTTCATTTCGTTATGTACCCAGTAGTCATTGAGGAGCAGGTTGTTCAGTTTCCATGTAGTTGAGCGGTTTTGATTGAGTTTCTTAGTCCTGAGTTCTAGTTTGATTGCACTGTGGTCTGAGAGACAGTTTGTTATAATTTCTGTTCTTTTACATTTGCTGAGGAGTGCTTTACTTCCAACTGTGTGGTTAATTTTGGAATAAGTGCGATGTGGTGCTGAGAAGAATGTATATTCTGTTGATTTGGGGTGGAGAGTTCTATAGATGTCTATTAGGTCTGCTTGTTGCAGAGCTGAGTTCAATTCCTGGATATCCTTGTTAACTTTCTGTCTCATTGATCTGTCTCATGTTGACAGTGGAGTGTTGAAGTCTCCCATTATTATTGTATGGGAGTCTAAGTCTCTTTGTAGGTCTCTAAGGAGTTGCTTTATGAATCTGGGTGCTCCTGTATTGGATACATATATATTTAGGATAGTTAGCTTTTCTTGTTGAATTGATCCCTTTACCACTATGTAATGGCTTTCTTTGTCTCTTTTGACCTTTGCTGGTTTAAAGTCTGTTTTATCAGAGACTAGGATTGCAACCCCTGCCTTTTTTTGTTTTCCATTTGCTTGGTAGATGTTCCTCCATCCCTTTATTTTGAGCCTATGTGTGTTTCTGCACGTGAGATGGGTCTCCTGAATCCAGCACACTGATGGGTCTTCACTCTTTATCCAATTTGCCGGTCTGTGTCTTTTAATTGGGGTATTTAGCCCATTTACATTTAAGGTTAATATTGTTATGTGTGAATTTGATCCTGTCATTATGATGTTAGCTGGCTATTTTGCTCGTTAGTTGATGCAGTTTCTTCCTAGCATTGGTCGTCTTTACAGTTTGGCATGTTTTTGCAGTGACTGGTACTGGTTGTTCCTTTCCATGTTTAGTGCTTCTTTCAGGAGCTTTTGTAGGGCAGGCCTGGTGGTGACAAAATCTCTAGGCATTTGCTTGTCTGTAAAGGATTTTATTTCTCCTTCACCCATGAAGCTTACTTGGCTGGATATGAAATTCTGGGTTGAAAATTCCTTTCTTTAAGAATGTTTAATGTTGGCCCCCACTCTCTTCTGGCTTGTAGAGTTTCTGCTGAGAGATCCACTCTTAGTCTGATGGGCTTCCCTTTGTGGGTAACCCGATCTTTCTCTCTGGCTGCCCTTAACATTTTTTCCTTCATTTCAACTTTGGTGAATCTGACAATTATGTGTCTTAGAGCTGCCCTTCTCGAGGAGTATCTTTGTGGCGTTCTCTGTATTTCCTGAATTTGAATTTTGGCCTGCCTTGCTAGATTGGGGAAGTTCTCCTGGATAATATCCTGCAGAGTGTTTTCCAACTTGGTTCCATTCTCCCCGTCACTTTCAGGTATACCAATCAGAGGTAGATTTGGTCTGTTCACATAATCCCACACTTTTTGGAGGTTTTGTTCATTTCTTTTTACTCTTTTTTCTCTAAACTTCTCTTCTCACTACATTTCATTCATTTGATCTTCAATCACGGATACTCTTTCTTCCAGTTAATCGAATTGGCTATTAAAGCTTGTGCATTCGTCACGTAGTTCTTGTGCCATGGTTTCCAGCTCCATCAGGTCATTTAAGGACTTCTCTACACTGGTTATTATAGTTAGCCATTTGTCTAATCTTTTTTCAAGGTTTTTAGCTTCTTTGCGATGGGTTTGAACTTCCTTCTTTAGCTCGGAGGGGTTTGATCATTTGAAGCCTTCTCTCAACTCGTCATTCTCCATCCAGCTTTGTTGCATTGCTGGAAAGGAGCTGCGTTCCTTTGGAGGGGGAGAGGTGCTCTGATTTTTAGAATTTTCAGCTTTTCTGCTCTGGTTTTTCACCATCTTTGTGGTTTTATCTACTTTTGGTCTTTGATGATGGGGACGTACAGATGGGGTTTTGGTGTGTATGTCCTTTCTGTTTGTTAGTTTTCCTTCTAACAGTCAGGACCGTCAGCTGCAGGTCTGTTGGAGTTTGCTGGAGGTCCACTCCAGACCCTGTTTGCCTGGGTATCAGCAGCAGAGGCTGTAGAACAGCGAATATTGCTGAACAGTAAATGTTGCTGCCTGATCGTTCCTCTGGAAATTTTGTCTTAGAGGGGTACCAGGCCGTGTGAGATGTCAGTCTGCCCCTACGGGAGGGTGCCTCCTAGTTAGGCTACTTGGGGGTCAGGGACCCACTTAAGGAGGCAGTCTGTCCATTCTCAGATCTCAGACTTCGTGCTGGGAGAACTACTACTCTCTTCAGAGCTGTCAGACAGGGACATTTAAGCAACTTCAGCAAAGTTTCAGGATACAAAATCATTGTGCAAAAATCACAAGCATTCTTATACACCAATAACAGAAAAATAGAGTGCCAAATCATGAGTGAACTCCCACATTCACAATTGCTTCAAAGAGAATAAAATACCTAGGAATCCAACTTACAAGGGACATGAAGGACCTCTTCAAGGAGAACTACAAATGACTGCTCAGCGAAATAAAAGAGGACACAAACAAATGGAAGAACATTCCATGCTAATGATAGGAAGAATCAATATCATGAAAATGGCCATAATGCCCAAGGTAATTTATAGATTCAGTGCCATCCCCATCAAGCTACCAGTGACTTTCTTCACAGAATTGGAAAAAACTACTTTAAAGTTCATATGGAACCAAAAAAGAGCCCGCATTGCCAAGTCAATCCTAAGCCAAAATAACAAAGCTGGAGGCATCATGCTCCCTGACTTCAAACTAGACTACAAGGCTACAGTAACCAAAACAGCATGGTACTGGTACCAAAGCAGAGATATAGACCAATGGAACAGAACAGAGCCATCAGAAATAATATCACAACATCTACAACCATCTGATCTTTGACAAACCTGACAAAAACAAGAAATGGGAAAAGCATTCCCTATTTAAGAAATGGTGCTGGGGAAACTGGCTAACCATATGTAGAAAGCCGAAACTGGATCCCTTCCTTACACCTTATACAAAAATTAATTCAAGATGGATTAAAGACTTAAATGTTAGACCTAAAACCATAAAAACTGTAGAAGAAAACCTAGGCAATACCGTTCAGGACATAGGCATGGGCAAGGACTTCATGTCCAAAACACCAAAAGCAATGGCAACAAAAGCCAAAATTGACAAATGGGATTCACTAAAGAGCTTCTGCACAGCAAAAGAAACTACCATCAGAGTGAACAGGCAACCTACAGGAGAAAATTTTTGCAATCTACTCATCTGACAAAGGGCTAATATCCAGAATCTACAAAGAACTCAAACAAATTTACAAGAAAAAAACAAACAACCCTATCAAAAAGTGGGCAAAGGATATGAACAGACACTTTTGAAAAGAAGACATTTATGCAGCCAACAGACACATGAAAAAATGCTCGTCATCACTCGCCATCAGAGAAATGCAAATCAAAACCATGATGAGATACCATCTCATACTAGTTAGAATGGTGATCATTAAAAAGTCAGGAAACAACAGGTGCTGGAGAGGATGTGAAGAAATAGGAACACTTTTATGCTGTTGGTGGGACTGTAAACTAGTTCAACCATTGTGGAAGACAGTGTGGCGATTCCTCAAGGATCTAGAACTAGAAATACATTTGACCCAGCCATCCCATAACTGGGGATATACCCAAAGGATTATAAATCATGCTGCTATAAAGACATATGCACACGTATGTTTATTGTGGCACTATTCACAATAGCAAAGACTTGGAACCAACCCAAATGTCGATCAATGACAGACTGGATTAAGAAAACATGGCACATATACACCATGGAATATTATGCAGCCATAAAAAAGGATGAGTTCATGTCCTTTGTGGGGACATCGATGCAGCTGGAAACCATCATTCTCAGCAAACTATCGCAAGGACAAAAAACCAAATGCTGCGTTTTCTCACTCATAGGTGGGAATTGAACAATGAGAACACTTGGACACAGGAAGGGGAACATCACACACCGGGACCTGTTGTGGAGTGGGGGAGGGGGGAGGGATAATATTAGGAGAAGATACACCTAATGTAAATGATGAGTTAATGGGTGCAGCACACCAACATGTCATATGTATACATATGTAATAAACCTGCATGTTGTGCACAGGTACCCTAGAATTTAAAGTATAATAAAAAATAGAATAAAAGCATTTTCAAACAAACAAACAAAAAAGGTGTTCTGTGTTTTTGTTTTTTTAAAAAAACTTGTGAAATATATGTAATTTAAAATGCAATCATTTTGACCATGTCTAAACCATGTGTGCAGTTCAGTGGCTTTAAGTATGTTATTCACGGTGCTATGCAACCATCACCACCATCCATCTCCAAACTTTTTCATCTTCCCAAATAGAAGCCCCACACCCATTAAACACTAACTTCCCATTCACGTTTTCCCCAAAACCCTGTAATCTTTCTTCTGCCTTCTGTCTGTATAAACTTGCCTCTTCTAGGCACCTCATGTAAGTGGAATCATATTGTATTTGTCTTTTTGTGTCTGGCTTATTTTGCTTAGCATAGCCATTTCTTTTTCTTTTTTTTCCGAGACAGAGTCTTGCTCTGTCACCCATGCTGGAGTGCAGTGGTGTGATCTCAGCTCACTGCAGCCTCCACCTCCTGGGTTCAAACAATTCTTCTGCCTCAGCTTCCCCAGTAGCTGGGATTATAGGCACGCACTACCATACCTGGCTAATTTTTGTGTTTTTAGTAGAGACAGAGCTTCACCCTGTTGGCCAGTCTGGTCTCAAACTCCTGAACTCTTGATCTGCCCGCCTCAGCCTCCCAAAGTGATGGGATGACAGGTGTGAGCCACCATGCCCAGCCAGCCATTTCTTTTAACAATTTCTTCTGGAAAATTTCAAGACAGTCCACAATGCTCTATTCCCTGCCTTTCTTTGATTTTCTGATCTTCCCCAAATCATTATGTTTTTCTGATGACCCATTTCTCATTGTCATCTGGCTCTCCATTTTTGGACTTGACCCCTGAAACATATCTCAAATCTGTCTTTTCTTTTTTTCCACCTTGTTCCCTCCCCTCCCCTCCCCTCCCCTGTCTTGCCTTTCCTTTCCTTTCCTTTCCTTTCCTTTCCTTTCCTTTCCTTTCCTTTCCTTTCCTTTCCTTTCCTTTCCTTTCCTTTCCTTTCCTTTCCTTTCCTTTCCTTTCCTTTCCTTTCCTTTCCTTTCCTTTCCTTTCCTTTCCTTTCCTTTCCCTTCCCTTCCCTTCCCTTCCCTTCCCTTCCCTTCCCTTCCCTTCCCTTCCCTCCCCTCCCCTCCCCTCCCCTCCCCTCCCCTCCCCTCCCCTCCCCTCCCCTCCCCTCCCCTCCCCTCCCCTCCCCTCCCTTCCCCTTCCCCTTCCCCTTCCCCTTCCCCTTTCACTTTCACTTTGCCTTTCCCTTTGCCTTTCCCTTTCCCTTTCCTTTCCTTTCCTTTTTTGAGGCAGGGTCTCACTCTCTTGCCCAGGCTGGAGTGCAGTGGTGCAGTCATGGCTCACTGCAGTCTCGACCTCCTGGGCCCAAGCAATCCTCCTGAGTAGCTGAGACTACAGATGCATGCAACCATACCTGGCTAATTGTTGTATTTTTTTGTAGAGATGGGGTCTCGCCATGTTGTCCAGGTTGGTCTTGAACTCCTGGGCTCGGGCAGTATGCCCTACCTTGGTTCCCCAAAATACTGGGATTACAGGCTTGAGCCACTTGCCTGGCCTGTCTTCTTCTTCTTATTACTACATCTCCACTTCACCTTTTGCTAGGACCGAAGTGGTAACATCCTAATTGGCCACCTTGTATCCAGCTGGAGTTATTCTCCTGAAGCTTAATCTGATGGGGTTGCCCTCTGGCCTGTACCTTCTTTGGCTTCCAGTTGCTCAGAGTCCCAGATCTCAAGCCAGATGCTCGGTACCCTTCAGAATGTGTTCCCAACCTGCCCATTTAGCCTTGTAGCTTGCCAAGCATGTTTCATTTTCTTTAGGTTTCAGCCCCAGGGAATTACCTGCCAGTTTTGGGGCATGCCAGCATCCCAGAGCACTGCACTTTTACATCTTTCATGACCTCTACCTGGTGGTCTGTGCATCTCTTCTCCATTTCACTCAGTCTTCCTTTAAGGCCAGGCACAATGGATGGCTGCAAGGGAACTCCTGTGTGAAGTTCAGGCTCTTTGTACATTCTTGTGTTAGATTCTTGCCAACTTGAACCAGAAGATGTGTTTTTGCCTCTGTCGTAGGTGAGGGAGACCATGACTCCTAGAGGCCAGTGATGGGTTCTGTGAATAACGCAGTTGTGGGTGAGATGAGGGGCCTTGGAGTTCTTCAGACTTACCTTCTAATTCCATGTCCTCCACTGTGGCTTGGCTGTGTGGTTGAGGGAAATTTATTTTAGTCTTTGAGCCTTAGGTTTTTAAAACATATGTATAATGTGTGTGGTGGAGACATTCAGGTGGTCCTTAGGATCTCCACCTCCTGATATCCATGACGTTGTGTGATCCCTTCCACTTGCTTGTGGGTGGGACCTGTGACTTGTTTTTAGCCAGCAGAATATGGCAAAAGAGAGGGTCTATTGTACCTCTGACTGTGTTAAATAAAACTCCATCTTCCCAGCAGAATTGCATTCTTTCCACTGCTGACAGTGAAGAAGCAGGCATCTGTGAGATGTGGCCATGTGGGAGAAGCCCATGTGGCAAGGCACTGTGGGCAGCTTCTAGGGGCTGGAGGTGGTCTCCAGAAAGAAACTGAAGCCATTGGTCCCGTAGCCAGCAGGAAATAAATTTTGCTGACAACCCACAGGAGCTTGGAAGCAGATCTTTCCCCAGTTGAGCCTCTGGGCTCAACAGCCCCACTGTTGCCTGAATTGTGTAGCCTGGTTAGACCTAAAGGAGAGAACCCAGCTGAGCCATGCCTAGACTTCTGACCTGCAGAAACTGTGAGATAACACATGTGTGGTATTTTCAGCCCCCAGGGTTATGATAATCTGTTATGTAGCAAATCGGTAACTAATGCAGTGGACCTATTAATACTTAGGCTAAATAGGTAATCCTTTTTGCGATGGTTACATGAAACAAAGTATCTGAAATGTTACCAGTGGTAAAAATGCGTGAAAATTAGATGTTACTGCTCACCAATATCCCTACATCTCTCTAGACCTTATCCTGTAATAGAGAATCAAGGTGGGTCAGTAGGTGGCTGAATAGATTAAAGAAGGATGGGCCAGGCATGGGGGCTCACACCTATAATCCTAGGAATCTGGGAGGCTGAGGCAGGTGAACCACTTGAGGCTGGGCGTTTGAGACCTGCCTGGGCAACGTGGCAAAACCCCATCTCTACTAAAAATAGAAAAAATTAGCTGGGCGTGGCAGCACATGCCTGTATTCCCAACTACTCAGGAGGCTGAGGCACAAGAATCACTTGAACCCGGGAGGCGGAGGTTGCAGTGAGCTGAGATCATGCCACTGCGCTCCAGCCTGGATGACAGAACAAGACTCTGTCTTGAAAAAAAGAAAAATATGAAAGAAGGAGGAAATATCAAGATTCAAGACCCCTCCCTACCTTATCAGTCATGGGCTCATCTGTATCTTGGCTTAACCTAGAAAGATGTAAGATAAATGTGATTTCTATTTAGGTGGAACATTTTATTATCTCCTTGAAGCCAGGAAACTCCAGCAGAGAGAGTAGATTGATTTCTTGAACTTCGTTGTCTCAGAGTGGTAAATTTTTACCATGATTTATAGAGATTCTCAGCTGGAGGGGAGTTTGGAGATCCACATTGACCAGAATCCTGTCAGACACTTCTGGATATGTTTCCACCTCCCAGCCTTCCTGTAGCCAGACCAGTTTCTTGCCTTTGAAGATCTCAGGTTTTCTGGCTTATAGGGAAACCTGCAGAAGGTCTGCAGTGGATCTCCACCTCCTGATGTCCATGACGTTGTGTGATCCCTTCCACTTGCTTGTGGGTGGGTCTTGTGGCTTGTTTTAGCCAGCAGAATATGGCAAAAGAGATGGCCTATTGCACCTCTGATTATGTTAAACAAAACTCCATCTTCCCAGCAGACTTGCATTCCACCAGGAAATAAATTTTGCTGACAAGCCACGGGAGCTTGGAAGCGGATCTTTCCCCATTTGAGCCTACCAAAGGTCATAATAGGCTCTCGGGAAGAGCGTGTGGAAATTAGCAGAGACGTCTTAAAACAATCAGCTCATCCAAAGGCAGAGGCAAGAGCAAAGTGAAGCCACAGGTGTCTGATCATTTAAAGTCACCCTGGAGGTGACTCTCCAATCCCTAGTAGAGAAAGATGGAGGAGGCTGAAAGAATTCTCTAAAGGGATTTACCGCCTCTGGTTTCATAGTGTCCTCTGTAACCCAGGTGCTCCAAACACTTCCTTCTGGAGTGGCAGCCCCTCTGGGTCCTGAAAAGCGCTGGATGGTCTTGGATTGTGAGTGCTGGGATCAGCATTAACTAGAACAGGATCAGGCAGCCACCTGGCAGTTGTTCTCTGCACTGAGCCAACCTGAAACCATGAGACCATGCCTGCCTGTGAGGTCTGTGGTACTTGTCAAGTCTATAGACGGGGGAGCATGCCATATCTGCAACCCCACTCCCCTCTGTACCACATTACAGGGCCCTGCTAAAGACCTTGGTTCAAGATCGAGAAGTCATTTCTAAGAAATACATACAGGAGGACAAAAGACCCAATTTCTTCAACAGATGAAAGGCATGAAGAGAAGAGAGGAACTGCTGTGGTTTAAAAGAGACTGGAGAGACACATTACCCAAATGCAACGTGGACCTTCTTTGGATCTTGATTCACACATGATATGACCATTAAAAGACATTTTGGAGACCTGAAGTCATTGAAGATAGACTTGGTATTTGATTTTATTAAGGAATTACTATCATGTTGGGGTGATAATGGTTGTTTTAAAGACACTTACTTGTTAGGAACGCACGTTGAATTGTCCTATGTTCTATGTTTGGTGACTTCTAATTATGGTAACACTATGTGCCACGTGCTTGGCGAACAAGACAGTCAGGGTCCCTGCCCCCATGGAGCTCATGGACTGGTGGAAGAGACTGATGTTGAATAAACATTTGCCCAGGGAAGCATTTAATTGAATAGTGGTTGGCGCTGCAAAGAGAAACCACATGGGGCTGTGAGAGTTTATAAATGAAGATCAAGACCATTGGTAAAGCCTTTCCTGAGGGGACACCTAAGCTGACAATGAAAGGGTGGCAGCTTGGGCAAGTGTGTGCCTGTGTGTGTGTGCATGTCATGTTTGTTCATGCACACAAAAGAGTGTACATGTGTGGAAATGGACATGTCTGTGTGTGAATGTGGGTGTGCACGTGCTGGTGTGTATGCATGTGTGCTTGTGTGTGTGCATGTGTGCTTGTGTGCTCGTGTGCTTATGTGTTCATGTGTGCAGGTGTTTGAGCAGATGTTTTAGTGTGCATGTGCTTGTGTGAATGTGAGTGTGCATGTGTGTGACTAAGTACATGTGTGTGCTTGTGTTTGTGCATGTGTATGTATGGGAGTGCGCATGTCTGACTGTATCTGTAGGTACGTGTGTGCTTGTGTGTGTGCATGTGTATGCATGTGTGTGAATTGCAAGCACTTGTGTGCTTGTGGGTGTGCATATAAGCAGGTGTGCATGCATGTATGTGAATGTGTATGTGCACGAGTTCGTGTGTGCATCTGTACTTGTGTGTGTGTGTGTTTGTGTTGGGAAGGATAAGGAAATAGAGTAACAGCTGTGCAAGTATACCAGGCACATTTGGAGTTGAAGGGAGTCCAGTGGGAGGAGAGCAAGGTTGACAGTGGGAGAGGAAGGAGGCTGATGAGCTGTGGGTCTCCTGAAGGGGCCGGAAGTAAGTGATGATTCCAGGGGAGCGAGGGAAGATATTTGGGACAGCTCTGGCAAGCAGCACCTCGATGAACCCTGGGCTCATTTCAGAGGAATTGAATTTGAGTCTGGTTTAAGTTAAACGTTTCAGGCGTAACCCGCGGCATTCAGGGACCCTATTAAATGCTTCATTACAGCAGCAGAGGCTCTGAACCAGAAAGGTGGCTGTGATTGGTGTCTGGCGTTGCACTCTGCTCTCCGTTCCCAGCTTTTCTCCTCCTCAGCCAGCATTCGAGGGCCTCAGTGACGGCAGCTACCTGGGAGCTTGAGCCTTTCCTCCAGACCCCTTCTTAGGTTGGTGATTGGTGAGAACAAACGGCTTTTGGCTTAAATCTCTTTTCAGAGGACTGGTGGCTCTGTGTGTCAGGGAGGAGTTCCAAGCCTCAGTTTCCTTATCTGTAAAATGGGGAAAATTAGACTCCCTCCCTCGCTTGATAAATGGGCACGTGGTATGCCCAGTAGCGATGATCCGTTATCGCCACTGTTAACTCTGGGGTTTGGACCTTAGCCATGGATCAGGTCAAGGGCTCAGACCTTGATTTATCTGTTTTTGAGCCAAAACTAGATATTGGAGTAGGAGAGAAGTTAAGAAAACTAATGTGTATTTTCAAATATATAAATGCATTTAATTTTTCTTGTAGAACATTTGGGAAATGGAAAATAAAGGAGAAAGTAAGAATTGCCCTTAATCACCCCACTGGGAGAATGAACACCATTAACATTTTGGTGAATGGGCTCCTTATCTTTCTCTTTTTAAAAAATGGATCAGTGCCATGCTGAGAAACATGGGAAGACCCTGCAAAAAATAAGAAAATTAGCTTGACGTGGTGATGCACATCTGTAGTCCCAGCTACTCAAAGAGATGATGAAGTGGGAGGATTACCTGAGTCCAGGAGGTCAAGGCTGCAGTGCGCCATGCTTGGGTCACTGCACTCCAGCGTGGGTGACATTGAGACCCTGTCTGAAAAAAATTTTTTTGTGTGTGGCTCATTTGCAGTACTAATTCATGATATGATCTCAGTCCCAGTTTTGTCCATCTGTCTATCTGTCCCTTAAGGTGAACTGTTAAACATTATTGGTTTTGAAGATCAAAAGCAGTGGTTTATCAGCAATTTTGGTTTGTCTTACTATTGATTTTATTTTTGATGATAAGAATTCATGAACCCAACAACCCAAGCAAAAGCTTTGTCCTTGACAAGAACTTCGTCTAACCATATGTTTGCCCCCCTTTTACCCCATCTTCCACATCCCCAACACCAGCTACTCATCACCTGGGGCTGACACTCATCATTCCATTGTTGGCCTTTCTGCAAATTTTTATAGTCAGTTTTTGCTTTTTAGATCCTTAATATATTTGGAATTCATTTTGTGTAGGTTTTGAGGATGTAGCTTGATTTTATTCCCATAAATGTACAATTTCCTAGAAACCGTTTGTCAGTGTTTTTCCTTTGCTCCTTGGTTTGTGATGCTTCCTTTAGCGCATGCTCAGTGTTCCTGTTTATGCCCCGGTGTGGTTCCGCGATGTCCGTGCTGGGACTTGGTTTGCCCTCAGGTCTTATACCATTAGTGTGCTGGAACAACTGCAGCTTTGTCATGGGGCCTCTCCTCCTGCCATTAGTCCTCTTTTGTAATAAGCTTCGGAAGGATTCTTGTCTGTTTCTTAATCCAGGGGATTTCAGAATCATTTTGTCACCCTTCCCCTAAAAATGATTCAGGTATTAGTTGGGGCTGGCATAAACTGTAAGTTTACATTATTTTGGGAACACTGACATTTTTACATATTTAATCTTTCCGTCCAGGGAAGCTTGGAAATTCACACTTTCATTTGTTTCATTTCTTGTTAGTATTTTGCCTTTTCCCCTGTCTCTGTCTCTGTCTCTGTCTTTCTGTCTCTCGCTCTCTCTCTCTCCCCCATCCCCCGTCCTCCTACTCTTCCTCTTCTCCTCCTCCTCTTCCTCTTCTTCTTCTCCTCTTCCTCTTGTCCTCCTCCTCCTCTTCTCCTCCTCTTTCTCCTGCTCTTCTTCTTCTCCTGCTCCTCCTCCTCCTCTCCTCCTCCTCCTCCTCCTCTTCTTTTCCTCCTCTTCTTTTCCTCCTCTTCCTCCTCCTGCTGCTGCTGCTTCATCATCGTCATTTCTGTCTCTGTCTCTCGTCGTCGTCATTTCTGTCTCTGTCTCTCTTTCTTTTCTCTATTTTTACTGCTGGTGGGAATAGCATCCTCCACCCAAAATAGGTTGATGCCCTGGTTGGAAACAAAAGACACACAACCAAACTGGATAATTCAAAGAGAGTTTAGTAAATGGCCTATTTCCAGGGTGTGGGAGAGGAGTAGGCAGAAGAGTCCTAAGGCATTGGAGAGTACTCCTGGGCTAACAACAAGGGGGCATTTACCAGCCCCAGGCTGCAGAGGCAAGAGGAAGGGGCAGAGACCAGGAGCTGGAAGAGGAGGGTCATGTGGAGAGGGACTGTGTAACAGGCTGGGTCACTTGGCTAAGAAACCCAGCGTACCGAAGCAGATCTGGAAGGAAGGATTTGGGGGATAAATACCCAGAGCTCCCCTCCTCCCCTCTATCATCTTGCTGGTGCTCCCCATTGGCTAGGCCCGCCGGGAAGACATAGCGCTGGGGGTCCATGCATGCATGCACACAGGCCAGCCTTGTGGATGGGTGGAGAAGAGTGGAGACAAGACGTGAGAGGCCAGTGGAAGATCCCCAGCTCACATCCTCCCCCATTCTCTATTCTTCCCTGACATATGTGCCATCTGGTATTTGTCAGCATAGCCAGAAACAATGGATGCTGCTGTCTTCCTTTTGTTATCACACATTTTCTAAATACCTGCTTTCTTCCAAATTCTAAAACACTTTTCAGTTGATTCCCTTGGGTATTCCAAGTATACAGTCATACGATCCGCAAGTAATTATTTTGTCTTCTTGCTTCCCATGGTTGTGTATCTTATGAGCCTTCCTTAAAACCTGATGTGGTTTTGAAGAGACCATCCTAAGTGCATTAATTTGAGCCCCTGAGAATCATGAGAAATCTGGGGGTTGGTTCCTCTGTTTCCTCTTCCCTCTGTTTCACTTTCTTCCTGTTGCTCCCTCCAACCATCCATCCAATATAGATGCATTAAGTGCCAGCCACATACTAGTAAACAAGAGAGATAATTAACAAGCAGAAATTGAACAGCAAAATATCAGTGCAGCATTTCTCAACCTTTTGGAATTCATTGCACAGTAACAAACTACTTTTATACTGTGTACCAGCATGTGCACATGTGCACACACACACGTATACACAAATGCATGGAAGCAAAGGTGTCATAAAACCCTTACTACAGGCCGGGTGCAGTGGCTCACGCCTATAATCCCAGCACTTTGGGAGGCCGAGGCGTGTGAATCACCTGAGGCTGGGAGTTCCAGACCAGCCTGACCAACATGGAGAAACCGCATCTCTACTAAAAATACAAAATTAGCCAGGCGCGGTGGTGCTTGCTTGTAATCCCAGCTACTCAGGAGGCTGAGACAGGAGAATTGCTTGAACCCGGGAGGTAGAGTTTGCAGTGTGCCAAGATCATGCCATTGCACTCCAGTCTGGGCAACAGAGTGAAACGCTGTCTCAAAAAAACAAAAAACAAGAAAAACAAAAAACCACCAAAAAAAAAAAAAAAATCCAAAAATCCCCAAAAACCCTTGCTACATGTAATGCAGTGCTTGTAATATGCTCTGATGTTTCTTCTCTTCTCTTCTCTTCTCTTCTCTTCTCTTCTCTTCTCTTCTCTTCTCTTCTTGAGAGTCACAGAATGTCACTCTGTCACCCAGGCTGGAGTGCAGGGGCACAATCTTGGCTCACTGCAACCTCCACTTTCCGGGGTTCAAGCAATTCTCCTGCCTCAGCCTCTTGAGTAGCTGGGATTACAAGTGCACGACACCATGCCCAGCTAATATTTTGTATTTTTAGTAGAGACAAGGTTTCGCCATGTTGGCCAGGCTGGTCTTGAATTCCCGACTTCAGGCGATCCGCTGGCCTCAGCCTCCCAAAGTGCTGGGGTTACAGGCATGAGCCACCACGCCCAGCCAATGCTCTGATGTTTTCTATGCTGATCCTAAAGAAAGGAAAAATCCCCATGGCTGTATTCAGTGATTTCATGCCTCACTCCTGGGTCCCAACTTGCAGTTTCAAAAACATGGAGAATGAAATACACTGGGGAAAGACAGTCATAAGAAAAAGAGTAACTGGGTTGCTACTGGAGTCAGGTGGCCTGGGAAGACACCTCTGGGGAGGGACATGCAATGACAAGAAGGACTTGGCCATGGGAAGGTTGGGGCTGGGCATGGGGTGTTGGAAAGCAGGTTTGGTGCAAAGAACAGAGTGGGTGGAAACCAGCTTGGCTTGTCTGAGTCACAGGGGCAGGGATGGGGGGTTGGGCATTGAGGGAGATGACAGAGGAGATGGGAATGATAAACAGTGGAGACTTGGAGGGGTGAGGAGGTGTGGGGGTGGATGGTGAGGAATTAGTTAATGGGTACAATGTACCTTATTCAGGTGATGATTGCCTGGGAAGCCCTGACTTGACCACTATGTAATCTGTGCATGTCGTACAATTGCACGTGTACCCCATATATTTGCACACCTTTTAAAAGAAGTGCCAACCTTCTGGGAGCATTGAACCTTATCGAATTAGCAGGAGTCCCTCCAAATGGCGAATCCCCTGAAGGCTAGGGAGGGGAGGAGGAGCTCTGTCTTTGATGTCTTCAAATCTGAGAGGCCACTGTCACTTAGAGAAAGTCTCTCCTGATAAGTGCTCTCTGTGGACTGTACCTTGTAGGTCTCAGGAAGTCATTTATGTGCAAATTGAGTATGAAGGTAACGAGGCTGGGGACTCAGGAGAGCTCTATCTTTAGAGCTGGTTTCTCACCCATTGGCTCCTTTCTTCACCTGATGGTTCCCAGAGGGGCGGTGTTAGCCCTCAGTTTATCACAGAGCCCTGAACCCCTATTCTGTGCACAGATGCTATTCTGCATACCTGGGGGATGCGGAAACCCATGCGTGGCAGTTTTATGGTGCATGCTTTCTGGAGCCAGCGTGGCAAGATCCTGTCCCATCATCTAGAAAGATGAGGAATCAGAGAAGACAGCTTGTCAGAAGTGCTTGATAGATTGCAAAGGAGTTGAGAGAGAGGGAGACAAAGCCATGAAACTACGAAAGCCTCAACCACCAGGAAAAGAAAGCGTTCCAGCTTGGTTTTCAGGATCAGTAAAGGAGTTCATTCTGGGTCTGAGGAACATTTGGACTCATCATCATAGGAAGTACTTCTCTAGAGCTTTCTACATGCCATGGACTATTTTACATGCAGTAATTCATTCTGTGAGTTAGGTACTGTTACTATCCCAGTCTTACTGATGCGGAACCTGTGCACAGAGAGATTCAGCAGCTCATTCATTGTCACACAGCTATTAAGTGGCAGAACGGGGATTTGAACCTTGGCTGATAGGGCTCCTTACTGCTGTGTGGTGTGCCCAAGGTGGGCCAGCTGGGAGGGCCTGGACCATGTGCTTCCTTGGTGATATGGTTTGGCTGTGTCCCCCATACTCCCAAATCTAATCTTGAATTGTAGCTTCCACAATTCCTGCATGTCATGGAAGTGACCTGGTGGGAAGTATATGAACCATGGGGGTGGGTCTTTCCTATGCTGTTCTCATGATAGTAAGTCTCATGTGATCTAATGATTTTATAAAGGAGTTCCCCTGCACAGCCTCGCTTTTGCCTGCTGTCATGTAAGACATGCCTTTTGCCTTCTGCCATGATTGTGAGGCCTTCCCAGCCATGTGGAACTGTAAGTCCATTAAACCTTTTTTTCTTCATAAATTACCCAGTCTCGGGTATGTCTTTATTAGCACCGTAAGAACAGGCTAATACTGTTGGACATCAGAATACTGCATCGTAGATGCTAAAAACAATGTGAAAAAATGAGTTAATGAATAAATCAGTGCTCATAGAGGCTGAAGTGGGTTCATATTTTGGATGGCATGATGCTCATGGGAGGCAGACTTGGTTTGAGGGGATAAGTTACTGTTGGTCTAAGCTAGTAATGGTAATCCCTTTCTCTTGGCCAGTGATTGCTTTAGGTGTGGAGTGTGACTCGGTGGCATCTGCTTGGGCTTCTGGGAAAAGTTTTCTTCCTTTTCTATTTTTGAGTGTAGCTCTGTGTGAAAGTGAGGGCAGAGTGATCCAAGTTGTCTTCCCACAGGCTGAGGACAGGAGTCAGTAGGGAGAAGGCTCTGGGGAAGAGAGAACATCGGGGACAGGGAAGCATCTCTGGACTTGCCTCTCTCTGGACATCCTGTTACATAAAGTAATGAGCCCCTGTTGTTGAAGCCACTTTTATCTGGCAGTTCTTCTAGTTGAAACCGAAAGCATTCCAACTTATAATGTGTATTTAAAATCTGATTATTCTTTTATTCATTCATTCATTTATTCATTCATGTAGCATGACGGTCATCTTTACGTGTCAGCTTGACTGGGATACATGATTCCCAGATAGCTGGTTAAATACTGTCTCTGGGAGGATTTCCAGAGGAGAATAGCGTTTGGATTGGTGGATGAGTACAGCAGATGGCCTTCCCCGATGTGGGTGAGTGCCATCCACTCCGTCAAAGACCTGAATAGAGCAAAAGGTGGAGGAGGGGAGAGTTAGCTCTGATTGCTTGAGCTGGGACATTGATCTTCTTGTGCCTTCAGTGCTCTGGTTTTCAGGCTTTTGGACCCAGACTAGAATGCATCCCATTGGTTTTTCTGGGTTTCCAGTTTGTGGATGACGGATTGTGGAACTTCTTAGTCTCCACAATTCCCTAAGTGTCATACCTTATAATAAATCTCTGTCTCTCTGTGTGTTTCTCTCTCTCTGTCTTTCTCTCTCTATATATACACACACACGTGTGTGTATATGCATGCATGTGTGCATATATATAAAAATATGTATGTATATGTGTGTGTGTGTCCTATAGGTTCTGTTTTCTGGAGAACCCTAATACATCCAGTAAATACTTATTTTGCATTTACTACATTACACAGTGGGTCTTGCAGGAGGGGCTGGTGATCCAACAGTGAATTGAATCATGAATACAACAGAAAAAGTCTCTTCAGTAGAGGGGATGGCAGCCACATAGTCAGATCAATGGGCACTTACCAGTGTGAAGAGTGCTGTGAAGGTGGAGTACGTGGTGACAGCAGTGTGTGTCATGTGGGATTCATCTTGGAGGGAAGTCAGGAGGGCTTCCCTAAGGTAGTGACATTTGAGTGGTGTATTAGTCCATTTTCACACTGCTATAAAGATACTACCCAAGACTGGGTAATTTATAAAATACAGAGGTTTAATTGAGTCAGTTCCGCATGGCTGGGAAGGCCTCAGGAAACTTACAGTCCTGGCGGAAGGGGAAGCAGGCACATCTTTCATGGTGTCAGGCAAGAGAGAGAGTGAAAAGTTCAGGGGAAACTGCCATTTATAAAACCATCAAATCTCTGAGAACTCACTGTCATGAGAACAGCATGGGGGAAACTGTCCCATGATCTAGTCCCCTCCCACCAGGTCTCTCCTCAGCACCTGGGGATTACAATTCAAGATGAGATTTGGGTGGAGACACAAAGCCTAACTATATCAAGTGAAATCTGAAAGAAGAGTAGGAATTAGATGAGTGGTGAGGCATGGAGAGGCTGTGTTCTAGGTGGAGGGAAAAACAAGGGCAGAAGCCCTGCGCTGGGAGGGAACTGGGGAGCTTGGAGGTGAGGAAGGCTTGTGGATGGAGTGTGGAGTACGAGGACAGTGAGAGGCACTGGCATCACTGGCCCCCATGAGTGCTGGATGTCATAGCAGGGCCTTTGGGCTTTTTGCTTTTTTTTTCTTTTTTTTTTTGAGACGGAGTTTCGCTCTGTCGCCCAGGCTGGAGTGCAGTGGCCGGATCTCAGCTCACTGCAAGCTCCGCCTCCCGGGTTTACGCTATTCTCCTGCCTCAGCCTGCCGAGTAGCTGGGACTACAGGCGCCCGCCACCTCGCCCGGCTGGTTTTTTGTATTTTTTAGTAGAGACGGGGTTTCACTGGGTTAGCCAGGATGGTCTCGATCTCCTGACCTCGTGATCCGCCCGTCTCGGCCTCCCAAAGTGCTGGGATTACAGGCTTGAGCCACCGCGCCCAGCCGGCTTTTTGCTTTTTGTCTCACTCTGTCACACAGGCTGGAGTGCAGTGGCATGATCTTGGCTTACTGCAACCTCTGGCTCCCGAGTTCAAGTGATTGTCCTGCCTCAGCCTCCCGAGTCACTGGGATCACAGGGACGGGCCACCATTCTGGGCTAATTTTTGTGTTTTTAGTAGAGATGGGGTTTCACTGTGTTGTCCAGTCTGGTCTGGAAATCCTGACTTCAAGTGATCCAACAGCCCCGACTGTCCAAAGTGCTGGGATTACAGGCATGAGCCACTGCACCTGGCCAGGCCTTTGGGCTTTAACCCAAGGCCCGTGGGAGCTGTTTAAGCAGCTGGTGATGGGATTAGATTTACCTTTTGGGAAGATCACTGCCCAGGACACAATTTGGATTGAAAAGCCTTAGGAAGAGTCTGGCCATTCTGAAATCATGACAGGGCTTTGCATCCTCTACCTCCTGTGTGGCCCCTGCTGAGGGCCCTACAGCCTGATGTATTTAATTCAGTTGCTTATTTAAAGGTGGTGAATTATCTTTGATTTGACACATGTTCCTCCTCCTCTCCAGTTGTGGGAAAAGGGGGTGCCTTTTCAGCTGCTCATGGTGTTTGAATGCATGTTCTAAGAGCCAGATGGAGGCTTCTATTATCCCAGCTTGGAAAAACATAAGCTTAGTGAAAGTGAAAGGGGCCACACAGAGACCCAAGATTGGAGAGAGAACATCTTTTCAGTGCTTGAACTCAGCTCTGTCACTGGATTTCCCAATTTCATGTTACATGAATCAATACATTCCTTTTTTTTTTTAATTGCCAAAAACTAAGCAAGGCAGGCTGGGGGCAGCATGGGAGGGTACTGGGGTATGAATAGAGTCTGAATTGTTCAGAGGCCTTAAACTGAAATCTGCACTCTGATGGGAGTGGGTTCTCACACTGTACCACCCAGCCCGGGTCTGGTTTCTGAGGGATCCGTCTTTTTCCTGGACCATTCCTCTGGATGACAGTGACTCTGCTTCCAGCTTTGGGTGGGTGGCTGCTGTATTAGGCCGTTCTTGCATTGCCATAAGGAGATATCTGAGACTGGGTAATTTATAAAGAAAAGAGGTTTCAGTGGCTCACAGTTCTGCAGGCTGTATAGGCATGCTGCCAGCATCTGCTCAGCTTCTGGGGAAACCTCAGGAAACTTTTAATCATGGCAGAAGGTGAAGCAGGAGCAGGCACTTCCCATGGCAAAAGCAGGAGCAAGAGAGAGTTGGGGGATGGGGATTGTGCTACCCTCTTTTAAACAGCCAGAGTTGGTGAGAACTCACAATCACGAAGACAGTTCCAAGAGGATGGTGTTACACCACTCATGAGAAATCCTCCCCCATGATCCATTCACCTCCCACCAGGCCCTACCTCCAATACTGGGGATTATAGTTCATCGTGAGATTTGATGGGGAGAAATATACACACTATATCAATGGGTGAAACCTGTGGCTATCTCATGCTCTTGGAACTTAAGATGGAGCTGTGCTAGGTGTTAAGGTAGGGTGTTCATAATTTCTGCAGGACAGTGCTCAGGCAGCAAGAAGTGGGAATCAGAGAGAAGGCAGACAGCAGTAGCTGGCATGGTCCTCAGCACAGTGATGCGTGGCAGGTCTATTTAAATGGCCACAGATGATCAGAAGGCAATGGCTTGGCCTTCCTTTGTGTGACTGCGGTGGACAGTGTTCACTATTCTCCATACAGCCCCCAGGGGAGCTTCCCAGGTATATCCCCTCCTAGAGCCCACTGACCTCCTTCAAGGTGGTGTCTCACCATCTTCTCTAACCTCTTCCAGCCTGAAAGACCCTTTCTAATTGTTTCTTAATAGACTTTTAGGTTTCCGGAGGCTTTTTCCCTCTTAACAAAATGTCTTCTTGCAAATTAGAAGTTTGAAGCTTCAAATGATTGATTCTCATGCTCCTTTGAAAGCCTTCTTTGAAAAATTAAAAAATGGAAATCTGTATTTTTCTCTTCGTACTCACTCAAGAAATATTTATTGAGCACCTATGTGCCAGGCATGTTCTAGGTGCTGCGAGTACAGCTGTGAACAAAACTGACCAACCTCCTTGCCTCTGGGAAGCATATATTCTTTCTAGCCAGAGGAGAGAGAAATAAATAAACGTGTAGAGTGAGAGATGGTGTGTCCCTGCTCTAAGTATTCCAGTCTCTTAAAAATCAACAGGCTGGGCGTGGTAGCTCACGCCTGTGATCCTAGCACTTTGGGAGGCCGAGGCGGGGTGGATCACGAGGTCAGGAGTTCGAGACTAGCTTGGCCAACATGGTGAAACCCCATCTCGACTAAAAATAAAAAAATTAGCCGGGAATGCTGGCGGGTGCCTGTAATTCCAGCTACTCGGGAAGCTGAGGCAGGAGAATCATTTGAACCCGGGAGGCGGAGGTTGCAGTGAGCCGAGATCACACCACTGCACTCCAGCCTGGGCAACAGAGTGAGACTCTGTCTCAAAAAAAAAAAAAAAAAAAATTAACATCCTTCTGAGAATGGTGACTCATGCCTGTAATCCCTGCACTTTGAGAGACCAATGTGGGTGGAATACTTCAGCCCAGGAGTTTGAGACCAGCCTGGGAAACACGGCAAGACCCTGTCTTTACAAAAGAAAAAAACTACAAAAATTAGCTGGGTGTGGTGGTGTGTACCTGTAGTTTCAGCTACTCAGGAGGCTGAGGCAGGAGAATCACCTGTGCCCTGAGAGGTTGGGGCTGCAGTGAGCCGTGATTGGGCCACTGCACTCCAGCCTGGGTGACAGAATGGGACCCTGTCTCAAAAAAAATAACTAAAATAAAAAATTATTGTGCATGTTGACCAAGGAAAGGTTTCCCAACAAAGCGATGTGGAACAGAATGGTACAAACAAGACTATTTCAAGATACTGTCTTGCTTCATTCGAATGAAATATACCTTGCAAAGCAACTGGAATGGCATGGTCTGAAATTCAAGTCTCGCACATTCCTGCAGGGGAAAGGTCAGTCTCTGTAGCTTGTCACTCAAGGTCTTTACAATGACTTGCACAGTCAGCCCAGTCTTATCCCTACCCCTTCCGTTCTCAAGCTCCGTGTTCCTGTCAGACAAAATCTATTTATGGACTTTTGGACATGCGCGTCCTTCCTGCCTCTGAGCCACTGCTCCAGCCGTTCCTCTCCTTTCAATGTATGTCCTCTCCTTTCTGACTTTTACAATTCTTTCCACTCTTCAAACCCCGAACTGAAAGTACTTGAAGCTAGACATCAGAGTGAGTCATATACACATGGATTTAAATCCTGGCTCAGCTGTAAGCTTGGGAAACCACTTGTACTCTTTACATCTTGATTGTTTTCATCTCTAACTGGGGGTAATGAAAGCACTTGTCTCATAGGTTGGTGTGAAGATTAGACGGGCCAACACAGCAAAGTGCTTCCAGCCTAGTAAGTGCTCATTAAATATGAGTTGTCATCCTCCTCCATAGTGGGCTGAAACTTTTGGGGATGTTGGGATGGGGTCAATGTATTTTGCATGTGGGATAGATATAGTTATTGGTTGGAGGCCAGAAGGCAGACTGTGGTGGGAAGAAAAAAGGACCTCAAAGATATCAACACCTTAATCCCCAGAAAGCATGAACAAGTCACCTTACATGGCAAAAGGGACTTTGCATATATGATTAAATTAAGGATTTGGAGATGGGAGGTCATCCTGGATTACCTGGGTGAATGCAGTGAAATCACGAGTCATGGTAAGAGGGGAGTAGCAGAGTCAGAGTCCTATTGGAAGATGCTGAACTGTTGGCTGGAGGTGGAGGAAGGGGCCATAAGCCAAAGAATGCAGGTGGCTTCTAGAAGCGGAAATGGCAAGGGAGCTGATTCTCCACTAGAGCCTCCAGGAGGAACACAGCCCTGTCGATACCTTGATTCTCTCCCAGTGAGTCTTATTTTTAACTTTTGACCTGCAGTACTGTAAGATAGCAGACATGTGTTGTTTGAAGACACTAAGTTTGTGGCAATTTGTTATAGCAGCAACAGAAAATTAGTAGTTGGCTGGGTGCAGTGACTGACACTGTGGTCCCAAGACTTTGGGAGGCCGAGGTGGGAGGATTGCTTCAGCCCAGGAGTTTGAGACCATCCCGGGCAACATGGAAAGAACCCATCTCTTTTTTTTTTTTTTTTGAGACGGAGTCTTGCTCTGTCACCCAGGCTGGAGTGCAGTGGCACGATCTTGGCTCACTGCAAGCTCCGCCTCCTGGGTTTACGCCATTCTCCTGCCTCAGCTTCCCGAGTAGCTGGGACTACGGGCGCCCGCCTCCTCGCCCAGCTACTTTTTTTTTTTTTTTTTTTTTTTTTTTGTATTTTTAGTAGAGACGGGGTTTCACCATGTTAGCCAGGATGGTCTCGATCTCCTGACCTCGTGATTCGCCCACCTCGGCCTCCCAAAGTGCTGGGATTACAGGCGTGAGCCACCGCGCCCGGCCGAAAGACCCCATCTCTAAAAAAAAAATTAGGCATGGTCGTCTTAGCTGCTCTGGAAGCTGAAGTGGGAGGATTGCTTGAGCCTGGGAAGTGGAGGCTACCGTGAGTTTTGACTGCACCACTGCACTCCAGCCTGGGTGACAGAGTGAGACCCTGTCTCAAAGGAAAAAAAGAAAGGAAAATGAATTCCTCCTGCTCCTTTTTAAGAGATTCATCCTCTTCCTTTGTTAAACTCGACAGATCTGAAACTCTTCCTATCTGTTTAATATTTCTAGATCAGTTAGTTACAAGAGTCACGGGTAGTTTCTTTGAGTACTATTTGCCACCAAGATGCAGAAGAATGTCTTGCCCTCCTGAAGGAGGTATCCTGGATAATGGGGACCACTGAGTCTGACATGGGTTTTTCTCTGGACAGAGGTCAAACGCCTGAGTTCTGGACCCACACAGACCTGGATTTGAACCCTGGCCAGTCTCCTAACTTGCTGTGAGAACGTGGGGCAGCGACCACCCATCTCCAGTCTTTAGAATCCTCATCTCTGAATTTGGAACACCAGCTCAGAGTTATGGTTGAGAGCAGGCAAAACAACACCTGTAAAACTCTCAGCATCATGCTAGGCACAAAGTAAATACTCAACAAATGTTAGTTATTGTTATCACGAATGATAATTTTCTTGTTATTCTGATGTGATTATGGGCTTGTGACTGTTGTAAGACAATTTCTGGACTTTCAGGGACTGTGGGTGTTGCCATCTGAAAGAGTCCAAGATTTCCTGCTCAAAGATTGCTGTTCCAGAAAGCACACAGGTACACAGATTTGTTTTGCAGGTGATTACAGTGGCATGGGGCATGAAGACTCCCCTGGAAGGGTTTATAGTAGGGGAGGGAGCTGGTCAGATGCGAGAAGTCACCCTGAGTCCTTATTGTGTGCTGGTTCTTGCCAAGGCCTTTGCAGGCATTTGCTGATTTATTTCTCGTAACATTCCTCAGAGGAGTGGGAATTAGCATCCCCATATGACAGGGGAAAAAAAATCAAAGCCCACGGAGGCTAATCAGCCCACCCTAGGGCTGGCACCTACACACGTATCCACCAAGCCTGTCACAGCTAGGTCTTCACATTCTTGGGAAGGATCCAGGAGTCCTGAGCAGACAACCGTGAGCAAATGTTGGAATTCCCCAGTGAGAGGCACCACCCACCCAGGACATGGCTGCATGAGCGTTACGGATGAAACAGCACATCTCACTCGCTGAAGGAGGCAGGTGGGGTGGAGCTGGCGGTGTGTGCCTGGTGACAGCTCTGGATAAAGCCACTCTGGCATGTTTTGAAGTGAGGTTGCCCTAAGGGGTGTGGAGAAGAAAGGCTGCTCTATTGATGTTTCCCATCACGATGCTTACGGTTTCTTTATTTCTGGTCCCTGAGCCTCAGGAGTCCTCAGTGCAGCTGCCAAATTGCTTCATGCTCCAGAAAGTGGGGTGCCTCTTAACTAAGAAAAAACAAAAACCTGGCATTTTCTACCAACAGCCCCAACTGTTACAGCTTCTTGTAATATTAAGAAGGCATCCACAGCATTCTCCAGAGAGCACCATGGCCCTTTTTCTTTCTTTCCTTTCCCAGAAAGAGCTTTATTTTCTTTCTCCTCTTTACTGGCTACTGAAAGAATTCCATCTGCTTGACCTAGGGTTGCAGCATCCAATACATACCCACAGTATCCATGCAGCTATTTAAATTCAAATAATTAAAATACAATAAAATTCAGCTTCTCAGTTGCAGTAGCCACCATTGATGTGCTCATTGCTACCATAGCTGATCATATATCAGGGAGTCGTGGCCGCCATATCAGACAGCAGAGACATAGAACATTTCCATTGTCACGGGAGGTTCTGTTGGACAGTGCCTGTCTAGGGCATTTGTTCATTCAGTTAGCTCTCATTACTGAGGACCTGCTATGTGCCAGGCATTGTTATTTTGGGAAATAAGTGGTCAACAATTAAAGCAAGTCTCTTTCTTGTGGTACAACCTTGTTTGTGGGACAGGAAAAGTAGTAGGTGCGGAATTACGAAGAGTCCTAAAGGAGACCGCTAGGGGTGAGGTGTGGAGGGTAATGGTGAGTAAGGGATGTTAGGTCGGGTTGTTGGGGGAAGACAAACACAAGGTGAGTGTTGATGTTTGCACCTCCAATTCCTGCCCCCATGTTCCTAAAAGCTCATGACTTCAGGCCCCTTACAGAAATCCTTTTGGTTGCCTACTCATCCATTTTCCAGATGAGGACATTGAGGCTCTGAAAAGGTGTGAGTCATTTGTCTACTGCAGGGAGATAAAGAAGGACATCCCCAGAGTGGTGGCCTCTTCTTTGGGGCTGTACAACACTCAATGATGAGATAAAGGGGACTTCCAAGTGCACTGCCGACATGAACACACCATGGTTCTAACAATCATTGCGCCAAGGGAAAAATAAGGGTGATCACTTGATTGGCTACAAGGCGGGGAAGCCAGGATGCCAGGTTTTTCTCTTGGTGGGGAGGAAAGAGTGTTGTTGTAAAGGAGTCTGTATTCAAAAGCATAAGCCTCTCTCCCAGTTATTACTCAGCTGCTAGGGTCCAGATTCAGTGTCTGCTCCACTTCCATCCTCCAACACTGTGGGTGGGTATTTTCCTCTCCGTGGGCTTGCTTAAAGCAGAAGTGGGCATGCCAGTAAGTTGTCACTTAATGAGAGGAGATTTATTCCCTCTAACCAACAGAATGGAGGGTGACGGTTGAAATGCTGTGAGCCTCTGCCTGTGGGTAGACCCTGGATGTGGGTTGGTCAGTTTGGGAGCTGCTGTAGGCCTTACGGCTTTCATCATTGCTTCATAGGCATCATGAGTTGGTGTCCAGCTTCCAGAAAGCTCAGCTGGAAGTGACAGCTGGACCCCCATGGCTTCTCCCAATATTTCCATGTGATTCAGTTTTATAGTGTCTCCAGGCTTAGAATACTGAAATTTGAAATGACCTCTGGCCACTAACTCACCATCAGTCCAAGCCTAGAATAACTGCTTGGATCTTGAGGATGAAATTGACAACTGGCTGGATATAATGTGACAGAAAGAGTTGGGGGTAGGCTGACTCAGTCACCATCCTGAGTAGGATTCTTCTTGAGGAAGTTAAGGAGCCAGGAGGGATGGAGATCCTAAGCTTCATCCAATAAATATGAGTGCGGGGGAAGTAGTGCATGCCTGTTCTTTACCCTTGGTGGAGGCTTTTGCACTCTTGCATAACTTACAGTTTTTGTGTGTTTGCCATGTGCCAGGTTATATGTTAACAGTCTTGTAAGGTTGGCCCCATTTATCATTGCTATTTTACAGATGAGCGAACTGAAGATCAGACATTTGAGATAATGTCTAATCACACTGTGTATTAGTCCTTTCTCATACTGTTCTAAAGATACTACCTAAGAATGGATATTTTATAAGCAAAAGAGGTTTAATTAACTTGCAGTTCCACGTAGCTTGGGAGAACTCAGGAAACTTACAATCATGGCAGAAGGTGAAGGGAAGAAGGCACCTTCTTCACAAGGTAGCAGGAGAGAGCAAGAATGAGGAAGTGCCATACTTTAAAACGACCAGATCTCGTGAGACCTCCCTTGCTATCACGAGAACAGCATGAGGGAAACCACCCCCGTGATCCAATCACTTTCCACTGTTTTCTTCCTCTGACAGGTGAGGATTACAATCGGAGATGAGATTTGGGTAGAGACATAGAGCCAAACCATATCACATGGTGATGGAGCCTTAGACCTGGGATGCAAACTCAAGGATCCAACTCCAGGACCTGCTCTCCTCATTGTACATCTTCAACAGAAAACACTTAAAGGATTAGCTCTTAGGCTCTGAGTCTTGGTAGGCAATAGCACCTAGCCAGAATTTAATATCACTGTTGGGTTTTCATTGCATTTATTTTTACTTGAAATGATATTGGTTTTCTATTTACAGTAGTGATAAAAACTTCCTCTAAAAGTAAATGTGTTTATGTTAAAAGGTGATTCTATTTGAAGAGAAAATATTAAGGAATTATAAATGTGGTATGGATATAGCAAAAATAATGACAGTGGTAAAAGAATGTCTTGTATGTCCCATTAAGGCTGAGACACAGGGACATCTGTTGGTTATAAAGGCCGGTTTCCCAGGGCAAAGGGAAGCATAGATGAGCCTTAGGAGCACTCAGAAATGCCAAGTGTACCTCTGCATGTATGTGGACTCAGAGACCACTGAGGTGGAGCTGAGAGCTGGAATGCCTTGATGGTGTTACATAGGGGGTTTCTCTGGAACATTGTAGAAAGGAGAGGTTTGACTGTGGCTAAAGAACAGGGCTGACTTTTAAGTCTTACACTGGGAAACACCTATATATCTCCTTTTTGAGAGTTGACACGAAGCCTTCACTCTGTGCCAGACACTTCGTTTCACATCTCATTTAATCCTCACAGCAACTCCTGGACACTATAGTCCCGTTTTACAGATGAGGACATTGAGGCTCTGAAAAAGGTGAGTCATTTGTCTAAGGTCACACATTTATGAGTGTTTATGAATTTTGTGAATGGTGGAGCCAGGACTTACATGCATGGATCCTGACTCCAGAGACCTTTCTCTTAAGCCCTGCGTTATAGTTAATCATTAGCTGTATATACATATCTGTCTTTTTTGACCTCAGCGACCTGGTGCATCTAAGAAGAACCACTGGTTTTTAGTCCAATTTTTTCCCTTGTTGGTTGGACAGAAGTGATGCCTTCCAAGCTGTTTCCATGCTGGGCTGGAAACTGGAAATCCCTTCTTCATTTTTAAAACATAATTGCATAGGTTATAGAATTCCAGGTTGACATCTTGTAAAACATTTTCTTATGGCACTTTAAAGAGCTCACTGCATTTTCTTCTGGATTGCATGATTTGAAGTCTCTTACAATGCTTACAGTTGTTCCCTATATGTAACGTGTCTTTTTATTTTTCTCTGTTTGTCTTCAAGATTTTCTCTTTATCTCCTCTTTTGGGGCCAGAGTCGGATTCACCTCCCCTTCTCTCGTTCATGCAGATGGGAACCAAGTAATTTGCTTTAGTAAATTGAAGTTACTTGTTCCTGTCTACATTCAGTAAGAGGAGGGAAGTGTAGTGTTTGTTACTGTGGCATAACCCAGCCCATCCTGCCTATCTGATAGACTATCTGCCCTCCTTCAGATGGAAATCAAGGGGATGGCTTATGGAACAGGGCACAGCAATGAAAAGTTCTTCTGTGTAAAACCCAGCCCACTGACACTGAAAAAATGTAGAGGGAGCAAGGAAGAAGATTCAGTAGAAAAATAACAACAACAATGACCCGGTGAATCCTACCGAAGTCGCACAGCCCTTCCTTCCTTTGGCAAGAGCTATATCACTGCTGGATAATTAAGATGCATATGCCACCTGACATTAAGCAGCCTTTTGTGAACTGCTAATTAAGATTTAATCAGTCACATATTTTATTCTTAGAAGATTAGTGTTAATTTCTGGCAGGGTTCCCTACTCCCTGTTGAAGGAAATCAATGTGTCTGAACATAATTTAATGAGAAGAAGCTGGTTCCACAGTGAAAACAGGCTAGGGAAACATTATCTTGACATTTTAGGTAATTCAGTAAGTCTGGCAAAAGAGGCATGATTGACAAAATCATTTCTTCCACCGAGGGGCAGAAAGCACATTTCCGAAGATGAGTTAAGATTTTCGTGGTGAAAGAGCACCGTGAGAATTAAAGGTGGTGTAGATAAAGTGCTCCTCACCACTGTGCCTGGCTTCTGCACAAAGATTATCAATCATGGAATTCTCATCCCTGGCTTGAGAGAAGGAAAACAACCAGAAGAAAGCAAAGATGGGCAGGCCTGGGCTGGTATCAATGGGATGCTTATTTGAAAGCCCTTTTCAGGTTGGATCTGGGGAAGGCCTGCCATTTTCAGGAAGTCTGCCTGGTTGGGAATACAGCAGGCATTTCATAAATGTATGTTGATTGAATAGGTCCAGAGAGGTGACTGTGTCTTCAGAGACTATTGCATGTCCCCCTACAAAGATTTGTAAACTGGCCAGGTGTGGTGGCTCGCACCTGTGATCCCAGCACTTTGGAAGGCTGAGATGGGCAGATCACTTGAGGTCAGGAATTTGAGATCATCCTGGCCAACATGGTGGAACCCTGTCTCTACTCAAAATACAAAAATTTGCTGGGTGTCATGGCGTAAGCCTGTAATCCCAGCTACTGAGGAGGCTGAGGCAGGAGAATCACTTGAATCCAGGAGGCAGAGGTGGCAGTGAGCTGAAATTACTCCATTGCACTCCAGCCTGGGCAACTAGAGCAAAACTCCATCTCAAAAAAAAAAAAAAAAAAATCTGTAAACTATGCAGAAATGTCCTTGAATGTGCCGTGTGGTCTCATTGCATTCAAATCTTTTTTATGTCCATCTTTAAAAGCAGGAATAATTAATGGTCAATAGTGTAGTTATTGGCAAGCATATTGGAGTGTTAGCTGTTTGTGAAGATGATGTTGAGTGATAATGGCAAGGCCGTGAGGGATAGAGTAGACAGCCTGATCCCTGGTCCTTGGGGGCATCTCAGAGGGAGGCAGGTGGGCTCACAGGTGTCTGAGAAGATGCAGAGGGGGAAAAGACAGAGGACAGGGTGTTGTGTGAACCATCAGGTCCGACGTGATCAAGCCCAAATACAATGACTGAATTACGCCAGGAAAGACCAAGTTATTAGTTACATGGCAGAGGGCAGGCCTGAATTCAGGAGATATTTATTTTGGTGTAGAGAGAGGGAAGCTGTTGTTAGAGGGTGTTTGGGCCTTGTCTGTGGGCTGGAATGTGAACCAGCTATGGATTTATGGGGTGAGGATGACTTCCTAACCACCTCGCCATACCTCCCTTGTCCCTGCTCCTCTCTTCCTTCCCCGTTTTTTCCTCCCTCTTCTGCCTTTCCTTCTACTCTCTCTCCCAGTGTTCCTTCATCCTTAATTCCCTTCATTTCATCCCTCCCTCTCTCCTTTCCTTCCTTCTGCACCATTTATGGAAAAGCTACAATAGTGTGATTCCCTGGTTAGCAAAGGAGAAAGGCTCAGACTTTGTCCTTGTGAGCCTGCTCTGTGGAAGGGATACCCAAACGGATTACAGAATCCCAAGCAAACAAGGCAGGAAGGGTGGTGCCCAGCTCGGGTGAAGGCAGCCAGGAGAGTATCTAGTTGAGATCTGAACTGGGTTGGGGCACTTAGGGCCAGGTAGGCCAGAGAGAGCAAGGTGGGGAAGGTACCTCAAAGAGTCAGAGACCCGCCTGGAGCAGTGACAGAGCAGCTTACCTGAGCCCAGTGGGTTCTTAGGGTGTGCCACTGTTCCCTGGTGTGGCAGGCTGGATTTCTAGGGATGGCCTCTGTATTAGGGTTCTCTAGAGGGACAGAACTAATAGGATAGATGTTTATGTCATGGGGAGGTTATTAAGGAGTATTGACTCACACGATCACAAGGTGAAGTCCCACAATAGGCCGCCTGCAAGCTGAGGAGCATGGAAGCCAGTCTGAGTCCCAAAGCTGAAGAACTTGGAGTCCGATGTTCGAGGCCAGGAAGCGTCCAGCACAGGAGAAAGATGTGGACTGGGGGAGGCTAAACAAATCTAGTCTTTCCACGTTCTTCTGCCTAATTTTTTTTTTTTTTTGAGATGGAGTCTCACTCTGTCGCCCAGGCTAGAGTGCAGTGGCTGGATCTCAGCTCACTGCAAGCTCCACCTTCTGAGTTTATGCCATTCTCCTGCCTCAGCCTCCCGAGTAGCTGGGACTACAGGTACCCGCCACCTCGTCCGGATAGTTTTTTGTATTTTTTTACTAGAGACGGGGTTTCACCGTGTTAGCCAGGATGGTCTCGATCTCCTGACCTCGTGATCCGCCCATTTCGGCCTCCCAAAGTGCTGGGATTACAGGCTTGGGCCACCGCGCCTGGCCCTTCTGCCTGATTTTTTTCTGGCCACGCTGGCATCCGATTAGATGGTGGCCACCCAGACTGAGGGTGGGTCTGCCTTTCCCAGTTCACTGACCCAAATGTTAATCTCCTTTGGTGCCACCTTCATAGACACACCCAGGAACGATGGGTGTGTCTTTGCATCCTTCAATCCAATCACGTTGACGCTCAGTATTAACCATCACAGTCTCTGAGATCCTATGTCCCCAATCCTCAGCAGCTGTGAATGCGATGAGACGTCTCTCCCGTGGTGGAGTTCTTTTCTGTGGCATGGTTCCCAGCGAGCCTCATCTGAACACACAAGGCCTGAAAGGCAGAGGGCTTTCTCTGGCTTCCAGTGGAAGGAGAAGTTGGAGTGATGTGAAAGTTGGGAGGGGCTCAAAGTGCTGCTGTGGTTTGAAGATGGAGAAGGAATGTGGGTGGCCTCTAGGAGCAGAGTGGGACCCTGGCTGATAGCCACCAAGGAGACAGGGACCCTGGTCCTGCAGCCACAAGGAACAGAGCCCACATGAACTTGGAGGCAAGGTCTTTGCTGGTATCTGCAGATACCAGCCCAGCTCAGCCGATATAGGGACTTGGGCCTGTGAGACCCTGGGAAGAGGCTCCAGCTGAGTCCCCTGTCCATCCAGCCTGCAGAACGGTGAGAGAGCAGACGGGTGCTGTTTCAAGCTGTGAGGTCTGCAATCATTTGTTACACAGTGACGGCAAACTAATATACCGGGCCTGGTCTGATCAGAGTCATACCCAAAATAATGCAATGCTGGTTTGGGGTCAATGAAGTGGATTTAAACAAACACGGTGGATTTATGTTCTGCCTCTGTTTAATGTTGTTTGTTTTAGGTAACCAGGGAATAGTAAGAAAAATAGAAACTATTCGATATGCATATTTCCATCCTGTTGGAAGACATTTCAAAATAACACTGAGGGTTTTTAGTAAATATTCTCCACCACCCCCCTACACACACACACATTCACACATTCACACACACTCATGCAGTCATGTACACACTCATACACTTATGCACACACAGACTCTGCATTCCACCTTCTTGTTTTTTTGTGTGTGTGTTTTTGTTTTGAGACAGGGTCTCCCTGTCTCACCCAGGCTGGAGTTCAGTGGTGCAATCATGACCCATGCAGTCCTCCCCAGGCTCCAGTGATCCTCCTACCTCAGCGTCCCCCGACCCCGAGTCTGCAGGACCCTGAGTTGCTGGGACTACAGGCGTGCGCCACCATGCCTAGCTAATTTTTGTATACTTTTGGTAGAGATGGAGTTTCACTATGTTGCCCAGGCTGGTCTCAAACTCCTGGCCTCAAGTGATTCGCCTGCCTCAGCCTCCCAAAGTCCTGGGATTCCAGGTGTGAGCCACCATGCCCGGCCATCATCTACCACCACCACCTCTTCCTCCTCCCCCTCTCTCCTTCCCCTCCCTCCCTCTACCCCTTCCTTCTCCCCCTCCCCTCTTCCCCCTTCCCCTCCTCCTGTCTTTCTTCCTCCTTCTTCCCTTCCTCCTCCTCCTCCTTTCTTCTTCTTTTGAGACAGGATCTTGCTTTGTCACTCAGGCTGGAGTGCAGTGGTGCAATCTCGGCTCACTGCAACCTCCGCCTCCTAGCAATTCTTTTTTTTTTTTTTTTTTTTTTAACTTTTTAGAGAAAAATAAAGATGTTTTACAGGTTCTTAAGCGTTTTTTTCTTTTAAGTTTTTTTTTTGTTTTGTTTTATTTTTTATTATACTTTAAGTTCTAGGGTACATGTGCACAACATGCAGGTTTGTTACATATGTATACATGTGCCGTGTTGGTGTGCTGCACCCATTAACTCGTCATTACATTAGGTATATCTCCTAATGCTATCTCTCCCCCCTCCCCACAATAGGCCCTGGTGTGTGATGTTCCCCTTCCTGTGTCCACAGCAACCTCTGCCTCGTAGCGATTCTTAAGCTAGGATTCTTAACCTCCTCCTTAAGCGATTCTCTCACCTCAGCCTCCAAAGTAGCTGGGACTACAGACATGGGCCACCACACCTGGCTAATTTTTGTAGTTTTTGGTAGAGATGGGGTTTCAGCATGTTGACCAGGGTGGTCTCAAAATCCTGACCTCAAGTGATCCCCCGCCTCGGCCTCCCAAAGTGCTGGGATTACTCCAGGCCTGAGCCATGGCACCCGGCTTTCATCTACCTTCTTCTTAAATGAAGGAATGGGATTCTGTGAGGGCAGCAGCCTGAGCCTGGCTTCTTTCTCCTCTACTTCTAAACCGAATTCACCTGCCTCTGCTGAGCCAAATGGCAGCTGGGTCTTGGGGGTGTCCACGTGCAAGTGTGGCTTTGACTTTTCGGGTTCCAGTAGAGAGAATGGGGCGAGTTAGGATGTCGGGAGTCTCGGGAGGATCCTGGCCCTGTGGAGGTAAGGGAAGCCGTGCAGGGAGACTTGAGTGAGGCTCCTTGGCCCAGGGAGCCCAAGAAGAAAATCAGTCAGCCCCCACCCCAGGAGGGCCTGGGAACACAGAGTCTCCAGAGCCAGGCTTATTTGATTCCTTAATTATTAAAAAAGACATTTGAGTGGCAACACAGATCCCGAAGTCAGTAGCTGAATAATAGTCTTGGAAGATATTTTGCAAAGAATATGCAAATAACACTTACTCATCCAGATGAGCCTAAGAAACCCAATAGAAAAATGGATATGGAGAGGCCGTTGCTGGGTGAGCAAATCCAGACGGCACCAGCACACATGAAAGCATGCTTGTGGTTAGTGACGTGAAAACCCAAACTCAGTATCTGTTTTTAGCTGCGTGAATGTCAAAAATACGAAAAGAACCATGATGCCTGCTGCATGTGGGAATAAGGGGGAAAGGGTGTCTATACACTGTTGGTCAAAGTGAAGCGTTTTCTTGAAAAGCAATTAGGCCGTACCTGTTAACTGAAAATAACAAAAACCTCTTGATTCAGCCTTCTTACTCCTGAAAATCTAGCACATGCAAATGCAAGTACCAGCAGGCAAAGATGTATGTTGAAGGATGTTGAACATGACATTGTTTGTAGAGGAAGAGAGAGAGGGAGAGGGAGGAGGGAGAAAGGTGGAGGAGAGAAGAGGGAGAGGACGAGGGAGAACGTAGCAAAGGGGAAGAGGAGAAGGAGGAGGAGGGAGAAGGAGGGAGGAGGGAGGAACAGAGAGAGGAAGGAGAAACAAGGAGGAGGGAAGAGGAGTAGGGAGAGGGAGGAGGAGGGAGAGGGAGCATGGGGGAGAAGAAAGGAGGAGGGAGAGGGAGGAGGTGAGGAAATGAGGAGGGAGAAGGAGAGGGAGGAGGGAGAGGGAGCATGATGGGGGAGGGAGGCGAAAGAAAGGGGAGGAGGAGGGGAGAGAGGGAGGAGGTAAGGAAAGGAGGGAGAGGGTGGAGGGGCAAGGAGGAGGAGGGAGAAGGATGGGGAAGAAGGAGGGGGAGGAAAGAGAAAGAGGAGGAGGGAGAGGGGGGAAAGGGAGGGGAAGGAAAGAGGGAGGAGGGGGAGGGAGGGGGAGGAAAGGAAGAGGATGGAGAGGGAGGAGGGAGAGGGAGTGGGAGGAAAGAGGAGGAGGGAGGAACAGAGAGAAGGAGGAGAAAGGAGCAGGGAAGATGAGTAGGGAGAGGGAGGAGGAAGGAGGGGGAGGAAGGAGGAGGAGGGAGAGGGAGGAAGGGGAGGGAGGAGTGGGGAGAGGGAGGAAAGGGAGAAGGTTGAAATAATTATAGACTCAAGAAGTTACGACAGTAGTAAATAGAGTCCCATGAATATTTTCCTCACCTTCCCCCCAAGGTGACATCTTGTACAACTGCAGCCCAGTATCACAATCAGGAAATTGATATTGGTGCCATCTCTTCACTAAACCACAGACCCTGTTCACTGTCACCAGTTTTCACCCATACACATTTGTGTGTGTGGTTCTCTGCGGTTTCCTCCCATGTATAGATTTATGTAACAACCAATGCAACCAGGATTCAGAACTGTTTGATCACCACAGAATAAGTCTCACGTGATACCCCTTTATACTGGCTCCCCCACACCGTCCAACAGGGAACATTTTGAGCTTCCCCCACCACCTGCCTCATGGTGAAGGGACCACAGACGCCAGGCCTACCCTGGGCTGTTGCTGCCTCTCTGTGCGCAGGGGCAGCCCATCCTGCCCGTGCTGCTGTCTTACCGATATAATACCCTCTTTTACAAATCTTTCTCGCTGTCTCCTGTGTCCTCCCTTCCCTGGACGATTGTACCTTTGAGCAGCTCATAGAATCATCTTGTGAAATTGGCTCTTTTTATAAATCATCGTCTCCCTGTTTTGTGTTGCATCCAACCTGATTTTGACAGAAAGGGTTCTTGTCTTCCAGAGCTACAATGGCCTGGCTCATTGAGGCCAGGCATTGCCTTTTGTTCAAGCATCTCAGAGTAGTTTAGAAAATAAAATGCATTTCTGTGACAACCTTGTGAGGTTTCCTGGGCATTATTACCCAAAGCTCAGGGCTTTGCCATTCCCATTTCTCAGTAATCTGAGGATAATGAAGGAGAAATCAACCAACCCTCACTGTCCTAGGGACCCCTCGTGTTCCTTGGTCACCTTCAGATTTATGTATTTGTTTATCCCCACTATGTGCCTCTTAGTAGGTATTCAATCAGTAATCACTGATGGCTAATAAACTAAAGAGCTGGGGAGTGTGCACTCTCTGTCTCTCATTTGTTGAATTTCTTAGCACACTGGAAAGGGCCCAGTGAACATCTGCTGAATTGCATTGAAAGACAGCACCACCTAATTTTGGTGAAAATCGTGTTTATTGTAACTTGTCCAGGCAGGTTTCAGTGATTCTGAGTTCACTGACAGGCTGTGTAGTTTGTCAGTGTGGTGTCTTGGAACAAGACTGGGCGAGCTCCATCACCTTGGGCAGTTTACTTAATCTTTCTGAACTCTGTCCCCACCCTTAGCCTGTAGAATGGACGTACTCACATTGTGAGAAGCAACAGAAAAGATAGGCCAGGTGCCCAGCCCTGAGGGAGGATTCTAAAGATGGGTGGCATTTTACTTTTTTCTTTTTTTTAACGCTTATTTTATAGCTAATGCATGCAGGCCTTAATACCTAGGGGGTGGGTTGACAGGTGCAGCAAACCACCATGGCACTTATTTATCTCTGTAACAAACCTGTACATCCTGCACATGTATCCTGGATCTTAACCATTTTATTTTAGATTCTGAGGGCGCACGTGCGGGTTGGTTACATGGGTCAGTTGCATATTGTTGGAATTTGGTGTGTGAATGATCCCATCACCCAGGTAAGTACCATAGGATATGATGGGCCATTTTTCAACCTTCACCTCCCTCACCACCCTCTCACCTCTAGCAGTTCCTAGTGTCTCTTGTTGTCATGTTTACATCCATGAATACCCAGTGTTTAGCTACCACTTGTAAGTGAGAATATGTGGTATTTGGTTTCCTGTTCCTTTCTTAATTTGCTTAGCATAATGGCCTCCAGCTACATCCACGTTGCTGCAAAGGTCGTAATTCTGTTGCTTTTTATGGCTGTGTAGTATTCCATAGTGCACATTTACCACATTTTAGCCTGTTGCTGCTTTTCCTTGCCACCACTCATTCTTTTGCAGGTGGGATTGCCTGAGAAGCCAATACTGGGATGCAGCTTGGGATGAACATCTGTGGAAGGGAGGAGGAGGAGGCAGGAGTGAGCTGAATGCAGTATCCATGAAGCATTCTCGGGGTGCTCCAAAGCTGGGCTGGAATTTGAGCATTGTCCCCCATGAGGCCAGGAGCCTGGCTACTATCGTCCTGTAACGTCAGTGGCTGGGTATGCACTGGCTTGACCAACTGCCTTCAGTGCAGGCAGTTGCTGACAGGGGCTGATAGCTGGGAGTATGAGACCTTCATTACTGAAGGGAGTCTGGATGGTGCCTTACAATGTCCACCAGACACTCTCAGCCAAGTCATCCTTTTCAAAGCATCTCTGTTGGAGTATGAGCTTGCTGTGGGAGGTAGGGAGGAGCTGTTCACTTAGTTTCCAATGAGGCTCTTTGTGAGGTGCTTCTAAAGCTTTTTTTTTTTTTTTTTTTTTTTTGGTGAAGTTGATATAAATGGGTGCTTCAAAAATGAACATATCTAGGGTTTGATTATAGAGCATTTTTCATCTGATCCACTTGATCCTGTGATCATAGTAGACCACATTACTAGATAACTGGAACCCTTTAAATCCGACCCAGAAAGGGCCTCTGGAGGTCATGCCATCTATTTTTCTTGTCTTTGGGAAGCACTAACATTACATCAGCTTCCAGGGTGACCATTAAGGGATATAGAACATAGGATTCCGTTATGTTTTAGAATTACCCGCATAAACAAGAGTTCATACTCTTTTGCATGACTTAGGACAAGCCAAGTCAAAGTCAGATCTAGGAAATCTGTTTAGGGCTATGGAAAAATAGCACTTTATTCCTCTGTGCTGATTTCCTGAGGCATATAGACAACTGGCTTTTAGGATGATTCTTAGAGCAGGGAGAGGAAGAGCAGGCCAAGTTGGCCTGATTGCTCATGGTTGCCTGAATTACTCTGTGCAGGATTCTATGGCACTAAGTGTAGCAGGAAAAAGCATCATGATTGATTAGTAATGTCTGCCAAGGCACAGGGTCAAGAAGAGGGAGTAGGTATGCTATCCTGCATATGTGCTTTTTCAGTTGCCACATTTTTAGGAACCACAAACCAGCACTAGAGACAGCTGTTGTTAGAAGAAATTATCTGCCTTCCAAATTCATTCCCTCCTCTCCTCTCTGCCCAAGAATCCAAGAATCTTTGAACTTAGCAACATGTGACTTCTACTGATGCTATCATAGCTTGATTTTCCTATAGACTTGATTGAAATAGTCTTTGAGCAATGCCTATGCTTCTCCTAATGTTAGATGGGTGTTCCCTGCCACATTAAGAATGACGATTTATAATATATTGCTATGTTTATATCTCATAAATGTCTGTAAAGTGGCAGTGATAATTCCTGATCATACCAATTCTCTAGGAAGTGATCTGAAAAAATATAGCAGAAAGCCCTCAGAAAGTGACCTATAGTGACAGTGGGCCTTTGTCCACTAACAGCCTTGACTTGCCACAGACGGCCTGCAGCCCCAGGCCTATGCTGAAGACCACATGTTGGGCTTTTTTGGGGTTGGTGGAAATGGCCATACCCTGGGTCTCCCTCGTCTCCCCTGGCTGCATGTTCGTTCCGCGTTTGTGGCTCAGGGTCATAGGAAGCTGCTGTGGTCTCCAGCTCTTTCATATGGGGCTTCTGTCACATGTTTGAAGCTCTGATGATGACATTTCTTTAATCTGGAGAGTAAGAGGTGCACACCCCTGTGTCAAATCAGGACTGCACAAAGGAATGAGAAAGTTCTAAAAATACAGACTGTGCAAAACCCCATTTCATGGCGGTTCAGGATGGCTTTCGGTTTGTGGGTGTCTGCATCATTTGGGTAAGGATTCTGATTTTCCTCTAGGTCTGGTTTGGCCTTTTTCTCCCAGGAGATGATGGCATGAAACACCTTTAATTTTATCCCAGTGACTTTTCCCTCTGCTAAAGGATGTTTTGAAATGATTTGCTCATGTCTGTCTGTCTTTCTCTCTCTCTTTCTTTCTTTCTTTCTTTTTTCTCTTTCTTTCTTTCTTTCTTTCTTTCTTTCTTTTCTTTCTATCTTATTCGGATGTCTTGCGCTTTTATATATCTAGGGTTTATGGGGCTGGATTTAGGGGTGAGGAGTGAGATTTAAGGACAGGAAAGACTAAACAGACTAATATCAATTTTGCTTTTGGGATGTCCTTTTAATCATTCTTCTTCTTCTTCTTCCTGTTCCTTTCCTTTTTCTTATTTTTTCTTTCTTTCCTTCCTTTTTCCTTTCCTTTTCCTTTTCCTTTCCTTTCCTTTCCTTTCCTTTCCTTTCCTTTCCTTTCCTTTCCTTTTTGATTCAGAGTTTCACTCTGTTACCCAGGCCATCTCGGGCGATCTTGACTCACTGCAACCTCCACCTCCCAGTTCAAGCGATTCTCCTGCCTCAGCCTCCCGAGTGGCTGGGATTCTAGGTTACCCACCAGCATGCCTGGCTAATTTTTGTATTTTTAGTGGAGACGGGGTTTTGCCATGTTGGCCAGGCTGGTCACGAACTCGTCACCTCAGGTGATCCACCCCGCCTCGGCCTCTCAAAGTGCTGGGATTACAGTTGTGAGCCACCATGCCTGGCCTGCTCATGTCTTCTTTCTATGATGGTATGTCACATCCATGAGGGCCAGAATCTGGTCCATCCTCCTTTTTCACATGTTGTCTT
The DNA here is from genome assembly GCF_007565055.1 of Rhinopithecus roxellana. Classification (NCBI taxonomy): domain Eukaryota; kingdom Metazoa; phylum Chordata; class Mammalia; order Primates; family Cercopithecidae; genus Rhinopithecus; species Rhinopithecus roxellana. Next base: position 5,210,672 of record NC_044568.1, on the reverse strand, counting down.
ACCCATAGTGAACACTCTGTAGATCTTTGTTGGATGGACAAAGAAACATCTCCTTGCTAGCCAAGTGAAATTGTTTTCTACCTTGAGTACTTACCTCAGACAGTCACTAGATTTTTGTGTGTATGTGACAAATTCTTGTTTATGAGTAAAGAGTCCTCAAGAATCTTTGGAAAGATGCTGCGGTTAGATTTCACATTTCCTTCTTTAGTTGCCTCTTGGAATTTTGAGTAAAATGCTGTCTCCATTTGGCCCTGGTATGAAGCGCTTTCAGTGAAAAGCATGTCTGGGGGCAGAGTTGATGCTGTCAAAGACCATCATCATTCTCTCTTTGCCCCAACTGGGTGACATTCCCCATGTCGGAGTTGGCAGCTGCACGTGGAGAGGAAAGGAAGTCCAGGCTCACAGTGTCTGTGTTTTCTTTGTCATTCTTTCTTTCTTTCTTGTTTTTTTTTTTTAATTTATCTTGAGATGGAGTCTCACTCTGTTGCCCAGGCTGGAGTACAGTGGTGCGATCTTGGCTCACTGCAACCTCCGACCCCTTGGTTCAAGTGATTCGCCTGCCTCAGCCTCCTGAGTAGCTGGGATTATAGGCGTGCACCACCACGTCCAGCTAATTTTTGTATTTTTAGTACCATGTTAGCCAGGCTGGTCTTGAACTCCTGACCTCATGATCCGCCCACCTCAGCCTCCCAAAGTGCTGGGATTACAGGTGTGAGCCACTGCGCCCGGCCAGCATGTGTGTTTTCTATTCTAAGTCCCCAAACGTACTGGATGATGGAGATCTCCTCCCTGCCATAGCCCCCAAGTCTCTTGGTAAGTTGATGACCTCCAGGGAAAGAAGACCCAGATATGTTATTTACCAAATTGGGCCATCGTGCAAAGTCAGCCATGTGACTCCCCTCCTTCCTTGTGGATCCCCACATCCAAGAAAGAGAGAATGTGTCCTTTTGCTTTGAATATGGGAAATAAGTCTGGCTGAACAGGGCAAGATTTGTGGAGAAGAAGGGGTAGTGCAGGGGCAAGAGAGAGTGGCAAGAGGTCTTTCATGGAGCGAGACCCACACACCTGCTGGTCCACAGGGTCCTCAGGTTCCCACCTCTTCCAGCTCACCTGGGACCCCCCATATCCCCAAAAGCTGGGCTTGGCGAGAGTTGGGCCGGCTCATTCCAGCTCTTAGAGGTAAGCTTTTTGCTCCAGGTAGAACTCCAAACCTCAGATCCTATGTCTGCAGCAGTGTATGCCTTTCATGGGCTCCAGTGCAAACACAACAGTGGCTTTAGCTTCCTTTTAACCCCGGAAGGAGAGATTGTGCAGGGACAGGAAGTCTGGAGTGGAAGTGCTGCTGGTGGAAGGCGTGGAAGTGGAACCCAAAACACAAAACAGAAACCCCAATGAAATCCCGAGTCTCCTTCAAAACGAATTTAACATTCAGGTGAAATCCAAAGATGCCGTTTTCCCTAAAGTGAGTCTGTTCTTCACGGAAGAGGAGATAATGACTCTGAACCTGCCTGGTGCAGTTGTAGGGCACATTTGGACTTGTGGGGGTGTCCTACTCAAAGTAGGGTGTTGGAAGGAGCTGGCCGAGACCCACACCTTCATGGGATGTGTGCAGCACCCGCATTCCTGATCTGATTCAGGACGTCTATAAGCAGGAGAGTTGCTGAATTTTTTTTTTTTGGAAATGAATAAATAATTTAAAAGCATCAGGTAAAAGCACCAATTCCATTGAACCTATAAGACTAAAACCCTACCCAGTATCCACAGCCATCGCCAGGGTGTCTGTTGATAACGGAGGGTCTATAAGAGGTGCCCCCTCGGGTCAGCACAGAGCCGTGCGCTTCTCTCCAGGGATGCCACAGACTGTGCAGAAACACTTTCCCTCTTTTTGTTATTGAATTCTTTGCTGGAGGAAGTGGCTGTTACCTGCTCAGCACTTAATCCGGAGCCATCCCTTTACCAGCCTGTTTGCTACTAAAATCGACTCTCTCTGGAGAGGGAACAGCTACTTCTTGTGACTGTTTTTTCTGTTCTCACTCCGGGGAGAGAGCAGAGAAACTTCTCCTGATTGACCCCAGGGGAGAGAGAGACTACTCGCTGGCTACCATTAAATGTAACAACAGTAAAAACAGATGTCCGGGGACTAGGCCAGGTGGTTAAACAGCCTAGTGATACAGAGGCTGCAACCATCCCTGCTTTATAGGTGAGAAAATTGGAGCCCAGAGCCCTGTAGTCACCTGCCCAAGATAATGCCCTTGTAAGTGGTAAAGGCAGGGTTCAAATTCACCTTGGCTTCCAGCTGAGTGCAGGGCTCTCAGCACCCAGTTCTTTGATGCCATCTCCTCTGTTTTCTTGGCTCTTATCTCATGGTGTCTTATACAGCAGGCCTGGGGCCCCTGCCATCCACTGTCCCTTCCCTGTCATCCTGATGTGTCCACAGATGGCTGTGTTCTGGAAGTGAGGTTGGAGCCCTCGAGTGGGCTCACCAGAGAATTAGGTTTCACCAGAGAATGAGAACCATCAGATGTGTATCTGTGTGCATGAAAAGAGATTTGTTTTAAGGAATCGGCTCATGCAATTAAGGAGACTGGCAAATCTAAAACCTGCAACATGGCCAGGAGCAGTGTGGCTCATGCCTGTAATGCCAGCACTTTGGGAGGCTGAGGCAGGTGGATCACCTGAGGTCAGGAGTTTGAGACCAGACTGGCCAGTGTGGTGAAATCCCATTTCTACTAAAAGATAAAAATTAGCCAGGTGTGATGGCACGTGCTTGTAACCCCAGGTATTGGGAAGGCTGAGGCAGGAGAATCACTTGAACCCAGGAGGTAGAGGTTGCAGTGAGCTAAGATCTTGCCATTCCACTCCAGCCTGGGCAACAGAGCAAGAAACCATCTCAAAAAACAAAAAAACAAACAAGCAAACAAAACAACAACAACAAAAACAACAAAAACAAAAAAACCCCAGAAAACCCTACAAGGTAGTTGGACAGGCTGGAGACCCATGACATTGCCAAGGTTATGGTTCAAGCTCCAAGTCTGTCTGCTGGAATAATTTTGTCTTGCTCTTGAGAGGTCAGTCTTGGTTCTCTTCAGGCCTTCACCTGATTGGATGGGGCCCACCCACATTAGAGAGTCAATCTGCTGGACTCAAAGTCTGCTGATTTCTATGTTAATATCATACAAAACCACCCTTCCAGAAACATCCATGATGCTGTGTGACCACATATCTGGGCACCATGGCCCAGCCAACTTGATGTACACAATTATCCATCACAGGTAGAGTCAGCACCTGCTGGAGACTCTTGACCAGAAGCTGCTGCCATGCACACTGACATTGTGGGTCTCGATGCTGCGGTATTAATTGTTACACTGTGTGGGTGGCTTCGCCCTGTGAGCCTTGTCTCTTGAGGCAGTAGAGAGCACCCCTGAGGATGGCTCTGGTGGGCTGTGTGTGTGTATGTGCATCCACACAAACACAATGCATGCATTTGGAGGCCTTACTGAACTTTCCCATGGCAGGAATGTACCCCAGGCATAGCTTGAGAAGCCAGAGAGGTAGAAACTCGCTATTGCTTGCTACAAAATGATTCATGATGAGGTTCAGGCATCCAGCACAGTTCCTAGCACGCAATGGTTACCCATATAGAAGTGGATAAATGAATGATTTGTTTAAGTAGCAGCCTGTGCTAGGGGCTCAGCCGTGTCTGTGAATGAAACAGTCCCGAGTACCTGTGCTCCTGAAGCTGACATCCTGGTGAAGGTTTTCCTACGAATTCTTCACCGTGAAGGCTTCTGGTGCACCTTCTCATTTTGCTTCTCATTCAAGGAGGTAGAGAGGAAACTGTTACTATCTCAAGAACTTTGCAAAAGGAGTTTGGTTTTATGTTTAGAGGCTTCAAGTGTACCTTCACTCATTCATCAGTAAGTATTGAGCTCCACTGACAGATTCTCCACTGACCTTCAGTTGGGGGGTACAGGGAGAAGGGAAGCTGAAAGAAGTCCCTCTTTTCATGGAGGAACCAGTCAGGAAGGTCGATGTCAAGCAGATAATGACACAGCTAATTACAACTGTGGCCATTGCAGGAAATGGCCGCAGGTAGTAGGGCCTGACCTGGGGGTCAGGGGAGGCCTCTCAGACAAAGTAACACCTGAAAGATAAATGGGAGTTAGCTGGGAACAGGCCAGTAGGAGAAAATTGCATGTTCAAAGGCCCTGTAGTAGAAAGGGAGGCATTTGTGAAACAGTGAGAGGGAGAGGTACTGAAACATGGGGAGACAGGGAGGCCAGGTGAGATGAGGGACCTGGGCCTGGAGCTGGAGGAGGCAGAGCCTGGGAGGCATTGGGCTGGGGGAAGAGCACCTAGGAATGGAAGGAACATCTTGTGATGAGCAAAGCAGTTCATGAACCTGTCCAGGGTTTAAACACTAGCCCACCTGCGAGTGTGAAGTCCAGACTATCAGTTAGGTTGACTCCAGACACTCGGTGATCAGAGCTCAGGGCCAGCTCAGGGCCTGGTCATGTATTTTAGGTGTAAGCAGTATTATGTATAAACTTCCTGCTGCGCCAAAATGATCAGACCAGATGCCTCATGGTATTAATATAAGTATTTTGCAATAACCTTTGCAAAAGGTAAAGTATTTTGCAGTAACCTTTACTGCCCTGAGAAACATAAAGATAAAACAGCCAACCTTTACGCATAGCATCCAAAGAAATTTTGCCCTGGTATAAAGGAGAAATAAAAAGAGACAATTTAAAATAGAATCCTACATACTTCAGTGGGCACCTGCTCAGTAACACTGCAGTGCATAATAAAGTGACTGATCCCCCATCTACTGCTAATGGATATTGGGATTTAAGAGAAGGATGGCAGGAGCCCACTGAGAATTAGTGACACTCTTTCTCCATAGTGGCATTTGCGGACCAGAGCCACAAGAGAATGCTATGAGTGTATGGGAATGTGTAAGTCCGTAGTCACCCTGAGTGTGACGGCTGCCGAGGCTGACATGGTGTTGTCCTGGTTATTTGGCTTGTGTTGTCGTCCATGACCTGATTTTCCAAAAACGCTGAATAGCCTTTGGTAAAGTTCTGAATGGCACAAACTGCAATCTTCTTTTTGTGCACGTGAAAAATCCAGTGTGTATTTCAACCGTGCAGACATACTTTGTAAAATGGAGTTAGGGTCTGGGTTACAATAATTCTAAGCTGGTTTATTTCATTTATTTATTTATTTTTGAGACGGAGTCTTGCTCTGTCACACAGGCTGGAGTGCAGTGGCGCAATCTCAGCTCAGTACAACCTCCGCCTCCTGGGTTCAAGCGATTCTCCTGCCTCAGCCTCCCGAGTGGCTGGGATGACAGGCACCCGCCACAATGCCCAGCTAATTGTTGTATTTTTACTAGAGATGGGGTTTCACCATGTTGGCCAGGCTGGTCTTGCTGTCCTGACCTTGTGATCTGCCTGCCTCAGCCTCCCAAAGTGCTGGGATTACAGGTGTGAGCCGCTGCATCCAGTTGCTGGTTTATTTTTTATTATTATTTCCACTGCGAGTGTCTTGCAGGACTACCCATAGTGCTGCATAGTTATGCGGAATGTGGAAAGTTTGCTTTTTGTGTGGGTCTGTCTCTTAATGCTGCAGGAAGCCTGGCCTGTAAGTCCCTGACAACACCCAGTGCTATTCGTCCTCCTGCTATCATTCTAACATCTAAAATCGTCCCTACACATTTCCAGAGCTTCCTTCACAGAGCGGCACCTTCCCGCCTGAGGACCACAGTTCCAGTAGGACTCAAATCCTCTGATGGACAACAGAGACTTTTTGGGGGTGTGGAGGGGGTGTCTGTAGATCAAGTCAGTTGGCCTAGTATGGTAGGAAGGAGATAATTGTGGCCACAGTTGGTTCTCTCCTGGAGGTAATAAAGATGCCCCTTTTGGGGACTACACAGCCCTGAGACTTTGGGGTTCAGGCCAAGGGAGCCCCTTCTAGGCCATGGGTGGTCTCCTGTGTAGGGAAAATCCACCAGGAATGGCACAGTGAGGTGTGGACGTCACAACCATTAGCTTTCAGGTTGTAAATCCGAAAAACATAGTTCTGAAAGCATGGGACAGAATCAAATCAGCCTGTAAAAATAAAAACATGGTTACAGTAAAAATGAGATGAAATGGGAAAAGGCAGGCCTCGCCGCAAGAAGCCTGTTGTTGCCGCTAAGCAAATTAGTCATCGTAATAGCCCTGGCGTGAAGCTCTTGGCTGCTCCGCGCTTCCACCGGCCCCTGTAATTTAACTAGAAGACGCATCCGTATTTATTGTCCATCATTATCCCTTGTCTATTGCTTTTTATTGGTGTTGGATTAAGTTAAAGGCTCTAATTTTCTATAATTTCCCAATTTATAGTCTTACCTTACAACTGGGGAGATTTTTTTTTTCTTCTTCTTCTTCTTCTTTTTTTTTTTGGTTTTTCACTCTTTTTCCTTTCTAGCAAAAATAAGTGGACAAACAAAAATCACTTGGCTTTTTTCTGGTATCGGAGCAGACATGGCAGGTCAAAGAGGGCTGACCGTGGGTGCCCAGGCTCCGAGTTTATGGGGGCCCCTCCTCAGCTGTAAGTCAGTGTTCTCCCGTTGTTCCCACATATTAGTTAGGCCCATATTTTTCTTCGTTTCTTTTTTTTGTGGAGACAGGGTCTTACTCTGTCTCCTAGGCTGGAGTGCAGTGGCGCGATCGCGGTTCACTGCAACCTCCACCTCCCAGGCTCAGGTGATCCGCCCATGTCAGCTTCCCGAGTAGCTGGGATTATAGGCCCACACCACCACTCCCGGCTGATTTTTGTATTTTTAGTAGAGACGGGGTTTCACCATGTTGGCCAGGCTGGTCTCAAACTCCTGACCTCAGGTGATCCACTTGCCTCAGCCTCCCTTCCGAAGTGCTGGGATTACAGGCATGAGCTGTAATGGACCCCAGCCGAGGTCCATGTTTTTCTTCACCTCCTTGATTCTCTTGGAGTCTGTTACGGTGCAGGAGGAGTCCGTGGACATCTTGAAAGGAGGCCTTGATTGCAGGCCTGTCTCTTGTGAGAACTTCACAGCAGGCATGTTCTGGGGGCTCCTCCTTCCTGCTCTCTGCCTGCTCTTTTCACTCCTGACTGGGGGTGAGAATTTTAAGCCACATGCGTGCTGTACTCGGTCACTCTGGTCAGTTGCAGCCTAAGACTGTTTGGGAAGATTCCAACCCTAGCCTGGAAACAGGATTATAGCTCCTGATGGCATTTTTGAGGAGGGCAGAAATGTTGACCTCCAGTCTCTTGCAAATGGGAGGGAGGCAGAGTAAATGAGGGACGCAAAGAGAGGGTGGATTTTTAAAATAGCATCTATTTTATCCCAATTACAAAAATAATGTGTGCATTTATCACACCCTTTCTTTGTGTGTGGCATTTGTCGCAATTACAATGAATAAATGAATGAGTCATTTGCTGAATAACTGCTTTCCCTCTCCTTTCCTCCCTTCCCCGCTCCATAGGAAATTCCCCAGCATAAGGTGTCAGGCCTTTCTTGTCCACCACTGGTTCCCCAGCATCTAGCAAGGTGCTTACCAGAACAGTAAGCGCTCAATACATGGTTATTCCATGGATGGTTGGAAAACGTAGGAGACCGAAGACGTTAGAGAGAAGATAATAGCACTGTACTTCTCCTATGCAGAGTCAGTGTATCTCAGTCCAGGCTGCATGTTCGAATCATGGGGGAGTTTGTTAACCACTCCTGGGTCCACCGCAGACCAATCTAGTCTGAACTTTGAGTGGGGTAGGGGTGGGGAGAAGCAGATGTCTGACATCAGAGCTTTGTAAAACTTTCAGCTGACTGTAATCTGCAGACCCGTACAGAACCTCTGATGTGTGTTCTGCCAGTCATAGCTGCGTTGTGTTTTAACATTACGTTACTGTCGAAACAATAAAACATGCATTTGCTGTGCAAATCAAGGAGCAGAGAAGGATGAGGCCTTAGGAAAATGAGGCCTTGGAGAGAAATATTCCCCTGGGCTTCCATCCCCAGACCCACGCATCAGACGGAGCCATCTCTGCTGTAAGTCCTTTTTTGTTTGAGGCAGGGTCCTAATATGTCACCCAGGCTGGAGTGCAGTGGCATGATGTCAACTCACTGCAACCTCCACTTCCTAGGTTCAAGCAATTGTCCTGCCTTAGCCTCCTGAGTAGCTGGAATTACAGGCATGCGCCACCATGCCCAGCTAATTTTTGTATTTTTAGTAGAGATGAATTTCTCCATGTTAGGCTTGTTGCGAACTCCTGACCTCAAGTGATCCGCCCGCCGCAGCCTATCGAAAGTGCTGGGATTACAGGCTTGAGCCACCATGCCCGACCTTGTCGTGAGTTCTCCTGATGTCCTCCTTCGTGCCTCTCAATTGTGTGCCCATAACCGTATTTCTTGGTTATCAGTTTAAAATGCTGCATCTCTTGACTCTGTTAAGACATGTAAGGGATTTGGCTTATTTGCAATACCCTGTCCTTTCTCTTCTCTGGCTATACTCTGACTTTGCATAGTTACGTAATTAATATCATCTCTTCTCTTGGTTACCTGCGTAATGTTAAATAATGACCTTAAGCCTCCAGTTTTCATTGGCTTTACATACCATGTCTTGATTCCCCACTAAGGTAAGATTTAAAAAAATTTAGGGCTGTAGCATTTCCCTCCATCTCTCTCCTCCTGCTATTAATTTTACATTATCAAGGTTTATAGCATTCCCATTTTCTCCTATAACTGTCCTTGCCACCCAAGCTTTGTTTATAGATTGATTTTAAAAATTGCAAAAGCAGTAAATGATATTTGTTGTAGAATAAAGAATGTAGTTGAACTCAAGAGTAGGAAATGAGCCTGAATTATCTGTTTCTTCCCCAGCACCTCACCCGATTCTTCCCTGTGGTTCCCCCACTTTGCGCTCTTGGTGCTTCTCAAGTAGCTGGTGATGTTTGCTTCTCCATACGCGTCTATGAAGAAAAGGTTAAATTGAGACATGCAGATAGCTGGTGTGGGTTTCCTCTGCTGCATGTGGATCTGTTTCCCCACCAGACCTGCCTTCTGAATGGGAGGGATGTTTGTGGGGCGTGTGTGTGTTGGGGGTGTCATCTGTGAGGCTTTGCTTTAGGATGTGTAGGAGTGGAGCTGGGAAGCAGACTGGTCAACCCCTTCCCAACGCTAGCATAAGTAGGACTATCCTGAAGGATGAAAACACTCTCCTAGGATCCCTGAATCTCCCTCTGGAAGATGGGTCAGTGTCTTCAGTAAACACCTGTCCAGTTTCAGTGTTTGGGCAAGTGTCATCACCCACTGAGACACAGGTGGGACCCAGGTGGGCCACCTCACTCTTTCTTGTTCTTGCCTCATCATAGATCCCATGTTTATGGTTTCCAGGGAATTTGGGAAGTCAGGGAAGGCAAACACGTGATCTCAGGCTGCCATTTTGAAGTATCCAGTCTCTTTCTATGGCCAGAGCAATTGTGTAGTTGCTTTTTCTGTGTCGCTAAACATTCTCTGGCACATCACTTTTAAGATGCCATAGCATTTCATTGTATGGATAACTGTACATAATCTATTCAGGTAGTCCTCCATTTCTGGTTGTTTCTATTATTTTCAGCTCTGAACAGAGCTGCAGTGAACAGCCCAATTGCTTCAAATGTGGGTACATACCTTCCATTACTTCCTTAGCAATTTGAAGTCTTTGAAGATTTTAAGCACATAGCTCTAGGTTGCCCCTCATAGGGAAGGATTTTAAAGATGGAAGTCTAAAGTGAGACACAAACTAAAACAAGCCCGTCTTCATATTTGGCCTCCCGGTGGGAACAATCCAGGAGGGGAAGTGGCAGTCCTAGAGGAAGTATGGCATGAAGAGACCCCCATTGCTCCCTCATGCCTTTCTCTGGGAAGAGACAAGTCAGTGCTCTGATCCCTGCTGAGGTGGACTCAAACAGGGGCTTGTGACTCAGGCTTACCTGCATTCCTTTTCATCAACAGTGACAAGGACAAATAAACCATTTGGTCATTTGGTGCCCTTGGTTCCAAGTTGTGGGCACTGGTTTTGGTGGATTGGATCAGGAGCTACAGAAGAAACAGGGTGAGAAAACCCCCATCACTCTGCGTGGCTGAATGATTTATACTCATTCAAAGCCTGGGCTTCTATTCTTTAAGTTCTTTGCATTCAGGCCACATTACTAAGAAGTACTTCTTTTGCAGAGATAAGGGAATCCTCAGAACTCATCTCTTTTACATCTAAAACAAGGTTGCATTTGAAATGCCAGAAGAAAATAGTTCTGGCTAGGCATCGTGGCTCATTCGTGTAATCCTAGCACTTTGGGAGGCTGAGGGTGGGTCACTTGAGGTCAGGAGTTTGAGATCAGTCTAGCCAACATGGTGAAACCCCATCTGTACTAAAAATACAAAACTTAGCTGGGCGTGGTGGTGGGTGCCTGTAATCCCATCTACTTGGAAAGCTGAGGCATGAGAATCTTTTGAACCTAGGAAGCGGAGGTTGCAGTGAGCCGAGATTGTGCCATTGCACTCCAGCCTGGGTGATAAGAGTAAGACTCTGTTTCCCCAACAAAAAAGCTGTCAGATAACTTAAATTTTTGCCTCGAATATTTAATTTCATCCCAAGCCATGTCATTAGGTCAATCTCAAGAGTCTTTCCCCCCATAGAGAGAGGTTTCCTGTCTTTGATTTGTACCTGCCCTCATGACTGGTAGAAAGGGCTGTTGTTTACTCTGATATGTCAACAGGCTGCAAGAGACAGGCTTTCTGATGGGTTAATCCTCATATCTAGAGTGTAGACTGAACTACTGGCTATATTGCATGATCACATTTTGAACTTTTATAAATTGTAGCAGAAAAATGCATTGACTTGGAATTCTGAGGTGGCAAAAGGAAATTCAGGAGTGAAAATATCATAGGAAAGAAATGAAAGGTGAGGCAGGCACTGAAAGGCTTTCTTGAATTATGGCGGGAAATATTCAGGAACAGAAGAAAGCCAAAGTCATTGTCACTCTGCACAAAAGCAAACCAGCTTTTGGTTTTTGTTTTTGTGAAGGTAATCTGGCATTTTCTTTTGGGAAACAATTTGGTATGATATACCCAAAACCTTAAAGAGACCTTGAACCAGAGATTCTGAGAAATTCTCACAAGGAAATCATCCTAAGTATCGTAAAAACGTAAAGAACAAAAGTGTACTGAGTGCTGTTATATTGCAAACTACCTGAACTGAAAGCAACCTGCATATCCAACCATCGATGAATCTCTAAGAAACTTAAAGTGTGTCTAATGAATACAAATTTAAAAATTGCATTAAAAATTGTTTTCAAAGAGTATAATGCCAAAAGAGTGGTACTAAGATATTAACTAAAATGAAAACACAATATTATATATGTAGTGTAAATCTGTCTATGATAAAAGTAATTATGCCTAGAAAAAAAAATCAGAAGAAACTATCCCTCAATGGGTATGCCTGGATAATGGGGCTCTGAGCAATTATTCCATTATTTCTTATGCTCTGTATTTTTCATATCTTCTTTAATGAGCATGGTCCTCTTTCATATTAAAAATAAATATGAAAATAACCATTGAAATATACATTAGAAGCTCTGATTAAGACGTATCATTGTTCATTGGCTGTTGAAAATTGAGTTTGTGTGTATATTTTTCCTTCTAGGGCAAATGAGTGAATATTAAAAAAGAAAGGGTCTGATCATGTCTCTTTGTTGTCAAGGGGACACCTTTGAGTAAAAGGGTTCAGATGAAAAATAAATGCAAAAGCTGAATAGGTGCTTGGGTAAATGACCCATTGTTCATCTATAACATTGGTACATTTGTAGTTTAAACACAACATTGTATTGATCTTTGTGAATATTACGCTTCCAATCCACAGGGGATATTAAAGAAACAAAGCTTGTTAGGTGGCAAAACTAGAGGAGGACTCACTTGTAGGAAGTTGACATCACCCTCACTCCCATCCAGTCATCACCTAAGTTACCTCCGGAGTTGTGGGTGTGTCTAGACAGTCAAGTCATAGGTAGGAAGGAGGGAGGATCTATGGCTCAGATTCATTTATTCAGATATTTGTTGAGCATCTGCTTTGTGCCAGGCACTGTTAGAGACACTGGACGTAAACCAGTGGACAAGCGTAATGTATGGCCTAACTGTTCAAGTGCTGTCTTGACATCTTTGAGCCTCAAACGGCCCAGCACTCCAGCTGAGTTATCCTGATCTCACCAGATATGCCCCCCATTCTGCAGGAAAGGCTCCCCACCCAGTTCATTCTCCTATTAGCTGGTCTGGTTGCAGACCCCTACTTGTTTCTGGACGTAATGGGTTTCATCTCTCTGCTGGCCCATGGAAGTATACGAAAAGTCAACTGCATCCTCTTGTGGGAAGCAAAGGTCCCGCTGCTTTGGAGTGTACCCCCTCCTCCCTGAATGGTGTGCGGTGCCCTTCTACCCTGGCCTGTGAGTATTTGTGACTCCTAAATTGCTGCTGACTCATCCGTCCAGTGGGGGTGTCACATGCTCAGCCATCTTGTACTCTTTAGGGTCAAAATCCCGCCTTCACCGTAAGGTGAGTAGGAGCTGATCAGGATAACAAGGGAGGTGAAGAAGGTCTCTCTTCTCTTCAAGATAATGTTCTAGTAGTTGTGTGGATGGGGAGGTGATAAGGAGGTAATAAGTTAATAATCATGTGATCAACTATACTGCATATTGTGAAGAAAATAGAGTGATGTGGTAGAGAATAATGGGGGGGGCACAGTGATTTTGTTTTGGGAGGCTTTTCTGGGGAGATAACATTTAAGTAGAGACTCGTATATTGGGAAGAAACCAGTCTTGGGGAGATTTGGGAACAGCAAGTGAGGTGGGATGGGGCTTGATCTGTGCAGCTGGGCCCTGGTGAGTCGGGAGGACAAGACGTGGTATGGAATGTGAGTCATTCCAAGATGCGATAGAATCTTGGAAAGGTAGATGAGGCCTGGATCCACGTGGCTTTGGAAGCCACAGCAAAGCAGCTAGACTTTATTTTACATGTAATGGGGGAACGGAAGGGCTTTAAGCAGGGAAGTGACATGCTATGATTTATATTTTTAAAAGATGATTTTGGTACCTGGGTAGAAAATGGATCATGGGGAATCAAAAATAAAAATAGCTCAGCTGTTGCAGTACTTCCAATGGGAGATGAAAGGGGTTTGGATTGGGTGGAACTGGAGAGAACAAACAAATCCATGATAGGCATCTCGGAGGTAGAACTGGGGAGACTTGCTTATGAACTGGGCATGAGTAATGAGAAAGGCAGAGAAAGGATGTCTCTGAGGTTTTTGGTTTGAGTGATTGTGCAGATGGTGGTGTCCTTTAATGAGATGAGGGCCTCGCTCCTGGCCTCAAGTGATTCACCTGCCTTGACCTCCCAAAGCACTGGGATTATAGGTTTGAGCCACTGTCCTGGCCAGGAAAGAGGTTTAATTGATTCGCAGTTCAGCATGGCTGGGGAGGCCTTAGGAAACTTATAATTGTGGCAGAAGGGGAAGCAAACATGTCCTTCTTCACATGGCAGAAGGTGATTTTGGGGTACGGCTTGAGATTGAAATTGAGTGGTTTAGATTTTGTAAGATCTGAGTAAAGTATTCAAGTGGAGATGTCAATGTGGCAGCTTGGAAGTGCTTTTATGTAGCTCAGGATAAATACCAAAGCTAAAGATATTAGTTTGGCCATTATCACCATTTGATAGTATTTAAATTGGTTGAATAATGTGGGGAGATGATAAAATATTCAAGATGATTTATCCTCCTGAAGTGAGTGTCATGTTAGATATAAGTTTGACTATATTGGTTGGATAATGTATAATAAGACCACTTGTAAAACTGAGAAGCGTTGTGCAAATGCAGTTTCTATTCACACCGCCATAACGTTTGGACCTCCCACAGCCCTGGTAATTCTGGGATCTTTGGTGCTTTAGATGTCGTTCCAGGTACAAAATCCCCTCCCCATTGTATATTCACATCCAAGTTTCTTAGAAGTTGCTTGCCCTTCAACTTCGACTAGTGCTTTAAAAAGAATTTCTGCCAAGTATTACAAGTTCAGAGAACAGGGATAAAAGCTATGGGTTATCTTTTGTTTTAGTTGAAAAAATTTTCCACGGAGTTATTTTAGCTTCAACCCAAAAGGACTGAGGTCTCTAGGACTTTTCTGACTTGCATTGGAGTTTGAAGAATGTATGACATCTAATTTTTCCAGGAGCATTTCAGCTGAGGCCAGATTGGAACTCTCCATGGCTCTACGTAAACAGTCAATATTTTATGCCTGTGACACTCTGGAGATTATGATTTAGAAGCAAGACTGGCTGGAGGCTGTGATCTACCTGGCCAGGAGCCACATGACAAATGAATCCCCTTTCAAGGAAGCTGAGTATATATTTTATAAGATTTAGCTGGGCAGCAGTGGTGGTGGTAGGGATGAATTCAAGGGTAGTTATTTGAATTTCATTGACACAGAATGAGATTCTCATGAGCTGGGAGGGATTCCCATGAGTTGGTCTTCTAGATCAGCTTACTTGTTTAGTATTTGAGGCTATTGAGGTCCAAAAAGATTAAGTGACTTTCCAAAGGTCACTCACCTGCTTAGAACTATGTTTTCTGGACTCACTTTGTCATACTCCTCGCAAGTAGCAAGCTCCTACGTACACTTATGTATACATTTTAATGTAAGTAGCTTTTCAAGAACAAATTGATTTTGAAAATGAAGGTCTGTCCCCAGGGTCACAGTGCCTTGACTTGGGCCATGGTTAAGACCTAGAATAATGTGGTTTGGACTAGTCTGGCTGTGCCCATAGCTGCAAGAAAATTGGGTAGTGGGTCCGTAGTTGAAAGATGTGCATAATTTCAGTGTCATATTTTTCAGGTTATTGTAGGTAGAGCTATGAGGATTTACTCATTAATTCCTATTAGTCTGTTCTCATGCTGCTAATAAAGACATACCTGAGACTGGCTAATTTATAAAGGAAAGAGGTTTTTTTTTTTTTTTTTAAGACAGAGTCTCGCACTGTCACCTAAGCTAGAGTGCAGTGGCTTGATCTTCGCTCATTGCAACCTCCACCTCCCAGATTCAAGCTATTCTCCTGCCTTAGCCTCCCAAGTAGCTGTGGTTACAGATATGTGCCACCATACCTGGCTAATTTTTGTATTTTTAGTAGAAATGGGGTTTCACCATGTTGGCCAGGCTGGTCTTGAACTCCTGGCCTTAAGTGATTCACCCACCTTGACCTCCCAAAGTGCTGGGATTACAGGTGTGAGCCACTGTTCCTGGCCAGGAAAGAGGTTTAATTGACTCACAGTTCAGCATGGCTGGGGAGGCCTCAGGAAACTTACAATCATGGCAGAAGGGGCAGCAAACATGTCCTTGTTGACATGGCAGCAGGGAGAAGAAGAATGAGTGCCCAGCGAAGTGGAGAGCCTCTTATAAAACCATAAAATCTCTTTTTTTAAAATTATACTTTAAATTCTAGGGTACATGTGCACAACGTGCAGATTTGTTACATATGTATACATGTGCCATGTTGGTGTGCTGTACCCATTAACTCATCATTTACATTAGGTATATCTCCTAATGCTATCCCTCCCCCCTCCCCCACCCTACAATAGGACCTGGTATGTAATGTTCCCCTTCCTGTGTTCAAGTGATCTCATGAGAACTCACTCACTATCATGAGAAACGGATAGAGGAAACTGCCCCCATGATTCAATAATCTTCACCTTTTCTCTCCCACAACACATGGGGATTATGGGAACAACAATTCAAGATGAGATTTGGGTGGGGACATGGTCAAACTCTATCAATCAGTAAGACACTATCCCTGAATGTGGGAAACTCTTCCTATGACCAGGGAGATAGACATGTAATCAAGCAGTCACTGTGCAGAGAGGTGGGGAGCTTTGCTAGAAGTAGGCAGGGAATATACGAAAAGGCAGTTGATTTAGACTTGAAATATCAGACCAACAAAGCTTCCTAGAAGAGGCAGGGCCTTACCTGAGACTGGAAAGTAGAAGATGACTTAGTGGGAACACATTTGAGGGGGAAGATGTAGAAGGGCATTCCATCCAGTGGGAGTAATATTGCACAGGGATGTTGCATGTTATGGGAGCAGCAGCCCACTCAGGCGGAGCTGGAGAGGGAGCCAGGGCCAGACCACAAGGCCAAGGAAGCCTGGACTTGGTCCTGCAGGCTCTGGGAAAGTTGAAGGACTGGAAGCTCCACGTGAGCCTATCTGCATGTGGGAAAGCCCACTGTGGTTGCTATGGGGAAAAGCACAGGGTGCTGAGTGGAGGCAGGGAGGTGACTGAGCAAGTTGTGGACATGAGGCTGACAAGGTTGATAATGTCCTAAACTGGCATGGCAGTGGGAAGAAAAAAAAAACAAATCCCCAAGGGAGGGGAGGACAGCCACATTTCCAGGAGGAGGATGCAGCTCTTTAAAACCAAGTGGGCTTGGGAAGTGTAAATTAGAGTGGTTGTGTCTATTTCTAGATCCTTTTACTGAGCCCTGTTATGTGCCATCTCCTGGCCACACACCTAGCATTATGTTTTCCATTTAATCTGTCTCACTGTCCTCCAAAAGCAGGTGCTGCCATTATTCCCTGTTGTGGACTGAATACTGTCTCTTCCCTGCCAAATTCATGCCCCCCTGCAACCTTGGAAATAAGGTCATTGTCGATGTGATTAGGTTAGCTTAGAATTTTGAGATGATCCTGGATTTAAGATGGACCTGAAATCCAGTGTCTAATGTCCTTGTAAGAAGAGAAGAAGACACAGACACGGGGGGAAGACAAACATGGAAAGAAGGGCAGAGATGGGAGTGATGCTGCCTCAAGCCAAGGAGTGCCAGGAGCCACTACAGACTGAAAGAGGCAAGGAACAGCCCTCATCTAGAGCCTTTGGAGAGAGGGTAGCCTACTGACACCTTTATCTTGGATTTCTAGCCTCCAGAACTGAGACAGAGAATAAATTGCTGTTGTTGTAAACCAACAAGTCTGCGGTAACTTGTTGCAATAGTCCCAGGAGACTAAGCCGTGCTCATTTTAGAGATAGGAAAAACCCAACCTAATACTTAGGGAGGCATATTCTAAGCTCCAGGTCACCTGACTAGGAAATCAAAGGGCTGGGATGTGAACTCCTCATGTCACCTACCATCTGAGTTTTGGTGTTTTTTGTTTTAGATGGAGTGTCACTCTGTTACCCAGGCTGGAGTGCAGTGTTGCGATCTTGGCTCACTGCAACCTCTACCTCCTGGGTTCCAGCGATTCTCATGCCTCAGCCCTCCTGAGTAGCTGGGATTACAGGCACAGACCACCACGCATGGCTAGTATTTTTGTATTTTTAATAGAGATGAGGTTTCCCTTTGTTGGCCAGGCTGGTCTTTAACTCCTGGCCTCAAGTGATTCTCCCACCTTGGCCTCCCAAAGTGGTGGGATTACAGGCTTGAGCCCATCTGAGTTCTTAACCACTCTAATCTTTATGCCTCCCCCAAAGAATAGCTAATATTTACTGACTGTTTACTCGAGTCAGGGACCCCTTTAAGCTCTCGCTTTGATTATTTCATTTATCTTAAGAATTATCTTGCAAGACATACATTCATTTGAAAATACGAAGAGGACTGTTGCTATTTAGAAGAATGGTCAGCTATTTTTTGAAAGTCTGAGCTTTGTCCCCCTTCTTCTTTTTAAAGCTTTATTCTGGCATCTCATTTGCCAAGGGAGATTTTCCACCTTGAGGAGCTAAGCAGTACGAGAGGAAGTGTCAGGCATGTCAACCATCAGCTCACGAAACATTTCATCTTGTAATACACCAGTAGAGAAAACCGAGGTGATTTTCAGCCCATTCCAATAAATTGGTTTTAGCACTAATGAATTGTTCTGTTTGAGCAGAGCATTATTGGCAAAAATGCTGACGTTAATAGTGACACTAAGGCATTTGAAACTCCATCAAAAATTATAATCTCAAAATAAGAGGCTGGAACATGTTTTGTGTGCTATTAATGAACATAGGTGGTCCGATCAATGCTTTTAGTTGGTAGCAGATTAAAGTATGGATTGTTGGTGTGGGAAAGCTGCAGACTGGCTGCCTTGCTACCTGTTGCTTCTGATGACCTCAGTGCAACATTTATATTCAAATCTGATCACTCAGGGCTTTAGTCGTCAGTGGGTCATAAATTTCACCCAGTTCCTCTGGCTGAATTTCAAGCATGTAAACCATGTGCTAATAGCGAGAATGATCAGAAAGACAGTTGTAGACAAAGGGAGCCTGAAGAAAATCATTCTTATTGGAGGATGTGGCAGAAACAATTTTCTTCTGTGCTAGGCAGATGTCAGCTCTGCGGAACTGGCTGTTAATGAAGATTGCTCCACCGATAGGCTGTAATCTGAGGAGGAGAATGGTACCTTCTCCCACATCCCAGCCCCAGAGATTACAGGATCTCATGGCCAGTTGTCTCTGGAGCTAGTGGCATGGCTGTACAGAATGGCCAGAGTGAATTTTACAAGGGAAAAATATAGGGCTGGGTGGAGGAAGGAATGAGGAAGTGAACAGTCACCATGCACAGAGCATTTCTGTGTGCCAGGCACTATATTCACCTCACTTCATCTAACGGTGGCCGTGTGATGGACGTATTAGGTTGAACTATATGAAACTGCTATTCTTATAGGTCCAGGATAGCTGAATATCAGCACTTCGGTTTACTTTACCCTATGCTATTACTAGTCCTATTTTGCAGCCAAGGAAAGTGAACTTTCCCAAGGTCACAGGCCAGAAAGGTAACGGCAAAGCAGGGTTAGCTCTGGGGAAATCAACACCCTGTTCTTTTCCTCCTCCTCCTCCTGTTTTTCTTCTGGTGGGCTTTCAAGGAGGGTGGCATGATCAGAGGTGCACTCTGAAGTCTCCTCTGGGTTACTCTGGCAGGTAATTGGGAATGTGTGAGAGGGGAGCTGGATGGATTCCAGGAGACCCTGTAGGAAGCTGTTACAATACGCTAAGCAGAGTAACTTGGTAGCTTAGACCAGAGTGATATTGTGGGGGAGGTGGGAGTAGGGGACTAATATGACAAATATTTAGAGGTAAAAGTCAACAGGACATGGTATTTGATGAAGGTGGCTTATCTTTCTGACTTCTCCTCCTCACTCTTCAAATCCTGGCTTGAATGTTCCGTGTTCTACAGACTCAACACGGAACTTTACCTTTGGCATCTTTGCTTGACTGTAAGCTCCCTAAGGGTGGGGATCATGTCTCTTACTTATGACTATCCTTAGGACCATTATAGTGTGCAATATATAGTAGGAAATACTTGTTGGATAAACAAAAGAATTTAAAACAACCGATCAGTTGCAAGTCAATGCACTCCTGCTTGTAGCATTGGACACCCATTTCCTTAACTCTGGATTTCTTTAGGTGGGTGAGGACAGTCAGGGGTGTAGGATAATCCCCAGGAGCTACGCTATACTCATCTCCCAATTTCTGCAGTATCATCTCAGTCACTCTGGTGGGGCTGCCTGGAACTTAGCAGCCTGCTACTCATTGTTCACATTTACAGAGCATTTTTATTCATTTAACTCAGCTAATTTGGACCGTTGCCACTAAATTTTTCTAGATGGCTTAAAGAGGAGCACGGTGACCCATACTATATGCTAAATTGCTTTTAAACAAGGGAAATTCTGTGGTCTGCAAAATAAAACATCTTTCCTCAGGGTTAGTTCTTTTTCTTTCTTATTTTACTCCCCAGGTGTGCTTTGAGTGGGAATGTGAGGAATAAAAAGAACATTGAGTTTGAAGAATCTTTATTGCTCCAACAAGTAAAAGACCCTTTAACAATCACATTGATTTTTTGTTGATGGATGTAAACGGTCTTGGAAGTAAATTTTTACCCTGGGCAAGACCCACTTGGAGATGTCAGGGTTGTACTGCACTCTTGTAGGACATTAATGGGGAATGAAGGAAGACAGATTTTACCATGGAAGTAACAATTCCAGCTGATGAATTTCTCAAAGGGACAATAGGAGTCTAGAAAGTGACACCCACGTGGAGACATTTTTCAGGCAAAAGGGACAATGATCTGGTTGCTGGCTTCTGTGGGCAAAACATCAGGAACGGTGCAGTGGCCTCAAAACACGCAGAAGACCTGAAAAAGGAAGGTGTGCGTCCTCATGGAAGGTGGTAGACAGTATAGACAAATCCAGGAAACTTAGATTCAAACGTGCTCACTGGAAATATTTCTTCCCTCTTTTTCTGTCCTCAGTTTATCTCAAAGAACTGTGGAAGATTCTACCTCTTTAGCCTGTTGATTAACCCTGGTTGTCTCCCTAAATGGTCCTCTGGATGTATTTGTATTTCTGGGGAAATCAACACCCTGTCCTCTTCCTCCTCCTCCTGTTTTTCTTCTGGTGGGCTTTAACAGGAGGGTGGCATGATCAGACTTGTACCCTGAAGACCGCTCTGGATTACCCTGGCCGTAGATGGGGGTGTGAGCGGGGATCCTGTAGGAAGTGTTACAGTGCTCCAGGCAGAGTGACTTGGTAGCTTAGACTCAGTTCTTCGAGTCAGGCTCTCCTCCTGTCCGTCCCCACTGCCAAGATGCCAGTCTAGTTCTCACAGGTGGGCTCCACATGGCGGAGGGCACTGTGCGTTAGGTGGCATGTGGTCTTAGGTACCACACAGATGTGGGCTGACATCCCAGCTTCACTAGGAAGTGACCTTTTCTCCCTGAGGCTCCGTTTCCTCATCTGCAACATGGATTAATAACAACTCCCACAGAGGCGTCTTGTGAGGAGTCAGTGGGATAAGTGATCTGAATCCATACCCGCACATTTCCTGGTGTGTAGAAGCACCCAATAAATGCTAATCCCTAAGGAAAGAAACCATCACGATCAACAAAAGAGGTAATGCTGTGACTACGGTATGAGCCCCTTGGCTGGTCTCTGGGTCCAGTAGTTTCTCTTTTCACTTTGCAGCCACCACCTCCCCACCTACAAAACCTTCCCCTCAAAGGAGTATTGTCCTGCCACCTTCTTGGTGAAGGTAGTGTGTTTGTGATTATAAGAACTCAGAGCCTGAAGTTATGCGTGGGGTCAAATCCTGGCTCTGCCACGTGTAAGCTGTGTGACTTTAAACCTGTTACTTACCTTCTCCGAGCCATTCTCTGTCTCTCAGCATTCTCTCTCTCTCTCTCTCTGTCTCCTCCTCCCTCCTTCTCTCCCTCCCTCCCTCTCTTCCTCTCTCCCTCTCTCTCCCTTCCTCCCTCCCTCCGTGTCTCCCTCTCTCTTACTATCCCTCTCTCTCCCTCTCTTCCCTCTCTCTCTCTCCCCACAGTCGCAGTCGCGCTCTTTCGTCCATGCTGGAGTGCGGTGGCATGCTTTCAGCTCACTGCAGCCTTCACTTCACTGCAACTGGATTCAAGTGATTCTCCTGTCTCTCAGCCTCCCGAGTAGGTGGGATTACAGGCATCCACCACCACTCCTCGCTAATTTTTGTATTTTTAGTAGAGATGGGATTTCACCATGTTGGCTAGGCTGGTCTCAAACTCCCAACCTTGTGATCTGCCCGCCCCAGCCTCCCAAAGTGCTGGGATTACCAGCGTGAGCCACCGCATCCGGCCGCCGTTCTGTCTTTCTAGACTGTGTGGTCTCTCATCAGCTTCTCTCAGCACCTGTTATCCTCCCACTTTTCTCTGCAGATGACCGTGAACTGGCTTTGCTCACTGCTCAGCCTCTTCTGTGCTTGGCCCGGCATGGATACCCATGGCCGAAAGTGGCCACTACCCCTGTTTCCTGTGACACTTCATTTCACGTGGCTTCCATGCTGCTCTGGTCTTTTCCCATTCTGTGTAGAGTGACTGTGATTGGTTGTTGATCAGCTAATGGATTGGGTCCTTCTGGGTCAGCTCTCACTTCCTGTTCAATTAATTGAATCTAGAGGTGGAGTCACATGGGGGAACAGGCTACCATGGAGTGAATCGAGGTCAGTTCTTAGGCAATGGGCTGGATATGCCTTTTGACATCCTGCTCTTAAATTGAGGGGTCATCTGGTTGTCGATGGGGGCAACGTCATTTTTGGAAATTCTGAGAGCTAAGCCTCCACATCTTCAACTGTGAGGGGTGGTAAAATTAGACCTAGATGCCACATGTTTTGACCTTCACTGGACCCACATATGGGGTTGTCAAAGCTTTGAACTCTAAACCATTCCTCAAACTCACCTCCCAGCTGGGTCAAAGAGTGAAAGGAAACATCGTCTGTGTTCCAGAGGCAAAAAACTGAACTGGAATAAGGTATGTTTGGGACATTATGCCACAAAATGGAGCTGTTCATTGAAATATAATGAACAGCTGGGAAATAAATATGTCTCCTATGTGGGCCGTTAAACATAGCATTTCCCCGAAAATTACCTCACAAAGAAATCTTCTCACTTTCCAAGCCAGACGTGCTCTGTTTTCTGGGTGTCCTCTGTGCGGGCACGAGACTGGGGTGAAGACCTATGGAACTGCACTGAGTAGGCACCCTAGGGCTGCAGCTTTTCATGGCTGTTGAAAACCGAGGACCCTGGACCCTCCCTTTGGCATTGGCTACCATGTAGCAGAGCTCAATGCAAGATACAACCATCCCTAAGTGACTAACTTGCTGGTAATAAATTACCTGAGCACACGTATTACAAGTGCAGCGGATAGTTTTTTGAGCACAAATTCAGTGCCCAGCATTGCTCTAGCCATCTGGGATACATTTAGGAGCAGAGCAGATAAACATCTCTGTCCTCGAAGACATTTATTCCTAAAGCTGGCATGATCCACCTGCTACCTGCTTCTTCAGCTTGGAATACGTGTCTCCTCCCACTCTTTACCGCAAACCCCCGGGCTGCCATAACCCCACCGACCTCCTTCCCACCACAGGGCCTTTGCACGTGGTCAGGTCACAGAGCTCTTGAGCTTCACAGGACTGCCCCAGAACCTGGATACGTTACCCCAAACGGGGCTCCTGTGTGCATCCAGTGCACCCTTCCAGCTCTGAATCCCTGGGGTCCCAGACGAGGCTATCCACAAATCACAAGGGGGCCTGGAGCATCCCCTGCCCAAAGTGCCACTCCCAACAAGGCATCAGAGCCTTGCAGTCCTGTGCAGCTCAGCAGCTCTGTAAATGGCCTTTCCTCTTCCTAAAATGCTTCCCCTGCCTCTCTTTTCCTAATGACGCCTACTTATCTGAGCTTCCTCAGGGGAGTCTCCCCCATGGCTGTTGCTTTGTTATTGTGCACCCTCAGAATTGTGCATCTTTCCTTCCCAGTAGCACAAACCTCAGTTTCTGTTTATTTATATTTGCATGATTCTTCGATTGCCATTCACTCATACCAGACCCTAAACACCACAAGGTTTGGAGACGTTAAGTAAGTTTCTCAAGAACTAAAGGGTCATAGTCAGGATTTGAACCCACGTCTCTCTGGCCCCATGCTTTCTGCGCAGTCTAATATTGACCTGGAAAGATAGAACTACAGGCTTCACCTCTAGCTTTGTTTTTTGAGACAGGGTTTCTCTCGGTCACCCAGGATGAGAACAGTGGCACAATCACAGTTCAGTGCAACCTCAAACTCCTGGGCTCAAGTGATCCTGCCACCTCAGTCCCCCGAATAGATGGAAACACAGGTGCATGCCACCATGCCTGGCTAATTTTTTATTTTTTTGTACAGCAGAGTCTCACTATGTTACCCAGTCTGGTCTCAAACTCCTGGATTCAAGTGATCATCCCACCTCAGCCTCCCGAAGGGCTTGGATTACAGGCGTGAGCCACTGCACTCAGCCCACCTCTAGCTTTGTGCATCTCCCCTTCTAATTTGCTGAAGCTATGCAGAGCTTTCCACTTGCAGTTCGTGGTGTTAAGATAATAATAATGGCAACTAACATTTGCTGAGATCTCTCTATTTGCAAGGCACTGGGGTGAGCACCCTGCTTGCATTGACCACTTGGATCTGAGAAGGCAGGAACTATGTAATTCACCTCATTGTGCAAATAAGAAAGGGTTGGATGGGAGAGGTGGCATGCCTAAAGTCTCTGTCACAGGCAGGATGTGAGCCCGATCCTTGTGAATTTCCAGCCTGTGGCATTGCGCCTTCAATGCTTTCTCCCTCCTGACACATTCCACCTTGAAGAAAAATGCAAATGAGGCAACAAGGGGCAAGCCCGAGGCTCTGGGTCCTGATTACATAAACAGCCCCTGAGATTTATGAAGGGTTCCAGGAAGATGAGTGATCGATTGGCTGCAGGTTTATTCCTCGTGGGTTTCTTCGACCTGGGCACATACAGACCACAGGGAATTGGAGCCCGTGTGGAGGGCCCCTTCTGATGGTTCTTTCTTTTTTTTTTTTTTTAATTTTAAAAGTCTTCTCCTGCACAGTACATTATCCACGTTCTTTTTTTTTTTTTTTTTTTTTTATACTTTAAGTTCTAGGGTACATGTGCATAACGTGCAGGTTTGTTACATATGTATACTTGTGCCATGTTGCTGTGCTGCACCCATCAACTCGTCAGTACCCATCAATTCGTCATTTATATCAGGTATAACTCCCAATGCAATCCCTCCCCCCTCCCCCCTCCCCATGATAGGCCCCGATGAGTCCAAGTGATGTCATTGTTCAGTTCCCACCTATGAGTGAGAACATGCGGTGTTTGGTTTTCTGTTCTTGTGAAACTGTCACAAGAACTTATGGTTCTTTCATGCTCAAACCCCACTGTGGTACAACCAGGGAGGCTGTGTGTGGGGAGGGTCTATTTGGCATCAAAAGGCATTGGTGCTACTGGGAGAGGCTGAGCATATCCCCTTCTTTCTTTGCTCTCCGGAGTGAACTGTTTTCCTTGGATTTATGCAAATGGCTCCACAGGGGGATCTCAGTGCCAAGGAAAGGAGAAAAGATTGTTCTCTGAGGTCACAGTCAGGGAGGAAACTTGCCACCACACCAGTTCCATGTTAGAATTTGGCTCTGATGCCTTTTTGGGAGTGGGACTTTGGGCAGGGGATACTCCAGGCCCCCTTATGACTTTTAGGTAGCCTGGTCTGGGACCCCAAGGATTGAGAGCTGGGGGTGTGCACCAGATGCACACAGGAGCCCAGTTTGGGGTAACATGTCCAGGCTTGGGGGCAGTCCTGTGCAGTTCAATAGCTCTATGACCTGGGCAAGCTCAAGGGTAAGCACCTTTGAGCCTCAATGTTCTCATCTGGAGAATGTAGCTGATCATAGACCATCCCTGTCAGCATGACTGTGATCATTAAATTAGGTCACATGTAACCTGGTTGACCAGTGCCTGGTACACAGTGGACACTCGAGGAATGGCAGAAAACACTGAAAATATCCAGCGGATTGAGTCCCTGAAACACAGCCTGCTGTTTATTACCGTTGAGCAATATGGAGTCTGTCCAATGTGAGAGAACCAGAGCTCTTCTTCCTCTGGTCAGATTGGTTCCAGTTGTTAATTTCTAAGACCCATTTAATTCCACCCCCACTTCACTCTGAAGAGCAAAGATATCCTGCTGAAGGATCAGGAAATGAGAGATAGAAAGGAGACCTCTCAGAGAGCGATGGTTTGTAATGACCCATCAACAGGGATCATCTCCACTGTGGCGAAAAATAATGAAACATTGATTCTCAGAACCTGTTCAAAGTCAGATTTATATGAGAATTTAAAAAAGCTATTAGTCTGCATTGAAACTAATTAGTACCCCAACCCTGCCTTTGAATGGTTTGATGGGGGAGGTTATTAGGGGCCCACTAGGTGCAGGAACTTCAGAGGGGTCAAAGATGGAAGGAACTCCGCTTGTCAGGAGGGTGCTTCCTGTGCTTTAGAAAGAGCAGATAGAAACAAAAATGACTATTATTTAAGAAAGAAATCGATTCTACAGTAGAAGTCCAAGTACAATGTTATGAGGCTTCAAAGGAAGGAGAGAGACATCGTCCCTGGTTTTGACGATAGGCAGTGTCTCTTATCCTGTCCGGATTCCACATACGGATACCTCTCAGCTCCTTCATTCAGCCCTTTTTTCCTGTACCAGGCTACCTGAGCTTTCTCTCCAGCCCTTTCAAGTTTCACTTTGCATACTCTCTGGGTGGGCTCAGTCATGCCTACAACTCCCAGCTGCCCACAATGTGCCCTGACACCTACCTTCCCTACCTCTGGGCTTCTCCATGAGCTCCAGCTGTTTGGCTGACATCTCTCTGGGGATCAAAATCAAATTCAGCATCAAATTGAAGATCAAATTCACCATCTCCCTCCACCCCCAAACCCATTGCCTCTTCTGGGTTCCTCTCCTGTGTTAATCCCCATGGGCCCATGCCCCCAAGTCTTAATTCCTGATTCTGATTCATCTCTCTCTCTCTCTTTTTGTTTTTTCTTGAGACAGAGTCTTGCTCTGTCACCCAGACTGGAGTGCAGTGGCATGATCTCAGCTCAGTGCAACCTCCCTCTCTCAGGTTCAAATGATCCTCCCACCTCAGCTTCCCAAGTAGCTGGGTTTACAAGCGTGCACCACCACACCCAGCTAATTTGTATATTTTCAGCAGAGATCAGGTTTTACCATGTTGGCCATGGCCAGGCTGATTTCAAACTCCTGGCCTCAGGTGATCCACCCGCCTCTGTCTCCCAAAGTGCTGTGATTACAGGGGTGAGCTACCACACCCAGCCTGATTCATCCCTTTTTTCTGTCTCACATCTGATTGTCACCGGATACTACAGATTTTACTTCTTAAACATTTCTTGAGACTGGTTTCTGCTCTCATTCCCACTGCCTTTCTCCAGGACTGTTAGCACCATTTCCACAATTCCCATTTGTTCCTCTGCCTTTCACCTGCACTGCCTTACCTGTCCCTCATCCACACTGCTACCCAGTGACCTTTCTTTCTTTCTTTCTTTTTTTTTTTTTAATTATACTTTAAGTTCTAGGGTACATGTGCACAACATGCAGGTTTGTTACATGTGTATACATGTGCCATGTTGGTGTGCTGCACCCATTAACTCGTCATTTACATTAGGTATATCTCCTAATGCTATCCCTCACCCCTCTGAAATGTAAACCATAAACCTTGTCTTTTTTTTTTTGAGACGGAGTCTCACTGTGTCACCCAGGCTGGAGTGCAATGGCATGGTCTTGCCTCACTGCAACCTCCGCCTCCTAGGTTCAAGCCATTCTCCCACCTCAGCCTCCTGAATAGCTGGGATTACAGGCGTGCACCACCGCACCCGGCTAATTTTTGTATTTTTGGTACGGACAGGGTTTGGCCAGGCTGGTCTGGAGTTCCTGACCTTGTGATCCACCTGCCTCAGCCTCCCAAAGTGCTGGGATTACAGATGTGAGCCATCACGCTCAGACAAACCTTTATTTTTTTTAATTGAAGTGTCTCAGCATGTCTTCAAGGCACTTAGGGTGACTCATTGCTCCTGGGCATTTCAGGATGTCCTCCTGCAATTGGGACTCTGTTTACCTGTCTTACTTTGTCCCTTGCAACTTGCTAGCAATTCCTTCCTCTAATCTTTTCAATTGATTGATGGATCAGTCTATCCCTACCTTCTTCCTTTCTCTCTCTCCATCTATCCAATATTTATCAAGCTCCTACTATGTCCCAGCACTAGACTAAGAGCTGAGTTTATAGTGAGGAACAAAACAGACATGGTCCTTGACCACCTCAAGGTCATAGTCTAGGGAACAGACTGTTAATATACAGATAATCAATAACTAAGTGTGAAGGGTTCCAGGAAGAAAATCCAGGGTGATATGAGAGGGATTGATGGGAGTAGGGAAGTGCATGAAGGATCTTAGATTCCACTAAACATTCAGACTCACAAGAGTACCATGGCACACTCTTAGCATCACATGCTCTAGCGGGGTAGAAGATAGGACACCTAGCCCAGCATTAGGGAAGCACCAGGCACCCCTCTTCATCAGTAATGCGTGCTCTGGTATAAGGAAATGACCCCACATGGGGCAGGTATCATTCTGCCTTGGCTCAGAAGCTACATGCATCATAGGGGTCAATATATCCTCTTAATACACCATGGGCAGAGCTCTCAGAATCCCTGCAAGTAGCATCCTGTTATGAGTAATGGTGTCCAAAGCACAGTACCCCTTTAGGCACTTATCATTCATTGTACTTCTTGCCAGACCAGGTGCAAAACACCAGTAAGAGATCAGCTTTACTCTAAGCAGTGTTGCCTAATAATGTAATTGATATCCTGACTAATTAGATACGAGGGTGACAGTGCTAGGAAGTTAGCTGAAGGGGAAGTTCTCATGAAGAAAGAGAAAGGGTTTTGTTGTTCCTCTGCCCACTGGGAGATTTTGTGAGGGTGGTCGGTGAAGGGAATACTTAAGCTTAGTTCCCGAGTACGAAAAAGATGGGGAAGAACATTCTAGTCATAAGGAATCGAAAGAGGTCGGTGTGTTCCAGGAAGGGTGACCAAAGAGAGGGAAGGAAAAGGAGAGTCATAGAAGATGAGGCCACAGAGGTGGCTGAGGCCAAATCGTGCAAACCTGTATGAGGAGTTCGGGTTTTATTTGAAGCTTGGATTTTATTTCTTCTTGCTGATTCAAGGTGAAACGCAGTTTCTCATTGAGAGAACGGGCACTTCCAGCCTCCCAGTTACAGAGATGCCTGGCCAAAGTCCTTCACACTTCCCCCTGGTGGAAGGAGTCTCTGCCAAGAGGTATTCTAGTGTTGCATTGCTGTATAGCAAACCACCCTCAACTTAGAGCCATAAAACAACAACTGTCCGATTAAACTCTTAGAATCTGTGGGTCAGAAGTTTGGGTAGGTGTGAACGTTAATTTTATTAATATTTATCAACTTGGTTGGATCACAGTGCCTAGATGTGCAGTTACATATTATTCTGTGAGGGTGTTTTTATCTAAGGCATTAATATTGAAATTGGTGGGTGTTGAGTAAAGCAAATTGCCCTCTATAATGTGGGTGGGCTGCATCCAATCAGTTGAAGGCCTGAATAGAAGAAAAGATTGACCTCCTCGGAACAAGAGGGAATTCTGCAGTAGGTGGCCCTTGGACTTGAACTATGACATCTGTTCTACCTGAGTCTCTATTTGATTATCCACCTTGCAGATTTAGGATTTAGCAGCCTCCATAATCATGTTAACCAATTGCTTAAACTCCCTCTCTCTCTCTCTCTCTCCCTCTCTCTCTCTCTCTCTCTCTCTCTGTCTCTCTCTCTCTCTCCCTCTCTCTCTCTCTCTCTCTCTCTCTTTCTCATTGGTTCTTTTTCTCTGAAGTACCTCGACTGATAAAACAGGCCACAATCAGAATGACTTGACTCTACTCCACAATGTCTTGAGCCTCATCTGAGATGACTTGAAGACTAGGCCCAGCTGGGGTTACTGACCAGAGTGCCTTCACATGGCCTTTCTGTGTAACTTGAGCTCCCCATAACACAATGGCTTGTTTCCGAGAGGAAGTGCCCAGAGAATGAATTTCCCCAGAGACCAAGGCAGATACATGGCCTTTTATGATCTGGCTTCAGAAGCTGCCTAGTATCACTTGTGCCATACTATGCTGGTTGAAGCAGTCCTGAGCCCTCCCAGATTCAAAGGAGGGTACATCAGCCCACCTCTTGATAGGAGGGGTATCAAATCATTTAGGGTCTAGCTTTCAAAACCACCCCAACAAGGCCTTGGAGAATATTTGAGATTCATTCTTTCATTCTTACCTAAGGTAACCAGATACATTTTCAGTACTTCTTTTTTCTCCCTTAGGTTTCTATGATGTTTTACTCATCTGGATTCCCTTCTCCCACACAGACCCGTTATTTCCCTTTTTATTCGCCATGCATCTGATTTTCAGCAACATAGGCAGCCCTTCAGTGGTCACTTTCTTTCTCTTTGCTCCTTCTCCTAATGGCATGATAGAAAGATGACAGCATGGACACAGTACTGACCAAGAAGTGAAATGCAGGGTGAAGGGTGCTTGGCAAGAGAACCCTGGTTTCAAGAAAGAAATCCTTGAAATAAAGGTGATTGGTGTTGGAGCATAATTCGCCATTGACTATATCCTTCATGTTGGGGTGGCAATTCATAGAATTAACCTAAGGCTTCTAGTGTTTTTATCAGGCATTGTTTTTAGTAAATTAAATCTCATGATTTTTCTTGAGTTTCATGTTGAGAATACCAAAGTAACATGTGTGCATTGTGAAAAAATTGGAAAATAGAGAAAAATGTACAAGAAGAAATAAAAGACAACTAATGATAATATTATGGCATATATCATTGTTTAAAAAAGAAAACTTGCTTAACATGAGCTTATTCTATCTATACTCAAAAAAACTTACAGTACCTTAAGCTCATTTCTCCATGCTGTTAGATGTAACGTTGAAATGTCAATTTCTACAGGTTGCATAATATTCAGTGCTATGAATGTGCTGTACTTCATTTAACCAATCCTCGAATGTTGGATATTTATTTCAAGGTTGTGTTGGGTTTTTTGACTCATGTAGGGTGAAAAAAAGTGAAACTCTCCTTGTCTATCATCATGTTTTCCATCTCCCATGGGTTACTTTCATTTGAAGGTTGTATTGTGGAAATAGAATCATTTGGTGTAGTCCCTGAGGGTAAGTGGTGGGTCGATGGTGATGATGATGATGGTCATGATAGCAATCACATTGCTGATTGATACTACTTACTTAATATACCCACCCAGGTGTTTGTTTTAAAGACCTACACTTCATCCTTGCTTTGTTCCTTTTTCTCACCTGCCACACACAGTCACCAAGAACTGTCAACTCGGTGTATGAAATATTTCTTGAATTTGCCCATTTTCTTCCCATTCCCTTGGATATGTC
Source organism: Rhinopithecus roxellana (assembly GCF_007565055.1). Classification (NCBI taxonomy): domain Eukaryota; kingdom Metazoa; phylum Chordata; class Mammalia; order Primates; family Cercopithecidae; genus Rhinopithecus; species Rhinopithecus roxellana. Next base: position 5,179,801 of record NC_044568.1, on the reverse strand, counting down.
TCTTCTCTTGATTTCTTTAATAGCTGTTAGCTGGGGAACTGTCTTCCAGCTAGGATGGCCCCTATCAAGGGCAGCCCTGGTAGTGTAATTCCAATGCTTGAATCTCATCCACCTTGGAATAACATCTAAACCCCTTCACATGGCTCCTGAGACCCAGCCTCGCCTCAAGCCACTCCCCACTTCTCTTCTCCAGCCGTTTTAAACTTTTCTTATCTCTAGCACATTCCACCTCTAGGTCTTTATCTTAGTCCACTTGGGCTGCTATAACAAATATGGATGGAGTGGCTTAAACAACAAAAGTTTATTTCACACAGTTCTAAAGGCTGGGAAGTCCAAGATTGAGGTGCTGGCTGGTTTGGTTCCTGGGGAGGGCTTGCTTCCTGGTTTGTGGATAGCTGTCTTCTCACTGTGTCCTTACATGGTGGGGAGAGAGATCATCTGTCTATTTATTTATTTATTTATTTATTTATTTATTTATTTATTTATTTACTTATTTATTGAGACGGAGTCTGATTTTGCCACCCAGGCTGGAGTGCAGTGACATGATCTCAGCTCATTGTAACCTCCACCTCCCGGGTTCAAGATCCTCCTGCCTCAGCTTCCCAAGTAGCTGGGACTACAGGCATGTACCACTACACCTGGATAATTTTTATATTTTTAGTAGAGATGGGGTTTCACCATGTTGGCTAGGCTGGTCTCGAACTTCTGACCTCAGGTGATCCGCCCGCCTCGGCCTCTCAAAGTGCTGGGATTACAGGCGTGAGCTCCTGCGCCCAGCCCATCCATCTCTTCTTATAAGAGCACTAATCCCATTCACGAGAGTTCCACTTTCATGAGCTGATCACATCCCAGTGGACCCACTTCTGAAGACCATCACATTGAGGATTAGGGCTCTAGCTTAGGAATTTTGGGGCCACACAGGCATTCAGTTCCATAGCAGCCTTTGAGTTAACTCTTCCCTTTGCATGGAGCACCCTGCCTCCTCTTTCTTAAGTTGTCTTAGTGCAGATCCTGCTTTCTCCAAGAAGCCTTCCTGGACCATGCGCCCACCCCGTAACTGGGTTAGGTGCCCTGCTGGTGCCCAGTGTGACTATCCATGTGGATTCCCTTCCTGGTACTTATTTTAGTTGTCACAGAATTTTGTCTTTCTTTCCATTGAACCATGAGCTCTGTGAGAGTAGGGTTCCTTCTTTCTTCCCAGCAGATTTCAGCCTTGTGCCCTGCACATAACATGCCCTCCTTAACTATATGAATAAATGAAAGCCATGGCTGCCATTTCTTGGCCAAGCCCACTCACAAGATGAGAACTCTGACCCACTTACAAGAACCAACTTGAATAGCCTCCCCTGTTTGCTTTCTGGGGGGTAGAAAACTGTTCTGGGCAGAAAAATGCTTTAAGAACAGAATAGGAGATCAGTTGTGTAAATCATTAATCTGTTTACTATTTTTATTTGCATTGGATATCAAATTAAATATTGCATTAAGTGAATTAAATATTAATGTTGCATTAAATATATATTACATTTTAAAAATTAAGTACTATATGCTCTTTGCTTTGGAGTTGGATTATGATAGCTTTAGCACAATCAGCCCAGCATGTGCTGCATGTAGTCATTTTCTGTGTCATCGATGAATCGATGATTTATTAGAGCTCATGGGAATAAGAAAAAAAAACAGTGGAAAGGAAGGGAGTTGAGGGTCTGTGAATGGGTGGTGTAGCTGGAAGGGCACCATAGAACCGTGAGAGTTGATGTTTGAGGGATGAGAAGAAAAAAGAAGGGGGAAGCTATATAATGTATTGTGCACTTATTATTTACCATATATTGTGCTATGCGATTTGCATGGATTGTCTCATTTAATTCTCATTAAAGATAAATGAAACAGGTGCGGTTATTTTGCCTTACATAGGTGAAAACTGAGTCTCAAAGGTTAGGCAAGGCCTCACAGCCTAGGCTGGGCCATCCCAGCCAGCGTGACTCACACTCTTAACTATGACCCTCTACTGCTCTTGAAGGAAGTGCTTTCACATTGCCATGAATCCAAATAGACAACTGAGTTTTAAGGGATTTTAAGTTTTGGCTATCTATATTCCTAACAACAGGAGAATATAACAAGACTTAAACCTATTCATCCCTGCCTTCTTGCATCCATCCATCCATCCATCCATCCATCCATCCATCCACCCATCCATCCACTCACCCATCCATATTACTGGTTCTTACTGAGTTCCTGATGGGTACCAGAAATGGCCAAGTCTGGGGATATAGTGGAAAACAAGGCAGATATCATCCCTCTGCTAATGGATCTCATAGTCTCATGGCAGAAGCCAAGAGCACCTGGCTTCAACTCTCCCAGGCTCTTTTCTCCTCTATCAAGATGCTTCCATCTGTGTACCACTCTTGGCCCATGTGATGTTCCATATCCCATGTCTCTGAAAAGCCAGGGCAGGTGCTCCCTTAGGGGACATCTCTGCTTCCTTGTTGCTTACCATGCCCTGGCCTCTTGGTGACTTTCTCAGAGTCTCTGGTGAACATTTTCTTTTCTTAGTGATGGAGTTCCCACATTCTAGGCAGTAATGTCATATGATCTCCACATGTGGACGTGCATTGGCATGTAAGCCAGATATGACCCTTGTCCCCTGTGCTTAGGGCCTCATCCTGATCTCCGATCAGCTGCTCCTCATCCCATCTGCATCTCAGATACATCTCCAGCTCGCCTATTCAGATGGGTCTTCAGGCTTGACTGCATCCCATGCAGTGTGATGGGTTGTGTGGGACCCCATGTGGATTTTGACACAGAGAAAAGACCCTTAGCACTTTGCTAAACCGCCTGGCAAGGCTCTTATGTCCCCAGATTCATGCTTCCATTTAGACCTCCTCTCTGAATCCCAGGCTTATGTGTCCAGCCGCCTGACCACTCTAAATGGATGTCTCAAGGCCATCTCAAATGCCGCATGTCCACTTGTCTCATGTCTGTGCAGCACTTTCTTACGACCCCCCAATTTTTCCTCCCCCTCACAACAAATCTTTTTCAGCTTAATAATAAGACTTGTCCGTCACCAAAAAAGCAAGTCAGGAAATGAGAGGTCATGATCTTAGCCCTTCATCCCCGACTCCTAGCACACATATACACATGCATGCACACACATGCATGCACACACACACACACCCGCATACACTCAGAGACTGCTTACACTGAGATGAAATGTGAGATTAACAGCTCCAAAATATTTCTTGAGTTTCTCTCCTTCTCTCTTCCCTTCCACCAACACCTTAATCTTCACTGCCTCTCTGTGTCCCCACTCCCAGTTCTTTATGACAAAGCTTGATTTATTCTCAGGTGCAAAGATATTCTATGGCCTCCTTCCTACACTTGCATGTTTAGTTTTCCAGTTTTGTCTGATTCTGTTTCCTAAAAGTCAATGATCAGTCTCTGGATGGGGAGAGAGGTGAGGAGCTAGGAGCATGAAGTCAGCATGTTTTATCCATCAAGGGGTAATGAGGGTACACAGTACAGGGTCATTTGTATGGGGGCTTGGACCCACCATACTCTATCCTCTTCTCTCCAGCTCTCCCTGCCCTCTGCAAAGGGTCCCCAGACATGCCTGTGTCTGAATCTTCATTCATGCCTGCACCTTCTTCAGTTATCCAAGTTCTGCTCATAACTCCAACTAGGAGGAACTCCACAAACGTTCCCCGACTCCTTCACTGCCTTTTCTTCTCTGGATTCCTGCTGTGTGTGAGCATCTCATGTTAGCACTTAGTGGTTTTCAGGTCGTTTTCTGAGTGTTGCTTTTGTGAGTCACTTGGAAGCTACTGAGATTGAGTGAGTCCTTATTTCTGCACAATGCCAAATGAGATCCTCATGTATATGACGGACTCAGTGGACAAGAGGGGGTTTTGGAACCAGAATCAGACAGAGAACGTTTGAATCCCAGCTCACTGAGTTTTGCAGCCCTCAGACCTTTACTTCTCTGTTTTCATGATTGTCAAAGCAGGAATAGTAATGTGGTCTTATTTAAGGACTAACCATTTTAATTCCTGTGTAATGGGGTGGAGTTTATCATTATCTCATCTACACCATTGCACCTCCCTCATATTTTAAGGGACTTGTAAATTTCCTTTGCATAAGGAGAGGGCACCATTGAAAAGGGGGACACATAGATGAGTTTTGTTGGGGTCCTGCAGAGGCTCAGGGCCCGGTAGAAACCCTTCTGTGCCACCCCTAGTCCTTGGGCAGCTGCTGGTGGTGAAGGACTCTTCCCAGGTGGTGATGAGGACTCAGCTGACAGTGCTCCTTGTCACAGCGACATGCTGTTCAGTGAAGGGTGAGGAATGTTCTGTGGGCATTGGTTCTGCTGCTCCCTTTAGATATCAAAAGGACTAAACGCTGTTTCCTCCTCTTTTCATTCCTCCTAAAGTAATCCTAATCTTCCCTGAGGCGAGGAAGATGCCTGTGCGTGATGAAGATTCACATTCGAGGAAGGCACAAAGGAAAAGCACACAGATAAATCTGAGTCCTAATCCCACCGCAGGAGCAGAGCACATCACCTGGCTTGCACTGTTTTGGCATTGCGTAGTAGCGATGACAAATGTTGTCACTGGTCATCAGGAGCGGGGGGGTGAAGGGATGTGCTCAGATGTCAAGGTTGTAATTCTGCTCACGAAACGGATGACAAGGGAAGGAATGTCTGCAGAAGTACTTCCTTTCTCATTTTCTCTACCGGGGCGGGGGACCCGTCATTTCCCGGGGGCTCCTGCAGTTTTGCATTCTTGGTGTGCCTTCTGTGAGATTGCAGACTGGATAGGAAAAGAGAGAGCCAGCTCCCAAGGTGACTGAGCCCCGTCGTGGTCTTGCCATTTGCAAGGTTATACCAGCAGAGAATGGCTGCATCTCTAATAGTGGTGCATAGAGTGGTAACATCTGAACTTGTGCAGAGTTCATTGGTTTGTTAATTCAAGAGTGCAATTAGAGGCTCGATGATCTGCCCTGCACTCTGCAGCCTCTGCCTCTCCTAGTGTTTCCCACACCTCCTTTCCCCTCGAGGCACTCATTTCCAGACTTGCAGAGCAGAGGGGGTAGCTGAGGAAACCAGCACGCTGGTAGGGAGGGCAGGCACCTAATTATTGTGCTGGGCACTGTTCAGCACTAAAACTTTGGGCCCTGCAGCTGCAACCAACCAGGCTCTGATGAAAGTTTCATGCAGTTTTTTCTTTCCTTTAAAGCCTATCGGGACTTTTTCAGCTGAGGAAAAAGGGGCAGAGTCTGCCTTAATCCTTGCCTGTCCCATATTTCTGCCTGTAAGTGGATTCAAGCCCGAGCCTTGTAATTATCTCAAAAATAGACCTGGTGGCCACGGTGCATTTGGTGGGTTTCCTTGGCAGAACCTAATGAAACAGTGAGGCGAGGAGGAGATAGCCTGCTGGCAGGGTGGATGGATGACCCTGTGTCTGTTAATCTTACATTTCATCTCAGTTTAAGCAGTCTCTGAGCTCATTAATTGTCTTTCTGAGAAGGGCCAGGCATTTATCTTTGAGAGCCATCTAGCTTCGCTGAGATCATCCAGTCTAAAGAGAAGGGAAGGGACAAGGGATAGCTATCTACCCAATTTTACTGAACAAAAAATACATAGCTAGACAGGGCAGACAGCTCTTGATCTATTTTGCCTGGTTGCCCACCAGAAAGGTGGCACCAATTTCCACTCCCACCAGTGGTGTAGGAGGGTGCCAGCTCCTCACACTATCACTGGCGCTAAAGATTACCCACGTCTTTTCAACAAAAGATGGAATGTTGTCCTTGCCTACATCCCACGAGCAAGCATAAAAGAAACCCAGCGAGTTTCTAATGCACCTGTGTGTTTTAAACAAGCAGGATACACAGTAACTCAGGTGTTACCAGGAGTATAAAGTGACCCTTTATTTTGTGCATTGTGATATTTTTCAACTACCAGATTCCTAAAGATAGAAGAATTTGGATGCTGATCAGTAGGGAAATAAATACATCATGGTGCATCCATAGCATGGAATTCTACGCAGCTGTTAGGAAAGAACGAATAGGTGTCTCCACACCAAGGGCTCTGGACTGTGGTCCCCTGGGGACTTTCGGCCTCTTCTGGAGACCTTTTTGGTTGTTATAATTGGAGGAGGACATGTAAGAGTGGCATTCAGTGGGTAAGGGTTAGGGGGCTGCTAAACCTCCTACAGACATGGGACGAGCCTCACGACAAATCTGGCCTGGATTTTCAGTGTTGCTGAAGTTAAGAAACCCAGTTATCCGTGGTTTGTGTGGGAAAGGTGTTCATACTAAACTGATACATTTATAAAAAGAAAGTGTGCAGATCAACACCTAAGCTTTGGTCCACTTTTTTAAAAAATGAAAGTATTTTTGTGTATGTATATATACATAGATGATAGATAGATATATTTTTGCATTCTTAGGAAACTGGTTAGAAGAATACACGTCAGCCTTGCATCTGTATCCCTGGTTGTACTTCCAGGGATGAGTTTGGAGGGCAGTAGGGAATTTTCTCTTCCTTTATATAAAATTCAAAGAGGAGTGGTTGGAAACATAACACAGGTTTTGTTTTTTATATATCCTACGGACACCTTCCTTTTCTGGGATCACACATACTGAAAGTGGGTTTTCGCGGGGCAGCACCGTGGCATGAAGTGCGTTGCTTTTCGAGGGACTGTTCTATGAAGTTGATCTCTTCACTCTCTTCTGTCTGCCGTTAGTTACCATTGAGCTTAGCAATACTAGGTTTTGAGTTTCTAAATGAAAAAATGAAATGAAAATAATACAGGGAAATAAACAGATCCAAGTGTTTAAAGATGCATAAAAAGTGTTTTAAACCACTTCATGGTGGCCGGGCGTGGCGGCTCCTGCCTGTAATTCCAGCACTTTCGGAGGCCGAGACAGGCGGATCACCTGAGTTCAGGAGTTTGAGATGACTCTGGCCAACATGGTGAAACCCTGTCTCCACTAAAAATACAAAAATTAGCCAGGCGTGGTGACACACATCTGTAATTCCAGCTACACTCGGGAGGCTGAGGCAGGAGAATCGCTTGAACCCAGGAGATGGAGGTTGCAGTGAGTCAAGATTGCACTGCTGCACTCCAGCCCGGGTGACAGAGTAAGATTCTGTCTCAAAAAAAAAAAAAAAAAAAAAAAAAAAAAAAGAAGTAATAAAAAAAATCCACTTCATGGCAACAGGAAGATGACAATACCCAGAAATGCAACCACGGTAGGAGGTCTATTTTGAACAAATTTGCTTTCAGCCAAATTGTATTCAGCAGCACAAAGAGATGTGTCCGGCAACCTTTGAAGAGCCTCCCATTGCCCTAACCAGGCCTGGGAACATCATGCTGTGCACAGCTGCAGTGCATCAACAGCCCCATGATGGACCAGCAGGAGGAAGGAATCAGGAGGTGCCAGGGCTTCAGGCTCAATGGGCTGGGAAAACGGGGATGCCTTCTGGGTGGCAGGAGGGGAAGGAGGCACAGCTGGGGAGAGAGGAGAGCTTGGCTTGGGCTGTGTGGAGTTGATATGTCCATGGGACACCCATGTGGAGAGGCCAAGAGGATGGTCTGTTGAGTCTGGTGCTCAGGAGAGCAGTTGGGGCTAGACCTACACAGTCAGGGGTCCCCGGTGAGGTAGACATCGGGGTCCAGATGCCGTGGTAGATGATTCTCCGGGAGGGCAAAGGGCAGACCCTAGGGGATGTTTGCATTCCTGGGACAGGCATAGAGAAAGGAGGAAACGCCTCAGGAAAAGATGTCAGAGAGGGGACACGACAGAGCTTGAAGAAGGGAGAGTCACTGCAGAGCATTCTCGTGGTGGAGGAAGCTGTCTGGGTGGGCAGGGAACCCAGGCACGGAGGACTAGATGACAGGGGACCAAGGGTCCTTGTGCCATCTCCTTCTCCTTCAGAGCTGTAGCTTTGTGTGGAGTTTTTGCAGCTCTCCCAGTACAGTGTTCTCCTTCCCAGACCGTGGGTGCCACGAGGGGCCTCCTCCGTTTGTGCCCCATCATGTCTCCAGCATTCAGCCCAGCTCTGGAGCGTGGATGGCAAGAAGCAAAGAAAAGAGAGCTGTATAGTTGATAATGTGGTGAGCTTTGGGCACGTTTCTGAGTCCCAAGAAAGGAGGCAATAGAGAAGGAGGGCTTGGAGATCGTGAAGGGGAGGCATGATGGATGGAGGAGGGGCTGGGGAGGCACAGGGTGTGGCTCTAGGAGTCCAGGAGGAAGGTCTGTATCTGTTCAGGCCCTGTGTGCAGACCCTGGTCCTCAGGCACCTCCTTTAGGATCTTGAGGGCAGAGACCCACTTGAGCTGGCACAGGGGTCTGGAGATTGGGAGGAGAGGGCCTTGAGAACCACAAAGCATCTCCTTTGCACCTTGCAGAGGGGAGAGAAAAGCCACATCTGCCTGGGTGTGCGTGTGTTTGCTCAGGCTGCCATAACAAAGTAATATAGATGGAGTGGCTTAAACAGCAAATTTATTTCTCTTGGTTCTGGAGTCCGGAAGTCCAAGACCAAGGTGTCAGCAGGATTGGTTTCTTCTGAGGCCCCTCTCCTTGCCTTGTAGGTGGCCACCTCCTTCGTGCATCCTCACCTGGCCTTTCTTCTCTGCTCCTGCATCCCTGACACCTCTTTGTGCATCCAAATTTCATCTTCTTATGAAGACAGCAGTCAGACTGGATCAGGGCCCAGCCTAACAGCCTCATTTTCACTTAATCCCCTCTTGAAAGGTGCTGTCTGCAAGTCAATTACATTCGGAGGTCCTAGGGTTGGGGTCGCTGGACTGCGTCTGGTCTCTGTCCATAGGAGTTTTGTGGGAGTGGGGGCGCGATTCAGCTTAAAACACAGCCTTTGAGCAGGGCTGGGAGAAACAGCTCATTCTCCAGGTGCATATCCAGCATCTACTCTGTGGATTACCTGTTTCCAAATTGTGACTGTAGGTCAAAGTCATGTCCACCAGGACTCCTCTTCATGCAGCTGAGATGGAGCTGACTCACCCTAGCCCATGTTCGTTGTTAATTTCACGGTCCTGGGCTCGTGTAAGAACTATAACATACATACCAATAATTGCTTTTAACACTCAGGCCTTCGCTGAATGTTTTTCCATGGACCAGGCTTGCGTGGCCTCATTGAATCCCCACCCTATGAATTAGGCTGAGGAATTTGAGACTCAGCAAGTGGAGTCTGGTGGACAGCAAGGGTTGAATGTGGCTTTCTCCAGAATGACCAGGTCTCCTGTGTCCGAGACCTTGGTCCGCAGAGCAGAGCTACATCTGGTCTCTGTCCACGGTGCTGCAGTGGGTAAACTCCCAGGGGCACCTTGTTGGGTCTGGAGCCCTTGATGGGACCAGTTGGTGTTGTGGCAATTTCCTTGGCTGGGCAGGAAGAGGAGGTGCTGGTGGAGTTCATGGGGAACCTGAAAGGCCTGACCTTTTGACAGGAAAAAGGGGGAGCTATTGTATCTTCTCCCAGGTTAAGTGGGAAATCGTTGTGTCCAATTCTGGAATATGGCAGAAGCACAAGCTTAGGTCAGAGAGAGAAAGAAAGAGAAGGTGTTCTTGACTTGAAGAGTGATGTGTTGGGCTTGGGGCAGGCTGGCCCTCAGATTCATGTTCCACACAGTGTCTGTGCAACGGGCCCTTGCCATTTTGACTAAGCCAGGGTCCTTCCTGTGCAAGGAACTGACTCAGCCTTCTGAGACCAAGGGGAGCATGTGTGTGAGTCGATCTACACCATGGGGGCTACATTTGTTGAAGGGAGGAGTTGGGGTTCTGATCCAACAGGGGTGTTTGACTGAGTTCAGGTCCTGGTGGGGGCGGAGGGGGCATTTCAACTCCTGGGGCCTTGAAATCAGAGAGTACTCACAGAGTGAGGTCTTCCTCGAGGCAGCAAGGGTTTCTGTGGGTGCCACCTGGAAATCTAGTTCAGGAGCTGGGGTGTTTTAAGAAAGAAATGCTATCTTCCTGTGGTTTCCCATATTGTTTAGAAAAACACCCGAACTCTGTATCTCAACCTGCACAGCTAGATATGCTCTGGTCCCTGACCGCCTCCTTGACATCATCTCTTTGCCTCTCCCATCACTCGGTTTGATGGTTCTGGCTGCTCTGCGCTGCTCTGAGAGAGCTTGTCCACTGTCCCTGCCCCAGGGCATGTGACCTGCCATCCCTCCATATGGAAGTCTTCTTGTCATTCCACACTCAGTGCTCCTTGACCCCCAGTCAAAAGTAGCACCAGTCACTCTCCACCCTGTAATTCATCTTGTTATCATTATAGGAATTAGCATTCTGATCTTATCTTCATTTATTATTAATAGTTATTCGTTAGCTTCCTTATTTGCCATGTCTCCCCCATCTTCCTTCTGTCTTACTGCAGTGATTTGTCATCTTGTCTGTTGTCAAAAGCACAGCCTACAACAGAGCCTGACACGTGTTAGGCATTTAATGGATGTTTGTAGAATGAATGAATAAAACATTCTTTTCTAAATCTAAGAGAAAAACAAAGCAAAAACAATTGTTTCAATGCAAACTCAATATTTCTTCTCTTTCTCTCTCTCTCTCTCTCTTTTTTTTTTTAATGCAGGATCTACTGTCCCTGCCATACAGCCTGGTCGAGGGTCAGGTAAGTGCTCATTTTGTCCTGACTTAAGATGTCTGTGAAATGTGGTGGAAATGAAATCAATAGAAAAGTCCTGCATCACAGCCCTGCAACTTCATTGCCCAGGGCAGACATCTGCAATCAACCACAGCATGGTTCATCCCTTAGCAAGACAGTCACTACTAATTGATCAGGGAAGACTCATGAGATCAAACATACTTGGCGTCTTTAAAGTATGAGCTCCAGAAATGAAGTCATTTTTGCCAAGGTTGAGGGGTGGACAGGCAGTTAAACAGCGTCTTATTGGAAATGATGAGGGTGCTCGCCTATATTTTATCATTGAGTTTTGAAGGTGAGTGAAACCCCACATCCTGGCATTATGCCACAATTTTATTAGCACTGGAGGTACCAGAGCTTGACCATGTAAGAATATAATTGAACCAAACGGATCTATACCTTGGGGCAATGCCTTTTTTTAAATCGATTTCAATTCTACATTATTATTGTTGCTTAATGAGGAACTAATGTAATTTCTAATGAAGCCACATGGCCCTTGGATAGATGAAGTTAGATTTTTCCCCCCATGTTGTTGTATCCGCTCTTCAATTAAAACCTGAGAAGGAAAATTAATACAAATGTAAGAATTTTTTCCCCAAGATTAGTGGCAAGACAACATCTTTTTATTACATATGTAAATTTGCTGTGTAATGGGATTGGAGAGGATCGCGTGGCTGGCCCTTGAGTGGATTGGAGATGGTTTAAGTGGCAAAGGAGGCTTTGTGGGGAGGCGGAATCTATGCTTGCTGTCATTTGAGTGGTGATTAGGTCATGCTCTGTGCCATCTTGTTCCTCCTCCCACCCCTGTTGCTGTCTACCCTTCCCCAGGCTCCTCCTGTTGGCTGCCAGTTTTGGGTAGAAGAATTTGAGTAGCTGCTTTTTAAACAAGTTGTATTGAGGTGAAATTCACATAACATAAGATTAGCCATTTTCAAATGAACAATTTAGAAGCATTTAGTACATTCACAGTGTTGGGCAATCACTACCTTTCTCTACTTCCAAAACTTTTGCATCATGCCAAAGTAAAGCCTTGTACCCATTAAGCAGTCTCCCCTCTTGTTCTCCTCTCCCCTCAGCCCCTGACAACCACCAGTCTGCATTCTGTCTCAGTGGGCTTACCTATTCTGAATTTTTCAGATAAGTGGAATCATATAGTAAGTGGCCTTTTGTGTCTGGCTTCTTTTACTTAGAAAACAGTTTGGCAGTTCTTCCAAAAGTTAAACATAGAATTACCATATGGCCCAGCAATTTCACTCCTACATATATACCCAAAAGTGCTGAAAACAGGTACTCAAACAAGCACATGGGCACACAACTTCACAGTGACATTATTCATGGAAGCCAAAAAGGAGAAATAGCGCATGTGTCCAAATAAAATGTGGTCTATCCATGCAGTGGAATATTATACAGCCATAAAAAGGAAGGAAGCAGCAATCCGTTCTACAACTTGGATGAACCTTGAACACATTATGCTGAGTGGCTACCTTCTGCTTGACCTGGATCCTCTCTGTGCTGACATTGGCTGGTTTGTCAGAAACACAGAAGTTGTGAGATCCTGGGAGATTGGATCCATCTCAGGACAGAGGTCACTGCTTCTTTACTTGGCTTCCTGCCCTGTCACTTAGCTCTATTCTAGCTTCTGGGGCTGGGAACTGAGAACAGATGTTTATACCTTTTCCCATGTTCTTGGTAGGTGTCTGCCCATGCTGTGGTCACCCCGAATCACTCTGCTTTCTGCAGGACCTGATGGGGAGGGCTGGATCTGACCAGTAGAGGATTTTTTGAGAGGCAGATACTAGAGCGGGCAAGCTCTGGCCTGTCTGTCACCTCCTGTGCTGCTGCTTTGGAAAGCATGGAGCAGATGGCAGAGGGGTTCTCTCCGGTGCAGCTGCCTTCAGGCATTTTGCACTGCTGGGAGCTTCTCAGAGTCCTCTTTCTTTGTGGGGAGTATCATCCCAGCACCTGTGCTCATTCCACAGCACATCCCCCAGGTGGACAAGTCATTTCAGGACTAGTTGGGTGTTTGGGAGGTGGGCTCTGTTAAAAGCCAGCAGAGCAAGGAAGCATCTAACGAGGTGTTTGTGAGGGGGTTTTATAACGTGCCAGGGATTATCCCAGGTGCCTTACTGACATTCATTCATTGCTTCTGTCTACACTGCCTGAGTGATGGCAGCGTTGTTTTCCTCTGTAATTAGTTTGTAATGGAAATTCATATAACGTGAAGTTAGGTGTTTTACAGTGAGCAGTTCCGTGGGTTTTAGTGCATTCACAATGTTGTGCCACCACACCTTTATGTAGTTCCAAAACATTTTCGTCACCCCCAAAGGAGACCCTGTGACCATTAAGCAGATACTCCCCCTTCCTGCACCCCCCAGCCCCTGACAACTGTTAGTCTGCGTCCTGCCCCTGTGGGTTTACCTCTTTTGGATATTTTATATAAATGGAATCATATAGTATGTGGTCTTCCGTGTCTGGCTTCTTTCACTCAGCATGATGTTTTTGAAGTTTATTCATATTGTAGCATTCTCTCCTTTTTATGGCTGAATAATATTCTATTGTAAGGCAAGACCGCACGATGATCCATTCATCCAGGGGTGGAAATGTGGGTTGTGTCTACCTTTGGTCTATAGTGAAGAGTGTCGCTATAAACATTTGTGCCCATGTACTTGTTTCAGTTCCTGTTTTCGGTTCCTGTGGGTATATACCTAGGAGTGGAATTGTTGGGCCACATGGTAATTCTGTGTTTAACTTATTGAGGAGCTGCCAGACGGTCACCATCTTTTAACAAAGGGAAACAGACTCAGTCAGCTTTCTCCCAGAGCTCCCAGAGTAAGGAACAGAGCCGAGGTCTCCAGCCTGCAAGGCTGGTCTCCGTCCATGTTTCCACCCACCACGCCATCCTGCATGTGGAACGTCAACCCTGAGTAGCATGTTCTAGGCTGTTCACTGGGCTTGGGCGAAGAAGGGGTAGGAGGGAGAGGGAAGGGGAGACAGGCTCCTCTCTCCCAGAGTGACCAAATGTGTCTACTCCTGGTCCCTGGTGTACCCCCTTTTCCCACTGTAGCCCCTTAACCTCTAAACTTTGGAAAGTCTGTGCAGTTGGTGGGTCGTTTGATTGAGTTGGTTTGTTGATAGGTTGTTTAACCCAGAGTCACACGCACACATTCTCTCTCTCTGTCTCTCTCAGTCTCTCTTCATCTCTCTCCCGCTCCCTTTCTATCTCAGGCCTGACAAAGGCAACTTGACAGAATAATAATTCAGTGGGCGTCACCCATGAGCCATATGATAACCCATCAGCCTAAATCCATGCAGCACCTGAGCAACTGGGTCTCATCACCTCTCTTTTTCTACCATGGGGAGCAGAAACCCAGAGAGCTGAGGTAACCTGCCCACAGTCACACAGCTTGTAAGTTGCAGAGCTGGGATTTGAACCCTGGTCTGTCCATCTCTGCAGCCTGGAACCCTCCCATTGCATCTGGAGGCTTCTCCAGGCTCCCTGAAAGCATCAGCATTTTTCATACCAGTGCAGTGATTATTATTATTGTTTTTGAGACAGAATTTCGCTCTTATCACCCAGGCTGGAGTAGAGTAGTGCGATCTCAGCTCACTGCAACCTCTGCATCCTGGGTTCAAGCGATTCTACTACCTCAGCCTCCTGACTTGCTGGGATGACAGGCTCCTGCCACCATGCCTGGCTAACTTTTTGTATTTTTAGTAGAGACAGGGTTTCACCATGTTGGCCAGGCTGGTCTTGAACTCCTGACCTCAGGTGATCCACCGGCCTTGGTCTCCCAAAAATGCTGGGATTACAGGCATGAGCCACCGTGCCCAGTCTGATTGATTATTTTTAAAAAATCATTACAGTCTCAGCCTTCCCAGATCCACACAGCCCCCAGAGCATCTTTAGATGCCTAAAAGTTCTTAGTGGAATGTGAGAAAATGGGAATTCCTATTGAGGAAATGGCATTCTGTTCCTCTCTGAAGAGAGACTCAGGAACCAGTGTATTGGAAAACAGGTGACCTAGTCTCTACAGGTAAGATTTGTTTGTTTGTTTTTTTTTTTTTTTTTTTTTGAGACAAAGTCTCGCTCTGTCGCCCAGGCTGGAGTGCAGTGGCCGGATCTCAGCTCACTGCAAGCTCCGCCTCCCGGGTTTATGCCATTCTCCTGCCTCAGCCTCCCGAGTAGCTGGGACTACAGGCGCCGCCACCATGCCCGGCTAGTTTTTTTTTTTTTTTTTTTTTTTTTTTTTTTTTTTTTTTTTTTTTGAGACGGAGTCTTGCTCTGTCGCCCGGGCTGGAGTGCAGTGGCCGCATCTCAGCTCACTGCAAGCTCCGCTTCCCGGGTTTACGCCATTCTCCTGCCTCAGCCTCCGAGCAGCTGGGACTACAGGCGCCCGCCACCTCGCCCGGCTAGTTTTTTGTATTTTTTAGTAGAGACGGGGTTTCACCGTGTTAGCCAGGATGGTCTTGATCTCCTGACCTCGTGATCCGCCCGTCTCGGCCTCCCAAAGTGCTGGGATTACAGGCTTGAGCCACCGCGCCCGGCCAGTTAAGATGTTTTTTAACTGACCTTGCACTTCTGCCTTTTCAATATTTCAGTGACTGGGTTGAGGTAGGAATGTGTTGCTCTGTGAAACTGAACAGAGAGGTCCTGGTGCCTAGCATTGCTGGCAGCTCAGGAAGCTGGAGATGAGACCCTTCCCAGGTGAGATGGAGAAGAAAGTGATAAAAGGTGGCTTGGGCAGGTAGGTCCCACCCCCCAGAGAACCCTCTCTCTCTCCAGGCACCAGGGAAGTTACATGGTCTGCCTGGGAAGGAACTTCCCCAAGGCACAGCATCTCCCAGGTGCTCACTCCTGAGTGTGATAAAGTACTCGTGGGACCTCGGGAGTATTTACACCTGCTCTGAGCCCAAGCTTCAGTGGCAGTAATTCTCTGACCTTTTAAAAGGGATAAATCTCCTTGGCAGGGGTATATTTCCAGAGCTTAGCCTGGAGTGGGGATCAAGGTCCTGGCGAGATGTGGCCAGACCAAGGAGAAGATTTATTATCTTTGAGGGGGGTCTGTTTTGGAAGCTGCCATGCCCTCAGACCTGCTCCGCACGGCACAGGTGGAAAAAAGTGGGTTTTTGGCTGGAGTGCGGGTCCTTGCGTCACCTCCCAGACAGATGAAAGCAGGCAGGCTGTTTTTCAGATTGTGATGGATTTATTCCTTTGATCTCCTTGCCTTGTCTGCCTTCTCTGTGAGTTCTGATGGATGCTCTTTTCTCATGTCTCTGTTATTCGCCGTCACACAGAAAACGGGGTGAGAATCTTGTTATCACGGCTCTCTCCCTGCCTTCTAGCATCACCAGGGAGCATAATAACCTCTGTGGTTGGCAGCACCCTCCCTTTTATTCTCTTTCCCTTCCTCCTCACTCCAGAGCCTCCACCCATGAGTCATAGGGAAGCCTGGGGAGGAGGGCCTGGCATTGCTTGTACACCTACTGTGTTCCAGGCACCTTACAAATGTGATCTCGTTTAATCCTCCCAACATTGTCCCCCCCTACCCCCATTGCAAGAAAGATTATTATTAAACCCATTTGCAGCAGTGGGGAGCCTCAGGGTCAGAGAGGCAAATAACCTTCCCAGGCTACCAGGTCTCCCAGCTCACACAGACAGGGCAAGGATTAAAATCTTGGTCATACTGACTAAGGAGTATTTGCTCTTTTTAATGCTGCCCCAGGGGCCAGGAGGGTCCGTGTGCATACTGGAATGAAATCTTCTTCTCGTCTTCCAGGCTCCTTAATTATTTCTTAGAGTGATTTCTGTGCTCCCCTCCTGGATTGGGTCTCATCTCCTTTCATCCGCTGTTTGTAAATTCACAGTGCCTTCCCTGTTTGAGAGGCCGGGACTGGCTTCCCAGTGATCATTTCCTAACAGAAGGAATGTTCTTTCTTGCTCTGCAAGTGTCAGCTCGTAATTACCAGCGTAATTAGAGCAGGATTTGCCATCTGATCCTCCGTGGAAGCTGCACACCCTCCTGCATAGGTAACTTTGGCATAGAAAGGTGTCTGGCTTCCAGAGGAACTCAGGGTGTCTTAGGGCTCAAGCAGAAACCCATGGAATTCCTGCTCAAGGCTTCCCGTTGTTACCAGACTATGTCCAGACCGCCTGACACTGACATGAGCCGGCTCCAGTCACCTTTCTGACATTGCCTCTGCCCCTGCCTTGATCCGTGAGGCTTTCAGAGCTGATGTCCCTCCTCCTGAGGAGTCTTTGATGACTGCCCTGGCTCAAACAAGCCCCTTTCCATTGCCCTGTACTGTCTTTTCCATGGCTCTCAGCATGATCTGAAATAATATTCCTTTTTTTTATTTTCATGTTTATTTACGTGATTTCCTCCCACTGAAATATATGCTCCCCAAGAAATATGTCTCGTTCACTGCGATAGCTCCTGGGCATGGCATATCACATGGCATGTAATGAACATCTGATAAATATTTGTTAGGTAAGAAACAGACCTTACCTGACACCTCATTATTCCTGTTACACTGTGAGGTCTTATTGCTTATCATCATACCTGTTTTTAATTACTTTCTGTACTTACTCTGTTTTTTTTCGTGGCTATGGATCTATAAAATTCCTAATAAGCAGTGCCTCATATTTTTATTCCATCCCCAGTACCTTGGTCGAGAGTAGATAATGTACATTGCGTGGATGGATGGATGGAAGGAAGGATGGATGGATGGATGGATGGATGGATGGATGAATGGATGGATAGAAGGGTGGGTAGATGAATGGATGAAAAGATGGACAGAAGGATGAATGGGTGGATGGATGGAAGGATAGATGAAAGGGTGGGTGGGTGGATGGATAGAAGGAAGGAAGGAAGGATGGGTGGGTAGATGGTTGAATAAGTGGGTGGATGGATGTATGGATGAAAGAATGGATGAATAGAAGGATGGGTGGAAGGCTGGATGGAAAGGTGAGTGGGTAGATGGATGGATGAATGGAACGAAGGAAGGTGGGTGGAAGGATAGATGGAAGGGTGGGGTGGATAGATGGATGGAAGGGTGGATGGATGCAAAGATAGATGTAAGGGTGGGTGGGTAAATGGGCGGAATGAAGGAAGAAGGGTGGGTGGGTAGATGGATAGATGGATGGATGGGTGGGTGATGGGTGGATGGATGGTACATGGATGGATAGGTGGATGGATAGATGAGTAGCTGTATGGATGGATGGAAGGAAGGAAGGAAGGAAGGATGGATGAATGAGTGGGTGGACAGACAAGTGGGCAAGTCTGGCTGCATTTTCCTGAGTTTGTGACCATATTCCAAAGCAAATAAGAATTTTCTTGGCATTACTCCATCTTAGATTATTCAAACCCTACTCATTATTCAACCTCAGCATCAGTCAAGGTGCTCATGAACTTCTAAGCATTAGGAACTTGTCACAACAGTACTTTTAAAAATTAATTTTCACTTGTACTGTAGGCTGAGAAAGTGGATTGTACAGAACCTACTAAGGGGACTTCGTTAAAGCTTAACTTGTTCATTAATGTGTGTTTAAAAAATACCCGTGGATGGCCAGACACGGTGGCTCATGCCTGTAATCCCAGCACTTTGGGAGGCCAAGGTGGGCAGATCACCTGAGGTCAGGAGTTCGAAACCAGCCTGGCCAATATGGTGAAACACTGTCTCTACTAAAAGTACAAAAATTAGCTGGACGTGGTGGTGGATGCCTGTAATCCCAGCTATTCGGGAGGCTGAGGCAGGAGAATCTCTTGAACCCAGGAGGCGGAGGTTGCAGTGAGCTGAGATCACGCTATTGCACTCCAGCCTAGGGGACAAGAGCGACACTTCATCTCAAAAAAAAAAAAAAAAAACAAAAACAAAAACAAAAAAAACAACTCCTGCGCATTTGTAAAGGTGTACTCTCTGTATGACAGACTTTATTTATTTTATAAGCATGGGGTAGCATGGGGTTCTTTATTTTTCGTATGATATAGGTTGGTTAGGATCTCCCAGAGTTAATTTCTGTTTGTTTTTCTTGGTACTGGCCAAAGATTGCACTGTACATACTCTTAGCCCATGTCATTTGACTCACAAAGGCTATTTTAAAAATATGTATATATTATTATTATTATACTTTAAGTTCTAGGGTACATGTGCACAACATGCAGGTTTGTTACATATGTATACATGTGCCATGTTGGTGTGCTGCACCCATTAACTCGTCATTTATATTAGGTATGTTTCCTAATGCTATCCCTCTTCTCTCCCCCCTCCCCACAATAGGACCCGGTGTGTGATGTTCCCCTTCCTGTGTCCAAGTGATCTCATTGTTCAGTTCCCACCTATGAGTGAGAAGATGCAGTGTTTGGTTTTCTGTTCTTGCGATAGTTTGCTGAGAATGATGGCTTCCAGCTGCATCCATGTCCCTACAAAGGACACAAACTCATCCTTTTTTACGGCTGCATAGTTCAAGGATCTAGAACTAGAAATGCCATTTGACCCAGCCATCCCATTACTGGGTATATACCCAAAGGATTATAAATCATGCTGCTATAAAGACACATGCACACGTATGTTTATTGCAGCACTGTTCACAATAGCAAAGACTTGGAATCAACCCAAATGTCCATCAGTGACAGACTGGGTTAAGAAGATGTGGCACATAGACACAAAGGCTATTTATTGACCAGCATTGGCTATGGGTTGAACTTTTTATTAATAGAAAATGATCATCTTGAGCTTGGCTGATGCATCCTGCCTTGGGTTTTTCTGAAACCAGCATTATTCTCCTCTATTTCTTTGGTTCCCATGGGTAAGCCTGGACATGCTGCCCTTCATTTTGCAAGATTTCCTTTCGTTGTAGGGGTCTCTTGGAAGTGGCACATGGATGGATTTTGTTTATTCAGTCAGTCTGAGAATCCTAGTCTTTTAATAGAGGAATTTAGTGCAAATATATTTGCCGTAATAGATATGTTTGATCTTCTGTCATTTAAAATATTATTTATTACAGAGACTTTCCTTGCAGCTTCATTTGTTTTCTCTGTTCTTTGCTCTGTAGAGTCTGTTAAATTTGCTTTTATCTCACCTGCTGATTCGAAGGTAGGCATCCTGTTATTAATTCTACATGCGATTTAAGTTGAGCCTTGAAGTTCTTCTGAAAAGGCTGCCGTAACCCTTGTTTCCCCAAGATTCAAAGTCAAGAATGAGATGACAGCTTTAAACTCTGTCCAGATAGGATGAGGAAATTTAGCTCAGCTGCGTTTTGCATTTTTCTGCACCTTCTTCCAGCCTCTTCCCAGGCATTGTCAACGATGATTGGGTCCCTCAGAGCCAGCTAAATGTCAATCATTTATAATTTTGACATAGATATAGTAATAGGTAATATTTATGTGGAGGGTTAATGTAGGCAGGTGCTGTGCGTAAGCACCACATATAGAATTTCTCACCTAATCTTTGTGACAACCCACTGAGGAGCCAGTCCTTTGCTTCCACTGTTCAAATCGTGAAGGTGAGTCTTTGGGGTTCCATGAGATGCCCACAGCCACATATCTGAGGAACTGGCAGAGCCATGAGTGCCTGGACCTGGCTCTAGTTTTTTTATTTTTATTTATTTATTTATTTATTTTTTGAGACGGAGTCTTACTCTATCACCCAGGCTGGAGTGCAGTGGCCGGATCTCAGCTCACTGCAAGCTCTGCCTCCCAGGTTCACGCCATTCTCCTGCCTTAGCCTCCCAAGTAGCTGGGACTACAGGCGCCCGCCACCTCGCCCGGCTAATTTTTTGTATTTTTTAGTAGAGACGGAGTTTCACTGTGTTTGCCAGGATGGTCTTGATCTCCTGATCTTGTGATCCGCCCGTCTTGGCCTCCCAAAGTGCTGGGATTACAGGCCTGAGCCACTACGCCCAGCCTATTTTTATTTTAAGATGAGGCCTTGCTCTGTTATCCAGGCTGGAGTGCAAGTTCAGTGGCATGATCATATCCTACTGCAGCCTCAAACTCCTGTGTGCAAGCGATCCTCCTGCCCTGGCCTCCAAAGTGTGGCTCCAGCTCTTACCCATGACTGTCTTGTTACTCTGTCAGAATTACTGCTGCCAAGTGTACGTGGCTTTGAAGAATGTATTTACACCAAGCAGCTCATCCAGGCTCCTTCCTGCCCTGTTTCTACCCAGAGTGACCCCCTCCTTGTCTTAGATTTACGTTATTAACCCTGGACTTTGAGACCAGCACCACTCATGTTTTAATGCATAGAGGGAGACCCTCGGCACCCTTATTAAAATGGAGGATCAGGCAATGCGTATGTTACAGAGCTTGTTTTAGCTGTTCCACGTTGTACACATATCGCAAAACATCATGTCACACACCATGAATATATGCCATATTTTCCTTGTCAATTAAAAAAATAATAAAGTGCAGAATCTGATTCAGTAAATCTGGAGTGGGACCAGACATTTCTTATAGGCTCCAAACTGGAGAGGCTGAGGCTGCTGTTCCTAATGCCTCCGTGTGATTGCAAGATTCTCCGTTAGTCCAGAACACAGTCGCTCTGCCTCCTTAATTGGCATTGTTTTCATTGGACCTTGAGCTCATTACTCATTCACGTAGTGGTCAGTAAGTGGACTCTGAAGACGACTGCCTCGATGTGAAGCTCAGCTCTGGCACTCACAGGTGCAGCAGTGCCCATCCTACCGGGTCATTGTGGAGTTTAAGCAAAGTAAGATGAATTAACTGTTTTGAATAGTGTCTGGAATTTACTTGTTGAGGACAAGATACGGGTTTAATATGATTTGCTCCTTGAACGCCTTTTAATTTATCACTGCACAAGCCACCAGCTCCCTTCCCTGCCTCTGGGGTCCCTCTGGGGTTTGCGCAGACCCTGTCTTTAACTTCTGAGTTACTCCTATTTCCTCTACACAAATCCTTTCCGCAAGATGGCTAGAGTCTTGTGTCTTCCAGGCAGCCCTCCAAGTTAACCTTTCTCAATCTAGTTCTCCCATTTATTCAAATGTTTAAAATGTCTGCCTCTCCATCTAGCCATGATAGCACATATTAAACTTTCTGTAACTGATGTTATCTGTATATACAGATTTGGAAAACACACGCTGATAAACTATTTTGTTTTTGTTTTTTGTTTGTTTGTTTTGAGACAGGTCTCGCTCTGTCACCCAGTCTGGAGTGTGGTGGTACAATCAAAGCTCACAGCAGCCTCGACCTCCTGGGCTCAGGCGATCCCTCTCACCTTAGCCTCCAGAGTAGTTGGGACGACAGGTGCATGCCACTACATCCAGCTAATTTTTAAAATTATTTGTAGAGATGGGGTCTTGCTACATTGCCCAGGCTGAAGATATTTTTGGTGCCTGTATTTTTTTCCCTAGCCACAGGCCTTAGAGCTGGTTTCAGGGGAACTGGAAAGTTGCACTCAATGCCCTCCTACATTGGCAGATGGATGATGGTGATGGTGCTGGGGAAGGAGGTAATGATTTTGATTATGATTATCTCACGACCAAGCAAATATCCCAAGAGCTAGGAGAGAAATGCTTAGCCCCTCCTGGGGATAGGCTGCCTTTCCTACCAGGTGGCCCAGACTGTCACTTCCAATTTGGGAAACGATCTTACTTTGCATAAGTGATTGAAGTAATTGCACGGGCTGTTTCTCTTAATCTACAAGAAGCAGAGTTGAGATGGGACAGCTAATAGGGTTGGTTCTGATTTTTGTCTAGATGGTATTTGATCCATAGTCAGTATCTTACTGCTTACCCTCATTGCAGAGCTTCCTATCTGGGGGCTGGGGTGCAACACCAGTCTCTCTTCTCTCCTGATGGGCATGTATGTCAGGATGGGTTTGTCTTATGGGGGCTTTATAACTCTCTGATCACTGTAAAGACCTCCTAGAAATGCAAACTTGCAAAATGATGTGTTGTGTCACTGAAGGAAATTTCTGGCTCAGACACTATTGTTCTTCTCTGGCCACTTAGCGTGATATTTTTCGTTAGGTGAGACTGGAAGGGCATGACGTGAAGCTCAACTTGCTCAGCACCAAATGCTGTTCTCCTTGCTTCTCATTAAACATCACCGTGGTCCACCTCACTCCCCACTTCTCGGTGACCCTTCCTTTTGTTTTGGCATCTCAGGAGGGAGGGAGCAGGGGATCTCCAAACCATGGAGCTGAAATTCTGTGTTCCTTCAGTTTCCTTAGAGTAGCAGATGACAGGGAAGCAGCCAAACATTCTCCGATTCCGCAGCCAAATGTTACGTCCTCCCTCGGGGCTTAGCTTGGCGGAGTAAATTTCAGAGCCTTGGCATTTTTCATCCCAATTTAGGTTAGACCAGCGAAGGGAGTTTGATTTCTAAAAGCCGGGTGATGTTCACATTGTCTGATCCAAGCTGCCAGACGGTTAGAGTGGGCTCGCAGAGGAGAAGGAAGGCTCTGAGCATGGGGATTTGTGCTTCTGGAGGGGGAGTTCCTGGTGTGCTTTCAGTAATGGGTAATAAATGTGCAGTTATTTAATTTGGAGTCAGAGCTGCAGTGTTATTGATTACCTGGAACATCTAAAGCTCTAGACAGTGAAAGCCCCTTGCAAGAAATGTGTCTATAGCAAATCATCAAGCATTTAGAATTAAACACATACACATAAAACACATACAAGGTAATTCTCATTGGCCTTATGAATACGGGATTAGAAGCGCTAGCAAATTCTAATATGACCCCCCAAAATTCAGATGTGCAGAAGGGGAACAAATGGGTAGCATCTGCTTACCTCTCCAGACCCGCTTTCTGCTCTTCTCCACTGTTCCTTGTGCCCTGATAGACTTTCCTGTGTAAACCCCAGCACCAGGCATCTTTTCCCACTGGTTTCTCATTGGGTTTGGGCAATAGGGAGCCACAGTATGTTACAGGAGGAGGGAGGAGAGAAGAGGGCATTTATAGGCCCTGCTCCCTCCCGTGAGCTGCCATATTCCTAAGCTAAGATCTCTGCTGCTGTCAGGCAACCCTCTCTGTCTGCATTCAGGTTTAGGGATGAGGGCAGAGTGGGACCCCGACTATCACTAGCTGCAGGGCACCAGATTATAACTTGTGGTTCCCTTACCCCCTGCCCATACCTTTATGAATAGTCCTTTTATTAATTTCCTCACAAATTATCTTGATTTGAACCAGCCATCTGTTCCCTTCCAGGACCCTGGGTGCCACAAGGGGCGAGAGACGGCTCATTCCATTACATAAAAATGCAGTCATAGGTTAAATGTCGCCTTTGCAGATAGACTTCCTCGGCCCTCATTATCTTCTGTCATGGCCTCTGTTTGATTTCCTTCATGGCCCTTGTCAAATCTTGGTGCTGTCATTTGATTGGCAGTAAGGCTTGTTGCCAGTCAGATGACATGTTTGCCCTGTTCATTGCTCATCTCTGTCCCTAGAACAAGGACTGTAAGCACAGAGAAGTTAGGTGATTTGCCTGAGGCCACACAGCTAGGAGAGGGTAGAGATGGGGTTTGAACCCTCTCTGATTCCAAAGGCCTCTCTTGCAAAGTCACGCCAAGGCTGAGCTTCAGGCGGAGTATTATTTCCTTAGAATTATTTCTCCCCAGCCAGGCATGGTAGCTCACACTTGTAATCCTAGCACTTTGGGAGGCCGAGGCAGGTGGATGACCTGAGGTCAGGAGTCCGAGACCAGCCTGGCCAACATGGTGAAACCCCATCTCTTCTAAAAATACAAAAATTAGCTGTGTGTGGTGGTACACACCTGTAATCCCAGCAACTCGGGAGGCTGAGGCAGGAGAGTCGCTTGAACCCAGAAGGTAGAGGTTGCAGTGAGCCAAAATTGCGCCATTGCACTCCAGCCTAGGAGACAAGAACGAAAATCCATCTTAAAAAAAAAAAAGAATTATTTCTCCCCTGCTACCTGTGTTCATGGTGGACAGATGTGTCCTTGGGCTTCCTAAAACCTTCCTTAAGCTCCAGTTTGCTTCTCGTTTCCCACCAGGCATTTTGCTCAGATGCAGTGGCAGAGACCGTTTTTCAGTGTCTAGGGTCCTTCCCGTCCTTGGTTTCTTTCTCCCCACCCTCCAGCCCAGCCCACAGGAGGTCAAGAGCTTGGCTTTCCTCCTTGCCTACAGGCCTGGCTTTCTCCTGGTCAGGGTCAGAAATGGGTGTTCTGCATCCAGGCCTGCTGGGCTCCAGTCTGGGGTGGCTCACGTGCTTAGGTGGCAGGTCTCCTCCGCAGGGAGGTAGCTATCTCAGATCCACAGAATGACTTGTGATCTAGGTTTTCTTTCATCCGGAGATGCATAAAAGAAATCCCTGCTGTGCTCTGTAGAATCGCTAATTATGTGTGTTGAAGGCTTTGACCAGGGGTCAAAGCCAATGGGGGATTTTCTCCTAATCTCTCTCCAAGGTCCCAAAGAGGATGAGATAAAAGCACATCCACACATACTACACATCCAGAAACACCTCGCCCATCTGTGCATCATGTATAGATTATAAAAAACAACAACACAACTTTTACAGCTTCCTTTCTCAAAAATACAAGTATTAAGAAAACAAAAAAATGCTCCATGAACTCACTACCATAATAATCCCTGCTGCCACTGAAAACGCATGGAGTTAGACAATTCAAATGGTATAGAAAGATGCACAGTGCCCTGTTCTCCCAGTCCACCAGCCCAGCCTATTTTAGTTCCCAATGGCTTTCTTAGTTCTTTCTAGAGAATTCACCTGTGGCTACGCTAGTGTGTGTGTGAGTGTGCACATGTAGCCTTGAATATTTACACCAGAGTGGCCGTTCATAACACACTCTTTCATGACTTGCTTTTTTCCCCTTCCTCTTGTATCCTGGAGCCCTTTCCAGATCAGCAGACACAGTTCTGTGCCTTTCTTCTCAGTGTCTGCATAATATGTCATCGTGTGGTTGTACCATGACTTATTTGATCTTGACAGTTGAGTTGTTTCCACTGATTTGCTCTTAGAAGCAATATTTCACTGAAACGTTATTGCCACGTGTATTTCCGTATTTTGCAAGGAAATCTATGTAGTGTATATCCCGGAGGTGGAATGCTCCGTCTAAAGTCTGAGCATTCATGCAGGTTGTAGCAACCTACACAATCAGAACACTGGATGTGAATGCCTGTTATCCCACACAAGTCTACTAGCTCTAAAAATACTCCGACTCTCGCTGTTGGAAGTGAAGGAGTTAGTGTGTTCCTCTTCTTTGTGCTCAGATTGGTCTTCACAACCTCTCTGGGGGCACTTTCCGTATCTCAAAATGTTGAGTTAATTTTTCTTTTCATGTCTGGTTTCCTCATTAGACTGGTGTCATCCAAGGCAGGACTGGGGTCTTCTATTGAGCATCTTCACCCCAGCATAATGTCTGCTTTCTTGTTGACAACAATGACCCATTTCCTTGGAATTTTCTAGAAGGAATTAAGAAAGTAACTGGGAACTAAAATAGGCTGTGCTGATGGACTGGGAGAACAGGGCATTTTATATCTTTCAATACCGTTTGAATTGTCTCACCCAGTGTATTTTCAGTGTCAGCAAGGTTTATTACGGTAGTGAGTTCATGGAATAGTTTTTGTTTTCTTCTTAATACCCATCTGTATTTTTGAGAAATGAAATGATAAAAGTTGTGTTGTTGTTTTCTTTCATCTATACGTGATGCATAGATGCTTGATCATGGCTATTTGTCCTGTCCTGGAAAGAAGATACCAGGTGCCTCACTTTTCCTAAAATGTCATGATCAGCTCTTGTGTTAGTTAGAGAGGGCTGCCACCATAAAGCACCACAGCATGTGTGGCTTAAACAACAGAACTACATTCCCTCATGATTTTGGAGGCTGCAAGTCTGAGGCCAAGGTGTCAGCAGGTGAGTTCCTTCTGAGCCCTCTCTCTGTGGCTTATAGATGACCGCCTTCTTATGGTGTCTCCACATGGTCTTCCCTCTGTGTGTCTGTGTCCTAATCCAAGGATGCCAGTAGGATGGGATAAAGGCCCGCCCTAAGGACCTCATCTCACTTTAGTTACTTCTTTAAAGACTCCATCTCCAAATACAGTCACGTTCTGAAGTACTGGGTCTTCGAACTTGAACAGACAAATTTTGGAGGGATACAGTTCAATCCGTAACAGCCTCTTCTTAGGTAGTGATGACAGGGACCCTGTCCAAGTAAAGATCCTACACTAGGGACTTTCACCATGGCGGATCACGTGATAAACACATGAGCCATCACTTACTGTCACAATGCTTTTTTCACTCTCTTTCAATCTCAGGGTTTGTAAGACCTTTTGGTCCAGATGAGCCATAGAGCATCTAGGGTCGGGCAGCTCAGGTCTTCTTATTTCTCCAGTTGCAGATGTAGATGACTCTCTTCATCAGTTTCTTGCATGCTGGAGGAGTGTGATGCACACCATTTGGTACTGGGAGGCAGAGACTTTGCCTTCCAGCCCAAGGGGAAGATGGGAAGATCTATGTTTGGCTATTTCTCCTGCCTTTTGCAGCCCAGGCGGGGCTGGCTGGCGAGGTGCAACTTTTCATGGGTGAAGCTTGAGTAGGGAAGACAGCCAGACCTGCCTGGTGCAGAAGTCAGCGTCTGAGCCAGGAAGAAAGACAAAGCAGGCACTTAATGCAAATCTAATTTTTCATGCTGATACCGATCAATTGTAGGGACTGCTTGAAGTGCTGTGTTTACATAGGTTCTGAGACTGCATTCAGGTTGATTAGAAAGGAATGTCTTGATTGATTAAGGATGCCTGCCAGGGGCATGAGGCAGAGAATGGGGGTGTGTGTGCTCTGTACCTACCATCCTTGCTTCTAAACGTGCTGCTGTTTTGCACAAAGAAGGGGTGCTGGTGGGCCATCTCGGTATTGCCTCTGAGGAAATGGCTTTTCCTGGGAGAGCAAAATATCATCAGCCTGATGGAAATAAAATGGGCATTCATTTCCTGCTCTGGGAAGGGGATATTTTCAAGATCCTTAAGGGCAAACAAACAAAAATAAAAGAATCTTTATTCTCTGGAGACTCTAAGCAGCTTATGGTTTAGAAGTCCCTCTTTCTATCCCTTTGAATCTTCTCTGAGTAAGGACCTTATAGGACAGATACAAATTGTCATCTATCACAGTCAACCAAACACATTCATGTCACAGAGTTCTAACCCCACAGAGTGCCTTTAAGTCTGTAGCCCTGGGTAGGGAAGTGTTAAAAACATTTTACAAAGCGTGTCTGTGGAGTTGGGGTTGGGGGTGATGCAAATATTCTCATCCTCGGAGTCCAGAGTCCTTGATGGCTTGGGTTTCCACAATGGGATAGAACCACTTTTTCTTCTGCTGTTCTAGAAGCACCAGTAGCAAGGATGGCAGACGTGTGGCACACACCCTCACTTCACACTCTTCGTGCTCTTGGTAGACATCATTAGTTGATCAAGACACACTTGGTCTCGGCCTGACTGCTGCTCTTTCCTGCACTTGCCGCCAGAGGAAGTATTGCTTGACTAATCCCATTAGGCACTTTTCCCCCTCTGTAAGATAGAAACTGGATTAGCTCCTTCCGGATCTAATTGTGTCTTATTTCCACACCCTTCTGATTTTACTTTGTAGACTGATAGCTTCCTGTCTATCCCAGCCACTGTGGCTGTCAGACTCTGCATTTTGAAGTGTGAAATACGGTGAACTTGCTACCTCTGGATACACCAATTTGTCTCGTCTAATGCTGTCGACAGGATTGCAGCTGAAATTCGCCTTCTGATCTGCTGATAAAGCAAAGCCCTGCTGGGTGAATACAAATATGGATGAGTGTATTAGTTATCTATTGCTGTGTAACAAATTACCCCCAAACTTAGTGGTTTAAAACAACAGACATTTATTATCTCATGGTTTCTGTGGGTCGGAATTTGTGCAGTGTCTTTATGGGGTGCCCTGCCTCAAGAATCTCTCAGACTGTAATCACGATGCCTGCCAGGGCCGGGCATGGTGGCTCATGCTTGTGATCACAGCACTTTGGGAGGTGGAGGCAGGAGGATTGCTTGAGCCCAGGAGCTCGAGACTAGCCTGGGCACCATAGTAAGACCTATCTTGCCAAAAATAAAAATAAGCAGCTGGGCATGGTGGTGTGCAACTGTAGTCCCAGCTACTCAGGAAGCTGAGGTTGGAGGATTGCTTGCACCGAAGAGGTTGAGGCTGCAGTGGGCTGTGATCTTGCCACTGCACTTCAGCCTGGGAAACAGAGCAAGATCCTATCTCAAAAATGAAAACAGAAACAAAGATACCAGCCAGAACTTCAGTTAACTCAAAGCCTGACTGGGGATGATGTGCTTCTAAATTCACTCATGGATCTGGCTGGACACAACCCTTCAGGTCTTTCCGGCTGTCATTTGGAGATACTAGTTTCTTGACACACAAACCCCTCCAGTGGGCAGCTCACATGTTGGCAACTGGCTTCTCTTAGTGAGAGTAAATGAGTGAGAGAGGGCACCCAAGTCAGAAGTCACAGGATTTTACAAAATAACCTAATCTTGGAAGCGACACCCCATTCCCTCTGCTTTATTCCTTTCATTAGAAACAATGAAGGCTGGGCACAGTGGCTCATACCTGTAATCAAGCCCTTTGGGAGGCTGAGGCAGGAAGATTGCTTGAGGCCAGAGGTTCAAGACCAGCCTGGGCAACATAGCGAGACCTTGTTTGTACAAAAACTTTGAAAAATGGTCGGGCACGGTGGCTCACACCTGTAATCCCAGCACTTTGGAAGGCTGAGGCGGCAGGTCATGAGGTCAGGAGATCAAGACCATCCTAGCCAACATGGTGAAACCCCATCTCTACTAAAAATACAAAAAAATCAGTCAGGCATGGTGGCGGGCACCTGTAGTCCCAGCTACTTGGGAGACTGAGGCAGGTGAATCACTTGAACCAGGGAGCCGGAGGTTGCAGTGAGCTGAGATGGTGCCACTGCACTCCAGCCTGGGTGACAGAGTGAGACACTGGCCAAAAAAAAAAAAAAAAAAAAAAAAAAAATTTAGCAGGGCATTGTGGCACACAGCTGTAGTCCCAGCTACTTGGGAGGCTGAAGCAAGAGGATTGCTTGAGCCTAGGAGTTTGCAGCTGCAGTGAGCTATGAATTTGCCAGTGCATTGCAACCTAGGTGACAGAGAGCCTGTCTCAAAAAAGTGAGTAAGTTCCGCTATTACTCAAGGGAAGAGGACTCTACAAGTGCATGCATAGCAACAGGTGAGATCATTGGGTACCATTTTAGATGTTACCTGCCACAATTAGATACATGATGATGTGCTTAGTAACAGTGACAATGACTAACACATATGAAGCCCATACAAAATGCCAACTACCACAATTAGGGACTTAAATGGATTTTAATATTTATTCCTCATTATACCTCAAGGAGAATTCACCTTTGTCCTCATTTCACAGATAAAAGAAACTGAGGCTCGGCAAGGTTAATAACTTGCTCAGGCAGGCTGAGTCTAAAGCCCAGAGTTTTTTAACTATGAGATTCTATTACCCTTGGTCTATTTCAGGGCATTTCCTTAAACATCGTTCAGAACTTCAAAAGTGCTTGTGAGTGTGCACCCTGTCTGGGAGCACAAGAATGACCATGGGTTTGGGACTGAGATAGACTCTGTAATCAGGTCACTTCTCTGTTAATGAACACTGTGATCTTCAGGATATTATTATCCTCTTGAACCTCATTTTCTCCATCTGCAAAATGGAGATGATAATCGTTCCCACATCATAAGATGATTGTGAGAATTAAGAGGCAGGCTGTGCAAAGCAGCTAGCTCGTAATCGGAATTCAGTCTGAGCTCGCCTCCTCTCTCCCTGCTTCCCAATAATTTATTCTAATTTTGACAATTCTTTTCTCTCCCCTGAAGCACTTCTCTGAGAACTGCTTTATTCCAGTCATTCCTTAAAGTAATAACACTTAAAACCCTATAAAAATGCTCTTCAATTCAGATTGTCTCCCCTAGGAAGTCCCGGTGATGGAGACTTGACTGCAGTATTGTCAAAGAGATAGATGACTTTAGGGTTCTATCAGGGGTCATCTCGTGTCCTGAAACTACCCGTGAAGAAGAGAACATTTGGCGGGAGGGACAAAGGGGCTCCATGTAGCTTCCTGTTCTCCATCTGATGTCCAACTTGGATGTCTTGCCTTCTGAGCAAGAGGAGAGGAGCCGAGAGGACCAATGAGGACTTGCTTTCCCAGCAGACATCAGTATTCAACTCCGTCATTGTACAGAGTGATCTGTTTTGAGTGTGGACCCCTTGGCATGGGCAGATGGGGAAGCCGGATGGACAAAGGTCTGTGCAGTGACAACATGTGTTTGGAATCTCCACCTGCTAGTTACCTGACAGGTCTTCTGGATTTGGAGCAAATGACACTCTGCACAGGGACATGCCAGCACTTCTTTCTTCCCCTGTTAGCTTGACTTGTCCATCAGGTCTCACTCTTGTGCTCTCTCTATGTCGGAATGCAAGTCTACTTGAATCACTCCTGGGAGATGGGGAAGACACTCATCAAGACTCGGTGACCTTCCCATTTCTAAGCATGGAGCAATCACTGATAAAAATCAGTGTTTTGTTTTTTTTAATTTTAAGTTAAATTTTTTCTTTAATAGCTTGCTGGAGATTTAAGAATAAAACCTGAGACTCCTTTACTTAACCTGTAAGACCCAGCAACGTCAGAAGCACTTTCACCTCAGTAGCCTCTCTCAGACCTCATTCCCTTCATCCTCATTGCTCACCTCAGTGGAGACTCCGGTCCCCTCCAGTGCCCCCAGGCCTTTGCACAAAGTGTTCTTCCCAGAATTTTTTTGCTTAACCCTGTTCCATCACTGTGAGAATTCATTTTCCTCTTTCAGGGATCAGTGTAGGTGTCACTTCCTCAGGGAAGCCCTCCTGGAGTCCTCGAGACAATGTCCACCCCCGATTCTATGCCATCCAAGCTCCCTGTGTTTGTTCTTCCTGTGGTCTATTATCGCTATCACTACATAATTATCTGCCAAGTGTCCAGCTGCCCCACTGGACTGAAGCATTCCTTAGGGCAGGGAGAAGAACCATCTTGTCGTCTGTTGTTTATTGAGTTCCTAGCACAGGGTCTGTGATGGAGCAGATGCCTGATTCTTTTTCAGTGAGTCGGGTTTCAATGTTCTGAGGAAATCGGGATATTGAGACCTGTCTTTCTGTTCTTGAGATGCTTTAATGTACTTGAGACCATAGCAAATTAAAGCTAAAAGCAAGGCACAACTAATGGTTATGTCTTCCAAGATGGTGGAGCTCATGTCTACCTTCTAGGCATGGGAAGCTTTGTCACACCTCTGCTTGTCCTCAGTATGCTATGCCCTTGGTGTGCATTATCTCCCTGAAATGAAATAATGATGATGATAGTAGTGGGAGTGATGATGATGAAGTTGGTGGTCATGGGCATGAGGATGGTGATGATGATGATGATGATGGTGGTAGTGGTGGTGATGGTGCTGATAATGGAGATTTATGGTGATTTATGGTGATAATGATGATAATGATGGTAGTGGTGGTGGGGAGAAGATGATTATGGTGAAGACGATGATGTAATCATGATGGAAGATAATAGTGGTGATGATGATGATGGTTGTGGTGCTGGTGAGGTGTGATGGTGATGATAATGGAGGATTATGGTGATGATGGTGATGGGGGTGGTGGTGATAATGATAATGGAAGATAATGGTGATGATGACGGGGAATGATGTTGAAGATGATGGAGATGAAAGACGGTGGTGATGGCAGATGATGGTGATGATGATGATGGAAGATGATGGTGTGGTGGGGGTGTGATGGTGATGATAATGGAGGATTACAGTGATGATGGTGATGATGATGATTATGGGAGATGATGGTGATAGAAGATGACAGCGATGGTGTTGATGGAAGATGATGGTGTGGGGTG
This sequence comes from Rhinopithecus roxellana, assembly GCF_007565055.1. Lineage (NCBI taxonomy): Eukaryota > Metazoa > Chordata > Mammalia > Primates > Cercopithecidae > Rhinopithecus > Rhinopithecus roxellana. The sequence goes on along the minus strand of NC_044568.1, from coordinate 5,147,225 downwards.
TGATGGTGATGATAATGGAGGATTACGGTGATGATGATGATGGAAGATGATGGTGTGGTGGGGTGTGATAGTAATGATAATGGAGGATTACAGTGATGATGGTGATGATGATGATTATGGGAGATGATGGTGATAGAAGATGACAGCGATGGTGATGATCGAAGATGATGGTGTGGGGTGTGATGGTGATGATAATGGAGGATTACGGTGATGATGATGATGATGGAAGATGATGGTGTGGTGGGGTGTGATGGTAATGATAATGGAGGATTACAGTGATGATGGTGATGATGATGATTATGGGAGATGATGGTGATAGAAGATGACAGCGATGGTGATGATGGAAGATGATGGTGTGGGGTGTGATGGTGATGATAATGGAGGATTACGGTGATGATGATGATGATGGAAGATGATGGTGTGGTGGGGTGTGATGGTAATGATAATGGAGGATTATGGTGATGAAAGACGATGGTGATGATGATTATGGAAGACGGTGATGGAATGTAATGGTGATGATGATGATGGAAGATGATGGTGTGGCGGGGTAGGATGGTGATGATAATGGAGGATTATGGTGATGATGGTGATGATGATGATGGAAGATGATGGTGTGGTGGGGGTGTGATGGTGATGATAATGGAGGATTACAGTGATGATGGTGATGATGATGATTATGGGAGATGATGGTGATAGAAGATGACAGCGATGGTGATGATGGAAGATGATGGTGTGGGGTGTGATGGTGATGATAATGGAGGATTACGGTGATGATGATGATGATGGAAGATGATGGTGTGGTGGGGTGTGATGGTAATGATAATGGAGGATTATGGTGATGAAAGACGATGGTGATGATGATTATGGAAGACGGTGATGGAATGTAATGGTGATGATGATGATCGAAGATGATGGTGTGGCGGGGTAGGATGGTGATGATAATGGAGGATTATGGTGATGATGGTGATGATGATGGAAGATGACAGTGATACAATAGCTAAAACTTGAATGCTGACTTACATGTCAGTATTCTGGTAAGCAGTTTAAATACATCTCATTTAGTCTTTGCAAGTGTTCTGGTAAATTCCCTTTCTGGCAGTTTCTGCATTTTCATACATAAGTACGCCAAGGCACAGAGAAATGATCTAACTTGCCCACAGTCACACTGTAAGTCAGCAGCAGTGCCAGATGCTGCCTGTCCAGCTTTGCCTGACACTGAGGTTCTGTGGGCAGCGGAGGGATGGTTGGGGCATTTCTGCATGATAGGAATTCCTAGGCACAGTTGGCTTTGTACAAGTTTCTTTCCTGTTCTCCTCTCATGCTTCCCTTGGCTGTGGCTAACCCTGTGCTTACACACGAAGGGCAGACAACATGAGTGCATTGAGAATTATTAGCTTCCTTGGAAGGAGGATAAAGGGCAAAGAATTAGGCACAAACATCCTTAATGTCCAGGGCTCACCTTGAAGGGCTGGGCTCTGAGACACTGGTTTAAGTTCTAATCCAGCCAGGTAGGTTAAAAGAACAGTTCTGAAACTGGATGGACTTCAGTTCGAGTTCATCTGTTAGCCCTTGCCGGCTGTCTGACCTTGGGCAAGATGATGTCATTGTCTTTCCATTTTAGAACTCAGTTTCTTTGTCTGTAAAATGGGGACAATGGTGTCTATTCCTAGTGCTGTCATGCCATGGGGTGAGCCCTTACATATTAGCTGGTGGTATTATTGTTGCTATAATTATTATTGCAGGATCTCAGAGCCACCCAGAGGAAGGGGTGTGCCCGGTGCTTGACATGATGACCTCTCTCAGCCCTGCCAACAGTCCTAAAGATGGATGATTTTGCTGAGGAATAGCTGTCTCTCCAAGAGGGCAAATAGCTTCCTCAGGGTCACACAGCTCATATGGTGCCAGGGGTGGGATGTGCAACTCCATCTGAACTCCCAAGCTGTCTTCTTTACTCCACCAGACCTGGGCATTCCAGGTAGCTGGCACCCTTCTTGGCACCTTAAGTGCTGAGTCCAAGGATGTCTCACAGCCCAGAGCATCTGGAAGGAGGTCAGACCCAGGCCTAGCCTGTTATTTCCACTACTGTCTGTCTTGGTGCTGCCTGCAGGCTGACCTCAGCCACTGTCAGAGGCCTGTGAGCCACAGCCACTGACCTGGTCTGAACCTGTCCTCAGCTTCTACTGTGGCAGAGCTTGATGGATCTAAGGCAATGGAGAAAGGGTGACTTTTATTTTCCCCTTTCTGTGGCCACGCAGTGCTGCTGGGAAGAGTAGGGGCCACCTATCTTGGGCTCATCTCGTTCATTTTGGGAAGGGTTATAGCTACCATTTACATCCCAAGGCAGACACTGGTAAGTGACATACATGCTTCATTTCGTTAAGTCCTCAGTGCAACCCCACGAGGTGGGTGGTATCACCTGCCCCCTCTACAGAGCAGGAAATGGAGGTTAGGAGCTTTGCTCAGGGTCACCTGAAACCAGGACTTGAGCCCAGGCTGCTCCTATTCATAGGTGCAGTGTGACCTTCTCTAGGTTCTTGACCTTGGGGAGGCAGAGAGACGGGTCCTGGGAACCCGGCATTGCTATCCGGAGCCCTTTCAGGAAGAATCGCTTTGGATAGCTGAGAACTTTTGATGGAATCCCCTGCCCGCCATGGTGCTGGCCAGGGGCGGGGTGAGTGGGGGATGAGTGTGGCCCAGCCCTGCCTTGGCTCCTCCGGACACTCCCGTGAGCTCCGAGCATCAGCTGCTCTGCAGACCGCCCAGAAACTTCAAGGAGGCCTGGCCAACCGGATTCCCATGGACCAGAGCAGCCGCGTGGGAGAGCAGAGATCATGAAGCTGCCGCGCCCCCTGCAGGCCATGGGCTGGAAGTGCATCCGCCCCTGCACTGCGAGTTCTTGTTAATAAACTTTTTTTCTTTCACATTGAGTACAATCATTCGTCTCTTAAGGACAAGGATACGTTAATGGGAAGTGCGTCATTGGGTGATTTCATTGTGTGAACCTCCTGGAGCGTACTTACACAGACCTAGATAATGTATATACATTTATTTGTATATATTTTTTCCGTATAGAAAACCAAATGTCCTAACGCTATTACTGAATCTCAGTCATCTCCCCGATATTGATCTGCAATGCCAGTATCAAATTCCATATATTAGGTTTCTGTACGTGCTCCATTAGAATCTTATGGGACCACCGTCATATATGCAGTCTGTCATCGGCCAAAACATCGTTACATGGTGTGTGACTATATAATAAACATACAAAAAAGCAATCAACCACAAGAGTACAGCTGGATGAATTGTCACAGTGTGAGCATATCTAGGATGCCAGCACCCACATGAAGAACTGGAATATTACCAGCCACCCCGAACCACCCACCTCGCGACTCGGCACCCACCCTCCCAAGCACCACCCGACTTTTATGGCCAAAGGTTAATTCTGTCTGTTTGGAACTTCCTATCAGTGGAATCGCACAGTGGTGTGTATTCTTTTCTATCTGGCTTCCTTTGACGACAAGACATGCATATATATGTTCACCAAGTGTTATGTACTAGAATTTTATAGCAGCACTGCTTGTAATAGCCCCAAATGTCCATCAACAGGAGAATGGGTAAATATATTGTAGAATATTTATACAACGGGATTCTTACAGCAATCAAAATAGATTCACAACTGCTGTGCATAGTAATGCTGATGAATCCTCAGTGATTTTTACGTCCTGTTCATGTGCCTTTCAAATGTGCACCAGGAGCTGGCCCAGCAGCCATGAGCTAGACTTTGCGTTGGATACCCCAGAATGTTCTTAGACTGCTTCTGTGGGCCAAGCCAGTGCTGGAGCCTGACCCCTAAAGACAGCTCTTGCATTAGAAACATCTTTTAACTCAGTTGTTCTCAAGCCTAGCTGTGCATTGGAATCACCCAGGGAGCTTTAAACAACAAAACAGCAGCAGCATGTAACAACAGACAAACATACAACAATGTCCAGGTCTCACATTCTCAGAAAACCTGATGTAAGTTGGTCTGGGGTGGGGCCCAGACACTGGTATTTTTAAAGTCTCTGCAGTGAGTCTAATGCATGGCCAGGGTTGAGAATTGCAGAGTGTAGGCCGCAGACCAGCAGTATCAGCATTGCCTGGGAGCTTGTTGGAACTGCACACTCTCAGGCTCTGTCCGAGACCTACTGAGTCAGAAACACCAGGGCTGGGGCCTGGGAATCTGTGGGTCAGCAAGCCCTCCAGGACATGCTGGTGCATGCTCGAAGTGTAAGAACCCTGAACTACCTACTCGTCTCTCTGCAGATACAGAGGCTGTTCAGTAAGTATTTGCTGATGAGAGGAAAACCACAGGTCATAGGTACCTGTTTTTCCCAGTTCTAGTGAACAACTTTCAGGCCTATTTATTTAATGCATATTCACTTAGTACTTCCCGCACACCAGGTCCTCTGCTCCATGGTACCCAGCTTAGGTGTGCTCTCAGGGAGTTTGCAGTTGAATGAGGGGAGAGAGTCTGAGATGCGAAGACACAATCACAAACTGTGATGAGTGCAATAAAAGCAGAGTACAGAATGTGTTTATCCCTGGAGGATGTAGTCTGTGAGCTAAGACCTGAAGACGAAGAGGGTTTAGTGGAGAGAAAGTGGGACAGAACATTTTAAGCAGAGGCAGTACAGTGTGTACAAAGGTCCTGTGGCCAGAAGGACTTATCTATGCTGCATTGGTTTAGTGGGTGAGTTGTTTGGATGAAATGACATCTACCACAGTGCTTGTCTTCAGCTTTCCAAAGCAGGGGCTCTGACTCAGACCCAAGATCCATCAATGCCCCCGAAGTAGTTCATCATTGCCAAATTCCATGCATGTGTGAGATAAAGTCATGAACATCTCACTCTTATTTAGTGTTCTAAACCATTAAACCATCACCAGTGCGGGGACTTGGCGCTTTTCTTCTTACCTTCTAGCAATTATCTCTGTGTGAGAGGAAATCTGATTTTGATGTTCCTCCTAGTTGCCGTGGGATCCTGTTCACTTCTTTTGACCCTAGAGCCTACATCAAGGTTTGGCAAACTATGGCCCATGGGCCACATCTGGTCCACTGCCTGTCTTCATAAATGACACTTGATCTAAATGCAGCTATGTACATTCACTTACATATAGTCTGTGACTTCTTTCGCATTATGGTAGCAGAGCTGAGAAGATGTGGCAGAGACTGTATAGCCCTTTACAGAAAAAGTATGTTGATACCTTGCTTAGATGGTTCTTGAAACTCGGATCCCCAAGACATGGCTTTCATTTTTGCCTGGATATTTTTTATTTACTTATTTTCATTTTTATTATTGTTTATTATTTTTTGTAGAGATGGGATCTCGCTATGTTGCTGAGGCTGGTTTTGAACTCCTGGCCTCAAGCACCCCTCCCACCTTGGCCTCCCAAAGTCCTATGGGCCACCATGTTTGTCTGTTGCCCTGATCTTAATCTTTAAGACAATCCCTCCCTACCCTCTGCGTGTTTCCTCCTCCTGTGAAAAAGGCCTACCTGAGATCTAAGGTGTAATGAGTTGGAAATAGAAAGAATCAACTTCCACCTTGAAGCACAAAGTACCCTGCCTCCGTCAGCCTCGCAAAACTTTGCAAAGTCCCTACCCTCACTGGTTTACCCTGGTGCTGATTGATGGGACAGAATATTTTCCATACACACCTATCATGGGCAAATGTAATAAGAGCTGAGAGTGAATGACAATACCGATCTGGTGAGATTGATGGAATAGCCTGGGATTCTCCCCAGTGAGGCCAAGCCGAGTGTTGACGCAGCAATATGCTTGCTTGCTCTGCTCATTAAAGTTTAATGTTTGAAAACTTCGTCTTCGCTTCCCATGAGAGACCTCGAACGTACAAGGTAACCACACTGGAGACTGATTAAATCTTTCCTTTTTGTACCGGCGTTGGAGGGAAGGTGTTTCTGCAACGGTAGCCAAAATATGAAATTAATCACCCTGTCTCATTTGTAGCTGTCTCAAAGCAGGCAATGAAAGAGGAAAGGAAAAAATCAAAACAAAAAGGATAGAAAATAGATTTCAGAAGGGCAGAGATAAACAGCCTTGTTGTGGGGCTTTGTGAAGATGCATGAGGTGATTTACTTAATGGAGCAGGAGGTGGGGTCCCATTTCAATGATGGGGTGTTCCTTTCTGCTTTGTCCTTACGAATCCTTACGAACCCCCGTCAGCTCCAGAAGGAGACTGAGTCTGAATTCTTAATATGCTTTCTTCCCAGACAGTTCTATGATGCCTCATTGGCGGACACTATCCTCATCCAGAAACCTTGTTCCCAAAGTCTAGGTGTTTGGATTTCAGTCTTGCCTCTAGAATCTGCAGCAGATGTGACCTTGAGCCAGACACTAGACTTGTGTGTCAAAGGAGAGTTGTCAGACTCCGACCTGCATGTGTCAGGGAAAGAACGAGAACACTAAATAAGGGTGAGAGGCATCGTGGCTTTCTTTCGCACATGCCCGGAATTTGGCAATGATGAATTACTCTGGGGGCACTGATGGACCTTGGGTCTGTGTCTGAGCCCCCGCTTTGAAAAGCTGAAGGCAGGCATTGTGGGCCAAGGATGAGGGAGGTCTTGGAGCAAAGGGGAGGTCTTGGAGCAAAGGGGAGGTCTTGGCTGTTCACTGCCCTTTCCCATAAGGTCTCCTGGAGGCAGGTGTTCCTGGAGCCTGTGGGCTGATGGCAGAGGAGGCATATATGCTTGGCAGTTTGTGGGTAGGTTTGCATGGCACTGTGGGGTTACTGAAGACTAGCAACAGGGATTAGGGTGAAAACCAACCAGATGGTGGTCCATTTGGAATCAGATGCTTAATAGCTTTCGGTGCCTGGGCATCTGGGGTGGATCAACTGAGGGACCCTCAGAGATGAAAATGATCAAGATGATTGAAAGGCCCAATAGCAAATATGATCCTCAGTGGACCCCTGTTCACTGCTTCCTGTTATGTTCCAAATCTTCTAGAGTATCTTTTGGCATCTGTAACTGAGATAGGAATCATACAGGGTGGTCACAGGAGAATAGAAAATCTCAGGCATCAGTTTTACATGACTAGTGTATTAGTTCCTTCTCATATTGCTATGAAAGACATACCTCAGACTGGGTAATTTATGGACAAAAGAGGCTTAATTGACTCACAGTTCTGCAGGCTGTGCATGGCTGAGGAGGCCTCAGGAAACTTATGGGCATGGTGGAAGGGGAAGGGGAAGCAGGCACATCTTCACATGGCAGAGCAGGAGAGAGAGAGAGAGACTGAGCAGGGACGCGCTACACACTTTTAAACAGCCAGATCTTGGGAGAACTTGCTCACTGTCATGGTAACAGCAAGGGGGATATCCAGCCCCATCATCCTATCACCTCCTACCAGGCCCCACCTCCAACAGTTGGAATCACAGTTCAACATGAGATTTCAGTGAGAACACAGAGCCCAACCATACCAACTAGCCAACAGGAAACTGTCAAAATAGCTGCGTAAGCTAGCAGCTAATAAGACCCTGAAAACTGGAGTGTGGGCCAGTGCTGGATTTGACCTAGGTCTTGGGCATGACCTCATGATATACTCATTAACATCCTAAACCACACACCTATCAGTGCCAGGACAGATCTGGAAACACCCATATCTGCTATTAATATGGGTGGCACCACAATTCTGAGAAATCTTCACCTTTTTTCCAGGCATCTTCATGAATGTTCCATCCCTTGGTTAAAGAAACCCATTAAGGGCCGAGTGTGGTGGCACACGCCTGTAATCCCAGCACTGTGGGAGGCTGAGGTGGGCAGATCACCTGAGGTCAGGAGTTTGAGGCCATCCTGGCCAACATGGTGAAACTCCGTCTCTACTAAAAATACAAAAATTAGTTGGGCATGGTGGTGGGTGCCTGTAATCTCACTTATTTGGGAGGCTGAGGCAGAAGAATCGCTTGAACCCAGGAGGCGGAGGTTGCAGTGAGCCAACATCGTGCCACCACACTCCAGTTTAGGCGACAGTATGAGACTCTGTCTCAAAAAAAAAGAAAAAAAAAAGAAGGAAAGAAACCCATTAAGATGGAAGCCGCAAACCCCACTGAGCACATCTCTCTTGAGTGAACCTCCACTCCCTTTTCTTGAGTGCATACTATTCCCTTTGTAATAAATCTCTGTACTGTCACTGTTTTCTGAATTTCTTCTCACGCTGGTGTCAAGAGCCTGGACGTTGGCTGGGGTCAAGGTCCCACTGGCATTTGGGGACCTCCCCTAGCCCTCCTGTACCATAACAAGCCTTGGCCTATTCTCTCCCCATTTTTCCGTGCCTGGCTCCTTCTCACCATTCAGCTTCATCTAGATTGTGTCCATCTCAGAGAGGCCTTTTCCATCTGCTGTGGCCTCTCTGGTCACATTGTCTTTCCTCATCTCTCTGTCACACTCTGTGGTTATCACACTTACTCACTTGTTAGCAGGCATCATTTAGGAGGAAGCATGCCTTTCGCTCTCTCTCGGTCACAGCTGTCGGCCACAGGGCTGGATCATAGCAGGCAAACGCCCAATAAACAAGGGAAAGTGAGCGGGAGATGCGTTTGGGATGGGATAGGGAAATGGTTTCTGTACTGAACTCCCTACATTTCCAGAGAGTTTGACTTTTATTACATCTTTATTTGCAATCAGCTGCTTCATCACTGTGTCGAGATCCGTTTCTAGTTAGAGATCATTTCCAATTAAAAAGTGCATAAACCACAGTCCAAGCGCTAATACATTTCTGCTCAGTAGAAAGACTCCAATCATGGATTTTATCATTTGCCACCATTGATTTTCCATGAGTAATAATTACATTTTATACACAACATCTGCACTAAGTGATATTTATATCTGCAATTATCTGGCGTAACTTTTAGTGTTAATTTTTTTTTTTCTCCAGCGAGGGGGATGTTGAGTAAATTGAATTTTTTTTTTTTTTACTTTCACCATCGTTTTTTATCCAGACAATGCTCCTTCTCATATGAAATAATAATTTAGCAATCAGAGCCTGAAATGGTTTTATAAATGAAGTTTGAATTGACATTTCCACCAGCTGGGATGGTAATTTTCAGCTTTCACCGGGGTTGGTGAATTTAGATCCACTCTTGAAATTTACTTTGCTATTATTATCTTTGAAAGCCTTTGGGATTTTTTTTTTCTCAGATAACACAAGCACTTCTCTCATCATGATGGGTATTGCCCTGCTGCGAAGTTCTCGGTGAATCTCTCTACTCTTGAGCTCAGCCTTCAAGGCCTCATGCAACAGATGCACCTTTTATGGGTTCAGAAAATGCTTGTTCAGCCTTGAGTATATGATATGTATTCAACAGTGACCCAGAGAGACAAGAAAGAAGCACTTACAGCCAAGAGAAAGTTTACAGCTTGTGGCCAGGCACAGTGGCTCATGCCTGTAATCCCAGCACTTTGGGAGGCTGAGAGGTGGGTGGATCACCTGAGGTCAGGAGTTCAAGACCAGCCTGGCCAACATGGTGAAACCCGATCTCTACTAAAAATACAAAAAAAAAAAAAAAAAATAGCTGGGCATGGTGGCACATACCTGTAATCCCAGCTACTTGGGAGGCTGAGGAAAGAGAATCGCTTGAGACCAGGAGGCGGAGGTTGCAGTGAGCTGAGATTGCACCACTGCACTCCAGCTGGGCAGCAGAGTGAAATTCTGTTTTGAAACAAAGAGTTTACAGATGCTGATAATTGTCCCCAAGAATAACAAAGTGATGAAATCAAAGGCCTGCAGGGAGGATGCTTTAGGTAGTTTGTGCCTCTGAGGAGGTGGCTTTGGATTGGATACCTGAAAGTGAGGAAGAGCTTTGCCACACAGAGATGGGGGAAAGAAAATTTCAGGCAGAAGGAAAAACCTACGGTGGAAGGCTGGAAGATGGGGAAAGCTGTCATTTTCAAGGAATAGAGAATATTCCAGAATGGCTGGAGTGAGTGAGCTTGAGGGAGAGGGGGTGGAGGCCAGACCCTGGAAGTCACTGAAGGTCTTATTGAGGGGATTGAATTTTTATTCTCTCTCTTTTTTTTTTTTTTTGAGACAGTGTTTTTGCTCTTGTTGCCCAGGCTGGAGTGCAATGGCGGGATCTCGGCTCACTGCAACCTCTGCCTCCCGTGTTCAAGTAATTCTCCTGCTTCAGCTTCCCAAGTAGCTTGGATTACAAACACGCAGTACCACACCCGGCTAATTTTTTGTGTTTTTAGTAGAGATAGGGTTTCACCATGTTGCCCAGGCTGGTCTCAAACTCCTGAACTCAAGTTATCTACCCGCCTCAGCCTCCTAAAGTGCTGGGATTATAGGCATCTAAGAACAAAAGTTGGGGAAATTCTAATTGGCAGTAGTAGTGATGGTGGGTGTTTGTTCTTGTTTAGTTTCTTTGATTTTTGTTTCTGGAAGATCACACTGGCTGCTGCAAGGAGAATAAAGGGTGGTGGGAGGAGAGGGGTGTGCGTGGCACTGGGGAGATGTTTTAGGAGGCCATGGCTGTTGTTTAGGCAGGAGAAGATGGTACCTCAGGCCAGGTTGCTGGGAGAGAAGATGGGGAGAAGCAGATGCATTTGAGAGATGGATACTCACACATAAATCTGATCTCTTATTTCCCAGCAGACATTCTCTGATAGGCAGTTGCAGCATATACTGTACATTATCTGGCAATTATGTTTTTGCCTCTGGGCCTTCATGCCTTGCACCCATCACTCCCTCTTCACCTGTTATCATCCATATGTGCCTGGCTTGGCACCAGAATCTCTCCTCTGTGAGGCCTTTGGCCATCGTGGGTCTGCAGGTCCTTTCTTCTCAGAGGTGCTGAGTCAGGCTCTCATTGTAGGTGTGTGAGTGGCTCCAGGGCAGCTTGATAAGGTGTGGATTCTGGAACCCCACCCTCTAGGAATTCTGGCTCATGGGTCTTCAGTAGGGCCTGGGATCTGAATATGCACAAGTGCTCCAGGTGGTGCTGATACTGGCTGCCAAGGTCGGCTCTGGTTTTCCATTTCTCCCATTTCCCTCAGCTTTTGGTTCCTCTTCTGTTCTAGGTCATAAGCTCTGAGGGTAGAACCTGGCCATATTTCATGTTTGTAATGTCTGAGTGCTTGGGTCCCAAGCTGTACATGGAAGAGACGCTCAAGTATCTGTCTTATTTTGGGTAGAAAGTCCCAGAGGAATGACTGACTTCTGTAGTGTGGCTGGTCAGCCTGTCCTGGCACAGGTGACATTCCCTTGCTGCCCTGTTGGTAGCACTCTCCCCGCCCAGGTCTCAGATTCCTGTCTCCCTTCTGGTCGCCAGTCCTGACCCACCTTTCAGGTCCCAGTGTGAACGTCAACTCTCTACCCGTTCTTTCAGCCTCACTTGAGAGATGGACAAGCAGAGGCTTAGAGAGGCTACATCACTTGACCAAGGCCCCACCATTATAATATTGTAGGATGTAAGCCTGAGTTTTTCTTTTCCTTTGTTGTTGTTGTTGTTGTTTGTTTTGAGACTGAGTCTCGCTCTTTCGCCCAGGCTGGAGTGCAGTGGCATGATCTAGGCTCGCTGCAGTCTCCGCCTCCTGGGTTCAAACCATTCTCCTGTGCAAGTCTCCTGAGTAGCTGGGATTACAGATGCCTGCCACCATGCCCGGCTAATGTTTGTATTTTCAGTAGAAAGGGGGTTTCACCGTGTTGGCCAGGCTGGTCTTGAACTCCTGACATCAGGTGATCCACCTGCCTTGGCCTCCCAAAGTGCGGGGATTACAGGCATGAGCCACCACACCCAGCCAAGCCTAGGTTTTTCTGACGCCAAAATTCACACTCCTGATGGTCACTCAACATTTGATTCTTTCATTCAGCAGATACTTATTTTGTATCTACTACATTTGAGGCATTTCACTGTTTCTCTCTTCCTTCCTCCCATTCTCACATTTGCCTAGACCTGTGATCCATGCAAATCCATGAGGTCTACTCTCTCCTAATTGTCAGCCTGCCTGCTTGCTTGTTCTTTTCTTTTCTTTTCTTGTTTCTCTTTTCTCTTCTCTGTTTTCTCCTCTCTCTTCTCTTCTCTCTTCTCTGTCCTCTCTCCTCCCTCCTCCCTCCTCCCTCCTCCCTTCTCCCTTCTCCCTTCTCTTCCCTTCCCTTCTCTTCTCTCTTTGTTTGTTTGTGTTTGCCCAGGCTGGAATGCAGTGGCACAATCACGACTCAGTGCAGCCTCAACCTGCTGAATTCAAGTGATGCTTCCACCTCAGCCACACAAGTAGCTGCGACTACAGGCACGCACTACCATGCCTGGCTAATTCTTTGATTTTTTTGTAGAGATGAGGTCTCCTTATGTTGCCCAGGCTGTCTTGAACTCCTGGACTCATGTCATCCTCCCGCCTCCACCTCCCAAAGTTTGGGATTACAGGTGTGAGCCATCATGCCTGGCCAAGTATCAGCCTTTCAAATGTTTATATGCAGCTGCTAAACTTCCCCCAAGGTCTTTCCGTCTCTCCCATCAGCTATGTCAGGACCTAGAATTCTCTCTCAACCCTGGTCACTCTATCCAGACACACCCTCCTCAGCTGGCAACCTCAGTGTGCGGGTCCCACTCTTGAATGCTCCAGATATGGTCCCATGGCCAAAGTGTCTGATCATCTTTTCTTAGTGCAGCCTGTCATTCCATAAGCTCTTTGCATGGCAACTTCACCACACAGTTGACTCAGCGCCTAACTGGTCTCCCACCTTTCATCCTGTACTTACGAACGACCGTTTGGATTATAGTTTTTACTCTAGTCTACCTCACATAGACCCCAAACCCCAGAGAAATGTCCTGTAAAGACAAGGAATTATGGCTGGGAGAAGTTAAGCCCAGTGATGCCTCTTCATGGCCAGGCATAATAATTTTTGAAGTTTTACAGCAATGACTTTCAACATTCCATGAGCCTTAAAAAAGAAAACATGGCCAGGTGCGGTGGTTCACCCCTGTAATCCCAGCACTTTGGGAGGCCAAGGGGGGGGGGGGGCAGGTGACCAGAGGTCAGGAGTTCGAGACCAGCCTGGCCAACATGGTGAAACTCCATCTCTACTAAAATACAAAAAAAGTAGCTGGGCGTGGTGGTGGGTCCCTGTAATCCCAGCTACTAGGGAGGTTGAGGCAGGAGAATCAGTTGAACTCAGGAGGCAGAGGTTGCAGTGAGCTGAGATTGCACTACATTCCAGCCTGGGCGACAGAATGAGACTCCATCTCAAAAAAAAAAAAAAAAAAAAAAAGAAAAGAAAGAAAATATAATTATCAATTATCCATTCCCCAGCCAAGCAGGCTCCCACATTCCTAAATGAATGAATAGCAGACAAACTGTGCAGACGCCCTGTCTGTCTAGTGGAAGGGTTGGTGAGGGGTGGTGGGGAGCAGGCTGAATCCTGGGGAAGGAGGGTTTGTCTCTGGAGGCAGATGGGCTGGATTGAAATCCCAGGCTGGCTTTGGCTAAATTACTTTACCCTCTCAGGGTCTTGTTTTTCTCCTCTGTTAAATGAAGGCAATGATAGCATCTTCCTCCTAAGTTGCTCAAATATTAAATGAGTGGATGCCGTCAAATCTCTAGACACAGTTCATGGGGTGTGGGTAGTGCCCAGTGAATGTTAATATCATGATGACTATTATTATTTTAGAGACAGGATCTTGCTTTGTCACCCAGGCTGGAGTGTAGTGGCGAGGTCACAGCTCCCTGCGCCCTCAAACTCCTGGGCTCAAGTGATCCTCTTGCTTCACCCTCGCAGTACGTGCTGGGATTACAGGCATTTGTTATCATGCCCAGCTAATTTTTAATTTTTTTTTTTTTTTGTAGAAATGGGGTCTTGCTATGTTGCCCGGGCTGGTCTCGAACTCCTGGCCTCAAGTGATCCTCCTATCTTGGCCTCCCAAAGTGCTGGGATTACAGGCATGAGCCACTGTGCCCAGCTTACTATCATTATGATGATATTTATTATTAATTGCTATTATTACTGAGGAGACAGACAGGTAAGTAGCTACAATTTAGAGTGACCAGCGTGGCCAGCAGAGTGGTTGTAGGATTAGCTAAACTAGGGAAAGGAATAAGAGAGGCTTCCTAGAGTAGGGGGTGAATGACATGGCGTGGAGGCAGCCGCTGTGGGCAGAGGGATTAGAATATCCTCAGTGAATCTTTAGGAAGAGCGACAGGGATGCCTTTCACCCCATGAAATGGAGAGCTAGTCTTCCTGTCCCTGTGTGACTTCTGTGCTGGTGTGTCCCAGTGGATGGCGACACTCTAGGAGTGGGATTTGGAGAAGGCTCCTGACCATTCTTCCTCAGCCTGCCTGAGGGTCAGGGGGTGGACATGGAGGTCAGACCTCAGGCTCTGGCCCCTAGTGTCCCTGTTCTGTACTCCTGGAAGCTACCTGCTCTGCTTCTCTGGGTCTGGCTGGAGACCTGCCTTTTGTTGCTGTTACTGTAGGTGGCAGCAGAAGCCTGACAAAGTCCATCTTTGCAGGGCAGCGAGAGGGGAGAAAATGCAGTCAGGCCCCAGGCGCCTCCAGCCTCTGTTATCTCTGCAGTGGTTAGGATGGGAGTTGAAGGGGTTAGAACAGGCCGCAACCATATTAACAGAATCCTCTATTGAGTTATAGTCTCTCTGCAGATGTCTGTGGAGACTGCAGTGCACCAGAGCCTGCCCCTGAGGGCTGGATCTTTATCAGACTGTCTCCTGTCGGTTCCAGACTCTTCCCTGCCTCAGGGGACCCTGAGAAATAGCCAGGGCTGGGAGACCAGGGCACAGGAGCAATTCTGATTGAGACCTTGAGCAATACAGTCCCGGGAAAGATGGACTCCCTCTACAGAGGAAGTTCTGATCTTGCTACAACGACTGCTTGGATCACTCTATTTAGACGTGTGCCCAATACACATCTCTCCTAAAATATTTCCCCTTTCTTCCCTGGTGCTGTTCAGATGCCCATGCAAGTGTGGAAGCTGCACTTCAACTGGGGCAATAGGGCACAAGAGAGAAGGGTGCAGGCTCTGGAACCACACACCCAGGGTGGAGCCCCAGTTCTGCCATTGACTGCTGTGTGACTTCCAGCAAGAGAATTAACCTCTCTGTGCCACAGTGTCCTCCTCTGTGAAGTACCCCGTGCATCTTTGCACTTATTTTTGTTCCTATAGGAAGATCCAAGAGGACTTCTGGTTCTGTGGACAGAGTTGTACCTGTGGGAAGTCATTTCACCACTGTCCGCCACTCCTGAATCTCCCCTATCCCTCTTTCTTTTGGAACAGATTTACGGAGATATAACTCACACACCATATAATTCATCCATTTCAAGTATACAAGACAATGGTTATTTTGTTTGTTTTTTGTTTTTTGAGACGGAGTCTTGCTCTGTCATCCAGGCTGGAGTGCAGTGGTGCGATCGTGGCTCACTGTAGCCTCCACATCCCAGGTTCAAGCGATTCTTGTGCCTTAGCCTCCTAAGTATCTGGGACTATAGGTGCGGGCCACCATGCCAGGCTACTTTTTGTAGTTTTAGTAGAGATGAGGTTTCCCCGCGTTGGCCAGGTTGGTCTCGAACTCCTGACCTCGCGTGATCCATCTGCCTCGGCCTCCCAAAGTGCTGGTATTACAGGCATGAGCCACCACGCACGGCCAAGACAGTGGTTTTAAGTATATTCGGAGTTGTGCAACCATCACCACCGTCACTTTTAGAACATTTTCATCACCTCCCCAAAGAAACTCCCTATTCTGAAGCTGTCAAACCCCTATTCTCTGGTCCTCCCAGTCCCTGACAAATACCTACTTTCTGTCTCTACAGATTTGCCTGTTCTGGACAGTTCTTGTAAATAGCCTCCTTTCTTCTTTGCTGAGGCTCAGCCATGCCCCTCTTCCCCTCATGGTGAGGAGAGCTGGCTTACCCTTTGTCTCTGGGGGACTGGTTTGGGGCCCCTCCAGTCCCTTCCTTTCATCTGGGGCAGCGTCTCCAGAGGGCGATGGCTGGGAGCGGGGGGAACTTGCCATCCAGCCTCATTGCTCACAGCACAAGCAGCCTGGCTCAGGATTACTCATTTCAAACTCGATTTGAGGCTCTGCCAAGAGCAGTAGCACCCCTGGAGCATGTAACCTGATTATTGCTACCCCCTCCCTGGTCCCTCGGAGCCCAGAGCACAGAGCAGGCAGCCTCCCAGGACTCGACAGCTGCCAACTTTGAGGCAGGGCCTGCCAGGAGCCTGCTGGGCCTCGGACTTGGCTCTGAAATGCTTGCCCAGCCTGGCCCAGGCTCCTGGATAACAAGGAAGCCTGGGGCTTTTGTCTTCAGGCCATTGAGAGGCAATTTCCTGCAGTAGGGCCAATGGCATTGACCTTTCTGACCAAGAGCTGAGCCAGTCACTGTCCACACACGCACGATCATAAAAATACCTCCGTTCACAGATAGGCTCTGCTGACGCCTTCCACGTGCCTGGTGGGTTGTCTTGTCTATTATCTGTCATCAAAAGGGAGGGCCTGGTTTGGCTCCCAGCAAGTAAACCAGGCACAAACACACAAGAGCAGATGCACTGTCTACCATTTGCTGAGCATTTGCTAGACACCAGACACCATGGAGGCATTAACTTCCATAACCCTCCCTGCAGCTCTGTGGGTAAGGAACCCTCACCAGCCCTACCTTCAGAGGAGGATGTGAGGCTTGGGAGGACCAAGGGACTAACTGGGCATGAGCGGTGAGGTTGGAGCTGGCATGAGTGTTCGCTGACCCCTGTGGAGAAGGAAAGAGGCCATTCCAGGAAACTTCCAGACTAGGCAAATCCGTAGAGACAAACAGTGAATCCTAGAGACAGTGAATCAGTGGTTGCCCTAGGGACTAGGGATGATGGATTAGGGAGGTGAGAGCTGAAGGGTGCAGGTTTCTTTGGGGAGTGATGAACGTGTTCTAAAGCAGGTCAAGGCACCGGTTGCACAGCCCTGTGAATATACCAAACACCACTGAGATGTGCACTTTCAGTGGAGGAATTGTGCAGGGTATGAGTTATAGCCCAATAAAGCTGTTAGGAAAGCAAGCAATGAGAGCTTGACATTGTAGGCTGCATAAACCTCTTGTATGACCTCTTCCTGCCTCCCTTATCCTCTAGTTAAAACCTGGAATTTCCACCTCTGTGCTTAACCCAGGGGGCGTTGGGATAACCCTGAACTGCGGGTGGCAGAAACCATTGAATCAAAGCCTGCATTTTCCCTGCTTGGTGCCTGTCATCTTACTCTGCTTCTATTGCTGCTCCTAGAATCCCAGAGTTTGTTCTATCTCATGTTTAGACTCCAGCTATGCATTTTTATAGGGTGGTAGAGAATTGGGGGTGGTTTTTGTTTCTGAGCAACATTTGCAGCTTGAGATTCCAGGGGTGCCCTATGTGGGTGGGCAGAGCGTCCCACCAGAAGCCCTGTCTCCTGCAGCCCCTCTTACCCCTCACAGTGGTCTGGTTTTTGGGAGGAGTTTACCTGCAACTACATCAGGCACTGTCTTCCTGGGTGAGTGCTGGTGTCTTATCGCATACAGAGGATGTCTGTCCTTTCCAGCCTTGAACTGCACGACAAAAGATACCATCTTACATTGTCCAGGAAGCGGAAGAGGGAAGAGAGACCCATTCTGCCACACTGGTGAAGTCCATGGCTTTTGGGGGGCTGCTTGGGGATACCCCTTGCAGCTCTCTGGTGCCTTCTCCCTAGACCATGGTCTGCATGTGTATCTGGAGGGGTGAAGCCCCGCCCTGCCATGATGTTTCTACCAGCAAACAGAGCACACTGTCACCCTTCCATCCCTGCTCTAAATCTCTTTACTAGAGACTTTTTCTTATCCTCCCCTCCCGCATTGACCCTGATTGTGTGTCTTCCATTTAGGGGAGGAGGAAAGATGATGCCTGCATTTCAGGATATCTCTCAGAGTCCTGGACCCTGAAACCTCACCAGAAATGAGGAACCCTTCCCTTGCCTTTGAGCCCACACTGCCTCACACACCTCCTCCTGCTGGTCTGCCAAGCTAGCTTCGAAATCATTAATGTGCCTGTCTTCACAGTGTTCCAGGAACTTTTTGAAGGCAGGAATCCCAATGTCCTCCCACCTCTCCTACCCCAGCACTGAGCACTGTGCCAGCACCAGCAACTTGCTCCAGCCACATCTGGGAGAATAGGATGCTCGGCAGCCTGCAGGCACAGAGACACAGGTCGGGGATAGCTCCTCAGAGGTTGTTCTCTGTCCTTTCTCTCCCTCTCTGTCCTTCTCTGACTCCATGGACTCTAAACCCCCATCCTTTCTTGGTCTAGTCCCAGCCTTCCAAGTTCAGGTACGTGAACCCAGACCAGAGAAAAACAAACAAATTAGGAATGTCCCCAGTGCAAAATGAATATAAATAAGTACACAAAGCCTTCTGCTCACCCTGCAGCTGCTCACACACTGTTCTGGAGGCGCAGCCAGCCTAGCTCAGCTCCATGGAAGTTAATGATAAATTAAACCTATTAATCACCCCAGGCAGTGGGGCTGGCCTGAGCACAGCGAGGGGGTGCTATACATTGGAGATGACGCCACAGAGAAGGAGTGAGGCGTGTGTTACAGCTTCCCCGGGGACATCTTGATCTCCAAGACCCCTTCTTTCTTGAAATGTTGAAAGTTGCCCCAGTCTGCTCTGTTGGGCACAACCACTGGATACTTCAGCAGCTTCCCACCTTGGGAGTGGGGTCTCAACTCTTCTCCAACTATAGATCCTTTTAGCTTTTTGATACCCTCCATTTGCATTTCCCTTTCTACCCACTCCAATCTGGAGTCCCCCCCTACTACTCTTTCTTCAAGTCTTGACTCAAAAGCCCCCTCTCAGAGACCACCAGATCTAGAAGCCTATTCTGCTGTCCACCCTTTTGTTTTCTTCATAATGGACCCCTGGAGCTTGGCTGCCTGGGTTCAAATCCAGGCTCTGCTGTTGGTTGTGTGCAGGCTCTCTGTGCCTCAGTTTCCCTGCCTGTAAAGTGAGGTTGATAAGTGACTACTTTGTAGGGTTACGGTGAGGATGAAGAAAACAAATTCGGGTGCGTGAATCAGAATGATGCCTGGCACCGAATAAGCAACACCAACTGCGCGGCCGCCATGACTGTCATTACTGCTGTTGCTATTGTTATACCATTGGCTATAATTGTACATGGTTTTCTTTATTTGTGGCTGTTGATTTTCTGTCACTGCTCCCCAAGTGACAGAATGGAAGCTCCATGCAAGTAGGGATTGTCTTGGCTTTGTTCCCCCCAGTTTCTCCGTCAGTGGGTGGCACATGTAAGTGTTCAGGAAACATGTGGTGCATGAACAGGGGTTGGTGTGGGAATGGGAGAGAGCAGGCAGCTTCCCAGTGGGCTGGAATTGGCAGAGAGCCACATGCTCTGTTTTCTGGGTCTGAAGACAGCATCTGTTGTGGGTAGAATTGTGTCCCACCCCAAGATACGTTGAAGTCCTAACCCTTCGTGCCTGTTAATGTGACCTTGTTTGGAATTAGGGTCTTTGCTGTATAATCCAGTTAAGATGGGGTCGTACTGGAGTGGGGTGGGTCTTAATGCAATGACTGGTATCCTTATAAAAAGACGAACTTTGGATACAGATGTGTGCAGAGGAAAAAGGCCACGTGAAGACAGAGGCAGAGGTTGGAGAGGTGCAGCCACAAGCCAGTGAACCCCAAGGACTGCTGGAATCACCAAAAGCTGGGAAAAGGCAAGGAAGGGCTCTTCCTAGGGACTTTAGAGGGAGTGTGGCCCTGCTAACACCTTCGTCTTAGACTTCTACCCTCCAACATGAGAATGTGTGCGTGTTGTTTTAGGCCATCTGGTTTGGGGTGATTTGTTGTGGCAGCCCTGGGAAGCTCACATGGCACTGACCCATGAGCAAGGTGTCCCATCAGGAGTGGGGAAGAAAGTAGAAGGGACACCCCCATGGACAGTCCCTGGCCCCTCTGACATGCTAGTTTTCTATTGCTATGGAACAATAGTATGCAAACTTGGCAGCTTAATACAACATAGTAAAGTTTCATAGTAAACTGCTGGGGGTCTGGGCATGGTTTAGCTGCATCATCTGCTTCCAAGTCTCACAGACTGCAATCCTGGCATTGGCCAGGGCGAGGGTCTTATCTGAGGCTCATCTGGGTGGATGCAGTCCTTTGTGTCTGTAAGTCTGAGATCTGCTAAGACTGCTCAGAGGACACCCTCAGCTCCTTGCCAACTACCTGTATCTCCCCACTCCAATGTGACCACTTGTTTCATCCCAGCCAGCAGCAAGGGTGAGAGAGAGACAGAGTCTCCTAGCAAGGTCGATGCTGCAACCTTCATGTGGACATGAATAGAACACGTAGCTATGTTCTATTCATTAAAAGCAAAGTACAGGTCCTGCCCACACTGAAGGTCGGGAGGGGGATTGCACAGAGCGATTGCACAGAGTGCCACACCCAAGATGGTGGCAGGGACTGCACAGAGCAACTGTACAGAGTGCTACAACCCAAGATGGTGGCGGGGACTGCACAGAGTGCCACACCCAATGTGGTGGAGGGGGACTACACAGAGCGATTGCACAGAGTGCCACGCCCAAGGTGGGATGTGGGATTGCATAGACTGTGACCCCCAGAAAGTGGGGATCACAGGGCCAGCTCAGAGTATGTCCCTGCAGTCAGGATGGCAGAAGTCAAGAGCTGACATTACCTGTGGAATGTGGTGGGATTGTATTCCTTATGGTCAAGTGGACCCGGAGGCTGTTCCTATGGCAACCACCTACCTGGGGGTTCTGCCACATCTCTCCAGCATAGGAACCCTCTACATTTTTGCCCACTCATCTCAAGCAGTGGATACGCTTAAACTCCAGAGTCTTACTGTTGTCTGGACTTCCTTCCCTCTCACTTATACCCTTACTCAGTCATGTTGGACACTAGCTGTGTCTCAGGTGCTGGAAATATAACATGGAGTGAAAACTGGGTCTCAGAGGCACAGTGTGAGATGTAGACATGAAATAGCCGCACACTTCCCAACACGCGATTCCCCACTGGGATTTGTCCTTTGATGCCCACATGCAGGGTGGTGCAAGAGCAGGAAGTGTTGGGATATGATTGAGCCCTGGGGACTGAGGAGAGATGAACTGGCAAAGACAGAAGAGGGGCAAATCCATGCAGGTGAAGTCGCAGACGGGGGATGTCCCACAGCTGGCCAGAACCATGGTACTCCCTGCGAATGAAGAGAAGCTGGTGATCTCCCTCCACCACCGCCATCTCCTCCATCCCTTAACTGTAAATTTCCCAAGGACAGGGGCCTCGGCCATTTGTGTTCACAATTGTGTCTCCAGTGCCAAGAACTGTGTCTGGCTTGTAGTTAGCAAAGTGAGCAAAGAGAGAAAGGGGAGTGTGGAATGAGATGAGGTGGCTGGCAGCCCAGGGAGGTTAGCCTTTGTTAGAGTCTTTGTCTTTTATTTGGAGAGCAGTAAGGAGCCCTCAGAAATTCTCCCCATTCTCCAGGGAAGGCACTTCCAGTATCACCGCGCAGATAGCGAATTGGAGCGGCAAGAGCGGGTGCCAGGAGAGCTGATGGAGGAGGGAGAGCTTTCGGGGCTTGGGCCAGGCATGGACTGTTAAGGGCCAGGTGGGCACATATACAGGGGAGTGGATGGACCCAGGAAGTACTTTTGGAGGCAAAGTTGACAGGGCTTGGTGATGGGTATATAAGTAAGGTAGTGCAGGGTGTCTCAGATGGTGCCCAAGAACCTTGGCGCAGATGAGTGGAGGATCCCTTGAAGAGAGTTTGCTTGTTTTTGAATGCCTTTGGCTTTAGCACGTAGCCACATGATGTCAGGGCAAAAGTTCTGGGCTTGGAGCCAGAGCACCTGTGTGCAAAGCTTAACCACGCCCTCCTCCCTGGGCACATCCGTTCTGGTGCTCCTTTGCCTCCTTTGGAGAATGGGCCCAAAGCATTGAGCACAGGGCCTGTCACAGAATGGATGCAGGTTGAACCTATGAACTGGGGCTGGTTATTTAACCTCTCTGTACCTCAGTTTCCTCATTGTTAAAATGGGGTCTATTCTGCTACAGCGGCGGAAGAAACATCCCAGACCTCAGTGGCTTCAGCACCCATCACTTACTGTCACAGGTGCAGCTGCGAGTTGTGTGGGGTTCAGCAGATCTTGCCTGGGGTTGGCTGGGGCTGCTCTGCCTCTGACTGGAGGTCCAAGGGTCTGCCTGGTGTCTCTGCTCCTTGTGTCTCTCATCCATCTGGATTTGGGAGATAGGCGGGGCCTGTGGATCTCGTGGAGTTGGCACTGGGGGAGCAGAAACATGTGGAGCCTCTCAAAGCCAAGTCTTGAAACCAGCATGTCATCACTCCCACCCAGTTTTATTGGCCAAAGCAAGTCACATGGCTGAGTCCAGGCTCACCGGGCCAGGAAGAGCACCCTTCCTGGAATGAGGCCAGAGTGAGGGCTAGGGCTTAGGGGGAGATGAAAAATGGGGTCTAGCAATTCAATCTGCAAGGTAGGTTAATAGCAGGGCTTTGCTTATAGGTGGCCTGTGAGCTACTGAATTTAAAGCTCTTGGAACCAAGCTTGGTACCTAGTAAAACTCAGATGTCTCAGCCTCAGAACTTTTGACACCTTGGGCCACATAATTCAGTGTGGTGGGGCTGTCCTGTGCACTGCAGGATGTTGAGCAGCCTCCCAGGCCTCCACCCATTAGATGCCGTCACACCCCCTTTGTCATGACAACCAAAAGTGTCTCCAGCTATGGCCACATATCCCCAGATTGAGAACTGCTGCTATAAAGGGTTAGTTGTTATTATTATTATCTGAATCACTTGTGCATTGTATAATCCACATGACTATTATTCTTCCTTTACTGTTTTGCTTACGTCATTGCTGAAAATGAGGAGGTCTTTTGGAGGGAAAGAGAGTCACAGCATGATGCAATTGGCTGTGAAAACAACAGTGTGGTTTGTTTTGCCGGATTGTCTTCAAAGGAATTAGAAAGTTACAAAGAGCTCAGCCTAAGTCCTGGCCCCTGAAGATTGCTGTGCGAGAACAGACTGGTGATTCTTGCCCCAAGAAGCAGCAGTGGCTGCATTTTAAACAATGGCATGGCTAGTGGAACTCAGATGCTTGACTTGGCTTTGGAGCTGTGGTTTGAGGTCTTTTCAAAAGTTAAGAGGAACGTGCAAAGCTAAGAGGAGCTGAAGTTACTGCTCTTTGGGCTCTGTTTTCTCTGCAGGGATGGTGGTGGTGGTCGCGGGGGGGGGTGGGTGCCTTTATTTTTCCTTGCCATATAAAAGGCTCTCTTTTTTTCATTTTGTGCTTTGTCAAAAAGTCAAGAGTAGTCAGATAATAGCTATTGTTTATTCAACACCGAACATGGTGAAGAACAACACTAATCACTTTACCAGCATCATCTGTTACTTCCCTCCTTCCCCTTCTTTCCTTCTCGCTCTTCCTAGATACCCCTCAGCTCTGTGCCTCCTTCCCCTCAATATGATAATCAATAACTTTTTGAGTAGTTTCCAGTTTATCCCCATTTTATAGAAGAAGAATCAGAGAGTTAAAGCAACTAGCCCAGAGCTGCACAGCTAGTGAGTGATGAAATCAGGATTTGAACCCATGTTGGCCTGATTACAGCATTCAACCTCCTGTCCACCATGCGATGCTTTATCAAGGTGAATGTAACTATGTCCCCAGAGTTCTGAGAATTGCACAGTAGGGGAGACCAGAAGGGTGACTGAGTTGTCACTCCCCGATAGAGTTGAGTACATCCTGCATGAAGTGTGTAAAGCACCAGATATTAAAGTTTATGAGTCTATTAATCCACGGCTTCAGAGGAATTAAAGTTTCATATTGATGATAAACCTTCCTAATAAAATGTAAGGGAAGCAGGAATAAATCTCTGATATCAAAGGACCCCAAACCACTTAAACAATTGCATGCAAGATGGATGCACACGGTGGCAATGGGGTGATACGTCTTGTCTGGAGGAGGGTACTTTGGCAAAGTGGTTTTTGCTTCTGCTAAGTGGTGGAGATAAAATGATGGATGTGGGCTATTGATTGCATGGGAGTTTGCACCAGGGTGAGCACAGTTGGGTGAGAGGCCCACAGTGCAGCTAAAGCTGCTGAATATGCGTTTAGGAGGAGAAGAGACAAAAGGCATTGGAGGTGGCCAATTTCATCAAATAGCGGAAGGCCAGCCTTCTCGGTGGATTTACTGCCCGCATGTATTGCAATCAATTTCTCTCCCTCCCTCCTTTCTTCTTTCCTTCCTTCCTCTCTTCTTCTTCCTCCTACTCCTCTCTCCCTCTCTCTCTCTCTTCCTTCTTTTATCACGTGGATAAGTGTGTGTGTGGGGGTGAGCTATAGGGTGTTGGTTTAAACACAATCCTGGATTAGAATCCCAGCTTTGTCATTTATGAGCTCTGTGACCTGGGGCAATTTACTTAATCTCTGGGCCTTAGTTGTTGCTATTGTGTTAGTAAACCATTTATTTTAGAATAGTTTTAGGTTTATAAAAAGTTGCAAAGACAGTGCAGCAAGTTCCTTCATACCCCCCACTCAGCTTTACCTATTGTTAACATCTTATATGCCTGTGACACGTTCATCACATCTAATGGACCCATATTGATGCATTGTTATTACCTTAAGTCCATACTTTATTAGGATTCCTTTAGTTCTTGCCTCATGCCTGCTTTCTGTTTTGGGATTCTATCCAGGACGCAACATTACATTGAGTTGATATGTTTTTTAAGGTCCTCTGGACTGTGATGGTTTCTGAGACTTTCCTTAATTTTTGAGACAGGGTCTCAGTTTGTCAACCAGGCAGGAGTGCAATGGTGCCATCACAGCTCACTGCAACCTCCACCTCCTAGGCTCAAACGATCCTCCCACCTCAGCCTTACAAGTAGCCAGGAGAGCAGGCGTACACTACCATGCATAGGTTATTTTTTATTTTTTGTAGAGATAGGATGTTACTATGCTGCCCAGGCTGGTCTTGAACTCCAGGGCTCAAGTAATCCTCCGGACTCAGCTTCCCAAATTGCTGGGATTACAGGTGTGAGCCAAGGTACCCTGCTACTTTCCTTGTTTTTAATGACCTTGATGGTTTTAAGGTCAAGGTATCTTGGTCAGGTATGTTGTAGAATATACATTTAGTGGTGTCTGTCTGATGTTTTGATTAGACTAGGGATGTATGTTTTTGGGAGGAAGACGGTGGAGATAAAGTACCCCTTTCATCATGTCATATCAAGGGTGCCAACTACCGACATGCCTATCGCTGTTAACCTTGGCCTTGACCACCTCCCTGAAGCTGTGTTTGTCAGGTTCCTCTGCTGTAAAGTTGCTCTTCACACACCACACCCACCTCTTCGTTCTGTGCTCTTTGGGAGGAAGTCAATATGAGCAGCTCACATTTGAGGACTGGGGATTTTTGTTTCCTTTCACTGATGGAGGAGTATCTACATAAATTATTTGGAATTTTTCTCTATGGGATGTTTGTTTATTCCCCCACATTTGTTTATTTATTCAATCATTTATTTACATCGCGATGGGACTCATGGATATTTATTGTATGCTTTGAGTTACAATCCAATACTACATTATTTATTTTGTTGCTCAAATTGTGCCAGCTTCATCTGGGCCCTAATTTTTTTTAATGGATTTATTTTTCTAAGGAATAAATGTGATCATTAGGGCTAGAAATAATGTGACACGAGTGAGTGGTGCAAAATTTAAGGGGATGCCAAAAATCAGTAATTGAGGTAAATAATATATTAATTCAATATGTTAAAAGGACAAAATGAACGAAATGAATTTCATGATGAATAAAATACCAACATGTTAAAGCAGGCTTTGTCATGTCTATAAATTATTCACCCAGATACCTGGTGTTTAGTATGTATTTAATGGATTGAAGCTATCAGTTCATAGGAATATGCTAGTATATTAGTGACTTGTTGTCTAATCACATTAGGTAATAAACTACCCCAAAACTTTGTGGTTCAAAGCAGCAAGCATCAGATTATCTCACAAGTTTGTGGGTCAGCTGGCGATCCTGCTGGCTTGACTAGGCGCCCTTGTATGTCTGAGGATCTACTGTTGGCTGACCATGGATGGCTTCAGCTAGAATGGTCAGGGCAGTGTGGCTCTGTCACCATGTCTCTCATCCATGTCCTGGGACAGACAGGCTCGTCTGGGCTTGTGTTTCTCATAATGATGGCAGAAGAGTGAGAAAGGAAGTAGCGAGGTTTAAAGTTTGGAGGTCTTGGCTCAGAATGATGAGTTTTCCTTTCTGCTGCCTTCTCCTGGACAAAGCACATCATAAGGCCAACCCAGATTTAAGGGGAAGGGGCAGTAAGACTGGCCTCTTTAGCGAGAGGAACCATGAGTGATAAGGCAGAAGGCATAGTGTGGGTACAGGAAGGGACAGTGAGATGGGGCCATTCACGCTGTCAGCCTCCCACAGTCAGGCACTGTTTTAGGTGCTGAGAATATATCAGCAAATAAAACAGATCCACATCTCTGCCCATAGGAAGCTCACATGGAAATGACTATGAAGTCCACAGCAAAAGAAGAAGAAAGAGGAGGAGGAGAAGAAGGAGGAGGAGGGAAGGAGGAAGGGGAAGAGGGGGAATCAGAAGAGAGAGAGGGGGAGGAAGAGAAGGGAGAAGAAAAAAAAATGAACATAGTTCTGCCTTTCAGGAAGTATTTTAGTTCATTTTGTATGACTATAAAGGAATACCTGATTCTGGGTAATTTATAAAGAAAAGAGGTTTATTTGGCTCATGGTTCTGCAGGTTGGACAAGAAACATGGCCTCAGTGTCTGCTTTTGGTCAGGACCTTAGGGGGCTTTTACTTATGGTGGAAGGTGAAGGGAACGCAGGAATGTTACATGGTGAGAGAGGGAGGAGCGAGGTCCCAGACTCTTTAACAACCAACTCTCTAATAAACTTACAGAACAAGAACTCATTCATTACAGCAGAGAGGGCAACAAGGCATCCATGAGGACTCAGCCGTCATGACCCAAACACCTCCCACTTCAACACTGGGGATTACATTTCAACATGATATTTTGAGAGGACAAACATCCAGATTGTATCAGGTGGCCTGTGGCTACTGTCAGCTCCATGTGGGCAAGTGATGTGGGTAGAGTAGTTTTTGGCACCTTTTCCTGTAGCTGTCGGCACTCTGGGGAGGCCCCAGCACCTGCTGCAAAGCCCCCACCTCACTGTCAGCTACAGGTGCCTGGATGAAGTCCAGGAAAGGAACCCAGCTTGGAATCCAGCCTCTGAGAGGGGACAGGTTGTTTGTGAAGAGGTGTTTTGTCCTCCCAGGAGCCTCCTATCTTATTAATCTCCTTGTCTAACAAAATGGGTACTCAGGCACTAAAATCAAATCAACAGCTTCTACCTTTGCAAAACGGAGGCTGTTTTAATTGAGATATTGTAAGATGTATTTCCTTAATTACTACCTAATGGAAAATCGTTATTCCTGATCAATTTGGGTCAGTTTGAAGTAGTTGCTGCTAAAAATGAGATTCATCTAAGGTTATTCTTGCAAAAAATCAATATCTAATAGTTTGGGGAATTATGGCAAGTTCTGCAGAGAAGCTTTGGAAAGCATCAAGACTGGTGGGGCTTGCTGCCTCTTGAAAATTGCCACGCCATTCAGCCTTCTAAGACGGCAGGAAATGATGCCTAAGGCTCCCTAAGTAGATTCTCCGGCACAGTGCTAGGTCCTTTTGTGTGCATTTTTCTCACCCAATCTTCACAGTAACCCAATGAGGTAGTCTATTCATATTTTCATTTTGTAAATGAGGAAATAGAGGCCCAGAATAGTGTAACCAAATCAGAGAGCACCAGAGCAGATTTGAGCCCAGGAGCTTAGCCACAATATTGCCTCCCTCTCAACTGTTTCCCAAGGTAACTAGTCCTAGTACAGTGAGTATTCCTACTTCTGGCTGGGAATGGTCAGCAAAGAGCATCGATTAAGCTTGGTGGCATTCTGAGTCCTGTGTCTGGTCCTGAAACAAAGATGCCACTCCTCCAAAGGGAGTCAAGCTTGATGGGAAATGAATAGGCTGTAAAATCAGATCAACTTATTTTCTGTCACTTCCTGTCTCCCATCACTTTGTCTCCCATTATTTCCTATCTCCCATCACTTCCTGTCTCCCATCACTTTCTGTCTCCCATCACTTCCTGTCTCCTATCACTTCCTGTGCCCCATAGCTTCCTGTCTCCCTCACTTCCTGTCTCCTATTATTTTCTGTCTTCCATGACTTCCTGTCTCACATTATTTCTTGTCTCCCATCACCTCTTATATTCCATTCCTTCCTTGTTGTTGACCTTGCATAAGTTACTTGACTTCTCTGAGTCTTGGTTTCTGTATTGTTTAATAAGCATAATAATGTCCACATTTCAGAAGAATAGTGAGAAGTATGATTATGTACATGAACTACTTATTCAAGACAGTGATTCTTTTTTAATTATAGGCACTCAATAAATCTTGATTCTGGGTATGGTTTTGTGGTATTTCCACCCAAATCTCATCTTGAATTATAGTTTCCATAATCCCCACATGTCATGGGCAGGACCCATTGGAAGGTAATTGAGTCATGGGGGTGGGTTTTTTCCATGCTGTTCTCGTGATAGTGAGTTCTCATGAGATCTGATGGTTTTATAAGGGACTTTTCTCCTTTTGCTCGGTACTCATTCTTCTCTCTCCTGCTGCCCTATGAAGAGACTCCTTTTGCTATGATTGTAAGTTTCCTGCAGCATCCCCAGCCATGCAGAACTGTTAATCAATTAAACCTCTTTTCTTTATAAATTCCCCAGTCTCAGGTATTTCTTAATAGCAGTGTGAGAACGAACTAACACAACTCCTCTCCTGACTTTTTTTCTTTCTGTTTTTTTATTTTTTATTTTTATTTTTTTAATCAAAAGTCTGCTGGGCAAGTTGGTGCATACAGGGTCATAAAAATAACTATGAAATGGCTTTTAGAAGACCTCCAGTGGTTGGAGGCCTATAGTAAGAGGCAAGTGGATGGTCAGAAAGAGGATGCTGTGGTCATCAGGAGCAGAAACTCCATTAGGCTAGCTGAAATCAAAGGGGTTTGTTGAAAGGAGATTGGTGTATCTCACAGCAGGTCTCCAGAGGCTGGATGTGGATCTGGGAAATCAGCGGAATTGCACAGAATTGTTTCAGGCCCCTTCTCAGGGTCTGTGTGGACTACCATACCTGTTTTTCTGCTCAGCTACTTCACTGTCATTTCACTATAGGCTTTCCCTGTTTAGTCACCTACCCTTGTCCAGCCCTTGATGACTTTTCCAGATGGTAGTCTCTTCTCTGAGTCTTTGGGACTTTTCAGCTTGGCTTCCAATTGCTTTTTGGCGCAGTCTCTGAATGTACTAATTCTGAAATCTCAGAAGAGAGAATTTTATTGGACCAGATTTGCACAATTGTCCAACCCTGGTCCAGTCCACTGTGAATGGTGGTTTGATCTCTACCAGGGTTTGGACAGGGTGAGTTTCCTCAGATGTGTGGTTGAGGAAATAATACTTGGCATCTCTAATATATTGGACTTTCTTCAAACTCTTTAAGGGAATGAGGAACCATCCAGATCAGAAGTAGACAAAGAAGGACTGTTCTTTCTTCCCTTGTTTACTTTCACTTCACATTGTAATTCATATCCAAGAGCTCAAGAACTAGAGAGTGGTGCTGGATATGTAGTGTAGCATTTCTCAAAATTGACTATTTTACATGTAATATATATATATATATACACACACACACACACACACACGCATGTACATATACTGGCTTTTACACAGTTTACATATATATGTGTATATTTATAAAATGTGTAAAAGCCACTGTGTGTGTGTGTGTGTAGTGGCTTTTACTGGGAAAAAAGTTGCTCATGGATCCCCAGCGTTGACTTTAATTATTCAAAACTAATGTTAAACTTAAATTAATATTATTTAAAGAGCGCAAACATAAAACAACCTATAAATGCCTTATGCTTGTTGCTCTCATGCAGCTGCAAAGCTAAAACAAATTTATAAATTAAATGCAAACAGACCTACAAAACCAATAAAATCCAAATTAGAAACATTAATTTAATGTGATGGATGATGTTCCTTGGTTGAAACTAAATCACTTCTCGTAAAGTGCATCGAGTACTGACTGCTGGAGTGTGGGTTCTTTTGAGTTAGATGAGCCTGGTCAACTGTTTGCCACGTGAGAGCCCCATTCTTCCACCATTTTTACTCTCCAAAGCGACATTTTTTTTTTTTTACCTTACCATTGCCCTTCGTCACTGATGTGTCAGGATCCCCTCTGCTTTTTCCCATCAGCTCAAGACTATTCGGGTTTTACTACTTGGCAACAAGGAGACTGTAAACACAACCACATGTGCTCAAGCATGCTGAAGGACAAACTAATTAAGTGGGTCAACCAGTGATACAAAAAATGCAAGTGTTCATTTAGAGTAGATTGATTACCTTTGAAATTAAAATGTAAAAGAATTAAAATTTTAAGAAAATGAGAGGAAATCCATAAACCTGCAAGGATATGTCCATGTTTGAAGTCCAGGACCAGTCCTGGATTAGTGGTTCAGATTAGTGGGTTCTGGTTCTACCTCCATTCCTCTCCAAAGGTGCAACTTTAGAGAGTCGTTTTATCTCTTGACGTCCTCCACTGTGAAGTGAAGGTCCCTGTCCTGCATGAGGCACAAACATAAGGAACACAGAAGACAGAGTATGTGAAAATGCTTTGAAAATGAGAAATTCAAGATGATGGCTGTTATGAGTTGAACTGCATCCCTACCCTGCTACCCCCACTCCCACACATTCATATGTTGAGGTTCTAAACCCTGGGGGACATCAGAATGTGACTGTATTTAGAGATAAGACCTTTGAAGAGGTAACTAAGGTGGGTGGGTGGCCCTCAACCAACCTGACTGCTGCTGCTATAAGAAGAGGAGATAAGAACACGAATGTACAGAAGGAGAACCCTGTGGCACAGGGAGAAGACAGCCATCTTCAGGCAAAGGAGAGAGGCTCCAAAAGAAAACCTTGTGGACATCTTGATGTCAAACTCCAAGCCTCCAGAATTGTGAGAGAAATAAATTTCTGTTGTTTAAGCCACCCAGGCTGTGGCACTTTGTGGTGGCAACCCTAGCAAGCTAATAAAGTGGTGAAATTGGCAAGTTTTGAGTGCTAGCGAGTTCACAAGTAGAATATTTGGGCTCCCATGCTAGCATGATTGTTTTTCATGCCCTGGGGCAGTAATTTTACTATCCTGACTAACTTTCTCTGAGATGGGGGATCTGTAAGCGCTCCCCTTTATCATTAGGGGGCAAATGTGGTAGGAAGAAGGTATGCTCATCCATACTTTATTTGTTAAAGTAGGGTGACCTGGATACGGTGGCTCATGCCTGTAATCCCAGTGCTCTGGGAGGCTGAGATGGGAGGATCACTTGAACCCAGGAGTTTGAGATCAGCCTGGGCAACCAAAGGAGACCTTGTCTCTACAAAAAATAAAAAAAAATTATCCAGGTGTGGTGGTGTATACCTGTCGTTTGAGCTACACTGGAGGCTGAGGCAAGAAGATTGCTTGAGCCCAGAAGGTCGAGGCTGCAGTGAACCAAGATTGTCTCCCTGCACTCCAGACTGAATGATAGAGCGAGATGGTGTCTCAGAAAAAAATGGCTGTTAAATACTCTAGACCTATTATTTATGGATAAGACAGCCTGGGCGACTTGTTCCCTGAGAGCTTAGTGCCCTGTTTTTTCTTTAAAACTTAGCTAGAGGCCCATCTCTCTCATTTATTCACAAATGCATTCATTCATTCAATAATTCTTTATTGAGCCCCTACTTGAAGCCATTTACTGTGATGAATAAGTGCTATAGTTATAGTGGTGAGCAAGGCAGAGATATCTCCTGCCCTCAGGGAGATTCCAGTCTATTGGAAGTGGATATTAGAGGAGTAAACTAATAAACATACAACTACATGATGCAGGATGTGTGATGAAGCAGAGGTACAGGATGTGATGGAAGCATTTAAAGAACGTGGGAGCAGCATTCCAGGGAGGGGAACTACTTGTGTGTAACCCCAGAGGGGAAAGAGAAAGAAGCTATTGTGGCTGGAGAGAGATGAGTGAGCGAGAGAAGACAGGAAAGGGAGAGTGTGGGGCTATTTCACTTACGATCTTGTCGGCTGAAATAAAGATTTTGGAATTCTTACCCATTAGAAAATTTTAATCTTCAGGTGGTAGGAATCTCAACTTGAAATGGCTTGAAGTGCAACAATAAGGAAATTTATTATTTTACATAACAAGCAACCAAGAGGCAGAGTGGTACAGCTGACTCATTTAGATGGCTAACTCAACCCCTGTCTTCTCAGCCACCATTCAGACTTGGCTGTCCATGTGATCTGCATCTGGCTGATGAACTGGAAATGAAACTGCTCTGGGGTTTCTGGGAAAACGTTTTCACAACTCTCTCCCTTCCTGTATCCTTCTGCTGGGACTGGGATGCAATGACTAGAGCTACAGAAACCATCTTGTGATGTTGAGGGAAAGGCTATGTGGTAGAGTATATTCTTGATCACATCTATTTGCTCCCTCTCCTGAAAAGGGACTGTACATGCTCATCTCGCCATATGGCTTGCAGAACTTATCTCTAGGAGGAACATACTTCCCCTCTTCATTGTCAGACTTAGGTTGTGTAATTTTGTCCGATAGAATGTGAGCAGAGATGACAGTGTGGTTATCTGAACAGAAGTCTAAATGCAGTTGTGTGCTTAGACTTGGCCTCTTTGATCAAGTTTCCCTATCTGGGTAGAGCGGGCATTGCCCGTGTGGGGTCTGCTCCTTCAGTCCGGGTCCTGGAGTTACATGACGAGAGCCACAGCGAACTACAGCCTGTGTGTCCCTTGAGTGAGAAAAGCATATTGTTAAAGTCCAGGGAGATTTGGGGGACATCTGTTAGGTTAATAGAGATTAATAGAGATCAAGAATATACTGAACCAGCCCCTAACCTCTGGAACTCTTATTTTATGAGAAAAATAAGCCCCTATCTGTGTGGGTGGTTGCAGTCTGGCTTTCCAACCTTTGCCGCTGAAAACATTCCTCGCTGAGACGAGGAGTCACAGAGCTGGTTGACACAGAGGTTTAGTGTCACCACGAGGTTCCCCAACTCCTTTATCTTTCCAGCTGGCATGCCCAGTGCTTTCTCAAGGGAGGCCCCTCAAGTTTGCACAAATTTTGCCCCAGGTCCATGCAATTCATGCAGACTCAACAACTTTTGCTGGGGAAATAAAAAAGGAAAAAAGATCATTCCAGCCTGGTACATCTGATTTTAGGATCCCAAATCATTTCTTAGAAGTCTCTGGCACATATCTCTTTTTGTATCCCCCATCTCCCCAATGTCTCATTGACCCGAACCTGTCAACGAACCTATCTGTAAACCTATTGCTTTGGTCAGTGAGTGAGGCCACCATGATTGGCCTCTGCAGATGAGAATTTCCCAGAGTCACAGGGGACAGGTGGACACCAGAAGGCAAGTGGGGCTCTGCCATCATGGACGAGAAACTTGCCTCTGGGTTTGTAAGCAATCAGGTCTGCTACAGATCTCCCTGGGAGTTATTTCTGAGCCCAAGACTTGGTTAGGGACCATCATCTCCTGTTCACACAATACTCCCAGGTATGCATCTCATTTCAAACTGCACTGCAGTGCTGTCCTTCTCCAACATGTCTCTCACCCTGGGAAGTTCACATCTTATTCCTCTTCATATCCCTAGCATTTTACCAGAACCTGATGAGTCATTAGTGCCCAGGAAATGTTGAGATGGATGGATGGACATGGGGATGGCCTGGAGGAGTCAGATTACAGAGGAGGCTGGGTAGGGAAAAGACTTACTAGGCTGTAAGACATACAGGGGCTGTGACTTCCTCATCTCTGTATTCCCAGCACCTGGGATCCAACTGGTGTTCTGGAAATGTTTCTTGAGTGAATATGTGACCACATGCTGGAGGCAGCCAGGCTCTCCGGAGTAAGCTCATGCTCCTTCATTCACTTTTAAGGAGTAAGCTCAGCTCCTCTCCATTTTGAAGGGTTAAACCCACGGAGGAATTAACATCTAGGTTCAAATCTCAACTCTTCTACTTTTTTATTGCATGGCCATGGACAAGTCCATGTACCTCTTTGAACCTCTGTTTGTTCATCTGTAAAATGGGTTTCATAATAGAGCCCATCTCGGTGTTGTGGTGTGCATAAAGCATGTTACATACATACATAAGGCATGGGGAGCATTGAGGAAACAGTGGAGCATCTGTTTAGGAAGCCAGGTTTTTTAATTGATACATAGTATTTGCACATATTTAAGGGGTACATGTAATATTTTGTTACATGCGTAGGATGTACAGTGATCAGGATGGGGTATCTAAGATACCCATGACCTCAAACAGTTATGATTTTGATGTGTTGGAAACCTTTCACATCCTCTCTTCTCGCTGTTTTGAAATATACAGTACATTCTTAACTATAGTCACTCTACTCTGCTATGGAACATGAGATCTTATTCCTTCTCTGTTTGTACCCATTAACCAGTCTCTCTCATCTCTCCACTGCCCCTCACCCTGACACAACCTTCCCCATCTCTGGTATCTATGATTATGCTCTCCACCTTCATAAGATGAGTTGTTGTAACTTTGACATAGGAGTGAGAACCTGTCATGTTTGTCTTTCTGTGCCTGGCTTATTTCACTGAACATAATGATGTCCAGTTCTCTTCCCACTGCTAAAATGACAGGATTCCATCTTTTTTATGGCTGAATAGCATTCCACCATGTATCTATATCACATTTTCTATATTCATTCTTCCATTGATGGACACTGAGGTTGATTCTATATCTAGGCTATTGTGAATAAAGTGCTGCAAAAAACATGATGGGGGCTGGGCGCGGTGACTCACGCCTGTAATCCCAGCACTTTGGGAGGCTGCGGTGGGGATATCACCAGGTCAGGAGTTCGAGACAAGCCTGGCCAATATGTTGAAATCCTATCTCTACTAAAAAATACAAAAAAACTAGCCGGGCAAGGTGGCGGGCACCTGTAGTCCCAGCTACTTGGGAGGCTGAGGCAGGAGAATGGCGTAAACCTGGGAGGCGGAGCTTGCAGTGAGCTGAGATCCGGCCACTGCACTCCAGCCTGGACAATAGAGCGAGACTCCGTCTCAAAAAAAAAAAAAAAAAAAAAATGGTACATAAATTAGCCAGGTGTGGTGGTGCATGCCTGTAATCCCAGCTACTCGGGAGGCTGAAGCAGGAGGATTGCTTGAACCTGGGAGGCGGAGATTGTAGTGAGCCAAGATCGCGCCACTGCACTCCAGCCTGGGTGACAGAGCAAGACTCCATTTCAAGAAACAAAACAAAACAAAACACCAAAACGTGGGAGGGGACAGGTGTCCCTTTGATGTACCATGTACCAATTTCTAGCCGGGCACGGTGGCTCATGCCTGTGATTCGAGCACTTTGGGAAGCCGAGGCAGTCGGATCACTTGAGCCTAGGAGTTTGAGACCAGCCTGGACAAGATAGTGAAACCCTGTCTTTACAAAAAATGCAAAAATTAGCCAGGTGTGGTGGTGAGTACCTGTGGTCCCAGCTACAAGGGAGGCTGAGGCAAGGGGATCACCTGAGCCCAGGATGGTTGAGACTGCAGTGAGCCATGATCGTGCTGTTGCACTCCAGCCTGGATGACAAAGTGAGACCCTGTCTAAAACATACAAACAAACAAACAGAAACAAACAAAAAGTTGATACACTGATTTCCTTTCCTTTGGAAAACTACCCAGTAGTGGAGTTGCTGGATCAAGTGGTAGTTCTGTCTTCAATTTTTTGAGAAATGTCTATACTCTTTTTCATAACATTTCCTCTTACTGCCTCCAAGGTGGGGAGAGGATTTAGAAGTAGGGAGAGAAGAAGCCGCAGAGGCCCGTGGAGGACCAGGTGTCCTTGGGACAGCATGGAGGGGCTGTTGTATCCATCCTGGTTCTGCTGCAAGGGACGGACCAGAAGGTTGAGAGCCCCTCCGCATGCTCCCCC
This sequence comes from Rhinopithecus roxellana, assembly GCF_007565055.1. Lineage (NCBI taxonomy): Eukaryota > Metazoa > Chordata > Mammalia > Primates > Cercopithecidae > Rhinopithecus > Rhinopithecus roxellana. The sequence continues at coordinate 5,111,110 of NC_044568.1, read as the reverse complement.
AGCCCTTGCCTCCTCTTGGCCCAGGACAAGACAAATGGTCTTTAAACATCCCACTCAGTCAAAGCTAGATGATTCACCAGCACCTCGTCAACTGTGCTGTTTGCAATTTAAAGGGTTTGTGGTTGAGAAAGTGTCAGATTCCTTGGGCCAGCCTCACAGGATGCAATGAAGACACACTCTGGGAGAACCTATGTAAAGAAAACTAAATGTGAGATGGGCGATCCTCTTGAGCTGAAACAGAGGCGAGCTTTTTGACTTCCTGGGAATCTGTGCTCTATGTGCAAACCAGAGTAACACTGGAGAGTGTGGACACATGTCCATGGGGTGTTACTGGAGGTAAACCATGCTCTGAAACTTCTCCCTGTCCCATTGAACCATTATTCTTTTGGGTTAAGCATTGCCCTCGAGACATTCTTCTGTTAAAATTCTTTTGGGAGGGCGCAAGCCCAGTAAATCACTTAAAAATGTCTGAATTTGTGAGTAGTGCTGCAGTGAACATATGTGTGCGTGTGTCTTTATAATAGAATGATTTGTATTCCTTTGGGTTAATACCCAGTAGTACCCAGTAGTGGGATTGCTGAGTTGAATAGTAGGTTTTTTTGTTTTTTGTTTTCTGTTTTTTGTTTTTTGAGACAGAGTCTCGCTCTGTCTCCCAGGCTAGAGTACAGTGGTACGATCTTGGGTCACTGCAACCTCTGCTTCCTGGGTTCCAGCAATTCTCCTGCTTCAGCCTTCTGAGTAGCCGGGATTACAGATGCGTGCCACCATGACTGGCTAATTTTTGTGTTTTTAGTAGAGACAGGGTTTCACCATGTTGGCCAGGCTGGTCTCGAACTCCTGACCTCAAGTGATCTGCCTGTCTTGGCCTCCCACAGTGCTGGGATTACAGGTGTGAGCCACCACACCCGGGCCCTATTCGTCATGCAGATTTAAAAGCTTGTGCTACTTATTCAGGGGAGCCTTCTCTAACTTCCCAGCCCCGCAAGTCCCCCATCATACCCTCTCCTCCTACCCCACTGGGTGCATTTCTAATAAGCACCTTATCTACTTTTTCCTTTTAAAGTTGTTTGTGTGATTATTTGATGAATGTCCGTCTTCCCCAACAGAACTCAACATTCATTAGGGCAAACAATTTCTTCTTTCTCAACACTGCTCCCCTGGCGTCTAACGCAGGACTCTTCAGTAGATGTGTGGACTGAATAAACGGAAAGAGGCTTGCGATGCTCCCAGGGAAGAGTGGCTTGTCAGGGAGAGCTGTCAGGGTGGCTCAGGGTCCAGTCTTCATCTTTGCAGGGTCAGGAACTTGGTCTGATCACCTTTCCTCAGTTGAGAAGATATGGGGAGTAATAATTACGCCTGACATTTATTTAGTGCTTCTAAGAGTTTTATAGGAATCCTCCCTCTTGTTTTACACAACAGCTCTGTGAGCTGGGTTGTATTATTACTCTGACTTTATAGTGGGGGAAACAGACGCAGAGAAGGTGAGTGGTTTATCCAAGGTCACACAGAGTGGGCAGAGCTCAGACTCACACCCATGTAGGCTGGCTCTAGAGCTCACACTGTTTTTCTTTTCTTTCTTTTTTTTTTGAGACCAAATCTTGCTCTGTCGCCCAGGCTGGAGTGCAGTGGTGTGATCTTGGCTCCCTGCATTTTTCCACCTCTGAGGTGAAAGCAATTCTCCTGCCTCAGCCTCCTGAGTAGTTGAGATTACAGGTTTATACCACCACACCCTGCTAATTTTTGTATTTTTAGTACAGACAGTGTTTCACCATGTTGGCCAGGCTGATCTTGAACTCCTGACCTCAGGTGATCCACCCGCCTTGGCCTCCCAAAGTGCTGAGATTACAGGGGTGAGCCACTGTGCCCAGCCTAGAGCCCACACTTTTTTTTTTTTTAAATTGTTATACTTTAAGTTCTCGGGTACATGTGCATAACGTGCAGGTTTGTTACATATGTATACTTGTGCCATGTTGGTGTGATGCACCCATCAACTCATCAGCACCCATCAAATCATCATTTACATCAGATACAACTCCCAGTGCATTCCCTCCCCCCTTCCCCCTCCCCATAATAGGCCCTGGTGTGTGATGTTCCCCTTCCCGAGTCCAAGTGATCTCATTGTTCAGTTCCCACCTATGAGTGAGAACATGCGGTGTTTGGTTTTCTGTTCTTGCGATAGTTTGCTGAGAATGATGGTTTCCAGCTGCATCCATATCCCTACAAAGGACACAAACTCATCCTTTTTTATGGCTGCATAGTATTCCATGGTGTATATGTGCCACATTTTCTTAATCCAGTCTGTCACTGATGGACATTTGGGTTGATTCCAAGTCTTAGCTATTGTGAATAGTGCCGCAGTGAACATACGTGTGCATGTGTCTTTATAGCAGCATGATTTATAATCCTTTGGAACCCACACTCTTAACACAGCAGTTCCCTCTAACAAAGCTCCCTGTTGCTGCATGCACCAAGTGGCAACTTTTTAATATTAATTTACAGTAATATACAAACATCCAAGGCGAGTGCCTCTTTACTTGAAGGCAAGCCTCACTATAAGCCAAATCATCGTCTGAAGCTACTTAGGAGCATGGCTACAGGGAGAGGGGAGCTGGTGTCAAGGCTGGGTTAGTCTGGTCTGTGGTCCCAGGGGCGGATGGGCAGTCACAGGTGAAACATGTCGACCGTCAGGCAGTGCATGGGTAGACACTGCCAGCCCCTCTCTCTTATTTTCTCAGCCTCCTTGGCTTCTCAGGCCTCTGTCTCGAGAGTGATTTTGCTTGTCTCTTCCGTGATGTTCATGGGTTAATTTCATAGTTATCCTTGTGGAAGGAAGCTTCAGTTTCCCCTGCTTTCCAGGGTGTTTCATGTCCTGACAGCAACCTTAAGCAACAGAAACTGTTTCCACTTCATTATTACTATTATTATTTGAAACAGAGTCTTACTCTGCTGCCCAGGCTGGAGTGCAATGGCATGATCTCGTCTCACTGCAACCTCTGCCTCCTGGGATCAAGTGATTCTCATGCTTCAGCCTCCCAAGTACCTGGGATTAAAGGCGTGCATCACCATATCTGGCTAGTTTTTGTATTGTTAGTAGAGATGGGGTTTCACCATGTTGACCAGGCTAGTCTCGAACTCCTGGCCTGAAGAGATCCGCCCACCTCAGCCTCCCAAAGTACTGGGATTATAGGTGTGAGCCACCACGCCTGGCTTCCACTCCTTTTTATGATGCTGAGAGAGGCTAGATAATTTTCCCAAGGACACACAAACAATGAAACAGGCTGGCATCCCAGCCCAGGTCTGTTATATTGCAGAGTTTGAACACCTAACCCCCCTGCTGTGCCCTTCTTCCCCCAACCAGCATCCACTTACATTCTGTAAAGTGCATGACCTACTGCCTGGCACACACTAGCATCCATAACGTGTTGGTAGGCAGCAAGTGTGTTATTGTGCATAGGAATGTAAGTTTTGAAGACTGCTTGCATGGGAATCTACTGCTGGTTGTTTGTGTGACCTTGGGCACATTTGCTCGCCTCTCTAAGCCTTGGTTTCCTGTTACACAAAATGGGGGTGATGACAGCAATGGTCCTTCCCGGGATTTCTGGGAGGTTTAAAGGGATTAATCAGTGTGAAGCGTTCAGCATAGCGCTTGGGACGGTGCCACGTGTCAGTGGCACTATTTCAATAATGACAGAAACCCAACTCTCACCTGTCTTTGGAAAGAATTAGGTGGTGATATATTGGAAAGGCCGGTGGGAAATGAAGGCTTGAGGCTTGACCAGATCGAGTGCTTCTTTCTTCTCCTCTTTAATTTCTGCTGCGTTGTCCTGATTATGAGGTCCCGCGATGGGCCCTGGGGGTTCCAGAGCCATGTGATCATGTCCAGTTTACCAACAGCTTGCCCACAAGGAAGCTGCTTGCGCACAAGGACACCTACCTGCAAGGAACACTGAGAAATGGAGTCCTTAGACTTCTCCCCCATACGGCATCCTCCATGCTGTTTCTCTTCATCTGGCTTAATGCAGGTGAGGATGGCAATCTTAGAAGACACATGTTGGGAATGACATTGGAAAGCACCAGGGTGAGGCTCATGACTTCTGATTAGTGTAGTTTAGACCACGTGCCCATTTCTGAATCACTGGCTGCTATGGGCAAGACCATGAGGTACTTTGTTTGGGTGTGGGTCACATGACTCCATCTCCTGGCATTAGAACCAATTGTCCCAAGAAAGGAGAGAGAATGATCCCCAAATCAGAGTGCATAGATGCTGGGTGAGAACCTCAGAAATGTCCACTTATTATTATTTTTATCATCGTTATTAATTTTGTTGTCATTACTATTGCCATCTTTGTTATTCAGTTCCCTGTGATGCTCTGTTAGGTTAAATAGGTGTATGAGTGTGGGAGAGCCAGGCTCACTGTTCAGCACTTCTTTTTCCTTTTCTTTGGTCCAGAACTAGACGCCAACGCTTCTGCTCACAATCTATTGGCCAGAACCCAGTCATGTGACACCTACCTGCAAGGAACACTGGGAAATGGAGTCCCTAGACTCCTCCCCGGTAGAACATCCTCCATGCTGTTTCTCTTCTGCTGGCTTAATGCAGGTGAGGATGGCAATCTTAGAAGCCACGTATTGAGGATGGCATTGGAAAATTGGAAGCAAGATGAAAAGAGCTCCTCTGTGATCTAGAACAGCTGTTTTGAAGTTTTTTTTATATGAGCAAGAAGTGATTTTCTGTGTTTGAGCCACTAAATATGTAGGGGCTTGTTTGTTACAGCAGCTGGTGATGCCTCTAATTAACACATGCATTATTACCCTTCCTCCTCCCTGTCTTCCCATTGGAGGGTAGGGGTTAGGATAGTTTTTTGGGGCTTGTGCTTGAGCCGCAGACTTAGGAAAGGGCTACGGGAGAGTTAAGCCCTCTAAGTAGCTCCGGATCACTTCTGAAATCCTTGTACCTTGCATCTAAGGGACGATCTTTGAGAGGCCTCCTAAATGACAGCCCATCATCGTGGACCTTTGGGTTTTGTCTTGGATACCCTAGGTAACAAAGTGGGCCACTCTAAGAAAATATTAGATATCTGTTTAATTGTAAAGCATGGAGGCTCCCTGGAGAGTACTCACAGTGACTTCTGCATTTATCTGAAATTTTATTAGTGTGAATTGCCTGTCAGGATGTTTAAACAGCCCCTCAGAGCACCTAATAGCACCCTCCTAGTCATTACACATCACTAATGGGTGTTGAACATCCAAACACCTATTTACTGCATGGATTTAGTCGTCCTGGAGGACCTATTTCTCTGATTAAATAATTCATGATTTCAGAGTGTCTAAATACTGTCTATGTGCCCAGGGCTGTACTTCTGGGTCCTAAGTTTCCCCAGCTCGAGACATTCCTGAGAGCTTCCTTGACGATGATCCAGAGAGGCGTTCTTCTGATCAGGTGCTGAAGCTACGGTGCCTATCAGTTTTCCGTGGGGGAGTGTAGGACCTGCAGATTTCTGGCCTCTACTCTAGAGAGTGTGACTCAGTAGATCTGGGTTTGGAATACCCATTTTTAAAGGCACACTATTCATCTTAGGACTATGTATTGCACATTTACGTTGTGTTAACTCTGTGCTTGGCACTGGGGCTACATCTGAACATAGAGCAGACCACGTTGTTGCCTATGTGGCCCTTACCGCCTAAAGGGGACAATGGCATTACAGGTCAAAGTCATCTGTGGTCCTGCATATTCCCCCCACAGATCTTTCTTTCTTTTTTTTTTTTTGGCTTCTTCTTGCCTGATCCCCAATTCTCTCCTCCCCTCCCCTCCCCTTCCCTCCCCTCGCCCACTCCTCCCTTCCCCTCCCCCTGCCCACTCCTCCCTTCCCCTCCCCCACTCCTCCCCTCCCCTCCCCTTCCCTTCTTCTTTTGATTGAGTCTCGCTGTGTCGGTTGCCCAGGCTGGAGTGCAGTGGTGCAATTCCGGCTCACAGTAACCTCCACCTCCCAGGTTCTAAGCAATTCTCCTGCCTCAGCTTCCTGAGTAGCTGGGACTATAGGTGTGCACCACCATCCTTGGCTGATTTTTGTATTTTTAGTAGAGATGGGGTTTCACCATGTTGGTCAAGCTGGTCTTGAACTCCTGACCTCAAATGATCCCCCTGCCTTGGCCTCCCAAAGTGCTGGGACTACAGGCATGAGCCACTGTGCCTGGCCACCAATTCTCTAATTTCCTGTTACCCACAAACCTGATTCTCATCTAGTTGCATGCAGTGGAGTAACCACTGGCTCTCTCCCTTCTTGGACCTCTTGCTTGTGCCAAGACCTGCTTTCTCTCTCATCAGTGCTGATAAGATCTTCCTCCTTAGCACAAGTCACATTAATAGAGGACTCTCAGGCTGTGCAACTGTGTGCAAAGTACTTAACCTTTCTCGGTCTTACTTGCCCCATCTATAAAATGGGAATGATCATGATTTACCTGCCCGAGGGTGCGTGATTTTGTTATGGGTTGAATTTTGTCCCCTCCCAAATTCATATGTTAAAGTCTTCAAACAGCAGCTGTCTTAGAATGTGAGAAAATTGGATTGTTCTGATATAATTAGTTAAGATGATATCATGCTGGAGGAGGTGGACTCCGATCCAGTATAGCCAGTGTCTTATTTTTATTTTTATTTGAGACAAGGTCTCCGTTTGTTGCCCAGGCTGGAGTGCAGTGGTACGATCTCAGCTCACTGAAACCTCTGTGTCCCAGGTTCAAGCAATCCTCCTGCCTCAGCCTCCCAAGTAGCTGGGATTACAGGTGTGTGCCACCATGCCTGGCTACTTTTTTGTATTTTTAGTAGAAACGGGGTTTCACCATGTTAGCCATGGTGTTCTTGAACTCCTGACCTCAAGCGATCCACCCACCTTGGCTTCCAGTCTAGGTGGTCCGGGAAGGTGGGAGAAGTACTTTAGGGCATGCTCAGAGGAGGATTTGAGCCAGAGCATGCTCAGAGGAGCTGTTCATCAGCCTACCACAGGCTTTCTTTCCAGCAAAGGGACGGAGGTGGGAAGGAGCATGTATCTTGCAGCAGACAGGGGCACTTCACATCGTTAAATCCTGGAAAATTGAGGCTGGGGTTCCATGGCCAATTTTGATTACCATTTGTCCATATTGTTAACTCACAAAGGCTTAGAAATGCGGGTGACAGAACTAGCTTCTTTCTTTAAGTTCACTCTTTATTTGTTAAGTACCTTTTAGCGTAGGGCAATAATGAGGGACTTTGTTGAAAAAATGTGTTTGAGCCTTGGCTCTGCTACATCCTGACCGGGGGACCTTGGGAATGTGTCTTAACATCTGCGAGTCTCAGTTTTCTCATCTGTGTAATAGGATTAGCAATACCCCGTGCCTTAAAGCATTGCCATGAGGATTAAGTGCATCAATGTGTTTAAGGTACTCAAAGCAGTGCCTGGCACATAGCAAGAGTCCATTAAGTGTTAAGCTTCTATTAAGTCTCATTTCCAGTGGTGGAGGTAGATAGGTCACAGGGACATGACATGTCAGGAAGTTCTTCTTCTTCTTTTTTTTCTGAAATTTCTGTTCTGTTCTTTTTTTTATTTTTGAGATGGAGTCTTGCTCTGTCACAGAGGCTGAAGTGCAATGGCGCGATTACAGCTCACTGCAACCTCCGCCTCCTGGGTTCAAGCGTGTCCTGCCTCAGCCTCTTGAGTAGCACCCACCACCATTCCTGGCTAATTTTTGTATTTTTTTTTTTTGGTTTTGTTTTTTTTTGTTTTTTTGAGACGGAGTCTCGCTCTGTCGCCCAGGCTGGAGTGCAGTGGCCGGATCTCAGCTCACTGCAAGCTCCGCCTCCCAGGTTTACGCCATTCTGCTGCCTCAGCCTCCTGAGTAGCTGGGACTACAGGCGCCTGCCATCTCGCCCGGCTAGTTTTTTGTATTTTTAAGTAGAGACAGGGTTTCACCGTATTAGCCAGGATGGTCTCGATTTCCTGACCTCGTGATCCGCCCGTCTCGGCCTCCCAAAGTGCTGGGATTACAGGCTTGAGCCACCGCGCCCGGCCTACCCACGTTTTTCAATGCCACGCTCTGAGGTTGCTGGCTCATACCCAGGCCTGAGATCAGTGCTTTATCAAAAGTGGCTTCAGCCAGGAATCTTCGTTCATCCTGCCCCTCCTGGATTGGGGTGAACTGGGGTGGTGGGTTGTGGGGCAGGCAGGCATAGCTGTGGGCAGAGTTGTGAAGTCTGTGCAATGTATTCCAAGCTTCTCAACAGACTCTTCTCCTTCCCTTTCTGTCTGGAGACCCTGATAGAGATGGCCTAGGGTGGAGATCTCACATTAGTGATTTTAAAATGCTTCCTAAATCTTTATAGTAATGCTGAGGGGGTTAAAGCATACAAAATACCCCCGCTAATTTTCAAAAGCATTGCAATGAGTTATATGAGAATGCATTGGAAGGAGCTTCAGATATATTAGCTTCAGAATTTTTCTTGTTTTGCCTGTAAAAGTGAAGCAGAGGAAATTAGGGCAAGAGAAGTTATCTGTCATAACAGGTGGGAGAAGGAATCAAAGAAGAGGGTAAGAACGTGTTTTTTTTTTTTCTTTTCTTTTTTGAAACGGAGTCTTGTTCTGTCGCCCAGGCTGGAGTGCAGTGGCGCGATCTTGGCTCACTGCAATCTCCGCCACCTCCCGAGTTCACGCCATTCTCCTGCCTCAGCCTCCCAAGAAGCTGGGACTACAGGCGCCCGCCACCATGCCTGGCTAATTTTTTTTGTATTTTTAGTAGAGACGAAGTTTCACCGTGTTCACCAGGATGGTCTTGATCTCCTGACCTCGTGATCTGCCCGCTTCGGCCTCCCAAAGTGCTGGGATTACAGGCGTGAGCCACTGCGCCCGGCCTGTAAATACTCTTTATGCAGGCTATGGGCTGGGGACTTTTTGAGTTTGTGCACAAAGGCAAGTCACACAAGTGAAATGGCAGAAATTGAACTCTAATGCTTTGAGTAACAAGCATCATGTTTTAATAGGGCTTATGATATGTGCTGGGCTAATTTCAAAAGGAAATGTGCCCCCAATAAATATCCTTGATGGCAGAGATAAGACTCATCCTTCAGTGTGGGTAGTTTGATCACTGGGGAAGGGGTGATGAGCTACAAGTACACTGAGAGGGGTTTCTGGCTGGAACACACTTTTTTTTCTGATGGTGGCATGAGTGCTTGTGTGTGTTACAGAGAGGCAAGGAACATTTAAAGTCTGAGCAGACTTCGTGACGACTTCAAACAGAGGCTTGGCAGAAATCCCTCCTGGACCCCAGTAGACATCTCAGCATGGATGAGATATTATCAACTCCTGATGAAGATTGATTTTAAAATAACTGGGTTCTCAAACTTCCTAATTCTGGGAATCAATTAGATTAATCAGTCTTGTAAAACGACCATGTGCAGTGTGTTTCAAGGTTACTGGGGAAATTCTGAAGCCACCAAAGTGACTGGCTCCCTGAGTGTGATGTGGCCTGTACTGTTGGTAGGTTGGATTTGGTTTATGGTGTGGCTTTGATATGGAGCTGGATGACCTTCTCCCAAAGAGAGGTGGGCAGGGGTGTTGCTCAGAATTCTAAGGTGCAAGCAACAGAAAGTGACTTAGGGTAATTTAAGGAGAGCAGAAATTGCTGAGATGGTGATGAGAAGCCCACGCAATCGGAGGCTGTGTTGCCAGGGTCAGTGTCCCCAGATCACACCACTGAGCCAAGTCTGGGAGGATGTGGTTGCCATGGGGACTGGCCACATCTGCTGCTGCCAACTGCCAGTCCCTGCTGCTTTTGCACCAGCTCTCAGTTCACAATCTGGCGTGGGTGTGTCTGACTGACTGAGCCTAGTCAGGTGCCTGTGTCATAGCTGCAAAGGTGGCTGGGAAAGGGGGAATTGGGCATTTTCAGCTTCAGTGGTGGGTGTTGGGGTTTGTCATCTACCAAGTCATATACTGTATTAGAGTTCTCCAGAGGGACAGAACTAATAGGATATATGTATACATGAAAGGGAGTTTATTAAGGAGAATTGACTCATACAATCAGAAAGTGAAGTCCCCCAATAGGCTGTCTTCAAGCTATGGAAGAAGGAAGCCAATAGTGGCTCAGTCCAAGTCCAAATGCCTCGAAAGTAGGGAAGCCAATATTGCAGCCTTCAGTCTTTGGTGGAAGGCTCAAGAGCCCCCAGCAAACCACTGGTGTAAGTCTAAGAGTCAAAAGGTCAAAGAACCTGGAGTGTCTGATGTGGAAGGGCTGGAAGCATCCAGCACAGGAGAAAGATAAAAGCCACATGACTCCAGCAAGCCATCTTATCCCAGCTTCTTCCACCTGCTTTGTTCTAGCATGCTGGCGTCTGATTAGATGGTGCCCCCTCACATGGAGGGTGGATCTTCCTTTCCCAGTCTACTGACTTATGTGTTAACCTTCCCTGGCAACACCCTCACAGACACACCCAGAAACAATACTTCACCAGCTATGTAGGCATCCTTAGATCTAAGAATCCTAAGTTATCTTAGGCAATCCAATCAAGTTGACACCTAACATTAACTATCACACACACAGTAGGGAATTTATTAAACATAAAAAAGATGCTACAGATACGGGTGGCCATATAAAATGACCAATTTTCAGAATAGAGGAAGAGAGAGTCATCCATTCATTCAGAAAATATTTACCAAAGGCTTACTGTGAGCCAGTTCTGCACGCTTAGGAAATCACAATGGAGAAAACAGATAAAAATAACTATCCTCATGGGGCTTACATCCTACTGGGGAGAGACAAAAAATTTTATAGAGGTACATTGACCAAAACAGTAGCTGATAGACACGTGCAGCTACTTATATTTGAAAAAATTAACTAAAATTAAACATCTAGTTCTTTAGTCACAGTAGCTACATTTCAAGTGCTCAGTAGCTGCATGTGGCCAGTGTCTGCTGTAATGAACAGTTCATCAACTCCAAAATCTCACCTGAGTATCGTCAGCTCGTCTACAGTATCCACATTTGGTGTGGAAGTGGGTGGGAGTATGGTCCATCCTGGGACCCAATTCCTTTCCAATTGTAAGTCTGTGAAACTCAAGACACAAGTTATCAGGTTCTAAAATGTAATAGTGGGTAGAATAGGCACAAAATAAAAGTGATAGGCATTCTGATTCCAAGTGGAAGAAAACGCGAGGTGAAAAGCAGTCCCCAGTCCCAAGAAATTTACAAATCCAGCTGGGAAAATTCCCTACAGTTTCCAGCCCTAGGAATAATCCTCTGTTTTGCAGCTCTGACTTCTGGGCTCACAGCTCTCCCCTCTGGGTCATGCTTCCTTTTTTGATGAAAGGTAGCATGTGTTTTGCAACTGATTTGTTTCAGTCTGTTTCTTGATTGTAGAATTTGGGAAGACCAAGAGTTTCCTTTCATTTTGTATTTTCTGTTTCCCTATCAGGCCAAGTGACAGCGTTTCTGCTGGTATAACATCCTCAAGAACTTTGTGCATCTCTTATGTATGTCACCAGGTTTCATCACATTTGACCAAAGATTTGTCCACAGACATTTCTGAGATTAATATCTAATTTGGGCTACTTCTGAGATGGCTGAAGAGGGGCCTAACAGTCACACCCTTTGACACTTCAAAGAGCCTTCTTGTTGACTGGGTACTCTGAAGTTTTGGTCTTTCTGATAAATTAGTGAGAGGTTGTATAGCCACACTCTGAAATTTTTCTCTTGCCCCCTTTCCTGACAGGGAATCTCTTAGTTTTAGTATTTTTCACCTGCCAGGTAGGCTGAGAAGTTCCCAAATCATCAAGTCCTGTTTTGTTTTGTCTTTTTTCTGTTTTATTTAACAGTTCTTACCTCAATTTATTCCTCTCCTCTCATATTTTTCCTATAGGTATCATGAAAACACAAGTCTACTATTTCAGCACTTTGCTTGGAAATCTCCTGTCTAGGTCTATTGATTGATTGATTGATTGATTGAGATTGAGTCTTGCTGTATCACCCAGGCTGGAGTGCAGTGGCCTGATCTCGACTCACGGCAACCTCCGCCTCCTGGGTTCAAGCGATTCTCCTGCTTTAGCCTGTCAAGTAACTGGGATTGCAGGTGCCTGCCACCACACCTGGCTAATTTTTGCATTTTTAGTAGAGATGGGGTTTCACCATGGTTGGTCTTGAACTCCTGACCTCAGGTGATCTGTCTGCCTTGGCCTCCCAAAGAGCTGGGATTACAGACGTGAGCCAGCACTCCTGGCCCTGTCTAGGTCTTATTGCGCATCACACAGAAAGCCAATCACTGAGACAATGAGTATTTCCAGGGACGAAGGATTATGGGTGATGTCAGGTGCATAGATGGGAGACAAGCCTCAAATTCGCCCCCAACTCCCACTAATGTTAAGAGTTTATATAGCAGAGAAGGGAAATGGAACAAGGAAGAGGAATTGTTCAACAGGGAACAGGTGGTTGAATGAGGGATGTAACATTTCATTTTAATATGTGTGGGAAAACATGAATTGGGGAGAGGTAAAGAATTAGGGAGGGGTAAGGAAAGGGGGAGGTGGTCAACAGACAGCAGGTGCATCTGTACCTGTACTGTGCAAATGCAGGTTTCTCAAGCTTCCATTCTATGGGCATCTGGCTTGCTGGAAAATTGGGCTGGGTTTAAATTGCTTACATGTTTTTCCTTCCACATAACTGCAGAACACACTCTGCTAAGCTTTCTGTCACTGCATAACAAGGGTCATCTTCTCCCCGGTTTTAAATAACAAGTTTCCCACTTCCTTTTGAGTACTCACTGGAAGCATCCTTAATGTGTCCATGTTTCTCGTGCTTCTGCTTTCTGCCTGTTCATGTTGATTTAGGTATTCCCTAAGGCAGTTTAGGCTTTTCTATAATCTTACTTCCTTCTGAGCCCTCACCAGCAGCATCTTTAATGTTCATGTATATGTTAACAATCTGTTCAAGGCGATCTCAGCTTCTGCTGTCATGCTTCTCAAAATTCTTTTAGTCTCTACCCATTGCCCAATTGCAAAGCCAATTCCACGTTTTTAGATGTTTGTTACAGCAGCATGTCGCTTCTAGGAACCAAAATATGTATTAGTTTTCTATTGCTGCTGTGTCAAACTACCACACATTTAGTGACTTATGCCAACAAAAAATTTATTATTTTATAGTTATGTAGGCCAGACATCTGGCATGGGTCTTACTGGGTTGAAATCAAGGTGTTTGCAGAACTTCCTTACTGGAGACTGGAGAGGGGAATCTGTTTCCTTGCTTGTATGTGTTGTTGGCAGAAATCACTTCCTTGTGGTTGTAGGACTGAGTTGCCTGTTTTATTGGTGGCTGTAAACCGAAGGTTGTTCTCAGCCTGGAGAAGCCATTGTAGTCCTTGGCTTGTAACTTCCTGCCTCCATCTTCAAAGCCAGTGATGGCTAGTTGAATCCTTCTCATGTTTCATTTCTTTGACTTTTCTCAGAGCTAGCTGAGAAAGGTGCTCTCTGCTTTTAAGAACTCATGCAATTAGATTGAGCTCACTTGTGTAATCCCAGGTAATCTTCTTTCAAGATCTATGTCTTTTAATCTGCAAAGTACATTTTGCCACATAAGGTAACATATTCACAGATTCTGGAGATTAAGCTGTGGGTATCTTTTTGGAGGCCATTATTCTACCTCCCACAAGAGTTATACAGTTTTTCCATACTCACTAAGAGCTGTGACTCCCAGATAATAAGGTCAGGATAAGAGCCACAGAGATACTGTGCATTTCTCCAGATCTTTGGTGACACACGAGCCTGGAGCCCCAGAGCAGTCATATCCTGACCCCACAGGCACAAAGCTGTGGTTGACTTGAGCAGGGACATTCAGGAGACATTGGTAATCAGAAGGTCTGTGCTCTAGGGGGAGGGTGTGGAGACATAGAACAAAGAGGCCAAGACCCTGAAGTTGTCAGATCAATATGGATCCAAACACCACCTCTTATACTTGACATTGAAAAAGTCAATAAGCCCCTTTGAGCCTTGGTTTTCTTAGATTTAAAATGGAGGTAATGAAAACAGCATCCACAGAGAGAGGCTTTCTAAAAGAAAATATTTATTTTGGAATATGGCATTGCCGTGGGACTATGCATGCCATAATAAACTACTATTCAGGGAGGTCAAAGAAGACTAAGGCTTTTAAAGGAAAAACGAGGAGGATTACATGTCTTAAGGATCAATAAACAAGGGTAACACTGGCTTGAGGTTGGAGAGGCAGTTACTAGGCCGGTGTCCTCGCAGAAGTGTTTGTTGGTGTAAAGTTGCAATGGCCTTTGTGCAAGGTTGTGTTTTTTGAGGAGTCTTTTGTGATAGTTTTTGTTATCAGGCATTTATACATCAGAATGCTCTCTTCCTGGCCTTTCCTGGCTTTATTTCTTAAATTTTTTCCTTTCTTCTTCTTTTTTTTTTAAAGACAGAGTCTCACCCTTGTTGCCCAGGCTGGAGTGCAGGTGGCGCGATCTTGGCTCACTGCAACCTCCGCCTTCCCGGGTTCAAGTGCTTCTCCTGCCCTTAGCCTCTCAAGTAGCTGGGACTACAGGCACACACCACCATGCCCAGCTAATTTTTTTTTGTATTTTTAGTAGAGACAGGGTTTCACTGTGTTAGCCAGGGTGTTCTCCATCTCCTGACCTCGTGATCCACCCGCCTTGGCCAGTGGCTCCGTTTTGACTCTGACACCTTGCACAATTCCTACATCCAGGGTAACTGCTGGGAGAGGGTTCACCAGAGCCAATTATGTGAAACCCATAGCAGCATGGCTCCCACACACAGATGGCTTTAGGAGGGTCCTTGAAAAAGAGGTTGGGAGATGTATGTTGATTTTTGAAATTCTTCTGATGACAGACAAGACCTGCCTTTCAGGTTCTCTTGTGTCTTTCTGAGGATGTGTAATCCTCAGACACCTGGGTTTCCACGTGCTTGGTTCAGAGCAAGTGCAGGAAGTGCTGGGAGAGAATGGGTCCAGGTCAGGTGCCTGGGAACTACAAAGTGCATAGGAGGCTGGGGCTTCACGGGAATGGAGGGGAATCACCCTGTGTCTCTACTCATTTGTTTTTAAACCTTGTTCCAAGGGAGTGATGGGGCCAGGTAGGATGGCTCATGCCTGTAATACCAGCACTTTTGGAGGCTGAGGAAGGTGGATCACTTGAGGTCAGGAATTCGAGACCAGCCTGGCCAATATGGCAAAACCCCATCTCTACTAAAAATACAAAGTTAGCCAGGTGTGGTGGCCCACACTTGTAATCCCAGCTACTTGGGAGGCTGAGGCAGGATAGTCACTTGAACCCGGGAGGCAGAGGTTGTAGTAAGTGAAGATCCTACCACTGCACTCCAGCCTGGGTGACAGAGTGAGACTCTGTCTCAAAAAAATCCCAAAAGACAAAACAAAACAAAACAAAATGACAACAACAAAAAAAACCAAGGGAGTGATGGGAACAGTTAATTTGTAAATATGAGAGATTTTGAGAACTTTTTCTCATTTTTCCTCTCCCTCCCCCACACCATTGGGTTCTCATGTTGGGCCATACAAAAGAAACTAAAATGAAACCTCGAATTCTGCTTAAATATATACATTTTTAAAGCATTATTATCTTGGAAAGTTGGATTTAAATTGGAAGAGTGACATGAAATCTTTAAAATGACTTTATTTTGGTCACAAGAGAAGTAGGAATTTAACATTTAAGAGGTAAACAAGTATTTTATGCGTGTTTCAAGGAGGGTTTTGGCTTTGACAGGGTAAAATTATTTTTGATTGGAAAAAGTACATTTAAGCATTTAACCAAGATTTTTGCATTCCTTTTTCTTCTGTTCTGATTTCTGCCAATCTTCTTGGATCGAAGACAGTTCTTTTTCTAAAGGTAAGAGGCAGTTAAGAATGAAGATATTAAAAAGCGAGGGTATTGAACAGAAAAACAAAGGAAGCTGAAGGCTTTTGTAAAATCAAAGGGATCTGGGGTCTTAGACACCATTTGGCACTGCTGACATACCAGTTTGTTTATACCTTTGAGATAGAATTCTCCAAATTATTGGCTATAGCTTGCAGACTGTTAATAGCTATACTTTTTTTTTTTTTTTTGAGATGGAGTCTCGCTCTGTCGCCCAAGCTGGAGTGCAGTGGCCGGATCTCAGCTCACTGCAATCTGCGCCTCCCGGGTTCACGCCATTCTCCTGCCTCAGCCTCCCCCGTAGCTGGGACTACAGGCGCCCGCCAGCTCGCCCAGCTAGTTTTTTGTACTTTTTAGTAGAGACGGGGTTTCACCGTGTTAGCCAGGATGGTCTTGATCTCCTGACCTTGTGATCCGCCTGCCTCAGCCTCCCAAAGTGCTGGGATTACAGGCTTGAGCCACTGCGCCCGGCCAATAGCTATACTTTAAAGAAGGGAAGTAGAAGATTACATGTTCATATATGTTTGGAAAAAAATTGGCATAGAGAGATTATGTATATTATGAAATATCAAGAGCGGGATAAAGTAGCCAATATTTCTCACTTACTTGACCACAGAATTTTCATTTGTTGATTGGTCTGATGTGTGGCGTAGCAATTAACTCTTAGTGTTCCCAAACTGAGTTTGAGGAATGTTACACATTTTTCTATGGTGAAATGTAGTCGAATTGGAAAGAAGTGGTTTAGTATAACCCAGGGAAATCCACAGTAACGCATCTTCAGTGGTGTTTCTTAAATCGTGGCTCATGAACTGCCTGTGTCAGAATCACCTGAAGGTTTGTTAAAAGTCCACATTTCTGGGTCTGATCTCAGATTTGTTGAATATGAATCTCTGGCATGGACGTCGTGGACTCTGACTTGTTAAAAACACCCTAGGTCTTTGCTACTAAAAGTGTGGTCTGTGGACTAGCAGCGTCAGAATCACCTGGAGCTTTTTGGAGTGCAGAATCCCAGCTCCATCCTAACCACACTGAATCTAAATCTGAATCTGCTATTTTTAAAATTTTATTTTATGTTTTTAGACAGAGTCTTGCTCTGTCGCCCAGGCTGCAATGCAGTGGTGTGATCTTGGCTCACTACAACCTCCACCTCCCTGATTCAAGTGATTTTCCCGCCTCAGCCTCCTGAGTAGCTGGGACTACAGGCACAGGCTACCACGCCTGGCTAATTTTTGAATTTCTAGTAGAGATGGGGTTTCACCATGTTGGCCAGGCTGGTCTCGAACTCCTGGCCTCAAGTGACCCACCTGCCTGGGCCTCCCAAAGTGCTGGGATTATAGGCGTGAGCCACCTGCCCGGCATGAGTCTGCATTTTTAAGAAGAGCTCTGGGTGATTGATGTGTGTGTTTAAGATAAGAAGCACTGGAGTAGAGAATAAAGCACTGAATTTTACTATGTGTCTTGCTCTATTGCTTTGTATTGTGAACCTGAAAATCTGAGACAGGTCTCAGTTAATTTAGAAAGTTTATTTTGTCAAGGTTGAGGAGACATGCCCATGACACAGCCTCAGGAGGTCTTCATGACATGTGCCCAAGTTAGTCGGGGCACAGCCTGCTTTTACTTATTTTAGGGAGACATGAGACATCAATTAATACAGGTAAGATGTACATTGGTTCCTTCTGGAAAGGCAGGACAACCCAAGCAGGTAGGGGACTTCCAGGTCACTGGTAGGTGAGAGACAAAGGGTTGCATTCTCTTGAGTTTCTGATTAGTCTTTCCAAAGGAGGCAATCAGATATGCATTTATCTCAGTGAGCAGAGGGAAGACTTTGAGTAGAATGGGAGGCAGGTTGGCCCTGAGCAGTTCCCAGCTTGACTTTTCCCTTTAGCTTAGTGATTTGGGGGCCCTAAGATTTATTTTCCTTTCACAGTATCCTTATATCTTGCTCTAGTTACTTATTTCATTTTTAAAACTATTTAAACAAGCTGTTGTATTTTAGCTAAAACAAAATTGTAATTGAAAGGATAGGCTTGGTTATTCTTCTCTTAGTGGGCTATCCTATGGAAAGCATTGTTGTTCACATCAGGGGTCTGTTTAATTTTTTAAAATTTTATTTCAGTAGTTTTTTGGGGAACAGGTGGTTTTTAGTTACATGAATAATTTCTTTAGTGGTGATTTCTGAGATTTTGGTGCATCATCACCAGGGGCCTGTTTAAAGGAACTGTTTAGTTGCAGTCAAAATATATACTGATTTTCTTTAAACTGGCCAAAGAAAACAGCCTCTTGAGGGTTTATCTTGTTCTAGATTTATGGATGTGATGGTGATGGTCGCTGTCAGGTCCAGAGCATGGGATGTCTGTAAAGAGTAATCGAGTCTGTATAGCTTAATTCCACCTCCCCTTCTATGCCCGCTCCTGAATTGCTTATAGTTATTTCAATTTAATAACACAGATATTGATTTTTTTTTTTTGAGACAGTCTTGCTCTGTCACCCAGGCTGCAGTGCAGTGGCACGATCTCAGCTCACTGCAACCTCTGCCTCCTGGGTTCAAGCAATTCTCTTACCTCAGCCTCCCATGTAGCTTGGATTACAGGCATGCACCACCATGCTTGGCTATTTTTTTTTTTTTTTTGTATATTTAATAGAGACGGGGTTTCACCATATTGACCAGGCTGGTCTCCAACTCTTGACCTTGTGATCCGCCCACCGTGGCCTCCCAAAGTGCTGGGTTTACAGGCGTGAGCCACCGTGCCTGGCCACAGTTATTGATTTTACTGAATACATCTACCTTGCATTTCAATCTAGTAAAACAATGAAAGGATGGATTTTAAGTAAACAAAAAGACCACTCAACACTTCCACTGTTATTTAGAGTTGTATCAATTTTTAGCAAGGAGAATGAAAGCTGTCAGTTTGAAATACTAATTTCATGAGTTTTCAAGTAAGAAGGCAAAAATTATGCTTGATTTCTTTGTAGGTTCTATGATTTGATACTTTACCATCCATACTCATTAATAAGGCAAGGTCCCATAAGGTTCAGTGTTCACTCAATGACCCATTCCAGGGAACATAATTCAGCAGTTAGAAATTATTTTAAGAGCTGCCCATAAGGATTAGAAGGATCAGTACCTGGTGCTCAGTCATGGCTGAGAATAGTGCCAACTTCCACCAGCCAGAGTAGACAGCCTCATAGTTTATAAGACATTGGGTAGAGCACTCAGAAGGCTTGTGCCTCAGGAGTGGGGAATAATTAATTATAGACTAAACATGGCTCTAGTCCCAGCTAACAAATCTTAAAAATAAGACATAAAGGGATCACACTGTTTTCAAGTAACGTAACTGCATCCCAGAACAAAGGTCAAGGATATTTATTAGAATGCCATAATATCAAGCCCAAACAAGTTGCAAAGAAGCATGAAAATATGACCTAAAATGAGGAGAAACATATATCAGTTGGAATTAATTTAGAACTGTCAAAAATGTTAGAAGTAACAGAGAAGGACATGTTTAAAAAATTAAATAGAAACACGGAAGACAAAAAAAGACCCAAATCAAAACTCTAGAGATGGAACTCTGTGATATTTGAGATTTAAATTCGTGCGGTGAAATCAGCAACAGATTAGACATTGCCCATATGCAAAAAAGGTTAGTGAACATGGTGACATAGCGACAGAAACTGTCCAGAATTAAACACATAGAGAAAAAAATAATGAAAAAAAAAAAAAAAAAAAAAAAAAAAAAAAAAAGGAGAACAGCATTAGTAATCTCTGGAACAAGTGCAAGGAATTTAATATACGTGTCGATGAAGTCCCTAAAGGAATGGGAGAGACGGAGAGACAGAAAAAATATTTGCAGATAGTGGCTTAAAATTTTTCCACATTTCATGAAAATCACAAACTCAATGAACATCAAGCAGAAGAGACACGAAGAAAACTACTCTATGGCACATCATAATCAAGTGTTCAAGCTCAGTGATATAAAACTTAAAAGCATCCAGAAGGAAAAACAGGATAGATTACTTACAGAGGCACAAAGATAAGGGTGACGGTGTATTTTTTGGTCAGAAATAATTCAAGTGCAAAGACAGGGAGTAAAACAAGAAAACAAAAATAAAAACACTAATGTAAGTGCAAAAAGAAAGCCCAAACCTGAAATAACTGCAAGGAGAAATAGTCAAATCCAGAAGTATGGCTGAATGTCAATACACTGCTTACACGGATTGATCTAGAGAGTAGACAGAAAGTATACAAAAGACCTGAACAATGTCACCAACCAGTTTGACCTAACTGAAGCTTACAGAGTCCACCCCCGAACAACAGAATACACATTCTTTCTGGGTGCACCTAGAACATTTACCCAAATTTTACTTGGTAAAATAAATTATTTTCTGGGCCATAAAACCAGTCTCAATAATTTCAGAAGGATTCAGGTCCTGCAGAGTAAGTTATTTGCTCCCAATGGAATTAAACTGGAAATTGACAACAGAAGGAACTCTGGGAAATCCCCAGGTTGTTTGAAACCAGCACATGCTGAGTAACTTGCGCATGGAGAAAGGGGTTAAAGAGAAGTTAGAAATTATATTGAATTGAGTGAAAATAAAAACACGACATATCAAAATTTTGTGGGATACTGTTAAAAAGGGAAATGTATATAGCACTCATTAGAGAAAAAGAAAGTTCTCTAAATTCACTTTAAGAGACTAGAATGAAAAGAACAAATTTAACACAAAGTAAGCAGAAAAAAAAAATAAAGATCAGAGAGAAATTAATGAAATGAAAAACAGAAAAACAATAGAGAAAAATCGATAAAACCAACTGATCTTCTTTGGGAAGATCAATAAATTGAGAAGCAGCTGGCCAGAAGGATCAGCATAAAAAATTATATCAAATACGAAATACATATCTTCATATAAGACATACTTATATCTTAAATAAGGCATAACTATATTTTAAAGATAATATGGGAATATTGTAAACAACTTTATGCCTGTAAATTTGACAAAATGAATGAAATAGATAAATTCCTTGGAAGATATAAACTACTAAAGCTAATTTAAGAAGTAGGTAACTGTATTAACCCTATATCAAGTTTTAGAGATTGAATTGGTAGTTAAGAGCCTTCCCACAAAGACAAATCCAGGTATATATGGCCTTACTATTAAATGTTTTTTTGAGATGGAGTCTTGCTGTGTCTCCCAGGCTGCAGTGTAGTGGAGTGTTCTTGGCTCACTGCAAGCTCTGCCTCCTGGGTTCAAGTGATTCTTCTGCCTCAACCTCCCTGGTAGCTGGGATTACAGGCACCTGCCACCATGCCTGGTTAATTTTTGTATTTTGTAATAGAGACAGAGTTTCACTATGTTGGCCAGGCTGGTTTTGAAACCTTGACCTCAGGTGATCCAACCACCTCGGCCTCCCAAAGTGCTGGGATTACAGGCGTGAGCATGCCCTGCCCTTAGTATTAAATTCTAACAAATATTTAGGGAATAAATAATATCAGTTCTATATAAACTATTCCAGGAAACTGAAGGGGAAAGATTATCTTAGGAGACAGGTATTGCCCTAATAGCAAAACCCGACACAGAAATTATAAGACGAGGAAGGTGAAGCCCAGTATCTGCCATGAATATAGATGCAAATAATTCTAAAGAAAATTTTAACAAAGCAAATACAACAATATATAAAAAGGGTAATAGATCATGGCCAAGGGTGGTTTATGCTAGGCTGGTTTAAAATTCAAATATAATCAGTGGAATCCATCATATTAAGAAATAAAAAGTGAGAAACACATGATCACCTCTGGACACAGAAAAAATATGTAAGAATCTAACATCTATTCTCAATTTTAAAAAAAACCTCTCATTGAGTAGGAATGTAAGGAAATTAATCTGATAAAATATGTGTATGAAAAATCTCTATTTCATACTTGATAGTGAAAGACTGAATGCTTTCTGTTTAAGATAGGGAACAAGAATGTCTGCTCTTACCACTTTTTTCAACACTGTAGTGGAATAAGTCACTATAATAAAGCAGGAGAAATGAATAAAACCCAGGAAGTAAAGGATAAAACAGACTTGTCTTTATTTACCGATGGCAAGATCTATTATAAAATCCAATAGGATCTAAAAACTTTTTCTTTTTTTGCAGAACAACTATGAGTTTAGTGAGATTACAGAGCAATAAGATAACTATACAAAAAGCCAATGTATTTCTATATAATAACAATAAAGAAGTGGAAATTAAAGTAAAAAATACTATCTATAGTACTATCAAATCAAAGAAAAAAGAATACATAGGGATAAGTCTGACTAAATTTGTATGATTCATACACTGAAAATTACAAAATATTAATAAGAGAAAATGAAGAACTAAATAAATGGAGAGATGATTACCAGTCAGAAAAGACTCAATATTGTTAAGGTGTCAGTGCTCCCAAATTGATCTACAGAGTCAATGCAATCCAAACCACAGTCTCATCTAGGCTTTTTTGCAGTGTGGAAATTCACAAGGCTGATTTTGAAGTTTATATGGACAATGAAAGACCGATAATAACCAAAACAGCTTTGAAAAAGAACAAAGTTAGAGGGCTAACATGATCTGATTTCAAGATTTATTACAAAACTGTCATAATCAAGACAGTGTACTGTTGACATCAAGATAGATACTTGGGTCAATGGAACAGTAAAGAGAGTTCAGTGGAGTAGAAGCATCGTTTCAACAAATGTTGCTGAAATAATTGGACATCCATGTGCAAATAAATGAGTTCCAATCTATATCTTGTGGCACATACAAAAATTTACGAAATTAAAATTAAAAATGAATGCATCCGACACTCAGGTATACAACCTAAATATATAAACCTTCTAAAGATACCATAGGAAAATCTGTGTGATGTTGGGTTAGGCAAAAATTTCTTGGATATGTTGCCAAAAGCAAGACCTGTTAAAAATGGATAAATTTTAAAATTGGCAAATTGAACTTCATCAAAATCAAAAACTCTACTTTGAAAAACAGTTAAGAGAATGACAAGCAACATATTTGGAGAAAATGTTTGCAAACTATATATCTGATAAAGGACTTAGGTGTAGAATGGGTAAAGAACTCTTAAAACTCAACAATAAGAAAATACCCAATAAAACAATGATAAAATATTTGAACAGACATTTTACCAAATTAGATATACATGGCAAATAATCACATGAAAACATGTGCTACATCATTAAACATTAGGGAAATACAAATTAAGACCAGAATGGGATACCATTATACATCTTTCAGAATGACTAAAAGTAGAAAGACTGACCACATCAAGTCTTGGCAAGGTTGAAGAGAAACTGGAGCTCTCATACACTGCTTGTGAGAGTGTAAAACGGTATAATCACTTTGAAAAAACAGTTTGACAGTTCCCTGACTGGTTCAACATGCACCTGTCATGTGATCTAGCCATTTCATATCTAGAGGTATTTATCCATGAGAAAAGACAGCATGTGCCCAAACAATTTGTGCATGAATATTGATGGTGATTTTACTTATCAGAGCCAAAAAGTAGAAACCACCCAAATGTCTATTATCAGGTGAATGGAGAAAACAATTTGTGGCACATGCGTATAATGGAGTACTGTTCAGCAGTGAAAAGGAATGAGCTATCTATACATGCAACAACATGGGCAAGTGGCAAAAGCTTTATGCTCAGTGAAAGATGCCAGATACAAAAGACTACATACTATATAAGTCTATTTATATGAATTCTAAAAAAATGAAAATCTACAGTGACAGAAAGCAGATCATTGGTTGCCTGTTGACAAGGGTGGGAAGTGGGAAAGGATGAGAGGGAACGATTACAGAGAGGCACAAATTCATTAATGGTGCCTTGAGTAAAGGATATGTGGTGCATGTACACCACGGAATATTACACAGCCATAACACAACACAAAATCATGTCCTGTGCAGCAGTATGGATCCAACCGGAGGCCATTCTCCTAAGCAAATTAATGCAGGGACAGAAAACCAAATACTACATGTGCTCATTTATAAGTGGGACCTAAACACTGGGTACCCATGGACATGAAGATGGCAACAATAGGGTGGGCACGGTGGCTCATTCCTATAATCCCAGCACTTTGGGAGGCTGAGGCGGGCAGATCCCCTGAGAACAGGAGTTCTAAATCAGCCTGGCCAAAATGGTAAAACTCTGTCTCTACTAAAAATACAAAAAATTAACTGGGCATGGTGGCTTGTGCCTGTAATCCCAGCTACTTGGGAGGCTGAGACAGGAGAATCCCTTGAACCAGGGAGGCGGAGATTGCAGTGAGCTGAGATCGTGCCACTGTACTCCAGCCTAGATGACAAAGCAAGACTCCGTATTAAAAAAAAAAAAAAAAAAAAAAAAAAAAAAGACATTGGAGACTACTGGTGGAGGAGAAAGGAAGAAGGGAAGAAGGGCTGAAAAACTAACTATTGGGTGCTGTGCTCACTGCCTGGGTGATGGGATCATTTACATCCCAAACTTCATTGTCATGTAATATACCTGCGTAACAAACCTGCACATGTACCACATGTACCCCCTGAGTCTAAAATAAAAGTTGCAATTTTAAAACAGGAGCACACACAAAAATAGAAAGAATAAATAAGACCACCTATGTGATAGCACAACATGGTGGCTATAGTTGATAATAACTTAATTGTAGATTTAAAAATAACATAAAGAGTGTAATTGGATGGTTTGTAACTCAAAGGATAAATGCTTGAGGGGATGGAGACCCCATTCTCCATGATGTGTTTATTTCACGTTGCATGCCTGTATCAAAACATCTCATCTACCCCATAAATATACACACCATGTACCCAAATGATTAAAAATTAAAAAAAAAACTAAAAAAATTTAAAAAGGAGTGCAAATAAACTTTTGGGAATGGTGGATATTTCACTGTCGAGTGAGATGAGAGTTCATGGATGGATGGATGTGTCAAAACTTATCAGGCGGCACACTTAAACACTTAATTGAAACTTCTCTTCATGAAAACAGCTGAGCATTCCATGGATGAGGTGAGAGAAGGCTGGGGCCAAGGATGAGGAAGAAGATGGAAGGGACACAGGAGTACTTCTGTCAAAAAACAAGTCCTCTACATTATACATCCCCTCTCTGCTGTTTCTGAAAATTATCTGTTATTAGTAACGAAGAAAAGGTGATTTTATTGGATGTGGATGCTGATACAGCTCATGACAATTTATACTGGCCACAAGGCAGTGGTTTGTAGATCCTGTCCTGAAAAGAGTCATCCTCCTGGAGGACCCCAGCTTCCAAAGATGATGCTATGAGCAGCTGGTTGCACTTGCTTCCTCCTCTGCCTGAACATTGCAGGGGGTTGTTCCTGAGGCAGCCATGAGCAAGTGGCGAACTTGTTGAGAAGGAGCTGAAATGTGGTCAGCGTGTGGGAGAGCCTGGGGGCCTTCCTTCTGGTCTGCAGGCACTTCTGTCTATCTCACTGTCTGAGCTTGACTGTTCTTGGTTGAAGTTTGCTTTCTCTCGTGGGTCGCCTGCTGGTAACTGGATCTGCTTCTTCAAGCTGTGGGAACCTCAATAGCCGTCATCTGGTGGCTGACAGTGATCAGAAGGAATTTTTCTATTTCAGAGTTATATTTATTGGCTATGAGGACTTGGGAACACTTTGGAAGAGGGAAATGACATAGCGAGTAAGATATTTAGAGAGGCAGATGTGATCAAGGGGAAGATGATACAGTCAGTTCTGCGATAGCATGACATGTATTTTCCTAAACATCACTATACTGTGCAGAATTGCACAGTAAAACCAGATGGGAAAAATTGGGTTGGAGCACAACATTCAAAATTTCATCACTGAGACGTTTAAAAGGAGTAGAAACCTAATAAAAATCGTAACACAGTTTTTACATATATTAAGTGGTTAAGAAATGCATATCTAGTAAAATAAACAACACATTTCACCCTGGAATAGACCTGAAGTTTGATGTGGAAGTGGGTGTCTGAAAGAATGTAGTTTGTGAGTTACTGGGAAGGGTAGAAGCAGTGTGATCTGAGATCAGAGGGAATCTTGCAGCTCCAGGTGTGGATGAGTGTGGCTCATGACTTGCACAGTGAACTGAGGTGGCTGGTAGATGTTTGCGTGTGTGTGTGCGCCCATGTGCACACATGCTTGTATTTTGCATATTGCTCACCATCTCAGCCCAGCTGGTTACAGCTTTCTGTGTTTACCTAGTGTTTCTCGCAGATGAAATCATGCATAAGCAAATGCAAAATGTTATGCTCAGATTGCTCCCTAATATATCAGTTACACTGGAACAAATTCACATCTTCCAAACAAGCATCACTGTAGAACCAACTGTGCAGTGTTGAGAGAGGGGCTGTGTGGAGAAACTTTCTAAAGGAGGTTGCTGGAGGACAGTGTAGGGTAGGACTGAACTGTAGGATCTCAAGAACACCCAGTCATGGCACCTGCCTTTGTTTAGCTACTGTTAGTAAACGAAGTGTCTGTGAATCCATGTTTCCCTGTCTTACCCACCACTGTTGCTACATGGAAGGGACTGGAAAGGCAGCTCATTTTTCGGGGCTATTGTGAGCCACCCTGGGCTCTGATTACAGCTCTGTTGGGTCCATCAGCCACCAGAGAAGGCTGAGGCTGCCCAGGGGGGCAGTAGCAAGGGGAGTCAGCTATCCCTTGACCCAAAACTGAGAGAGTTGTACAGAAACAGATGCCCAGATATTGTCATTTCAGACCTGTCACATTAAAAAAAATGTAGTCAAGCCAGACAAAACTCCATGTTCCTGTGGCATTTATATTCTGTTAGGCGACTCAGATAAATGTTGTATTATTTTTCTGAGTAAGGACATGAGAATGAACAAGTCAGCAATAACAATAACAACTCATGCTTTCATTTCAAAAACGAATTGTCACCTTTATTTTTGAAAGGGCATCTTTACCCCAAGTGCATAGGGCTGATATAATCTCAGA
Organism: Rhinopithecus roxellana; assembly: GCF_007565055.1. Classification (NCBI taxonomy): domain Eukaryota; kingdom Metazoa; phylum Chordata; class Mammalia; order Primates; family Cercopithecidae; genus Rhinopithecus; species Rhinopithecus roxellana. Next base: position 5,084,230 of record NC_044568.1, on the reverse strand, counting down.
ATGCAGGGCTGATCTTTGAAGAAAGCAGTACATCCACGTACAAAGTCTTGGAAACCACAGTTGATGGGCAAGGGAAGGTTAAGCCTTGAGAAGAATCCAACTGTCTTGTTTCTGGCCCATAACTCTCAGTAACAAAGGGTGTCTCTTGCATATCAAATGTTCAGGGAGCTGTGCAGAGGCAACCCTGGGTCCTAAGTACCCACTACCTGGTTCTTACTTCCTGGGAGCTTTCTCCTGCCACTCTTGCCTCAGTTTCTCTTCTAGCCTCTTGAGAGTTGAGGTGTTTTTCTTCTGGTTTGAGATAAGTAACTGTCTCTGGAGATCTTACCCCCTGACCTCCTCCAGCAAGCACTTTCCTTCCCTATCCTCCCAGGCTGAGTTTTCAACAGGGGCTATTTGTGCTATAGTTACTTAATTATGGAACACTTCAGCCTCCATGGAGGCAGCTGGTCTTCCCAGAGTGGGATACATGTGCAAGGCTCCCTGAAGCCCCATATGCTACTGGGTTGGTGGATGGGACACAGCTGGAGGTGCTAGCATATGCAGAGGGTGATTCCAACAAGCCTCTCCGGTTACTGCTAAATTGTGCTGCCTGCTGCAGCCAGGGAGTTCCAGCTTCCTTAGGATATTTAGGAACAGATTTACAAAGTGCCTCTGAATCCTCTCTGCTTTGGAACTGTGTTCCATCAGGGGTGATGCCTGTTCTCTAGTAGCTTGCTTTCAGCCTGGTGATTCAGTGTGTGTCCCATGGGCCTGGGTTCAAATCTCAGCTCTTTTTTTTTTTTACTTTACGTTCTGGGATACATGTGCAGGTTTGTTACAGAGGTGCCATGGTGGTTTGCCTCACCTATCAACTCATCATTTAGGTTTTCAGCCCTGCATGCATTATGTATTTGTCCTAATGCTGTCCCTGTCCTTGCTTCCTACCCCGACAGGCCCCGGTGTGTGATGTTCCCCTCTCTGCGTCCGTGTGTTCTCATTGCTCACCTCCCACTTATGAGTGAGAACATGTGGTGTTGGGTTTTCTGTTCCTGTGTTGGTTTGCTGGGAATGATGGTTTCCAGCTTCAGCTCTGTCCCTGCAAAGGACATGAACTCACTCTTTTTTATGCTCAGCTCCTTTTTATTATTAGCTGTGGATGAGTCATTAAACTTTTGTAAGCTTTGGTTTTCTCATCGAATGATATGCATAATAATAAAACAGACCTTGTAGTGTTACGGTGAAAGTGAACTAAGATAATGTAGTTAGCCCAGTCTGGTATGTGGTCAGAACTTAACGCAAGTGAACCCTCACCATCAATGGAGTGGAGCTTCTCTGAGATAACCTTGCTTGGTGATTCCCAGCCTGTAGGGATGATTCTTTTCCCCTGGGCTAAGAGTGGTTTGTTATCCATCCCTCCTTGGGCGTTTCATCATATGTGGCCTCCTATGGGGCTAACATACAGAGTGTTTCTGCCTTATTTTTCCAGTAGTATTTGCTCACAATTATTAAGCTCTTCAATGACAGGCATTGGGCTAAGGACTTCCAAAGGTTTCTATATTAAATGCTCACATAGCCCAAGAGGTGCGGGACATTTTAATCCATGTTTCAGATGAGAACACTGCAGACCAGGAAAGTTTAGTAACTTACTTAAAGCCACACAGCTAGTCAGGGGCAGAGAAGTGGTTAGAAGCCTGACTTTTGTCTCCATCCGTAGGCATTTTAAACTCTCAGGGGGTGGAGGTCAGGGTATGCGTCTTATTTGTAAGCGTGGAGAAGTTGGCCAGTAAAGTAAAATTGGAAACTGACTCACATTGAGAACCTCTATTCTGCCAGGCTTCCTGCTTCTGAGCGGAAAGATCCTATGACCCAGTGTTGAATAATGACTTCCCTTTGCTCCGATCACAGTCAGATAATGAAGTCCCTGCTGCTAAACAAATATATCCCCAGACCTCGGAGCAGGTACAGCCCCTGGGAAACGAGGAAAAGGGAGAAGGTCAGCACGTTCCCATCTTGATAGCCATCTCCAGGTCCTCCCCAGCTTGGGGCAAGAATTCAAAAGGCAAGGTGTATGGAATACTGTGCAGCCATAAAAAAGGACGAGTCCATGTCCTTTACAGGGACATGGATGAAGCTGGAAACCATAATTCTCAGCAAACTATCACAAGGACAGAAAACCAAACACCGCATGTTCTCACTCATAGGTGGAAATTGAACAATGAGGTCACTTGGACACAGGGCAGGGAACATCACACACTGGGGCCTGTCAGGGGGTAGGGGACTGGGGGAGGGATAGCATTAGGAGAAATACCTAATGTAAATGATGAGTTGATGGGTGCAGCAGACCAACATGGCACATGTATACATATGTATCAAACCTGCATGTTGTGCACATGTACCCTAGAATTTAAGGTATATAACAAAAAAGGTGTATGATACATATCTGAATATTTTAAAACTGTGCATTAAGCTAAAACCATCAGATAGAATGTTCTATCCATATATATATATGTAAAACCTCATACCACAATATTGAAAAAACATGTATACTACTATATAGTTTTTATATAATTAAAAGTCAACAAAATATCCTACATGATTGAATTTAATTACTATTGCATATGTCTGGGTATCCTGATTGAATTTAATTACTATTGCATATGTCTGGGTATCCTGTGGATGGATCAGAGATGTCTGGACAATTGGCAAACAAAAGACATGTCTTATAATAATCAATATTTTCTTATTTCATATTTTTTTTTTTTTTTTTTTTTTTTTTTTGAGACAGAGTCTTACTCTTGTTGCCCAGGCTGGAGTGCAGTGGCGTGATCTCAGCTCACTGCAACCTCCACCTCCTGGGTTCAAGTGATTCTCCTGCCTTAGCCTCCTGAGTAGCTGGGATTATAGGTGCCTACCACCATGCCTGATTAATTTTTGTATTTTTAGTAGAGATGGGGTTTCACCATGTTGGCCAGGCTGGTCTCGAACTCCTGACCTCAAATGATCCGCCCACCTTGATGTCCTGAAGTGCTGGGATTACAGGCATGAGCCACTATACCCGGCTTTTTTCTACATATTCTTTTTTTTTTTTTTTTTGAGACGGAGTCTCGCTCTGTTGCCCAGGCTGGAGTGCAGTGGCGCAATCTCGGCTCACTGCAAGCTCCACCTCCTGGGTTCACGCCATTCTCCTGCCTCAGCCTCCCGAGTAGCTGGGACTACAGGCACCCGCCACCTCGCCCGGCTAGTTTTTTGTATTTTTTAGTAGAGACGGGGTTTCACCGTGTAGACCAGGATGGTCTCGATCTCCCGACCTCGTGATCCACCCGTCTCGGCCTCCCAAAGTGCTGGGATTACAGGCTTGAGCCACCGCGCCCGGTCTTTCTACATATTCTATTAACAATAATGACCTAAAAGCATAAAACCTAAAATAATTATATGCAAAAGTTATAAAACTGGTGTATATTTCTGTAAAAATGCAAGTTATATATTTTAAAAATAAAAAAATTAAAATTATTTTTCTATATCTTCAAAAAAGGTTCTTCTAAAACATTAAAAAGTATCTAAGAGTAAATGGAAAAATACAAACCATGTAAGAATGTATATTAACATTTTAATAAAGCTGACCATTTTACTTAATTTTAGTAACTTTAATCAGATATCATATGTTTCTATAATAAAAGTGCACAGTTTTGTGTTCAATATCCATCTTGGAGCCATGATTCAGCACTTACACAAATTTAAGACTAATAAATTGGTTAGTATTGCAACCTATTCCCAGGCACCAAAGGCTCTATTCACAAATGTCTCAGGGATTATGAATTGACCAACAAAGAGAAGCAGGGAATGAATGCTTGACACTGGTGGATGATGGATTTGACAAGTTAATTAATTCATTTGTCTTTTTCCTTATTCACATTCTTCCTGCCTTTTGAGCAGTTGTCTCCAATGTCACGGGCAGTGGCACAACCCACAGACCTTGAGCGCAATTAGAAGTGACCACTTTCTGATTCCAGGAAAGGATGCAGAGATGTACTTCTATGGGGCTTGAATGGTGTTAGTCTTAGGAGTGGATGTTTATGGTCACAGACTGCACTGGGTCAGTCTGACAACGAAATCCCAGAAGAGAGATGCTTTTTTTTAATTAATAAATGTAGTCTTTTGTGTGTTTGTGACATGTGGGGCTCTCTCACGCTCAGGGTACAGGGCAAGAGCCCCTATTGCCTGCACTAGCTACCCTCCACTATGGATGTTGATGGATTCAATTCAGTGGATAGAATGGAACGATTAGGTTGGTGCAAAAGTAATTGCAGTTTTTGCAATTACTTTTATTTATTTATTTTTATTATTTTTGTGATGGAGTCTCACTCTTGTTGCTCATATTGGAGTGCAGTGGTGTGATCTCCACTAACTGTAACCTACACCTCCTGGACTTAAGGCATTCTCCTGCCTCAGCCTCCTGAGTAGCTAGGACTACAGGCATGAGCCACCAGGCCTGGCAAATTTTTGTATTTTTAGCAGAGACGGGGTTTCGCCATCTTGGCCAGGCTGAACTTGAACTCCTGACCTCAGGTGATCCAACTGCCTCAGCCTCCCAAAGTGCTGGAATTACAGGCATAAGCCACTGAACTGGGCCTTGCAATTACTTTTAGTGGCAAAACCACAATTACTTTTGCACCAACCTTATAGTTGGACAGACAGTGCAAGTTAACATAATCTGGAACATGGGCCCTAAGTGTAGCTCTGTTGAAATGAGTGTGAGGGCAGAGACGGGGAAGTGTTTCACTACGTCTGGACAGGTTCATTAGAAAGACCCTCTCCCTCAGCTGGGTGCGGTGGCTCAAGCCTGTAATCCCAGCCCTTTGGGAGGCCTAGGTGGGTAGATCACCTGAGGTCGGGAGTTCGAGACCAGCCTGACCAATATGGAGAAACCCCGTCTCTACTAAAAATACAAAATTAGCCGGTTGTGGTGGTGCGTGCCTGTAATCCCAGCTACTCAGGAGACTGAGACAGGAGAATCGCTTGAACCCTGGACGGAGAGATCGTAGCAAGCCAAGACCATGCCACTGCACTCTAGCAAGGGCAGCAGAGTGAGACTCTGTCTCAAAAAAACAAAAACAGCCGGGCGCGGTGGCTCACGCCTGTAGTCCCAGCACTTTGGGAGGCCGAGGCGGGCGGATCACAAGGTCAGAAGATCGAGACCACAGTGAAACCGCGTCTCTACTAAAAATACAAAAAATTAGCTGGGTGCGGTGGCGGGCGCCTGTAGTCCCAGCTACTGGGGAGGCTGAGGCAGGAGAATGGCGTGAACCCAGGAGGCAGAGCTTGCAGTGAGCCAAGATCGCGCCACTGCGCTCCAGCCTGGGCAACAGAGCGAGACTCCGTCAAACAAAAAACAAAAAACAAAAAAAACAAAAATAATCACCCCCTCCATGTATTCTACTACTGTGATTTATGCCTAAGCCAGCCCGTTAGAATTTATACTGAGGAAATATGAACACACATGTTAATTAAGGAACACATTTCCCTCTTGTGGTTACGTACGTTTGGTCTGCGGAGGAGCCCTGGTCATATTAATGAGGCTTTGCTTTAAGGCTAATTCTAAGCCTGCCATCTGTAGAGAGCGCTATCAAAGGGATCTCAATGTAAATGGTGATATTTGTGATTGGCTCTGGTGGGGCCTTGCCCACCCTCCCTGGCAGCTGCTGAAATTGAGCTGTCAGTCGAGGAAGATGAAATGCTACTTTGTTCTATGGCTTGAGCTCCCAGAGGCAACATTTCCTGGTCATTTGACGTTAGTTCAGAGAATGGGAAAGTATTTATCTTCCCCCCCCGCTTTTTTCTAAAACTTAAAATAAAGAAATGCTCACTGCTTGTTGGTAAGTAGGACGTGACAGCTCTCCAAGACGGCTGCCTGGTGTTTGAGGGGAGACGTTTACCAGGGTTGTTGGCTGAGCTGCAGAGGATGCCCCCTTTCCCTCGCAGGAGAACTGGCGGCTGCAGACTGTTACCCTTGGGCACGTTCCATGTGATACTCTTTGAAGCAATGTTTTCTGAAGAATGTTCCTCGGGACATGAGATGCATGACATGTCCGCATGGAAAGAAAGATGCCACGAAAACAAAACAAAACACTGTTCTGTGGCTACATAAATTTGAGGCCACAGTGTTTTCAGGCCGCTGTGTACCCTGTTAGTTCCCTCTCATTGACACACAGTTAATATGTCTATTTTATAGGCTCTGGGGATTTCTGCAGGCAGGAAACTTGTTCAGCTTTGCTGAAGCTAGAATTTCCTCATGTTAATTTGAATTTTTAAAATTTTCTGGGGCAGAGCACGGTGGCTCATGCCTGTAATCCCAGCACTTTGGGAGGCCGAGGCAGGCGGATCATGAGGTCATGAGATCAAGACCATCCTGGTTAACACAGTGAAACCCCATCTCTACCCAAAATACAAAAAATTAGCTGGGTGTGGTGGTGGGCACCTATAGTCCCAGCTACTTGGGAGGCTGAGGCAGGAGAGTCACTTGAACGTGGGAGGTGGAGGTTGCAGTGAGCTGGGATCACACCACTGCACTCCAGCCTGGGCGACACAGTGAGACTCTATTTAAAAAAAAAAAAAAAAAAAAAAAATTTCCAAAAGACATTTGTGTTCCTGCTGTCTGTCTGGCACTGTGCAAGGCACACATGTGAGAGATAGGATGGGAGTCAAGCTCATGGGCACTGGGTACCCTCATGAAGCTTATAGAGAGATAATAGGGAAACAAAACTGAATAATTATACATTGTGATGTGTAATATGAAGAAACAAGTGGGGTGCTCTGGTAAGGGGTATCGGAGGGGTGATTGTGATGGGGAGCAGGGATCACTCCAGGAAGGCAACTTTTAGTTGAAAACCAAAACATGAGAAGGAGGCAGACGTGCAAAGTGTGGGAGAAAGAGCTGGGAAAGCATGTGCAAAGGCCCTGAGGCATTGTGTCATCTAGTTCTTAGAAACACTTGAAGACTTGTGATACAGACCGGAGACAGGCAAATACTGGGTAGAAGAGGGTGGTTTCCAGGTGGTACCCAGGTGGGACAAAGGCCCCATCCTCAAACCTGAAGACCCATGTTTTCAGGTCTTTAGTGAGGATAGGCATTTCTGTTTTCACACCCAAAAAGTTGCCTTTTGGCCTGCCACACCCCCCGTCCTGTCCTGGCCCCGTATAAACTAAAGATCTTAGTAGCCACACCCACCAGCGGCTGAAGGTCAGAACCAGAACAGTAGTGGTGGAACAACGTGGCAGAGAAAGAGAGAAGAGGAAGGATGTCTGGATGCCAAGGGGAGTTCAGCTGGGAGTGGTCAGAGAAAAGACTCGCCACTGGGTGGCCCAACTCCAGGGGAAAACCGCCTTCCCACTCTATCCCCCGCTTCCAGCTCCCCATCATCTTGCTGAGAACCACACCTATCACTCAATAACCCTTTGCACTCATCCTCCCAGCCCACATGTGATCTGATTCTTCCAGTACGCTGGGCAAGAACTTGGGTTACAGAAGGCTGTCACACTAGCCCCCTGCCCTTGTGATAAAGGGCCCCTGCCCTTGTGATAATAGGGTCTATTGAGCTGATTAACACACGAGCTGTCTGCAGAATGCAAAACTGAATGAGCACACTGTAACACACGCCCACTGGGCTTTGGGAGTTCATAGACACCCACCCCTAGATGCAGCTGTGGGGCTGGAACACAAAAGCAGTCCCCATGTCCTCAGCACCTGCCCATCTGCAAGCCCCCCCTAGGGGTTTGAGCGGCGGGAGGACCGAAGGAGCGAGCCACACCCCTGTCACACATCCTGCCGGGGGATATGGGAACTCTCCCATTTCACTTGTACCCTGTGCAGACTACCTTTGTGACCAGAGACACTCTTGAGATCCTTACAAAGGCTTGGTACAAAGTAGACAATTAGAATTGGTCCCTTTTCTTTCCTTGTCAAGGGGATTCTGAACATGGCCATTGAGAAGAGTTTCAGTCTTGAATAAGCTCCCTGGCTCTGTTCGTGCCATTATTTCAGTCTTGTGTGGGGTGGGACCCTGAGACTGTCAGCCCCCTGAGACTGCAGAGGTTCTGTCTTTGCAGCTTTCTGGCCAAAGGCACCCGTTCAGATCAAGGTGTGTAATTTGAATTCACTCAATCCATCATGAGAGTGTGAAGGTGTCAGAACGCTAGAGCAGGAGTTCTCAAAGGTCCATGTACGAAAGAGACACCTGGAGAACTTGTTAAAATGTGCAGTCTCTGGGACCACCCCTTAGATCTGGAGTCCATAAGTCTTGAGCTAGTTGTGTGAGGCATGCCAGGTGGGTCAGAGGGAGGTGATCCCACACTCATCACACTTTGTGAAATACCCTGAAACTGTAGCAGTTACGCTTACGTGGGTACAGAGCTGGGCCGGTGGGTTCCCCTGAGGAAATCCGAGCTTTTGATGTGTGATCAGTTCTTGTCTTGCTCCTCCATAATAGCAAAAGGGGTTTATGTAGCTAGGAGAACCCCCCCACAGGTAATAATAATAATAATAATAATAATAATAATAATAATAATAATAAAGTGCAGAGAAAACTGGCCAAGTACTTTGCCACCCAGCAGGGGCGACGGCATACCCCTATTCTGGTTCGTGGTTTGTTTAAGCATGGTTTGTGTATTTTTTGATTTATACATTTCATGAGGTACATCTTACAGGCCATAGTAAACTTTGATGTAGAAGCCATTTGTTTTGTAATCTGGTGTGGCTGTGATCCTCAGATCTGAAATATGACAGCTAATAGGCTAATACATCAGGAAACAGACTTATTTACATACTCTCAAAACAAGCCAGACAAGACCACAGCGTTTTTGCAGGTAAATAAAACCCACACCACTCAGAAGCCCTGTCAGGATTGGGGCTTGGCCATACCGGTCAGGGGAGCAAGATCCACGCCTCCTTCCTTGAACCTGGCCTGGTTTCCCTGTCCTAAAGGGGCCCCTCTACCGAGGACCTTGACACCACTCTTTTCTTGGAAGTTGCTCTATCAGTTTTCCCCTTTTTCCCTTGGAATATAAATAAGATTCCCGAATCTCTTTCTTCCTAGGTCATTCTCTCTTGTGCAAGATTAAAAACTCTTCAGTGACAACCCCTCTCCTCATCTTGCTTTTAACATCAGCCCAGGGACTTCTTACTGCTTCCAGGATGTGCACGGACTGGCCCCTGCCTACTTCTGCAAGCTCACATCATCCCCTTAACTCTAGCATGCTGTACGCCAGTCATCCTGAGATCCTTTCATTCTGCCCCACCCTCCACTTTGCGACGTTCTTAACAGGATGTGTTTTTATCTGGATGATCTCGTTTATATTCTATGCGTCTCCATAACTAGCATGAAAAATGAGTGAATTTAGGCCTCTTGTCTGTCTTATAACCTATGGCTGTATTCCCAGAGTGTCAACAGTGCTTATGAAAATGGCCAACACAGATTCATTATTTATGGAATAAATTTCTTCTCTTTCCTCTGAGTATTTGCACATGCCTGACAGGCTCTTTCTCTTGTGCACACTTTGTGAAATACCTTGCTTGCTAACCCCTGGGTACCTTTAAATTCTCAGCTCGTATGTCACCTCCTCCAGGAAGCGCTTAGTCACCTCCTCTAGGAACCATTGAATTACTTCCTCCAGGAAGCACTAAATCACCTCCTTCCGGAAGGATAACCTGACTCCCCAAGTTTGAGATGGGTTCTCCCACCACTCTTGGGTTATTACACTGCACTGCAATCACCCATTTATGTACTTTATTTCTCTGGAGACTGTAAACTCTAGGAGGGCAAGGCTCCTGGATTCCTTTGTCTGTTTGAATCTCCTGTCTTCTGTGCATCACTCTACGAGGTCAAACGTGGTGCCTGTTTTTGGTGGGTGTGCAGTATGTATTTATTGAATAAGTGATTTTTCACCCTGTGCTTTTGTTCATTCATTTCTATCCAGACATCTCAAGCACAGTCTGTGCCCCACATCTTCTTTTTTCTTAACCTACCAGAAGTTTGACTCTTGGACCTGCTATTGGACTTCTCTGGACAAGATGCCTGTGAAATCCGTGCTGCCAAATCCAACAGAGACTCTGCAGCCCTTTTATCCTCCCTGTGGCATTTCACACTCTCTACCTGTCCCCCTTGACACTGTGTCTCTGAAGGCAGCCCTAGTACCTAGATCCTGCACTGATGTGCATTGCAGTAGAGAGGCGTCTTGGCTAGCAGGTAAGAGGAGATGTCGTTAGCTACCTGGCAAACCCTTGTGGCAGGAGAAATGGCTAATGCCAGGACTAAACCTCATGCAAAGAAAAGGAATTTCTTAAAGATTTTATTGCAACTTTGGGTTTTATAAATTCACAAATGGATTCCCTCAGTTGTGTCTTCCTCCCAGTACAACACTGTGACTAGGTACATCCTTAGGCCAGGAGGGGGGGAAAATGGGTAGAATGGGCTTGCTGCCTGATCCTTCATCCTTGGCAGGGGGTCTTACACATTAATATTTCTACAAAATATGAGCAGACTCCATGATGACCCATGGTTAAAACCAATATATATATTTTTTTAAATTAGGCCGGGTGCGGTGGCTCAAGCCTGTAATCCCAGCACTTTGGGAGGCCGAGACGGGCGGATCACGAGGTCAGGAGATCGAGACCATCCTGGCTAACACAGTGAAACCCCATCTCTACTAAAAATACAAAAAAACTAGCCGGGCGAGGTGGCGGGCGCCTGTAGTCCCAGCTACTTGGGAGGCTGAAGCAGGAGAATGGCGTGAACCCGGGAGGCGGAGCTTGCAGTGAGGTGAGATCCGGCCACTGCACTCCAGTCTGGGCGACAGAGCGAGACTCCGCCTCAAAAAAAAAAAAATTGAATGAAGACCTATAATTACTTAGAATCAATACATATTTCAGATAGTCATAATTAGGTGTCAGCAGACTTGGGTAAAAAGAGGACCTATAGCTTCATTTTTTTTCTTTAAAAACCCCAAAATTCTTAATTCTGTATTTTGAATACAAAATAGCGGGACACAGACATTCTTTTTCTTTCCTGCCTTATAGACACTTCTGGAAGCAGATCTGTTTAACAGTCTTTCTAACTTAATTAGTTGGAAAGAAAACGTGTAAAAGAAAGCCATTATGAAAAGTCAGACCATATCAGACACCAGAGAAGGGGTGACGATACAAGGTTTTCAATGCATTTCCAATCCTATTTTAATACTAGACCTTTATATGATGATGATGATTAATAATATGACTTCATGCTCTTTACCCCAGGGATTCTCTTCATTCTCTTATCTCTAGGAGGGTCCCCAGGCCTTACTGGGCAATCTGCTCCCTTCTTTTGGGGTGAGGGGGTCACTTGTTCTACCCTCAGATGTATTTTAGCAGAAGTTACTTGAAGACGATGGTCTTGGTTTCTTTTGCACCTTAAGTTTAGGATCATGACCCTGGAGTTAATGAGAAATTTTCTTGCAAATGCATCACATCCATTGAGAAATGGAGTCCACCCAAGATTATTCTTCCCAGGGCCTCTTTTCCCCTGTCATCAGTTCATTCATTGGTTAATTTATTCGCTCATCCTATATGGTGCTAGAGGGTGTGAAGACACAGGGAAGCTTGTCTTTTGTCAGCCGTCTTTCATTTCCAGGGTGAGAAGCTTTAAAATCTCGGCGATCATTTTGTCTCTAGCTCCAAGGCAAAGTTCTTCCTGAGCTCATGGCAAGGTTAGAATGACCTCTCATCATTCAGGAAAAAGAAAGATTTGATAGAACAGATTTATTTCTGCTCCATCCAAGTTTATTTCCGAGGACACCATCCGTGGCAAAGTGTGGAAATTGGAGGTCTGCAGTTATATGTCAAGTAGGACCCGGAGCCTCCAGCAGTCCGACTTAGAAGTCAGACAGCTGCCCAAGAAAACTGCCTGTTTCCTAGATATTGGAACTGCTGGGGTCAGGATGAAATGAAGAACCTCTTGGTCCTGCCACCTTTGGTTATGTGTTAGATCAGGGCTCTGATGGCAGATGCTGGGGCCAGGGCTGCAGTGAGATACCCAGGATGTATAGTGCAATTCTTCAGGGCCAGGAGGAGAGGAAGGAGGACCTGGGGGAGACAGGAAGACCCCAGGTGTTGGTCTTGGGATCTGAGGATTACCCACTACAGCAGAACTGGCCTCAGTTTTCTAGGACAGACAACGGGGTTCCTCTAACATGTAAGTGTTACAGAGACTTCCTTAATGTCCTGAGTGCAAGAGAGCTGGTCCAGTAGGCATCTGGCCATGTTCTCCTGCTCCTGGTACGGGTGTGTCTCTGTCATATATATATACATATATATATGCATCTCCTGACCCATGTTCATTTCCATTTGACTGATTCAAAACACCTCCTAGGTGAACTAACTGTCCTCCAAATATAAAGCAAAAGAGTCACATATCCTCATCTTTGCTGATGGTATCGTTATCTACTGAACTAAACTGCTTAAACTGTTGAAATAATAGTTTTCTAGAATATTTTATTTTCTAAAATAACCCAGAGAGAATAAAGTACACCAAAACTAAATACAAACCGTCTGGTAGTTTAATTTCAAGAAACATTTTACAGTTAATGCACCTTGGCCATCAAATTTGATGCTGTTGAGTTGTGCTGAAGCTTGATTCTTTCAATAAGTAGTTGAGCAGCCCTGAAACCCTGACTTTATAACATGATGGTAGTAGTTTTTCAAATTATAGCTTTATTGAGATATAATTCATATGCCATACAATTCATTCATTTAAGGTGTATAATTCAGTGGCTTTTCATATATTCACAGAGTTGCGTAACCAGCACTATAATATATTTTGGAATATTTTCATCACCCCCAAAGTAACCTTGTATCTTTTAGCAGCCACATCCCATTTCCTCTTCCCATCTCTAGCTGTTGGTAACCACTAACCTCCTCTCTGTTGCCATGATTTATTTTCTTAAGTTTCTTGTCTGTCACTGACGTGAGACTATGACCTAGATGTGGTTAGGAACCACGTCATTTTATCTACTGCTCCAAATATTCAGTGTATAGTTGTTAAAAATAATAGAGGAGAGAGGTTTTTTGTTTGTTTTGTTTGTTTGTTTGTTTGCTTTTTGAGACTGAGCCTTACGCTGTTGCCCAGGCTGGAGTGCAGTGGTATGATCTCAGCTCACTTCAGCCTCCACCTCCCAGGTTCAAGCGATTCTCCTGCTTCAGCCTCCAGAGTAGCTGAGATTACAGGTGCACACTGCCATGCCTGGCTAATTTTTGCATTTTTTAAATTTAAATTTTAATTTTTAGTAGGGACAGGGTTTCACCGTGTTGGCCATGCTGGTTTTGAACTCCTGACCTCTGGTCATCTGCCTGCCTCAGCCTCCCAGAGTGCTGGGATTACAGTCATGAGCCACTGCACCCAGTCGAGGAGAGAGTTTCTTTACTTACTTCCCCACTGTGTCACCTTCTGCCATTTGATGATGTTGTCTTTCTGGGTTGAATTTTTGTCTCCTCCCACTGAATTTGTCCTTCTACCCTCTTCTTGGATGATCTCTTTTTCTCTCTCTTTTATTTATTTATTTTTGGTCTAATAAGAAACGCTTCTGACATCAAACACGTTTCGCAACACATGTCAGGTGTGTGCCCTTTCCCTTGAGGTCACTGAAATCCTTGATTTGTTGGGAATGGAATGGCTTAATTCGTGTGGTGTGTAGAGCCATAGAATCTCTTTATGGAGTCTGTCCTATATCAGCGGAGGGAGACTCATACCTGTGTGACTCGAAACCTCGCCAGCCTTTCTGGGAAGCATCTAGCCATTTATTTATTCATTCTTATCTTTGAACAATATCTATTGAGTGCATACAAGTTGATCTTGGTCTTCTAGTCAGTGAGTCCATGGCGACGAACACAACAGACAAGAATCCCTGACACCACTGATATTGTATTCCGTGGCAGGGGTTTTCAGTCTTGTCATTGGTACCATTTTGGGTCAAACCATTTGTTGTGGGAGGCTCTTCTGTGCATGGAAGGATGCTTGGCAGTATCCTAAGTCTCTACTCACTAGCTACATGGTAACATCTCCTTCCCCCGTCATAGTAGCTTGTATTTGTATAACATGCCCTGTGTTTGTTCTTGGGGACACAGAAATATTTCTATCTTACTGGTATGCACCGCCTCGTTCCATTTCTTCCTGGTTGCTAAGGAAATGAGTTCTTGTTCTAGTATTAGGTTCATTCACTTCCTTCTGTATCATGAGAGGCAATTTGTAGGTTTGCCAAGTGCAAAAGGTGTCATCCCAACTCCCTGTCACTTAAAGATAGATTTATCATTTTCAACCACAAGAAGACTTGTTAGAAGATGAAAAACATATGTATTGGAGAATGGGCAGGGCTGAGCTGTCCAGGAGACCTAGGGCATCAAGCCAGTGTTCACAGTTCTCCAGCACTTCTTAGCGGATGCCCACTCATCCTGGCTGGGCATCTTACCTCCTGGATGAGGAGTTGGAGACAGCTGTCCCTGGGGTGAGATGCCTCTGGAACACACACCTCAGCCTGGGCAGCCACGTGTAGTTTCCTCCATGGATTGGTTTTTTAGTTCCTGCAGGATGAGGGATGGCACTTGAAAGAGCCCTAGCCACTCACATTGTTCAGCTAGAACGTGGCAGCAATTGCTCTGTCCATGACAAGTGAGCAGGAGATAGTGAGGATGTCAGGAAAATGGGAACACGTGGGGTTTGTTACCATGGCTGCAGCCTCAGGGAGATACTGAGTGGCAAAGATGGCTTGGATCATCCAAAGCACCAGGGTTCAGAACTAATAAGCTGCCTCTTCCTTACCTTTTGCTAAGTTAGCTCCATGATATTCCAGATTTCAGAAGGAAAACTGGTGTGTGTGTGTGTGTGTGTGTGTGTGTGCGCGCATGTGCGCGCGCGCGCATGCATGCATGTGCACATACCACTCTGCATTAGAATTTGCAAGTCATGGCTGGGTGCAGTGGCTCACTCCTGTAATTCCAGTACTTTGGGAGGCTGAGGTGGGTGAATCACCTGTGGTTGGGAGTTTGAGACCAGCCTGACCAACATAGAGAATGCCTGTCTCTACTAAAAATACAAAATTAGCCAGGTGTGGTGGTGCATGTCTGTAATCCCAGCTACTTGGGAAACTGAGACAGGAGAATCACTTGAACCCAGGAGGCGGAGGTTGCAGTGAGCTGAGATCGTGCCAGGGCATTGCAGCCTGGGCAATAAGAGCGAAACTCTGCAGGAAAGAAATAAAATAAAGAAAGAAAGAGAGGGAAGGAAGGAAGAAAGGGAAGGAAGGAAGAAAGGGAAGGAAGGAAGGAGGGAAGGAAGGAATTCCAAGTCGTTTTCCCTCTTTTATGATAACCCGTGAAGGGAATAGAGTAAAGGTTTCCTGGAATCTCCTCTGTAGCCATCCTGAGATATTTTCTGGTAGCCAGTCTACTTGAGGCTAGTTTTATGTGGACATGGGAAATAGGAGAGGCTCCTAAGGGTGGGTGGGTGATATGGTTTGGCTGCGTCTCCACCCAAATCTCATCTTGAATTGTAGCTCCCATAATTCCCACGTGTTGTGGGTGGGACCCTGTGGGAGATAATTGAAGCACAGGGGCAGCTCCCCCATACTATTGTCATGGTAGTGAACAAGTCTCGTGAGATCTAATGATTTTATAAGAGGAAACCCCTTTCTCTTGGCTCTCATTCTGTGCCATGTAAGATGTGCCTTTCGCCTTCCACCGTGATTATGAGGCCTCCCCAGCTCTGTGGAACTGGGAGTCCATGAAACCTTTTTTTCTTTATAATTTACCCAGTCTCGGGTATGTCTTTATCAGCAGCATGAAAATGGACGAATACATTGGGGATCTGAATCCAGCCACACTTGGTCTCCTCCTCCCCAGTTACTGTCTGCTTTTGTGCTGAGGGTTAATGTGTTAACATAGTTTGACTGGCTTTCGTCAGCTCTGTAATGGCATTCCACGTGTCGGAAGATAGACCACTGATGTATAATCAAACAAATATCAGGCTGCAGATGGTGGCATGGTACATAGAGAATATTAAATGTGATGGAATTGACTGTAGATGGATGGTTGGAAACAGAGTCTTTGGAGGTGGAGTTTAATGTGTAGAACCCACTCCCTCTGGATGTTATATTTTGTCTTTGGCCAGTTTCGTGATATTGGCTGATTTTTCTTGTAACTTGCCCCATTTCCCAGAGATTTCAGGAAAGTAATTGTTAAAAAAAAAAAAAAAAAAAAAAAAAAAAAAAAAAAAAGCCAACGTGGATAAACTAGCTAGAGAGCTTTCGAATGCTTTGGAATGGTTTTTGTTGAGTATCAGAGACACACTCACAAATGAGCCACGAGACAATTCACCCACAGACGCACCACATCGACTCACTCCCTTGTTGTGTATTTAATCAAATAGCCCATAATAAATTAGCAGTGATTCGTCTGGACACCACATACCAAGTTGTTCTCAGTGACCTGGATTGATTTCCATGTGTCACAATTCATCAGAATGAAGTGGCTTCACCGGCTGGGAGTCCAAATACCCTAACACATTTCTGTTCCCACTTTAACCAGAAACAGACATTGGCTTTTTCTGCCTGAGGTCCTAAGCCTCACAATTAGTGGGTCTGCAAATGCCACACAAAGACCCTCAGATGAACCGGAGATGTTGAAACAGAAACGTCTTGTGAACAACCGAGGGAAACTAAATAAAGCCGGTGACCAGGAGAGAAAGATGCACCATTTACCTGCATCCCACAGCCCACGGCCTTGCAGACATGTGGGACCTATCCTGTTTGGATATCCCATGTGGACACATGCAGCTCAGGACTGCGTCAGTTTGGAGTGGCTGTGTGTTGCCGCACTTTGGTCAGGTTAAGTGGTGAATATTAGTTACTAGCTAATGTGTATCATTCTTTACAATGTGCCGAGCTCGCTGTTAAGTACTCTAATAAGTGTGAACACAGCCAATTTCTCCAGGTGGGTGGGTAGCCCTATAATCTCCACTTTACAGACTGGGAGGCGTGAAGCATCCAGCGGGTCGTCATCTGCCCCTGGTCATAGGGTGAGGCAGCAATGGTACAGGTTTTGTGTACTAGGCTTTACATCAGAAACAGGGCTAATTTCTATGTCTGTGAATGGAGGAGAAGCCCGCTTAAACCGTAGCAGGGGGATATTCAGATTATAGGCAGGAAAAGCCTCCTGGATGGAAGGGCTGTGTCTATGTTTAGACAAAATCACTGTCATTGCCAACATCATCCTCACCACCACCATCAACACTGTCATCACCATCATTGTCATCTTCATTGTCACCTTTGCTAATTAGGTTGATGTGCCAGATATCTTGCCAAGCACGTCTTATTCATTATATTAGTTAATCCCCACAACTTTCTTATTAAGGAAGTAGGGTTGTTACCCCATTTTATGTTTGAGGAAACTGAGGCTTAGAGAAGGTAAGTAACTGGCTCAAAGTTGCACAGTAGTGGGGCAGAGGGGCTGGGATTCGAACTCCATGTCCTCTTAATTCCACCATGAAAACTCTGAACTGATCTGCTCTACAGCCTGACACGAATACCCAGCGATGCACTTTCACGAAAACGCAGATCTGGTCCCATCCTTCTCTAGCTCACAAACTTTCACTGGCTACCTATTGCTAAACAATGAGATCTGAAGTACTCAGCATTGCATTCAAATGTCTCCAGCCTTCCCCTGTGCCCTCTCCTTCCTTGAATCCCCATCACACTGTACTTCAGGTAGCAGCGTACAGGGGTCTGTGCTCCATTCTCTGTGCGTGCGGCACAGTCCCACCTCCTTGCCTTTGCCCAAGCTGTGTATTCCCTGCGATCTCTCCCCTCACTCAAAGTCCAAGACCTCCCTGTGACACATGATCCTCTTCCCTCCTTGAACTTCCCTCCTTACTTAATATCTGATGGGATGTCTGTAATTGGACATCATATGATCTGTGATCCCTGCCCTCAAAGCCCCTTCTCTTTCCTCCTTTCCTGTGTTTTTTGGTAATTTCACCATCAGTGTTCGTCGAGATGGAGCAGATAGCAGTGTAAAGGTCACCAAGATAAGCGCACAGGGGGTTGGAATTTGGGAGCTAGCCATGCAGGGATGTGAGGACACGTGATGCTCATCACCCTGTCTGCTTCTGTTGTCTGCAGTGGGCTCGCATAATTTGATAAATTCCATGTTTTCCTACAGTTCTTCTCCACCTATGCCAACGTGGGCTTTCTCTTTCATCCACATTCTTCTTGTGCTCTCAGATTTGCTGTATGATAGTCTTAAGAACCTAGGCTTTTAAGCTTGAAGTCAGTTTTGCAAATGTTTGTTTTTTCACTATTCTCACCAAATGACTCAACCTGGCTTGGGAAGTCCCATGACATTGGTTCTTTTTTTTGTTTTTTTTTTTTTTGAGATGGAGTCTTGCTCTGTCGCCCAGGCTGGAGTGCAGTGTTGCGATCTCGGATCACTGCAACCTCTGCCTCCTGGGTTCAAGCGATTCTCCTGACTCAGCCTCCTGAGTAGCTGATATTACAGGTGTGCGCCACCACGCCTGGCTAATTTTTGCATTTTTATTTTAGTAGAGCTGGGGTTTCGTCATGTTGGTCAGGTTGGTCTCGAACTCCTGACCTCGTGATCCGCCCACCTTGGCCTCCCAAAGTGCTGGGATTACAGGCATGAGCCACTGTGCCCTGCCGACATTGGTTCTGTATGTGTGTTCACATGGGGTGGACACCTCTCTCCTACAGTCAGGGCATCGGTGGAGCAGGGTAGAACGTCTCCAAGGGACTGACCAACCCTAGTGTGGACGTTGGAGGAGTCAGCAGAGGGGCTTTGAAAAAAGACAGATTTGAAGCTTTGTTCTGATTTTCTCGCACGTCAGGGAAATCACTTCCACTGGCTAATGCTCTGACTACTTCTCTGTGAAACAGAATGGATGATGCTCTTTTCAGACATTTGGTAAGGGTTAGTGATAAGAATTAACCTTTTTGGAGCACTCTCTATATTTTGGCCACTATGCTAGGAAATTCAGCTTATCATCTCATTAGATTCTCAGCACAGATCTATGCGAGGGATACTTACCATTCCCATTTCACAGATGAGGAAGCTGATATTTAGAGAAAGAAAATAAACTCCCTAAAGTCTATTAGATGGTGGAACCAGGAGTCTCACTCCAAAGCCATTTCTCTTAACCACTTGACTTGGTAGAGTGGGGGGTATTCAGTTGACGAGTTCCCCCTTTTCCTTTCCTTGTGACCCCTCCTCCGTCTGATCTTTCTGATGGACATCCTGCCGTGGGGATAAGACATAAAGGTTATTTCTCTCCTCTTCATTTCTTGACATGGTCTTTCTGTTTGGCTAGTTTGGGGTTCATCTTGTTCTGTCTCCGACATAAGAAGATCCTAGTCAAAGAACAAGACCTAATGTCAGTCATATTGCAGATATCATAAAGATTGAAACCCCGTAACGATGAGAACTCGGCATTTAACTGAAGATTTTCACATTAGGAGTGGAGTCTAAACTCTATCCAACCTTTCATGGCAACAACACGCAGTGACATTCACAGAAGAGCATTTTATACACGTGGAAATACACACAGTGCCACAGCCTTGGTGCCTCTTCCACACCTGACAAGTAGGTGACCAAATATTGGGAGGTTTATTGTTGGTTCTTCCTTACATGCTCACTCTCTCTTTTATTCCCCCTTCTAACTCTGAGTTCACATACAGCAGGGTTTGCACATAGCACACATGAGATGGGTTTGTGCTAGAAAGTATGGGTTCAGATCCTGGCTTTGTCATTTGCAAGCTGTGTTCCCTGAACCTCCATTCACTCATCCATAAAATGGGTCAAATGATCAATAACTCTATAAGAGTTGTTGTGAGGTTTAAACACGAGTTAGTGTGTGGGACTTATTCATGTTAGTTAGGACCTGACAGTCCTTAGAATGCTTAGGTCCCTGGCAAGCATTTGATAAGTTGTAGCCATTTGAGCATTCTGGGTGCTAACAACCAGTCAGGTCAGGTCAGGTCAGCCTCTGATGCACAAATGAATCTTGGGCATTACAAGCATTTCAGGTTGGATGTGGTGACTCACGCCTGTAATCCCAGCACTTTGGGAGGCCAAGGCAGCAGGATCGCCTGAGCTCAGGAGTTTGAGACCAGCCTTGCCAACATGATGAAACCTCATCTCCACTAAAAATGCAAAAATTAGCTGGGCATGTTGGCACGCACCTGTAATCCCAGCTACTCGGGAGGCTGAGGCATGAGAATGGCTTGAACCCGGGAGATGGAGGTTGCAGTGAGCTGAGATTGCACCACTGTACCCCTCCCTGGGCAACAGAGTGAAACTCTGTCTCAAAAGAGAAGAAAAGAAGAAAAAAGTATTTTGTAGATTACACTTATTAAGTAACTTGGAGACCTTTAGAGAAATAAGACAGTGAGTAAAAAGTTCAGATGCTGAGTTTGATATTAGCTGGAAGGGGATTTTATTCTTAGTACTGCCTATTTTATTTTCGTCTCAAAATAATATTAACATTCAGCTCCGATATACACAATCTCTTGGATCTTTGCTGGTGAGATTTCTTTCCTTTAGCTGTTTTTGATATCTGTTCACTGAAGATCCCCTGATCACCCCCCCAGCCCTTCAGGTAATTCCATTCATGTCTAGTCAGAGTCCTGAGACAGAAACCTTGTAACTCCCTTACCCTTACTCCCTTGTCCCCTGGTAGTGAAGTGGCCCGTCTTTGACTTTTTTTTTTTTTTTTTTTTTGAGATGGAGTCTCACTGTGTCACCCAGGCTGGAGTGCAGTGGTGCAATCTCAGCTCACTGCAGCCTCCACTTCCCGGGTTCAAGTGATTTTACTGCCTCAGCCTCCCAAGTAACTGGTATTACAGGTGCAT
Source organism: Rhinopithecus roxellana (assembly GCF_007565055.1). Classification (NCBI taxonomy): domain Eukaryota; kingdom Metazoa; phylum Chordata; class Mammalia; order Primates; family Cercopithecidae; genus Rhinopithecus; species Rhinopithecus roxellana. Next base: position 5,063,314 of record NC_044568.1, on the reverse strand, counting down.
GCCACCACACCCAACTATTTCTTTAGTAGAGGTGGGGTTTCACCATGTTTCCCAGGCTGGTCTCAAACTCCTGATCTCAAGTGATCTGCCCGCCTCGACCTCCCAAAGTGTAGAGAGCTAAAGGCCTGAGGTTCATGACCAACTCAGCATTCCCCTGAAGGCGATGTGATCAAACAGCAAACTGTTGATCATGAATGCAGGATGTGAGCAAACTCACATCTGCACCTGCCACCAGAAGGTATGCTGAGTGCAGTCACTCCCTGGCGCCATGCTTCTTGAGGTTATCTACTGGACTATCTGGAGACTACTATTCAAAGGATGCAGTCATGCAGGACTGCATGGAGTCAAGCAGCTGACGGACAACCACCACCTCCTCGCTATCTCTTTTACTCAGTGAATACGAGGGGAACTAGAAGCTCAGTGTCCTTGTTCACTAGAAGCAAGGAGCCCCCTGCCCCTTCTTCCAAGTATGCTCTTTTGTCTTTGTCTTTATTTCCGCATTCATCCTCCTTTGTTCAGTCCACCAAGGTCCGTGGCACCAACGTGCTGGGGTTAGAGGCATGAGCCACTGTGCCTGGCCCATCTTTGACTTTCATAACTAAGATAATGGACCTTTTCTTATGTGGGGCCCCATGAGACCAGCCTCCTCTATTCTCCATTAGAAACACTGCAAAAAGGAACATGAGAAGCCCTCCTGACATAGAGCAAGCTTTGCAGCACATCTCAGGTGTTTGCGCTTTTCCTTGTGGTCCCTTAAATACATGATGTGTTAGGAATGGAATGGCTTCATCTATGTGGTTCATGGAGCCGTAGAAGCCCTTTATGGAGTCTGTCCTGTATCAAATAAGGCAGACTCATACTTGTGTGGCTCAGAAGCTCTCCAGGCTTTCTGGGAAGCATCCAGCCATTTATCTCATCATTCTTATCTTTGAACAGTATTTATTGAGTGCATACCACGTTCATGATGCTTTTCTAGGCAGTGAGTCCATGGCAATGAACACAGCAGACAAAAATTGCTGAGGCCACTAACAGTATATTCTGTGGTTCGGATTTTTCAGTCTTGGCACTGTTAACATTTTGGGTCACTTTGTTATGGGAGGCTCTTCTGTGCATGGAAGGATCCTTGGCAGCATCCTAAGTCTCTGCTCACTGGATACATGGCAGCATCTTCTTCTCCAGTCATGACAACCAGAATCTCTCCAGGCCTTGCCAAATGGCCCCTGGTGGTCAAAATCACCCAAGGTTGAGAACCCCTGATCTATACAGCAGGAAGAGAGAATCTGTGAAACAGTGTAATGGAGAAAATCCACAGGGGAGAGAGGAGTCCTTGAAGAGTAGGGTTGGCAGTTTTACAAAAGGTGGTCAAACAAAGACTCACAGAGATAATATTTGAACCAAGACATAAAGAGGTGAGGGAATGTACTCTGCAGATATTTAGGGCAATTGGGATGGGCAGAAGGAGTAAGAAGTGCAGTGGACTATGTAGGAAGTGGGATGAACAAAGGCAAAGGTACTCAGGGTTGAGGCCAGACAGGTAATGGTGGGAGCCAGGGCAGACAGGGACATTTGGGGAGATCGGGGGGTGGTTGAAGGGCTTTAAGTGGAAGAATGGCGTGACCTGACCTTTGATGAAGGCTGCCCCAGCCACTGCATGCACAGAGGGCCATATGGGGCAGGGGCAGGGAGGACATTTAGGCAGTTGTCATAATGATGGTGCCCCAGCCCGGAATGGTGGGATGGAGATGATGAGAATTGGGAGATTCTGGTTCTGTTATGAAACTCAAGTTGGGAGGACATCATGAAGATTGGAGGTTTGGAGGAGGAGTGTTAGGGTTGACTCCAGGCATCAGGTGTGAGCAATGCAAGAAAGGAGTGTCCACGCTTCATTGGCTGCTGGTGGGGACGCTGTCCCTTTCCCATAGCCTTGGGTGGGAGGTGAAGGCCACAAAGGTGGTTCTTCTCCATCTTTCTCATCCTTGCTTTGACCTGAGCTGTTCCACCTCTTCCCCTGCCTATGTTATGATCACTTTTGGGTGCTTCTTAAAATGCGGATTCCTGGACCCCCACCTGAGTATACTGGATTGGAACTGCTAGAGGCAGAGCCTGAGATACCATATTGTAGTATATACACCACGTGACTTGGGCACTGCCAACTTTGAGCGCTTCAGCTCCAGGGAATGCACCAGAAATCAACCTGAGCTTCCTCTAAAGGAGGCCTCGTTTGTCTGCTTCCCTGGGCCCCAGTCCTGGACCCAGTGTGCACCTCCCCTTTCCCCAGCCAGGCATCCCAAGGCCCCTCTCTAAGAATCAGGCCTGGCTGGACGCAGTGGCTCACGCCTATAACTGCAACACTTTGGGAGGCCGAGGTGGGAGGATGACTGGAGCCCAGGAGTTCAAGACCAGCCTGGGCAACATGGCAAGATATCATATCTACAAAAAATAGGCTGGGTGTGGTGGCGTGTGCCTGTAGTCTCAGCTACTTGGGAGGCTGATGTGGGAGGATCACCTGAGCCCAGGAGGTCGGGGCTGAGGTGAGCTGTGATGGTGCCACTGCACTCCAGCCTGGGCAACAGAATGAGACCCTGTCTCAAAAGAAAAAAGAAGAAAGAGAGAAAAAGAAACAAGTCTGTTCCCAAACCATATCTGTTTATGTTTAGCTTCATGGATTTGCCCCCGATGCCATTCTTCTGATGAGCTCTTGAGATTTTTATCTGTTGCTTTTGGTGGAAGGTGGAGTAATTCGTACAACAGACAGGTGTATAATCTTAGAATGGGAGAATTTTTGTGCCTACGAATGATCGATGAGGGCATTGAGTTTGTCGGTTTCATTTTTTCTAAGTGAGGAAACAGAAGCTCAGAAAGTGCTGTGGTTTTGTACAGTTTGATGCAGCGATAATGCTGCTGGCTGCACTTGCCTGGAAAATGAGGATCTGATGGCGCCGTGTCTGTCTGTAGCCTCCTAACCCTCTGTATAGGTTTCTGATTCTCATACAAGCCTGGCTTGCCACATCTCAATAGCCGCTTTTGTTTTATAAGGTAAGAAAATTGTTACATGCTTTTTTTTTTTTCTGAGATGGTGTCTCTGTTGCCGAGGCTGGAGTGCAGTGGCGCAATCTCAGCTCACTGCAACCTCCACTTCCCGGGTTCAAGCGATTCTCATGCCTCATTCTCCCAAGTAGCTGGGATTACAGGCACCCACCACCATGCCCAGCTAATTTATTTTTATTTTTATTTTTAGTAGAGATGAGGTTTTGCCAGGTTGATCAGACTGGTCTTGAACTCCTGACTTCAAGTGATCTGCCTACCTCGGCCTCCCAAAATACATTACATGCTTTTAAATGTCAGTGCTTCTCTCACTCCTCTCTGTTTTAGTCTGTGCATCTCTGAGCTCCATTTTTAGGGAAACCTGGAGGCTTACAGTGAACTCTGGAAAGGCATTATTTTGTTGTCTCATTTTGCAAGAAAGGCTTGGCTGCAGAAGGAGATGGTTCTCAAAGCCCCAGCTGAGTTGTAGGGATGGTGGCCACCCAGCCACTGTGCTGTGAGTTGGGCTTTTCATATGCTGCGGCTTGATAAGGCTGCACAGAAGGCACTGTGTTAAGTGGCTTCTGGCCTTGTCCCCTGGCTAACCAGATAACAAATGGATACTTTAACAACTTTGTGAAAATCAGGGCCATTCACCTTGTGATATAACAGCCTCTCCTGAGGGATTTCACATTGGGATTATTTTATTGCCTTGGAAGTGCCTTTGCTTTATGAAGGGGATGTATTTCATTACAATTATGATGCTTCTGTTATCCTAAACACACCCTAACTTGTTGTCTCTGAATAGGCTGTTTCTTAATTTTAACTCTGAGAAATCAGGTATTAAGGAATGGATGAAGTTAAGGAAAAGCAAACCATTGATGGTTATCATCATCATTTTCATTATCATCACCATCATCATCATCTTCATTAGCGTCGTCATCACTGCCATCACGGCTCAACCATCATCGAGTTCACATGCCCTGCGTGTCCTCTGTCTTCGGTGATCATCATCATCATCATCATCAAATAAGGGAAAATGGTGTCTTATTTGAGTGCATATAATGAACACCTATGAGCTTTTTCCCCCTACTCATCTTTATCCCGAGAATGAATAATCTATGTAATGCCCAGCACAGTGCCTTGTGCTGCCAGAATGTGCCCCATAAATGGTTTTAACCACTTTTCTGTTACTATATGTCTGCAATCCTGAGGCCAGGTGTGGTCTCGAATTGATCATTTGCAAAACTCCTCAGCATCCAATCAATAGCAGCTGTGCATCAGGCAGATTCAACTTTTCTCATTTTATGGATGATACACCTAGAGTGCAGAAAAGTGAGTTTCCTTGCCCAAAGCCATCACAGTCTGTCTGGAAAGTGGTAATTTCTGACCGTACACTGCCTGGCATCTACTCCTGCCTGACGGGAGGGAGCACACATCCCATGACAGCCAGGGTTGGAGCTACCTGTCTCCGAGACAAAGCTCCCAGAGGCACATGAGACGGGCAGGAAAGTGTTACATTGTGTGGACCTAACCAGTGAATAATACATTTGCTTTGCTTGATCTGATTGGGGTGATGCCTTCCTGTCCAAATAGGAAGAAAAGATAACTGTGTCTTTATTTGGCATAAAATGTAGCCTCTTCTTGGGCTGGAATGTGCCCAGAGAATCTGGTGCCAGGACACGGAATTTTCTCTCATTCAAAAAAAAAAAATAGCATCAAAAGCTGGCATGATATGAAGTTTGCAGCAAATGGGTCACCCATGTTTGCACTTAGAAGTGAAGACATCTGCTTCTTTGGCTGGGGGGAGGGATAGAGAGATTTGCAGAAAGTTTCTTTTTTTTTTTTTTTTTTTTTTTTTTGAGACAGAGTCTCACTCTGTCACCCAGGCTGGAGTGCAGTGGTGCAATCTTGGCTCACTGCCACCTCCATTGCCCCGGTTCAAGCAATTCTCTTGCCTCAGCCTCTAGAGAGGCTGGGATTACAGGTGCCTGCCACCATGCCCAGCTAATTTTTGTAATTTTTTTTTTTTTTTTTTTTTTTTTTTTTTTTTTTTTTTTTTTTTTTTTTTTTTTTTTTAGTAGAGATGGGGTTTCACCTTGTTGACCAGGCTGGTCTCAAACTCCTGACCTCAAGTGATCCAGGCTGGAGTGCAGTGGCCTCCCAAGGTGTTGGGATTACAGGCGTGAGCCACTGCACCTAGCCAGAAATATTTATCTTTGGATGGGGTCCTGTTAAGATGTACTTGATAATCCTTCTTCCTTTTCTCCTTCAGTCCCTCCCTACTTGTAGTTCACCAAGAAGCATGGTTGAAAACAATCAAGTCAAATAGTCCCCTCCCATCCCCCCAAGAGTGGAAGTATTTTTCCTTTTTTCACCTATGCATATTGCAATTGTTTAACGGGAAAGTGATAATTTCCCAGATGAATCCTATAAAGATGTGTATCCTGCCCCTTTTCCCCAAAGATCCTAATGAGGTTTTGCATGAACAAGAACTAGGAGAAGTGCCGAAGTCTATTTTCCGCTGGTTTTGGAGGGACGGCAGGAATACCATCTCATTTGTCTCTTTGGTGCTTCTTGCCTTTCCAACGTAGAGAATTCTCATCAAAGCCCGTTTCTTAAAGATTCACCTTCTGGGTGGATGTCAGCAAGCTGCCTGTTCGTGAAGGAAGAGAAGTTCGGCTTCAGATATCTTGGGGAATAAAAAGCTGAAGTGTCTGAGTGCTAGAGAACTAAATAAATAGAGGGAAGAGATTTTTCAGAGCTGCTATTGATTGGATGCTGAGGAGTTATTAAGTTCTCAGAGTGGCTTATTACAGCACTTGGGCCAAGATTAAAGAGGAGTTAAACCACGAATATCCTTCGGGAGCCATTGCTAAAGTTCAGAACCCTCCGCAGAGGCCCTTTTCCTCTTCTGCTGCTCTCTCCCCAATTTCTCGCTTCCCGTCTTCCAGATTTTCTAATGCGGGAGACCGTCAGGATATTTTCCAAGCTGGTCTCTCTCTCTCTCTCTTAATGGAATATCCCTAGGAGCCCTGTGTGGAATATCTTTATCAAATCACACATTTCTCCCAATGAATGCAAACTGTTCTCCTGCAGAAGAGAGCAGGGTAATTATTTTGCAGCGATCTGAGAACAAGCAGACTCCGGGTCTGATGAGGCTCCTGTTGGTCTGACTGGCTCTGTAACTAGCAGCATTGTAGTGGGATCAAGCTCTTCCTTCAGTCTGTGGGTGTTAGAGAGGCATAGACCTGTTGGAGGGTCTCACCTCCTCACGTCAACATTTTTCTGTTAGGACAGTAAGTGGCTTCATCTGCTGGCGTTTTAGTGGGAAAATGGTGCCTTATTTGAGTTCATATAATGAACACCTGTGAGCTTTTTCCCCCTACTCGTCTTTATCCCCAGAATGAATAATCTATGTAATGCCCAGCACAGTGCCTTGTGCTGCCAGAATGTGCCCCATAAATGGTTTTAACCACTTTTCTGTTACTGTATGTCTGCAATCCTGAGGCCAGGTGTGGTCTCGAATTGATCATTTGCAAAATTTTAAAACGGCAAGGCAGTGACTGTGCTGTACATTACGTCATAGCCCTAGTGAGGTCTGAGGCAGTGTGCTATGATCAAGCACGTTAATATTCCTGCAAAAACTAAAAGTGTTCACACCAGGTGACATAATAGAAGCCACGAAGCGGAAGACATGGTTCTTCTTTAGGTTGGAAACTGTCAAAGGTTGATTTCTTTTGGTGCAACCTAATATAAAGAGCCTCATGTTAGAGCAGAGGGGATTAGGCCAAGTCAAATTTAAGAAGAAAATTACAATTTGTGGAGAGATTCTGGGGTTTGGGGATTTCTTTTGAGACAGTCTCACTCTCTTGCCAGGCTGGAGTACAGTGGTACCATCTTGGCTCCCTGCAACCTCCGCCTTCCAGGTTCAAGTGATTTTCCTACCTCAGTCTCCTGAGTAACTGGGACTACAGGTGCGTGCCACCACACCAAGCTAATTTTTGTAATTTTAGTTGAGACGGGGTTTCATCATGTTGGCCAGGATGGTCTTGATCTCTTGACCTCATGATCCAACCACCTCGGCCTCCCAAAGTGCTGGGATTACAGGCATGAGCCACTGTGCCTGGCCTGGGGATTTCTGATGAATGACCTGAGCTTCTCACCTAGCCTCATTCATCAGGAGGCACCTTGGCGTCTGGTCTTTCTGGCAGCCAAAATTTGCTTGTTGGGTGGGGTGTGTGTATGTAAAAGGAAGGAAGGGTGGAGTGGATAAAGGAGAGGTTTGTTCCAGCTCCCTTATCCTCTCTGCATCCCAAGAAGGACCTTGGGCTCCAAAGCCCACCAGGAAAACCCCATCCATGGTCTGACATTTAGAAATTTATTGACTAGAATAAAAGAATTGTCCATTTCAAAACACGGAAAACCAGCGGGAGATCAGGTACTTACTGCAAACATTCCCATACAGTGACTCCTGGCATGGGGGGAAAAAGCCTGCCTCGTTGTTCTATTAATTTAGTGCCAACAGCTGTTAGATTTAAGGTCTTCAAGCTCTTCAGGAACTCCTCTGTGAAGTATCAGTAATGAACCGTGGAGGGAATGAAGGCTAAATGAAGATAAAATATCTCCACCGGGCCGGGGTGTTTTTGCGCTTCAATCCCAGAAGTCCCAGTGCATGAAACCTCCCCACCCCACCCCGCCCCCCTCCTTTTTTTTTTTGAGACGGAGTCTCACTCTGTCGCCCAGGCTGGAGTGCAGTGGCTTGATCTGGGCTCACTGCAAGCTCCGCTTCCTGGGTTATAGTGATTCTCCTGCCTCAGCCTTCTGAGTAGCTGGGACTACAGGGTTGTACCATCACACTCGGCTTTTTGTACTTTTAGTAGAGACAAGGTTTCATTATGTTGGCCAGGCTGGTCTTGAACTCCTGACCTCAGGCGATCCCCCTGCCTCAGCCTCCCAAAGTGCTAGGATTATAGGCGTGAGCCACCATGCCCGGCCACACCCCCTAATTCTCTAAATCAGTGAAGACTGGACCTGCTCTCGTCCCACCCAACTTGCACTTCTACTAGGATCGCCAGGCTCAGGAAATAGTGCAGGTGGCCACAGGTGTTTATGCAGAAACCGTCCAGGCATTCTTGCCTCTAGTCCATCACTCCCCAGACGCCTTCATTTCCCAGGCCTAGGAAATCCACTTCCTGATCGCCTCTTTCTCATAGCTCCCCTTGTATGTGCCTCCCACAGCATCCTTGATTCTGGGATTCCCCTTGTGGCCTCTTAGTGTGCTCCCCGCATCCATGTGTGCACTCGTAGACTCCAGCCCCGGCCTCTCACACACACACCTGACCTTCCTTCAACCCTCCTACTGCTTGCGGCGTGGCCTTTAAAACCCCCAATCCTCTAGCCCACCTGTTTGTCCAGCTCTTCCTGCTGGTAAAACCATGGATTCCACTCTGATCTGGGAGCAGCTGCAGGGACTGATTGGTAATCGAGCTGGTGGGAAAATATCCTCAGCTGTGTGAGTCTCAACCTGGCTCCGTTTTCCAAGGGGTAAGTGCCGACTGAGCTTGCAGAGCCTCTCAAGGAGTGGGAGAAGTGGTTTTACAGCCTGGCTTTTCTGGTGAGACCCTGTTTTGCTGAGGGCTGCTCCTTCTGTCATCTCCTGCCATTCTTAGGGGAAACCTTCCCCAACTTGGTGCACCAGGTAAGATCTCGAAGCTCGCTGGACTTTTCCTTTCGTGGCACTTACCACACAGTCGTTGCCCCGTTAATTCATTTTTTTTCTCTTTGAGACGGAGTCTCGCTCTGTTGCCCAGGCTAGGGTGCAGTGGCTCGATCTCAGCTCACTGCAACCTCCACCTCCTGGGTTCAAGCTATTCTCCTGACTCAGCCTCCCAAGTAGCTGGGATTACAGGTGCCTGCCACCACGCCCAGCTAATTTTTTTCTTTTTCTTTTTCCTTTTTTTTTTTTTTTTTTTTTTTTTTTTTAATTTTTAGTAGAGAGGGGGATTTCACCAACATGGCTGGGCTGGTCTTGAACCCCTGACCTCAGGTGATCCACCCACCTTGGCCTCCCAAAGTGCTGGGATTACAGGTGTGAGCCACTGTGCCCGGCCCCCAGTTAATTCTTTATCTGCTCAGTATCACCTGCAACAGCTTGTAAGCCCAAAGAGGGCATGGACCCTGCCTCCCTCGTTCCCAGCTGCCTCCCTTGGCCCGGCGTAGTGATGGTGCATAGAGGTGCCCCAACAACGGATGCATGAATAACAGTTGGGCCTGAAGAGCCAGTGAGGGCAGCCCAGCTTTTCTGGGTTCTAGGAGTGCCGGCTGATTGGATTCCACTCTGATCTGGGAGCAGCTGCAGGGACTGATTGGTAATCGAGCTTGTGGGAAAACATCCTCAGCTGTGTGAGTCTTAGCCTGGCGCCGTTTTCCGAGGGGTAAGTACCGACTGAGCTTGTAGAGCCTCTCAAGGAGTGGGAGAAGTGGTTTTACAGACGTCCCCACTTCACCCCCTGGGTGACTTGGATGCCACCCGCTGCCAGGCGGCCAGCTGGGTGTGCATTAGCTCAGAGCCAGGGCTACTTGGCTTAGGTGCTGGCTACAGCTGGTCCTGCTTCAACGCTAGTTGTTCCCCTTGGGAGGCTTCAGCCTTCAAACATCTGCTTTGTGTGGGTTTTGAGCTCTCCACACTGGATACCTTTGGGGAGAGGATGCAAGTGTTACCTTTCATGGCATCTCACACTGCCCTGCCTCTGCACATAGAGGCCGAGAGATGGGGACTCCTACACTTAGGTTTAAAGGCAAACTGGTGGGATTCCAGCCAAGGGCAACACAGGCCCAGGAAGCTATAGGGCAGATGGCATTTATGTGGTCACCTGTCTTAATGATCCCATTCCTCAAACGACAGAGCTGGGAATGACATGCATCCACGCTGGTCCTTCCCAGTCACTCTATGGGAACGATGAGGACGTGACAGGCTAAGACAAGGGAAACAGTTTTTCTTTATCTCAACTCCCCAGGGGAGGCTAGGATGATTCAAGGGCTGTCAGTGTGCACAGACCTGGGATGGATTTTTAATGAACTGGAAAGTGTTGTCTGTCTTCTTAGGTAAATGCAAATACCCACGTAGTCACCATTGTAGATGGCACTTGACAGATCCAGAGGAGAAGGGGGCAGAGCTTTCTTGGACTCCTATGCGCATTTTTTTTTTTTCTGACAGAAAAGAAACTAGAAGCTAAAGCATGAGTCTGCTTAAAAATTCTGCCAATTCAGACTGAGTATTTTTTCATGTGCCAGGGACTGCGCTAAGTTCTACAAGGAATAGACATTGGGCGAAGACACAAGTCCTGCCTCCAGCAAGTTGCTCTCCTTAGGAGGAATGAGCCATTTGTGTAATTAAACACTCTTTTGTTCAATACCTATGTGTGTCACTGGGGCTGTGCTTGGTTCCTAGAGGGAGAATCCACTAGCAGCCTTGCAACAGGAATGGAGTACACAAGTCAGTGGTGGAGGCAGCCATCTAGTTTGTAATTATGCGTATGCAAGTAACTAATTACAAGCTTTAGGAAGTGTCACGGGGGTAATGGGCACGATGCTGCAGGAGCATGTTACAGGATTCTCATGGTTAGTGTGGAACTTCAGGGAAGGCTTCCCGGAGGAGGTGATGTCTGGACTTGGACATGAAGGATGTGTAGGAGTTCAGTTGCAGAATGGGAACAGAGAGCTCTCCAAGCCAGGGTGACAGACAGCTGGTGCAAGGGTCAAAAAGAAACACTGTATAGTTGCAGCTCATGACAGGGCCCAGAGTAGAGGAAGAGGAGGGAGGAGTGAGTGGGAGGTAGACCGTACGCAAGGTGGGCCTAGGTAAGGTGTTAGGATATTATCTAGGGACAAAGAGAAGCCTCTAAGAGGTAGAAAGTGATGAAAGATTTAGGAACAGAACCAAGGACACTAATGTAGATGAGTAAGTGTAGTTGAAGGCAAAACTGAGAAACTCCTTTGGGGTTTAGGCACAGTGCAGGATTACATTTAAGCAGCAGTTGTTTCGAACAGAAGGTGGCTTCTAATTGCAGTTGTTCAGCGTAGAATCCACATTCAAACTTGCAATTATTTCACTGTTAAAAGAGCTGACAGCTCCCTCTTCTGCAGGCAGGCAGTCTCGAGGGAGCCCTAATCCCAGGGACTTGGATTACTTTCGGCCTCGGTGTATCAGACCTCACTCCCATGAGGCTGCACCACAGGAAGTGAGGCTGGGGTAGAGATAGGCTGATGGGGGGAGTAAGGAGCATCTGAGGCATGACTCTGGCTGCACGGGCCTTCAGAGCCAGCTGAGTGAAAGAATGCAATGACACGGCTTAGTGAAGTTAGACTCACCTTCCACACAGGGCATTGGACTGGAGCCAGTGGAAAACATGGACCGCACTGGCCATTGCGATCAGCATTGCCAGGTATTGAGGCATTGAGGTGAGAGTATAGTGCCCCCCTTAACGGTGAGGAGACCAAGATCAGAGATTTTAAATAGCTCTCCAAGGTCAAAGCCAGAGCAGAGCTGGGACTTGAACCCAGGCATTTTCAAAGCTCATCACTTTTTTTTTTTTAATCTTTTTATTTTTGAGGTGGAGTCTTACTCTGTTGCCCAGGTTGGAATGTCAGCGATGTGATCGCGGCTCACTGCAGGCTCCGCCTCCCGGGTTCAAGCGATTTTCCTGCCCCAGCCTCCCAAGTAGCTGGGACCACAGGCACATGCCACCACATCCACGCCCAGCTAATCGAAGTTCATCATCTTAACCTCTGCCACCTGCCCTGCCCCAGAGGACCCTGGGAACTTCCTTGAGGAGGTGGTTACCAGTTCAGCCCCAAGTGCAGAAGGCAGAAGAGCATGGGTGAAAGTCAGATTCTGCCTCTCATTCAGCTGTGTATCTTTAGGCTTACCCTCTGTGGGCCTTGTTTGTGAGATGAGCTAAAAATCAGTGATAATACTGAGCACTTGGGGGCCAGGCTCTATTCTGAGACCTCTGCAAACATTAACTCATTTAACTTCTCACTCTGTCCTCTTTTAAACAGATGCAACTGAGGCACAGAAAGGTAACATAATATGCCCAGGTTGACAAAGCTAGGGAGAGGTTGAGCCTGGCTTTGAACCCAGGCAATTCGGCTTGCAGGTTCTTGCAGAGCTCAAATGACATTTAAACAAAAGTACAGCCATAGAATGCCATGCACAGCAAAAGCCAGTACCTGCAAACATCCATGCTTGTTATTTAACTGTTGTTAAAGCCAACTAAAATGGCCTTAGAAGGACTTCATACTTCTGTGTTTGAGTTCTTGGGGACAAACCATAACCTAGCTTCATAGGCAGACAACAATGAAAACCTAGCTTAATAGTATGTATCTGTAGTAATAGCTGAGGGTTAGCCAATCCCAGCGGCCATACTTCAACCACTCCTAGACTGCTGAGTGTTCCAACTTCGTTCAAAGAAGGCCAACGCCGAGCTCTAACCAATCTCACTTCTGATTCCTGTATGTTACTTTACTTTTCTTTTGGTCTATAAATTTGTTCTGACCACGAGGCAACCCTGGAGTGTCTCTGAATCTGCTGTGATTCTGGAGGCTGCCTGATTTCACAAATCGTTTTCTTTGCTTTGCTCAATTAAACTCCATCAAATTGAACTTGTCTGAAGTTTTGTTTTAACCCTGGGCTGGGCTTCAGTTTCCTCTCTGTAAAGTGGGGACGACAAGAGCTTAGATTTATTGGGCTTTTAGGATTGTCTCATTTCACAGCCTCCTGTGATGTAGTCTGTTAGCCCCATTTTACAGAGGGGAAAACTGGCTCAGAGAAACGGAGTGAGCTGCTCAAGGTTATACGTCTGCTGAAATAAACAGCAGCATCTTCAATGCTGGGCTACCCCAGTCTGGAGCCCATGGGCTGCACCTGTCTCATGTAGAGTTTCTCTGGTGATGCCATCTTCATTTGGAGGGACTTCTCTCCGGGAATGGCCCAGGGAGCTCAAGACTGTGCCGGGCGTTCCTGGTTCCACCGAGTCTGTACCGTGTCCCTATAATCAGCCTGCCTAGTACCCCATGCTCCAGCTGTCCCATTTCTGCATCAGTGGCCCATGATGTCATGCGGGTGACTGACAACTCCTCTCTCAGAAGCCCTAAGGAAACCCTGGGTAGATTGGATAAAAAGCCCTTGTCAGACATCCTAATTTTAGTGTTCTCCCTCGTTATTACATTCAGGAAGTATTTATTTAACACTTCACTTGTTTTGCCATTCTCCCCGACTTCATTTTGCAAGAGCTTCGGTAATAATCCGTGTCTCCTTCAGCAGCTCCCCTGCTCTTCTCGTCCTTGAGAAAACTGGAGTGCTGCGTTCAGCATCTTGAGCCAGAAATATGTCCGAGTTTCATCTTGCATCACTAATGCCCTCCTTTATCACCAAGCCACATCTCCCGGCGTTTTTGCCAAGACTTCTTGATGTTCCGTCTTCCCTTGTCTCATTACGTCTATTTCCGACACCATTGCCCACTTGCAAATGGACATTTTTCATGCTGTGCGTTCCCTCACAAGGGCATAGAGATCAAGGGTAGTTTCTCTCCCAGGCTGGCTTTTATCCCCCTCCAACTTCTGTTTTTGGAACTCTTCCCTTGCATGGCAGCACAGGCAGGTGGGTCGTTCTCTCCTGTGTGTGGTTACCCTCAGGTGTTCGAGGCTGTCCCTGTGAGACAGATGGGAGAGGAGGACTGCGTGTTGTTAATCAATCCCTGCTCACTTTAGATGGAAGTTCTCATTGCACCAGGACTGCAGCGCTGTGACTGCTTGGGCCCGTTTCTTGATTCAGTGAGTTGGTAACTCTATTAGACATTCCTGATACAGACCCTATTAATTTTAATGGCTTTTGAGATGAATGGAGAGGAAAGCTGCTTTTGATTGTATGGATGTGTGTAGAAATCTGTGGTTTATATATTTATTTTTATTTGAAAAAAATATGGTTAAAGCACAAAAGGAGGGATAGAAGTTTGGGTCTGCTGGGAATTTTTTGGAAGTCTTTTGTAAAAAATAAAGGCAGCATCCACATAACATAAAATTAACCATTTTGGAGTGAACAATTCAGTGACATTTAATACATTCACAGTGCTGTACAGCCATCACCTCTATCTCATTCCAAAACACTTTCATCTCCCCAGAATAAAACCCTGTATCCCTTGAGGAGTTACTCCCCATCCTGTCTTCCCTCTGGTCCCTGGAAATCACTAATCTGTTTTCTGTGTCTACAGGGTTGCCTTTTCTGGATATTTCACATCAATAAAATCATGCTATGTATGGTGTTGGTACCTGGCTGCTTTTGGTTAGCATGTTTTCAATGTTCTTCCCTGTTGTCAAATGACTCAGTCCTTCTTTTTTAAGGCTGAATGATATTCTGTTGTATGACTGGGCCATGTTTTATTGATCTGTTCATCCAGTGATGGACGTCTGGAGTGTTTTCCACTTTGGGCTCTCTTGGGATTTTTAAACTTGTAGACATGGGCAGTGGGCCGGATTCATGGTTGCCCTTGGCCCCTAGCGGTTAGTTTCCTGTGAGTATCCTGTGTGTTCACTGACTGACCTCTGTGGAGAGTGCGGCTAGGTGTGTATGAGCTTCTGTGGTTCGTGAGACTATGGGATATCCTGATAAAAGGGCTGACAAGGCCCCTTACAGATACCCTACCACGTTTTGGGGTGACCCTGACTCCCCCAAGGCCATCCGCCTCTCGGACCACTGCAGCATTTATGCAGGGTGCAGACCTGGGTTCACCATGTAACCGTATGTGGCCATCACCTGGGTGGATTCAAGAACTGCAGACCCTTGGGCATCACTGCTGGAGATTCCGACCTGATTCGTGTGAGGTAGAACAAAATTCTTGGCATTTTGTGTGTGTGTGTGTGTGTGTGTGTGTGTGTGTGTGCGTGCGCATGCTCTAGTGGGTCGAATAGTGGCTCCCAAAAGATATGCCCAAGTTTTGACCCCTGGGACCTGTGAATATGATCTTATGTGGAAACAGGGTGTTTACAGATGGAATTAATTTAGGGATGTCACGATGAGATTATCCTCCCCTGAATCCAATGACTAGTGTCTTTAAAAAAGACGGAAAGGGAGAAGACAGTGATGTGCAGAGAAGAAGGCCGTGTAGAAACAGAGGCAGAGATGGGACCGATGCTTCTACAAGCCAAGGCACCTTGAGAATCTCTGTGGCCAGCAGAGGTTGGGGAGAGGCATAGCATAAATTCCCCCACAGAACTTCTAGAAGGAACCAGCCCTGCCCACACCTTGGTTTCAGACTTCGGGCCTTCAGTACTGTGAGAGAATAGATTTCACTTATTTTAGGCCACCCAGTTGGTGGCAGTTGCGTGACGGCAGCCACAGGGAACTAATGTATGTGTTTTTAAAGCTCCCTGGGTATTATCATATAAAGCCAAATTTGGAGACCACTGGCTTTGACTGTGCCAGAACTCATGCTAAGAGCTTTATATATGTTATTTCATTTACTCCTGACTCAAGTAGCTAGTTTTACTATTGCTATTATTATCCGTAATTTTATTTATTTATTCATTCATTCATTAGAGACAGGTTTCACTGTCGCTCAGGCTAGAGTACAGTGGCATGATTGTAATTCACTGCAGCCTCAACCTCCTGGGCTCAAGCAATCCCTCCACTGCAGTTCCTAAGTAGCTGGGAATACAAGCATGTGCTACCACAGTCATCTAATTAATTTTTTTTCCCCTATAGAGAGGGGAACTTGCTGTATTGCACAGGCTGGTCTTGAACTCGTGGCCTCAATGATCTCCCACCTCTACTTTCTAAAGCGCTGGAATTACAGGCGTAAGCCACCATGGCCGGCCCCCATTATCCCCAGTTTTACAGATAAGGAGAGCGAGGAGCTGAGGTAGCACTGACAAGGTTTGAGCCAGGACAGTTTCCTTGAAATGCTGACACTCTTAGCTGCTCTGTCCTACTGCCAGGCACTTAGCAGGTTCTTAAACACTATTGGCTGAATTGTGTTGTCATTGAAACTTCCTATGCTGCCCGGATGCCCTTCCCAGAGCAAATCCTGAAAAGAAGGCAAGTAGAACAAAACCTGGGTCTCGGTCCCAAAGGGAGCCAGGGCAGAAAGCTCTGAAAATGGATATGGCCCATTGGTTATGCACCTGAAATTGACATGACCAAGATGCTTTAGGATAAGACATTGTTCAAAACTGAGCAACCCATCCAGTGGGAGAGCATATTTGCAAATTGCTTATCTGTAAGAGACTTACATCTAGAATACCTAAAATTCAACAGTACAAACACAACTCAATTAAAAAATGGGCAAAGTATCCGGACAGACATTACTCCGAAGAAGATACACAAATGGCCAGTCATCACATGAAAAGATGCTTGACATCGTTAGTCTTCGGGAAAATGCAAGTGAAAACCGCAGGGAGATACCACTGTACACGCCTTAGAATGGCTAGAATCTAAAAGTCAGGTAATTGGGACTGGATGTGATGGCTCACGCGCATAATCCCAGCACTTTGGGAGGCCGAGGTGGGTAGATCACCTGAGGACAGGAGTTTGAGAAAAGCCTGGCCGACATGGTGAAACCCCTTCTCTACTAAAAATACAAAAATCGGCCGGGCCTGGTGGCAGGTGCCTGTAATCCCAGCTAATCTGCAGGTTTAGGTAGGAGAATCAGTAGAACCCGGGAGGCAGAGGTTGCAGTGAGCCGAGATCACGCCACTGCACTCCAGCCTGGGCGATACAGCGAGACTCCATCTCAAAAAAGTCAGATAATCCCAAGTGTTGATGAGAATATGGAGGGATCTGAGACCTCATAAACAGCTGTCAGTTGAGAAAACAGCCTGAGAGTTCCTCAAATATTAAGCAAAGAGTTGTCGTATGAGCCAGCAATTCTACTTCAAGGTACGTACGCCAGAGAAGTACCAACCTATATCCACATAAAAACATGTACAGGAATGTTCACAGTAACATTATTTATAAGAGCCAAAAGGTGACAGTTACCTAAATGTCCATCAGCAGATTCATGGAAAAACAAAAGGTGGTCTGTCTATGCAATAGAATATTTTCAGCCATACAAAAGGCATGCAGCACTGATGCCTGCTGTAACTTATTTGAACCTTGGGAATATGATGCTGAGTGAAAGAAACCAGGCACAAAAGGCCATATATTGCATGAGTGCTTTTATATGAAAGTCCAGCGCAAATAAATCCATGGAGAAGAAAGTAGATTGGTGATTGCTTGGGACTGTGGGAATGGGGGGATGGAGGATGGAGGTGATGGAGTTTCATGGTGATGAAAACGTTCTAAAAATTCATTGATGGTCACACCCACCTGTGAACATACTAAAACCCATTGAATTGTACACTTGAAATGGAAAAACTGCTAGGTCAATTAGCTCAATAAAGCTTGAAAAAAAAAGACTGAGAATTGTGGCACAGAGACCGAGTCCCTTCCTGCTTCTGCCACGTAGTCAGCTGTGGGGTCATGTATTGAAGCACATAGTAAATGCTCAGTTAAGTAATGTTTTGCTTTTTTTTTTCTTTATAGTTTTATAGCCCCCAAAATCCAGGCACTTCGTCCTTATTGGCATCAGTGTTGACTTTGTCAGACGTGGGCTGTTTTGTGTCTCCATGACCAAGTTACATGTTTAAGGGCAACAGTCCTCAGCACGTCCCCATGTGAGCAATGGACACCACTTTGCAGACTTAGAGGGCTGGGAGGGCACTGAACTGGGAAAGGCAAGAACTACTTTTTACCCAACGATGATCGCTCTGGCTATCGAGAATAGACTGAGGGGGAGACAATGGAGTCAAGCAGGATTTTTTTGGAAGCCACTGGAACAAAAGTGATGTGAGTTTAGGCATTAGCATTTGAGATGCCCACATGAGACAGGATTTTGCAGGTGGAGGTGTTTTACAGGTTGAGAAGTACAACTGGGTGGTTGATTGGATGCACAGTTGAGAATACAGGGCTGGCTTTTGCAGAAACAAGAGTTGAGGATGTTTTGGGGCTGCCTGGATGTCATGGCCTCCTAGGGGCAGTTGGTTAATCTTCTGGATGTTGCTGAAAAACTGCACAGAGAGGGCATCCATCAGGGATGGCAGGGCCAAGGCAGTGGGTTTGGAGTGGGGTAGGGAGAAACCGTCTCCTTATGGGAGATGTTGTAAAGATGGGTTTCCCCAGTCTGCTGGGTCCAGGACCCACTGTAAGAAGCTCTTGGCCCCCATCTGCACTTGGCCACATCCCTGGTGGGTTTGTGGGACGGTGGCGGAGAGAACATGAGTGTACCGAGGAAATGCCTCTGTTGCCTTGCATGGTTTGTACAAGGAAGTGTGTGCTGGGGTCAATTGCCTGAGGCTCAGGTGTCCCAGCATTCAACTTGGATGTGCTGCTTTTAAGTTTGCCAACCTTGGGCAAGTCACTTGCCCTCTCTGAATCCAATTTGCTCATCCAAAAATGAGGATGAGGGTTCTCTTTCTAGAAACACATAACGTTATTATGTCCATCTTCTAGAGGAAGAAACTCAGAGGATAGAAGGTAAGTATCTTGTCCGAGGCCATATAGCTCATTCATGGATCAAAGGCGATTTGGGCTCCAGAGCCTGTTTAACCCCCACACTATCCTACGTGTTGATGAAGGATCCCTACATGAAAGTGGCTAGTTCTTGGCCAGTTCTCCAGGATATGTAACCTTTGGCGAAGTCCATAATGGACTGGGTTGAAGGATTCTATAAGGTGACTTAGCCCTCATTTTAAGTAATTTAACAAGTGTAGAGTCTGAAGCTCAGAGAGGTAAAGTCACTTTCCCAGAACTCAAACAGCCATCCAGCCAGACTCCTGGCTTGATCCCAACTCTACATGACCCCCAGTGCAGCTCTCCTGCTACTCCGCTGCCTTGGCCTGCAGAGAGTTGTCTTGCTGGAACCTGTGAATCTTGTCTGTCCCAAACTCACACCTGGGGCCACTGGGCCATGGTACCAGGGTCTTCCCTGTCACTGCCTGACTGATGTGAGACTGGGTTTTCCATTGCTACCTCTTGACGCCTTAGACAACAGCCTTGCATTTCAGAGGAGTCTGCATGTTACAAAAAAAAAGGGCAGCAGGTGTTATTTGGGCTAAATTGACCTTGAAATTGATTTCTTTATTTTATGACTTACTGAGAGGAGATTAATACTTTTTTTTTCCTGCAGTCTGAAACAATTTACATGGTAATAGAAGGCATAGTCAGTCAAATAAATTGCTGGAAGTGGTAGTGTTCCAAAGAGGGGAAAAAAACGGAGCTCACTTGCATTGATTTCTTTGCCCTGGGGAGAAGCAGAGATTTTAACATCTGGGAATACGGAGGTAAATTTTATCTCTCATTTTAAAAGCAGAGCACTGAAGAGCTTAATCTGACATTTACACAGAATTTTCCAAGTTGGGGGAAATGAGGGCAGCCTGAGTTCCTTGCTGAAGGTTAACTGGCATTTCCTACGAAGTGCTGGGGGTGGTTTGATTCGGAATGAGCAGGGGAGGCCTGAGTATCATTACGATGGGCTTGGAAGTTGGCTGCATGCTCTTGGCTGCCTTGCTGTGATTCGGGGCTTGGTGGAGGAATGGGGTGGTGGTAGCGGAGTGGCTGTCAAAGACTCGAACCCAAGTCTACATGGGGCATTGAGGAACTATATGGGTAGAGACCATGCTTCCAGCTTTCTGGGCATTGCCTTGTTGTCACCCTACTCAGGATGGGGTTTAATGTTCACAGATGCTTCAGCTCACACATATTGGTGGGATTTGCCAGTTTCCTGGGAGTGTTGGGTTGCAATCTGAGAGTGCATCTACCTTAGTGGTAAAATGCAGTGATTGATTAGTACTGCCTGCCCTGGGAACAGGAGGGGGAACTGGTGGCTTGCATGCTATTTGTATTTCCTGGTAAAATCCATTAAGGTGTTACCCCAATGCCAGCTTTTCTGCATTCCAACCACATTGAAAGGACTCCTGTCCTCCAAAGAGACCCCAAATTCCTTTATCATGTGATGGAAGCTAATTTTTTTTTTTTTCCAGAAAATGTCAAGAAATGAATCCTTCCCCAAAGGGTTCTTGCCAATGTTGTCATGTGTTTTTCCCTTAAATTATTTTCTTTTCAAAATCAAATGAAAAGTTTCAGGTAGCATAAAAAAAATTTTCTTCAATAATACATGCCCAGTGTACAAAATTCAAGGGTCAGGGTCAGCAAAATAGAATGAGTTTTCCTCCTACCACATCCTTCTCCTTCTCCAAAATGAACCTTTTTTTTTTTTGTTTGTTTGTTTGAAACGGAGTTTGTCTTTTGTTACCCAAGCTAGAGTGCAATGGCACAATTTCGGCTCACTGCAATCTCCACCTCCTGAGTTCACGTGATTCTCCTGCCTCAGCCTCCCTAGCTGCCTAGTAGGTGGGACTACAGACACCCACCACTGTGCCTGGTTAATTTTGTATTTTTAGTAGAGATGGGGTTTCACCATGTTGGCCAGGCTGGTGTTGAACTCCTGACCTCAGGTGATCCGCCTGCCTCCACCTCCCAAAGTGCTGGGATTACAGGTGTGAGTCTCCACACCCGACCCAAAATGAGCCTTTTAAAAAATACCGTTTTCTTCTCTGTCTTCTGAAGATCTCAGTGCATATACTGGAAATGCCTATATTCTTAAAACAACAGATGCAGAGTACTATACATACCACTGTGCATTTTACTGTTTTCTCCCTGTCATTCCATATAAAGCTACCTCATCTTTACTGACAGTGTCTGGATTCACTATAACTTACCTGGTTTCGGAATAATGGAATTTATGTTGTTCCCAGTATTTTGTAATTACAAAAAGGGCTTCCATGAATATCCTTGGCACAGGCCACGTTATACTCATGCAGACGTTTAAACAGCAGACACTTGAGAAATGGAATCCCTAGTCCAAATATTATCAACTTTTAAAATGTTGACCAATGTATAATTTCACTATGTATAAAGAACACATGTTGCCCGACAGTCTTATAATTTCCATACTTTATTCAGATTTCGTCTTTGTCAATCTCAGTAAAAAAAAATAATATATTGCCTTATTTGCATTTCTTTTATTACGAGTGAAGTTTTAATTATAAGGATTATGGGAATTTCTTAAGGTGCATAAGAGGTATTTGCATGACTGTCTTGTGAAGTCGTCTGTACATTTCCTTTGCTTGTTTTTTTCCATTGACTTCCTTTGGTGTTTTTCTTATTGACTGGGGGGAAGCTCTTTATAAATGATGTTACCCCTTGGTTTGCGGGTTTTAATTTTCTCAGATTGCCCTTTGTCTTCTACTTTGTTTACGGTATTTTTTTCATGCATGCGATTTTATGTACGCAGAATTTTGAATCTTTTGTTTTAAGGCTTTTGGTTTGGGGGTCATAATTAGAAGGATCTTCACTACCACTCTGAGATTACAAAAATCTTTTTTTTTTTTTTTTTTTTGAGATGAATTCTTGCTTCCTCGTCCAGGGTGGAGTGCAGTCACGCGATCTCCGCTCACTGCAACCTCCACCTCCTGGGTTCAGGCAATTCTCCTGCCTCAGCCTCCCCAGTAGCTGGGATTACCGACTCCCACCACGACGCCTGGCTAATTTTTGTGTTTTAGTAGAGACGGGGTTTCACCATGTTGGCCAGGCTACAAAAATCGATTTGATTATGCTATGTCCTCTGGTTGGACCATACATTAAGGAGTTATTTTGATGTTTTGCCTCCAAGAAGGAAGTCTCTGAGGTGTGGTGGAAATGTGTGTGGTCTGTGTTCATCCAACAGCTGTGATCTGGCCTCATAGGCTCCTCAGCCTGCTTTCTTTCTCTTGGCATCCAGACTTCCCAAGGAGATGTGTCACAGCCCTGGGGTCAGAACACTTTAAGGTTCAGTGGCTTGGTAGACCCTTAGAACTGTCAGAGGTGTGGGGACCAGAGCAACTCTGTCTTGAATAGGAGCTGGATAAAATGAGACTAAGACCTACTGAGCTGTGTTCCCAGATGGTTAAGGCATTCTAAGTCACAGGATGAGATAGGAAGTCAGCACCAAATACAGGTCATAAAGACCTTGCTGATAAAACAATAGCAAAGACTTGGAACCAACCCAAATATCCATCAATGACAGACTGGATAAAGAAAATGTGGCACATACACACCATGGGATACTATGCAGCCCTAAAAAAGGATGAGTTCATGTCCTTTGCAGGGACATGGATGAAGCTGGAAACCATCATTCTCAGCAAACTAACACAGGACCAGAAAACCAAACATTGCATGTTCTCACTCATAAGTGGGAGTTGAACAATGAGAACACATGGACATAGAGAGGGGAACATCACACACTGGGGCCTGTCGGGGTGGGGGGCTAAGGGAGGGATAGCATTAGGAGAAATGCCTAATGTAGATGACGTGTTGATGGGTGTAGCAAACCACCATGACATGTGTATACCTGTGCAACAAACCTGCACGTTCTACACATGTATCCCAGAACTTAAAGCATAATTAAAAAAAAAAAAAAAAAAGAAAACACCTTTCTGATTAAACAGGTTACAGTAAAGGAGCCGGCCAGAACCCACCAAAACCAAGATGGCCATTAGAGTGACCTCTGTTCGTCCTCACTGCTACACTCCCAGCAGCGCCATGACAGATTACAAATGCCATGGCAATGTCAGGAAGTTACCATATATGGTCTGAAAAGAGGAGGCATGAATAATCTATCCCTCGTTTAGCATATCATCAAGAAATAACCATAAAAATGGGCAACCAGCAGCCCTGGGGTCTGCTCTATGGAGTGGCCATTCTTTCATCCCTTTCCTTTTCTAGTAAACTTGCTTTTGCTTTGCTCTGTGCTTCTGCCCATTGTTCGCGAGGCTTTGGTCAGCCATGGCCTTGGCTTGGAGCTTTGCACAATGTTGATCCATGTAGGTTTTACTGGCACCATCATTGAGAACTCATCATGTACCCAGAACCCCACCCCTGACCTCACACCCTCTGTCCATTGCTCGGGAAACCTTGATTGGCCATGGTCTTGGCTTTCTGTTAACCTGTAGGATGGAGTGTTTATTTTTTTCCACCTCCTACATCTTTATTCTGTATGACTGTAGCTACAAAGATTGACACATCTGGATGTGGCTATTTATAGGTAGGCACTTACACACTCACGGGATTACGTGAATATGTGTGTGAGTCCCGAAAATCTGAGACACAGGTCTCAGTTAATTTAGAAAGTTTGTTTTTCCAAGGTTGAGGACTCAGGCCAGTGATGCAGCCTCAGGAGATCCTGACAATGTCTGTCCCAGGTCAGAGCACAGTTTGATTTTATACATTTTAGGGATACCTGAGACATCAGTCAACATATGCAAGGTGAACATTGGTTTGGTCTGGAAAGGCGAGAGAACTTGAAGCAAAGGCAGGAAGACGGGAAGATACCAGGTCAGAAGTAGATAAGAGACAAATGGTTACATTCTTTTGAGTTTCTGATTAGCCTCTCCAAAGGAGACAATCAGATAGGCATTTATGTCAGTGAGCAGAGGGCTGACTTTGAATACAGTAGGAGGCAAGTTGGGTCTAAGCAGTTCCCAGCTTGACTTTTCCCTTTAGCTTAGTGATTTGGGAGTCCCTGAGATTTATTTTCCTTTTACATGTCTATGTAAGTATATACACAAAAAAGTGTGGCTGAACACGGTGTCTCTTGTCTGTAATCCCAGCACTTTTAGAAGTTGAGGCAGGTGGATCCCTTGAGGTCAGTAGTTGGAGACTAGCCTGGCCAGCATGGTAAAACCCCATCTCTATTAAAAATCCAAAAAAATTAGCCAGACATGGTGGCAGGCACCTGTAATCCCAGCTGCTCAGGAGGCTGAAGCAGGAGAATTGTTTGAACCTGGTAGGTGGAGGTTGCAGTCAGCCAAGATCGTGCCACTGCACTCCAGCCTCGGTGTCAGAGCGAGACTCCATCTCAAAAAAAAAAAAAAAAACACCAAAAACAAAAATATGTGTTTATCTAGAGACATTTCCAATCCGCAAGAGACTCTTTTTTTCTCTTTTTTTTTTGGGGGGGGCGGAGTCTTGCTGTGTTGCCTAGGCTGGAGTGCAGTGGCCGGATCTCAGCTCACTGCAAGCTCCACCTCCCCGGTTCACCCCATTCTCCTGCCTCAGCCTCCCGAGTAGCTGGGACTACAGGCGCCCGCCACCACGCCTGGCTAGTTTTTTGTATTTTTTAGTAGAGTTGGGGTTTCACCGTGTTAGGCAGGATGGTATCGATCTTCTGACCTCATGATCCGCCCGTCTCGGCGTCCCAAAGTGCTGGGATTACAGGCTTGAGCCACCACGCCTGGCCGCAAGAGACTCTTTAAAGGTAGTAGTTATGCAAAGAATATCACCTTTTAATGCCACCTCTGGGAACTGACACCAGCCCATGAGAAATCTGTAGAGGATGATGTTTGGTAGCCCATCTGGGATCTCTGCTTGGGTCATTGTCTTAACTGGCTAAATCCTTGCTGCTGGGGATTCATGTCCCAGCTTTTGAAAGCTGTAAACTGAGGCACAAGAGGGCATACATTTCCAGGGAATACTACTAGACTTCTAACAAGTGGGTGGAAAATGAGGGAGCAGAACTTGGAGGGAAGAGAAGAGCGGCAGACGGCGACCAGAGTGACAGCTAGCTCGGGATCCTGGTTTGGGATCTAAGAAGGTTTGCAGATCTGATCTTCTCTGTCCTCCTTATGAATTTTCATCAGGATGGATCAGGCCAGCTCAAATGATACAGAGGCTTATTGTAAGGATTCAGGGAAAAGACCAGGACTTTCTGAAAACCAGAACAGTATCAGACAGCCACTACCTCCCTCGCTACATCTCTTGGCTCTCTTTCCCCAACTCAGTCAGACTTAGAATGTTAATATGTGCTTGTCTCTGTTTTCAAGGTAAAGAGGGAAATAGGGACAATGGGACTGGGTGTAGAGTTGGCTTCTTTGTTCAGATAACACAGGGACTGTGTTAAGAAGGAGGGTGCCAATCTAGGGTTAGGGTGCATGCTCAGTTCCAGGGTATGGAGAGGTATAAAAGCGGCAGGAAGGGCAGAAAAAGTCTCTCAACAAGAGTAGATTGAGTTGGTACCAATTGAGTTGGTACCATCTTCTTTTTCCTAGGAGCGAAGCCTTCCTGTGCTGCTTCTGATTAAAATGACACGGAAGTGCAGCACAATGAGAGATAGTCAGCTAAAGAGGACTCAGACCTCTGGGACCTCAGCCTCAGGGATGTGGAGAGGGAAAGCCCCTAGCTAGGGGGAGCAGGCTGGAAAATGAGGGAGGGGCAAAGAGGGAGAAGGCACTGCAGGGGCAGCTGGATAGGAATTTCATCTGGTAGCCAGGTTCCCAAGTAAGATGATACTCGAGTGTTTAAGTCCTAAGTTGTCTTTCCAGGTTCTGGGATACTGGTTGCCTTGATCCTCTATTCTCTTTTTTTCCAATCAGCTTCCCCTGGAAGACTCTTAATTTTGACTCAAACCTAATGTTACCTTCCTAGGGCTGGTGGTTGCTTCCTAGGGCTGGTGGAGCCAATACTGACTTCACGTGCAAGGTCTTGGACTTATGGAGTCCAACACAGTGCAGTGACCATTTCCGTGGGTCTCTGTTTCTGTTCCTGAGAAAGATAGATTGATTCATGCTACCTGGGGCAGGTGTGTGTCCCTAGAGTGGTTAGAAGTGGGCAAGGTGCTGGGTCACCCTTGAATCTTGGAGAGAGGCCCCTCTCAAAGAAAGGACCGTGCTGTAGATAGGGATCCCAGGGCACCGAATAACACTTGGGTCTTGTCACTGGGTTGAAATCTGCTATTGGGCTTAACTCGTTGATCAAGCGCAGTTTTTTCTTGGTCCGTCTATAAAGTGGGACTGAAAAGAAAGTGACAAAAGCCAGATATTCTCAGACCAATGGACGTTCTCTCAAAGGAGAATTGGCGTATCTGGCAGCAAAATCACTGCATCAACCGCCTCCCCCTTCTCTCCCCATTCAGGCTACTACTTTAGACAGTCGCTGGAAGCAGGGGACACGATTTGTGTTTAAGTTCATTTGTTCACTTCAGTAAACTGGAGGGTGGATGTGGCGTGAGGACCATTCTCTGTGTCGAGGAAGGAGAGGAACAAACACAATTTTGATTTCTTGGTCACCAGATTTTTCCATGACCAATGTCTACTAGAAACTGCAAAAACAGAAACAATGATATATGTGTCTTCTCATTATAAGTTCAGAAGCGATGTACAGAAACAGAAATCCCAGAACTCTGTGGGTGGGTCTGAGTAATTCTTGTGGCTGGTACAGGAAAGAGTAGGTAGCTTCTGTCCCCCTCTGTTTCTTTCTCTTTTGATCTCTCTGTCTATATCTTTGTCTCTCTCTGTCTCTTTTTATACACCTCTCCTTCCCCTCCCTCCTCTCTCCTGCTTTCTCTGCACTTCTCTGTCCTTCCCTCTTTCTCTCCCACCCTCTGTCTTTTGAGACAGGGTCTTGCTTGAGACAAACACACCCCTCTTTCTGCCCAGGAGGTTTAAGGGGTGACCCCAGGCCAAAGTCTGCTGACTGTTTTTTTTTTGTTTTGTTTTGTTTTGTTTTTGAGTTGGAGTTTTGATCTCATCACTCAGGCTGGAGTGCAATGGCAGCAGTTTCGGCTCACTGCAACCTGCGCCTCCCAGCTTCAAGCAATTCTCCTGCCTCAGCCTCCTAAGCAGCTAGGATTACAGGTGCCTGCCACCACAGCGTGGCTAATTTTGTATTTTCAGTAGAAACGGGGTTTCACCATATTGGCCAGACTGGTCTGGAACTCCTGACCTCAGGTGATCTGCCCGCCTCGGCGTTGCTGACTTTTTATTAATGACGATGTAGAGCTTTAGGCATTGCTGACACTTTTGAGGCGGGAGCAGTTCCCCAGAGTTGGTGAGGACCAGCTTTAAATATGCTCCTGTGCTGTACCTCATGGGAAGGTGGACGAAGGCCTCGGGAATACTCCAGTGGTGATTCACATCCCCATGTTTGCAGTAGGCATGCGCAGTTCAAGCTGCGGCTCCACTGCAGCCCTGCTGAGTGCTGTGTTACCTTGGACAAGTCCCTCAGACTCTCTGTTGCTTCTTTACCTATAAAACGGGGCTGAGCTTAAGACCTACTTCTTAATATCCTGGTAAGGATCCAGGGTGAAAATGCACAAGAAATACACAGTGGCCGGGTGTGGTGGCTCATGCTTGTAATCCCAGTACTTTGGAAGGTTGAGGCAGGTGGATCACCTGAGGTCAGGAGTTTGAGACGGCCTGGCCAACGTGGTGATTCCCTGTATCTTCTAAAAATATAAAAACTTATCCAGGTGTGGTGGCGGGCACCTGTAGTCCCAGCTACTTGGGAGGTTGAATGACAGAGGGAGACTCTGTCTCAAAAAAGAGTAGCGCGTAGCATTGCAGATGCTCCCTAGATGCAAACTGTTGCTGGAGTGGAAAGTGGAAGGTTAGGGACCCTCAGCGTCCTCGGGTTGGGACGAGGAGTCCACACTGAGAAACATCCGGACCAGAGCTGCCTCAGGGGTGTCAGGGGAATCAAAGATACAATTTAGCATTTGCTGGTGGCCACATTAAAAAGTAAAAAGAAACGGATGAAATTAACTGTAATAATAAATTTCCTTTGAGATAGACTTAATATATTTACATTTTTAAACATAGCAGTATATTTTATTTTTATATATTATTAAATGTCATTCTAACATGTAATCGATATAAAAATATTAATGAAATATTAATATTAATGAGATATTTTATATTCATTTTCTTCATCATGTCCTGAAAACCCAGTGAGTGTTTTATGTATACAGCCCATTTCCATGAGACTAGCCACAGGGCTCCATAGTCATATCGGGTAATGGCCACTGCCCAGGGCACCGCAGGTCTCAACCCCTGCAGGGGATGGGTGGAGAGACAGAGGGTACTGTGGCTAAATGTGGTGAGACGCTGTGGGGGTCGTGCTAAACTGGATTACTCCAAGTTAGAATTCTTTTCTTCAACTCGGCTTCCCCAACCTTTTTTTCTATTTGTTTTTTTGCCAGGACTACAAGTCTGAAAATTCAACCCTCCTCCCCGGTGCCAAGAACAGTCTGCAGGACTCTGTAAGTAGAAGCATTTTGCTGAACAGATTAGATTTTGAAACTACTTTTGCATCCTTTTCAGCCTCTTTGGTCTTGGTCATCAATCACCGGGAATGGTTTTTACCTGAAACTGATCTTGCTGGAGAAGTAACTGGATTTGAGGGGAATAAATTTTCCCGATCACGTGCACAATTTCCATTAGGAAATACCTGGCCCGTATTCCCAGCCTCTGGTACATGTTGTGAGAGCTGTATTCTGTCCTCTAACAAAGACCAGGTCCACTTGGTGGACAGATGTGGGCACAGTGGTTGGTGACAAGGCTGCAGGTCAGTCCCTCTGCCCCCTGGTGTGAGGGCCCCAGGTTGTGGGAGCACGTGAAGAGGTCGACTGTCATTGGCCTGTCTTCCTGGTAAGGACAGGAGTGCTCACTGAGTGCCCTGGGGTCCTGCATCATGGCATTGGGCTTGGAGTCACTGGGGCTCATAACTTGGGACGATGGCAGTGAATTCCCATGCATTTCTCATCTGTCACCCGTGGATACAGTGGCCAGGAAGTTCCCTGCACAGATACTTCTGAAATTGCTCATGCACAGCCTCTCGGCAATGCAATCATGGTATGGTGCATTTCTCAAGTGTAACCTGTTTGTGTGTTGTTGGTGACCTTGAGATGGCACCTTCAAGGGGCACACAGACTGTGTTGTTTAGTGTTCATCATTAGGTATTTCATTTTATGATGATCTTCTCTTTATAGCCATCACTACTGGCTTTCCGTTAATGGCAGTGGTATGAAATTTCCTTCAAACATACTTAAGTTAGAAAACATAAAGTGAGTTGACTCAAAGACAAAAAAAAAAATGGTATGGAAATAACAGAATGGAAATCATAATGTAGGTATGGTGAGACGTTGTGATAGTGGTAAGTGAAAGGCTGAGAGCAAATTCTTTTATCAAAAGATGTTCATGGCTAGGCACAATGGATCACACCTATAATCGCAGCACTTGGGAGGCCAAGGTAAGAGGATTGCTTGAGCTCAGGAGTTGGAGACCAGCCAGCCTGGGCAACATCTCTACAAAAAATACACAAATTAGGCCTGGTGCGGCGGCTCACGCCTGTAATCCCAGCACTTTGGGAGGCCGAGGTGGGCTGATCATGAGGTTAGGAGATCGAGTCCATCCCGGCTAACACAGTGAAACCCCGTCTCTATAAAAGTACAAATAATAATAATAATAATAATAATAATAATAATAATAATAGCCGGGTGTGGTGGTGAGTGCCTGTAGTCCCAGCTACTTGGGAAGCTGAGGAAGGAGAATGGCGTGAACCTGGGAGGCAGAGCTTGCAATGAGCCGAGATCGTGCCATTGCACTCTAGCCTGGAAGAAGGTGAGATTCCGTCTCAAAAAAAAAAAAGAAAAATTAACTGAGGGTAGTGGTGTGCGCCTGCAGTCTCGGCCATTCAGGAGGCTGAGGTGGGAGGATTGCTTGAGCCCAGGAGGTGGAGGCTGCAGTGAGCCATGATTGTGTCACTGCACTCCAGCCTGGGCAAACAGAGTGAGACCCTGTCTCAAAAACAAAAAGTCTGCTTGGCCCTGGGCCTTGTCCATGAGTGTGCTCTGTATTTGGAATGTTCCCTCCTCTTTATGCCCTCATCCATGCTGACCCTTGGTGCAAACTGGAATCTCTAAGGGCCCACTGCTTGGTGCTTGTCTATTCCTCCAAAATGACTTTCCAGGCTGAGTTTTTGTAATAAACCTCATTAATGGATCATCTGAAAGTGGTGTTTACCTGCAATGCCAAGAAGAAGAGGAAGAAGAGGAAAGGAGTGATGAAAAATGACAACCACACACCCAACTTTCTTATCTCACTTCTCAGTTGACCAAATGTTCGATCTCTGTTGTTTTAACATCCTCTCAATGACTCCGTAAGGTAAGTGCTGTTTCTGTCCTCATTTTGTAGCTTAGGAAACCGAAACTCAAAGTAATTGCCCATGGTCACACAGCCTGGACTTACCCTCTGACCCAACTGCATCAATGGAGGACCAGGAGCCTTGCAGCTTCACGTCAAGTCTGTGAAATATTCTTCCTGTTTTGGATAGATGGAAAAATGATGTGTGAAGCAGGAAAGTATTGTATCGGCTGTCTCTTGCACGTGACAATTACCCTGAACTTAGTGACTTCAAACAGCAGACTTTCATTATCTCACAGTTTCGGCAGGTCAGGAATCTGAGAGTGGTTTGCTTGGTGGTCTGGCTCAGGGTCCCATGTGAGCTGGGGCTGCTGTCTTCTGAAGGCTGGAGTGGGGCTAGAGGGTCTGCGCCCAAGGTGGTTCACCTAACAGCTATTGTCAGGAGGCCACAGAGCTGCTTGAGTGTCCTTAGGACATGGTGGATGGTGTCTCCCAGGGTGAGAGATCTGAGAGACTAAGAGCAAAGTAGAAGCCATAGGGGACGATGGCAGTGAATTCCTGTGCATCCCTTAGATGACGTAGCCACAGATGTCCTATGCCATTGCCTCTGCTGTATTCAATCATTCATACAACCTAATCCTCAGGAGATTGTGGGATAATACCATACAAGGGCATGAGTACCTGGAGGAGGGATCATGGGGCCATCTTGGAGGCCACCACACTCTTCATAATACTGGAAAAACTATGTCTTGCAGTTCTACCCAGGATGCTTGTAATGTCACACTGAGTCTGTGGAAAGAAAACAAAGATACTAAACCCATTTTGCAGATGGGGAAATGAGGCGTGGAGCAGGAAAGTGACTTACTAAAAAGACTTGATGTTGGTGGTACAGACGCTTTTGAAGGGAAAGTAGTTGAAAAAACTAATTGCTCACGCTAGGATCAAAGGTGTCTTGACAGGGTTCCATTTCCCCAGTGGTTAGAATAGTGCCTGTGCCTGCTAGATTTTCAGCTGTCTTGGGTTGGGTCAGATATTTCCTGGCCCCCAACCTCACGCGTGGAGGCTGATGTGTTCTCTCTAGTGAAAGGGATGATGGTATCCTGCTGGTTTCTCCTCTGGAGGCTGTAGAGTCTTCTAGGTTTGCAGAGATTCATGTTGTGAGGATCCAGTTGCCTTAACTTACTCCTTCTTATCCAGCCTCTGACTGTAGAAGGCCTGCTGGGCTGGGTCCTTCTGGCTGGACTCTCACAGGTCAGCCTCCTGTCTTGCCTTGGAATGGGTCATGGATGGAAGCAGTCATTTTCACAACCTCTACTGGAGGCAGCATAAGTTAGCCTGACCATCTCTGGATGGCAGATTGCCTCATATTCACATGTGTCAAAATGAAAAATGTGTTCCATCTTTGATCTAGCAATTACACTTCTGGGAATTTGCACCTTGGAGATGATTGTACACGTATGAGATGTGTTTGTATATTTATTAAGGGGATGATTGTAGTAGCAAAAATAATTTTTAAAAAGATGCACCCTCAATATCCCTCAATAAGGGATAGTTTAAGTCAATTGTGTGTATCCATAAAGTCCAATTCCAAGCTGCTGCTAGGATTTCGTGGTGAGGATTTATGTTTATTGTTTTGGAAAGATGCGCATGACATATTGTTGAGTGAGAAATACAGCCTGTATTATATGATTCCAATTATGTGCAAAGTGTATTCATAGATCTCCATTTCTCTGAGTGCAGAGAGATGTCACAAAGGCAGATGGAAAGTTCAACTACATTGCTGGTTTTTGCATTTTTCTTTAGACTCTTATTTTATTTTTTCTATAGTGAGCAGTTATGCTCTTTGACAGTGGTAGTAATAACATAATATTAGTAATAATGTTGTAATAATGTAATATAGTAAGCAGTAGTAGTAATAGTAGTAATAATGTAGTAATAATACTAATACTAGTAATAACTATTTATGAAATTAAGCAGTGTGTTTTGGACTGTTAAGAAGGTTTTCCAGGAGAGCTGACGACATATTCATTCAAGTTTCGTTCTCCCTTGTCATGGAAATACTGTGATGTTCCTCTAGAGGAGTGAAAATGGGGTTTACAAGACTAAATGTGGCCTCTGGACAGACTCTTTGGCCCTTACCTGCTCCAGAATGCAGAATGCTCCAGGCCATGGCATCTCACCGCCCTTCCTAGTCACTGCATTGTGTCACCAGTCAGCTGTACTTTTTCTTACCTCCACCTCTCTGCTTTGGCACTGTCTCCCAGAAACAGCTTTCCCTGGATGCAGAAAGTACATTTTGCCAGCATGCAGAATAAAATAATCATAATAGGTAGCATCTTTGGGAACTAGGAAGTACCTGGCATTGCACCCGCCATTTCACAGGCATTGTATCTTTCTCTTCCCAGAGTAGTCCAAGGAGGGAAGACCTGTCCAAACCCCTTGATTACAAGTGGGGAAACTGAGGCTCAGAAGGGCATGACTTGCACAGTCTCGTAGCTAATAGGGAAGCAGTCTGAAATTCAGACCCAGATCGGGCTGTTTCTCATGCTGCGTTGAGCTGAGGGGAAGGCCAGCAGGTTCTGTTTGGTGATGCAGGGAGCCTTCCTGGGAACCTGTGTCTTGGGTACAAAGTTAATTCCAGAGTCATCAGGTAACATAGAAATCACACCTGGTCAGTTACTTGCGCAAGTCCTGTTAGAGACCAATCTTTCTGCCCCTTGATACATCAAATACAGCCACACTTTCCTGACTGTTAGAAAAAGTGAGGGTCTTTGCTTAGATGCCAGATGAAGTGATTGTGTTGAGGTGGCATGCTGAATGAATGAAACATACCTGTCTTTAAACATTGGAGTCATCTGTGACATCTGTGATCATGTGGCCACATGATGGAGAGGCACTTGGGAATGAGACTGAGTGAGAAACTTGTAGGTACATGTTCCCTTTTGGGTTCACTCTGGAGCAAATGCATCCTGAACCCGTGGAAGTGATGCTGTCCAGCGTAAGAACCGTACTATTATTTTTTTCTCTCTTTCTTGATATAGTAGAAATATGCCCTCTTATACCCAAGGCAGACATTACTAATCAATAGTGCCATTCTCGCCTCCTGTACCCAAGGCAGACATTAGTAATCAATGGTGCCGTTCCCCTCTTCTATACTCAAGGCAGACATTACTAATCAATGGTGTCACTCTCCACTCCTATACCCAAGGCAGCAAACATAGTGAAGTTAAGTGGGAGAACCCAAATTTTTACTTTGTTCTGCCTCATTCTGGATCCATATTTCATTACTCCTATAGTTTCCCGTAATAAAAATACAAAAAATTCATTTTTTATGCCTGCTTAAGAGACTATAAGAGACTTAGTGGCTTCAGAAAACACCTATCTACCATCTTACAGCTTCCATTGGTCTTAGGTTTGGACACAGCTGAACTGGGTTGTCTGCTTAGGGTCTCACAAAGCTGCAGTCAAGGGAGTTGGCAGGAGATGCGGGTTTCATCTGGAGTTCAGGGTCCCTTTGCAAGCTCACTGGTTGTTGAAATAATTCAGTTTCTTGTGGCTGCAGGATGCAGGCCCTCAGACCCTAGAGGCCACCTGCAGTTCCCTGCCACATGGCCCTCTCCACAGGCAGTTTACAATGTGGCAGTGTGCTTTTCCCAGGAGTGTCTCTCTAGTGCATGTTAGCAACATGGAGTCTTGTGTACACATGGCCCAACATAATCATGGGATGCCCATCATCTTTTCTATTGGTTAGAGGTAAGTCATGGGTCCTGCCCACATGCTACTGATCATGGAGCCGCACTGAGGTCTGTCCATGCAGATACAGTCCCGGGATGAGTCTGGATTTCTCCTCTTCTTGGGGCCAAGTGTGCTGCTATTTCTCTCCAGCATTTTCCCTTTTTCTTGCAGAAAAGGGACTCATGGGCCCCCCAGGAACCAGACCACATCAGTGTTTGACCCTCCAGACTTCGTTATCCCCTGGCCATCTAAATGTCTTAACTTCCTGCCCATGTCACCTCTGTAGGAGGTCCCCTGCTGCAGGCTCAGCAAATGAATATTTGATGGAATGCTGCCACCTTTTGGAATTTAGCAAAAGTGATCTGTGTTGTTCAGAGGGATGGAAGGGAAGCTCCTGTCGCCTTCCCTACAGCCTGCGCACACACACCCACTCACCCGGCCTTCGTTTCCGCTGAGCATTGACTCAGGTTTGACGCCAGTCTCTTCGTGAGGAAGGTTTGCTTGTCCTTTCTGCTCTGGTTTCTAGTTGTTGCGAGTGCTGACAGGCTTGTTCCCTGTTTTACCCACCAAGATGCAGCAGAATATAGAAGAAAGAGGGCACATTGGACTGAAATTCATCTCTGATTCCACCACCAACTATCTAAGGACTTTGGCTTCTGTGTCTGTGAAATGAGGGTTTCTCAGGCTCTTTCTGCTCTCACATCCCTGATCCCAGGTTATGCTGCCTGTACCGTGTATGGAGAATAGGTAACACCTCATTTATAGATGGCAGTCAGATGGGAGTGGAGGTTAGACCCAGTCCCAGGTCAAAGATGCCAAGGCTATATCTGTCCTCAGTAGGGAAGAGTGGTGCCATTTATGAGTAATATTTGCCTCAGGTATAGGAGGGGAGAGTGGTGCCATTGATGAGTAATGTCTGCCTTGGGTCTAGGAGGGGAGAGAGGCGCCATTGATGAGTAATGTCTGCCGTGGGTCTAGGAGGGGAGAGTGGTGCCATTGATGAGTAAGTCTGCCTTGGGTCTAAGAGGGGAGAGTGGTGTCATTGATGAGTAGTGCCTGCCTTGGGTCTAGGAGGGGAGACTGGCATCATTGATTAGTAATGTCTTCCTTGGTATAGGAGAGAAGAGTGGTACTCTTGATTGGTAATGTCTGCCTTGAGAACAGGAGGGGAGAG
The DNA here is from genome assembly GCF_007565055.1 of Rhinopithecus roxellana. Lineage (NCBI taxonomy): Eukaryota > Metazoa > Chordata > Mammalia > Primates > Cercopithecidae > Rhinopithecus > Rhinopithecus roxellana. Next base: position 5,028,333 of record NC_044568.1, on the reverse strand, counting down.
TGCCAACACAGATGCTGTCCCAACTCCAGGTGTCTCATAGAGACTTGTAGCAGCCATCATGGAACCCATAAGCTGCCCCACCTTTCCCATTGCTTCTCTTTCTCTATATTCATAGGCATGACTGTCCTCCCTCCTCCCTGGCATCCTTGGCATTTTCCTGTCTTACTCTCAATCCGAAGTTAGCAGAGGTTGCCCATAGCATGTCTCTAGTTGACCCACTGTCTGACTGGTCAGCTCACTTGCTGAACCATGACTCCTCCTTTCCAGCGTATTTCAGCAGCTCTCTGTGATGTAAGAGTAGAGAGCAAGGTCCTCTGATTTCAGGCTTGGCATTTGGATACTATCTGGTGGCTTCTCTCTCCAACCTTATATGCTACTCCCCTCCCACTCTGTCCTCCAGTGTCCATGCCCCATGTTCCCTGACTGCAGACATTTGCTTAGGCTCTCCTTTCTGCTTGAATTCTGCCCTGAAATCTGACTGTCCAAATTCCTAACCATTCATCCAGATTCATCAGAAAAGCCTTGTTCAGAGATTCTTCCTAAATCACTGTGGTTGCATTGCTCTCCAACTACAAAATGCCCTTCACCCTCATTCCTCCCTCCTTTCCTTCCTCACCTCCTCTCTCATTCACCTCCTCTCTCCCTCACTTCTTCTTATCTCTTCCTCATTCCACCCCCAACTCCCTAAACTATATTGCAGTCACTGCTAAGAGTTGGAAGATATGCATGTGAATAAGACTCAAACCCTGCCCTCAAAGGGCTTGCAGTCTGTGAGGAGGACACAGGATGAATAAGAAGTAGCCCATAACTGAGGCCCAATCTGATTGCTTTGTAGTGTAGGAAGAATACAAAGTTGAGTGGTGGTGCATACAGGTAGGGAAGGCTTCACAGAGGAGGTGATATTTAGAATCTCGAAGGACAAGAGGGAGTAATAACACTGATTGCAGGAGATGGGGAGCTCCAGGCAGAAGGAACAGAATCATCAGAAACATGGGCATGAACTTGGGTCTGTTATAGTCTGGAGGAGGGGATGTTAGGGGTTGGTGGGAGAATCAGGCATGCCCCAGTGCTCCATAGTAGTTAAGAAATTGAGTTTTTGCTGTGATTAGTGTGTGGCTACTGAAAGGTTTTAAGCTGGTGATTGTCTGGGTCCGATTTGCATTTTGGAAACATCTCCCTGGGACCTGGCTTAGGAGCCTGGGAGGCTGCAGGAAGCCTTGGTCCCTCCTGGGTATTTTTCACTATGTCTCCTCGCTGGAGTGGGCTGGGGAGCCGAGGGGTCACCAGCTCTACACCCAGACTCCCGGGCACGCTCTGCTTCTCACCGCTAATGTGCCTTCTACAGCATCTGCTCGGCAGAAAACCAAGTGTGCGGACGAGATAACGGCATTAGGAGCAGGAGGACAAAGCTGATACTCGGGGCAGTGACACATGGAGGCTTAAATTCTTTCCCTTCAAAATATCACCCGTGATGTTGGCCACGTGGTTCTGATTAAAGGAAGCTGGACTTGCTGGGATGAAATGCTAAGTGGCACTGTTGACCTCAGGCACAGCCAGCGCAGGGTCTGCTGCTCCGGTGAACATCCCTGCCATTTCTCTCTGCTGCTTTCTGCCAGATAAGAGGGGAAATCTATTTAGTGATTTCCCCTAATCTCTGAGGATGGCTACGCCCCCTGGAGACACGGTGATGATACTGACAGGTTTCAGTGTTGGCATTGAACTACGGATGGGGAGTGAAGGTCTTTTCTCCTTCCTATCTCCTGATGGGGTGCCTAAAATACAGTAGGTGCTCAATAAAGGCTTGTTCTTGAAATGAATGAGTGAAAATGTCAGCTCTGTTGATTTAAACTATCCCAGAAGGCTCCCTCATACTTCTCCCTGTCAACACTACTTGCCTCAATCTGAGGTCACTGCCTTTCTAATTCCACTGGGCTCATTTCTGAAAACTGTATAAATGGACCTCTGCAGTCCATGTGTATCTGCCTTCTTTCCCTCCACAGCATCCCTAGGAGAATCACTTATGCTATTGCATGCACCACTAGCTACTCTTTTTAATGGTTGGACAGTATTTCATTGTATGATAGGGCCGTGACGTATCCGTTCTCCCATGGATGACTATTGGGGTTGTTTGTAGTTTGGGGCTATATGCACTCTTGCACCTGTTGTTTGGTGGACCTAGGTACTCATTTATCTGGGGAATACACCTAGGAGTGTGTCTCTGGTCACAGAATAGGCACGTGCTTGGTTTGAGTAGCTGCTATCCAAAAGTGGCCCCAAGAGGTTATACCAATGCTCACTCCCACCAGGAATGACTGCAAATCCCACTTGCATGCTCATTCTCTGAATGCATATTTTGTGAATTGTCACAACATGCTGGGGGCAAGCGTGGTTGTTATTACCCCCACTTCACGGAGGGGCACTCTGAGTCTCGACTGACTGGGTCAGTGTCGCAAGGGTGTAGCACGGAACCAAGGGCTCTGTTTCTATAACAGCAGCAGCCCTCTGAACACATAGCATCCCATGATTCTGGGCAGCTGTGGAGGTGTGGGGGTCCACACGTGGCCACGCGATGGAGGCGCACTATGGCGAAGTGGTTCTGTGCATGGCTGGGAACCAGGGTGCAGCCTTGAATCCCAGCCCTGCTGCCTACTTGTTGTGGAAGCCTGGACCAGGGGCTTGACCTCTCTGTGTTGTAACTTTTCCTATCTGTAACACAGAGTTGATAAAACAAGTTGCTCTGAGGATTCAATGAGTTAATATAGGTAAAGCCTTAGGAGAGGGCACTAGAGAAGGTTTAATTATTATTATTGATTATTTCAGCTCTGCCCAGTTTGAGTGCTGGAGTTGTCTGAGCTCTGTAAGGAAGAAGGCTGCAAAGCCCTGTAATAGTTGTAGGGCTAACAGTTGTGAGATACACTGCTTACCTCTCCCTCCTATCCCCTATCCTCTGAAGGTAGCTGACTTTCCTGATGAAATCCAGAATCTAATTTTGAGCCCTGATCATTGGTTTCACAAAGCCTGCTGGGTGCAGTCCGGGTGGTCCCTTCTGAAATGCATCTCTGCTCTTTAGTGTCCCTAATAAGAAATGCAGTCTGTTTGCTCAAGGTTTTACCCTTTACAGAAATGGTCAGACTCCTTTCTTCCCCCCATATCCATTTCACAAATCCATGCCAAATATTGATGTTTGATAACTACAAATATCACACATAGCTTTTAATCAAGAAAGATGGAAGGAAGATAAGGGGAGCAAATACATCTCTGTAAGGGAGTTCAATATTCTCAGTAATGATTTTGCTAAGAAATAAAATTGCTGGAGGGAGGCAAGAGGGCTCTGTGCTGTGTACCCAAATGGGCCGAACCACCTGAAACTACCTGGGCCCTTCTTCCAAACTCCCATGGCTTGCATTTAAGTTACATATTCATTACCCGAATTGGTAGATGCTATCTCGTTTTACAGAAAGGAGAGCTGTATTTTAAATGTGAACTTCCAATATGCCATCAGTCTATCCCATCACCAGCAAAACCCACAGCCATCTTACATTCTCTGTCACTTGTCTGAGACAGGAGTGGAATGTGAACGCCTGTCACCTCCCACTCACTCTAGAGAAAAGTCAGCCTACTGGGGGCAGAGGAGAGGTCAGCTTCCAGGCTTTTATCCAAGGAGGCTATTTCCTTCATGTGGAGACAAAGGGCAGGATCGCCCTGGAGTAGTGTCAGGTGTTAAGCATGTAGGGATGTCCACCATGTTAGCCAAGGTTGACCCAGGGTCACTCCAGGCCAGAGCTTGGCCAAACCAAGTGGGACCCCATGACCTGCATCCAAACCCTCATGTATAAGGCAGCCCCCAGTGTCCTGGTGCATTTCAACTTGGCTGTTTTTCATGGTCCTCATGCCTTGTGGTCTCTACACATGCTGTTCCCCTGGCCATGAATGCTTTTCCCTAAGACTTGTTAACCTCATCATTTTTTTTTTTAATCGGTCACGTACTTTGTGCTGAGCACTGTTCTAGGAGCTGGGGAGATGGCAGGTGGGGATGGGGGGCAGAGGACTGTGTGGAGACGGTGGGGACGGGGCGAAGGACAAAACCAACATCAGCATAATTTGTGCTCTCACCTTCTTTGGGTGTTTATTCAAATATTATCTTCTCTGCAATGTTTTCCTTGATGGCTCTATTTAAATCTCTATAAGACCTGCTCAGCACCCTTCTTGTTTTCCTTGCTTTGAAGCTCACACAACACTGAGTGCCACCCTCTGACATCCAGTGTATTTTAGGTACTTGCTGGCTTGCTGTAGCTCTTATACTAGGAGGGCAGGGAGTTTTGTGAATTTCCAGTATGCCAGCAGCCTATCCTGTTACTATCTGCCTATCCCGTTACCAGTGTTTTGTTCACTCTTGTATCCCCAGCACCTATGCGTGTGCCTGCATGTAATAGACTCTCAGTCACTACTTGTTGAAAGACTAGTGAACTGCTGCTGCACACTTGCTATGTACTAGGCCCATGTTTTATTCACGTAGCCTCATGTGATTGTGAGAGTGTCTTATGGGGTTCTGTTGTCCCCATTTAACAGAAGAGCAAGTGGATGCCTAGTGAGGCAAGTGTACCAAGGAACATGGGTATAGCAGGATAGGGGTTTACCTAAAACTGCAGTCGGGGCAGGGGTATTAAAGATACCATGATGTACAAGGTTGAAAAATAAAAATTAGGCTGGGCACAGTGGCTTATGCTGTTAATCCCAGTGCTTTGGCAGGTTGAAGCAGGGGGTCAGTTGAGGCCAGGGGTTTGAGATCAGTCTGGGAAACATAGGGATACTTTGTCTCTACAAAAGTAGAAAATTAAAAAAACGTATTTTAAAATGAAAAATTTAATGGCATGTTGGCACATGTCATTAGTCCCAGCCACTCCAGAGACTGAGGCGGGAGAAGGGCTTGAGCCCAGGAGATTGAGGTTGCAGTGAGCTATGATTGCACCACTGCACTCCAGCTTGGGTGACACAGCAAGACTCTGTCTCTAAAAAAATAAAAATAAATAAAAATCAGACCCCTCTAGTCCCTGGCTATGTTAACACTCAAGTTGTGTGCTGTGGTTCTCAGGCTAAAATCCAAACTCCTTGACACAGCCTACAGGGCATCCTATGATGTGGCCTTTGTGTTTTTCTCCAGCCTAATTTGTTTCCACATCTCCCCAGCAGCCAACTGGAGCATCATCCACATCCTTAGGTGTGGCATGCTTTCTTGCTGGCCCACGTGTGCTCTGTTGGCAACATCCCCATCCTGAATCCACCCAGTGGAATCCACCCAGTCTCCCTGCCTGCCTTCCCCTGAAATCTTGGGTTCACCTTTAAGGTCTTGGCTTACCTAGGGCAGGTCCTTACTCACCTGTCTGGATTAGTTTGGCAGTGGGTTTCATGGACCCCAGGCCCCACCTCCTTCCTTCATCAAAGTGTCAATCACTCTGTATTCTAATTTGTTCTCTCCTTTCTCACTTCTGACACATCTGGTTCAACAGCTCACTGCAATTCTAGCATCACCTCAGTGCCTGCACATGTAAGAGCACAGGAAGTCTGACAGAACAAAGGAATGATTTGGTGGACAGCGTTGTTGCTTCTGTGTTCCTTGGCTCCTATGCTGGCTTTTCTCTTCCTTCAATAGCCTTTTGCTTTGTACTTCTGTGTACTCAGCTTCTTTCAACTGTTAAAATGATCAATCTTAAAAACCAGTATCAACAAAAACTAGTGATTCACCCATCTGTCTGTTCATCCAGCCACTCTCCCATCCATCCCTCCATCTACTCTCTCATCCATCCATCCACCCAGTCTCCCACCTACTCTCCCACCCACTCTCCCATCCACTCTCCCATCCATCCATGCATCCATCCATCCATCCATCCATCCACTCTCCCAACCATCCATCCTTCTTTCCACTCTCCCAACCATCCATCCATCTATCCATCCATCCATGCATCCATCCATCCATCCACCCACCCATTCATCTACTCTCCCATCACTCAGCTGCTGGGTGCAGTGGCTCATATCTGTAATCCCAGCACTTTGGGAGGCTTAGGGAGGAGGATCACTTAAGGCCAGGAATTAGATGAGCCTGAGCAACACAGTGAGACCCCATCTGTACAAAAATAAATAAAAATAGCCAGATGTAGTAGCATGCACCAGTAGTTCCAGCTACCTGGGAGGCTGGGATGGAAATACTACTTGATCCATCTATCCATCTTCTCTCCCACCCATCTACTCTCCCATTCATTCATTCATCCATCTACTCTCCCTTATCCATACAGCTGCTTTCCCACCCACCCACCCACCCACTCTCCTACCCATCCATTAATTCATTCTTCCTTCCACTCTAATCCATCCATCCATCCATTCATTTATTCATTCATTCATCTACTCTCCCATCAGTTCTCCCATCCATCCATCTACTCTGCCAATCACTCTCCCATCCACCCACCCACGCACTTTCCCATCCACTCATCTACCCATCCACCTCTCCATCTGTCCATCCATGCAATATTGGGCAGCCACCATGTGCCAGGTCCTGTGAAGCTGCTAAGGTTATAGTTATAAGCCAAGACACACTAGGACTCACCCTCCCAGAGCCTACAGTTAAGTAGGGTGAGACAGAGATTAAGCAGATACTCATACAAAAGGGTATCTACAAATGAAGAAAAGTGCTTCACAAGGTGGATAATGGCTCTGAGAAAGACTCTTATAATAAAACATGGCATACATGGTGGATATGTCTGGGATTTCCCGAGGAGAAGACTCATGAACTGAGCTCTCAAGGTCACAGGGCAAGGTCAGGAGAGAGTAGAGCATTCTAGGCAGAGGAAATAGCATGTGCAAGGGCCCTGTGGCCAGGGGAGTTTTTTTTTTTTTTTTTTTTTTTTTTTTTTTGTTGGTGGAACTGCTAAAAGATAACCAGAGTAGCTGGAGTTCAGGGAGGGGGAGCATTCAAGTGAGGCCAGGCGATGGTGAGGATGCTGGTCTTTAACCCTAAGTATTGAAGACCTTAGTGCCACCGTGAGGCAGAAACCCAGCTAGGCACTCATCATTTGGGGTTCTTTTTCCTAACGAGGTCTCTTAAATTGACCTAGGCTCAGGTCCCACAAAACATGGATCTGGCCCCTTCCTGGCACATAGAAAGGACTCAATTCACAGTGGCTGACCAGCAAGATAGAATGGGCTCCATTTTACATATGACAAGACTGAAGCTCAAGGGCCCACGAGAAGAGGACTAAGCCTAGGGGAGGGCCCTGATGGGTTTTCAAGGAGGTGATTGGATTTGCATTTTGTGAAGATCTCTCAGGTTTGTTTGAGTGGCCTCAGTTGGAGCAGGGGACAGAATCACAGGGGTACTAAGATGGGAAAAAGCTGGTGGCATGGCCAAAGCTTCCTTCAGGCTTGAGAAGGCCCCACATCCAACATCTGGGTGGACATCCTTCAAGGCTCAGAACACACATATGCCTGCAGTATCTCTGCATTTGCACAGTTGAAGGTGGGTTCCCCAGTATAAGCCTTCCAGGTTCTTGGCAAAGGGAGGGTAAGTAGACATATTTCCATACATGGGTGCAAGATTACTTTCATCTGCACTCCATATATGCAGGGATCTTCCACTTGCTTTCATTCCTGCTGATGGCACAGGGTTGCAGCCCTGATTATAGCTCTCAAAAGCTGAGGTTATTTGTGGTGTAAAACTGAGAGGAGAGAGGAATGAAAAAGTCACACTCCAAGAGGAATTTTCCTTTCTTGTTATCTGTGAGCTGATAAAGACAGCAGCATCTCAGGTTCATTTGATGGACAATTTCAGACCATCATTTTGTGGGAGGAGGCAGTCCAGTACCAGAACCATATTGGGGTCATGTTTATGGGGCCAGGTTCCATCACTGAGTGGAAAGATCCCAAGAACACTTGATGTCTGAGGGCTTCTTTGCATGTCTCCAAGTTCGAGGTTCTGTCATCCTTATTTAACTCCCCAAATCAAGGTAGACGGGGTTTTTTTTTTTTTCTTCCCCAGCCAGCATCCGAAGACTGGATTCTATGGATGGGCACAGAAGTCCCTCTTTCCTCTCTGAATCCTTCATCTCCCATTCTCCTCCTGCAGAATTTCCTCGGACGTTTTTTTATCCTGATGCTGACCTTCAGGGTCCCAGCTCTTTGACCGAGGTCAGTTCCCTCCCCTTCTGTCAGTGGGGCTGTGGAGGGAGTGTTAAATTCTGTAGGAACACTGAGAAAGAAGCCCAGCCTTTTTCTTGCTAGGAATGGCCACCTTTTTGTAGGAACGATGCCCATCTGGTCTCATTTCTGTCTTAGACTGCCTCTTGGTTGGGAGGTGGGGATCAGGTGGTTGGGGGATCCTGTCCTGTCACGTACAGCCTGAGCCTGATATTTTTTTTTCTCAGCAACTGGGACTGCAGATATGTTTTAACTAGAAGAAAAAAGCAAATTTGCACACGGACTAAACAGCAACTTCATTTCCCCCTAGGTCTCCCCTGGGGACTATGCAGGAGGGCTCTGGGCCAGTGGGGAGAATCTTCAGTGCAACTTTCATCTCTGGTTTTCCTCCCCGAGTCCATGGGGATTTCATAAACATTATGTTGCTCAATTTCAGTTCAGTGGCACAGAGTCGTTCCAATGTGTTCTAATTACTCAGACATAAATGATTTCTGGTGCACTTTAAATGATTTCAGATGCACTTTTGTCTATCAGGCTCCTGATTTATCACTCCCCGGGACTTTGATGTTGTGCTTCATTGATTTCTTTTAAGGCTCTTCAGAGGTATATTTATTATAGACGGTACATCTCCCTGTTCATTTGCTCCATAATTCTGAAACACTTTCATTTTCCAGTTGTCAACATTCCACCCCTACCCCCTGTACATATCTTGTACCAGCAGGAAGAAGACACATTTATTGAGTGCTTACTGAATGCGAATCCAGATGCGAGATGCTATGGGTGAGTGGTGGTGCACAAATTAAAAACAGAAACAGCCATTCCTGGCCAATGATAATACGCCTATCATTTAGACAAAGGGACAACGCACACCCATTGATTTACGTGACATGACAGGGTAAGAAGAGCTCAGGGAGACTCGGGGTTTGGTCCATGAGCTGTGAGGGGTACTTGGAAGAGAAGAGCCATGAGAGATGGGTGGGGTCAGAGCTTTGTACCCAGATTTCCATGATGATGAGCGACAGAAAGTGTGTAGCATTCGCTCAGTTTTGTTTGTTTTTGAGATGGGATCTCATTCTGCTGCCCAGGCTGGCGTGCAGTGGTGCCATCATAGTGCACTGCAGCCTTGAACTCCTGGGTTTAAGTGATATTTCCATCCCAGCCTCCCAAGTAGCTGGAACTACAGATGCATGCTCCCACATCTGGCTATTTTTATTTTTGTACAGATGGAGTCTCACTATGTTGCCCAGGCTTGTCTCTAATTCCTGGCCTCAAGTGATCCTCCTGCCTCGGCCTCCCAAAGCACTGGGATTACAGAAAGGAGCTGCTGCACCCAGCAGCTGAGTTGTTCTTTTGACAAGCTAAGAGGCAAAGCCGCCAGTTTTTGATGAGTGCTTGATAGACCCTAGGGCTTCAAAGAGTGAGTGGTGTCTACTGCTCAAGTCCACTTGCCCTGAAGACAGCTATCTTTATCTGAACAGGCACCTTCTGAGCCTTTGTTTAGCCTGTCCCCATAGACATGAGGACAGGAGGGACATTGGAGTGGTATTTGGACAAGGCAGCTGGCTGCCATTCTGAAGATGTGATGGGAGTCCCAGCTCGGTGTCCCATTCCCATAGGTCCTTGAACCTTGGTCTTGTCATCTGTAAAATGGAGGTCATCCTATCTTGCTGGTCAGCCACTGTGGATTGAGCCCTTTCTACGTGTCAAGAAGGGGGCAGATCCAAATTTTGTGGGACCTGAGCCTGTATCAACTTGGGGGACCCCGTTAGGAAAAAGAACCCCAGATGATGAGCACCTATCTGGGTTTCTGCCCCATGATGGGAGCCCACCAGGGTTAGCAATGGGGTCTTCAATGATTTTTAAGCTGTGGACTTTTTTTCTCCCCAGTTACTTGTGGCATGGCTGTTCACTGCTTAAAACAGGTCACCGTGGAGCTTCTGTAAATGGGAACGCTTCTTTCCCCCCGAGGTTTGGCTGAGAGGTGTCTCCAGGAAGCGTGGTTGGAACCTGAACCCTCTGTTGTGGTCAAGTTCAGGTCTGAGCCCAGAGCTCTTCCCCACTCCCCTCCCTGCCCTGGGGTCTCTCCGGGAGCACCTGTAAGCTAAGCGCTGCCCTGCAAGGGACAGTGTGGACCTACTTCCCGGGCAGACCGTGGTGACAGTTGTTGCTCCGTCAGGCTGCTCTGTCATCCCCTGGGCTGGCTTCAGGATCTATCTGTGACAGGGACCTTCGGCTTCCTGGAACCCCAGCCCCCCAGCCTCTGCCTCCCGCGGCTGGGAACCCGGGACGGAAGATGAGGCGCACACGCCACCTAGTGGCCACTTCCTGGAGCTGTCACTCCCGACACCGCCCCTGGGAGGGAGCTCATCTCTGGGCCCAGCGTGTCTGCGGTGCTGGCCAGCGAGGTCCAGACGCTGTTCCTGAGAGCCTTGGCTCAGATGAACATCTGGCTTGTTAGAGCAGGAGGTTCTTGTGTCACAGTGCCCTTGATTTTCCCATTGAGCTGCTGCCACCGTGAATACAAGCTCTTGGAGAAGCTGCTGTCTTTCTGCCCTCTTCCCTTTCCTCCCCCTCATCCTCCTCTTCCCTTTCCTCCCCCTCATCCTCCTCTTCCCTTTCCTCCCCCTCGTCCTCCTCTTCCCTTTCCTCCCCCTCATCCTCCTCTTCCCTGTTTTCCCTCTTCCTCCTCCTCCTCCCCCTTCCTCCTTTGCTTCCTCCCCCTCATCCTCCCCTTTATTTTTCTTTCCCTCATTGCTATTGTCCTCCCCTCCTCTTTCTGTCCCTCTCCTCCTCCTGTCCCTTCTCCCTCTCCTGTCCCCCCTTCTTCCCCTTCTCCCCCATTTCCCTCCTCGTTCTCCTTCTCTCTTTTCCCTCCTCCGTCCTCTTCTTCTCTCCTCCTTTGCTCCTCATCCTCCTTTTCCCACCCCTCCCCTTCCTCCTTTATCTCCTGCCTCTTTTTCCACCCCCTCGCCTTGGCTCAGCCAGCTTTCTTTAATTAAATAGATATTTATTGGTGGTACCGTTATTTGTTCCAGGTGAAACTGGTGGGAGGGCAGTTGCTGAGTTAGAGACTAGATCATGAGTCCCAGCTGCGGATGCTGAGGGGCTGAAATTTCCCTCAGATCTAGCCATCCATTCCGTCCCTCCCTCCCTCATTCATTCATTCATGAATGCATGCACGGATTTAACAAATGCATTTTGAGGCTCTGTGCCAATATCACTTCACTTCTGACTTTGACCCCAGAATCTTTAGCACATGCCGTTCCTCTCACTCCCCTGCCTGGAAAGCTCCCATTCACTTTCAAGACCCAGGTTCAATGCTGTCCTGCGGACTAGGCTGTGAGCACTTACTCCTGCTACCCATGGTCCTGGGGTCTTCACCAGTTTTCTGACTCAGTCTTCTCTGGTTCCCATCCTGGGGTGCTCAGCAGTCAAAGCCAGCCTTGCACTCAGTCAAAAACCCCAGAAGCTGCTTCTGTCTGCCTGGGACTCTGTGTTTTCCAATAGTCAGGCTTGTTCCCCTCCTTTAAGGGTGTCCTGTACACAACAGTGTCCATTGAAGTCCAGAAACATTAGCACTAGCCATGTGGGAAAGACAGGTGCATATGTCTTCTGCATACCTTGGGTTTTACCAATCTTACTGTAATCAAACTGTCTTTATTTTAAGGGATTTAGTGAAAATGAGTTGTTTCTGAGGACTATACCCTGGAAACCTAGTGTTTTTTTCTGTCTTGTCTTTATTTTCTTTTTTTTTTTGAGACGGAGTCTCGCTCTGTCGCCCAGGCTGGAGTGCAGTGGCCGGATCTCAGCTCACTGCAAGCTCCGCCTCCCGGGTTTACGCCATTCTCCTGCCTCAGCCTCCCGAGTAGCTGGGACTACAGGCGCCCGCCACCTCGCCCGGCTAATTTTTTTAATTTTTTTTAGTAGAGGCGGGGTTTCACCGGGTTAGCCAGAATGGTCTCGATCTCCTGACCTCGTGATCCGCCCGTCTCGGCCTCCCAAAGTGCTGGGATTACAGGCGTGAGCCACCGCGCCTGGCCAGTCTTTATTTCTCTCTCTCCGTATTCCTTAGCTAATGCCGTGAATGGGAAAAGCAAGGTTTGCTGTTTGATTTGTTGCAGAGCCAGGTCAGGTAGCCAATTATATGTAATAGAAGAATAGATGATGAGAGTGTCTGTCCTTCCCCTTGGCAGCATCTCCGAGGCTTATCTGTGGCATCACGGAAGGTAACACTCTTACCTGATATCTGCTAGGAGGATACTGTTCAAGCCATCAGTCCTTTGTTTAAGCTCTGGCATGTAGAGTGTACCCAGTAAATGGTTGGCAATTTAAAAAATTGAGGTATAACTTACATAACATAAATTACACAAATCTTGAGTACACAGCATTATGAATTTTTGCATCTGTGTATCTCTGGGTTACTACCACTCAGATCACGATGTAAAGTATTTTTAGTTCCTGGAAGGCTTCCCACTGCCCCTCCACCAACAGCTCTCCCCACTCTGCCCTCTCTTTCCTATGGTAAGTTTTGTTAGTTTCTAAGAGTCATAGAGATGGAATCGTGACCTGATGCGTGCATCTGTTTCCTTTGCTGTGATGATGGCTGTGTGGGTATATACATGAGTCCAGACTCATCCGATCATATACAGGAGATGGCTGCAGATTTTTGTATGTAACTTATACCTCAAAAAAAAAAAAAAAAGCTGTTTTAAAAGAAATAAATGTCCATGAACACCATCCATCACTTTGAAATTCTCATTTGGGTCAGGTTGAAGCCAGCTCAGGAAGGCAAATCAGGTTAGTTTCTGTTTGAGAGTTTGCTTTTACCTGAAAGCATTAAAAGGCGACCTTCAGTGTGGATTTTGCTGTGCCTGGACACCAGTGGGTGTCAGATCCAAAACCCAGCTTCCTGTTGCTCTGGGATCATGGGATCTGGAGAGCCCCATGTAGGGCGGATGACTTTGGGTAGCTGATGGATGCCTGCTCCTCCCAGCTGGCATCCTTTGCCCCTGTGGTTCCAGGGAGGCCAGGCTATTTAGAACGAATGTGGCTGTTTTCCCTGGCCAGGACAAAATGTCTAATATATTTACAGTTACTGTGGTTTGTGCCTGATTTGCAACGGTGGAGGAACCACATGAGAAAATTGTCCATTTTACAAGATGTGCAAAGTGGTTACCGGCAAGGCCTTGACTCTAAGGCTGTGTTCGTTCCTAGAAAATCGTGTTGGTTCCACTCTCTTCTCACTAAGCAGTGTGTAGGATGCTGACAGACAGGCCTCCCGGGCTCCAGCCACCTTGGCTGCAAACATCAGTATGGAACTCTGACCCTGGGACGGAGGGCCTAAGTTCCTGGGCAGATAGTGCTCAGGGACGGGCATGTTCAACACGAGATTAACAGGCTCTGCAGGGAGGCCCGGAGACCTGGGGCTGGGACTAGATTGCTTTGCAAGGTAAGCTCTTGATTTCATGACCTCATCTCTCGCCCCAACCCCGAGACTTCACTCACAATCCAGGTTGTTAACAGGGAGTGATCTTATCCTGTTAGCCTTTCACTCGAGAGAAATTGGATTGAAAATCTCGCCAGGCTGCCTCCGTGCAGAGCGTTTCCATCAGCCGTGAGTGACCCTTGGGCAGGGAGAGTTGCTTTCCTTTACACACCATTAGCAGGTGGCAAAGAGGGGGGCCTCCATCTTTGCCCGGCTGTTGTCAGAAACTCTTGGAGAGGAGGCCCCACCGGGAGCTTGCTGCCTGACCCATGCTGAGACCTGAGTAAGCTGCTTCCCCTCTCTGGACTGGGGCTCACCTCTCTCTTCCATATCCTTTCACCGAGTTGCCATGAAGACAGTCAGACCTGGGCAAGTCTCCTGGGGACATGGGGGTCACCACCTTCTCCTGGTGGCCTAGGACTTCAAAGAAGAATATGCCTGACTTTCTACAGCCGTTATTTTTCACTGTGCCTATTCTGTATTATTAAATCTCTGTGCAGGTAGTAAATTCCTAGGATGTGTTAAAAACAAACAAACAAAACAAACAACAACAACAAAAACAAAAGCAAAATCTCAAACTCCAAGACCTGAACTCATGACACCTTCTGGGTTGGCGCCTACTGTTTCATTGGCCTCGCTTACTTTCCTGGTTCAGCAGAAAGTGGACATTCAAACCAGGTGCCCTGTCAGTGGCTTGGCCACTGTGATTTCAGCATCTGAAAGAGCAGCTTCCATATTCTGAGCAGCTGCTGGAGCCTGGGGAGCTTTGCGTTCATTTTTGTGCGAGGCTCACGTTATTCCAGGATCGTGAGGGAATTAGCCCATTTTGTGGAGGGAAAGATTGAGCTTAGGCATCCACCCAACACATGCCATCTGAGTTGAGATCTCATTCTCTTCCCCACGTTACCACATCTCTACACATGCTGTAGAGAAACATCACACCATTGCCTCTCTACAGCATGGCAAGACCTCAGGTCTGCTGAGTACTTTCTGTTCTTGGTGCTGCATTGGTTGCCTGGAACTGCCATCACAGATCACCCACACCAATTGCTTCAACGGTAGAAATGCATTTCCTGGCCGGGCGCGGTGGCTCAAGCCTGTAATCCCAGCACTTTGGGAGGCCGAGACGGGTGGATCACGAGGTCAGGAGATCGAGACCATCCTGGCTAACACGGTGAAACCCCGTCTCTACTAAAAAATACAAAAAAAAAAAAAAAAACTAGCCGGGCGAGGTGGCGGGTGCCTGTAGTCCCAGCTACTCGGGAGGCTGAGGCAGGAGAATGGCATAAACCCGGGAGTTGGAGCTTGCAGTGAGCTGAGATCCAGCCACTGCACTCCAGCCTGGGCGACAGAGCAAGACTCCGTCTCAAAAAAAAAAAAAAAAAAAAAAAAAAAAAATGAAATGCATTTCCTTACAGTTCTGGAGGCCAGAAACCTGAGGTCCATGTGTCAGTGGGGTTGGTTTCTTCTGAGACCTGTCTCCTTGGCTTGTAGATGGTCATCTTCTTGCTGTGTCTTCGCATGGCCTTCTCTTTGTGTCAGTATCCCCACCTCTTCCCATAAGAACAACATTCACGTTGGATTAGGGCCACCCTAATCTCATTTTATTTGCTTATTTTTTTGGTAGAGATAGGGTCTCACTCTGTCTCCCAGGCCGGAGTGCAGTGGCAGGATCGTGGCTTGCTGTAGCCTTCACTTCCTGAGCTTAAGTGATCCTCCCACCTCAGCTGCTTGAGTAGCTAGGAACACAGGCATATGCCACTACACTCAGCTAATTTCTATTTATTTATTTATTTTTGAAATGGAGTCTCACTCTGTGGCCCAGGCTGGAGTGCAGTGGCATGATCTAGGCTTTCTGCAAGCTCCGTCTCCCATGTTCATGCCATTCTCCTGCCTCAGCCTCCCGAGTAGCTGGGATTACAGGTGCCTGGCACCACGCCTGGCTAATTTCTTGTATTTTTAGTAGAGACAGGGTTTCACCGTGTTAGCCAGGATGGTCCCGATCTCCTGACCTCGTGATCCGCCTGCCTCGGCCTCCCAAAGTGCTGGGATTGCAGGTGTTAGCCACCGTACCCAGCCTGCTAATTTTTATTTTTTGTAGAGATGGGGTTTCCCTATGTAGCCCAGGCTGGTCTCGAACTCTTGGGCTCATGGGATCTTCCCACCTCAGCCTCCCAAAGTGCTGGGATTACAGGCATTAGCTGCCATGCCCAGCTTTCCTTTTAGCTGAATTAACCTTTTTAAAAGATCTATTTCCAAATAGGTCTGACAAATATCTCTCGCATTCTGAGTTGCTGGGGGTCAGGATTTCCACGAGTGAATTTTGGTGGCACCCAGTATAGCCTGTCAAAAATGCTTTGCGTGTTATTTAAGTTTTTTCATCTTGACGATACTCTGTGAAGTAGATATCGCTGTCAACCATTGATGGTGGTTGGCCTGTCAGTCACTGATGGATTGAGGAAATGGAGGGAGGGTGGCTGGGAGGGTTTACATAGAATGTGGAATGTAGACATCAGCGGGGCTCAATTCTGACTTCCCCTACTGCAAATACTCTAAGTGAAGATTAATTCTTAAGCCCATATCAACTCTGTGTGTCATGAAATGATTTAGGAAGAGGAAGATATGGAAAATACCAGGATGGTGAGGATTCTTTCCAGACAAAAGATGTTCTCCCACCCTAATTAAGAATGGAATCATTAACTCCAAAAGTCCAGTGAAACCGTCATCTGCGTACTGTATTTGGATTTTGTGCAAATGTGTATCTATCCAGGTGCATATTTCTGCACCCAAGCCTTGTTTCAATGCTTAGGGGTAGTGGTAATGATGTCCATAACATGAAAACATCTTTCAGTGCTCCAAGCAGCTGCCAAAAGCCACTGGCCCAGCGTCTCCTGGGAAGGATGAGGTTCTTGTAACAACACAGACCTTGGCCACGTGTCAAAAGTAAACATGGCTGTGGGGAAATGGAATTATCTGGGTTATCTGAAACTTTGCCAGAAGCATTGTTCTCTTATTCCTGAAAAATGTGTTCTTCATTAAAACCATACATGAATCAAATTTTCCCCAACGTTCTCAGCAACCAGTTCCACTTGGCACCAAAGATCCACAATCTACAGTGTACCTGCTAGGCTCTAGTTGTTAAAAACAGTGTCTTGACACCAATTATGATGCCAGAGCCCAAAGTTTGAGATGTTAGGCTCCTTTGGCTTGTTATATCTTCTTTTTGTCATGCTTCTCAGAATGGTGGGATGTTAATTATACATAATTAATTAGTTATGTTTAGTGTCTGTCTTTTCCACCAGAATGTAGGCTCTGTGGGGTAAGGAGTCTGGTGCACTGCCCTCTACTCGGCAGCTGGCATAGTAAGCGTTTGGTAAATAATCACTGGATGAATAAACGAATCCATTGGATTAAAGAGTTAGGTCACCAGAGGTCTTCGTTCATGCCTGTGGAATTTTCAGAACTTGACTCTTGTCCTTTTCTCTAGTGGTACTTTTTAAAAATTTCATTTATTTGCTTAGACCAAGGGTTGGCAAACTTCAGCCCACAGGCCAAATCCGGCCCAATGCCTGTTGCTTTTAAAAAAAGTTTTATTGGAACACAACCACACCTGTTCATTTATGTATTGTGGCTTTCCTGCTACAATATCAGAGTTGAATAGTTGGAAGGGAGACTGTGTGGCCCACAAAGCCAAGAATATTTACTATTGGGCCCTCCAGGTCTGGGGGTTTTGCATCTGTGGATTCAGTCAACCTCGATTCAGAAATATCCTTATGTGTACGATGGCTGCGTCTCTACCCAACATGTGCCAACTTTGTTTTCTTATCGTTCCCTAAACAACACAGCATAACAACTGTTTCCATGGCATTTACGTTGTATTGGGTATTACAGGTCATCTATAGACAGTTTGAAGTATATGGGAGGATGTCTGTAGGTTGTATACATATACAAATACTATGCCGCTTTGTATGAGACTTGAACATTCATGGGTTTTGGTATACGGGGGAGTCTTGGAACCAACCCCTCATGAACACCGAAGGAGATGGATGACTGTGCTATCCGGCCATTTAAGAAAAACTGGGTAATCCCTGGCTTAGTCTAAAGAAAGCCACCAGTGAAGTGAGCAATCTCACAGGGGCGTTATGGTGTTGGCCTGAGAAGAGAAGGGGTGCGGTACATCTTACGGGGTGACTGTTTTCCTTTACCCAGTGGACAGGACTCTAGTGGACGTCTTATGGCAGGGGTCCTCAAACTGAAGGGTGTGTAAGAATCACCTAAGCAGTTCCTCAGAATGCATTTTCCTGGGCCTTTCCACAGGCAGTGATGGGATGGTACCCAGGAATGTATTCAGTCATTAAGTCAGCAATTGTATACTCAGCACTGAGTGTATGCCAGAGACAATTCTAGGTGCTGGGTGGACTGCACTGAACAAAACAGAGAAAGTCCCTACTCTCAGAGAGTTTCTGTTCTAGTGGGAGAACATTCATAATCACCAAACAAACATGCACGGTCGTGCTAAGTGCTGGATAGGCCCACGAAGACTTTTCTGCATTTTTACCCACTCCATACGTGGTACAGGTGCAGATGGCTGGAGGACCACATGGTCCCAACTTCTTTCTTAAGGCCTCTGAAAAATTCTCATCTGTGCCTTCTTTTGTTCCCACTACACTGGTTCCCCCTTCCCCAGCTGCTTGTAATGTTTCTCTCCCTTCTCCCTACCTCCTTCCCTTTTTCTCTCTCATTTGTTTTCTTTCTCCTTCCTTCCCTCTCTCTCTCCTGCTCTTTTTCTCCCCCATTGCTCCCTCTCAGTCTGATTGAGAGTTGAAGTCCTCGGATGGCAAGAATATTTCACAGTCTATAAAGGCTTTTGGAAAAACAGCTTTATTGAGATATCATTCATATACAGTACAATTCACCCATTTAGAGCATACGATTCAGTGGTTTTTTATTATTCACAGAGTTGTGCCAACATCAGCACAATCAACTTTAGAACATTTCCATCATCCCCCAAAGAAATCCCATACCAAGGCTTTTGCAGACTATTTGGTTTGATCCTTACAGAACTGAGAAGAGCAGGGCAGATGGTGTCGACCCCATTTTACAGATGAGCAAATAAGGGATTAAAGAGTTTGGGGATTTGGAAAAGTGAGGGAGAACATTTTAGGTCACTTTTAATATTAGAAGGTTCCAAGGAGTCCCTAAAAATAAGGCCTTTTGGTGACTCTCCTCTCCAGAGACTTTTTGTTGTTGTTGTTGTTGTTGTTGTTGAGACGGAGTCTCACTCTGTCGCCCAGGCTGGAGTGCAGTGGCATGATCTCGGCTCACTGCAAGCTCTGCCTCCCGGGTTCACGCCATTCTCTCGCCTCAGCCTCCCAAGCATCTGGGACTACAGGCGCCCGCCACCATGCACAACTAATTTCCTTTTTGTATTTTTAGTAGAGATGGAGTTTCACCGTGTTAGCCAGGATGGTCTTGATCTCCTGACCTTGTGATCCACCCGGTTCAGCCTCCCAAAGTGCTGGGATTACAGACGTGAGCCACCGCGCCCGGCCGCCCGGAGACTTTTAAAGCTCTTACCCAGGTGGGGAAAAGCTCCTGAGAACCCCCTGGGTTCCTGGGATTTCTAAAGCACAGGTTCATGTTCCTCATTCCCCACCTGGGAGGCACAAGGACAGTGGCTGTGATTGTCTGTCTGGCTAATGGATTCCGAATGCCAGTCACTCGCTGAAGCGCGCTCTCAGCTACTGCCGTGCATATGCATCAGGCTGGCTGGCTTGGGCACGGCCGCCAATGCGGGGTGACAGGGCCTGGGGCTTGCCTCAGGGACTCTTCAGGAAGCTCATATGCTGAGTGCCAGGTGGCACCACAGAGCTCTTATCGCAGGATGGGGGGATAGAGAAAGCTGCTTGCTGAATGGCTCTGGGAGACGAGATGGACTGTTTGAACACTTGGAAACTGACTAGTAGCTTTATCTGGTGCCAAACAGCAAAATGTATGGTCTGTAGGGACTCCACCCAGATTTGGGGCAGTGTGATTGAGGGTGACTGGTGCCAGAGAGCCTGGCATGAGAGATACCAGCAGTCACCCTCCATAGGCAGCTCTGGATTATATTTAAAATGGGATTCAGGAACGTTGCACAGAGTACAGTGAAATGGACCCGACATTACAATTTTGCATTTGAGCCATCTTTCTCTTTCTTACCAAAGTGCCCTTAGTATTGTCATTGGTTAGGCCAATGACTGGAAGATGAGCCCCCCAGAACAGGGAAGGATATATATATATATATATAATTTTTTTTTTTTCTGTATCCCTAGGGTCTGCAGCAGGACCTGGGCATGGTCGGGGCGTAGGAAGCATTTGTGGAATGAATGATGCAATGGAGTCTCTGAGGGTGGTGGTCCCCAGCTGTCAGGGGTTGCTCCACTCTGATGTTCACTGCAGTTCTCAGATGAAGACACTGGGGCACAGAGAAGTCAAGAATGTGGCCATGGGTCACACAGCTCCTCAGGAGTCTGGTCGGGATTTGAGCTCACTGGTGTGCCTGACCACTGCACTGTTCTTCCTAACCAGTCAAGTTTTGTGGAGGAGTTTGGATTTACTCTTAAACATTTTTTTTTTTAATTTTTTGAGATAGAGTCTTGCTCTGTTGCCCAGGCTCAAGTGCAGTGGCACGATCTTGGCTTACTGCAACCTCAGCCTCCTGGGTTCAATGATTCTCCTGCCTCAGCCTCCTGAGTAGCGGGGACGACAGGTGCCCACCATCATGCCCAGCTAATTTTTGTATTTTTGGTAGAGACCCAGTTTCACCATTTTGGCCAGGCTGGTTTCAAACTCCTGACTTCAGGTGATCTCTCTATCTCAGCCTCCCAAAGTGCTGGGATGACAGGTGTGAGCCACCGTGTCCAACCCTGGATTTACTCTTTAATATCTTTTTTTCTTTTATTTTTGAGGCAGAATTTCACTGTTGTTGCCCAGACTGGAGTGTGTTGGTGTGATCTCAGCTCACTGCACCCTCCGCCTGCTGGGTTCAAGCAATTCTTCTACCCCAGCCTCACATGTAGCTGGGATTACAGGCATATGCCACCACGCCTGGCTAATTTTGTATTTTCTTTTTAGTAGAGACAGGTTTCTGCATGTTGGTCAGGCTGGTCTCGAACTCCTGACCTCGGGTGATCCGCCTGCCTTGGCTTCCCAAAGTGCTGGGATTACAGGCGTGAGCCACCGCACCTGACCTCTTTAATATCTTGTGTCCTCCAGTTTTTCCTCTGAAGGAAGGATGACTCACAGTTCTGAAGGCAAGCAGTCAGAGACCAAGGTATTGGCAGGGTTGGTTTCTTACACAGCCTCCTTCCTTGGCTTATAGACGACCGTCTTCTCCATGTGTCTTCATGTGGGCTTTCTATGTCTGTGTGTGTGTCTGTATTTTAATTAGCTGGGCATGGTGGTGGGCACCTGTAGTCCCAGCTACTCAGGAGGCTGAGGCAGGAGAATCACTTGAACCCAGGAGGCAGAGGTTGCAGTGAGCCAAGATCACACCACTGCACTCCAGCCTGGGTGACAGAGCAAGACTCCATCTTAGGAGGACACCTGTCAGGTTGGACTTGGACTCACTGTGATGACCTCACTTTCACTTACTCACCTCTCTTTCAAGAACCTATCCTTGATAGCAGTCATATTCTGAGCTCCTGGGGGTTGGGACTTTAATGTATGAATTCTGGGGGAGCACAGTTCAGTCCATAACAAACCCTAACCAAAAAGATCCTGGAATAGTCCTGTTCCTTCCTCTCCAAAATCCTTTGTTTTCAGCCTCTGCTCCCCCAGTGGAAATAAGGTGTCAAATGTTAACGCGAGCTCCGATATTCATCAGTTCTAGACAACTGGTTATACTCCAGTGCTTAGGGAGAAATGAGTGGTTATACTCCAGTGCTTAGGGAGAAATCAGTTTCCTTACTTTCTCATGATCTTGTGAATGGGACTGAAGATTCAACCAGAGGTTAAACAAAAAGCTCAAGTCTCTTGCTTTCGTTGGTGCCCTTCTGAGCACATCTGAGCAATCGTTTTATCTAAATCATTTTTTTTTTCCATAAGAAAGAATTTTGCTTCATTGGGTCTCATTTCTATTCTCCCCTTAAGAACTGAGCGTCTCCATTTCTGTTGGGATTGAGAGTCCCGATCAGTTCAGATAAATCAGCTTCCTTTTTAAATTACGATCTTGGAGGAAATAATGATCTAACTTACTTTTTGTTAATTACTTTTATGTGAATTAGACATCCCGGCTTTGCAGTTGCTGCTTTCCTCAGAAGTATTTAAGCCCTCAAATCTATTTAAACTTTTTCATTTTACTTAAATTAAGATGCTGAAAATTTCCACTATTAGAAATGATTTGGGATTTTTAAGTTCAGCTTCATGGCTCTGTAATTGTAAATAATTTGAGCTGAAAATGATTCTATCATATCCCATGTAGTGGCACCAAATTACCATTTTCTCTTCAAGATTTTCTCATATTATATGTGTGTCAGACTCAGTAAATAAATAAATAGAACACAAGGTAATGAATGAAACAGTCTGGTAGAATTGTAAAACAGAAACCAAACTGTGTATCCCACATTCAGCAATTTTGACTTTGAACCATAGTGATCATGCTTTGAGTACTAAGCAATAGATTGCAAAATGAATAATTTAGGGTTTTTATATTAAAAAATCCCAAATCTTCAGAAGAGAAGTGACAGCCTTATAATAAATAAGCAACAACCTTATAAATAAAAACAAACTAAGAAGGGGATTAATACCCCAAAGTAGAAGTACAGTTGCCCCTCTGTATCCACAGGTTCAACCAACTGAAGATTGAAAAATAAAAGAAACAGTAAAAATTATATAAATAAAAAGCAATACAGTATAACAAGTACTTACATAGCATTTGCATTGTATTGAATGTTAAAAGTAATTCAAGACCATTTAAAGTATACAGGAGGATAAGCATAGGTACTATGCAAATACCACACCATTTCATATAAGGGGGTTGAGCATTCATGGATTTTAGTATCCACAAGGGGAGTCCTGGAACAAATCCCTCATGGATATGGAGAAATGATTGTGTGTAATTAAAACTTGTGAGACGAGGCCAAAGCAGCATTTAGAGGCATTCTTATAGCCTTAGGTATTATCAGAAGTATTCTGTCATCAGAGAGAGGAATTCCTTATATATTGACTATTAAGTAAAGTAGTATAAGGGTGGTGGTCTATCTCTGCCCACCCCACCCCAGTTAGTAAAAATGTTGTACAGTTAGAGTGTTGGTGCTGGCTCACAGTTTAGTGTCTGGCATTGAGTAAATACCCTTATATCAGATAGTCAATCGGGAAATACAGTGCAGCCCAGTGTTTGAGGTAAGGACTTGGGAGTTAAAAGAATCCAGGAATCGAAGTCTCTTCTACCAGGCAAATGGTGATCCTGTCTATGATACCACTTCTCACAGACTAAATTCCTTTTCTTTTTCTTTTCTCTTTTATTGCTTCTTTTTATTGCCCCTCTGTATCCTGGGCACATTCTCCATTGATAAGCCCAATCAAAAGGACCTCTGAGTTTTGGGGATAAGCGTTATAACCATAGTGATCACCATCACGATCATGGTGTGTGTGTTTAGGTGTCTAGGATCTGGGTTAGGGGAAGAACCTTTAGGTCAGCCAAGTAGTATTTGGACTCTAGGAAAGATCTCAAACATAAAGTCTGAACTGCTGAACTGTCCTAGAGTTATTTCTCTGTCTTCAACCCCAGTAAGAGTGAAGACACCCCGAGAACCCACAGCTGAGACAGCTGCTGGGATAAATGATGGAAGAAGCCTTGCTATTACAGTCTTTGATATCAAGCCAGGGTTGACATAGCAATCTCTTGTTTTTCACCTGCCAAGTTCCAAGGGTAGGATTTTACATCCCCAAGAAATGTCAAATTTGAACATCCTTATGGCTGAAGGGAGATCTCACAGCACCCTTGTCTGTAGTCTTCTACGTGGGTTATGATGAGTGCTGTAGCGTCTGACCTAAGCTAAGTCTTAAGACCTTAGTCCTAGGCTAAGTCAGATCATGTACAAGGGAATCTTGTAGCTTTGTGTGGATAGCAAGTTATGGCTGATGCCAAATGTCAACAGAGTAAACTGTGAATGCAATTAAATGTCTTTCTAATGATGTCATCCAGGCCCCCAGCACCCATTGTAGAGCAAACAAATACACCAGAGCAGCAGTAAGCAATC
Organism: Rhinopithecus roxellana; assembly: GCF_007565055.1. Taxonomy (NCBI): domain Eukaryota; kingdom Metazoa; phylum Chordata; class Mammalia; order Primates; family Cercopithecidae; genus Rhinopithecus; species Rhinopithecus roxellana. The sequence continues at coordinate 5,004,420 of NC_044568.1, read as the reverse complement.
AAGAGAAAAGAAAATAAAAGTGATGCTGTAAAAAGAAGAAGCTATTTTACTCTTCATTTTCCACTTACAACATATTGAGAGTACAGGGCTAGATGAACAACCTGAATTCAACTCACGAGACCTAAATTCAAAGCAGAAGTGATTCTAGAATACCTTCCCCCATCCCAACTCCTCTGTCTTCTAAGGATGTACCAGGACGATGTTCAATATTTAACAACATTTAGGGCTCAGGTGCCAGTCACTCAGAATGGATACATTAGCTAACTAGAGCAGACCCAGCTATAAACCCACACAGCTGTGCCATGGTCAACCAGGACTGCCAGTGGTATAAATCCTTCATTGCATCTTCAGGACGTTGGCTACAAGTTTGTAGGGGACCCTGTGGTCCTCATGGACCCAAAGCCACTGCCCAAAGAAGGCGTCATGGACCATTTAACTACTGGATAACTCAGTAGCAAAGGAAGAATGGAGTCTAATGTCAGAACAATATCTGAGAAGCTGGTTTAGCTTGGGACCAATGCCTCATTGTTTACACAAGAGACCTTGTTTGTGGTGCCTGCTTGGGGTCTTGGTATGATAATGGTTGCTCTGAGCCTTGGCTTTTTATGTGCTTACCTTCCTTCCTTCCAGTTTAAGGTAGTGTTTGTCCAACTCGTATTTCAGCTGAAGGACCTGATGTCAGTGGTTCAGTGCATTCTGTTCAGCTGGAAGCAACAGAGCCAAATGGTTAAGAGGGTAGATTTAGAGTCCGTTAGAGCTGGAGTGAAATCCTGGCCTTCAAGCCCACTTCATAAGTCTTCATGAGTAGGAAAGTACCCATCTTAGGGTGTTGTAGGGAGGAGTCAGCTGATGTTAGCTGATGTTGATCAAGTACTTAACTCACAGCAGTGCTTGGTGCCTGGTGACTGTTGTTATTTGGTTGGGGATAGGATCTCTCTATGTTCTGGGAGGTGCTCCTTGCAGGAGAAAAACACAGATGCATTTCAGGATTCTGTGTGTCTTTCCACCTGTCTTTATCCTCCTCTCAGAGGCCATCTGAGGCTCAGAGGCACAGAGGTATGTGCCTTCTGCACGAGTAGAGATCAAGGAGGAAGCGTTGGGATTTTGACCAGGTATGGTGGCTCATACCTGTAATCTCAGGACTTTGGGAGGCCAAAATGGGTGGATCACTTGAAGTCAGGAGTTCAAGACCAGCCTGGGCAACAAGGTGAAACCCTGTGTCTACTAAAAATACAAAAATTAGCCAGGCATTGTGGCGCATGCCTGTAATCCCAGCTACTCAGGAGGCTGAGGGAGGAGAATCATTTGAACCCGGGAGGTGGAGGTTGCAGTGAGCCAAGATCACACCATCGCACTGCAGACTGGGTGACAGAGTAAGACTCTGTCTCCAAAAAAAAAAAAAAAAAAAAAAAAAAGGAAAAAAGGAGGAAACATTGGGACATTAGACATTGTGCCTGTGCCCCACCATCTGATTTCAAAAGTTCTTCAATCTCTGCCTGCAGGCCATCTCAGGACCTTCAGAGCATTGGCAGGTGGCTTTCATAATACTCTTGATGGAAAGGACTGAAGTTTCCATTGGTTGGTGCCAGTGCCCTCATCAACCAGTGTTTCCCAGAGACAAGCCAAACCGGCTTCTTACTCTTTCTATCCTGATGGACATGGACTTGTCATTCAAACCCAGGGAGTATCTGGAGGGCCAGGCCCTAACTCGCACCCTGTACTTCAATTGTTGGAAAAAAGGCAATGAGGGAGATAGAATGTATGGATGAGGAAGTCATTTCAGAGGGGAGCAACTTGAACTTTACATTTTTTAGTTTGCTGATGTTTAATGACCAAATATGTGCTTTTAGGTGGTTTCTGATGTTATTTTCTCCATCTATTACAAAACAGCTGCAGAATGGCAACATTTGACATTTGAGAAAGGGAAAGTGGGAGTGGTGAAGTGATTCCCCTTGAAAGTGTCACACTTTTGTCTAGAGGTTGTCTGCAACAAATGGCCAAACCGGTCCCCAAAACTGTGACTGTAGGCACTCGGAGGTGCTGCATCTACGTTTGAAACCATCTAAAGCAAAGCAAAGAAAACTCAACTGGTCATTGAGTATGTCAGAGTTTGCTCTGATGAAGGTGATGAGGTTGATGAAAATGGTGTTGGTGGCTTATGTTACTGGTCGGGCTCTCAGAGGCTCTCTCCAAGCTCATTTAAAAGTCTCTCTTCAGCCAGGCGTGGTGGCTCACGCCTGTAATCCTAGCACTTTGGGAGGCCAAAGTGAGTGGATCACAAGGTCAAGAGATCGAGACCATCCTGGCCAACATGGTGAAACCCTGTCTGTACTAAAAAATACAAAAAATAGCTGGTCATGGTGTACACCGGTAGTTACAGTTACTTGGGAGGCTGAGGCAGGAGAATCTCTTGAACGAAGGAGGCATCCAGCCCGGTGACAGAGCAAGACTCCGTCTTTAAAAAAAAAAAAAAAAAAGTCTCTCTTCCATTACATTTTGACTTCAGTTTTAGATAATTTTTCACACACTCATATGTTCTTCTGCATTCATGTTTCCCACCTTCTAGAATGGAAGCTACTTGATTGTTTCCCTCCCCTACCCTCATTTTTTTATACTTAGTATTGAGTTTTGACACTTAGTAGGTGCTTACTGAGTATTTATTCAATGAAATTTCCAGAGTCTGGTGAAGTTAAGCATTGTGTAGATGAGCTTTCCTCTTACAAAGTCAGAATTTGGCCAAAGGCAGCTGCCATTGTAGGATCATTTTCTAGGATGGATACTGGGGTGTCCATTAGGGTCAGGTTAATGATAGAGTGGAGACAGTAGAAATGGCATCCCCAAGTAGCAAAGGAAGGTTAGGCCTCCACCTGTTTGCTCTCTGTAAGCTTCTGTCTAAAGATCTCACAGGAGAATTGGATGTATGAGATTTCTTTTCCAGTCCTACTTAAGCTAGGAAGCCAAGGAGGGCACAGAGGTACCAGAAGCAGGACATCTGTGTGTGCCCAGAGGCCTCTTCACAAAGGACTCAGGATGCAGGTAAGCTACTTCATATGGTATCTGTCACATGTATGCATTCAATATACTAAAAATAATAATTATTCTGTATTAGAGAAGATGTCATGAGACAACTAGCCACTGTCTGATGCATGAGAGTGAGGATAGATTTGGGAGTTAAACCTGCTGGGTTCCCAACCCACATCAATCTCTGTGTCCCTTGGGCAAGTCCTTTTACCTCTTCTAGCTGTTTCCTGGTCAATGTTATGTGAGCCCCTGTAAGGGGCAGATGATAATACCTACCCTGTATGTTGTGGTGAGAATCAAATTAAGCAGGTGAAAAGTGCCCAGCATAGTAACAACTCAGTAAATGAGAACCATCATTTTTGTTGTTGTTGTATTTTTCGGCAAGGCAAGGGATTTGATGTCTTTTAGGAATAGTTGCATTTTGGCATCATGTGATTACATACAGTATCAGTGGTGATTTATCCGGAAATAGCACTCACCTCCAGGCCCTGCCTACGAGCCACCAAGGTGCCCCACCTGTGTTTCTTTTTCTTTCTTTTGTTTTGGAGCCTATAAGGGCATATTGGGAGGGGTTAAGATAGCCCCGTGACTGTGATTTAGTGAGCACTTACTGTCCCGTGCATACTACTGCGCTAACACTTTACAAAATGGTCATGAATGAGCCTTCCTTCAGCCCTGTGAGGTAGGTACTCTTCTATACAAGCTGGGAGAACTGCAGCACACAGAATTTCAGTAACTTTCTCCAAAGTAGCTAAGAAAACTGGGCTGGGAACACAACCCAGGTTACCTGATTCCTGGGCCTGTAGTCAACAACTTCTTAACAACTCCTTTTTTTTTTTTTTTTTTTTTTTGAGGTGGAGTGTCACTCTGTTGCCCGGCTGGGGTGCAGTGGGTATGATCTCAGCTCACTGCAACCTCTGCCTTCCAGGTTCAAGTGATTCTTCTGCCTCAGCCTTCTGAGTAGCTGGGACTATAGGTGCCAGTCACCACGCCCGGCTAATTTTTGTATTTTTAATAGAGATGGAGTTTCACCGTATTGGCCAGGCTGGTCTCAAACTCCTGACCTCATGATCCACCCACCTCGGTCTCCCAAAGTGCTGGGATTACAGGCGTGAGCCACTGCACCCAGCCAACAACTCTTTTATATCAGTGTAAGTTGGAATATTTTGAAACTCCTACTTCTCTCCCTGGAACCACACACTTGTGGTTTCTTTTCTCATCCCAAAGCCTAAGTGCTCTGTTTTTTTTTTTTTTTAATTTCAGTAGTTATGGGGGTTCAGGTGGTTTGTGGTTACATGGATAAGTTCTTTAGTGGTGATTTCTGAGATTTTGTTGCACTCATCACCTGAGCAATTACTCTATACCCAATATGTAGTCTTTTAGAAAATATTCACAAACTGTGTATCCGACAAAGGGCTGACATCCAGAATCTACAAGGAACCCAAATCAGCAAGAATAAAACAAATAATCCCATCAAAAAGTGGGTAAAGGGCTGGGCATGGTGGCTCATGCCTGTAATCCCAGCACTTTGGGAGGTCGAGGTGAGTGGATCACCTGAGGTGGGGAATTTTGAGGTCAGTCTACCCAACATGGTACATTTTCGTCTCTACTAAAAATACAAAAATTAGCCAGGCACAGTGGTGCATGCCTGTAATCCCAGCTGCTCAGGAGGCTGAGGCAGGAGAATCGCTAGAACCCAGGAGGTGGAGGCCACTGTACTCCATCCTGGGTGATAGAGTGAGACTCTATCTTTAAAAAAAAAAAAAAAAGTAGGCAAAGGAAATGCATAGACAGTTCTCAAAAAAAGATATGAAACAGCCAACAAACGTGAAAAAATGTTCAACATCCCTAATTATCACAGTGCCCATTTGAAGGCCAATTGTGAGTGGTTAGTAAACCCGCCTTGAGTGTAATGGTGAGTGCTTCCTCTACTGCCATCTAGAGGACACAGACTCAAATAAGCATCATCAGTTGCAGTTTCTGAGGTCCAAATTCCAAATGATCCTTACCCTTTACCTTTTATAGCCGCTGGCCTCACTTCTTTTCACATAGCAAATTCAGACTTGCATACGTCAGTTGGCAAACAACATTTTGGGTATTGCATGCTGGTATTGCCTGACAGCTCCTGGTTCAATATTGGCAAAGCCTGAAGTCTTGTCCTTACAGCCGTGGTAGTGCCATCATTTGACTATTTAATTTCACTTTCTCCATATTTTATACAGCGTGGAAAACAAACAACTTAAAGTAATGATACAACTGATAAAAAGCAGTGGTCTCAAATTTAATTGAGACAAAAATAGGGAATGTTGAACTGTAATTGGACACTTATTTAAGCTAATTAATCATTTTAAATTGCAAACGGGGTAAACAAAATTAAAGAACTTGTACAAAATGCTAAACATATATTTTTTTTCCAAATACCTAAGTGTGATTAAGGATATATATCTGTCCCTTCTGGAACTGAGCCGGTGTAAGTCAGGATGTTTTCAGTGACAGAAACTATTTCAAATCGTTTAAGCTGAAGGTAAGTTATTGGTCAGAGAGGAAGGATCATAGATCACTTGGAGTCAAAGAAGAGTCGCAGGAGGCGGCAAATTGGGATGGGGAGCCAGGAGTCAGGGCCCACCAGCATATTCTCTCCATGTCTCTTTCACTTCTGGCTGGCTTCCTTCTGCAGACAGATTCTGTCCAGATGGCATAAATGGTGGGGGAAATTACCATCAGCTCTTTGGCTTTCTAACCTCCTATTTGGCAACATCACAGGAAAGAGAATCTTTTTACTCACAAGTGTTTATATGTCAATTCCAGGACGGATTCTGATTGGCTCTCCTTAGATCATGCACCTTCCCCTCTACCAGTTACTGTGTCCAGGGGAAGAGTCACCATGATTGGTCAAGACGGGATCATGTGATCAGGGTCAGGCAGTCTGAGAGTCTGTTACTAAAATAATAAGAGATGGAGGGGAAATATACTAGCCAGCCCCAAATGGGAACTATTACAGTGTATCACTGAGCTACACTGCCCCTCCTCATCTTTCTTTAACATTTTCACTTTTGACTTTTCTGCACAGTTTCATTCCATTTAAAAGAAAATCTGTTTGTGTTGATGGTCAGCTGTCTGACAGAAATCTCAAGCTACTTCGTTGTATTGACCTCACTGAATAGACTGAATAAATAATTTACATTCTGCAGAGGGATCATACAAAACAGTTTTGGCATGGTGGGAATATGCATCCTCCCAGCCTGTCCCTCTCTCTGAATGTGGTTCTCTAGGCAGCAGAGTAATGGTATATGTTGTCAACACCTGATGGCCTCCATTCCTCATGGAGTTAAGCTGAAAGTTAAAGAGAATGAAAATAGGGCTGGGGACTGGAGGGACTTCGTTGAGCAGAGCCTTCTGGCTTTGAGTGACAAATGTGTTGAGATGTGAAGGAGAGAAATATGTATCCCATACAGATTTGTTTTTCATGTAAATAAGCGTTTTAGCCTCAAACTTTCTGGCATCTTATTATGCAGGTGACTTAGTCATTGACATGCATGCAATTTGCATTTCTCCCTCTCTATGCCAAAAGTTGAGAGACTGTAACTTGGCTAAATTACGTATCCTGGGTGCGGAAGTAGACTGCCATCTTGGGTGCATTTGTAAATACTGAGGGATAGATCCAGCCAGAGCAGGACTTGGATCCTGTTGATTTGTAGCATTGGGGTTTTGTTGGAGGATTTTTATCCTATTTGATTTCTAGCATGCAGTCCATTCATTTTTCATGTTATAGATGCACCAGCTAGACAGGTCTGGGATGAAGGGGTGATATCAAAACTGTTTAACACTCCAGGTGCAGTGGCCCATGCCTGTAATGCCAGCAGTTTTGGAGCCCAAGGTGGGAGGATCACTTGAGGCCAGGAGTTTGAGACCCGCCTGGGCAACATAGCAGGACCCTTTCTCTATTAAAAAAAAAAAAAAAAAAGCTGGCACAGTGGCTCATGCCTGTAATCCCAGCACTTTGGGAGGCCAAGATGGTTGGATCACCTGAGGTCAGGAGTTCGAGACCAGCCTGACCAACATGGTGAAAGCCCATCTCTACTAAAAATATAAAAATTAACTGGGTATGGTGGCGGGCGCCTGTAGTCCCAGCTGCTCTGGAGGCTGAGGCAGGAGAATCGCTTGAACCTGGGAGGTGGAAGTTGCAGTGAGCCAAGATCGCCCCATTTCACCCTGGCCTGAATGACAAGAGTGAAACTCTGTCTCAAAAAAATAAAATAAAATAAAATAAAATAAAATCCTATTTAATAACCAGTAAGATGTAGACACTTTACTGATTATTGCAGTGGATCGGAACTAATGCTGGCCAAAGTACTGGATGAGAATCAGCAGGACTCCTCCCGCTCATAGGGCCAGGCATTAACCTTTTAGTGGCTGGGTCATGGGGATGGCCATTGGCAAGGTCAGGGCACTCATGTTTTTCTGACTGGTATGTCAAGATTTTATTGGCTCATCAACTGGGCAGCCCCTGTGGCACATAGCAGCTGACAGCCAACTTTTGTACTCATGTAGGAGTATGAATCTAGCAAAATTCTTGGTAGACCTGAGATCATACCCTTGGAAGGGCCATCTGAGGAACTCTGGGCAGTGGACCAGGTGAGACCTCAGGGTTGCCTTCCAGAGCTATTCTTGCTTGTTTTTATTTTGAAATCGGAATTTGATTTAGGACCGGTCTTTGGTTTTCCCCAGACCTAGGAAGTAAACATTTCTCATTCTCAAAACCCACAAATTAATCATTTTTGCAAATCAGAGCTGAGCTCTGAGCCTCTGACCAGGAGGCCTGAGCCTGCTGGCCTTGGGAGCCAGGATTTGCCAGCGTGCGCTGCTAATCCATATGCATTTGTTCTTCTTGTGGGAGTTCGGGCCCCTCAGGCTTCAAGGGGTGAAGCTCTGCTCACTAATCATAATGCAATATCAGTGTTTTCTGCAAATACCCTTATTATCTCTGCATCATTAGTAGTTTCTGAGCTTGTCTACAACTAATTTCACAGTGAATCTTATTTCTACCCGATATTTTAAATAAGCTGTCACGCAGGGCAGCAGCTGACAGGCCGCTGAGAAAGAAGCAAATCAACCTAAAGTGGGCTTTCAAGCAGCCTCTGAGAATTAGGCTTTGGGCCATTGTGCAAGGTGGGAAAATGGGGCAAGTGTCTAGAACAACCCCTGCCCCCTACCCCAATTTAAATAAGTCATGTCTTAGTAGATAGGGAAGTGGTCTGCAGAGCTAGGTTTCCAGGGGGCTCTTTTTTGCTCAGCTCCTTCCCACAGGTGACCCTTACTTAGTGAGTGAATTGATGTCTCTGAACCTCAGACGGTAAAGGAATAAAACCTACTCATTGGGTCGTTGTGGGCTTAGGAAGCTAATGTCTGTGATGTGCTTACTGTAATGCACCTAGACTATTGAGTGCCTAGTGTATCCTCAATAAATCTGGTTTTAATTGCTGTTCGTACATGTTTATGAATTAAATAACAAGTGATCCTTTTGTGCCTTGAGTTTTTCAAGGCCCTGACACCATTTGGCCACCCTCTACTTCTGAGGAATGCAGTAGTTCTGCAGGGAAGCAGATGAGGAAGGATCCCTAAGGGTGGAACCAGAGGTGTGTACATTCCAGGCCACAGGAAGAGACAACTTGCATTCCCATGCTGAAGACCACTCTCCCTGGTAGCGTGGTGAGGAGGGGGAGCCGCAGGGCTTAGCCCCACTCTGGATTCCAGGGGCCGCTCCTACCCCCTTAGGTGGCATTTGCTACTCCCTTGAGGAAATGACATGGTTTCCTTGGCAGAACACCAAGCCTTCTTTTGAAAAGTGCCTAGGGTTCCAGTGTCCTCAAGTATTTCTACTCTGGTGATGTTGGAAGTCACCCTAACTATTCTTTCCTTTGGGTAAAACGAGCAGTCCCCAACCTCATACGGGAACTTCTTTTCTAGATGACTGAAGGCGACAAGAGATAAATCTTGGCAAATATTACAAAGAAGTTCCCATTCATATATACGGTGCTGAGCATTTTACATATGTGATTACTGACTAGCCCTGTGGAAGGGGTGCTATTGCAATTGTTACTGTCATTTTATAGCTAAGAAGAGTGAGGTTTGGAAAGGTAGCATAACTTGCTATCAGCCACCCAGATAGATGGAAGAGCCTGGGGGCCAACGCACCCATTCTGTACCACCACTATTCTATGCTGCTTTACGACACAGAGGTGACTAAAGATGCTAAACGTGGGTTGGTCCTTGACAAGGTGGTTCTAGGACACACAGCCCTAGCAGAGGGATGGCTTCTACGGAGTAACCATCATGATTGAGTAAGCTGGTGTTTCTGTGGGCCTCTATTGCGTCTTCCTTTTCCCTCTGCCTGCAGCTGCCGGGGATACTCACCTGTCACCCCCAGTCCCCAACAAACACAATGGCATCTTTGGGGCCTAAAGGAAGGATGGAAAAGTGGGGTTGTAGGAATGGGATTGTGCCTCTACCTTCCTTATTTACATCTGGTATTCATAAGTTTTTATTCCCTCTCTATTCTACATGGGGAGGATTGGAATGGGGCAAGGAAGGGAATAGATTTTCCGTTCCCTCTGTGTCCCCATGGGCACTGGCTCTCTATGTCATAGAGCTTTAGTAGGATCCTGTGCTGGTTCAGAGTCATGTGAAAAAGGGAAAAGAGCAGACTTAAGTTCTTGGCTGAGTGGGCTCAGAGAAAGACGTGAGGGAATGTGTTTTGGCACTTGTGGTTCCTCTGTATGATAGCCTTCTTCTGAGCAAACTCCTATGTATCCTGTGAAACCCAACTCAAATGGCCCCTGCTCTGTGATTCCTGCAGAAAATGCCATTCTCTCCTACTTCAGGTTGTCACAGGAGGAAGAGCCTACTTTCTCAGAAGAAGTGGACCTCCTAAGAATGCTGAGCTTCATTCTTGTCCCCCTCACTAACCCCTCCTTCTCCTTTTCTTAATCTGTGAGATTTCCTAGATACCTCTACTCTAGAGACTAGGTTCTTTTGCTCTGATCTAAGGTAGAATGCACTTTTATTACTCCCTTGAACTTGCTTTTGGCTTCCTCTCACATGACACGTTCTAGAATTGTATGCACACATTCATCTATTTACATAAGGGAATGCCCCCACTAAGTGCACAATTGTGCTGATAAAAAAACCACATAAAGGCCTGAATTTCAAATATCTCTGGTGTTATCTCACAAGCATGGCCCATGGCTACATCGCATCCACAGTTGTATTTTATTTTGCCTGCAGAGTTGTTAAAATGTTGGATTACTTGTCAATGTTTCAAAAACGGGGGGTTCAACAGAAGTCTTGATATGAATCAATACTTCTTTTGGAAAATGAGAAGGTATGGGAACACTGGGTGCATGTTCCTACATGACACTCATCAAATGGGACTGAGTAGTGGCTTCCCTTTTAGAGGGAGCAGGAAGTGTGTTTGCCACACTCTCCACCACTCTCTATTGTCTCCTGAGCATCAAGTGTCAGGGTCAGCGCACATTCATCATCACTGTAGTGCTGCTGTCTCTCTCTTTCAGCCTTGCCTCACCCATGCACATACCTGCCAGGCTGTAGGTGGCTGAGGCAGGACCTGATCAGCACTTGGGTGGAACAAGATGATTGAATTTACTGAAGTGTCTGGCAGAGGGTGGGCGTGGTTTCCAGTCCCCTGGGCTGGTGTTACTCAGTTCTCTTTGTTATGATTGTGAGTTTATTCATCTTGTGCCTTTGAAGCCCCACAGCATTTGATTAGTTATGAGCTATTTTTTGCTAAAGCGTGAAACATTGTGCTAACCAGGCAAGCTAAGCATCTCTTTTACTTTTCTCTGCCCAGAGCCTTGTTTTCTAATCAGGAGTGTTCACTGGGCACTGGACTGTTTTTCTCCGTGGTGCTGGGTGCTGCATGTGGTAAGGATCTTGTGGCTCACCTTTGAGGCACACGCAAGTCAGGGAACTGAGAAGAAGGTAAAGGAAGCTTCTGTAGCAGCTGAGGGGTAGAAGTGGCCGCTTACCCAGGCGTGTGACTGGGGCCCCTTCCTCAGCATAGAGCAGGACAGCATTGCTCTCTGGAGGGCTGCTCATTTCCAAAGCACCCGAGAATCTATAGAAATGAAGGGACATTTTGCAGAAGTGTTCACTGTAGCCATCAGTCTGAAATTATTGTGAAAGGGAGAGAGTATTTAATTTTGCACATGCACACACAGGCACATGCACCTGCAAACTGGCACATGCATGTATGCACATGTACATCACGCACACACACACATGCATGTATGCACATGTACATCATGCACACACACATGCATGTACATATACACATGCACACCATGCGCACATACATGCACACCATGTACACACATGCACACACACGTGCACACCATGCATACACATGCACATATACACGTGCACACCATGCATACACACATGCACATATACACGTGCACACCATGCATACACACACGTGCACACATACATGCACACTATGCACACTGTGCACACACATGCACACCATGCACACACATACATGCACACATACATGCACAGATGTACACACATGTTCACTGTGTATACACACAAATACACATGTGCACCATGCATACACATGCACATACACACATGCATACATGCACACACGCATACGTGCACACCATGCATACACACCCATGCACATACATTTACACCATGGATACACACATGCACATATATGCACATCATGCATACACACATATGCACAAATGGACATGTACACCATGCATACACACATGTACACCATGCATACATATGCACAAAGGAACATGCACATCATGCATACACACATGCATGAACATATGTGCACACCGTGCACACACAAGCATAAACACCATGCACACATGTACATACATACACACCATGTATACACACATGCACACACACATGCATACCATGTATACACACACCTGCACATACACACATGCACACCATGCCTATGCACCACATTCACATCATGCATACACACACACATTATGCACACACACACATGCACGTATACACACATGCATGTACATACACACATGTACCAACTGAGTACCAATTATTAAGTATGCTGTGTTCTAGGTGCTGAGAATACAATGGAAGGGAAAAGACAAAGTCCGTGATCATATGGGCAGTGCATTCTAGCAAGGAAAATTACACAATGAACTACATACGCAAGTAGATACCTGCTGTGGTGTCGGGTAGTAGTAAGCACTACGAAGAACTGCAAAGCAGGCTAAGGGGAGAAAGAGTGATGGGAGCTTGCTTAGGATAAGGGTAAACAGGCCTCTCGCAAGAGATAGCTCTTACTCAGGTCCTGACACAGGGTCGCTGTGTGACCCAGCTCCTGAGCAAGGCTGCAGAGGATGCCATTTATTTCAACTGTGATGCAAATGGCACCCCTTTCAGGTATGCCGTGCAGCAAATCTGGCCCTCCAGTGACTTGGGGAAGTATGCTTGAGCAGTGAGTTTAGCAGGGCAAAGGCCTGGAAGCTGGGGCGTGTTGGCTGTGTCTGAGGAACAGCAAGGAGCTCAGCGGAATAAAGGCAGGGGTTCAGTTTTTGGAGAACCATGAAGACCAGTGTATCTCAAATTGTGTGCTCTTCCTGTGGCATTTTCTGTAGGAATCAAGGAGCGCATCACAGAGTGGGGGCCATTTGAGTTGGGTTTCCCAGGAAGCATAGGAGTTTGCTCAGAAGAAGGCTGTGATACATATGTCACTTGGGGATTTGACTAAAACGCAGATTCAGATTCTGCAGGTTTGAAGTGCGACTCGTGATTCTACATCTCTAGTGAGTTCTCAGAGGATACCAAGGCTGCCGGTATCTGGACCATACTTCGAGGAGCAAGACTGGGAGGGGCCATGGTCTGGACTTAGGGAACACCTCTGAGGGTCTCAAGCTGGGAGTTTATTCTGCTTGGCTGAAGAGTGATTCACTTTCGAGGCCACGTGCTCATCGAATCAGTCCGTCGGGGAGCAGTTTTGATCCCTTCACTGCCCAAGCAGGCAAAGGAAGGCTGCCAGGAGAGATAAGAGGTTTATTTGTGTAGCTACTCAAACTTGGGGCTGTTTATAGTTGATGAATATCTTTCTTTAAGCAGCTGTGTGAATTACCCGAAATACATGAAAGTGATCCATGCGAGATCAAAATCCTTAATTCCGGACCTTTCCAGGTTGATACGTCTTAAAAGAGGGAGGTTTGGTAACATTGTTGAACATTAATTAGGTAACACTTGTGCTGGACTCTGAGGATGAAAAACCTTCTGCGCTCAAGTGTTTGGGAACGTCGCTCTTAAATGCTGCAATCTGAGGCTGGGATTGAAATGAAAATTTCACATAAGCAAGCGCTTATTCCCATCAGGTGCGGTGATTGGAGATTGTGCAAACTTGAATGTGCCTAGCCGCCCCCCTTCCCCAGCCACACAGCCTCGTGTCCTCACTGAATAGAAGCCGGCAAACCGATGAATGGGGAATTTACTAGAGGTAATTACAGAAGGAGGGAGGGGGAGGATCCATGTGCTCCCGGGAGGGGCCTCTCTTCCTTGTCACAAAGGACTGCTTTCCTCTGATGGTGTTCTTGCCTCATGTGTGTCTTACCCAAGACTTGGTTACAGACATGTTACTAGAAGCAACGTGCTGCCTGATGCCTCTGTGGCCCCTAGAGTGAGAGGGTCTCTATTCAAAGGCTAGACTCCTTGCCTGTCTCACCTGTCAGTGCTCACTCACCCACCTGGTATTCCTTTTGAGTTCCTCCAGGGCTAGCCCAATCCATTGCCTCTCCTGAGCACAACTTGCTGGAGCCCTTGCAGGAGGGCAGAAGTTTATGTCCTCACCTTATGATATGTTCTTGTTCCTCCAGATCATGGGATATGGGCAGAGGCTCCGTGTTAACCTCTAAAAGCCTCAGCAGCCACCCCCTAGGCAGATGCTAGCGTTATCATTGCCACTGTAGGCATGTTAAAAACCAAAATGACATCAGAAGCAGGAGGGTGAGGAACTTGCCTAAAGTGACATGGCACGTGGGCAGGTGAGCCCCGCTGTTGACCTTGGACTGCCTCATTGTAAAAATAAGCTTCTTGGCTGTGTCCTTGGTCATCGTTTTTTCAGGGTGTGACTGCCCCCTGCTTACTCCCTCTGGGCACCCAGGCAGGTGGCTAAACCTTATGCATTATCATTTCCTTCCTGATGCTTCAGACTTGGCCCCGTGTTACAAGGTTTCCTGAAACCATAAAGTAGAGCTTCTCTGCTGAGAGGTGTGGAGGTTCTGAGCATCTGACTTCACACACCCAGCCTAGGAAAATCCAGATATGTACCCCACATTGATTAGGGTGGTGAATGCTTCGTGATTTTTTATGGTCAGAACCACAGAGTCATAGCGAGGTATTTTTAGGTACAGAGTCTTCCTGTAGCATTTAAGTTACGATTTGATGTAGCAACTTTCTCTTTCCCCAGAGCCTGGATCGACTTAGATGCACAGGATCATGCCCTGTATTTTATTTATTGATTCTTTTACTGATTTGCGACTCCCCATTCCACTGATTCTTGTGGAAGAAACTTTCCAGCCACTGCTGTCCCCTAATCACAAGCTAAGACGATCATGTGCCAGGCACATTCACGCGGGACACAGCTCAGCTTGCACACGCATAAACAATATGAATAAAAATTAACTTAAAAATCTTTTCTTTCCCTCTGTAACAATGACATTATACCAATGGGCCTACTTAATTTCTTACGTTTGTACCTTTTCAAAAGGGCCCGCTGTTTTACGATGTCAAATGTGACCTTTACAACAAAACGTGCAAACTGCGTCGTACACAGAGGACTCTTCGAAGCTAGTAATTTTCATGATGCAAATTTCAGAGCAGAATGAGCCCATTAACCAAATTAGCAATTCATAAAAGCAGAAGTTCATGGCCAGGAAACAATCACATCTTTCCATAAGGTATAATTTTAGCCCCTTGTAGAGTTAAAGTGTGCCTGTGTGTGTGTGTTTTTCTTTAAAAAAAAAAAGTAAAATGGGGTTTTAATTAAATATGTTAAGGCTATCTATGAAGGAGAATGCAATTTATGTGCAGTAAAATGAATTAGGGACTTGAATGGTGCCAGAGATCCTTGATAAGGGCGTAGTAACACCACCCTGAATGTGGATGAGTGATTTTGGCTGTCGTGCAAAGCAAACGCCCATGGTGGAGAAAGGAGAATTCTCTAAGTCTGTGTTAAAGGCACTTGGGCTCCAGACGAGTTGAAGTTGGACTGTACACCATGGAGTACACTCCAGAACCACCCATGTGGCTCCCTCTGATGTGAGGAGTTAGTCTGAGATACATTTCAGGAACTCAGCCGTGTCTCTGATTTTGAAGCGTATCAGGCTGGGAGACACGAGACTGGCAATGTTTCTGATTCGCAGTTTTTTCCTCCAAAAATTGTGGGGGATAAAAATACTATGCATTCTGTACCCGTATTCTGATGATGAACTGAAATCATGTCCACAAAAAGCCCAGGTGTGGCTGAGTACTATTCCATTGTATGAATATGCCATGTTTTGTGTATCCGTTTATCAGCCGGTGGACATTTGGGTTTGTACCTTTTGTGAGTAATGCTGCCATGAACATTCGCTTGCAAGTTTTTGTCTGAATACCTATTTTTAATTATTTGGGGTATATACCTGAGAAGAATGAAATGCTCGCACATGCCATGGCACACATGAACCTGGAAAACATGGTGAAGGCTGGGGATGGTGTAATCCCAGCACTTTGGGAGGCTGAGGCGAGTAGACCACTTGAAGTCGGGCATTCGAGTCCAGCCTGACCAACATGGCGAAACCCTGTCTTTACTAAAAATACACACACACAGAAAAACGTCAGGTGTGGTGGTGCACACCTGTAATCCCAGCTACTTGGGAGACTGAGGCAGGAGAATCCCTTGAACCTGGGAGGTGGAGGTTGCAGTGAGCCAAGATTGTGTCATTGCACTCCAGCCTAGGCAACAAGAATGAAATTCCATCCTAAAAAAAGAAAACAAAAAAAAAAGACAACATGATACTGAGTGAAAGAAACCACACACAAAAGACTACGTATTGCAAGATTCCATTTTTGTGAAACATCTAGAATAGGTATATGGAGAGAGACAGAATGTAGATTTGAGGTTGCCGGGGACTGAGGGGTTTAGGAGAGCTAGGATGAGGTTTCTTTTAAGAGTGAGAATGTTTGGGAATGGGATGTGATGTTTGCACACAGCTATGAATATACTAAATGCTTATGAATTTACTGAAGGGTTCACTTTAAAGTGCTTAATTTTATATTTATGTAAATTGTTATGTGAATTTTACTTCAATTACAAAGAGTCTCATATACACATTGACCTATTCCCTGATTGTGAATTCCTCTGGGAAAGATTCTGTGTGTGCTTTGTTGTGTATTTACATACGTATATTTTTGTTCAGAGATAGGATCTTGGTCTGTCACCCAGACTGGAGTGCAGCGGTGCAATCAGAGCTGACTGCAGCCTCAATCTCCTGTGCTTAAGCCATTCTTCTGCCTCAGCCCCTTGAGTAGCTAGAACTACAGTCATGTGCCACCGTATCTGGCTAATGTTTTAAAAAAATTTTCATAGACAAAGGGTCTTGCTGTGTTGTTATGCTGGAATGCAATGGCATGCATCATAGCTCACTGCTGCCTCAAACTCCTGAGCTCAAGTGATTTTCCTGCCTCAGGCTCCTGAGTAAGTAGGACTGTAGGCAAGTACCACCCCACCTGGCTAATTTCTTTGTCATTTTTTTTTTGAGACGGAGTCTCCGTTCACTGCAAACTCTGCCTCCCAGGTTCATACCATTCTCCTGCCTCAGTCTCCCGAGTAGCTGGGATTACAGGCGCGTGCCACCAAACCCGGCTAATTTTTTTTAAAATTATTTTTTATTTTTAGTGGAGATGGGGTTTCACCATGTTAGCCAGGATGGTCTCAATCTCCTGACCTCGTGATCTGCCTGCCTCAGCCTCCCAAAGTGCTGGGATGACAGGTGTGAGCCAACGTGTTGTGGAGATGGGGTCTCACTGTGTTGCTCAGGCTGGTCTCAACCTCCTCGCCTAAAGCAGTCCTCCTACCTTGGCCTCCTAAAGTGCTGGGATTAGAGCCATGAGCCACTGTGCACAACTTCTGGTTCCCAGCACAGTGCTTGTCATCTTGTAGGCTATCAGTGAAAAATACTGACTGCAGCAATAGTGTCCATTGTATATGTAGGATGTGTAGGAGGAGAATGCAGAGGAGACACCTGCTATGTCAGAGGGTCGCACTGGGCAGTATGTGTCAGGGAGGGCATGGCAGGGGTCTGGGCAGGTAAGGGAAGACCCTCTTACTTTTTACTTTTTATGTTTTTGAGATGGAGTCTTGCTTTGTCACCCAGGCTGGAGTGCTGTGGTGTGATCTCTGCTCACTGCAACCTCCACCTCCCGAGTTTATGCCATTCTCCTGCATCAGCCTGCTAAGTAGCTGGGACTACAGGCGCCCGCCACCATGCTTGGCTAACTTTTGTATTTTTAGTAGAGATGGGGTTTCACTGTGTTAGCCAGGATGGTATCAATCTCTTGACCTCATGATCCGCCTGCTTCGGCCCCCCAAAGTGCAGAGACTATAGGCATGAGCCACCGCGCATGGCCGGGAAGACCTTCTTGATGGTGGGAGGGCAATACTGAGGAAGGGGAGCATAGCCGGCGGCTGCTGTGGAGGCTTCCAGGGAAGGATGCAGGTGCCATTCCTGTGTGACATACACTATGGGACCCCGTGCTTTCCTTCCAAGAAACACTTCATTCTTAAATGCCTGTGGACTCAGAATGTGTGTATGTGTTTTAATGCGTCAGTGGACAAAATCCTGCCTCAAGGTGGACTGGTGATATGTGGGTGGCATGTGCACCGTTTCACTGAATATGAACCCCGGGTTTATGAAGCAAAACCGTGGGGCAACAGGACGTGAGGTCATTCCCCCAGGGCCACGGAGCTTGGAAGGGGCACAGCTCGGATTTAGTTCTCTATCTGCCTAATGGTGGACGTTCTACTGCCTCAGAGGAAATTGTATTTTAGAAAAATAAGGTCCCTTTTCTTCTTAAATGTGCCAGCAGTTAATTTCCACTGCGAAATAGGATTCTTTGGTTTCACGTTGTTTCATATTTTTGGCAAAATGTAAACACCACTGTCTACCTCATGGGGTTATTGTGAAGGCAGTCGAAGCGAGTTATCTCAAGCTCAGGACACACAGTAGGCTCTGAGCACATGTTAGTCTCTGTCCCCTGGTAAGCTCCACCTCTTCTCCTTCCCCTTTCCACATTTCTCCAGTGTGGGAAAGGAGAAAAAGAACAAGGAAAGAGAAGACCTCAGTAAGTCAGTACCTTCTCTGATTATTAGGGTAAGAAGGACTAATCTATGGGTTAACAATAAGAACCTGAAGCCCTGGGTTCAAGGCTGCATTCTGCCCCTAATCAGCTGCTGGGCCTGGTACAAGTCTCCTGGAACAGATTCTGCGTGCGCTTTATTTAAAAAAAATCTCTGCTTCTTCCCAACACAGGAAGATTGGTACCTTTGAGGGTGGTTTTTTTTTTTTTTTTTTTTTTTTTTGAGATAGAGTTTCATTCTGTCACCCAGTCTGAAGTGCAGTGGTGTGATCTCAGCTCACTGCAACCTCTACCTCCTGGATTTAAGATATTCTACTGCCTCAGCCTCCCGAGTAGCTTGGAATACAGGCATGCACCACTATCCCTGACTAATTTTTGTATTTTTGGTAGAGACAGAGTTGCACCATGTTGACCAGGCTGTTCTTGAACTCCTGACCTCAAGTGATCCGCCTGCCTCCGCCTTTCAGAATGCTGTGATTACAGGCATGAGCCACTGCACCTGGCCACCTTGTAGGCTTCTGATAAATAACACTAACCACAATACATACGGCATGCAGGAAGAGAATTCAGGGAAAACCTGCTGTGTCAGAGGGTCTCAAGTTGTCGGAGCTTCAGTTTTCACGTCTGGGCAATGAGCATCACAACCTCACTTCTTCAGGTAGTGCTACTAAAAAACCAGAGTAAGAGAATGCATGCGAGTGTGATCAGAAGGCCCTGGAGGACTGCACAGGTGTGGTGCTCTCTGCTGGAAGAGGAGACACTGGGCTGACATAGGTTTCATCTAGACCAGGGCTTTTCAACCAAGGGTGATGTTCCCTAGGTGAATTTGGCAATGTCCAGTGACATTTTGGTTAGCACAGCTTGAGGGGAGGTGGTACTGGCCTCTAGTGGGTGGAGACCAGGGATGCTACTCTGTGCCCTGTGATGCACAGGACACCTCTCACCACCAAGAATGATCTCATCCAACACGTCGAGAGTTGACGGTGAGAAACTCTGATCTAGAAGGAGAAAAGAAAAAAATGCATTCAGATGTGGGCAGGACAGGAAATTATTGAGGGTATGGAGTTAGTTTTCCTTGTGTCTACCTCCTCTTTTTATTTGTATATTTAAAAAATCACATTTTAGGCCAGGCACAATGGCTCACGCCTGTAATCCCAGCACTTCAGGAGGCCAAAGCGGGAGGATCACTTGAGGTCAGGAGTTCGAGATCAGGCTGGGTAACATGGCGAAAACCCGTGTCTAGTAAAAAGAGAAAAATTAGCCAGGTGTGATGGTTCTCATCTGTAGTCCCAGCTACTTGGGAGGCTGAAGCTCAAGAATCGCTTGAACCTAGGAGGTGGAGGTTGCAGTGAGCGGAGATTGTGCCACTGCACTCCAGCCTGAGCGACAGAATGAGACTCTGTATGAAAAAAAAAATCAGATGTTTAAAGATACATAAAAGTAGCGATTATATATATACACACACATATATATACATACATATACATGTATATGTATATATATATATATATATTTTGAGATGGAGTCTTTCTGTGTCACCCAGGTTGGAGTACAGTGGCATAATCTTGGTTTACTGCAACCTCCGCCTCCTGGGTTCAAGTGATTCTTTTGTCTCACCCTCCCAAGTAGCTGGGACTACAGGCATGTGCCACTATGCCCGGCTAATTTTTATATTTTTAGTAGAGGTGGTGTTTCGCCATGTTGGCCAGGCTGGTCTTGAACTCCTGACCTCAGGTGATCCACCTGCCTCGGCCTCCCAAAGTGCTGGGATTACAGGCGTGAGCCACCACGCCCGGTCAGAAATAATATTTTTGAACTGTATTTCCACCACGCCACATTGGCAGTTGTTATTGGTCTCTGCTAATAGTTTTAGTAAAACTAAAAACAGAAATCATAGATAAGCTCCTCCCATTGTCTCCCTCTCTCATTTCCCTTTCTTCCCTGGGAGATGCAGCCTCCGTCATGAATTTATTTTTATCTTCTTTGTCCATTTTTTGGTACTTTACAGTTAGCAATATCCACGCACAAAGTACTGCGAGAATTTACATTTCTGTTTTCAACAAACACAAATTGAAGGTCGTCACGTACAACTCGGTGTTTTCACTCAACAACTTGTGTTGACAACGTGTACGTGGGGCAGATTTGATCCGGGTGTTTTCAGGCTGGTGGATTGCCCTCGAGCTGAGCTTGTTAGTCCTTCACACTGTGCAGATTATAGAGGGATGTGAACCGCTTCATCAGAGCGCGTAGCACTCAAGTTCCCAAGCATGGCCTCCCAGTGGAACACGCGGGGAGGTCGGCCCACGAGAAGAGGCAGAGTGGATGCTTTGCAAACACCACATTGCTCTCTGCATGCGGCATCGGCCGTCTGGGCTGCTTAAGGAAACACAGATTTTGAAGGCAAGTTGGCCGTCTTCACGGATGAGCTTTCCTCTCAGTAACCTCTGTGGTTTCGACAGGGACTCAACAGCCTGCAGCCCGCACCCCCCAACTCCTGGTGAAATAGCCCTAATAGGACGCTCTCAATCTTACCTGAGCAAACAGAGGCAGATGCTTGGGCCGGAGAGGCTGACTCTGACGGCCTCGGGAGATGTGAAGTGCCCATTTCTGGGCTCTCAGCCACACTCCTCGTCCTCTTCAGAGGCAGCCACGGAGGCGGGGCGGTGGTGGTGGTGGTGGTGGTGGTGGTGGTGGGGAGGGAGGGAGGGAGCCCTGTCGAGGGCCTCCTCCATCATCCTGGCATCCTGCACTTGGTGCGGGAGAGGCGACCTGGATGCCCAGTCTGCATTTTTAGAGACAGAAATGGAAAATAAAGCAGTGGCTTCCTGCTATTAAACGGGAGTGTGATTAGTTATAGGAAAATCAATTCATTCTTTGGCTTTGGGGAAGGCTTTTAAGTGTGAAAGGGGATGCTAATCCCCTGGGAAATGATTTTTAAGCAAAACTGCCTTAGTTCTGCCAGCTGCTTAGATAAACACCAGAGGGGAGGGAATGCAGCTTTTCTCTCCATGTAACAGGGGTTACCAGGAGCCTACCTTCCTCTCTCTGGCTCTCTCCGTCCTTCTGTCTGTCTTCTCCCACATTTACTGAATGCTTACTTTGTGTCTTCTTAACAGATGGACAAGGTCTTTGTTCTTATGGAGGATGGGGTGGCAGGTGACGGGTCATGAAGACAGGAGCTAAAGCAGTGAATGAGACAAAGGAAACACCTGTCTCACCACTCTCTCCTTGATGACTTTTCACCCCTTCTTTCCTTCTGCCTCGTTTGTTCCTTTTCTTTCCTCCCTTGTCTTTCCTTGCTGTCCCTTCTCCCTCTCCCTTACTTTTCCCTTCCCCTTCCCTTCCCCTGGGAGAACCCTACCTTTTTTTCTTTTATGAGACACGGTCTCACTCTGTCACCCAAGCTGGAGTGCAGTGGTGCGATCTTGGCTCACTGCAACCTCTGCCTCCTGGGTTCAAGTGATTCTCCTGCCTCAGCCTCCCAAGTAGCTGGAATTACAGGCACCTGCCACCATGCCTGGCTAAATTTTGTATTTTTTAGTAAAGACGGGGTTTCACCATGTTGACCAGGCTGGTTTCCAACGCCTGGCCTCACATGATCCACCTGCCTTGGCCTCCTAAAGTGCTGGGATCATAGGAGTGAGCTGCCATGCCTAGCCTGAATCCTAGCTTCTTGTACAACCATTCCTGGAGCAACCTGCAGAGTGTTGGTTGAAGGACACAGGCAAGTCTGCTGCCACCCCAGGTAGACACACATAGAATCCTGCCCCGGGCCATCTTGCAGAACCAAGGGACGAAAGTGCAGGTTGCCTTTGGGACCTAGATCAGGTTCCGCCCTCCCAGGGTTGTCAGGAGTCAACATTTCTTTTGGGGAAATGAGCACCGTGTCCTCTCCTACGTGTGACCTTGTCAGTCACCACCTTGCCCAACCCTCCATCAGCAGTGTGAATTCCCAGTGGCCACCTGTGAGCCGTTTCAGTCTAACTGAGTCCACATGGATACCCATCCCTGCCTGCTTTTTATACTCTCCTGTTAGATTTGCATGAGGAGTTTTGGTTACATAATTTCTTCTAAACAGTCTTGTTGCCCAATCATAAGCATCTATTTGCATATCAGTAACAAAGTAAACTAATAATAATAATGCTTTTAGGCTGGGCACAGTGGCTCATTCCTGCCTTGGAAGGCCAAGGCAGGAGGATCAGTTGAGGCCAGGAGTTCAAGACCAGTCTGGCCAACATGGAGAAACCCCATTTGTGCTAAAAATACAAAAGAAAAAAATAGCCTTGCTTGGTGACACATGCCTGTAGTCCCAGCTACTTGGGAGGCTGAGGCACAAGAATCTCTTGAACCTTGGAGGAGGAGGTTGTAGTGAGCCAAGATCACACCACTGCATTCCAGCCTGGGCATCCTAGTGAGACTCCATCTCAAAAAAAATAATGCTTTTAATAATAATGATGATGATGGTGATGATAATCACAGAGCTAACATATTCTGAGAGATAACTATTCATCAGATACCATTTAGTACTTTATGTATTTGGTTTTATTTACTTTTTAAAACAACCTTGTAGGGTAGCTGCTATCATCAAATCATGTTACAGATGGGAAAACTGAGGCTCACTAAGGTTAACTAATATGCCCAGAGAGTCAGATCTTGGAAATGAATGCAGATCGGTCTGACCCCAAAGCCTGTGCTTTTAACCACTGGCTTTCCTACCTTGATGGCAGAGTTGGAAGGGGAGCCTGAACCACATGTTACAGGAGCCTAAACAGAAATTGTTATCTTTAAACAGAGTCTTCGTGTAACAGGAGGGATGACAGGATTATATTAGTGTCACCTTTTTGTGCTTCGCCAAGGCCATAACACCCAGACCTCCACTCCAGAAGTCTTTACACGTCCTGCTCCCAGCCCCCACCCACTAACCCACCAGGCACATTCAGAAGCTTAGCTGGGAAAATGGGTGCAGGAATCCAGCTACATAAAGGGTATAAATGTCCCTTTCAGAGAGGCACAGTGGGAAGAACAATGGATCTGAAACCAGACAGACTTGAATTCAGATGCTAGTTCATGACCTTGGGTAGATTACAGATCTCCTTTTCGCAGCTCAGCCACCTTGTCTGTGTAAGCTTTCCAGGTCACCAGCTAACTGCCAGGGCTCGGGGTCACTGCAGGTAGCATGATGTGCATAGTACATATGTGGTTGGCGTCTTACCCTTCCTTTCTCAAATCGGGGGTGACTGGGCCTCTGTCTGCTCCATGCTGTGCACACTCAAGAACCTGCTGGGCTTCTTTGAGGAAGGTAGGGTACTGAGCTGTGTGCTGGGCCTATGTGCAGAAGGTAGGGTACTGAGCTGTGTGCTGGGCTGGGGTGATTGCCTGTTTCTGACCTCCTTTGCCTTTCCCTCTGCTAACAGAGCTGAAGCCTGGTCCGCCCCATGTGCGGCTGCCCCTCTCTTTGAAATGCTTGGCTTTTGGGGCAGGTGCTGGCTCTGAGAGATACTCTTCATTTACCAAAAGTGCTTAGAGCTGCTCATTTCCACAGGCCAGGGCTGGGGTGGCTCAAGCCCAGCCGGTTTACCTACAGCCACTGAGTCAGGCCATATGTGCCCTTTCAGAATGGATGCTGGGTCTAGGGTCTGTCCCTAGCTCAGCCAAGGCCAGCAGGCAGGAGGGCTGCTCTCGGCCCCTGAAAGATGAGGGGCTAAAGCCAGTGTCTGCTCGTCTGTTTTCCTTCTCACTTTGTTGATGTTCTCAGATCCCATCTGGTCGGCCACTCACGCAGCAGGGTGGGCAGGCAGGGCCCAGCTGGTGCGAGCTTTTGGTTGATGAGCCTGATGTCAAGGGTTCCGTCCCTGCCTGCAGTGAAAAGTGCATAGACTTTGCAGTGGGGACACGTCTGGGTCCAATACTAGCTCGAGCATCCTTCTGGACAAATCACTTGGCTTTCTGAGCCTCACACCTCTTATCTGTGAAATGGACTCACAAATAATGCTTTGTGACTGTTCGACATGTTGTATGTAAAGTGCATGAAGCTGTTCTTTGGCCTGTAATATGCTGGAGCCAATACATATTGGCTTTTGAAAGCCAAGTGTTGAATTCTCAGGAATCCTGCAAACCAGATGTTAAGCCATTAAGCTGGAAATGGGCCATGCTGTAGTGGGAGTATTTATACCATGGAAATCAGCAAACATTTCAAATCAGGACTTCCCCCGGCCTGAAGTCCATACCACTTCGTGTGGAGGTTGGGAAGGAACGTTCTTACCTGTCCTTCTTCCTTCTTTGTGGTGTTCTCTTCTCCCGTTCAGAATCGTACCCCAAGACTCCAAGCCCAGGACTTTCTGGTCCAAGCCTGGTCTGTGCTGGATGTGAAAACACCTTACTCTTTTCTCATTCAGCCCCACTGAGCCTCCCAAAGCCTCAAGCCCTTTCACATCTCACTCACAACCTGGCATGAAAGCCCAGGACTGACCAAGTCTGGGTCCTGTGGATCCTGCTGCCTGGTGTGATCTCCTCCTCCTCCTGCGGTCCCTGCCGTGTTCTCTCTTCCTTTCTCTCTCTCTCTGTCTCTGTCTCTCTGTCTCTCCTTCCATCTCTCTCTCCCTCTCTGCTTCCCTCCTGGATTCCACTGTATTCCTCCTTTATTTGTGAGCAAGCAGAGGAGTGAAAGGGATGAAATGGGGCGGGCGCGGTGGCTCAAGCCTGTAATCCCAGCACTTTGGGAGGCTGAGACAGGCAGATCACGAGGTCAGGAGATCGAGACCATCCTGGCTAACACGGTGAAACCCCGTCTCTACTAAAAAATACAAAAAAAAAAAAAAAAAAAAAAAACTAGCCGGGCCACGTGGCGGGCGCCTGTAGTCCCAGCTACTCAGGAGGCTGAGGCAGGAGAATGGTGTGAACCCGGGAGGCGGAGCTTGCAGTGAGCTGAGATCCGGCCACTGCACTCCAGCTTGGGTGACAGAGCGAGACTCCGTCTCAAAAAAAAAAAAAAAAAAAAAAAAAAAGGGATGAAATGCTATCTTCTCATCGCTGTACCATTTCAGCACCCAGGACAGTCCCCCCCCCCCCCCCCACACACACCGCCTGCCGGCAAGTAGAGGTTCTCCTGCTTTGGGTTATATGTTGCAATGCCTTGTACACTGGGTCCAGCCTACCCTTCCTACCCAGCAGTCCTGATGAGGATGCACACACTAGGGCATATCTGTCTCCACATTTAGGAGACAAATCTAAGAGCAGGGCTGACACATGGTGCCATCTTCAAATGGGACGTATTTGATTATTTGATTGCTATCTGAAATTTAGCCTCGATGAGGCTAGCATTTGCACACCATCATGTGCAACATCTACTGTGGAAATCAGGCTTATGATAATATGTGGGGTGAAGGACTGTGGGCAGGAAACTTGTTCCATGATTTTTTCTTTTCTCTTTTTTTTTTTTTTGAGACGGAGTCTTGCTCTGTCGCCCAGGCTGGAGTGCAGTGGCCAGATCTCAGCTCACTGCAAGCTCCGCCTCCCGGGTTTACGCCATCCTCCTGCCTCAGCCTCCCGAGTAGCTGGGACTACAGGCGCCCGCCACCTCGCCCGGCTAGTTTTTTTGTATTTTTTTAGTAGAGACGGGGTTTCACCGTGTTAGCCAGGATGGTCTCGATCTCCTGACCTCATGATCCGCCCGTCTCGGCCTCCCAAAGTGCTGGGATTACAGGCTTGAGCCACCGCGCCCGGCCCATGAATTTTTTCAGTGTCGACTTGTGGATAGTTTTCACCCCTTTCGTGGGGGTAAGATTTGTGCGAAGAGTCAAGAGTCCCGTTGCCCGAGAATGGAAAGACGTCAAGCATCACAGACTTTCTCCTGCTCCTTGGGGGTGGAGGTTGATTGAGGCTTTGTATGAGCGCATCTGGCAGGAAGTGACATCTGTAGCAGCAGCTGGCTGGAAGAACACTGCAGATGGGATGTGGCTAGGTTCAGTGATGAATGGTGCTTTACATTCCCTCCCAGAATTTTTCAAAGTGGGTTCTGCTACAACTGCAAAGGGAATGGTTGGGTGAGGAGCTGCAGTGGTTGTCCTTTATACAGCAGAGTGTCTGTGTGTCCTTGTTCAAGCTTTGCAAGCAGGTGAAATGGGCATGCATTTGTACGTCTTTCCCATCTCACAGGCACAGCATGACCCTTGAGAAGGTCCAAGGGGAAGTGGGACTTAGCTTCTTGGAAAGCAAGAATGTCACTAGGCTTTGACTTTGCCAGCAGTATAAATTAGTAGCAGGTGCTGTCGAAGCCTCCATTTGACTCTCTGTTTCTCTTTGGAAGTACTTTGCACACTGACAATGATTTTTTTTAAAGCATGTGCAATTGTTGATTAGGTGTATCTCCTGCATGTCTCTAGATTGTGAACTCTGAGGGAGGAAGGATGGCCACTGTGTGTGTCTTGTTCACCACAACATCATCAGCCATTTTCACAGTGTTGGACTTGTAGGACGTGCTCATGAAATGCTTATGGAAAGGTTGGCTGTCATTACTCTTCTGGGTTAATGAATAATATTAATTATTACCAATAATAGCAAAATATTAGTAACATGAATGATTTGGGGCTTAGGAAAAGCTGGATTCCAAACCTTGTTTCTCTTCTTAGGTGCATGTGTACATTCAAATCACTTGGACTTTCTATAGTTTTGAATTTCTTATTTTATGAAGTGTGAATAGTAATAGCTTTCACAGAGTGTTGTTTTCCGGAATGAAAGAAATAATGCCTCTCAGCTCCCAGTGCAGAGGCGAGCATATCGTTAAAATTGTTATTTTTATTGTTAATATAATTATCTTTATTAGTATGTCTTGCAACTCCCTCACATTCATTTAGAAGTGCTGGTTGGAATAAGTTGGCATTTTCAAAATTTAAGCCACTTTGCTAAGGTGTGATTAAGATACATAAATCTGGACATCGTTAACATGTACAACTTGTTAAGGTTGGAGATAAGAATACATCTGTGAAACCATCACCACAACTTACACCATAAACCTGTCCATCACCTCTGAAAGTTTCCTCCTGACTGCTTCTTTATAATTGTTAATATTTTTAGTTTCATGTGAATTAAGAACACTTAACATAAGATCTGTAGCTCTTATAGCCATAGCCAGGGACTCTTAGAAATAGTCTTCCCTTCATCCATGTCCCTGCAAAGGACATGAACTCGTTCTTTTTTATGGCTGCATAGTATTCCATGGTGTATATGTGCCACATTTTCTTTATCCGGTCTATCATTGATGGGCATTTGGGTTGGAATCAACACAGGAACAGAAAACCAAACACCGCATGTTCTTACTCTTAAGTGAGTTGAACAATGAGAAAACATGGACACAGGGAGGGAACATCACACACCAGGGCCTGTCAGGGTGGGGAGCGAGAGGAGGGAGAGCATTAGGACAAATACTTAATGCATATGGGGCTTAAAACCTAGATGACGGGTTGATACGTGCAGCAAACCACCATGGTACATGTATACCTGTGTAACAAACCTGTATGTTCTGCACATGTATCCCAGAAGTTAAAGTAAAATTTAAAAAAATTAGTCTTCTCTGAATATATGTGGTATATGTCTCTTGTTTGGGGACATATTTATTAATTTTTCTCTGGGAATGATCTGGTTGAATTGGAGACCTCTGGTTTCACTAACTTTCAAAGTAAGCTATATATAGTCTTAGAACCATGATTTCCTGACAAATTCATATTAGCAACACTAATAATAGTTAATGTATAAACAATTTATTGTATCACAAACGCTTTGTGGTTTTTTTCACACTTAATCCACATTACAAGACAGTATGGTTGATCCTGCTGTCACTGTTTTACGGAGGATGAAATTGGGACTGGAGTGAATAAAGTATGTACAATCACAGGGCCAGTGAATAGGAGTGGAATAAGAATGCAAGGCCTGACAGCCCGACTCTAGGGTCTGAAGTATTGAGCAGCACACTGTGTCTCAGCTGTCATATAGAGGCACTCACTGTTCACTTGCTGGACTTGGAGGGTTTGGTTTGAGGTCTGCAAATTTCGTTTCTTTTGTTTTTTTCTTTTCTCTTTTCTTTTCTTTACTTTCTTTTCTTTCTTTCTTTGAGACAGTGTCTCACTCTGTCACCCAGGTTAGGGTGCAGTGGCATGATCTTGGCTCACTGGAACCTCTGCCTTCCAGTTCAAGCTATTCTCTTGCTTCAGACCTCCAGGTAGCTGGGATTACAGGCGCCCACCACAGCACCTCGCTAATTTTTGTGTTTTTTCGTAGAGATGAGATTTTGCTACATTGGCCAGGCTGGTCTTGAACTCCTGACTTCGGGTGATCCCGAAGTGATGGGATTACAGGTGTGAGGTCTGCAAATTCTTGATCCTATTTCATGATCCAGACTCCAGGGCAAGGCTGGAGAGAATGCCTGCTCTGTGGCTACAAGTCAGTTGTTGAGCGAAGCAGTGCCAGGATTGATCTAGCAAGTGGAGTGAGGAGAGGGAATGAAGAAAGGCTCGCAGACCTGGGAATGTTTTCTTCTCTTTTGTTACCGGAGAACTCAGCCACACAACCTGCTGAGAAGCTGAGACCCCAAGACTGAGACATCAGGGTTGGAAAGGTGTCCTGACCCAGGCAGAGCAAACTCCTCATTGCAGTCCAAGTTTGGGGCTGAAACAAGCTGAGGGGACCCAGGCTGTCCGTCCTGAGCATGAGCCTCGAGTGACCACATTCCACCGTCATGTAACTTTGATCATCAGATTGGGGGACTTAATTCACTTGATGAGACTTGGCATGGTGCTTCTTGACCTTAGAAAATGGCAATGACTTTTCTATTTAACTCATTCTGTGCTTGGGTCATTTGTTCTCTGGGTATTACCTGAAATACGCAGATGGCACAGATCTCTCTTTCTCACGGGTATTACATGGAAGGGTCTTTATGGTTTCAGTGCCAGAATGCGAAAGGAAACCGAGCATTTTAGCTTGAGGGGAGGGGAGTCAAGGTGCGCCTGAGGATAATGAATATCAAAAAGATAAAGATGATTTACCTATGCCTCATCCATCCATCTGCCCACTCACCTATTCCTTTTTCCCTGTAAATATTTATCCACCCACCCACCAAATATTGATAGGGCATTTCTGCATAGTCATTGCGCTGATCATGGGGGCCACAGACTGAACATAAAGGACATGGTCCTCTGACCTCAGAAATCTTACAGTCTTAGGGAAGGGAGATTTATAGTATCTGGTAATTAGAAACTGTTGTCTTTATCTTTTGTTGAAACCCTTTCCAGGCTTGAAACATCCCGTGTCACCTAGTAGACACTCAAGAAATGGATGTTGGGTGGATTAATGAACAAACCATACAGACAGGGTTAAAAGAAGGCAACTTGGTCCAGGGAAGAGGAAGTGTATTCCCGTTTAGGGAGGCAGGGCATGAAGCTAGGAAGGAAAGGTGGCCACACCGTTAGAGTCACACGCTGGCAGGGCTAAGAAGGTACAGACACCAGAACTGAGGGTGAGGCCTGGGGCCAGAAATCATCTTCCATCTGACTGTGGCTTGCAGATTAACCACTTCCTAGATTTCTGAAATATGTGGACCATTTTACGTTTTTTAGAAATTTAAAATTTATTTTTATTTCCATAGGTGTTTGGGGAAACGGGTGGTATTTGGTTACATGAATAAGTTTTGTAGTGTTAATTCGCAAGATTTTGGTGGCCCTATCTCCCAAGCAGTATATACTGAACCCAATTGTGGTCTTTTATCCCTCACCCACTTCCCACCCTTTCCTCCGAAGTCCCCAAAGTCCATTGTATCATTCTTACACCTTTGCATCCTCATAGCTTAGCTCCCACTTGTAAGTGAGAAGATACTATGTTTGGTTTTCCATTCCTGAGTTACTTCACTTAGAATAATAGTCTCCAGTTTCATCCAGGTTGCTGTGAATTCCATTAATTCATGCCTTTTTATGGCTGAGTAGTATTCTATCATATACACACACACACACACGTGTGTGTGTATACATATGTATCTATATCTATATATATACACGTATATATCATAGTTTCTTTATCCACTGGTTAATTGATGGACACTTGCATTGCTTCTACGTTTTTGCAATTGTGAATTGTGCTGCACTAAACATGCATGAGCAATTATCTTTTTTGTGTACCCTTGGTAGATACCCAGTAGTGGGACTGCTGTATCAAATGGTAGTTCTACTTTTAGTTCTTTAAGGAATCTCACACTATTTTCCGTGGTGGTTGTGCTAGTTTACATCTCCACCATCAGTGTAGAAGTGTTCCCTGTTCACTGCATCCATGCCAACATCTACTGTTTTTTGATTTTTTTGATTACGGCCATTCTTGCAGGCATAAGGTGGTATTGTGTTGTGGTTTAGATTTGCGTTTCCTGATGATTACTGATGTTGGACATTTTTCATATGTTTGTTGGCCATTGGTATATCTTCTTCTCTTTTTTTTTGAGACGGGATCTTGCTCTGTTGCCCAGGCTGCAGTGCACTGGCCCGATCTCTGCTCACTGCAAGCTCTGTCTCCCGGGTTCACGCCATTCTCCTGCCTCGGCCTCCCGAGTAGCTGGACTACAGGCGCCCGCCACCAAGCCTGGTTAATTTTTTGTATTTTTAGTAGAGACGGGGTTTTACCGTGTTCGCCAGGATGGTCTCGATCTCCTGACCTTGTGATCTGCCCGCCTCGGCCTCCTGAAGTGCTGGGATTACAGGCGTGAGCCACCGCGCCCGGCGTTTTTTTGTATATAGAGACAGGTTTCACCACGTTGGCCAGGCTGGTCTCAAACTCAAGTGATCTGTCCGCCTTCGCCTCCCGAAGTGCTGGGATTACAGGCATGAGCCACTGCGCCCGGCCGGTATATCTTCTTTTTGAAAATTATCTATTCATTGGACCAGACATTTTAAACGTGGGGTTAGTGGATCGAATTCATGGAGTCTGAAAACTTGGCTGTGGTAAAAGTGACATATTTATTTACGTGAACTCTAACTGAAAAGTTAAAGAGTTTCCTCCAGTTATCAAGGTAGAGAACAAACCACAGGTGATTTCTAGCAGAATGTGTGGCTTTGTCATCAGTCAAATCATAGGTCTTTTCACATCACATTACAATTGTTGCAGGTATCCCAACTTACTAATTTATCCTCATCCCTGCCTTGAAATTATGGTGGTTATTAGGTGTGCTGCTGGATCTTGTTATTGAATGCATTAATAAAGAAGCATCAATTGATAAATCACAGGTTGCAGTATTATCAATGTCTTTTATAGTCCTTTTTATTCTATTTTTATGAATTTAAAAACATCCTGAGAGGGGATACATAGGTCTTGTTAGACCAACGGGTTTCAAGGCACATAAAACGGTTAAAAACCTCTCATTTAGATACAAATGCCTTATCTGCATTCAGAGAGGATGGGACTCGGGTTGATTGGGGGACCTGGAGTGTGGAGATCAGGGAAATGATGTTTAGAGCCAAGGTGGTTTAGTTGAGTGGCTGGTATTAAAAGGTATTCTCAAGTGCCCCAGTGAGAGAGGGGAATTTGGTGTAAGCTCTAGACCAGCAGGTCCTCCCCATTACACTCTCCTCTCCCTCACCTTTTGGGCTGCGCTGGTAGAGTCTGGTGACTATGAAAGGGTCTTTGGCTCATCATTTCATAACTGGGACTCAGGGAGAGATACTGTCCTCCAGATGCTGGTCTCAGACCTGTGATTTCATTATCAATGCCATGTGTCGTGTGTGATGTGTTCTTTTAGGTTTATGAAATCACCAGGTACTATTCTGATTGGGTGTTTTCATCATGTCTTGAGAAGATAGGAAATTTGTGGTTGCCGTTTGCTCTGTTTAGACAATTTTCACATTTCTTTCTCTGCACAGTTCATTTTTTTTTTTGTAATTGCCATAGAGATAAAGTGCTTAAAATAACCAGTTTAGAGCTAAGCTGATAAAGCTAACAGATCCATAAAATGGGCCATGAATGATGCTTGAAGATGACTGCTGTGCCGGAGAGGTGAGCTGAAGCAGGCGGAGTGGTGAATGAGGGAGAAGAGTAGACGGGGAGAGATTCCTGACATGGAGCATGAAGGATTCTGAGCTGGCTTTCCTATGATCGTAGCTGCTGCGTGTGCAAATTGAGGCTGAATTGCCTCCAACCCAGGATGTAAGAGGGCCCAAAATGGCTTGATAGAGGGTTGAGGAGGTAGCAGCATGTTGAATCAGTCCTAAGCTTTGCTGCGCTAGGGCTGGGAGTGCTAACTTAATGGCATGTTCATTCTTCACCTGCTCACTTCACCCTGACCATCTTCTTCCTGAGACTGGGAAAATAAAAGAAACTTAAAAGACCTCCTGTCTTTCCTCACTATATATCTCTTTGTGACACAAAGTTGAATCTACTCTCCCAACTTATTACAAACATTCCATGGAACATAGAAGGAGAAAATAACAAATGAATAATATGGCATATGTGGTATACTTACCATCCAGGCCACTGACAGGGAACATTTTGTCACCTCTGCTTTAGCTACGTATGTGTGTATTGAAAGAGATATCTGTGCGTGTTTACGTGTGTGTGGTGTGTATATGAGCCACAGTAAGTTGTATGTATCCACCCTAGAAACATTAGCCTGCATCTCCTCAGAATAAGAACAAAATTAATAACTCCTTCGTATTACCTAGTCTCCAGTAGATATCTAGATTTTCCCAGTTGTCTCCCAAATGTCTTTTTTATCTATTACGTTTTTAAGATTTTAAAATATCTAATTGACAAAAATTGTATGTATTTAAGGTATGCAGTGTAGTGATTTGATGTACGTACACACTATGTAATGATTATGACAATCAAATTAACACATTGGTCTTCATCCGTAGTTAGTTACTGTTATGTAAGGTGAAGACACTAAAAGTCTTCTCTCTTACCAAATTTTAAGGAAACACAGCAGCATTTTTAACTATAGTTATCATGCGCTACATTGGATTCCCAAAACTTAGACTTTTTTTTTTTTTTGAGACGGAGTCTTGCTCTGTTGTCCAGGCTGGAGTGCAACGGTGAGATCTCGGCTCACTGCAACCTCCATCTCCCGGGTTCAAGCGATTCTCCTGCCACAGCCTCCCGAGTAGCTGGGATTACAGGCACGTGCCACCAAGCCTGGCTATTTTTTTGTATTTTTAGTAGAGATGGGTTTTCACCATGTTAGCCGGGATGGTCTCCATCCCCGACCTCATAATCTACTCGCCTCTGCCTCCCAAACTGCTGAGATTACAGGCGTGAGTCACCGCACCTGGCCAAAACTTAGATATCTTATAACTGAAAGTTTGGACTCTTTGACCAACATCTTTCCATTTTCCTCTTAAAATTCCCCTCAGAAAACTGGGATTTGTGTCAAAGTTGACATGTTCCATTTGACTGTTTATACCTTTGCGTGTCTTCTAATTTAAAACAGTAGTTCTGAACCACTTTAGTTTCGGGACTCCTTTGTGCTCTTAGAACATATTGAAGAGCTTTTGTGTGTGTGAACGGTCTCTCTCCATGTTTACTGTACTGGAAATTAAAATGAGGACTTTCTAAAATGCAGGGTTACCTGACCACATAATCTATTATCTGTTAAAGTGGTAATATCATCACACATTCTGGAAAACTCCCCCATACACTCATAAGAAAATGAGAGGAAAACATGCCCATAGCATCAGAGCATTACCATGAAGTAGTTTTGACTTGGTGGATCTCCCAAAAAGAGTCCTGCGGACCTGGACCACACTTTGAGAATCACTGACCTGGAGTCACCCTCTACCATTTTAATGTTATGGCTACTTTTTCTTTCTTTAAAAATGTGTTAGTGAAAACTTAAAACACATGAAATACAGAGAATTGCGTGGAATTCTTTTGAATTGTAATAAGTCACTGATAACACAGCAATAGGGGGTAAGGGTTTGAAGTTCCAGTGCTAGTTGAAACTGAAGACAGTCAGGATCACTATTTAGTCCCCTCCACTTCTAAGTTGTGTAGTGGCCCCTTTGCTTCAGTTTCCTTATCTACATAATGAGGATAGTAACACCTATGCCACTGTTAGGTTAAAAGGATTAAATAAAGAGCACATATCATGTGGCTGGGATAGTGTTTAACATGTAGTAAATGCTCAATGCATGTTATCTATTACTATCTGTAGTGGGGTTTCCAGTGGGCAGGGGAGCAATTTTGCATCCCAGAGGGCAGTTAGCAATGTCTGGAGAAATTTTTGATTGTCACAGCTGGGGCAGGGAGTATGTTACTGACATCTGGTGGGTGGAGGCCAGGGATACTGCTAAACACCCTACAATGCACAGGACAGCTGTCTACAACAAAGAATGACCCGGTTCCAAATGCCAAGAGTGTTGAGGTTGAGAAATCCTATTTTTAATATTGATTATTTTATTTTATTTTCAAGACAGGGTCTTCTTCTTCACCCAGACTGGAGTGCAGTGGCATGAACATGGCTCACTGTAGCTTCAACCTCCTGGGTTCAAGATCTTTCCATCTCCCAGGTAGCTGAGACCACAGGTACATGCCGCCATGCCCAGCTAATTTTTTTTTTTTTTTAGAAATGGGGTCTCACTATGTTGGCCAGGCTGTCCTCAAACTTCTGGCCTCAAGCTATCCTCCCACTTTAGCTTCCCAAACTGCCGGTATTAAATGCATGAGCTACCACACCTGGCTGAAAAATTGTGTTGAGTAGCCAATTGAAATAGCTTCAGTCAAGCAGTGACCGGTTGTTGAGCGTGCAGGTGATGCAATCCCATATTTAACATTGCAGCATTCAAAGCTAGTGTGTGTATTGAATGAAGGTAGTCAGAAGCTGTAAAGCCCCTACTTGGTGCAAGGTACAGTGCTGAGTGCTGCAGGAATAACGTCATGTAAAGTGCCCTGACGCCAGTCAGCGTGGAAGCAACAGGAAAGCTGGAGACCACGCCATATACTGGGTCACCTCTTGTCTGTATTTGTCCCAGCCTCTTGTACTTCACACGTCAAAGACATTCAAAAGGCAGCTGTGCCTTTTAGTTTAAAGTTGGTGGCTGAAGCTTGGTGGGGAAGCTTGCCTTGATGCTCCTATTTTTGTTCCAGTTGAAGCAAATGGGGCAGTCGGCAGTCACCTTCCCTTCAGGGACAAGCCGGTGCTTGAGATATTCCAGCCACGGTGAAATTCCTCTGTGTGTGAACATCAGAACTGCTCCTGGGGACCCCACACGTGGAGGAGACGGACGGAGAGAGCACACTGTTCTCTCACAGAGACCCACCCTTCTCGGCAGCTGCCTCTAGGCATGGCCCTCTCACCATAGCTGCTGTATCTGCTTAATCCTTGTGTTGTTTCTTTGATTAGTTAAATTTTAATAATCATGTCTTTAAGGAATTGCATCTCTTGACTTGGGGGTTCTCAAGCCAAACTGTGCAACGAAGTCTGCCGTGAGCTCTTTAAAAGTGGATTACTGGCTGTTAGCGGTGGCTCACGCCTATAGTCCCAGCACTGTGGGAGGCCAAGGCGGGCAGATCATGAGGTCAAGAGATCGAGACCATACTGGCCCACATGGTGAAACCCTGTCTCTACTAAAAATATAACAATTAGCTGGGCATGGTGGCATGTGCCTGTAGTCCCAGCTCCTTGGGAGGCTAAGGCAGGAGACTCACTTGAACCCAGGAGGCAGAGTTTGCAGTGAGCCAAGATCGCACCACTGCACTCCGGCCTGGTGACAGAGTGAGACTCCTTCTTAAAAAAATAAAATTAAAAAGTGGATTCTTGTTCTTCCTCCTAGAGGTTCTGCCACAGGACCCAGTAATCTGATAGCCAGCAAGCTCCCTAAAGGGTTATCCTAGTTGGAATGGAGAATCTGTCCATTTGTCCTAGTAAATGTGCTTTGAGTATCAGAAAATCAGAAGTTCCTAAGTGGGAAATACTGATGCTTGGTCCACACGGTCCTAATTCCTTTTTGCTTTTTCCAAATTCTTGGGATCCATTGGGGGATAGTGCTGTACCTAGTTTAAAATCCTCCTCTGGCTTCTCATTGTCCTCAGAATGCAATACCCATAGCCTTGGTCCTGTGTAGAAGGCCCTGCACACTTGGGCTCCTGCCAGTCTCCATATCGTCATCCCGGGTTGGTCTCCCATTTGTTATCTCTACTCCAGCTGCATGGGTCTCCTGGAAGCCCTAATCAATCTCTGCTCTTTCCCTTTTTCATTGAGATAGAGTCTTGTTCTGCCACTCTGGCTGGAGTACATTGGCACAGTCCTAGCTCACTGCAGCCCTCTACCTCCTGGGCTCAAACGATTCTCTCATCTCAGGCTCCCAAGTAGCTGAGACCACAGGTGTGCACCACCATGGCTGGCTAATTTTTTGATATGTTTACATAGAGGGGGTCTTGCTGTGTTGTCCAGGCTGGTCTCAAATTCCTGGGCTCAGGGGATCCTCCCACCTTAACCTTCAAGTTTGCTGGAATTACAGGTGGGAGTCACTGCTCCTGGCCAAGCTCTTTTCCATCTCAGAGCCTTTGCACCCATAGTCACTTCTGCCCCAAATAGTCTGCCTCTTGCTTTCCAAGTGTCTGACTCCTTTTCCTCCTCCAGCTTTGGCTTTAAGGACATCCCATCTGATGGGCCTTCTCTGGCCTCCTTCCTTCTAAAAGTAGTTCTCCCTTATTATCTCACATACCACCTTGTTCTTTGCATTTCTAGAAATAATCACCTTTGATAAAATAAACGGGATTGTATGTTTGCTGTTTCCCTGACCAGCTAGTGCCACAGGGGCAGGGATCTTTGGGTCACCAGTTACCATCAGAGAACCAGCGCCTGGTTCAGTGTTTAACAGATAGTTAGCACTCAGTAAGTATTTAGTGGATGAATGAATGTATGGCTGGATTCCCTCTAGCTGTTTCTCCATATTTATGGAGTGTCCTGATCTTAGGACAGATCCTGGAAAACTCAGGCTGCCCCAGTCCCTCAGGCCCTCACAGGGGGTTGTGGGCACAGCTGTGTTCCTAGGGTTTATACCCACGTGCTGCTGAGTGGGGGCAGAGCCGTGCTGTGCCCTGAAAGCCCACAGAAGTAGGGGCTGTTGTCAGCAGGCCCCAGCTTCTGAGAGGCATCTGCTGAAAGCTGTTGTTGGCACGCCTGTGTCGGGAGAGAAGCAGAGCTGACGAAATGTCAAAGGGTGAATGGGATAATCAGGCCCCAGCCGTCAAAACTGCCACCCACTCAAGCCCGTCAGAGCCTACAAGAGAAATCTTTCAGACATGTCAGCTTCTCCATGTGTCTAATGGCAGAGAGCAAGGATGCCCCCAAGGGAGGTTTGCAGGGGCCTGTTCGGATTCTCCGGAGCCTTTACAAGCCACAGTTGGGCACATCCATCATGGATATGGAGGCAGCTGGGAAGGAAAGGGAGGGCAGTTCTTCGCAGAGTGCGGGCATCTGGTGCATTTTGCAATGTGCGGAGTAAATGCCTGGTTGGATCCTCATTATCTCGTTTCTGTGGCCTTCTTCTTTTTTTCAATGTTGTTACTTATGAGGCAATGTAAAGGTCTTACAAGTCCTCGGCACAGTAAACAGAGCTCAGGAAAGTCTTCAGGAAGATTGCATGCTCCTTTTATTCCCACGACAAGGTCCATTGAATTCCATTGAATTCACATGGTTCCCTGGATCTCTCAGGCATTATCCCAGATCCTAGAAATAGAACGACAGACAAGACAGACCAAATAGGTACCTTTGGAGCCCGCATTTCAGTTGGAACAGATAGGCAATATATTAAATACATACTAAGCCAACAATGTACTTAAAGACTGTGATAGAATCCACAGAAGAAGGAGGCAGCTAATAGGACAGGCAGTGAGCTGGGGCAGCCACTTTAGATAGATAAAGAAAGTGAAGGATGAGCTCTAATCTACATCTTCCTCCTCAGCTTTTTTTTTTTTTTTTTTTTTTTTTTTTTTTTTTTTTTTTTTTTTTTCCTGGATAGGGAATGGATCTTTCTCCTGCTTAGGGAATCAACATGAAGTTGTTATGTGAAGACATCAGGGTGGTAGAGATGTGACTTTTGTGGGGGTAACTCTCGATTTTCATCCGAGCCCTAGGATGATGAGTCTTGATTTTACCACTGCTCAGTTTGCATGTATTAAATATCTTTCTGCTTTGTGGATTGCCCTGTGTGTTTCATTCTATTTCCTACCAGACACATGGAAAAAAAAGTAGGGCAAGGCCTGTGAGGGTTGGCCTTGTTTTCCCAAGGGCTGCTCCGGAGTCCTCAAATTTCAGTTGAGGTTGATAAGATGCCTGTTCTGCCATCTACCTTCAGGATGGGTCATTCCCTATCTCGCTATTATTTATAAAGTAGAAGCGTCTGGCTTTGTGGGTATACCCCAGTGTTTTTGTTGTTGCTTACTTAGTTTTTGGCTTCTTTAACATTTGTTTTCACTTTATTATGTTTTTGTGTTTTCTTAGGGTTTGTTTCATTCTCCGCTCTCTCCACCCCCAAGATTCCTGAGTTCAAGCTAGGTTTAGTTATTTGCCCTTTCTTGTTTGCTAATACATACATGGAAGGCTATACATTTTCCT
Source organism: Rhinopithecus roxellana (assembly GCF_007565055.1). Lineage (NCBI taxonomy): Eukaryota > Metazoa > Chordata > Mammalia > Primates > Cercopithecidae > Rhinopithecus > Rhinopithecus roxellana. The sequence continues at coordinate 4,965,395 of NC_044568.1, read as the reverse complement.
GTGAGAACAGCTTTGGCTGTGTCCTGTCACGTTTGCTCTATGGCACATGGCCATTTCGTTCTACATTGTTTATTAATTTCCATTTTGATTTTCTGTTTAGAAATATATTTTAAAATTAGCAAGTATGCAGATAGTTTTGGGGATTGGTTTTGGGTTACTTACAATTTTATAGGATTTATGTGAGTGAGTGAGATCCATTAGTTCATCAACTTAAAGAAATTCTTGATTTCCTTTGTGGCCTGGTATGTAGCCAGTTTTTAGAAGTGTACTTGAAAATCCCATGTATCCTGCTTGTATATTCGGGTTGAACAAACTCTTTGGATTTTCTTATTTTTCTGATTGATCTCTGGATTTCTTTTCATTTATCCTTTCTAGTTGGTGTTTCTGCAGGGGGAACTATTATAATTAGTTTTTCTTCTTGCTTAGCTCTAGCACCAAGCCAGGAATTTCAAAGTAGGAAGAAGAAAACTAAATAGCCCCTTTATCATCACCCCAGGTTGGACAAGAGGATATTTCTGGTAATGAGACTTTATAGGGAAGTGGGGGTGAGTTTATTGATGCAGTGAAACTGCCTGTGTCAAGGATGTCTCTGCAAAGGCTGAGAGATCTACCTCTAGAACACTTTCAGGGGATGGCAGCAGTTGCACTGGTTGGCTTCTTAATGAGGCATTGCTAGAAATACAGCATTTTGTCCATGAGGAAAAAAAAATTCTGACAACCACATCTTCAACAAGCATGCTTTAAAAGGCTAGGAGTTCAGGACCAACCTGACCAATATCGTGAAACTCTGTCTCTACTAAAGATACAAAAATTAGCCAGGCATGGTGGCGTGCACCTGTGGTCGTAACTACTCAGGAGGCTGGGGCAGGAGAATCGTTTGAACCTGGGAGACAGAGGTTATAGTGAACTGAGATCATGCCACTGCCCTCCAGCCTGGGCAACAGAGTGAGACTCCATCTCACAAACAGCGGAAACACCAACTATTAAAAAAAGGTTTGCAAAAATATATATTTAAGGTCATCTCTGAGCTGAATAAGCCTTGAAGGAAAAAATCATCTCTTTTTCCCGACCTTAACACATAACTTTAGAAACCTGTGAGAAAGAGAAGCACTTCAAAAGGGAGACTTCATTGGTAGCTAAAAGTATCAGAGGTGGTTCTGATAACCACTGGGGCTGCTGGAAAGCACATACTAGAGCAATCTGTTATCTGGGAGCATTAATGGGGTGGATTGAGGCTGGATTGTTTTCCTCTTCAGATTAAACTGCAGCCTTGGAAGGCTTTGGGGAAGTGACAGGTAGGTGTGTTATGCATAACTCTTCATTTTAACCAAACCAGCAGTTTCTTCTTCTCCTTTCCCTTATCATCAAGATGCCAGTGTACTTTATCCCTGTGTGACAAGTCTGTTGACAGCAGGCTCCTCCTCTCCTCCCTCCCACTTTTGTTTCAGGTGCCTGTTCTAACACATGAGGTCATTCACCATTATCTTGGAAATGCTCGTAGCTGGTCTGAAGTTGCTGGAGAGGTGGTGGGTGGAGCACACTTTTGACTCCTTCGGCATTAGATTCTCCCTAGCTTGCTTATCTCAGTTCACCACTTTGGGGATGGATACTCAGGCTTTGGTCAGGCGGAGCATTGCTACAGCTGGATGCCTATGTAGTAGTATTCATGATACATTACAAAATTTAAGTGAAAACAATCCTTGCCCAATCAGTTCACCCACTGATGCTGTCTGAGCACTCACATAACAGCAGTTGGATAGCACCCCAACAAAGATCTCAATTCAAACCAAATTGAATAGACCCAAAATGTAATCTCAAGGAGCTGAAAATTCCAGAGGGTTGGCCTTTCCCCCTAAGTGTGACGGAGTCTGGACACTCTAATGATGCGTCAAAGCGTCTGTCCTACTCTGTCCTTTCCTTCTGTTTTGGTTTTATTTTTTTGGTGGAGGAGTGGCCACCCTCAGCTCCAAACTGTTTGACTATCTCAGCCTACCCAGCAGCAGGAGGGAGCCAGGTTTCTGCAAAAACCTCAAGGCTTGGGCTCATTGGGTTCACCTGGGTCAGGAACCCGCCTCTAGAGCAGTCCTGCCAAAGACAATGAGAACAAGCTGGCTGGAGACCTAGTCTTGTTCTGGTAGGCTGGAGTAGAGTGGCGCTATCTTGGCTCACTGCAACCTCCAACTCCCTGGTTCAAGCGATTCTCCTGCCTCAGTCTCCCAAGTAGCTTGGATTACAGGCACGCACCACCATACCCAGCTAATTTTTGCATTTTTATTAGAGACGGGGTTTCACCACGTTGGCCACGATGGTCTCGATCTCCTGACCTCGTGATCTGCCTGCCTTGGCCTCCCAAAGTGCTGGGATTACAGGTGTGAGCCACTGCACCGGGCCCAAGATGGCTTTTTGAGATAAAAACACAGGAAAAGAGCATGATGAAAGAGATGGTTTCCGAGTAGAAAATAAGAGTCATAGAAGTGGAAGAAGTTAAATAATTGCCATAGGGCCCAGCCATTATTTTGCTAGGTATATATATATGTCCACAAAAGATTTGTACATGAGTGTTCATAGCAAAATTGTTCACAGTATCCCAAAGGTAGAAGCAACCCAAAAGTCTATCAAGGGATGACTAGATAAACATATTGTGGTCTATCCATACAGCGGAGTATTTTTTATCCATAAAAAGATACGGAGCACTGACATGTGCTAAAATGTAGATGAACCTTGAAAACATGCTAAGTGAGGGAAGCCAGACACGAAAGGTCACAGACCTTATGATGCCATTTACCTGAAGTGTCTAGAGCAGGCAAATTCATAGTGACAGCAGATTAGTGGTTGCTGGGGGCTGGGGGAGGGGTGTTGAGGAGTGGGTGCTTAACAGGTCTGAGGTTTCCTTGCAGTGAAAATGTTCTGGACTCAGATAGCGATGATGGTTGCTTAATATTGTGAGTGTATTAAATGTTACTAATAATACATTTTACGTTATGTGCATTTCACCACATTCAAAATAAATATTAACCCATTTTCAATTAAACAACTAGATGAAGCAAATCAGGAATGCTGACTGGGCAAAATCATTCTGCAGCCCATGTCCATAGGTGCCATCAAGATAAAAACCAATACCAATGTAACTTGTGGATACAGGCTGGGCTATGGAAGTTATGGGAACATATGCCTTCGTCTCTTGAGCCACAAGCCCTGGTTTTCATTTTCAAGTTTCTGCACTGTGATACTGCCTGAGGTCCTGGGTGTCTGTAAAAGAGACAACTGTCACTCTCTACAGTACCAATCCTACATATACACATTTCTTTCCTTTTTACTCACAGGCAGTTTAAACTATTAGTCACCTCACAGGGTTATCCTTCTTACTAGTTCAACTGTTTGAGTTTATTGAGTCTCTAATATGTGTCTGGAGCTTTTCTTTGACCTGTCAACAAACTTGGAAGTGTATCAACAGTAAGCCCAATAACTAAGTTTAATAAGTACTGATTGTCTGCTAGCATCTCTATTCAATACATTATTTTTTTCATTGCGTTCTCACTCCAGCCCTGAAAGGTAGGTGCTATTATAAGCTCCACTTTGCAGATGAAAAAACTGAGGCTCAGAGAGCACAAGGAAATGGACCAGCTGGCAGGTGGCAGGGACGGAATTCAGACTCAGAGCCCCCCTCACTGAAATCCCTGGTGAAGCCATCCAGCAGAGTAAATGAGGACATCAGCAAATGCTGGGTGCTCTCAGCCTCACACAAACCAGAGAAACATCCATTAGAAAGCACAAATTAGACCATCTTGCTCTCTTCTGTGGATTCCCTATTTATAGAGTGCCCAGTGGATGCTATTTCTAACTTAAGCTAGGAGGTTTTCTTTGAAAGTTTCAATCTGCAACTTAAAAGCAAAGCAAGAGAATGAAAGAGCTGGGAGTGCACTTCACCAAATGCGGTTCTGAAATCTAAGAGCAAGGAGGCAGGGGGAGAGAGATGATCATCTTATTAGTGTAGAAGGATAAAGATGATCAGAGAAGGATGCTCCATTATTTATAGGAATCCGGTTCTTTTCTATACACTTCACTGAGGCATTTGATATATTTGTGCTGGAGATTAACACTGATGTTATTTTCTTTAATGTCTGTTTTTAGTGTATGCGGTGCATGTTGGCATTCAGGAAATTCAGCCAGAGGAGAAAAACAATAGTATTAATTAGGAATGTCAGTCATGGGTGTTATGAAATTCAAAACTGCCAAGTTTCTGGAGCATTTAGTGGTAATTATAATAGACTGTGGAGACAAGCTGTTCTTCGTTTCCTATACAGAAATGCACAGTTTGATAGGCAAGTGATCAAAGTGCTAATGCAAACCCTTCTGAAAGGGGTGCCTCTCTCACCCTGTTATTTTAGGAGCCAATGCTTTTGCTCATTCAGAGCTGCCCAGAGAGAAGAGACCATCCAGTGAATATAAGGCCCCTTGTCTTTTTATAATTTAAAATGACTATCCAAATTACATCTCCATCCAAGTTGCAGTGTGAGCCGGGGGGTGAAGGATGCCACCCATCGGCCTGGCAGAATATTTAGATTTAAATCAGAGCCATAGCTTTTTCCAGGTAGAGTCACACATATAATCAGTTTTCTCTCAAAGTGATGAAGAATAAAAGCCTGTTCTATGTTATTCAGGTAACCTAGTTAAATGGGTGGAGAGCTTTGCATCTTTGAGAATTGGAAAAAAAAAAAAAGGGGGTGCAACTTTCTGGGACTTGCCTGGGTTGCTGGTTGAAGGTTTATGTCTTTTGGTATGTTTCTGGAGTCATTCTGTCAGTCTCTTGGTATGTTTTGGATTCATTCTATCAGTCTCTTGATATGTTTTGGAGTCATTCTATCAGTCTCTTGATATGTTTTGGAGTTATTCTGTCAGTCCAGGGGCAGGCAGTGGACTAGGTAGAATGGCAGGGATGGAAGGATTCCATCTTCAGTACCCTAATGTATTATATTCTCTTAGGTAAGCTTCATAGTGGCCATTTGGAACTGTCTGGGCAGATGCTTACCTATCTGATGAGTAAAATCAATTACAGAGAGATCAGTAAACTTGCCCCAGGTTATTCTGATGCCACGTGTCAGGAGGGCTGTTGATTTCATGCCTGGTGCTGTCTCTAGTACTTCCTACCACTTCTGCACCTCTTCAGTACCCTCCTGCCACAGGGCCTTTGCACATGCTAGTCTCCATGGCCTGCTGTGCTGAACCTTTGAAGGTTGGCTTTGGGTGCACCTCATTATTAAAGGACAAGCCCAGCCCTCCAGACTCTAGCAAGAACCCAACTTGTGGAAACAGTCAGTGTGCCACGTTCCCCATAAGATTTTCATTTGAAGAAAACAAAACGGTTTACAAAGAGTAAGTCATATTTTCCAGGAAAAAGCAGAGCAATGGAAGATGAAGACTCATCCATCTCTGATTTTTTTCTTTTATAACCACCACCTCCATTAGCTGGAGATAATGATGTTAAGAGGAAAAAAATTTAGTGGTTGTTGGTTTGCCTATAATTTGTGTGGCTCACAGCAGCCCAGTTAAATTCAATGGTTTCTGATGGTCCTGCCTAGACCTGAGAAAAAAAAGAGGGATAATCAGAAATTCTTCACCCTAGGGTGTGTGTGTGTGTCTGGCTTTTTGTTTTAAATAATTAATAGTAGTTCCTTCTCCATCCTGAACTTTTTCAGAAATAATTAGGGAGCTTGGGGTTGGGTCAGTAATTGCTCAGAAATGTGCTTGGCTGCAGACAAGCCTCCATTCTTGGGTGGGTGAGATGGTGGAAATGCCTCCACCCCCTCCCAGTCATTTGGAAGTATGTCTAGCGGCATCTCTGCATCCTTTGGAAAAGCAGGGCACGTTTTTTCCTGCTGACACACACAAGCCTTATAATTTAGCATTAGAAAAGAAAAATGGTTTCGAACAAGAAAATATATTTAGAGCTCATTATTCAAGTAGAAGTCACAGAGCAGGGGCAAGGACGGAACCAGTCAACAAGAAGCAACTCACATTACAGGGTCAGAAGGAAGCCTGTGCCTGGCACCCAGGAGCCAGGCAGGAAGCAGGCTCCAAGGTCGACAGGGTTGATATCAAGGTCACACCTCAGTAAAGATGGTGCATTAAGCCATCTTGTCTCAGAGTTAACCCATCCTAAAGGCTCCGTCCAGAACTACTTCTGTGGATTTCCTTCCTCTCTCTGGCTTCTAGCACAGGTCAGCTCACAGTCCATTTCCATGTTCAAGCCTTAGCAAAGTCTCGCTTGGCACCCAAACGTTGACGGCAGTGTCATTGAGGCCAGACCTGGTTGTTCTGTCAAGTGGAAGGGGCTACATGGAGGGCACCTATCTCCATTCAGTGAAGTTCAGGTCTATCTTTGGGGGAAGTGTGCATTGCAGTTCTTCTCCATCTTTGACTTGCATTTCTTCTCTCCTTCTCTAGCTGCTTATTGTGGCAACCCACCTGTCTGTCTCCACACCTTCGCTCTTCTACCTTATAAATACATATACACAGGACAGTGCATCACTGTAATTCTTGGCCTCATTGTAGGTCTTGTGGCTCTTTCTGATGTTGTCTAAGACTCATTAACACTTCCCAGCTTTTCCTAGCATTTTGCCTGCATCATCTGCTTCAGCCTGCAGCTCTTCTGCTCTTCTGCATCAACGCTGATTACAAAATGGAAAGGGGGAATGAGGAAGCCCCATGGGTCTTGATGCATCCAGGGGAGAAGGAAAGAGAACAAGCGCCTCTGTTGTGACAGGGACTGTGCTAGATGCTTAAACACCATCTAGCTATTGAGTAATTCATTCTTGGTTGTCCATCCTTTATGTAGTACTGTTCTGGGAGATGATTCTACAGTAAAAGAGACAGCAGATAGAAGCCCTGTCTTCATAGTTCTTAGGGTCTAGAAGTGGGGCATGTAATTAAGAAGAAATTATGGGTATAATAAATGTTAGACTGGAAGGAGCACAGGGTATTGTGAAAATCTTTTAAAGCAATTGAATTTAACCTGATTCAGGGTTCAGAGAAGCTGTTTCTGAGTAACAAAGACTTGAAGGATGAATATGATTTTATTTTCCATGTCATCTCCACTTTCCTCTACAATGGGTAAAATATTCATGTCTCTTTTGCAAGTGGGGGAGCTGAAGTTCAGTGAGGTGGGGGTGTCATGCCCAGGTGCAGGTTGATAGTGATGGGGCCAGGATTCAGTCTCATGTTTGACTCCAGAGTCTATGGGACTCTTCCATCACATATCAAGAAATCTTGACAAAGGATCTTACAGAGCAAATGTAGACAGAAGGCTTCCTGGCAGAGCCCAGGTTCTGTTTGTTTAGAATTGGAAGCATGTCATAGAACATAGTATTGGGTTAGCACCAAAGTTATTGCAAGTTTTGCCATTATTTTAATTACTTTTGCACCAACCTAATACGTGGCGAATGTATGGGCTTTGGAGAAAGGTTTTGATTCAAGTCCTATTTGGTGATTTTTCACAGATTTGTAACTTCAGATGAGCCACTTTTTCTTCCCTATGGTGAAAATCTGTTGGGCAGATTCAAATGTATAATGCTGGTCTGGTACACATAGTAAGTTATGTAAAAATAGCACATAATGGCTGGATACGGTGGCTCATGTCTGTAATCCCAGCACTTTGGAAGGCTGAGGCAGGAGGATTGCTTGATGCCAGGAGTTTGATACCAGCCTGGACAACACAGCAAGACCCCTTCTCTCTGAAAAATTTAAAAAAATTAGCCAGGCATGGTGATGTGTGCCTATAGTTCCAACTACTTGGAGCCTGAGGTGGGAGGATTGCTTGAGCCCAGGAGGTCAAGGCTGCAGTGAGCTGTGATTGCACCACTACACTCCAGCCTGGGCAAAAGATAGAGACCCTGTCTCAAAAAAAGTGTGTGTATAGATATGAATATATGCACACACACACAGACACACACACACATATATAATCTCATACATCTTTGGGTCCTAAGGAACAGAAGAAGGGATGAACCAGCCCAGGAAGCTCTCCTCTTTGGGAGAGACCACTTACTACTGATCATTTCTAGACTTTGGGCTAAGCACATTGGTGCTTGAAAAGAGAGAAGCATCCCTGGGTTTTCAGCCAGGCGGCCACAGATGTGAACAATAGAGAACTCAGCTCACGTGCCCAGTGGGAAGAAGACAATCGCTCCCCAAACACAGCTGCCTCTTTCTCAATTGGACCCAACTTGGCCAGATAATGGAAACAGAAAACAAGGCATGGGAAAAACGAGCTGTTTATGTTTAAACATGGCAACGGAGCCTCAACACTGAGCCTTCTTGGATGGCATCCGCGTGTCATCGTGCAGCCCGTGTGGCTGCTGGGCCCAGCCTATGGATTTGCAAGGCTGCACTGGAGCCCATCTGTCAGGGAGAGATAGATGATTAATAGCGTCTGTTCTAGTCATCCACTCTCCTTGTGGATGGTGTGTGGAGACATGCTGCTCTTCTCCATTCTCCTCCAGCAGCTCCTGGAAGTTGCAGCAGACATTGCTTTGAAATAAGGATGAGGGGCACAGAGCTCCTCTTGCTGGATGTGGTTTGGGGTAACGAGCTTTCATATGGGGGAACATAATTTTCTGGGTTGTGAAGACTCGATGGGCCAAGTGTTTTGTCTATAATTAGGTTGTTAGAGGGATCACTTTAAAAAGGAAGGCATCACGTATTCTCACTCATACGTGGGAGTTGAATAATGAGAACATATGGACACGGTGGTGGGGAGGGAACATCACACAACAGGGCCTGTTGGGTCATTGGGGGGCACGTTGAGGGAGAGCATTAGGACAAATACCTGATTCAAGCAGGGCTTAAAACCTAGATGATGGGTTGATAGGGGCAGCAAGCCACCATGGCACATGTATACCTATGTAACAAACTTTCACGTTCTGGTATTCCAGAACTTAAAGTAAAATAAAAATAAAAAAAAAGGAAGGCATCACAACTTTTTACCCACCCATTTGTGTATCCATTCGTCTATACTTATATCTATCACTTATTAAGGTAACATTTATGAAACAATTATTGTATAGCTGCCCATTTATATGTGTGTGTGATATCACATATCTTTTAGGAAGTTAGCAGACTCAATCTCACATCTCCTTCTCACTAGCTGTGTGACCTTGAGCAAGTCACTCAACCCTCTGAGATTCAGTTTTTCCATGTGCAAAGTGCAGATAACAATGAGTTGTTGTGAGGATTGAGTGAGATTGTGCCTGGAAAGTGCTCAGAACACGCTGGGTGTGGCAGCTCATACCTGTAATCCCAGCACTTGGGGAGGTTGAGGCAGGCAGGTCACTGGAGGCCAGGAGCCTGAGACCAGCCTGGTCAATGTGACGAAACCCCATCTCTACTAAAAATACAAAAAACTAGCCAGGCGTGGCGGCACATGCCTGCAATTCCAGCTCCTTGGGAGGCTAAGGCACAAGAATCTCTTGAACCTGGGAGGCGAAAGTTGCAGTGAACCGAGATAGTACCATTGTACTCCAGCTTGGGCAACAGAACAAGATTCCACCTCAAAAAAAAAAAAAAAAAAAAAAAAAAAAAAAAAAAAAAAAAAAAAAAAAGAAAGTGCTCGGAATGGTGCCTGGGCACATAGTCCTATTCAGTAAATATTGGTGATTGACTTTTAAATTAGTACATTGATGAACAAAACTGAGGTAGCAAGTATGAATCTCTGTCCACAAACAGGTGTGACGTAAATATCTTAATTTTTCTTTTTCTTTTAAAGAATCAACTAAAACCGGCCTCCAATTCTGCATCCTCCCAGGCTGGTAGGAAGTTCCTGCTCTGTCATTATGGAGGGCAAGGTTAAATGGCCAGAAGGGGAAGACCCAGACATTGAACCCAGGCCTCTGATGTTGGTTATTATGACAGCTTATCTTGAATAAATGAGCAGCCAGATATGCTGCTCTGTCTTTCTAAAAGACCAGAGATACCAATTTTCTTGAAGATGTTGAGTATCTCCAGAGAATAGGTAGTTCTGCAAAGAATATGTTCTCCTATGTGAAGGCAAGGTTCCAGTGTGAAACCCACCTGCACATTCACATTTTAGTGAAATTGAGTTTTGCGTTTTGGGCAGTAAGGGCTAGTAAGAAGTAATCAAAGAATTCTTAGGAGAAATGCACTTTCCATGGGTCCCTGTTTACAGTGGACATGCAGATAAATGGGCATGTAGGTAAATGTGCTTAGGAGTGATGCATAGACTGCCTATGACTCGCCTGCCTCCCTCATGTTGCTTTTATTTGAAGTCAGGATTGAAAGAAATTCACTGGACCAATCCATATTAAACATTTATGAATGAGACACTAGATTAACTTCTTTGGATACAGCAGAGAACGACACAGGCATATTCCCTGCGCTCAGGGAATAAACATGTCATGTTAGTAGAGGTTGTTACAGGGTCCTTCCAGCTAGTCAAAAAACACGTTTCTCTGAGTTCAGAAGGTGGGTAGCAGTTAGCTAGGGGAAGAATGTTCCAGATGGAGGAAACTGCATGTGCAAAGCCTTGGTGGTGAAGCAAACAGTGTGTTCTGGAGAAATGTGTAAAAGTTTTATAAGATGGATTATGGGTATGAGGGAGGGCAAAGAGAGATGAAGTGAGGGAGGGCAAAGAGAGATGAAGTGAGGGAGGCAGGTCTTCAGGACCAAGGTCGTTGAGGAGCTTTGTTTTTATCGCATGTGCTGAAATATGTGCTATGTTGGGTGCTCATGGTGGAGCACCATGGAGCTCTGTGTGTGTATGTATTTCAGCTGCTCAGCATCTGAACCCCCTTTGTGTATTTAGGGATTCACTATTGCGTTGGTGTCAATGAAAGTCAGGAAGATAAAAACACCAATACTCATTCCTCTCCTCGCCTCTCCTTTCCTCTTTTCTCTTCTGGGCAGTTTGGTCCAGCCTGATGCTTCCTTCTGAGACACTGGCTCTGGTGTCAGCAGCCAACAGGTGCAGGGAGAGTTCAGAAATTGTTCTGAGGCAGCACCAGTCAGTCAGTGTCCTCTGAAGAGGGCAGTGCAGTCTCAATTAGACTGTTCTGTAGTGTCATCTGGGTTTAGCAGCTGGTCTTGTTCTTAAGCCTCCATTGAGATTTGTTGAACAAACAAGTGTTCTTCCCAAGAACTCCTTTTCTTTTGAAACAAATTCCTGCCAGTTTCTATTGTTCTCAAACAAGAACCCAAATCAATATAGAAAGTAAACAGATTTTGGGCATGCGTGGAAGGGGGAAGGGCAAGGGCTTCATGATGATCTTTTGGATATTTCAAGTTAGAACCCATTTCCTAAGCTCAGTAAGCCCTGTCCATGGTCCTGGATGATTATGTGGTGAATCATTGCTTCCTCTGGGTGCTTGAACCCCTCCCACGGAAACCTATTACCTGGCATTGGCAAGTGAGAGCCTCAGCTGAGGTCTCTGCTCTTCCTGCAGTGCTTCTCACTTCCCATTGTCTTTGGACAAATGGTACATGGAGTTTGTTGACATTTGTGTTGCCAGATGAAGTTGGTGGCCGTGTGTGTAGAGTGGTGGCTGTTAAAATTCACTTTGGGTCAATCCCCTGTTCTAGCACTGTTAAATTTGCTACTCAGTGCTCAGTCTTCACATTCTTACTTGCAGACCCAACTCATGGGAAAGGGTGTACAGATTCACGGAAAGAAGAGTGATGGCTTAATTAATGGTAATGCAGAGGATGTAGGTACCTCGGTGATTGGAGCTACATATATGCAGAATTGGATGGAAGGCTAAGATGCAAAATGGTTTAATTGAACTGTTAGCTGAACTGGAATTTAGCAGTTAATCACTTTAATGAAACCTGCATCTCAATTCATTACTCCATTTATGCCTTGTTGCAATACATAGCTGTTCAACTAATTGGTAAACAGAAACCAGGCAGAATATCCTGGAAAGGACAAGACTATTGAAGGTACTATGATCTTTTCTGCAAGGACATATCTCCATTTAATCCAACCAGGAGTTGCCTGTTCATCTGAGCCTCATGCTTCTCTTTAGGTGAGCACCAAACGACATGCTGAAGTCATGCCGGTACATCCCAAGTTGTATGACTGACCACCAATTGTCTTTTCTTTTTAAAACAGTTTGCTTTAAGTTCTGGGATACATGTACAGAATGTGCAGGTTTGTTACATAGGTATACATGTGTCATGGTGGTTTGTGGCACCTGTCAACCCATCATCTAGGTTTTAAGCCCAGCTTGCATTAGGTATTTGTGTTAATGCTGTCCGTCCCCTCGCTCCCCACTCCCTGTCAGGCCCTGGTGTGTGATGTTCCCCTCCCTGTGTCCACGTGTTCTCATTGTTCAACCCCCACTTATGAGTGAGAACATGTGGTGTCTGGTTTTCTGTTCCTGTGTTAGTTTGCTGAGAATGATTGACCATCAGTTCTCTTTCATGAAGTCCTCCACCCAATTATTACCTGGTAATGAACTTTTTAGTATGGTGATTAAAATAATGGGCTTTGGCAACACAGCCATCCAGATTTGAAATTGGACTCTACCACACGTTTTCTGGGTGACATTGCATAAGCTCCTCTCCAAATTTCTGTCTCCTTTATATGTACCTTAAGGGAGTTGTAGTGAGGCTTATATGAAAGTACAGTTCATAGTGAGCAAAATGTTTCATGTGGTGCCTGGTATTTAGTCCGTGTTCTACTCATGCTTCCTGTTACTGCTCTCTTTCACCTAGGAAACATATTGTTTTAAGAAAAGGAGGAACAAAGGAATATCTCCCTATGAATCTGTTGAATCAGAGACAAAAAAATGGAAAGGGGTGTTAGAGTAGGGGCTCAATTGATTTAATGGAGAGAAGTTTGTCAACAAAGGCCTCAGAAGAGGGACATCATGAGACTGACAGGGGAGAAGGAAAGTATGTGTGGGGGTTAAGGTACAAACACACATGAGCTGTGCTTGCAGGGAGCATTGTTGCAGGACACCATGAAACCATGCACCATTTGGGTACTGTGTGGCTTAATGAAAATGGGGGCTCAGTCTGGTGGAGATTTGTTTGTTTTGCTTGATGGAGGAATAAGAAAGTCCCATCTGAAAAAAATCTTCACTTTGCAGCCAAGTCCATTGAACCCTAATGTCCTGTTTAATTTCAGGGCTCTCTTTTCACGGGTATGAATCCACGGGGGCTGAGGCAGGCACAGATCTGAGTGAGGGACTCCACTGTATACCTGGAGTTGCTTTTCCTTTTTAATGACTGAGACTCCCAGTGAGTCAAGCTATAGGATTCTGGTTCCCTTGCACGCGGACTTGGAGTAGCTCTCACATGGGAGTCTCTAGACCTCAGCAGACAGATCTGTTGGAGGCATGAATTTAGCAGTCATTAGTAGAAGTGGCTGTTAAAGTCATCGGAGTGATGGAGAAATAGTTGAGAGGGAAGAAAAAGTAGTATGAGGGCTTAACCTTGGAGAATGCTAAACTTTAGGGTCCAGCAAAGGCACTAAAAACATCTTTACACTCCAGGTGACACTGCCTGTGTTAAGATGGTTTACTATTCATTCTCATACTCAACAAATACTTGCTGAGAACCTCTATGTCCCAGGCATAGTTCTAAGTGCTAGACATAGAGTAATGAACAAGACGTGCAAGTTCCTTGTCCTCTAGAGCTTGTATTTGTGTGTGTGTGTGTGTGTGTGTGTGTGTGTGTGTGTGTGTGTGGTTGGGGGGTGGGGGTGCAGAGGCTATAAAATTAGCAACTATAAAAAGACTAACTTGAGATGTTTTAAGTGCCATAAAAGAAAGAAAGTAAAATGATGAGTTTCTAGGGAGAATCTCTTAGATAAGATGGCCAGAAAAGACAACTTCAGTGAGGTAAGATTTTTTTTTTTTTTTGAGATGGAGTCTCACTGTGTTGCCCAGGCTGGAGTGCAGTGGCACGATCTTGGCTCACTGCAAGCTCCACCTCCAGCATTCACACTATTCTCCTGCCTCAGCCTCCCGACTAGCTGGGACTACAGACACCCGCCACCACGCCCGGCTAATTTTTTTATATATTTATTAGAGACAGGGTTTCACCATGTTAGCCATGATGGTCTCGATCTCCTGACCTGCCTCGGCCTCCCAAAGTATTGGGATTACAGGCGTGAGTCACTGCGCCTGGCGTTTTTTTTTTTGAGATGGAGTTTCTTGTTGTCCAGGCTGGCGTGCAATGGTGTGATCTCAGCTCACTGCAACCTCCCCATCCCAGGTTCAAGTGATTCTCCTGCCTCAGCCTCTGGAGTAGCTGGGATTACAGGCACGTGCCACCATGCCCAGCTAATTTTTTTTTGTATTTTTAATAGAGGTGGACTTTCCATATTGGTCAGGCTGGACTCGAACTCCCGAACTCAGGTGATCCACCCACCTCAGCCTCCCAAAGTGCTGGGATTACAAGCTTGAGTCACTGCGCCCGGCTGGTAAGATTTGATCTGTAGACCTGTAGGATAAAATTGATGTCATGCAAAGAACGAGATGGGGATATTTCAGGCATTTTTAACAGCATGTGCAATGGCCCTGAGGTGGATTAAGCTAAAGTGTCTGAGATATTAATATATGGGGGTGCGGGGAGGGAGAGAGACTGACCTGGCTGAAGAAGAGTGGTCTGAGATGAATCTGGAAGGAGTAGAATCTTGAAGGCGCTGTAAGCAGTCTGAATATTTTTCTAGGAGTATCGGGATAGAGTAACACATCTCCCCCTTGTTGAAATGCGTTGTGTCTGTCTGTCTGTCTGTCTGTCTGTCTATCTGTCTATCTATCTATCTATCTATCTATCTATCTATCTATCTATCTATCTATCTATTTATCTGATCCTGGTGTTGATATTAGAATACTCTGCAACTCCTAGGTCTCTGGGGCTGCGATACATTCACTTATGTAGGACAGCATTATCATTGGGTTTCAGATTGCTGTTTCATGTCGGGCACTGGGGTAAACGACACCGAAAGCTATTAATGTAAATTAATGATTGTTCCTGTTGGCTTTGTTACAGTTTGCTCCAATGAGAGATTAATAAATGCATCATGCCGTGCAAATTTGCATCCATTAAAAACTTTCCCATTGTGGGGGCACCATTAATCCCCTTTGTGGTGGGGTGGGAGTGGATCTGAATAACTTTTTAAAAAATTTCTCAGCACAGCTGAGAAAACTTGTATTTAATATAAACTGGTTAAAATGTGGTAATCGATGGAAAGGCACTTGGAAAAAGAGGGTCACTCTACAATTTATCAGGTAGTGCTAGAGATAAACATCATACAGTTTGACAATCGGACCATCTAGGTTTCTATGCCATGTATTACTTTTGGTGGAAGAGATGACCATTTGTTAATCTCTGGTTTGTGCCAGGACATTTCATTCATGTAATTACTTTCAATCCTTGTGAACCTGGGAGGAAGGAATTATCCCCATTGTACAGATCATGCAACTGAGTATCGTTATAGATAAGCAACTGGCCCAAAGCCTCACAGCTGAGAACAGGAAAATCTTGGGTTTTATCCAAGGTTGTCCAAGTCTAACAACACAAAGAGAGGTGTCTTCATCCTTGGCAGCCACACGTTGAATTCATGGAAGAGCTTGAGGGGTCCTTGAATTTTTCTCACCAGAACTGGCAATCTGATATGTGAAATGTATTGCTGCTTTCTGTTTAAAAGTGAGAACTGCACATTTTAAAGACTGGCTGCCATGTAACAGCTGTGGAAGTACAGACTACTGTGAGTCCTGGCTCTGCCTCTTGCTTGAATTGATACTGCAGGACAATTATTTAACCTCTGTGAACCTTTGTTCATTTGCTTACAGAATGGGGAGAATCAGAGTGTCCATCTCTTAGGTCGTAGTAAGGATTTACTGAGATAAAGTCTTGACAATGCTTTGGTTTTGTTAAGGTCTTGCCCTCGAGAGCTTGTATTTGTGTGTTGTTGGTGTGTGGTTGTTGGCACCAGATCCTTGGCCAAGTCTCTCAACCTTGGATGCAATGCTGAGGCTCTTGGGAAGCCTTTGAAAAATACTAATGTGTAGGTCTTACCCAAGAGATTCTGACTTCCTTGACAATGCCCAGGTTTAACCCCAGAGCATTTTTAAGCATCCTTAGGTGAGAACCACTGCTTTTGATTGGCTGTTGTGATGGTTAATACTGAGTGTCAACTTGATTGGATTGAGGCATACAGAGTATTAATCCTAGGTATGTTTGTGTGGGTGTCGCCAAAAGAGATGAACATTTGAGTCCGTGGGCCGGGGAAGGCAGATCCACCTTGAATCTGGTGGGTGCAATCAAATCAGCTTCCAGTGCATATAAAGCAGGCAGAGAAACATGAAAAGGAGAGATGGGCCTAGCCTCCCAGCCGACATCTTTCTCCTGTGCTGGATGCCTTCTGCTCTTGAACATCAGACTCCACGTTCTTCAGTTTTGGGACTTGGACTGGCTCTCCTTGCTCCTCAGCCTGCAGGCAGCCTGTTGTGGAACTTTGTGATCATGTAAGTTAATACTTTATGTGTGTGTATATATATAATATAATATAATATATAATAATATAAAATGTATTATATAATAAATATGTTTTATTTGTATTATGTTTAATATATATAAAAGATATAGAAAATAAGAGTATTCTATAAATAGAAATTAGTAATGATATATTCGAGAATATCAGTAATATATGAGATTAAGATGAGGCTATATATATCATAGAATATATACTAAGTATTCTCTAATAGTTTCGATAATATAAGATATATTAAAAATAATAATAACAGGATTAAAATATATAGTTATATAAGAAATATATAATTATATTAAATATTAAAATATAAATATATAGTATAATAAATAGATAATATATACTATAACGTTATATATAATATATAATAATATATATAATAGATTATTACATTATATATAACATATATAATATAGTATATAATAAATATACTATATAATATATTATATTATAAATATATATTATATATAATATGATATATACTATGTGAATATCATATAATATATATTATTTTATATATATAATATAATGTACACATACGCGCGTGCGCACACACACACACACACATATATTTAAAATTGCCTAAGGTCTTGCCTTCAATCCATCAGCCCAATACGAGCTTGAGTGCCTTACTTGATTTTGACATATGATCCCAAGGTGTTCTTCTCTGATGGTCAAGTGGCTCATTCATTTTCAGTTACCACAGGGTAGGAGAATGCAGATGCATTATTAGCTTTTAAAATGATGCAACTGGTGATTAAAAAAATTAAATTGAACTTTATAGTTTTTTTCATGTAAATTAATCCATTTCTTTTTTGTGTGAAAAGGTGAGCTCTTGGCTCAAGCTGAGGCCATCTCATCCTATATCTAAAAAGGATATCCCTGGAGGTGAGGAGAGCATGGTGCCCTCTTCAAGGACTGACAGGATTGTGGGATGGTATGCCCTCTTTGCAGAACAAGTTGGCAGACAGAAGCTAATAGATTTGAACTTATAGGATATATATCTATATCCTGTTAGTTCTGTCCCTGTAAGAGAACTCTGGCTAATACAGCTGTGGAATTCAAAGGTCACGGGATGGATTTCTCTGCTTCACCAGACATGACCTAGTTAGGACAAATGAGTGACCCCACAATGCTCTGCAACTCCTATGTGACACCAACTCTCCTCTCCAGAGCCGCTGACTGTTCCTTGTGTATGTTTGTGTGTCTGTTTTCTAGGATTAGCCTCACACAAACATGCACATTTCTCTTGGTTCCCTCAAACTTTCCAAGGACGGACACTTGTTTATCAAATGACCCCAGGGTTAATAAAGTAACTTCTGGATTCATTTTAAATGGGACCCAAAGTTTGGAGTGATTCAGTCTTTTCATCAGCTTCTCCCTCCCCAGTGAGCTATTGAAGCTATCAAATGATATTGCAAATACATGACTGCTTACTGTAATGAAGTACATCCAAATAAATGCTTGACTGGTATATCTGGAGCCCTGTCCTGAGCTGTGTATCTCTACTTTAGGGTTGCTTGGGGGTATTTGGTTTCCTGCAGTATGATATGAATGGGTATTTAAAATACTTTTGTAGAATGCTGCGCTTGAGTTCCAGGCATCAGGGAGCTCTCCAGCACATGGGACACAGTTTATGTGATCTCCTAGACACAGATAGATAAAGTCACTGATGAAGATGGGGGCATCCAGCCTGATGGTTGGTTTTATTAGGATCTGTTGTAAAGTGCATGTGATCAAAGCGGTTGTGATTCTCTTCCCAGCTGAGACGAATTGGTCTCATAAGCAGACATGAAGAAAGGAGCAAAGAAGCGAGGGTGTTACTGGCTTCAGCAAGATCAGCAGGAACTGGAACTGTGTAAGTTGGGGAACTATATATTACAGCTCCAAGAAGGAGATATCACCAACCTATTAAGGATATTATTGGCTTTTTGATAGGACATCCAGAAATTGATGTACTACTGCCTTTGGTTCTATTATGTTTTCCAACTTTAATTAAGTTTATACCTCTCCCACCTGGACCTCATAAATAGTTAGCCTCCAAGTAAGTCATTTGTCATGGAGGGGCTCTTATGAGTAGATTCATCTTCCAAACAACATTATTTTGCCTAAGGTCTTGCCTTAAATCCATCAGCCTAATACGAGCTTGAATGCCTTGCTTGATTTTGACATATTATCCCAAGTCGTTGTTCTCTGATGGTCAAGTGGCTCATTCATTAAGTTATCACAGGGCAGAGGAATGCAGATGCATTATTAGCTTTTAAAATGATACACCTGGTGATTAAAGAAAATTAAATTGAACTTTATAGGTGTTTTCATATAAGTTAATCCATTTCTTTTTTGTGTGAAAAGGTGAGTTCTTGGCCCAAGCTAAGGCCATCTCATCCCATATCTAAAAAGGATATCCTTGGAGGTGGGGGTAAGATGGTGCCTCCTTCAAGGGCTGACAGGATTGTAGGTTGAGGTTGGTTTGGTGTTTCCTTTTTGCAGAACAAGTTGGCAGACAGAACCTAACAGATCTGAAGATGTATATTTCTAGTACATAGCAATTTCACCTTTAATTATATGCCTTGGACAAAACCTTTTACATGTGCACCAAGAGATGTTTGTTACAGCAATGTTTGCTGTACTGGACATTTGTAAATAACCCAGATGCCCATTAATGGAGGCATGAATGAGGCAAAGGTGGTGTATTTCGTGATAGGCTACTGTGCATCAGTCAGAAGGAATACAAGTAGGTCTCTTTTTAATTGGATACTGCTTGCGGTTCCCTGCATTAATATGGACAGGCTCAGAAATGACATTGAGTGAAGAAAGAAAGATGGAGACTGGTATCTACGTTGAATGTTGCTTGTGTGAATTTCTACTCCATGTGTCAAGCAACACGGGATCTAGAAATGTGTCAAGAAGAGGATGCACACTGAGTTTGGCAGCTGCCTAGGGAAGGGGAACAGGATGGGGTAAATGGAACTGGGCACTGTGGGATGATGGAGGATATTTAGTAATATCCTTGATGTTCTGTTTGTTTAAGGACTAGAAATTATTGTGACAAAATATAATTTATAGTTTTGGGTGGTTGGAATGTTAGTATTTTCTCCATTATTTTTTAAGAATAGAAGAAAGACTTCCTGGAAACAGGAGGTAGAATATAGTCCGAGTCAAACCCAAAGTCTGCAGTGATGGTAGCTGTTTCCTGCACCTCCACTGAGAGATCCTGGCTTTGTCTATTCAGATGGCCATTGAGGGATTTATACTTAATCATGGGTCTTCTTTCTTGACTTCTGATTATTCACTAAGATATTTGGTCTTGGTGTTTGACTACTGCCTCCTCTAGAGGCCATATGAATTGATTTCTCTATATATACTGGTTTGACAGAAGCACTCATTTCAACTCTTTGGCACATCCACATAAGAACATCCATTGAATATTATTCAGCCATAAAAAAGAATGAAATCATATTTTTTGCCACAATACAGATGGCACTAGAGATCATTATTCTTATTCTTATTATTATTTGTTTTGAGACAGAGTATCACACTATGGCCCAGGCTGGGGTGCAATGGCACAATCTCGGCTCACTGCAACTTCCACCTCCTGGGTTGAAATGATTCTTCTGCCTCAGCCTCCCGAGTAGCTGGGATTACAGGCGCCCGCCATAATGCTTGGCTTTTTTTTTTTTTTTTTTTTTTTTTAGTAGTGACGGGGTTTTACTATGTTGACCAGGCTGGTCTTGAACTCCTGACTTTGTGATCCACCCACTGCGGCCTCCCAAGGAGATCATTATCTGAAATGAAGCCAACCAGGCTTAGAAAGTCTAATATGGCATGTTCTCACTAATACGTGGGCGCTAAAATGTGTGTGCACATAGTGCAGAGGGTGGAATGATGGACAGTAGAGACTCAGAAGGATGAGGATGTGGAGTGGATAAGAAATTAGTTAATGGGTACAGTGTACATTGTTCAGGTGAAGGGGACCCTGAAAGCTCTGAATTAACCATGATGTAATCTATGCATGTAAGAAAATTGCATATGTACTCTACAAATTTGTACAAATAAAAAAAAACAATACTTGTGATAATAAGGGAAAAAGTATGTGTCAATTGAAAGTAAGGTCTCAGTTACCTTTTAGTAAGCTCTGAGCTTCTCCAAGTCTTCCTTCTACTCCTGCTAGTTAACAGTCATCTTGGGCTGCACACCTAGCTTCCCAAATCTGCCAAGAATGGAAAATCAGAGTCTTGTTGCTTCCCATGAGACAACATACAAATTTTAGACCCTAATTTCGGAAACTCCAACCTATATATGTGTGTGTGTGTGTGTGTGTATATATGCATATATATACACACATATATACATATATATACACATATATATACATACACACACACACACATATATATATTTTTGCACCTAGACAATATCTCAGCATTTGGAACCATGTGATTGTGCCTTCAGTTGCAAGCATGCAGATGAGAGGTAGCAAATCTAGTGTTGGATTGAAGACTGTAGGGCGGGGTGGGGCTGGGTGCTGCCTTTGCAGTTTTCACTGGTCTTATGGGTGGAATGGAAGCCGGAGAGATATGCAAGAGTCAACTGAGAATGCAAGAGTCTTCCAAGAGAAGATCACACCCCAGTGCTTTTCTGTTTTGTCTTTGCCTTGGAACTAGGGATCTTCCAACCTTATTTGGTACTTGGAGCAGTATTTCAAACTTATTTTCCAGAATGTTTTATCTTTGGGGCTCGATATTGATTCATGTATTCATCCAACTTGTAATTATTAATTACTCTTTGGCAGGCCTTGATCTAGTTGCTTAGGAAAAAATGGTGCAAAGAATGAATCTTACCCTCTGATATTGTTTGGATGTTTGTCTTTTCCGAATCTCATGTTACAATATGGTCCCTAGTGTTGAAGATGAGCCTGGTGGGAGGTGTTTGGGTCATGGAGGCAGATTCCTCATGAATGGCTTGGTGCCCTCCCCGTGATAATGACCGAGCTCTCACGCACATGGAAGTTCTCTGACAGTGAGTGAGTTCTGTTTTCATAGAAGCTGGATGTTTAAAAGAGCCTGGCACCTCTTCTTCTCTCTCTTGCTCCCTCTCTTGTCATGTGATATACCTGCACCCCCATTTGCCTTCCATCAGGAGTAAAAGCTTCCTGAGACCTCACCAGAATGTGAGCAAATGCTGGAGCCACTTAGTATTTAGTACTTAGTATTGAGGGTAATATACTTATTGCCCTCAAGGAAAAAAAATGACTAACTCTTATAGTGGAAATTCCTCAAATATAGAATAGATGTTTAAACAACAAATGAAAGCATTTTTTTTCCAGTAGAAATTCCATTTGGTTATCAGTTAGTCAGCAAAACTGCTTCTAGTTTTGATAGAAGTCATAAATTGTTGACTTTCATCTGGGTCTAACTGAGAATAACTAATGTTGAAAAAGGAGGAGTCAAGGACTTAAATGAACCTGGATTTATTTCAGTTTAAGCTTCAAATAATTCATCTTTATAGAAAATTCAGAAATAACATGGATATCAAAGTCATTTCAGTTTGGATTGGGTACAGATATCCATGCTGAATTGGGATCTATTGCAAGGATTACTCACTCATATTGGCTAAGAATCAAATTAAGCAGTTAATATGAGCCAAGTAAACCTCTTTTCTTTATAAATTACCCCATCTATTCCTTTATAGATACGCAAAATGGACTAATACACCCTCAAACTGCTCCCAGTACAGTGGAATCGGGGGAGACAATTAAGGTTGAGTGTGATGTGTACTTAATAGGAGTGAACAGAAGGAGGAAAACCCAGGACTAGAGACTGTGGTGCTTTCATGATGTTCTGGTTCAGTGCAGTAGTGTGTGGACCGAGAGAGGCAAAGGTGTGTAGAGTCACCTGCTTACCAATCCCTCCCCACCAATTAGTGGGTAGCCAACTTTGGGCCAGTCCTTAAATTTCTTAGTTTCCTCATCTGCAAAATAAGACACTAATATCTGTATCTCAGGACTGTTGGGAGTATTACATGAGACAGCAAAGATAAAGAATCATTTTGAAGCTATGTGCAGATGCTTTGGTATCAATACATGATTAGGTGAGTGGAACCCATGTAAGCATTATCCTAAAGTTTCAGACTAAGGCTTTGGCTTCTCTGAAAGCCGTGTTAGAGAAAGTCATTGTAGTGTCACCATGAAACCAGCATGCTCCTAGGGTGACTGACTGCTACGGTCTGCCTGATACTGTCTCAGCTTTAGCGTTGGAAATCCCACACCTGGGAACCCCTTCATTCTCAGGAAAACTGGAAAAGTTGGTCATCCAAATCTCCGCTAATGGCTCTGCTGTCAGAGTCTGAAGTACTGGGTATATATGGTCTCAGTGTTAGCTGCACATTTTATATTTTAAAAAGTTACATTACTGGTTGGCCTCCCTTGTTCCCGTGTCTACCAGCTTCATAAACAAAGCAGTCTCTGCTCTGCACCTTTAAGGAAATAGGATGTATACTGGTTTTGTTTTTCTCCTTAACTCACAGTTGTGTATTTTTTTTTTCTCCTTCTCTGCAAGGGCCCAAGTTTTGGTAAAAAATATACTTTGAGAAATCGATACAAAACTTGATCCAACCAGGTCAAGCTCCCCAGCTGACCTAATCTTAACACGTTGTGAAAAGTATTTCAATTTTTTAAACTTTTGTAGGTCTAAGGAGAAGCTGAAAAAATGTTGTTTAGGTATGAAAGAAAAGGAGCTTGGAAGGCTAAATTTAGATTACACCTGAGTCACTTTGCTGCTAAGTGTAATTTAATAGAGGTGCATCTTTGCAATCTTTTTATGTGTTTGGCATGACAATTTGTTTTGTTAGTCAGAAATGAATCCTTAAGAAAAAAGTGTCTTTTGCATTGCAACAAGAATTTTATGTCAGTGAGAGCCATTTTGACTTAGAGGCTACTGCTACTGATATTCCTTAGCTAGGGATAATTTATGTCTGTGCAAAGCTAGTTACCCTCATGTTGCCTGCAAGAATTCTTGAGTGCATTTTAGCCCCTGGAACCATGCATTTCCTGTTTGTAAGAATACAGAGAAGTGGTTCTTGCACCTCCCAGATGTCCAGGATCTTCCCTTTCCTCCTCAGCTCTGAGATACTGCATGGTCTGGCCCCAACATGAACTGGATGGTTGATGGCCTGAACTGGGTTACACTAAAGAGAAATTCATTACCTACTTAACATCTCACATGTAAAATAATGAGACATTTTGGGTGATATAATGGCAAAGACTGAATTAAAATAAACTCACACAGAAAGGAGAATTTATTGGAGACATGTCAGGACATTCCAAGTAACCTGAGATAGTGGAGTGGAGCCTCTAGGTCTTTAAGAAAACTAGAACTAGAGACTCAGCATTTGCCAGGACTCTCTTCTACTGTCTCTCATCTCTGCTTCTCCTGGTATTGAGTTTCAGTCTCTAAACTAACGATGGGGAATGTGGCCACTAATGCCAGGGGCTTAGCCCTCACAGCTCTACCTACCAAATGTCAACCCATCTCTTCTCTTGGTTAAAAATAGAAACAAAATCCAAGACAGGATTTTATTTTGACGTCTTGTGTCAGTTACCTAACTTTGAACCAATAAGCCAAGGTCAGGAGGCTTGGTTATATGACACAAACATGGCACTTGGAGATTCAACTCTGGATGTCATGGTCGTGTCCAGAGAACTGGAATTGTGGTGAGGGCAGCCACCCAAATGGTGCTAACTATGGCACTCATTAAGGATTGCTTATTTCAGCTGCATCACTTACGATTGTGAGGCTTTGAGCACATCATTTGCAAGTCACCTGCTGGTAATGTGGGTATCATAATGCCTACTTGGCAAGGGTTGTTACACAGAGTTAGATAACATATGCAGAGCATAGTACAGTGCCTGGGTTATGGAAGGCAATTGGTAAATGGTAACTGTGATTGTGGGAGTTGTAAATTTGGTGATGAGGGTGGGGAAAGTGGAAGATAGGCCTAGTTGACTGCTCAAATTCCTGTGGAATCCTAAAGAAAGATTGTCTAGTATACGGGAAATATTACACTGAACTGAATAGGAGGTCTTATGTGGCATACCAGGAAAGAATTTTTGGGACCTTAGAATATTTCTCTTTGTCCTATGCAGAGACCAGAGACCTATCAGGACAAAGGTTTTCTTACAGAATTTCTGCATTATGGTCACATTCACTTATTCAGTCATTCATACATCAGATATATATTTTTGAACTGTTATGTCCCAGGAACCTTTTAGAAACAAGGAATACAATAGAGAATGACAGGGACAAGTTCTTTGGTCTTAGACCAATCATTTTAATGAGAAATATGACAAAATATGAAGGAACACATTTAAAAATAAGTTACGTATTATGGTAACCACAGGGAAGGGAATGAACTGGTTGCTATGGGAATTATGGAACAGGAGAGTCCAGGAAGGTCTCTCTGAAGTATTGACCTGGAAATGTAGAGCACGGCCATGCAGAGAGACAGCAGGGGAGTGCTGCTTACACACCAAACAGCGATTGCCTAAACATTGCAGAGGAAGAGACCTGAGTGTGCTTGTGAAGCTGAAGGAGAGCTGGAGAGTGGTCAGGGAGAGAAGAGTATGGCCTGAGAGGCCAGTGAGGTCATCCCGATGAAGACACCCTGGTTGGTTTTATTTTCCCTGAAACGGAGTCTTGGTTTTCATGTAATGGTATCACATATTTAACGAATGAAAAGGCATGTGGTGATGAGAGTCATCGGTCAGCTCCGTCGGAATGCATGTTATTGTCATCTCAGCATCATTGATGCCAACGAAGTGCTTCTATGTCATGGATTGCATCCTCTCCTGAAAGGAACACTCCTCGGTGTAGAACTCCCAAAAGCCAGGGATGACCTTGAGAAGGATTTGGGCCACTGTCTACCCATCTCTTGGGGCTCAGTGAATCTGTTTACAGCTCTACAAACAGGATAGCCACTACCTACCCCACCATGATGGAAGAATTGGACGAAATACTGCATGCAATGCTTTTGGCGTGACGCCTGGTGTGATGGGGGCACTTAGTCCATGCAACACTGACTTCTGTTGTTGCCAGTCTGCTTGAAAACAAACAAACAAACTTTTCCCATCAGATTTTGAAGGATTTGAGGGCAAGTACTCAATTTTACTTCCCTCTGAATTCCAAAATCTTAACAGAAGATTTAGCACGTGACTGACATTAAATGAGTAATTTTCGAACGAATGGGTGGAGAAAGGAAACTGATGTTGGGGGGTGGGGCGTATCTCTTCCTCTAAGAAGCTGTGTTCTCCTTAATTGGATGTGAACCCTGACCATGCCTAGGCTGAAATTTTCTGATGAGTCCAGAGTGTACTTCCGTTGTTTTTACATGCCCGGTTTTTATTTCTCCTTACGCCAACAAAACCCTTTGTTTGGGGAACCGCTCATTCCCAGTAGGTGGCAGTTTCAGAGAGACTGTAAAGTGGCCCCATATTTCCCAAGAAGGGAGAGCCGGTGATCCAATGCAGCCCAATCATCCTCTTTCTCCAAGAACAAAATTTTGAGTACAATGACACAGAGATGGAAATAGTATGAGCTTATTCACCTTGACTGTAGCTCTCCAAAGAGGCTGTCCAGTAGGTCTAGTTATTTGGATGCTCAGAGATGGTTGTTAAGTTTTCCATGATGTTTTCTGAGCTCCTCAACATCTTTGTAATAAATATTCTGTTTTGCATAATTTCCATCATTAGTTTCTGTTGCCTGCAACCAAAGAACCCAGAGCAATTCAGGATAGGGATATTAGTCATGAAACAGAAACACTGTCTGCAGTACAAAGACCCTGGGAAGCTGGTAGTCTCTGCCTGATCTGTGCTGAGGCAAGATGCATTGGAGTGTTGCATAGAGCCATGCAGCTGGTAGACCATTTGTCCACTAGGGCAGTGTGTGCTCTTGGGATGGTATAGCTTGAATCAGTGGTTGAATATTTGTTAATTCAATGTTCACGGCAACTTTGAAATATGTGTATATGTGTGTGTGTGTGTACAGGTTGAGTATTCCTTATCCAAAATGCCTAGGACTAGAAGTTTTCAGATTTTGAATTTCTTCAAATTTTTGAATATTTTGCATTATACTTGTCAGTTGAGCATCTCTAATCCAAAAATCTGAAATGCTCCAATGAGCATTTCCTTGGAGAGTCATGTTGGTGCTCAAGGAGTTTCAGATTTTGGGAAATTGTGGATGTCACGTTTTCAGATGAGGGGTCCTCAACCTGTATATCTCACGGAGATTGTAATCTTAAATCCCGAAAATATTCTCTCTTCTTTATTTTACAAAAGAGGAAACGAGGTTCAGAAGTGCTTGATTTGTCTGAGACTGTCCCACCCACAGGTGACAGAGTTGGGATTCAATCCCCATCCAGTTGGAATTCAAGCCAGAGCTTCTTGCGCTCCCCTGTACTGCACCCCTCCACTTTGTGGTCATCTTGCTGTGAGACAGGTAACACGAAGGCTGAATGTCACATTCTTCACCTCTGCTAAGAATGTACACATTTGGTTACTCTTTTTTGTTTTTGCCATTCTGTGCACATCCCCAAATGACTTGGAAAGTGTTATGGTTATTGATTTGAGGGCTATGAATAAACTTTAGTAACTTTAATAAACTAGGCAAATTCATACATACTGAACCCACGCTTAACAGGGACTGACTCGTGTTTGTGTGTGTGTGTGTGTGCATGCATGTGTTTGTGTGTCACTGCTGGCAGATGCATAGAAGCTCCATTTGTTGGCTTTGAAGAAGCAAGATGCCATGTTGTGAGAAAACACTGGAAGAGGCAACATGTCAAGGAACCTATGCAGGCAGCCTCTAGGAGTTGAGAGTGGTCTCTGGTCAGTAGCCACCAAGTAAAAGGGGACCTTGGTCACATAGCTGCAAGAAGATGAGTTCTGCTAACCACTGGAAAAGACTTGAAGTGGATCTTTCCCAACTGAGCCTCTGTGTATTATAGCTCCATGGAGCACCTGAGTTGCAGCCTACTGAAGACCTTGAGTAGAGAGCGTCCAGTTCTGCTGTACCTGGCCTCGTAATCCATCCAGTTAGTGTTGTTTTAAGCTTCTGAGTTTGTGAAGATTTGTTATGCAGCAATAGAAGAGTAATGCAGGAGGTGAGTACATACACACTTTTACAGAGGGACCAGAATCCCTGGCTGGGGAGCTCAGTGTCTCATCTAGTGATTTTTTTTGTACCTGGTTTGTTGAGAATTCAAGCCATCTAACCTGCTGGGATCATCAGGACACACCCCCCACCGAACCAGAAAGTGCACAGAGTCCAGGCAAGAGGGATGTGCTCATCTGGAAGCTGAGTAAGAAAGAAGTGAGACCATACCTGGAAGGCAAGTTGAACAAAGAGGTATCAAAGGTGAAGACATGGCACACGCAGCTTAGCTGGGAGGACACTTATGAGTACGTTCCAAGACAGAAGCATGTATACACAGCTTTGCAAACATCTGGACTCAGTGCACAATTCACTCTTTTCCCAGGTTCTCCCCAGTTCTGGATCTCAACTGATGGTGTTTTATTATTATTATTATTACACTTTAAGTTCTAGGGTACATGTACATAGTGTGCAGGTTTGTTACATATGTACACTTGTGCCATGTTGCACCCATCAACTCGTCAGCACCCATCAACTCGTCATTTATATCAGGTATAACTCCCAATGCCTTCCCTCCCCCCTCCCCCCTCCCCCCTGCCCATAATAGGCCCCGGTGTGTGATGTTCCCCTTCCTGAGTCCAAGTGATCTCATTGTTCATTCCCCACCTATGAGTGAGAACATGCGGTGTTTGGTTTTCTGTTCTTGTGATAGTTTGCTGAGAATGATGGTTTCCAGCTGCATCCATGTAAGCGTGGAAGTTTTTATCTCCTGGAGAAGGCAGTATTCTGGTTGCTATGGAAGAGAGCTGAGTGGACAGACGTGGGTGTATTCATCCTGGTGCGAATTGTTAAGCACACAACCCTTCTGTTGCTTTCTCTTCCCTGAGATGATACATCTCTTCTCTCCTGCCCATGGACCCTTTAACCCTTTCCTGACCTAACTTCATAAGTCGGAGATGAAAACGGTGGGTAATGAGGCTTGGAAACCATCCAAATTATAGACCTTTGCATTAAAATGAAATGATTTCTAGTTTACAAATAGTATGACTCTATTTTAAAAGCATATTTAGGCAGACCGAAAAAAAACCCCAAAATATCTGAAACTCTGAATCAAAACACTGCAATGGCTACGCCTAAGTAGGGCAAATGGGACCAATTTTATTTTATTCTGTTTTGTCTATTCTTTTTTTTTTTTTCTTATGCATAATACTTGTGGTACAAAAAAAGGTTAAAAAACTCATTATATGTTGGGGAAAGGAGAAAATTCTTCCCTGCGGGTCAGGCCCTTCTTTCAATCATGCTGCTATGGAAGGTGGGTGGTGATGGATTTGAGTGTGGGTGTTTGTGAAAGATGCAATGAGAATCTTGTTTCCAGAACTTTTGATGCCAGTTAAATTAAATAACCTTAAATGTCACCTACAGTGACTCCCTCTTTCCCATTCTGTCCAAGATGAAACCTGGCTATGTGATGCCTTTTGCCTGGAATTCCTTCCTCTCCCTTCTTACAAGTAGGCAACTTCTCACTCCTCAAACTCAGCTCAAGTATTGACTTTTCGTGACAGTTTTCCTGATCTAGCGAAGGTTGGGGTTCAGTTAGAGGACTGTCTTCTGGGCTGCCTCAGTCCCCCACCTCGTCAGAGGTGACAGTGGCCTCATGTTACCCATTTTCCCCATTTAGAGTAGATATCTTGTCTCTCTATTGCTAGCGTCTAGCACAGAGCTTGGGGGCATCAGAGTAAAGTACTGAGTAAGTGAGATAAATTTGAGCTTAGCTCTCATTTTGCCTCAGAGTTGAAAAGAAAGCCCAGCTGTGCTTGGCTCAGAAGTAACCCTAATAGGATGGGAACGAACATTGTGCTAAACCAAAATGTGTGGCCAGGGATTTTGCATTCTGCATTTTTCACACCCTAACTGGGGTATGTGTGCAAGCCTGAGGGGTTTACCAGCCTGATTTACCAGCCTCATTTTCCAAGACTGTTATCCTTCATCTTGACACACTGCTAAAGTCATTTAATTATCACTGTTTTACCTTGTCATTATAGAGCTACTGTGATCCATTATTGAGGATTTTCAGGTTTTCTGCCTTCCATCTACTCAATGGGGCAGCAGTTGTGGTTTCCTGAGTGATTTCGGTTCTGTAACTTCGTGAACACAGACTTCTGAATGATACCCGCTTGGTATGTGAAATCAGTAGGCATTTCTGGGGTTATTTGGAGGAGTAGCTGGTCTCCAATTTTACCAAGAGCTTGATGGTACCCAGCCTCTGCCTGGCTGTACTCTAGCTTTTCCTGTTCCACACTCTAAGATCTCCACTGTGCTGGGGTTTGGGTTGTCTGCGCTTGATGCACTCCTTCCTGAGGGCTTTGCTCAGTCAGTTGTTTCAAATGATACCTCTTAGGGAGACTAGCCCTGACTCCTGATTTAAAGTAGACCACTCGCAGCTCCCAACCCCACTGTCATCACACCATTCTGCTCTTCTGCTTGATTTGCCTTTTCTGGGGAGTTGCATTTGTTTTTGTTTTGCTTGTGCAATTGGAGCGATGGGGAAATGGTAGAAGAGAACAGATTTTGGAGAGACAATGAAAGCAGGAATTCTGCTTTGGACATTTTACATATAAAATGTCTATTAAGTCGTGTTTACATTGTTATGGTTGTGGAATTTAGAAAGGAGATTGGATTAAAGGTCAGGGTGTGGAAGCTATCAGAATATAGATGGCATTTAATACCATGGGACTTGAGATTACCAAGAGACTAACAGTAATCCATGTTTTTCTTGGTAAGTTTGGAAACACAACAGTATGTAAATGTCACCTGTAGTCCTACAACCTTGACATAAATTATGGTAAGATATTTAGGGTATTTCCTTTCAGTTTTTTTTTTTTTCACTATGCGTTCAAATTTTTATTTCAGTTTGTTTTTAATTTTTCACTTTATGATAGAAATTTTCAAACACATTAGAAGTGGCGTGGATAGTATAAAGTCCCGGGGTACTCATCATCCAACTCAATAATCATTACGTTTTTATATATCAGGGCAAATATTCTATAAGGAAAAGTTCTTCAGAAAAGAGCCACAGCAGTGAGAGCAAGCAGGATGGTAAATTGCCTAGAAAATACTTAGAATCACTAAAAAAACCCCCACTATTTTGCAGTCCTTAATGAATAATGAAGCTAGGTAATCAGGTAATCAGGATCAATAGCTGTGAAAACCACTAGGTGAAAGGTGGATGGGGAATTTGATGGTGGATGAATGGGATGATGCCAGTCGAACTGATTGGTCAATCTTAGCATTGCGAAAACTTGGAAAATCAGACGTTATGCACCTTCTTATGGGATGCAATCGTTGGTAATACCAAGTACCACCATGAAGTGGTCTTGCTGAAAAAAAAGAAATTGCACATTTGCACCCTCTGACCTATGCTTGGAATTAGGATGACTGAATCTAAGGATCTAATGTACAACACAGGACTTAATACTTGCAATACTTAATAGTATTGCATATTGAAAATTTAGGTGCTCTTCTAAAGGAAAGGAGGTACCTATAGAATGTAATAGATACGTTTATTTACTCACAGGTAGTAATCATTCACTATGCATATATATGTAGATCAGAACATCATGTTGTATACCTTAAATATATGCAATAAAAAATCAATAAGAAAAGAAATGACCCCTAAATCCAATCAAACTTCTAGATCTAGTTACAGTTACAGGGAATATGAGGATTAGAGGAAAATATCAAACATGGTTTTGGATTTGGATACAAATAGCCAAATCCAGAAAGTGGGAAATTGTAGTAGAAAATTACAGAGAAGAATATAATGAACCTCCTGTATTCACCTTTTAGCATTATTACGTTTTAATATTATTTTATATTTGCTTCAGAATTTGTAAATATTTTAAAATCTGTGAAAGAGTTGATGCCCCTGGCTACCTTCTCCCATTTTCATTTTCTTCCTTTGCTGCCAGAACTATTATTCCCATAGGTATTTTGTAAATGTTTATGAATCCATAGGCAAAACAGGATATCTCATGCGTCTGTGTTTTCACATGTGACGCCAGTTTATTCCTTCTAACTTCTGTATAATATCTCCCTGTATGATTATAGCAGAATTTAATGGACATTCAGGTTATTTATATATTTTCACTTTTTCAAGACTGTAAGAAGTATCCGTGAACTTGCTTCCTTGTCCTTTGACTAAGTATGTAGGAATAAAATTACGTGATCCAAGGCTGTGTGCATTTTCAGATTTATCAGATGTTTTTAAAACCATCTCCAGAATGCTCTGAAGCTTTACTATTTGTAGTCCTTTTAACCTCTATGTGAATTTAAAGATCAGTGTATTAAAATTTGATGAAAATAATTACTATAATTTTGATACAAACTGCATGGAATTTAAATACTTGAGGAGAGTTTACATTCTTATGATATTGACTTCCCATCTATGAATACAGGGTGTCTTACCATTTTTGAAGACTTTCTCCATGTCTGTCTATAATCTGTATTTTATATATTTGATTTATGTATTTAAATTATGTATACATTATCTATCTTACATATCTTCTTTCTTTCTATACACATACATACGTACAGAGACATAGATGTTTTTGTTTTGTTTTGTTTTTTTGAGACCGAGTCTTATTCCCTTACCCAGGCTGGAGTGCAGTGGTGCAGTCTTGGCTCACTACATCCTCTGCCTCTTGGGTTCAAGCAGTTCTCGTGCCTCAGCCTCCCAAGTAGCTGTGACTACAGGTGCACATATTTATAGATAACTTAGAATTTTGTACTACGTGAATGGGGTAGTATTTTCTCATATAATTTTGAATTGTTTATTTCTGGATATAAATTAATTTTTACATGTTGATTATTCAGCAGTCTTACTAAACTCTTAATAATCCTAATACTTTTGTTTGTAGATCTTAGATGTTCTATTTATGGTATTCACGTCATTTGTCAAGACTGTTTTGGCTCTCTCTTTCCAACCTAAATAAATAAAGCATCTACATCTCTATATAGGAAAATTATATAGTTCATAGATATATAAACTCATATATAATATGAATAATATGTAACATATATGTTCTCTATAATATATAGTGTTATATATATGTTTATATAGTGTATAGATGCCATATTTATTGCCTGTTGCATTAGCCAGAGGGCCAAGTGAACAATGATGAATAAAGGCATTAATTGTGGGTTTTTTGTTTTCTTTCTTTTTCTTTTTTTTTTTCTTTGAAACAAGAGTCTCGCTCTGTTACCCAGGCTGGATTGTAGTGGCATGGTCTTGGCTCACTGCAAATTCTGCCTCCCAGGTTCAAGTGATTCTTCTGCCTCAGCCTCCCAAGTAGCAAGGACTACAGGTGTGCACCACCACGCCTGGCTAATTTTTGTAGTTTTAGTAAAGAAGAGGTATCCCTATATTGGCCAGGCTGGTCTTGAACTCCTGACCTCGTGATCTGCCTGTTTCTGTCCCTGACATTAGTGGGAGTCCATCTGTCGTTTCAACTTTAAGCATGATCTTTGCAATAGGCTTTGGTAGATAACCATAATAGGTTAAGAAAGTTCCCTAAGTTCTCCAAGTTTGATAAGGGCTTTTATAATGAGTAGGTATTAAGTGTTATGAAATGCCTGGTCTTCCGAAATTATTATTACATGCTCTCTCTCTTAATCTTTTAATGTGGTGAATTACCTTAATAGGAGTTCTGGTTTTGAATTGTTATTGGATTTTTGGACTCAACATTATTTGATCATGATATATTATTATTTTTAGACTCTGATGAATCCCGTTGGAAAGTACTTTATTTGAGATTTTTACATCTGTGTTGATAAGTGAGAATGGCTTATAATTTTCTCTTCTTATACTGTTCTCATTTGATTTTGTTACTAAGGTAATGCTACCCCCGGTGAGTCATGACTTTCTTTTTATATTCACTGAAAAAAATTATATAAGGTAGGTTACCTTTTCCTTGAAAATTTGGTAAAATGTACCTGTAATTTTTTGCTTTTGGGGTGTGTATATTAGATAGAAAAGGCAACTTTGATCATTACTTCTATTTATTTTATGGTTATTGGCTTATTGTAGTTTCCTTTTTCTTGAGTCAATTTTGGTAATCTAAGTTTTTCTAAAAAACTGTACATGTAATATACTAGTTTTTATTTTTTGTACAGAGCTGCTTTATAATTATTTTTTGATATTAAAACTATATCTAAGCAAAAATATTATATGACCCAGCACTTCTACTCCTGAGTATACATCCAAAAGATGTTCAAACATCCACAAGGTGTTCAAACAAAAACTTACAGATGAATGTCTGTAGCAATACTGTTCACCAGGGTCAAAAGTTGGAAGCAACCCAAATGTCTATCAACTGATGAATGATCAAAACATGATATGTCCATACAACATAAAGTCATTTGTTTATGAAAAGGAGTGAGGTACTGACACAGGCTACACCATGAATGAACCTTGAATACTTTGTTTTTAAAATTGGGTTTACTAAAGATTTCATTGTAGCTACATCAGCTTTATTTGGTGTAGCATCTGTATTGCGATGTCTTTGTTTTCCTATTTCTTTCTTTCCCATCCATCTGTGTAGCTTGGTTTTAGATATCTCTCTTATAAACAGCACCTGGTTGGAATTTTTTTTTTTTTTTTTTTTTTGAGACAGAGTCTTGCTCTGTTGCCTAGGCTGGAGTGCAATGGTGCAATCTCAGCTCACTGCAACCTCTCCCTCCCGGATTCAAGCGATTCTCCTGCCTCAGCCTCTCCAAGTAACTGGGACTACAGGCGCATGCCATTACGCCCAGCTAATTTCTGTCTTTTTAGTAGAAATGGGGTTTCACCATATTGGCCAGGTTGGTCTCGAACTCCTGACCTTGTGATCCATCTGCCTAGCCTCCCAAAAGGATGTCGGTTTTCTATGCAGTTGATATCACCTCAGTCTTTTAAAAAGGAAATTGAAGTATTTACATATATTGTGATATGGATATATTTAGACTTTTAAAAACTATCTTATTTTTTAACTATATTTTCCCTTAACTTTTCCCTTTTTTTCTCTCCTTCTCTTGAGTCAGTAAAGTTTGGTTTATTTTTTCTATATTCTACACTGGTTTGGAGACAGTAGCTTGTTTAACTGGAGGCAATTTTGCCCCCAAGGGGATGTTTTAGATAGAGAACTTTGTACTATATGACGATTGGACTAATTGCCAAATGTCCACTTGGGGGCAAAATTGCCTCCATTTAAGAGACATTTTTGGTTTTCAGCTCTGGGTAGACATTTTTGGTTGTCAACTCTGGGGTGGGGTGTGCTACTGGCATCTAGAGGATAGAATACAACTATATTGCATCCTGCTATGCACAGGACAGCCCTTCACTGTACAGAATTATCCTACCCAAAATACCAACAATGCCAAGGTTGAGAAATCCTTCATGATACGATGGCATGGATGTTAGCAGACATTATCTTTGTGTTCTGGCTTTATTTTTTATTTATTTATTTATTTTTGAGACGGAGTCTCGCTCTGTCACCCAGGCTGGAGTGCAGGGGTGCGATCTGGGCTCACCGCAAGCTCTGCCTCCCAGGTTCACGCCATTCTCCTGCCTCAGCCTCCCGAGTAGCTGGACTACAGGCACGTGCCACCATGCCCAGCTAATGTTTGTATTTTTAGTAGAGATGGGGTTTCACCATGTTAGCTAGGATGATCTCGATCTCCTGACCTCGTGATCTGCCTGCCTTGGCCTCCCAAAGTATTGGGATTACAGGCATGAGCTACCGCGCCCATCCGCGTGTTCTGGTTTTATTAACTGAAATTTTAGTTTAATATTTGTGAAATAGTTATTTGAAGTCGGCATTTAAAAAGAATGCAAACTATTTGATCAATTTCTGTGCTGAATTTCTTATATGCCTCAGTATATATTATCTTTATTCAAAAGCCCACTTCGATGATTTTTTTGGCAAGGGTTAGTGAGTGGTAATGCGTCTTGGTCTTTCTCTATCTACAAATATCTTTGTGTTGCCTTCTCTCTGGAATCATAGCAGGTGTATCTAAAATATTAGATTCACAGTTATTTCTCCTGTTATTCCAATGGCTCATATTCCTCATGAAAGCTGTTCATCAAGTCTATGTGTCTTTCTTTATAGGCAATAATATTTTCTTCTATGCCAGCGTTTAAGATTTTTACAATTATTTTGGTTATGCAGGTTCACTGTGATGTATCTAGGTAGACATTTCATTTATCCTGGTTGGAACTTTCAGAGAAACAATGTGTTCTCAACTCTGGAAAATTCTCCATAATGATGTCTTCAAATTTTTCACTTCTGTTATTGTTTTTGTTTACTTCTGGGACTCCAATTAGATGCATTTTGGAGCTTCTCAATACTTCTTGTTTCTTACTTACCCTTCTTTTATTTTTGCCCTTCTTTACTGCACTGTGGATTAATTCTTTAGTTATCCTTCCTATGATCTCAGTTTGTGTCCCATGCCCATCTGTGAACCAGTCATAGGCTGGTCAAGTTGTAGGTCACATGTCCACTCCAGGAGCTAAGCATGCTGTGGTCTCACCCATAGTGTCTGAGAGTAAGAAAAGCATGGCTTTTGAAAGGATAAGAGGAATGCTACTACCTCCAAAAGGTAGAATGACACTGGGCAGGCAAAAACAGGGGATGTTCGCTGCAGATATGCTGTGTTCTTGATCTAGATTTTTCTTCTTTTAATAGCCTCTCCTCCCCATTTCTTTTTGCCCTGATGAGCCCAGAAAGGGTCTGTTTATTGTTAAAGATCCTGAACCGAATGAATCAGTCTTAAGTCTGTGTGATCTGTTTCTTGCATTGTATTGTTGGCTAATTGCTGGCCTCCTCTGCCAGACTATGCTGTCTCAGCTTTGAAGACTGTTTCTTCATACTTGAAGCTAAAATACAGCATAACAGGTTATGAAGATCCTGAAATCCAATATAATGCAAACAAATACAAAAGGAAATCATGTGAAAGTTTCTTTTGCTTGTAGAGTTAAGGGGCTTCTTGGGAGAACACATTGTAATGCCTCAAACTTGTCTCAAAGGAGAGCTCTCCAGCCAGGTTTGTAGAGATCACAGAGATCCACCTTCCTACATGTGCACAGGATGGAAGATTTTTTTTTTTTTTTTTTTTTTTCTGGGATGCAGTAACACTACCTCAGTTCACTGCTACCTCTGCCTCCTGGGCTCAAGCCATTCTCTTCAGTAGCTGGGGCTCCAGGCACACTCAACCACACCTGGCTAATGTTTAATTTTTGTACTTTTTTTGTAGGGACAGGGTTTTGTCATGTTGCCCAGGCTGGCCTCAAACTCCTGGTGTAAAACAATCTGCCTGCCTCAGCCTCTGAAAGTGCTGAGATTACTGGTGTGAGCCACCATGCCTGGCCAAGGTGGAGGACCTTTGATGACCATCTTACCAGAGCCATTTGTTGTCCTTGAGATCGTTGAAAAATAGGTCATCTGGACGTTCATCAGGCCGGTTCAGCCTTCCTGGACCTTTGGTTTAAATGCCCATTTTGAATGGTCTTAACTTTCTAATTTATCTCTAGTACAGGGTTTGCTAAATTCTTCCACACAATATAAACTCTAGGAGAATGGAGACCTCTGTCTTGTTTCCTCCTGTTCTTTCAGTGTCTAGAAGAATGCCTGGTAGAAAGTGAGAGCTCAATAGACAGGTGTTGATGGAATGAAGAGAAATCTAGCCATAAGTAGCTTTCAGTGAGAAGGAGGTGGGAAATTGGCAGAGAAGTCTTCTGTATTAGCCCATTCTCACACTGCTGTAAACAACTACCTGAGAATGGGTAATTTATGAAGAAAAGAGGTTTAATTGACTCATAGTTCCACAGGCTTAACAGGAGGCATGACTGGGAGGCCTCAGGACCCTTACAATTATGGCAGAAGGTGAATGGGAAGCAAGCCCCTTCTTCACATGCCGGCAGGAGACAGAGCAAAAGGGGATGTGCCACACACTTTTAAACCATCAGATCTCGTGAGAACTCATTCACTGTCATAAGATAACAGCAAGGCAGAAATCCACCCCCGTGATCCAGTCACGTCCCACCAGGTCCCTCCTTCAATATGGCATGACATTTGGGTGGGGGCACAAATCCAAACCATATTACCCTTCTAATCAATTAGCTAGGCCAGTGAGGAAACTAAAGGATAATTGGTGTGCAGATGTCTGAAGCATTCCAACAACTTTCCCCTAATATCCCTGGAGAGGAACAAGGTTCGAGAAAGGATTTTAAACCTCCTTGGTTGTTTTTGAACATCATTGAGGTCTATTTTAACAATAAGCTTCTGTAACCTCAATGAATGTTAACAGTCTATGAGTGTCAATTGACCCATCCATAAAATGGGGTTCATAATGGTGTTGACCTCATAAAACCTATGGGGAACAGATTGAGGTGCATGCACATGCTGTTTGGGGGCTGGCAAATAGTGATCTTTACAGTGTGTGTTGTGGAACTAAGTTTAGTAAATGCTCATGTTTTTAGGTAACACCCTCTATGCCCATATGAATGGTCTTGCTGGTTGTGAATATGGGGAAGAGGGGATACTTTCATCTTACTGTATGTGTTACTATGTCACAAACTTCAGGACTCTGCCATGTGCATCATGATATGTCTTAAAGCTTCCCTTCCGTTGTGTCATCTGCTAAATAGTTACTAAGTATGTCCTATGTGCTGGAGTTGATGCTAGGCACTAAGAAGATAATGAAAAAGATTCAGGGTCTTTGCCCACATGGCATTTACAGTCTAAGGCATGAGTGGAATATGGAGCAAATGATCCTATGTAATTGCAACTTTGTTATGAAAGAGAGGCACAGGATACTGTGAGGTATTACAGGATGCATAACACAGGGGCATGGAGCTGAGTATGGGGTAGGGGCACTGGGAAAAGGCTTTCTGGAGTATATGATATTTGAACCAAGGCTTTTTGAAATATGTGTAAGAATTGGCCATGCAAAGAGGGCAGGGAAGAGCTGCTTAGGGAGAGGAGCAAAGCCTCTGAGTTGGGATGGAGTTTGGTTCATTGGAGGGTCGGCAGGTATGTAGAAGAACTGGAGCCCAGAGGGCAAGCTGGGAGTGGCACGAGGCAAAACCGGGGTTCAAATATCACAGACCATCCTCGTATATCCTTCCAAGGATTTTGGTCTCAATCTTATGAGCCATGGAAGCCTTTTAAAAGATTTTTAGTGCACAGATGTTTTAGTGCAGAGGTTAATGCATAGACTCTTGTGTCAGGATTCTTGCATTTGGGTTTCAGCTTAGTCACTGAATAGGTTGCTTAACTCTCTGAGCCCAGTTTTCTCATCTATAAACTGGGGATAATGTTTTTATTGCATAAGTTTTTTTTCATAAGTGTCAAATGTGTGTATTTATGTGTGTATATGTATGTGCATATGTATTTACATGTGTGAATATATATATATATGTCTACATATTTAATATGCAACCCATGATGTAGGGATATTATTATCTCCATGTTATAGATGACATGCAGTGTATGCATGGCTTACAAAGGTGCTTAGCATACACAAAATTTTACAGAAATTTACACTAATCATTATGTGAACTATTGTCATTATTATTATTATTATTATTATTATTATTCCCAGGTTAAGCACCCTCAAATCCTTACATGGATGCTCAGATCTGTTCTGCCTTCAGAGATTAGAGCAAGCTGAATGGTGTCTTAGATTGACCTGGTGAGGTTTCTAAGTTCTTATTACCCACCTTGAACTGCTTGTTGGGCCAGTACAGAAGACTTGGGGCATGTCCACTCAGGACATGGCAAGAAGAGGTGAGTTCCCAAATGCAGAGATATTTAGTACTACAGATGGAGGAGGACAGGAATCACAGTTGCAGAAGCTGTTGGATAAAACAGTAATAATTTGGATAAAACTTATGCAAAGAGAAGCCCCAATCAAACTCCTCTGGAGGAACTCTGGAGCCTAATCCATCAGTAGAAGGTAGAAATTAAGTACTCGGTGCTTATCTCTCAGAGAAGAGTAGCACACAGAGAGGCCCTGGGGGTCTGGGGGTCACCACAACACACCGGGAGTGGTGGGGTGTGATTTATTAGAATGTGCACAGCTCTGTTGGCTTTTTGTCCTTTGAGCAGTGCTGGGAGCCAACCAGGCCCAGCTACTTTGCATACTAATAAAGATTGGTGCATGTAATTATTCAGCAGTCACACCGTTATTCCTCAGAGATAAATCATCCCTGGTTTATTTACCCTTCTTCCCTCAAGTTATTTTAAGTTGCTTTTAATGCACCGGATCTCAAGTTGAGTGGAAGTAGCCAACTACTTGAGTTTTTAAGACGTTCTGAGGTGGCTAGGTTTCCATTTGGCTCCACTTATATTTTGGGGGGCTTGCCCAGGACCCCTCAACTCTATCCTCAGCTTGGCCGTGTTACTGTGTGTGCTCTGGCAGCACGTCTAATGACAGGGTGAGTTGACCAGTGCCAGGACCCCCTTTGAGTTGTTAGGAACTTTTGGGAACACGGGGTAATTTGAATTAGGACTGAGACTTATCTGGCTTTTTACATCATGGGGATTTAACTACCCTCCTTCAAACAAAAAGTCATATGGGAATGAGGCAGTGGGAAAACCTGCTCATCCCCAAGGGCACATTTGTAGATCATCTCTTCCACCCGGAATCTCTTCCTCCAGTCCATTTTTGGCCCAGTGGTATCCATTTTGCAAAAGCAAATACGTAACCACACATCGTATGTCATTGAGGAGTAGGCCAACTTATTAATAAAGATAGGGTAAAATAAATCATTTGGTTCCTGCAACCTTTGATCTTTGTTCTTGAAGGCGGTCTTCCTATCTCCCATCATACTCCGTATTCTTTCCATCAGCACCAAAACCAGCACCATCCACGTGTTAATGAATCTCTTAGATTTGTTTTTTTTTTTTTTTTAGTTTTAGACAGGGTCTTGCTACCTTGTCCAGGCTAGGGTACAGTGGCGTGATCCTTGATCACTGCAACCTCGAACTCCTGGGCTAAAGCTGTCTTTCCACCTCAGCCTCCTGAGTAGCTGGGACTATAGGCATGCACCACCATGCCCCAATAATTTTTAAATTATTTTGCAGAGATGGGGTTATCACTACATTGCCCAGGCTGGTTTCAAACTCCTGGGCTCAAGGAAGGATCTCTCAGCTTTTAAAGACCTCTGTAATCACCAGCAAAACTTTGACAACAGTACACACAATTTGTGTTTTGGACTAACAGCAAATAAAGAAATACTCAAAGACAGAGAGGAGGCAACTGATAATGAGTGTAGGATTATTAAGTGACTGAGTGATGAGGAGAGAAAGAGATGAGACCTGACTCATAGGACCTCTCATCATCCCAACAAGGGGATGATGGGAGCAAAGCAGGTGGGCTTTCCGGGATGACAAGATCACTCTGTCATTCTCCTGGGACTCAGTATCTGTGTGCAAGGCCTCTTGGCTTTACTTATCATCATATCCCTAGTGCCTAGAACAGTTCAGCAGAAACACAATAGGTGCCTGATAAACGTTTGTCAGATGCATGAATTTATCATGTTGCTTTTTTTTCTTTCTTTTTTTTTTTGAGATGGAGTCTCGCTGTGTCTCCCTGTCTCCCAGGCTGGAGTGCAGTGGCTGGATCTTAGCTCACTGCAAGCTCTGCCTCCCAGGTTCACGCCATTCTCCTGCCTCAGCCTCCCGAGTAGCTGGGACTACAGGCGCCTGCTACCATGCCTGGCTAGCTTTTGTATTTTTTTTAGTAGAGACGGGGTTTCACTGTGTTAGCCAGGATGGTCTCGATCTCCTGACCTCGTGATCTGCCTGTCTCGGCCTCCCAAAGTGCTGGGATTATAGGCTTG
This sequence comes from Rhinopithecus roxellana, assembly GCF_007565055.1. NCBI lineage: Eukaryota > Metazoa > Chordata > Mammalia > Primates > Cercopithecidae > Rhinopithecus > Rhinopithecus roxellana. The sequence goes on along the minus strand of NC_044568.1, from coordinate 4,923,862 downwards.
AGCCACTGCTCCCAGCCCTCTTTCTTTTTTATTGAGACAGAGCCTTGCTCTGTCGCCCAGGCTGGAGTGCAGTGGGCTGATCTCCGTTCACTGCAACCTCTGCCTCCCAGGTTCAAGCGATTCTCTTGCCTCCAACCCCTAAGTAGCTTGGATTACAGGTGCGTGCCACCTTGCCTAGCTGATTTTTGTATTTTTAGTAGAGATAGGGTTCCACTATGTTGGCCAGGGTGGTCTTGAACACCTGACCTCAACTGATCTGCCAGACTCGGCCTCCCAAAGTGTTGGGATTACAGGCGTGGGCCCTGGCTCTGGGCCATGTTGCTTTTTTTTTTTTCTTTTTCTATATTTTATGATTTTGTCTTTGAACGTTCTGAAAGTTAAGAAAATGTGTACAGGTGAGGAATTTAGCCAGTTTAAACATGTTTCCTGATGTAGTGTGTCTGGAAGATGAGAGTGGAAATATAGTTCAAACCAAGCTGATTTCAAGGTGTTGATTGCCCCAAATCGCCAAGCACTGCTTTGCTGCTTCTTTAGCAGGAATCCTGCCCTCTTATTTACCTGGTGCTCTACTGTCGTTTGTGCTGGGTGAGTCATGATGGAGAGAGGGTTTAAAACATAGCCTGGGTGGGAGGGAGTTAGTCATTAAAAATGTATCTTCTCTGGGAGTTTGTTTTTAAAACTTTGGACTAGAAAATATGTACAGGAATGTTTGGCTTTTAATAATTAAATCTTGCATTGTTTTAATTTTCTCCGGAGTGTCTCTCTGGAGGAAAATAAAGTTGCAAATCCAATATTTATGTCTTTCCTAAAGCACTAGTTGCCAAATGAAATGAGTTTTGCTATTTTTTTTTTCACGATGGTTGATTTGTCTCCAGGGGGCACCCCTTTGAATTTGCAGGAAGGGCTTAATGTTCCATGAGAGTGGGGAGGAGTCCCTGGAGCAGGGGGCAAGAGGACATGCGTGTTTTTGGTGTAGGAGGATACAGGATTTAGGGTGGGGTTCCTCCAGCCCTAGTCTAAGCCCACTCTGTAGTTGGGCAGCGTCTTACCTTCACCTCACTCCACTTCACACACAGTCCGTTTTCAGCAGGGAGAAGAAACCAAGCATCTTGTGTAAAAACAATTGTTTGTCTGAATGCTTGAGGCCATCTTTCTCTCTCCACCTTCCCCGGAGCACCCACCCAGGGGTGTCCAGACATGTGGGAAAAACACGTGAGAAACACTCAGATTGCCAAGTCAGGATTTGGATTTTTCACGACTCTCCCATTCCCAGACAATACAAGTCTTTTTACTAGGGAGCTTCTCTTCATGAGCCCATGAGTAGGACTCACACCTGTAACTCTCTCTCATTCATCCAAGTCCTGTTTAAACAGAAAGAGGAAGGCAGGGACTCGGCTGCTCTGCTGTGTGCAATTGGAATGTCTGGGATTGGCTGCAGCTGTTTTGGGGAAAGAAAATTGCTCCTATAATTTCTGCTTCTGATGTGTTTGACTTTGTAAGTCAGTTCTTTAGGAGCGTCAAGGAAAAGGGTGTACGTTTTCTCAGAGTTGAAATGTCTTGTGCCAGGAATGGGGGACATGAGTGCCTTGCTCATAAAGGCAGTTGGACCCAGATGTAGTTTAGTAACCACTCAAGATGCCAGGTTGTAATTGGATAGCTAACATCTATGTCTGCCATCTGCAAGGAACTCAGAGAATCATTGAGATAGGGAAATATCCTGTCTTCCCCCAACACTCCAACTATAAATACAATATTTAAAGGCACAGTTTCCAGGGAGGATACAGCTGGCATCAAGTGTGGCTCTGAGGTTTGCTGGTATTGAATCCTTGTTTGGAAACCTTAACTTCTATGAGCAGGAATAGCCTCATCTGCTAAATAGGAATGATACTAGTACCTTATTGGGTTCCTTGAGGATTAGGAAAGCCTGTGTAAAGGACATGGCTGAATACTTGCTGCTAAGATGCTTGACAAAGATTTATTAGGAAGGAAGTGGAGTGGTAGTTAAGAATGCCGTTGCAATCGGACAGACTTGGGTTCAGTTTCCAACTCTGTACTTAATACTATTTGTGACCTTGAGGATGCCATTTCTAAGCTTTCGTTTTCTATTCACTAGGTGGGCACCTTGATACCCACCTCAGATGAAATTTGGCAGTATATTCAAAGTGTTCATTACATGGCAAATTATTGCTGTTGAAAGAGAGACTAAAAGAAGGAGGTTAGTTGCTCTCTGTACCAACCAAGACCCTTGGTTCTTGGGCTCTTCCTGGAATCTCTTATTTTCTGAAAACCCAAAGTAGTCAGACTGGAACTGGATGAATGGAGAGAGAAACACATTATCTCCTGCACTAGAACTTATATAACTTCTTTCATTCAGTTCACATAATTCATTTATTCATTACAATTTCACTTATTCATTTGGGAAATATGTATCAAGCAGATGAAGTGTGAGGCAGTATCCTAGGTATTGGAGATAAAGGACAAAAACACATTTTAAGCTTCAAGTTCATTTTAAGCTTCAATATACGTAGATTCCTTTGATAATTCAATCAAAAACACGGTTTTTCTCTCAAGCAGTAGGGTGAGAGAGAATAATGTGTATAAACATTTAATTTATAATTTCAAGCTATTAGTAGATCCACCTGCATCCAACTGGATCTGTAGCTTGCGTCTCTTTGACTTCTCTTTTGCATATGTCATTTTTATGGAAACAGAATCCTATTTTAAGTAGCTGACCTCCTCTGCCTCAACCATGTGTCTTCCAGTTTCCGGGAGCTGGTATGGTTCATAGATACTTCCCCTGATACACAAACAGATACCTATTTACTCCACAACACATGCCACCTACCATTGGTTGTTCCAGTGGTATATCTGGCACAGGCTTGGCCAATAAGAATCCATCTTGGGGATATTCAAACTGAGCCTGGGAGGGGGCCATTTTTCTCTGAAAGAAGCAGCTATGAGATGAGAGCTGCCATGGGCCACAATTTCCGACTTTTAGAAGAAACATGTCTGTCATTATTGAGAATGAACCTAATTGTCATAGAAAAGGAAAGATGAGAGTGAGAGCAGAAAGATAAATGAAAAGAAGAACAAGAAAGAGAGCAAGAGAGAACACGGGCCATGGCAGTGTTTGTGTCTCTTGTTTAATTTGTTCTTGAGACCCAACTGAAATATTTCCCTACTTAGGATTTGGATATTCAACCCCATAATACATCCCATGAGTCATCACGTTCTACTCTTGCCTAACCTTGCTAATGTTGAGTTTCTGTCTCTTGCAACCCAAAACAATCTTGATGAATACAGCATCTGTGGATCTGTTTCTGGGCTCCAGTGAGAGATAGATTAGAAAATGGGCTCTGATGGCTTTGTGTAATCAGTGCCATGGTAGAGAACACAGGATGCCATTCAGCATAGAGGATGGGTGCATAATCAGGAATTCCACAAAGAGTGGCTCTGTTGTGTTATTTTGGGAAGAGTAAGGAATGGTTCTTCTGTTTTTTGATCAGTGAGCATGTGCCTGAATATGACCTAATTGAGATGAACCAACCTGGCTTAGTCAACTGGCAGAATAATGAGAATTTAAAACAGATTTTCATGGTGGGATGTTTTATCATTCACTTCCTTTCTCCTCCCAGAGCATCCTAGGGTGAGTCTTCAGCAAGACAAATGGATGATCTTGGCCTGTATGTGTCGATTGTAACATTAATCCATCTCTCATCCTCCCAGGCCTCCTTCTGACACTTCCTGTTTAACAGCAAGCCTCATTAGCTAGGTGTGTTGGGCACACTTTTCTTGCTGCATTCTTCCATAGGATAATATTATCTCCTTCATTCAGGAGTTGAAATTCATCTGACACCTGGTATTCTGTGGCATATATATAAAGTTCATTCAATGAGATCTTTACACTAATATCTCCCATATATAAAGTCACTGCAGTCTACTGGGTGTTGTATCAGTTTCTTTATATTTTTTACAGTTTCCTTTATTCTTCACAATGGTCCCGTGAATTATGCATTATTGCCTTTGGTTTCAGATGAGTAGTTGAGAGGTTAGGACACCTATCCAATAGGTGCTGGGTCTCTAACTTAGGCTTGTTGGATTCTACAATGTGTACGCTGAAGGGTTGTGACTGTAAGTGCCCATGTATCTTCAGCACCCTGGACAGCTCATGTTGGGCTCGGTAAGACATCCTGGTTATCTGAAGATGCATGTGAGAGATTATAAGCTCCCACGAAATTCCTACTCAGAGACATGTGAGTTTAGAGCCAAGGGCTATATGACAGTGGATAGGGTCCAATTTTGTCACTTTGCAGATGTTGAAACGGAGGCAGCTAATTGTGGATCAGGTAACCCAATGCCATACAGCTTGTAAGGGCTAGAGTATTGCTTGGCATCCATGCTTTTGTTTGTTGCTTTCACTGCGCTCTCTGTTAAATGTAGGGATGGCTGCCTTCTTCTGCTAGTGCCTTTGACATGGGTCTCTTAATTTGCTGCTTTCCAGCCTTGCGAGGTTGCGAGCCTTCAAGAGGAGGGAAAGAGACTTTGCCGTGGCTGCTGCTGCTATGCTAACACAAGTGACAATGCTGCCCTAATTGTCTGTATTATGAGGATGGCAGGCCTGGCACATAGATTCTCTCAAGGCAGCTCCCCAATTAATCTCTTCTTCTCTGATTAAGGCTCACGTCCTGTGATTGTTGTGGTTGGGGAGGATTGGTGCACAGGATGTTTTAAAGAATTGCATCCAGTGGAGTGAGTGGAGGAATTTGGGGTTAACCATGCTGACATTGTCTGAGACATGATCACTTTGTGGTCCGGAACATCTGAAACAACATGGAGCCCATTACCGGCTCTGTGTCCCTGGGGACCCCTGGCGTTTGCTGGGCTTATTGGCAATGGTTGCATTTGTGTGCCAAGCAGGGCAAGAGCTGTTGTGGCTGCTGCAAGACCTGGGGGAGTCAGAAGGGGATGACAGGGCCTCTCTGTGTTGGTATAAGCAAGGAAAATATTAGCTTATGCTGTGTGTTAAGTTTTCCTTCACCGATTAAAAACATATTTATTGCAAAACCATCCTAGATCAGTTCTTGTGCCTGAACCTAGGGTAAGTGGGAAGCACAAGGAGACATGCCTCTGGACTCCCAGGGTGTTTGATGTGGAAGGGGAGAGAGTGAATAATCAAATTATTACAGTAATGAATGCATAATTGCAGACAAGAGAGATTCTCTGCAGGCATGGGACAGTTTATTAATTTGATGTAGTAAACACTTATATAGCACTTGCCCTGTGCATGCCATGATGCTAAATGCTTTCTGATAGTAACTCATTTAATCTGCAGAATAACTCTGTGAGGTAAGTATTGGTGTTAGTCGTTGTTATCTACATTGCACAAATGAGAAAATGGAGGCACAGAGAGGTTAAGTCGCCCAAGGTCACACAGGTAGTAAGTGGTAAAGCTTAGATCTATACCTGTGTAGTCTTATTTAAGAGTTCTTGTCCTTAACCACTCAGGATACCACCTTTCAGTTGAGAAAATCCACTGGAGGACTTTGTCTCTGTCTGGGGTTTAGACAGACAGTGTCACTGTGAAGTGACATTTGGGGTGCGATTCAAAGAAGGAGGAGAAAGGTAATGAAATAAAGAGCATTAGGTGGCAGGAACAATACAGACAAAGGTCCTGTGGTCATAAGGAGCCTGGAAGGTGTCCTGGGCAGCTTTGAATGAGATAGGACTGGGGAGGTGAACTGGAACCAAATCTTAGGGGGCATTGCATGCCTCAGTAAGGAGTTTTTGATCTTTCCTCTCAGGAAAATGGGAATTCATTAAAAGGTGATAGGCAATCAGGTTTGCTTTTTGAGGAAGATTGCTGTCATATGGAGATCCATGTGAATCTGAAGGACCCAGCACTTGACAGGCTGGAGACTTTCCAGAAAATGATGATAATGATGATGACAAAAATAGTAACAGTCTGTATTTATTGATTGCTTATTTAGGACCATTGACCTGCTATGTATTAGTTTGTTTTCACCGTGCTAAACAGAAATATCCCAGACTGGGTAATGTACACAGGAAAGAGGTTTAATTGACTCACAATTCCTCAGAGCTGGGAAGGCCTCAGGAAACTTACAATTATGATGGAAGGTAAAGCAGGCATATCTTACATGGTGGCAGGCGAGAGAGAGAAGTGAAAGGGGAGGAGCTCCGTACAAAACCATCGGATCTCGTGAGCACTCACTCTCTATCGTGAGAACAGCATAGGTGAAAACTGCCCCCATGATCCAGTCACCTTCCACCACCAGGTTCCTCCCTTAACACCTGGGGATTACCCTTTGAGGTGAGATTTGAGTGGGGACACAAAGCCAAACCATATAATGCTAAATCCTTTATTAGCAATACCTCATTTGGTTTTCACAACCACCTTCTAGGAGATTAGAAATATTGTATTGATTATATAGACAAGTGCTCTAAGGCTTAGGGAATTTCAGCAACTGGTTGGCATTGCAGACTGGCATCTGCCAGGACCAGTTATTGGGCTCAGATCTGATTCCAAAGGTTTGGCTTTCATGCATGCTGATGAATTCTTATCTCAAGAGCAGAGGGAAGAGAATGTGAGGCCTCTAAGAGAATGACTGTTAGTGGCTGGTGTTCTAGGGGCTTTTCATCATCTATGAGCTCACTTAATTCCCATAAACAGCTAGGTGGTTTATGTGTTATTTGTCCTGATGTGTAGTTTAGGAAATGGAAGCTCAGAGAAGTTGCCTGTGGTAATGTGGTTCATAAATAGCAGAGTCCACATTTTAACAGAGTCCAGATTTTAACCCAGGTCATCCTGCTGCAAGGGAGCCAGTGGTTAGATGATCTCAAGAAATTTCCTGGCTCCCTCTGATCTGAATTCCTAGTTTTTAATGCTACCTTTGCCAGATGCACTTGATTCCACCCAACTTCCACCCCCACTCCATTTCTGTGCTGCGGAGTTCATGCTGTTTTTAAATATTGAGTAGTCATGTTTTTCTGTGGAGATTGAACCAAGCTCCAAAGGCTACATCATGATTGGTCTCTGAGGACATCCTTGTAATACATGCTGATGGTTAATTTGAGAATAGTGGATGAGACTTTGGTCTTGTCAGTGAGAAGTAAGGAAAAGTCTGTTGGGTAGGGGATGTGCAGAAAGTTTTCCTTTCCTTTAGGGAAGCATTCAAAATATTTCTGTAGTTGAATGAACCAACCCTGAACAAACTTGCTTCTGGATTTCTTGTTCTGTGGGACCATACTGCCTTTTTATTTGCTTAAGCTATTTGGGGCTAATTCTTTTGTTACTTGAGGCCAAAGGTACTTCAAATGACAGGCAGCCTTTTGGATTCATCGGTAACCCTTGAGGGATGGGGGAGAGAGAAGGAGAAGGACAAGGAAGGGAGGAAGGGAGCCAGAGACTTAAGTACAGGAATGAGATTAAGGGGCCTTTAAGAGCTCTTCTTGCCATTTAAACCATAGAGATTGGTGAAACTTGCTCTTTTGATTGTTGCTGTTTTTGAAGTAAAATGATATTTCCCCTGTCTGAGCTGATCTGGGCTTTGGTCCCCAAATATCTTGTTGCTCTTTGTTCCCAAGGAGGGTATCTGTCCCTCCAAAGGATGCCTCTTTTAAGGTTCTAAAAGTCCAAACCAGTTGATCTGGAAATGCCCAGATCTTTGATTCTTTAAAAAGGCACATTCTGTAAGGAGCTGCTGCCCACACAGCAGGTTACGGTTTTGTAGATAAGTTCTTGCCCTATGTCACTGTGGTGTCTGGTCACACAAAGTGCCCACAACATCACAGAGAGACTCATGCAACCTGCTCTCCTGTCTGGGACGTTGGCTTGGTTTTGCCCAACTCAGTAAGGGCTAGAACTCTGAGGGCTTGACCCTGTGGACGATGAAGTACAAAGACTCAACCTGCAGTGACCTCCTTGTTGGAAGTGAGGAGGAAGCCCAGATCATCCACATCGCAATCTTCCAGTGACCTCTTTCTGGGAGACATGGGAGATGTTCCGACAGAGCTCAGGTCTGCTGAGCTTTTTGAGGTTTTAGGAAGCTCACTCATAGGGCTTGTTACCTAATTAGGAGGTAAAGAAAGCCAATGAAATATGAGCTTATGCACTCTGTAAATTCACTGGGTGACCTGGGTAATTTCTCCTCTTGCATCATGACTCAGTCAGGAGCCTCCTTGAGTTCTCTTTGCACAGAAGTGCTAGGGACTGTCTTGCGTTTCCACCATACCTGTCTATAAACATACTTGGGATACCTTGCAGTGATAGCCTCGGTTCTTCTCTCTTCTCTGCCTTTTGCCATGAGGCCTTGCTGTGCTCCCCCACTGTGAGTCTGCACACAGTCATGTAACTTGCTCTGGCCAGTGGCTCAAGGGAGAAATGATAATGTTCTGATTCTGAGCTCAGACCTCAAGAGGCTCTCCCTATCTTCACCCACTGCCTTGAGCTGCTCCCATCACGATGAGAAGAACTTCCCCATGCCAATGACTGGTCGCTGGAAATGGATACAGAGAACATGGAATAGAGACGTGCCCAGCTGAGGCCAGAAGAGACCAACCAAAAGCTGGCCAGCATCAGACATGTGAGTGAGCCCAGGAGCATGGGCAGAAGTATTCAAGGACTTGCATGAATCCAGCAGAAAAGTCAAAGTCAAAATCTGGCCAATCTGGGTGGGACCTTAGATGTGTGAACAATAAACCCTTACAATCGAATATCACTGAGGTCGTGGTGTTTGTTATACAGCGTTACTGTGGCAATAGGTAACAAATACAAGAAAGATGTGCTTAATAATGGTTTTCATTTGTCGTCTCTGCAAGAGTATAAACTGTGGGTAAGGAGATAACAAAAGCCATAATAATAGGAAGAATTGTAATACTACATTGTACGTACCATGCTGGGTGATTTATCACTATCATCAAATCAGCCTCATAAGGTAGAAAACATTATTGTCACTGCGTCACAGATGTGGGAATGGGGACTTAGAGGAGCAATGAGCCAAGGTCACATAGGTAGTAGATGTCTCAGTGACATGAGTGTCAAACACAGAGGCAAGCATAGAGTTGATGCTGAAATGTCTGTTGGATGAGTGAGTAACTGTACTTCCATTTGTGTTTAGTTTTATAAGCCTGAAGCAGATGAAAGCAAAATGGTACATCTGCCTTAAGTGAACATAGATGAGAAGGATAACTTTTCCTGCTTCTCCAATCTTTTGCTGATGCAACCTCTTTGTTTAGCAAATGCTCAGTACCTTACATTTAGCCATTTTGCCTCATTCCTTGGTAATGCATTAACAGGAACCATTAGATTGTGGTTACAAACAAGAAAACATACCCTGTTGTGTGTGTTTTTGAAACAGTCCTATAAATCAGGTCTGCCTTATTTCAAAATCTAATTCAATTACACAGAAGCTATACCTTGTGGACGATTAAACTGTAAATTGTGGGTGTCCACTGGGTTCCTAGATTACTAATATGTTCCCTGCCATAACTCACCTCTGTCCCTACCATATATTGTGCATGCTTACTCAGGGATGGGGACATTCAGTTGACATGCACCACATTGAAGGATATTTATGGTGTATCTCAAACTCGAGATATCTTCTTCAAGGAGATACCGATACATCATGAAAACTCTTAAGATGTATTATGCTTCTCTAAGTGGAAAAGTCCAGTTGACTGATCTCTCTTTTTTTTCTTGCCAGTGCTCAGGTATTGGGACATAGAATGATGAAATGTGACCTTTCTTGTTTTCTGCAAAAATAATCTCCGTGCTGTCTCTTCTAGGTCAAGGCATGAGGGCTAAAGGTTTGCCTTCTCCATGATGAGTTTCTCAGGAAAGCAAGCAATGTGCTGAGGCTGAGGGCAGCTTTGGGAGGTTTTGAGATGCCTGTGCCTGAATGAGAAGCCTGTGGCTGTGAGTAGGAATGCTGGCTACAAGGGCTTCCTTTTACTGGCCCAAAGCAAATAGCAAGAGAAGGGGGTTTAATTGCATTTACTGATTCCCTGCTCCCTTAACAAATATTTGTTGAGTGGTGCAGTGTGCCAAGGCCACTTAATAATCATCACAGCATAGCTGTATTTGTCTAATTCTTCACAATTTATGAAGTATCTAATAATTCTCTCATTTGTTCCCTGTTTAAAAAAACTCATGAAGTGGGCAAGGCAGGGATAATGATAATATTTTAAAATCACCCATGATGATGTCTGGTATTAATTTAGCAATTATTATACACCAGGGATTCCATTTCACATTTCACATGTGTTTTTTCATTTAATTTTCACATAAACCTTTGGAAGCAGGTAGTAACATTGGTCTCTTCTATTTTTATTTTTAAACTTTTATTAGGTTGGTGCAAAAGTAATTTGTTTTCCATTAAAATCAGTGTCAAAAACTGCAATTAATTTTGTGCCAAGCTAATAAGTTCAAGGGTGCAAGTATAGGTTTGTTGCATATGCAAAATTGTGTCATGGGAGTTTGTTGTACAGATCACTTCATCCCCCAGGCATTAAGCCTACTAGTTATTTTTCCTCATCCTCTCCCTCCTCTCACCTTCCACCCTCCAATAGACCCTACTGTCTATGTGTCCAACAATTGCATGAAAAAAACCTCAGTATCACTGATCATTAGAGAAATGCAAATCAGAACCTCAGATACCATCTCACACCAGTCAGAGTGGCTATTATTAATAAGTCAAATAACAGCAGATGCAGGCGAGGTTGTGGAGAAAAAGGAACGCTTATACACTGTTGGTGGGAGGATTGTAAATTAGTTCAGCCGTTGTGCAAGACAGTGTGGTGATTCCTCAAAGATGTAAAGAGAGGAATACCATTCTGTCTTTAAAGAGAGCTGCAGTGAACATACGCATCCATGTGTCTTTAAAATAAAATGATTTGTATTCCTTTGGGTACATACCCAGAAATCCTATTGGAAACTGGGGCTCAAGGAAGCTCAGCGACTTGTCGCAGATTACATGACCATCAGTGGCAGATTTTGGATGCAGACCCAGGACTCTGCCCCTAAAATGTCCAAGTCTGTCATCCTTGGTCACCTGCTTCCCAGCACTGGAGCCTGGATTTGCTGACTTCTGCTAGAACTTTTCCCTTGACACCAGAATGAGCTCAAGAATTCCTCCTGGCATAGGGAGCTGTATTAGCAGCAGTAAACTCTTAACTCCTGTGATTTCCCCTCTATTTTCCTGCTTGGCTGTCAGAAATTAGAAATTCCTGGAGGTGCTTTTCTGTCTGAGAAGGTCAGAGGGTCTGGTAGAAAGAGCTCAGTTTTTAAGGACTTTCATGAATCCAGCAGAAAAGTCGAAATTCAATGTTATAATTTATAATCTCTTAATTTCTTATTATGGTTGTTTTCAAAAGGAGTTTCTTGTGTGATACGGCCTCATTCTTTCCGGTGAATTTATCCTTGCACTTCCACTGTTACTTGATTACCTAAATAAGACCATATATCTTTTTTTTTTTTCTTTTTTTTTGCCCGGTTTGGAGTACAGTGGTGTGATCTCGGCTCACTGCCAGTTCCATCTCCTGGGTTCACTCCATTCTTCTGCCTCAGCCTCCTGAGTAGCTGGGACTACAGGCGCCCGCCACCATGCCCGGCTAATTTTTTGTATTTCAATAGGGACAGGGTTTCACCGTGTTAGCCAGGATGGTCTTGATCTCCTGACCTTGTGATCTGCCCACCTTGGCCTCCCAAAGTGCTGGGATTACAGGCATGAGCCACCGTGCCTAGCCTATCTTTTTTTCTTAATAGGGATTTTTAAAAAAGTTTGCTTTCAATAGTTTTGAGGGAACAGGTGGTTTTTGGTTATATGGATGAGTTCTTTAATGGCGATTTCTGAGATTTTGGTGCACCTGTCACCCAAGCGTGTACATGGTATCCAATACGTAGTCTTTTATCTCTCACCTCCTCCCACCCTTCACCCTTAGTCCCCAAAGTCCATTTTGTCATTCTTATGCTTTTGTATCCTCATAGTTTAGCTCCCACTTACAAGTTCGAACATACAATATTTGGTTTTCCATTCCTGAGTTACTTCATTTAGAATAACTTAGAATAACATCCTCCATCTCCATCCAAGTTGCTGCAAAGGCCAGTATTTCATTTCAACACATCTTTCTGTCTCATAATTGGAAGGTCTTCGGTAACTACTAATAACAATAACTCTTGTTGGCAAAAAGATCTGGTACTACTCGGAGGGCCTCCCACAATCAGTGTTTTATTTGATCCTCACAACCACTATGTCAGGTAGATAGGTATTTCTGACCATCTGTTTACAGATGAGAAACTCCAGGGAGAAGGTGCTTGAGCATCTTTAGTTGAGGTGCAGATATCTCCTTCTGCGGTCAGTGAAATGCTTGATCACAGTTCTTCACTCTTCTGGACAATGTTGTGCATCTGCACTTTCTCATGGTCTCGTGATCAGCAGAGTGGACTTCTTCACCTCTTGACTTTGATATTGGCCAGGTGAATTGCTCTGGACAATAGGGTATCATTGAATATGATGCACACATAGGGCAGGCATTTCCTTACCTTGGGGGCTTTCCTTCATGTGCCTCTGCCATTGTCGTGATCCTCGTCAATAGCTGCTGTCCTTTAAGCCTGGGCTCAACAGATTCAGTCTATCTGAATAGACAGAGACCAAATCAAGTAGTTATTAAGAATGCATGTGGAGCTTGCATGAACTCAGTGTGCAATGAGAAGCACAACCAGACCTGAGGTTCGAAGCAGAGCTGCCCAGCTGAGCCCATCCTAGGTCATCCAGTCTCCAGCAGAGCCACAGACACATATATAAGAATAAATGAGGGCTGAGTTAAACCACTGAGTTTTGGTGTGGTTTTTTATGCAGGTATTATTTTGATGATAGCTAACTGATAAACTCTCTTTAGATGTGAGCTCCATGAGGGCTGGGCTACTGTGAAACACAAGGCTTAGAAGAGAGAAAAATCAAGTACAGTTATTAAATGCATGGAGCATTGAATGAGACATACTTGGATTTGATGCTGTTTACTAACTGTGTTGAACTTTCTGGCCTGGCTGGACACAGTGACTCATGCCTGTAATCCCAGCACTTTGGGAGGCCAAGGCAGGTGGATCACCTGAGGTCAGGAGATCGAGACCAGCCTGGCCAACATGGTGGAATCCCGTCTCTACTAAAAGATACAAAAATTAGCTGTGGCATAGTTGTGGGTGCCTGTAATCCCAGCTACTCCAGAGGCTGAGGCAGAAGAATCGCTTGAACCTGGGAGGCAGAGGTTGCAGTGAGTAGAGAGTGCACCACTTTACCCCAGCCTAGGTGACAGAGTGAGATTCCGTCTCAAAATAAATGAATGAATGAACTTTCTGGCCTTAGTGCCTCCATATATATAGTAAAACAAAAACAAAAACAAAACCAATATTCCCAACTTCGTAAGATTTCTGTAAGGATTGACTGACATCATGTGTATAAGTGACTGGCAGATACCAAGAAGTCAGTAAAAGTTAACTGTTATGAAGATGACCTCAAGTAATTTTTGTGGAATACATTTTATCCATTAAAAGCATATAACTCAATAGGTTTAGTGTACCTATGGAGTTGGATGGCTGCCACCCATACTTCATATTAGAATCTTTTTATTATTAATGAAAATAAGCCTCCCACCCATTAAGCAGTAACTCCCCATTTTGCCCGCCCCCGCCAGGCCCTGGCAATTACTAATCAATTTTCTGTGTCTATGGACTTGCTGATTCTCGATATTCCATATAGATGAAATCATACCTTAGGTGGCGTCTTGTGCCTGTCTTTTTTTCGCCGAGCATAACTTTTCAAGTTTCATCTCTGTTGTAGCATATGTCAGTACTTCATTCCTTTTTATTTCTGAATAATGCATTGTATGGATAAACCCCATTTTATTTGTTTATCATTTGTTGGACATTTGGGTTGTTTTCATGTTTGGCTATTATGAATAGTGCTGCTACGAACATTTGTGAACACGTTTTTATGTGGACACATGTTTTAATTTCTCTGGAATGTATATTTAGAAGTACAGCTGCTAGGAGGGATGGTAACTCTTTTTGGCCCCCATGATTGAAGGAACCGCCAGTCTGTTTCTGAAGCGGCTGCACCATTGTACGTTTCCGTTCCCGCTCACAATAAATGAAGCTTCCAGTTTTTTTCACATCCTCACCAACGCTTGGTATAATCACTTTTGGTTTATATTCTGGCCATCCTAGTGGATGTGAAGTAGTATCTCATTGTGGTTTTGAGGTGTATTTCTCCAGTTACTAAGGATGTTGAACATTGTGTGTGTGCTTACTGGTCATTTGTAGGTCTTTTTTGGAGACGTACCTGTTCAGATTCTTGGTCTATTTTTAACTGGGTTATTTATATTTTGATACTGAGTTGTGAGAGCTGTTTATATGTTGTGGATGCTAGTCCTTGATCAAATGTGTAATTTCAACTATTTTCTCCCACTCTACAGGTTGTGTTTGCTATTGCTATTATTAGTTAACTTTCCGAATGTTATTCTTTTCAGCGTAAAGTTTTCAAGTTTTGTTAATTGCAATGAAGCTACTTTTTCTTTAGTCGTTTGTGCTTTTATTGTCATCTATTAGCAAGGCTTTACCTAAGTCAAGATTGTAAAGCTGTATTCCTATATCTTCTAAGACTTGGAGTTTTAGCTCTTGCATTTAGGTCTATGGTGCATTTCAAGTTCATTTTTTTTCTATGATGGAAGAAGGTTCAACTTCATTCTCTTGTATGCGGTTATCCAGTTCTGACATTGTTTGTTGAAAAGATTATTCTTTTCCCCTTGAATGCCCTTTACACCCTTGTCAAAAATCACTTACTCATAAATAAAAGGATTTATTTATGGACTCTCAGTTCTAGTCCATTAATCTGTATAAATCAGTCCTTAGGCCAGTACCATACTATCTTCATTCCTGTAGCTTTGTAGAAATATTTTAAATTGGGAAATGTAAGTCTCCAACTTTGTTCTTAGTTTTCAGGATTGTTTTGACTATTCTGAATCCCTTGTATTTCTCAGTGAATTTCAGAGTCAGCTTGTCAGTTTCAGCCAAAATGGCAATTGAAAGTTTGGTAGGGATTGTGTTAAATCTGTAGATCAATTTGAGCAATATTTTCATTTTAGTGTGTCTTCCAATCCATGGATGTGAATTTTCTTTTTCATTTATTTAGGCTCCTTTAAATTTCTTTGATCAATATTTAATAGTTGTCAGCATGGAAATTTTGCATTTCTTTTTTTCATGTTTATCCCCAAGTATTTTCGTAAGTTTGTTTTAAAGTTTAAGTTTGTTCTTTTTGATACTATTATAAAGGAAATTGTGTCCTTAGTTTCGTTTTGAGTTGTTCATTACTAGTGTAAAGGAATACAGCTGATTTTCACAAATTAATCTTATATCCTGCTACTTTGCTGAATTTATTAGTTTTAATACTTTTGTGTGGTGGTGGATGTGGGTATGTGGGTGCGGATTATTTGGCTTTTCTGTGTTCAAGATCTTGTTATCTGCAAATAAAGATATCTCTACTTCTTCCTTTCCAATCCAGATGCCTTTTACTTCTTGTTCTTGCCCAATCACCTTGGCTTGAACCTCCAGTATAATGCTGAATAGATGAGATGACGGTACCCATCCTTGTCCCTCATCTTAGGGGAAGGCATTCAGTCTTTGGCCATTGCGTATGATGCCACCTGGGAGTGTTTTCATAGATTCCTTTTATCATTTTGAAAAAGTTCTCTTCTGTTCCTAGATTGTTGAGTGTTTTTATCATGAAAGGTTGCTGAGTTTTGTCAAATGCTTTTTCTGCATCTATTGAAATCATCATCACATTTTGGTTCTTTATTATCTGCTCATTCTGAATTATTATTCCCTTGATTGTCTAACCTGTCACAACCCTGCATGGGAAACCTTCGCAAAGGGCTTGTAACTAGAGAATCTCAGTGCTAAACAGGTCCCAGACAGAGGGCCAAGCACAGGATTCACTGCTTCATATATAGAAAGACAAACACAAATTTAATTTTATGTGCCTTTATCAAGGGGAGAAAGCTACCTGGAAGGTCTTGACAGTCTGTGGCATCTTGACCCTGTAGCACAGTATTTTTGCTGCGTGGGTTGGGCTCTAAGCAGAATCTTTACGTGGTGGAGTCATAAATCCGAAGTATTGAACTCTGTTAGCCAAGAGCCTTTAAAAGAACCAGGTTGCTCTACTGACATCCTGTCTTTCGCACAGTTACATTGGATAATATTACCCAGTCCTATAAAATGAAAATCAAGTTTGAAATAGGGTTTGTTAATTACGGTATTTAACTGTTGTCGTTATTGTTTCCTTGGAGATTAATGAGGTGAGTTATTGTAACATAATTAGGCTACAGTGTATCTAATCTCTTACAAACCCTTGTGATTCACTGTTGTTCCAGTATGGTTTGAAGGTTAATTTCACTTTGCTGGTATAGACTTGGCAATGTGCTTTCTATTGAAATATGTTTTTAATTATATTTGAAAGTCATTAGTCAAGGGCTCTGCTGGGCTGTTCTGCACACATTCGCCGTAGAGAAATCCAGATACAATTAGACTCATCGCGATCATCTATCCCCGTGCCCAGGTGTCCCCAGGGGATCAAGGGGGGAATTCAAAGACACCTGAGACCTGTATTGACCCTCAGTTTGGTCCCGGGAAGGCATCTTTATCAGCGAAATCTTTTGAATAAGTCCCCACGGTGGCATTACGGCTGTGAGTCTGCATCTCAAGTAGACACAAGGTGGTTTCACCTTGGGTGAGGACTTTCTCAAACATACCCAGCTCTTTCCCAGCTTCGAGCTTCATGGATACCATTCTGTGCTTGAAATATTCCCTGCCTGGCTTACTTCTAGTTATCCATCAGCCTCAGGTTACCTCTCTTAAATGCCACTGCTTCTGAGGAGTCTCCCAAGACCAAGTATCCCCCTGCCCTCTGCCATTTAACTCTCTCTGTTGCCTGCTTTCATTTTATCGTGTGTTTTGTTTTGTGGAAGCTCTCACCATGTTTTACTATCTGTTTGGTGTTTCCTTCCTCATAAGGGCACAGGCCCTATTTTTCCACTGCCATATTCACATACTTAGGGTACATAAGGTGCTTAGTTGTGGGTGGTGCAACAAATCCATCACGGACTGGTTTCCCAATCTCCAGCAGCCTAATTGACAAGTGATGCAGATTTGCCAGTCTCTTCCTCGTACCTTAGAGTCATCAATGCTGAATGACTGGACCATCCTTCCTGCTGCCTGAGTGTACGCATCTGTAACATGGGAGAATCACAACGGGATCCTCCTCACAGAGAAGGCATTAGGTGGATGACATGAGCACCGTGACTGCTCCAAAGCAGACATTCACCAGAGTCCATATTCTCATTTGTCTGCCATGGGAGAAGCTAGGGCTGGATGGCATCTGAGGTCTGATTTTGAGACCTTTGGTCTAAGGTCGAGTAGTCGACCCACAGGAAGCTGTGGATTAAACAGTGACTGTCTCAAGCTCGGGCTGGATGGCATCTGAGGTCTGATTTTGAAGCCTTTGGTCTAAGGTCAAGTAGTTGGCCCACAAGAAGCTGTGGATTAAACCGTGGCTGTCTGAAGGTTGGGATGGATGGTGTCTGAGGTCCAGTTTTGAGGCCTTTGGTCTAAGATTGAATAGTCAGCCCACAAGAAACTGTGGATTAAACAGTGGCTGTCTCTAGCTTGGGATGGATGTCATCTGAGGTCTGATTTTGAGACCTTTGGTCTAAGGTTGAATAGTCAGCCCACAGGAAGCTGTGGATTAAACAGTGGCTGTCTCAAGTTTGGGCTGGGTGGTGTCTGCGGTCTGGTTTTGAGACCTTTGGTCTGAGGTTGAGTAGCCAGCCCACAGGAAGCTGTGGAGAAAGCAGTGGCGGTCTCATGGACTGCCCAAGTCAGAAATCTGGCACTAGACTGGACCTTGTACCATTGTTTTCCTTATAGTGAAGTAGCTCCTACATGGGCATCTCTTTAAATAACTCAAGTCAAGAAGATGTTTCACTTTTTTCTGTTTAAAAAATAGACTCTGCTTTGAAAAGTGTCTTGGAGTGGTCCAACGCCGAGAAGAGTGTTGGTATACAGCTCTGTATGTGTGTCCGTGTGTGTGCATGTGTGTGCGTGCAGACTGCTCACCACTCAAATGCTTTTCCCCAGTTCCGTAGTGGAGTGACAGATGTTATGATTGGCACTGTGCTCCTAGATTTGTTTTATCTCAAAGAAAAAGTATTTTCCTGAGTGGCAAGATATTCTTTGGAGGAGTGTCCTGAGCAAAGGCCCAAGCGCTGGAAAAGCCCAAAAATAAAGCCTGTGTCTGGGGTAGTTGTCAGAGAGGGTGAGCCAGGGCCCTTGCCCACCCTATGGTGGGATTGTCCTAAGCTGCTCTCACTGGCATTTGGGGAGATGATGCCAGGGTTCTGCAAGAGTATTCAGGAGCTGCAGGTGATGAGCCTCATTTGGTCAAACTGGCTTCCCCTGAGTCTCTATGTCTATGTCTTCATGAAGTGGCATAGTGGTTAGAGGTAGGACTTGGAGTCAGACTGCCAGGGTGTTGAGCCCTGGACCCATTACCTACCCACTCTCAGAGCTTAGGGAAGGCATCTGACATCTCTTCCCTCAAGCGTAATCCTCATGGGCTTGTCTTAAGGCTCAGAGAGCCTCATGCATGCTGCAGTAAGAATCCTATAAGCATTGTCACTCTTGTTTCTCAAACAGAGATGGTTTTTCTTCACTTCTCCCACCACACAGCTCCCAGACGGGGAGTGAGGTAACAGGTGAGGACCCGACAAGTTCTGAGTACCTTCCAAGTACCTGGCACCATACTGGGTGCTTATATTCTTTTCCTTGTTGGATATCTACTCCAGCCCACTAATGTAGATGGTATCGCCACCTGCCTGGAAAAATGAAAATTATCATGAGCCTATTTTGCCCATGATCCTCACAGATTCTTTGTGATTCCTGCCATGTAGTGAAATCAGCGTCTTTAACAGGCTGCGACTGGGGAAGGGCCATGTATCAGGAGGTGTCTCTGCTCAGACCTTGCCCATTGAGTAGGCTCCTTATTGGGTGATGAAATCCAATCCAGTCAATCCTGTCTCTTGGGAGTTGCCAGTGGAGAATGAGGGTGTGTCTGTAGAGATCCATCTTTGTCCCCAGTACTAATAAAATATTCGGGGAATCCTCCAAGAGGTTGGATACAGATTGCAGAGGAGGCTAGGGTGTTGGTTAATGAGCATGCCAAAACAATCCCTTGTGCTGTCAGCCCTGTAGTCTGTGGTATCTTTTTTAAAAATTATTTTCTTATTTTTCTTAAGACAGAGTCATGCTCTGTCTCTCAGGCAAAAGTGCAATTATGAAGTCATAGCTCACTGTATCCTTGAACTCCTGGGCTCAAGGGGTCCTCTTGCCTCAGCTTCCTGAGTAACTGGAACTACAGGCATGCACCACCAACCCCAGCTAATTGCTTTTTGTTTTGTTTTTGTTTTTTAGAGATGAGGTCTGTCTTTGTTTTCCAGGCTGGTCTCAAACTTACAGGGCTCAGGCAATTCTCCTGCCTCAGCCTCCAAGTGTTGGGACTAAAGGTGTGAGCCACTGCACCCAGCTAATAGCTTAAGATACGTTTCTGTCACCAAGGCTCTCTCCCCTTCTGCTTGAGTCTGCAAGAGTGCTCATAGGATCCTCGTTTTCCACATAAGGAGGATCAGAGAGGTAACTTGAGGTCCACATTTATACCTGGCTTGGGGGAAATCCACTGGGACATCGTTTTGCTGCCATTACTGCCTCCACGGAGCTTACGCTTCCCGAGAATGACACCGCTAGGTGCCCTCTCCCTGCTCAGGGCTGGTCTAGAATGCCGCCTTTCCAAGTTCTCTGCCTCTTGGTTGGCCCTGGCACGAGGAGGCTGCTGGGTCCAGCAGGTTTGCTGCAGGTGGGGGTTGATTCCTGAGCACTCAGTTCCTTACTTTGATGGTGTCATGACATTGTACAAACTCACATTTCTGAGGTTGGCCATCAAAGTGTCTCTTCTTTAAAAATGGGCACTTCCATTCCGTGGTCTTCCAACCCGAAGAATCCTGCTTCTCCCTACTTCCTTTTCCTTTTCTCCACTCTTGTTATTTTTTTTTTTGTAAGGCTTTTTCTTTGGGTAGAATAGGTTTCTCTGATTTAAACTCCTTTCATCCCAGTTTAATTTCCCTTCCCTAAAGTGCAGTAGAGACGTTTGCAAGTCAATCAGTTTTGTCCTTCTAGATCAGATGCCTCTCTGAAATGCAGATAAACTGCCGATTATGGGACTGTTGTCTCCCCTTTCTGGGGATGTATTCAGAGAATTCAGCCAGATTTGTCAGGCCTGACCTTCTTTTCGTGAACCATGCTATGACTGGCCCTGACTAAATGAAATACTGCTGAATGGTCCACATCTTCTAAACCTCCTCCCTCCCTGGGGCCCTAGACAGCAACCCCTCCATTGCCAAGGTCGCCACCAGCAAGCCAGGACCTTCACTTTCTTTGTTCCAGTTTATTTCACTCTGCGGTGATCCTGATGGCTGGGCTAGCGCCATGCTGTGAGGTCAGCTGGGAGCAAGTCCTTGTCCATAGCCTGGAGCCCAGGGAAGCAGCCCCAGAAAGGACTCTGCTGCTCCTCACCTCCCTTGCTGCTTTGCTCTTGACCTGCACACTAACACTGTTATATTATGATCAAGGCTTAACTCTATTATATTATTTGCAATGCTAATAGCTATAGGTATTATGAACAGTAATGTAGTTATTGCTGACATTGTGACATATGATTAGTACAGATATGTTAATGTTATTTTTGGCTGCGTGCAGCCATGCTTTGCCCTTTTACACACTGAATCTTCTCCTGTCAGCTTGGTGTGTCAGCTACAATCGTATTGTTTTTAGTGTCATTGATGGTGAAGGAAACTGAGGCCCAGAAAGGGTCTGTGACTTTCCCGAAGCCATATGGGCGGGCACTCTTAGCCCTGGCTGTGAATTCAAACCTTGATGTGAAGGCCAGTCATGTGGCTCATGCTTGTAACCCCAGCACTTTGGGAGGCCAGGGCGGGTGGATCACTTGAGGTGAGGAGTTTGAGACCAGCCTGGCCAACACAGTAAAATCCTGTCTCTACTAAAAATACAAGAATACAAAAATCAGCTGGGTATTCTGGCAGGTGCCTGTAATCCCAGTTACTCAGGAGGCTGAGGCAGGAGAATTGCTTGAACTCGGGAGATGGAGGTGGCATTGAGCCAAGATCATGCCACTGCACTCCAGCCTGGGCAACAGAGTACGAGTTTGTCTCAAAAAAATGAAAAACAAACAAACAAAACCTTGATGTGCAGACTGACTTTACTTATTTATTTATTTTTAATTTTTTTTAAATTATACTTTAAGTTCTAGGGTACATGTACACAATGTGCAGGTTTGTTACATATGTATACATGTGCCATGTTGGTGTGCTGCACCCATTAACTTGTCATTTATGTTAGGTATATCTCCTAATGCTATCCTTCCCCCCACCCCCTCCCCACAGTAGGCCCCGGTGTGTGATGCTCCCCTTCCTGTGTCCAGGTGATCTCATTGTTCAATTCCCACCTATGAGTGAGAACCTGTGGTATTTGGTTTTCTGTTCTTGCAATAGTTTGCTGAGAATGATGGTTTCCAGCTGCATCCATGTTCCTACAAAGGACTCAAACTCATCCTTTTTTATGGCTGCATAGTATTCCATGGTGTCTATGTGCCACATTTTCTTAATCCAGTCTGTCACTGATGGACATTTGGGTTGATTCCAAGTCTTTGCTATTGTGAATAGTGCTGCAGCAAACATACATGTGCATGTGTCTTTATAGCAGCATGACTTATAATACTTTGGGTATATCCCCAGTAATGGGATGGCTTGGTCAAATGGTATTTCTAGTTCTAGATCCTTGAGGAATCGCCACACTGTTTTCCACAATGGTTGAACTAGTTTAGAGTCCCACCAACAGTGTAAAACTGTTCCTATTTCTCCACATCCTCTCCAGCACCTGTTGTTTCCTGATTTTTTTAATGATGTTTCTTCTAGCTTTATTGAGCATTTAACGACTGACAAATAAAAATTGTATATATTTAAGGTGTACGATGTGATGCTTTGAGGTACGTATATATTGTGAAATGCTCACCACAATTGAACGAACATACCCATCACCTCACATAGTTGACCTTTGTACGTGTGTGTATATATACTCTCTTAGCAAATTTCAAATGTACAATACAGTGCTATTATGTAGCGTCATCATGATGTACATTCGGTCTCCAGAACTTATTTATCTTTTAACAAAGTGTGTATAGTTTAACCAACATCTCCCCATTTACCCACCCTCAAGCTCTTGGTGACCACAGTTCTAATCTCTGTTTTTGTTGTTGTTGTTGTTTATTTTGAAACAAGGTCTTACCTTGTCACCCAGGCTGAATATAGTGGCATTATCATAGCTCACCACAGCCTCAAACTTCTGTGTTCACATGATCTTCCTGCCTCAGCCTGCTGAGTAGCTAGGACTACAGATGTGCGCCACCATGCCCACTAATATTTCAGTTTTTTTGTAGAGACAGGGTCTGTGTTGCCTACACTGGGCCTTCAACTCCTGGCCTCAAGTGATCCTTCCACCTTGGCCTCCCAAAGTTCTGGGATTACAGGAGAGACCTACCATGCCTGGCCTCTACTCTCTGTTTCTATCACTTTACTTCTTTACTTTCTAAATATAAGTGAACTTTGGCAGTATTTGTCTTTCTGTGTCTGGCTTATTTCACTTGATCCAGCAATCCCACTTATGAGTGCACAATCTAAAGAAATAAAATCACAATCTCAAAGAGTTATCTGTGCCCTCATGCTCATTGCAGCACTGTTCACAATAGCTAAGATGTACAAACAACTTAAGTGTCCATTGACAGAGAATGAATACAGAAAGTGCGGTGTAGATATACACATAGTGGAATACTATTTAGCCTTTAAAAAGAAGGAAATCCTGCCATTTGCAATAACATGATTGAATGCTGCTTTTTATCCCTACTGCAAGAAGCTATTAAGTTGAAAGTTCCTAAGCAGGAACTCCTGTGTGCAAAGGAATGGTCTTGCGGAAGCATTTGCATATTTGAAGGGATTGATGGACAGGTTAGCTCAAGGGAAGTCATCCACACCAGGTGGCGTTCCCCTGGAGTGAGGGCTACGGGAGCAAATGCCTTCCCTGCCCACTTAGTAGGTTTCCAGGTAAGGTCCCTGTGGTGAAGAAGTAGGGAAAGGTGCGAACACCATTCTCTGATGCCATTTATCTTCTCTGATGGTCACTCCTGGCACATGTGAGCCCTCTGGGTTCCTGGGATGGCTCCGTAGGTCCCTCTGAGAATCTCCTTTTTTGTCTGCTCACCCTTCCCCTCTCCATGGCTGAGAGTCATCTGAAATAAGATTCCTTCCAGGCACAGAGGCAGCTCCACACAGAGAGTCCCTGATGAGATACTCGCCACTGTGTTCTGCTGGCCCCTTTCTTCCCTCCCTACCTCCAGCAAAGTTCCAAGATCACCTTTAAGTCTGCCCATGCAGGCCAAAAGTCTGTACCTGTCGAAACCTTTCCTTGTGGGTACCCAGAGACAATATCACCTCTCACTTTCAACCGATTAGTGACAAACAGTGACAGGTTGAACTTTACCTGCATAGCCCTGGCTCCTGTCAAATGTCTCCACTGACAGGTGAGAGCTCTGAAATCATCCCAATACTCTCAGGTCCAACTGTGGGGCAGAAGGACCAGGGAGGCAGTGATATATGCTGAGTGCTCACTGTTGCTGAGAACTGGAACAGTTGAACAAAGACTTTGGAAACTAGGAGACCTAATTCTGTCACTTACAAGCTGTGTGTCCTTGGGCGAGGGACTTAGACTTTCTAAGCTTCAGTTTGTAGTCTGTCAAATGGGGGTATAAGCATGGAGATGCATCATACCTAGAGGTTAAGTTCTAAATCAGAGCTGGAAGCAAAATATGTGAGCAAGTCAAAAGTTTCTCTTGAAGGCTGCAACTTTGGAAAGCATTTTGAAATTCTTCCTAAAGCCCAGCACACAGCTAGCATTTTTGTTTTTGTTTTTGGCCAGCCAAGAAATGGATTGTTGCTTTTTTTTTTTTTTTTTTTTTTTTTTTTTTTTTTTTTACGTTGAGCATCTGGTGGATAGATGGCTTGCATTTAGGGGATATAAATGTAAAAATCACAGCATGTGGATTTGAAGATAGGCACATGGGAACTGAGACCTGCTATATCTTATAAGAAGCTATGTTAATGATATTTGTCCAGGGAACCCAAGAGAATTTACATCTTTACTAAGGTTACCTGTATCTCTTCCACTAAAGGTCTCAAGCCAGGAGTAAACTAGCCACAGACTCCACGCAGGTATTTGGGTTGGGCTGTGGGGAAGGTACTTTTATTCTTCTACTTTTGTCGCAATTAGGGTTCAGTTATAGACAACAGACACCACTCTAGCTGGTTTATTATCCAAGTATTAAGGTGAATAGCAAGGTTTTGGTGACTTACATTGCCTTTGAAAAGGAGGAATGCCAGACCCTTGGCAGTTTTGAGGGATGTAAATCCTAGCCCTGAGAGCTGCATGTTGTATCCAAGCTCAGAGAAGCTGCTGCTCTTGCTGCAGAAAGCCAGTGGATGCAGCATCTGCCGTTGGAGAACCACTGTGCTTTGCCTCTGGTCCATGCCTGCAAAGGGGGTGCCTCAAGTCCTGCCTTCATCTAGACTCAGTTCCACTTTGAGTATCACACAGTGCATCTGATCAGAGGACCCAAATTACACTGAGAACTTAGCTGTCCATGTGTCTGGGGAATTTAGGTTTTTGGTTTCTGGTCTTCGCAGTAGAAGATTATAATGGTCACTAAATTAGCCGGATCACCAGTCTACCACAACTAGGGGAGCCTTGAAGACAAGCTGACCACAGACTTAGTCTCTTTTTTTCTTTCAATGTCTATACCTGATCCTTGGGGATTTAGTGCCACAGAGCAAAGATTATAGCTCCTCAAGCCTGAGAAAAAGGATCCAGAGGAGCATATAGATGGAGAGAAAGAGCCTAGAATGGAACTGGCAAGCACTCGCTCCCTGAGAGGGTCTGTAGAGGGCATGGAACTGGTTGCCATTGTATGCCTCTGGCTGTACACACACAGTGGAGCTGTTAATCTATGATCCTATCATTGTCCAAGATTTGACCAACAAGCTTAACCGTTTTTCTCTTTGGGATAGAATAATACTAATAATCATCACCACTGCCATTATCATTATCATCATTACCATCATCATCACCAACATCACCACTGTTGTTTTCACCACTGTCACCATCATCATCACCACCACACCACCCCCATTATCATTACCACTGCTGTTGTCACCTATGTCACCACCGTCATTATCAACAACATCACCACCACCATCATCATCATCATTATTATTATTTGAGACAGAGTCTTGCTCTGTCGCCCAGGCTGGAGTGCAGTGGCGCAATCTCAGCTCACTGCAAGCTCCGCTTCCCAGGTTCACGCCATTCTCCTGCCTCAGCCTCCTGAGTAAGTGGGACTACAGGCGCCCGCCACCACGCCTGGCTAATTTTTTGTATTTTTAGTAGAGATGGAGTTTCACCATATTAGCCAAGATGGTCTCGATCTCCTGACCTCGTGATCCACCCGTCTCGGCCTCCCAAAGTGCTTAGATTACAGGCGTGAGCCACCGTGCCTGGCCACTACCATCATTATTATTACCACCATCATTATACCATCAACGTCACTGCTACCATTATCACCAATGTTACCACCATCGCCATCACCACTGCCATTATCACCACTATTATCATCATTGTCATTATCACTATCATCATTGTCATCACCACCATTATCATTTGCCACTGTCATCACCATCAGCATCACCTCTGCCATTGTCAATGGTGTCACCATCATCACTATCAGCATCACCACCATCATCGTCATTACCGCCACTACCATCATCACCATCAACATCACCACTGCCATTGTTACTGGTGTCAGCATCATCACTATCAGTATCACCACTATCATCATCACTACCATCACTACCATCATCACCATCACGATCACCACTGCCATTGTCACCACCATTATCATCATTGTCATTATCACTATCATCATTGTCATCACCACCATTATCATTTGCCACTGTCATCACCATCAACATCACCACTGCCATTGTCACTGGTGTCACCATCATCAGTATGAGTATCACCACCATCATCATTACCGCCACTACTATCATCACCATCAACATCACCACTGCCATTGTCACCAAGGTAACCACCATCACCATCAACATCATTGTCCTCATCACTATCACCATCATCACTGTCATCAACATCACCACCACCGTCACCATTATCATTACCATTGTCTTCATCATCACCACTGCCATTGTCACCAGTGTCACCATTAGCGTCAAGATCATCAACATCACTATCATCATCACTATCAATGTCTCCACCACCACGATAATGGCTGTCATCATTGTCATCACTGTCACCACCACCACCACCATCATCATCATCACTATCAGTATCACCACCACTACTGTCATCATCATATTAATCAATTCATATTTACCAAGTACTTTCTCTTTGTCAGATATTATGCTAAAACCCCACCTGCAGCATCTCAGTCAATTCTTATAAAACCTTAGAAGGTGGGTACTGTTTCTATCCCCATTTTACAGAAGAGAAGACAGACTCAGATGAGTCGGAGGGGCCATGATTTGAACCTTAGTTGTCTGAGTCCAGAGTAAAGGGGTAGAGGGGCTCTCTTGCTTCTGAGGTTGTCGTATGTAGCTCAAGAATATGGGCATGAACAATGTAATCTGTTTTAGAGGCAAAGGGTTATTTTTTCAAGTGAGATAGGCGAGCTATTAGGTCAGAAATTCCCCCTGGATGTCCATAGGACATTTGTGATGGCAAATGCAAGAAGAAAGGTGGGTATGGAGAATAGCAACTCAACTATTGAGGTCATGAAGGGAGATAGAGGATAGGAAGTATGAAATCTTAGATAGTTTTCCAGTGGCTTCTAATATGTGTCTTTCTATCCACTGCAAGAAAAATAAGAAGACACCACCATGTCTTACACGTTAGCCTCTCAGTCAGTAGCCCATTATCTCGTCTGTTCAGGTGTTTAATGGAAGTTTCTCTCTCCTGCTAACCCAAAAGCTTAATGAGTCTAGAATTCTCCCTACTACATCAGTGAGCTGGGCATCCCCTTGCTAGACAGCCTCATTGCAGCCACGCGCAGGATAATATTTCCTCTTTGCTTCATATTCTAATGAATAAATGATATTCCCATTGGTTATTTATCCACTTTTAGAATTTGAATGGAATTCTACAGATAATTACGGCATTTCACCATTTGATAGGAAATTGGCACCTGCTGCATGGAGATAATAGTTCAATTCAGCATCTATGAAATAGGGAATTTTCTGCTAATTCCTGCCTTGAAATTTGTAAATCATCAGTGGAGTTGGGTTATTAAAATTCAAGAGTTTAAAGACCTGGAGCCAAGAGGGAACGTACCTTCTTCATTAAAATTACAGCAACCAACAATGACTGCCGGACTGAAGATTCTCAGCCCAGAAGGCTCAAAGCAACTCAGGAGCAAGAAAGCTTAGTGGCAATGTGATTCTCTCTCCAGGAGATTCGAACTGCGGAACAGGAGCGAGTTGGCTTTAGGGCACTTGTCAAAATGTGCAGAAATGAGAGATGGCAGCAAGACATAGGGGAGAGGCAGGGGCTTTGGGGTCAGGCAGACGATGCTTAGAATTCTAACTGTCTATGGCTTTAGGCCTTTCTGGGTCTCCGTTTCTGCACTTGTAAGTTAAAAAAATCCTTTTTTGGCAATAAGTAACTACCTTCTGTGTAATCTTTAGTTAATCTAAGATCAAATCTATCCATTTCTCACCCATTTACTTAACAACTATCTACTACAAGTCACTTAAGTGTGAGATTCTGCCACGTCCTAGGGGACGACAGTGGAGAGCAAAGCCGGGCTTGTTCTCTGTTCTCATGAATATTCTTCACAAAAGTCTTCAACTGTGTCTTCATGGAGCCAGGGTGAGTGCAAAGACCCAAAAAGGAAAATAAAAAAGTTGCACCAAGCTGAGGGGAATGCCTGCCTTATTATTCAAGGAGTGGACTTGGGGGGTTCTGCTTTTTGGGGTGATGGAAATATTCCATGTTTTTATTGTGTTGGTGACTGTACGATCTTATACATTTTTCAAAACTCATCAAACCCTATGCCTAAACAGGGGTACATCTTACTGTGTGCATGTTATCATCAATACGCCTGACTTCCAAAACAAATGAAGAAAAGCCCCCTTCTGAAATGAAATAGGTAGTCTGTTGTAGTTGCTGAGCCTAAAGATTTCACCAACTAGGAAATTAGAATTAAAGAGACTGGGGACTAACACAGTTTCTAAACTTTCACTTTGGCTTGTGAGAATATACAAATGCTTCTAAGCACCACTGACTTCCACAAAGACCTCGTAAACTGTGGGCTGTGGGTGGACCCATCCCTCATCTGGTGGCCATGGGGGTCCAGGAAGGCCACTGGGGGAGCTGCTTACTATGATTCACATTGCCAGGTGATCCCAAGATCAACTCCAATGTGCAAATGGCACTCTTGTCTCTGGCCTTAGAGTGTCCTCCCAAGCAACAGTGCTGTCAATGGATTAGCTGCACTGGGCTGTGGTGGTCATGCCTGAGACTTACCTGACCTTGGCCAGGTCAGCCGGGCAAACTCAGGCATTAGTTCCTAGAAAGTGATCATGAAGTCAGCATGGTCACCTAGTCCCCCAGGCACCTCACGATGTTACTCTTGTCCGATTGCAGAGACCTTGCCCAAACACCCTTGTCTCCTTCCTGTTTTCCTTCTCCATCTCCCTCTTCCCTCTTTATTCCCTTCCTATGTCTTCTTTCCTCTTTCTTTCTCTTTCCCATTCTCACCTTTCCTTCCGAGCCCTTCCTTCTCACCTTTCCTTCCCATCCCCAACTATGCTGATGCTCTAGTCTTTCCCAGGGATGCATCTTCTCTTCTCTCAGCTTTCTCTCTCCAAGGCTGCTGAGGACATCTGTCCTGCCCTGCCCCACCCTTCATTGCCTTCATTTCCTTCATTATTTCCTTCGTGCTTCCTGACCTCGACCCTTCTCCCCTGTTCTGATGACTGGGCACGTGTTACCTAATAGAGTGGAAGAGAACTTTGTTGTCCACATAATAAGAACATGCACGAACAGCCTAGGCACTTCCCCAGGCTGTTTGTAGCTGGAAGAAACTCCATCCTTACCCACTGCCTGGTTTCATGGGCTTCTCCTTACCTGTTGGGTCTCTGGGGTCGGTGTCTTGTCTATTCAAAGAGCACAAGCTTGGCCAGACATGGTGGCTTATGCCTGCAATCTTAGCGCTTTGAGAGGCTGAGGTGGGAGTATCACTTGAGGCTAGGAGTTAGAGACCTGCCTGGGCAACATAGACCCCACCTCTACACAAAATTGGGATTTTTTCCACTTGGGATTCTGAGGGAGGAGGATCACTTGAGCCCAGGAGTTCAAGGCTGCAGTTAGCTATAATTGTGCCACTGTACTCCATCCTGGGCAACAGAACAAGACTCTGCCAAAAAATAAAATAAAATGCAATAAGAAAGAAAGAAAAATAGCACATGCTTTCATGCTTTAATCCCGTCTGAAACCTGATTTCCACTAAGCCCCATGGAGTGTTACCACTGCCAAAGAAACCCTTGGTAGAGGAAATGAGGCAGCATCCATGTTTGATCCTCAGCTGAATTGATCATCTTGCTCAGGTCCATTGAGCTCAAAGCCAGGTTCACGAGACTGAGTGCACCTGCCTGAGACCTTTCTCTTTGGTGCCAAACACCCACATTGCTATTGGGCAGCTCTCAGATGACTTCACATGCTAGCTTCCATCTCGAACACTAAGCTCATTCTCTGTAGGCTACAGGGAATAGCATATCCTTGCCTTGGATGAGCTCAGTGGGAGCTCATCCAAGAAGGAAGGGAGAGAAAGGTGTTTGAGAAAGGTCACTGCAAATGAGCAGAAGTAACATCGTGAGACACCTTGGGGAGTAAGTGACTGTGATGACTTTAAATACTTTCTAGCACAGGGTTTGGCATGTAGTAGATGTGTAGATAAAGTTGGCTGAACCAAACTGGCCACAAAAAAAGAAAGAAAAGAAAGAAGACAACTCCAAGGAAGATACACCGTGAGAGAAGTATGTGAAGCCCACAGTGGTAGGAAGGAATGGGGGCCATGCCTTATGATCGTAGGGTCTTTCCAGCTTTCCTTAGTTACTCGGTTTCTGTGCTTGACGTGTCAGTGGTCACAGAGATATTACCCCTGGCTAGGAAATACGATGGAACCACCTTTTAATAGCATCCTTATCTCAGTTTAACTGAAAGAAGGGGTGAGGACGCTCCATGGGCACCAAGGAGACGTCTTCAAGCCACTCTGCATTTCATGGCTTCCCTAGCACTGACTCACACCCAGAGAGTGTTAGTTCTGAAATGACAGAACAAAGCAGACTATTGCCTGAAATTATTCTTCTCAATCATATCTGAATTCCGTCCTTACAGATAGCAAGTGTGCCTGGTTGCCTTGGCATTAGAGATGCGTCTTCTTTCTTTCTCCAAGGCTGTTGAGGACATCTGTCCTGCCCTGCCCCACCCTTTGTTTCCATCCTGCTTCCACATCTTGACCCTTCTCCTGTTCTGATGACTGAGCCATGCGGGTGTCCATTACCTAATAGAGTAGAAGAGGACTTAGTTGTCCATGTAATAAGAACATGCATGTGCCGGGCCCGGTGGTTCACACCTATAATCTCTGCACTTTGGGAGGCCAAAGTGGGTGGATCACCTTAGGTCAGGAGTTCATGACCACCCTGGTCAACATGGTGAAACCCCGTTTAGCCAGGCATGGTGGCAGGCACCTGTAATCCCGCTACTCTGGAGGCTGAGGCAGGAGAATCGCTTGAAATCGGGAGGCGGAAGTTGCAGTGAGCCAAGATCGCACCACTGCACTCCAGCCTGGATGACAGAGCAAGACTCTGTCTCAAAAAACAAACAAAACAACAACAACAACAACAAAATAAACATGTTCATTTGACACATGTTCCCCAGGCGGGAGGAAGGCATGGGTGGTACACGTGTTCTTAAAAGCACAGGTTTGCTTAGGGTCCTCTTTCTGTGTTCAGGGGGAACAAGGATGGTGACATGCTAACCTTAGAGTTCACAGAGGAATTTGGATGTCCGTGACCTCATTCATTTCCCTTCATTACTGGCTGTGATGATGATGGCAGGCGGTTTTGTTACACGTGTACCAGTGGAGCCTTCCTGCCTTTGCTACAAGCCTGCCACCCAGCAACCCTCATCCCTTTTGCACAGGGATGAAGTGAACCTGGCATCCTGGAGACGTACCAGGACATGTGTTTTGGAAAGTGTGGGGTATAGGGCTTTAGAATTCTGGGCTGCCTCCTTTGTGTCAGAATCAGATGTGTCACTATCTATAGCGACCCCTCCTCCAATCCTTTTTACTTTCCTGAAAGTGCACCCGAGTAGCACTGGGTGTGGGGTGATGGGAGGTGTGATTCAGCCACCCACGGCCATATGGGGCTGCTGCTTGTCCCAGCTTCTGCTCCGTTTCCCCTCCCCAACTCTCCTCCTTGCTTCCCAGTGAGAGGAGGGCTCACCACCTTGTTTCCTGGATGCCTGGGCAGAGTGGGGCTGGGGGTGGGGACATTTGAACCCCCTGTGAAGAGTTGAAGATGAACTGGAAGCTATTTAAATTTTTCTTAATTTATTTTTTGAACAGTCTCTCTGTAACCTGGCGTTTTCCTGTGCTGGTGTCTCTCGGATTGTCTGTCTCTGTCTCTATCTGCGCCTCTCTCTGTCCCCTCCCCTCTCTCCATCTGTATGTGTCTGTCTCTTTGCTCTGCCTTTCTCTCCATCTGTTTGTGTGTCTGTGAATTTGTCTTTGTCTCTTTTTCATTCTCTTTTTTTCCCTCTTCCCTCTTTCTGCCTCTTTCCCTCTTTTTCTCCCCCTTCTCTTTCCTTCCCTTCTTTCTTTCTTCTCTCTCTCTCTCTCTCCCACTCCCTCTCTCCCTGTCTCTCTTCCGCCCTTCTTTCCTAGCCCCCTCTCACTTATTCCCATCTTTCTCTCTCTGATTCTGTTTCAGTCTCCTCTTTCTCTCAAGCATCTCCTTCATTTAAAAAGGCGGACAGAGGTGGGTGAGGGGTGCTGACAATGATGGTGACTTGCATTGCCCATAATCTGCTTGTGGTCTGACATGACTCCACTTTCTGCTGGATGCTTCACGTCCACAAGCTGTGTCATTACGTGAGGTCTGTCGTCAGTGTTTTAAAAAAAGATTCTGGGTTGGGTGCAGTGGCTCACGCCTGTAATCCCAGCAATTTGGAAGGCCAAGGCAGGTGGATCACTTGAGGTTAGGAGTTCAAGACCAGCCTGGCCAACATGGTAAATCTCGGTCTCTACTAAAAGTCCAAAAATTACCTGGGTGTGGTGGTGTGTGCCTGTAATCCCAGCTACTTGGGAGGTTGAGGCAGGAGAATCCCTTGAACCCAGGAGGCGTAGGTTGCAGTGAGCCGAGATCGTGCTGCTACATTGCAGCCTGGGCAACAGAGTGAGACTCCATCTCAAAAATGAATACATAAATACATAAAATTAACACAAACAAAAAGATTCTGAGTTTTTTTTTTCCCTGTCCGTGTACTACAATTTCCTGCCTTCTCCTGCTCCTATCTGGCTTTTTATCCTGTTTTTTTGTATGTCAGCAAATCTGTACTTCTCACTAAGTTTAGGGTGCTTGGGGTCTTCCTTTGTACTGCCTCCGTACCAAAACTACCCCTTCTACAGAGCTCAAGATTGGATGATAGCAGAACAACTCTGTGAATAAACTAAAAACCCAGACTTGTGCACTTTAAATGGATGACATGGAGTAATGTCTGAATTATATCTCAATAAAGCGGGGGTTTTAAAAGTTTGTTTCTTTTTTCAGTCTTTTATTTTTATTTATTTTTTAAAATTATACTTTAAGTTCTGGGATAAATGTGCAGAACGTGCAGGTTTGTTACGTAGGTATACACATGCCACGGTGGCTTGCTACACCCATCAACTTGCAATCTGCCTTAGGTATTTCTCCTAATGTTTTCCCTTTTTTTGCCCCCACCCCTGATAGGCACCGGTGTGTGATGTTCCCCTCCCTGTGTCCATGTGTTCTCGTTGTTCAACTCTCACTTATGAGTGAGAACATGTGGTGTTTGGTTTTCTGTTCCTGTGTTAGTTTGCTGAGAATGATGTTTTAGTCTTTAAAAAGTATTTTGATACATTATATTTATACATACTCATGAGGGTACATCTGAAACTTGGTCACATGCAGAGAATGTGTAATGATCAAGGCAGGGTGTTTAGGGTATCCATCACCCAAGTATTTATTATCTCTGTGTGTTGGGTATATTTTGACAATGTTGTTTCTTTAAAAAGTAAATCTAAAGAAAGTATAGGCCAGGTGCGGTGGCTCATGCTTGTAATCCCAACACTTTGGGAGGCCAAGGCAAGCAGATCACTTGAGATCAGGAGATGAAAACCGGCCTGGCCAACATGGTGAAACCTCACCTCTACTAAAAGTACAAAAAAATTAGCTGGTCTTGGTGGTGTGCATCTGTAATCCCACCTACTCAGGAGGCTGAGGCAGGAGAATCTCTTGAATCTGGGAGGCGAAGTTTGCAGTGAGCCGAGATCGCACAACTATACGGCAGCCTGGGCAACAGAGTAAGGCTCTGTCTCAAAAAAAAAAAAAAAAAAAAGAAGTAGTAAATCTAAAGGAAGTATAAAGCACATTCCATTGATTTGAGTCTGACTGCAGGTTTCCCATTGGGGCGTTTGAATTGGGAGCTGGAGTGGGGGTGCACAGCATGTGAATCAGGAAGTATTTATGACTCTGTGTAAACATATCACAGTGAAATACCAAACATTTGCTTCTGCTGAAATCAGCTGGCTCATCTAAACCTTAGCTAGAGGGGTTTCCTTAATGTCAACATTGATGCAAAAAGCCGGGGAAGATGGATGAACTCAAAGCAGAATTGGGTCTACATGGGTTTCCTTCTCTCTGACAAAGAACAGGCTAACTCCTGCTTATTCCACACAAACACCCCTTCCTCCAGAAGGCCTTGCCTGAATCTCAAGTTTAGAAAAAACTCTTTTTTGTTGTTGTCCTCAAATCCCTTGAAATCTCACAGTTCTCTTGCCTTATTGTCCTTCTTGGTTTAAGTATGTGTCTTATCCACTGGGCTGTAAACTTCTTGAGTGTATGGACTCTGCCCCTTTTGCACATAGACCGTCTTTGATAATTATTCAGGCAAGGAAGGATGAAAGAAAAACAAGCAAATGACTGAGGGGGAACTTGGTGTCCATTATGGATATTAAGGCCAGTCCCAGTCAAACATCCCACTTGTAGTACATAACTGTTGTGCACATATGGATAATGTTCTGCGTAGCAGACAGTATTCTAGGCACTGGTAATACAGCTGTGAGTTAAACAGGCAAGAATCTGTGCCATTGTGGCACTTGTGTCTGGTAGGCAGAAAGTAGATAATAAAAATAAGGAAATCATAAGGCGTATTGGAAGGTGGTAACTGTTCTGGAGAAAAGAAAGTGTAAGAGTACTGGTAGGGAGCATGTGGTCATTTGCAAAATATTTTTCCTTGATCTTTATCCCCGTGATAGCTATAGAGAAAAGAAATTGTTCATATAGAAGGAGAGAAAATTGAGGTACTTTGTGGCAGGTAGAGACAAGTATAACAAAACTTATGCTTTGGCATTTTCTGTGCACCCTAAGCTTCAAACTTATAATTTTTGGAGCAAACAGAAAGGCCCTTGGGGCTGGGACAGGCAGGCCTGTGTTGTAGAAGCAGAGAGCAGGGAAAACAGGGGAGCCACTGCCCCACGTTGGGGCCTCCTCCCCTCTCTCCATCTGCATGTGTCTGTCTGTTTGTAACTCTGCCATTTGAGCAAGCTTCATTCCAGTTTTTCAAGCTTAAGCCTTGGGATATTAAAAATGTAAAAAATAATAAGAAAAATGAATGGATGCAAACCACAGCTAGAGACAGAGGAGGTGGGGTGAGGCTGGGTTGCTGAGGAGCCCCGGGGAGGGATCAGCATGGCCGGCAGTGGGAGGGGTCCATGCTGCAGAACTGCTCTCTTTGAACTTGGTATTTTTCCACAGCAAACAGAAGCCCAACGCTTGTTGGCAGTGGAGCCTCGTCCTGGGGATAGGGAGGGCAGAGTGGCCACGGGGAGCTAGATGTGGAGGAAGTAAACACACAGGGAAGAGGCCGACTTTCATGTCTTTACCATCTGGGGACTCCCTGGAGAGTTGGGGCCAGTGTTAACATTCACCAGGTGTGTTGATCCGTCATTATCAGAAGTGAGAGAGGAACAAAGCATCCGGTCACCAAGTACAGCGTGATCCCCTGCGACTCCAAGGAGGGCTCCACCAAATAGGGGTACAGCACAGTTCCCCAGACACAGGGGCTGGCCACAGTCCCAGCGACAGCGATGGAAGTGTCAGCTAGTGTGTATCAAGACTTGCATATTGGACGCTGTGCAACGCATATTGTGTGAATTATCTCACTTAACCTTGTAAGGTTTTCTGTAGCAAACTCATGGATCAGTTAGGACTCAATTGGTTACACATGGCTGAAAACCAAACCCAAAATGATGATAAGCAGAAAAGGAATCTGTCAAGTCATGCAACTGAAATATCCAGGAGAAAGTGTGGCTTCAGGCATGGCTGGATCCAGGAGCTCAAACAGTATGACAGACTCTCTTGATTTTCTTGGTCTCTTGACTCTACTTCCTATATCTTGGTATTATTCTAAGTTGAGCTGTCACGGTGGCAAAAGGGCTGTGGCTACTCAAATCCACATCCTTTAAAAGTGAAGTCCAGCAGAAAAGAGTGTGTCTTTTACTGTCCCCATAGTTTTAGTATGTCTTGTGGCCTCTCCTTGGCTCTGATGAGGATTGTGTGCCCGTCTGGACTGATTACCATGGTGGTGGGGAATGGAAGTCACCGTTTATTGTGTACTACCCTGGAGTGAGGGATGGAGTCATGATGAGTTGGAGTGGGATCATGAGGGATGGTCCTTAAAATAGGTAAAAGGAGGAAGGTGGTAAAAAATTTAAAAATGTCTATGTCTTGGAACTATTATCACCTCCGTTTTGTAGATGAGGAAATTGAGACCAGGAAGGGTAGAGTCACTGGTCCAAGGTCACACAGCAAATAGAACTGGGATAGTGGTCCAGTGTCATCTGTGGCCACCATCAGGCCATTACCTTCCTCGACCAGAGCCTCACGTTATCCCTCTTTCCTGCATCTGTCCTTGGGGCTGCCACATCATTCCAAACCACCAGAGTCATCAGTGGGGTCGCCCTGAAGACCGCAGGAGTCATAAGGCTGCAAGCCCATCAATCCTGTCACTTTCCAAGGACTATTCTCAAGGCAAAGGGTCGTTAATATCATCATCTCCATCTTCTTTAATGCTAATTACTTTTTTTCCCACGTCAACATAAAAATCATCTTAAATGTCCTCATTAAAGTGGATGTGATTTCTGACCACAGAATCATCAACTCAGCCTGAGAAAGACTTTCAGGGTAGAAAATGTTCTCAGAGCCACGGTGGCAATTTCGAGTGATTTAGAATATCAAGTTTGTATGATTTTTAATCATTAAAGGAGATGTAAAAACATATTTTATACACAATCTTTTATCTTACACTTATTTTTATATTTCTCTATAACAATTTATTGCAAAGCATATATCACCATTACATCAGACATTTATGGCTCCATTAAAATTCAATGCTATCATAAATTTGGGCTGGTTAAAGTGGTGACATTTGTAACAGCTTCCACAAGGACATATTTTATATTTAAAGTGAAACTTTGAGAAGAAACTTTTGTTAAAGAAACAAGAAACATGTAGGATAGGAAGGGGATATAAGATTTTCTTCTTTCTAAAACACGTAATGCCTACCTTAATACCTGCCGTATTATGAAGCCAGACTTTTGCTAAATACTGGGTATGCTAGTTCCGGTATTCAGAGATTAACAGGAATCACGATAATGCTATCATTGACTAGAAATACTCCACTCTTCTCAGTCTTTTGGCACCCTGAGACCTGGGAGAATTTTAGAAATAAGAGAAAATATTAAATCAGATTTTTAAAAAAATGCAATGTCCGTGTAATGAGAGGTTTTCTGATTCTGGAGCATAAGGATTTTCAGAGTGATAGTATATGGAACTTAGATTTTTCCATCATTTGGTTCAAGATGGGAAAAGTAGGCACCTCCATCCCTCCCTCCCTCCCTTTCTTCCTCGCCTTCTTCTCCTTCCTCTCCTTCTTCAAACAATCAGAAGGTGTTAGAACAACTTTTTTGAGCCCGGTGCTTTTATAGATGATTTAAAATGTAAAAGTGAGGCTGCTATATTCTTCTTCTGAAGGAGGTTTCTACACTGGGAAGCTGTCAAAGGAGAGAAACAAGCCCAATCACTTCTTTTGGATCCTTAGGTGCCGTAAGAACATCTGGCACATAGTAGATATCCACCAATAGCTTCATCAAGGCTCTTGGTCAAGCTACCCACACAGAAAGCTTTAGGCAATTAACACTCAACTAGGCATGACAGGGGACTGGCCCAGCTGTGCAGGACAGAATGGGTATCATATATGACTTATAGAAAGCGAAGTGAGTGAGGACCTTGTTGAGGTATAGACAGGGTGTATGCAAGAAGTAGACTTCAGATTAGGATGATTTGCCCTCCAGAAATGGGACTACAGTTATTCTAGCCTGAAAGAACCAATGTGGGCTAAGAGCTTGCTTGAAGAACTTCATTTGGGCCGAGAGATGAATCTGGTCAGGTGTTGTGATAAAGTGAAGGTGAATCTACTCAGCACCAAGGTGTGTATCACCACAGGGACAACAGACACTGAATGTGTGCTGGGTCAGGCAGGAAGCATGCTATTTTCCATTAACAACAGAGATAGCAAAGGATTAATTCCACTTACTATTAGCCTGTTTGTTTGTTTGTACTCCAAATGCTTTTCTCAAATGGACTGATTTTAGTTCTCACAACCGCCCTAACGGTGAGTATTCTGTATTGTGATTGGAAAGAATGAAAAAGGAGAGTAAATATATAGGTTCCCAGTACATTTTCTGTTTCTCTCTGTGTGTCTCTGTGAATCTGAACAAATAGAAGGCAGAACACTACTCACATCCCAGGGGTAAATTTAACTGGGGAACTGGGTGGTCAACTTTTGTTTTCTGTGTTTTACTGGCTGATGCTTCTAATTGTGGGTTGAAATAAAGTGTCATTACTAGAAGTACCGACTAGAATCAGACAAATCGGAGTTCTCCTAAACCCAAAGAGACCTTTGCAGAAAAAGAGACCCTGTTGAAGGAGAAGTCTGACATTCTCACAAAGGAACATAGTATCTACAAGCTGTGCTGTTCACTATGGGAGCCATTGGCTACATGTAGCTACTCAGCACTGAAAACTGACTAGTGCC
This sequence comes from Rhinopithecus roxellana, assembly GCF_007565055.1. Classification (NCBI taxonomy): domain Eukaryota; kingdom Metazoa; phylum Chordata; class Mammalia; order Primates; family Cercopithecidae; genus Rhinopithecus; species Rhinopithecus roxellana. The sequence goes on along the minus strand of NC_044568.1, from coordinate 4,885,158 downwards.
ACGTATTAAAATGATCATCTTTTGCATGTTGTGTTAAGTAAAACATATTTTTAAAAGCAATTTTCCTATTTCTTTTGCTTGTTTAATGTGGCTACTGGAAAAATTAAAAATCACCTATGATTTTCATTATATATTTTTTGTTTATCATGCTAACAACACTTAAAATGAGATCTACCCTTGTAACAAATTTTATTTTTGTACAGATAAGGCCTTGCTGTGTTGCCCGGGCTTGTCCGAAACTCCTGGCCTTAAGTAATTCCTCCACCTCACCCTCCCAAAATGCTGGGATTATAGGAGTGAGTCACTGCACCCAGCCTTGCTGTGAATTTTTAGGTGCCTAACACAGTATTGTTAATGATAGGCACGATGTTGTATGGAAGATCTCAAGAACTTACTTATCTGCATAATAGAAACTTGATAGACAGCATCTATGTAGGTTGTTTGCATCCTTTCTGTAGAAAGGACATATCTTACGGAAATAGAGAAAGACTCCTGGAGAGCTCCTTCTTCATCATGTCACCAAGAGTCTGGGCTGGGAACTGCTTTCATATAAATTTTCAGCTACAGCTCCCAGGCTACCATGTCCTGAAAAGAATCATTCACAGCTGTTTGTCTGTGCTTGTGCTATGTTCCCCATCTGGAGTTCCTTCCTCTTATCTTCCACCTTACTCACCTGGCAGGCTCCTGACATCCTTTAAATCCCACCTCAAACATTCTCTGTTTCTTGTAGCTGCCCTTGAATGAATTGCTCTGTCTTCTGGGTTCCCACAGCACCTTGAACCCGTTTCCTCTGCTGTCACTCTGACTGCCTTGTGTTTTAATTATTTATCTGTTTCCATAGCTGCTCATGGAATGCCTTGAGATCAGGGACAAAGTAACTTTAGATTCTCCTTAGGCAGAATCCTTGTTTTCCGCTTCTGAATAGAAGGGCAGCACCCATCGATGCTGGAGCTGGTTCATATAGGTTCGTGGGTCAGTGGTGTGTCTCTTCTTTCCAACTCCACCTGCAGTGGCTTTGCACTGATAACTTGAAATTGGAGTATTTGCATCAGAGACATTGGCAGACAATGTAAATCAGGGCTTTTTGTGAGGAGTGGGGAAGGGAGAGCAAGTTGTTAAATATTTACCAGCTCACCCTAATCTGATCTGAAGTTAAATGAAATAAAAGGTTTTGCCACCTGAATCAGCCTTGGAAAATGGTGGTCATTTTTTTGTGATGAGGTGACATGAGTGTGAAGAAATTCTTCTTTCTTTTTCTTTTTTGAGATGAAGTTTCGCTCTGTCGCCCAGGCTAGAGTGTAGTGGGGCGATCTCAGCTCGCTGCAACCTCCGCCTCCCAGGTTCAAGTAATTCTCCTGCCTCACCACCTGCTTCATGCCCAAAGTAGCAGGGATTACCGGCATGCACTGCCATGCCTGGCTAATTTTTGTATTTTTAGTAGAGAAGGGTGTTTCACCATGTTGACCAGGTTGATCTCAAACTTCTAGCCTGAAGTGATCTGCCCACCTTGGCCTCCTCAAGTGCTGGGATTACAGGCAGGAGCCATCGTGCCCTGCCAAGAAATTCTGCTTTCTGTTCAATCCAGACAGTTTGAGGAGCTCTCCCTGAAGGCTGTAATTTTAGGGTCTGGTGGAGAGATGATAGATTAGACTAGGTGATTATGAAGTTTCTTCTCAGCTCTAAACTTCACTGATTCTGAGTATTATGTATTTCACTCATGAGTAATTAACATTGATAGTGCCCTACATTTGTGCATCCCGTATCTTTCTTTTTCTCTCTGGGAGCTTTCGTGCCGATTACATCACTTGACACCTCTGTGAAGCAAGTGGGCAGATACCCTCTCCACCCAATATAGAAGTTAATACATCCACTGCAGGCTTCTGCTTAAAGTCAGATAGATTTGCACATAGTTGTTTTTGGTTTCAAATAGTTAAATGATGGGGCTGCTGGATGAAGGTGAATCTCGAGGATGAACTCTGGGAATCAGAGAGCAAGGAAGCCACCTGAAGTCACACAGATACTGGGGAGCAGAACCTCATCAGTCCCAGGACTACTTTTTGGGAGTGGCAGGGGTCCAGAAGAATGGAAAAATACTGTAATCTGTAGAACATCCACTGTTTCAACAGAAGAAGAGAACTAACTCCAAACTGAGATGGTTTAGTGTTTACTCCAAACCTCCACTGTATTAAAACCATTTAAATGGTTTTTTACTCCATATTGGTGAGAACGTAAATTAGTTCAACCACTGTGGAAGACAGTGTGGCAGTTCCCCAAAGACCTAAAAACAAAAATACCATTTGACCCAGCAATCCCATTCTGAGGTATACACCCGAAGGAATATAAATCGTTCTTTTATAAAGACACATGCCTGCGTATGTTCATTGTAGCACTATTCACAATAGCAAAGACATGGAATCAACCTAAATGCTAAATGCCCATCAATGGCAGATTGGATAGAGAAAATGTGGTACATATACACCATGCAGTATTATCCACCATAAAAAAAAAAAGAACAAGATCATGTTCTTTGCAGGAACATGAATGGCACTGGAGGCTATTGTCCTCAGCAAACTGACGTAGGAACAGAGAACCACATACTGCATGTTCTCACTTATAAGTGGGAGCTGAGCTGGGCACGGTGGCTCGCACCTGTAATCCCAGCACTTTGGGAGGCTGTCAGGAGATCGAGACCATCCTCACAAACATGGTGAAACAACGTCTCTACTAAAAATACAAAAAATTAGCCGGTCATGGTGGCAGGCACCTGTAGTCCCAGCTACTCGGGAGGCTGAGGCAGGAGAATGGTGTGAACCCGGGAGGCGGAGCTTTCAGTGAACTGAGATTGTGCCACTGCACTCCAGCCCGGGCGACAGAGCGAGACTCCGTCTCTAAATAAATAAATAAATGGGAGCTGAATGATGAGAGCACGTGGACACAAAGAGGGGAAAAACACACACACTGGGACCTTCCAGAGGTCACGGAGTGGAGGGTGGGAGGAGGGAGAGGATCAGGAAGAACAACGAATAGATACTAGGCTTCATACCAGGGTGATGAAATAATCTGGACAATGAACCCCCATGACACGAGTTTACCAATATAACAAACCTGCACACGTACCTTTTAACTTAAGTAGGGCATTTTACTCCAAACATTCACTATTGAAACCATCAACTATGAAAAGGGCTCCCCATTGTTTTTGCCACCCACCTAGCTGTGTCACCCTCTTGACTGGGATACTGTGCTTTCCAGAAAATAAGTTGCTTCATGGGTTAGAGGATCTTCTTTTCTCCCTCCAGAGAGAAGGGCGCTCCAAATTGAGGATAAGCAGGCATTTTACAAAGGTTTCAGAAAAGGATGGTAACTCTTTGAATGACCTGTAATAAGAGAACCCTCTTAGGAGGTGAGGGAGGAGAAGCAGTTGGGATTTCATGAATTGACTGAATAATTTTGATAAGCCTGCAGATAGGACTTCATCCTCACTCCTCTACTCTGAATTTCTGCAACTTCGAGACATGTATTGTATTTCAAACTAGACCGAAAGAAGTAGATTCAGAGAGAAAGAAAACTCAGCCCGAACGTTGTTCAAAACAAGAGTGACCAGCACTTTGGGAGGCTGAGGCAGGAGGATCACTTGAGCCTGGGAGTTCAAAACCAGCCTGGTCTTGAACGTAGTGAGACCTCATCAGTAAAAGAAAGAAACCAAATTTTAAGAATTAGCCAGATGTGTGGCTATGCCTGTAGTCCCAGCTGCTTGGGAGGCTGAGGTAGGAAGATTGCTTGAGCCTAGGAGGTTGAGACTGCAGTGAGCTGTGATCGCACCACTGCACTCCAGCCTGGGCAGCAGAACAAAACCTTGTCTTAAAAAAAAAGTGAAAATGCTTGTGTGTGTATGAATGTGCACTAAACTTCAATAGTTACCCTTTTTGATGTAGCTCAGTCCTCATAATGCATTCATTAAAACTCTAGAAATAAAGATTTTAATGCCGTTACATAGAACACTTAAAAAAATCTTGATAGGTATAAATTGTCTATGAATTTTACATTATGTGCCCTGATTAGTGGTTATTATTTTACTGCTTATAAGCAAAAAAATTTAGAATACTCTTGCATAGAATTTTGGCTGCATTTTTCACTTGAAAAAGAGTTACAACTCTGTTTCCATATGGTAGACAGAGGAATCCCTCTAAATATGTGGCAGCGGAGACGCTTCTGTTTCTAAGAGCTTCTATAGGACCTCTCCTCCAGTGGTGTGCTACAGCCAGCTTGTATTGGCTGGCGAGAGCCGATTGTGAAATTTTAAGGAAACTTACCAGCTGGTTGATGTCATATTGGCAGCTTGAAATTGGCCATAGAGGGAGTATTTATACCACAGAAACTGGAAAATGCTATAAATCAGTGTTCTTCTGTCCCCAGAAAGTTGGTTGTTAAGCATTTACCAGCACACCTCTGCTCTCCTTTGTATAAGACACCCCTCTGTTACCTCATTCCACCTCATTTAATCCTTAGATCTACAAAAAAGTAGGCAACCGGGTTGAGGATATAGTTTTCACTGAAAAACCAATGGTCTAAACCCTACAGAAAAACAGGGACAATATAGGATTCTATCTCCATCCCCCATTCCCCTCTAGGTACTTGGTAATAACTTAACCTCTCCATATAGCCTTTCTTTTTATTCATTTTTCTAATCTAACTCAACCATTCTCAAATGTCAATGTGTACGTTAGTATGCATGTGTTGATAATGCAAAACTACCTGCACGGCACTTTGTGGGACTGTTAGGGGCTTTTGAGGGTAATTTTAGTCATGCAGGTATTTTCCTGGAGTTGGCATAATATATTTGTTAAAAGCCAGAGTAGCTTTGAATCCCACCTCTGCCTCATGCAAGCTACTTAACTTTTCTATACCTCAAATGAGAGTAATAATGGTACCTTCCCTCTAAGCATCTTGGGAGGATTAAGTGTGTTAATCTATGTAACATGTTTAGGATTATACTTTGTGTTTAGTTGGTGCTATGTTCATGTTTGCTCTTATTGTTAGGAAGGAAGGGAGTGTTTTAATTGATGATTCTGGCAACTGACTGAGGGATAGATTGGATAAGGCCAAGACCGGGGGACCAGTAAGGATCCCCATTGTATTGGTTCACACTAATCTTCCTGAATTAATTGATGGCACGTGGCTGTTGGGTGTTACACAGACCAAAGACGTAGCCCTAAGCTGTGACTGAAAGGACCTTGGTCAGCCGCAAAAGATGGCCACTTCCCGTGGGCATTTATTTGATCACTTTCCATCTAATTACTTTTGTTTGTTTGTTCATTTATTTTTTCTTGAGACAGAGTTTTACTCTTGTTGCCCAGGCTGGAGTACAATGGTGCAATCTCAGCTCACTGCAGCCTCTGCCTCCCGGGTTCAAGTGATTCTCCTGACTCTGCCTCCCAAGTAGCTGGGATTACACACATGCATCTCCATGCCCGGCTAATTTTTTTGTATTTAGTAGACATGGGGGTTTCACCATTTTGGTCAGGCTGGTCTCGAACTCCTGGCCTTGGGTGATCCACCTGCCTCGGCTTCCCAAAGCGCTGGAATTACAAGTGTGAACCCCCGCACCCGGCCTCTAATTCCTTTTGGAGCTGAGGGCATAATGAAGAGAGGGAAGTAGGAGACGAACTCAAAGAGCAGGCAGACACCACACTGAAAAGACCTCAGAGGTCATGGTAAAAGTTTGGATTTCATATTTGGTGCAGTGGAAAGCCATGAGAAATTCTTAAGCAGGGGATTCTCCTGTCTCTCCTAGTGCCTTCTAAGTCAGGCACTAGGAGACATACAAAGCTACTGGTGGTGCCTCAGGTACTTGCAAACCAGAAGGTTCCATGCCTTCCCCTTTAGTGGGTATTATTTGATCTCTGTGAGCCTCCTTCTTACATCTTCCACGTAAGCAAAAAAAAAAAAAAAAAAAAAAAAAAAAAAAAAAAAACCCACACCACCTCCTGCAGTGTACAGACATGTGAAATGCCGTGGGGTTGTAGCGTGCTGTGGTAATTAGTAGGAAAAGGGCAAGCAGACCATGGCACTTCCCTAGCAAAACTGGAAATGCTACAGACAGGGCAGTGAGAAGAGAAGGACACTGTTTCTCTCCTTGCTCAGACCTGGCTTCTTCAGGGACCACCTTTGCGGGGGAGTTTGTCACATCTCCCAAATGCCCAGACTGGTTTCTTACCTCCTTCTCCATCCAGACCTTGTCTCATGTCCAGGAGCCAATAATAAAGATAAATTTGCGGAGTAATGAATAAAGACCCATTCCTTGTAGAGCAATAAAATTTATCGTGGCTTAACTAATCTGGCACCATTTATGCCTGCTGCCTGCCTTTCCAGCTATCGAATGACTAATTGATAACTAATTTCCTCAATTTGTACTTCATTACTTATGACAGCAGAAAGGCTTATCCCTAACTCTTTGAGCCAAAGAGACCCCGTGAAATCAATGGAGATGTTACTTGCCAGGGATCTTGGCAAACTGGCCAGCTTTGCGGGAAAGGCGGACTCTTCTCAATAATGCAGCTAACAGGTACTGAATGTTTACTGCATGCCAGGAACTGGGCTAAGCACATTACATTTGTATAAAAAATATAAGGGTGGTACAAGATGATGTCATAGATAAAACCCTCAACTGTATTATCTTAACACAATAGAAAGTTACTAATGATTTAATGCTATTCTTTTTTTTTTTTTTGAGACGGAGTCTAGCTCTGTCGCCCAGGCTGGAGTGCAGTGGCCAGATCTCAGCTCACTGCAAGCTCCGCCTGCCGGGTTTACGCCATTCTCCTGCCTCAGCCTCCCGAGTAGCTGGGAGTACAGGCACCCGCCACCTCCCCCGGCTAGTTTTTTGTGTTTTTTTTAGTAGAGGCGGGGTTTCACCCTGTTAGCCAGGATGTTCTCGATGTCCTGACCTCGTCGTGATCTGCCCGTCTCGGCCTCCCAAAGTGCTGGGATTACAGGCTTGAGCTGATTTAATGTGATTCTTAACACAATAGAAATTTAGTAATGATTTAATTCAGATGTTTCTGGTTGACAAAGGATGGGAGAGTTCTGTACTACGTTCTTCAGATTGAGTGAGACCTAAAATTAAGAACCAGGTTGACTGAGACTCTGCCGTCATTACTGCGTAACTGCCAAGCTTGCCCTTGGTGTCGATATTCAGGCAGCAGAGGGAGAAAGCATGAGGAGCGTTGGGGGGAAGGGTTTTGTTTGTTTGTTTGTTTCTGTTTTGTTTTGTTTTGTTTTGAGACAGAGTCGCACTCTATGTTTCCAGGCTGGGGTGCGGTGGTACGATCTTGGCTCACTGCTACATCTGGCTCCTGGGTTCAAGCAATTCTCCTGTCTCAGCCTCCCAAGTAGCTGGGACTACAGGCACACGCCACCACACCCAGCTAATTTTTGTATTGTTAGTAAAGATGGGGTTGTACCATGATGGCCAGGATGATCTTGATCTCTTGACCTTGTGATCTGCCCACCTCAGCCTCCCAAAGTGCTGGGATTACAGGCATGAGCCACCACGCCCAGTCGGGTGGGAAGTTTTTAATAGGCTAGTCCACGAGAACATATCATTTCAACTCACAGTGTGTTGGCTGTAACTCAGTGACAGGGAGACCAGGAAATGTGGTGTAGACATGACCCAGAAGGAAATGAGTTTTGTCGGACAGATTGCCACACACTTGTGATTTTATTTAATTCTTACAACTGTGCTATGAAGTTGGTCCTCATCCCCACTTCACAGATGTGGAAACTGAGGCTTGAAAAGGTTTAGTAGACTTGCTAGTAAGTGGAGGAGCAGTCTTCAGCTTGTCTTCAGTCTGATATCCAGGCTCATGCTTTTACCGCTGTGGTAGACTACTTCTCTTGTGTCTCAAGCAATGAGAAGCTCTGACAATAAATATTTCCCCTTCACTACTCTCTCTGGTCATCACTACTGTAGCTGACCCTGACTCACCTTGAAGTTCTCTGCTGATCAGCTATCACCTCTGCCTACGGCACTGAGCCTCCCAGGAAAACATCTCTGGAGCTTCCAGCAACCCGGGGTTGGATGCCTGATGGGACCCAAGTTGGGTGATGCAGAATTCTGAGGCTGACCACCTGTACATGCGGGGGCACAGAGCAAATGTTAAATTGAGCCAGGAAAGACTCCACTAATTAGAGCTTCTTCTGAACTCTGCCATCCATTGGCGTTTTAACAAATGATGCTATTAATCCTACATGTTCTTGATTCTTCACTTTCTTCATGGAGGGAAAAAAGTTGAAGGCGATATTGTGGTATTTATCCTTGAAATAATGTTGCCATAGTTACCTCTCGACTCTATTATAACAGTAGTGCCATAATTGGAGCATGGAGACCTGGAGATGCTCTTGTAACTGTGAGCTTGGTCCCTAGGTTGGGCATGAAAAGCATCTCTTAGATTGGGGGAGAAAGAAGAGAGGTTGGCCTCAGCAATTAACCCCAAAGCGCAGCACAGTGGTCCTATCTGTTGGATGAGAGCATTGCTTGGTGGTGTCCAAAGTGAGCCATTTCTGTGAAGTTGCTTTGTTTTCACATTGTTTTACAGTGGCACTCTTAGAATGCAAGAATGTAGTGTCTCCATGGAAACTGGAAATGTACAAAATTAAGGCCTCAGAATAGGAAAGCGTCTATGAGCACAGTTCTGGTGATCACTAATAAAGAAATGATATGTTGTAAGTACAAGGTGTTGGATGTCAGGGAAGACATGGAATGATAAATTTGACATCCTAATTTAATCCAAGACCTTCACTTTTTGGACAGGGTGGGAGAAAGGTTGTGAATGCACATCTAGGGAATGTGCGCTCTCCTAGACAGGAGAAAGGTGTGTTAAATGTCCCACTGTGGCAAAAGAGTGTTTGACCCTCCGTACAACATGAACTTGACTCCACTTACCTCTTGTGTATATGCAAAAGGAAAGAGTTAGTGGGTGGTGAGAGGGACAGTGTGATACATTGGGAAGACAGCATTTGCAATTAGACCATGGGTGAGTTTCATGACTTTGAGAAAATTCATGAAACCTCCATTTGAACCTCCATTTCTACTTCCATAAAATGGGGAGGCTACTAGTATATACCTCTCCGAAGAACATGCTTCCTTTCTTCACTTTCCTTTTGATGTTTCTTTTTGGCAGTATCAGTAGGGGTTCATTAGCCTAACTTCCTATCCATGAAGGCAAGGTTTGGTTTAGAATGTCTGAATCTGCATCATAGCCTGAGGTCTGTGTTCAGCTTACAGAAGAACCAGTGGAAACAGGAAGCCATCTCTGGGTACATATGCTGTTTGCCCATAGTGGGAATTGGTGAACTTCTTAGAGAGCTGCATCTCTTTTCTGATGCTTGTATTTCCTTGATGAATTCTCCTCCACGTCTGCCACCACCCTGTACAACTCCTGACCTCTCATTTGCCTCCTTACATCGTGTCTTGGCACATTGGCTGAAATGCCACAGAGTTGTATCAGGGCGTTCAAATGCATACACCTCTCAGGCTCACCTGCAGCCCCTGCAGAGTCAGAATTTTCTTAATTCCTGTAGCTCTTTCTATTTCTGTATTTAATGGCACAGAACAAGAGGTTCCCTTTGCCGCCAGTGCCAGGCGTCTGGTCGATCTCCATTTGGGTAGAACCAAAACTCTCATACCGATCTCCTTTCCTGTCTGAATACTTTCCAGTGTTTCCCAGAAGCCTCTCTGTCTTGCTCTAAAAAGAGGGCAGTTACCACTGTGGCTGCCTGGCATTTTTCTGATCTGCCTGATCCTGTAACAATATTCCTCTCTGGGTTTTTTCTTGGCATGGCGAGCACTTGTCCCTCACCAGTGCAGGAAAGCCTTTGAAACTTCTTGGACATCTTGATCAAACAGCCTTAATGCTGCAACCACCTGCAGTTTTACTATTTAAAACTTCCACATCCCCTTTTGTGCATATTTCAACTGCACTGAAAATGTAGGTGTCTATAATCTTATAGATGGCTATAAATACCCGCATTGGGTTAAAAAAAAAAAAAAAAAAAAAAAACCCCTTGTGTTTGAGCCTCAATATACTGAGACATGTTGTGGTCTAGTAAATAGCAGGAATTTTTTTGCTTACCTAATATTTATTGAGTAGCTATTACATGTCAAATAAAGTACCTGCCTTTGTTAGGGTGACCAGGTTGTCCAGATTTGCCCAGAATGTTCCTAGTTGTATCACTGAAAGTCCCATATTCTGGGGAACCTGGAAATCTGTGGTACCAGGCAAACAGAGACAGTCGGTTGTCTTAGGCACTAGGGGTAAATTGGTAAACAAGGCAGCATTTCTGTCCTCAAGGATCTGACAGTTTGATCAACCACAAAATAAAAACAAATACTCAGCAACTTCACACACACACACACACACCCCCGCCAAGAATTGTAAGTAGGTATTCAAACAGTTACATGTCTATGTATGTGAGTAGCAGCATTACTCACAATAAACAAAATGGTGAAAACAACCATTTCTATCAACAGAGGAGTAGATAAACAAATTGTGGGGTGTTCATACCATGGAATACTCTTCAGCCCTAAAAAAGAAAGAAGCACTGGTGTAGACGAACTTTGTAAACATGATGCTGAAAGTGAAGGAAGCCGGACACAAAAGGCCACAGCTTGTAGAATTCAATTTATATGAAATTTTTATTAAGTTGGTGCAAAAGCTATTGCAGGTTTTTGCCATTACATTGAAAGTAATTTGAAAGTGATGACAAAAACCACAATTACCTTTGCACCAACGAAATAGAATAGGTAAATCCATAGAGACAAAAAGTAGGTTGGTCATTACTGGGGGCAGAAGGGAGAGAGGAATAGGGAGTGAGTGGGGTTTCCTTTTGAGTGACAAAAATATTTTGGAGCTAGATAGGAGAAGTGGTTGCACAACATTGTGGGTGCACCAAATACCACTGAATTATTCACTTTAAAATGGGTAATTGTATGTTATGTAAACTTCACCTCAATGAAAAAAAAATAATGTGGTAATTGATAGGATGGTGGCCAGTAGAACGTTCTGGGGCAGGAAGGATCCAGTTGGTAAACAGTGAACGATAATGCAAGAGTTAGGTCAGAGAAAAGATGAAGGGGTAGTGTTTCAAGCAAAAGGTGAAATGCTTGTGTAGATGTGGGAGGCAGGGGAGCCCTATTGCTGCTGTTTATTTTGTGACACAGGGATGCACATTACGCATATTAAGGGGACTTCTGAAGAGTATATACAAGCAGAAAGCTGGGATCACCTGCAAAATGTGCCCCCCAACTTTTTAAAATGGTTTTCTAGCCACTCAGCTGCAAAGAGTTAGATCTGGCCTTGCTATTTGGTAGTTTTTTATTTCCCGAGGAATATGTTCATAGAGGCTTTGTATTAGCTGTTCTCATTCTCCGAATAAAGACATACCCGATACTGGGTAATTTGTAAAGGAAAGAGGTTTAACTGACTCACGGTTCCACATGGCATGGGAGGCCTCACAATCATGGCAGAAGGCAAAGAGGAGCAAAGTCATGTCTTACATGGCAGCAGGCAGGAGGGCTTGTGTAGGGGACTCTCCTTTATAAAACCATCAGATCTCGTGAGAACTCACTATCACAAGAACAGCATGACGGGAACTACCCCCATGTTTCAGTGACCTCCCACCACATCCTTTCCAGGACACATGGGGATTAGGGGAGCTACAGTTCAAGATGATATGTGGGTGGGGACACAGCCAAACCCTATCACGCTCTTTGGCTAAATGGGTCAAAAATAAGCTGAGATGGCACATTCTCTGGGAAGACATTCAGTGTCAGCAGATGACTTGATGCCGGGATGATATCCCCACTGGAGGGGCCAAACGTCCTAGGTCTGGTGCTACTTACACAGCTTCCCCTATCAGAGTGACCCCAGAATCAAAGGAAGTTTCAACACCTCCCAGAAGGCAGAGATGGGAAGGGTCTTCATGGCAGAGTTTGAATTTGGGCTCTGCCCTTTGTCACCTGTGCTTCCTTGGGCAGGTGAACTTCTCCAAACAGCCATATCATCATCTAGAAAAGGAGGATGGAAATAAAAATGGATCTTTTGTAAGAATAAATGAATTTTCCTGCAAAACCAATAGTATACACTATCTGGCAAATAACAAGCACTCAGTAATTATTAATTTTCTCCATTCTTTCCTCTTCATCCTAGACTTAATTAAGACGTATCGTTGACGCTGTGAATAAGTAGTTCACAAAAAGAGAAATCTAAATGGCCAGGACACTTGGAAAAATGTTCAGACTGGGTAGCAACAAAGGATTCAAAAGTGAAATAAGACATTATTTTTTTCTCCTAGAAATTAAAGCAAAATCCCAACAAAAAAAAAAAAAAAATGAAGAAGGAAGGAAAAGTCAAGTCAGTATTGGCCAAGAGGGTTGGGAGTCAGAGTCTCATACCAGGCTGGTAGAAATACAACGTGGAACAACTTTTCGGGGGGTAGTTTGGCAATAAGACTAATATGCTTGTTTCAAAAGCCTTAAATGCATGTTTGTGGTTTGACCTGGCAATTCCACTTCGAGAAATTTACCCGTGGGGAATAATTAAGGATGTGTTCACAAACTTAGCCACAGAAGGCACTCTATAAATAGTTGTTAAATGAAGGAGTAAGTGGTGCTTATTGCTGCATTGTTTATAATAATGAAAATTCCAATAACGGGGAAAGAGATCAAATAAATGATGGTTCTGGCCATAAAATGGAATCCTCTGCAGCCATTAAATATGATTTGGTAAACACATTTGGATAACTCTGTCATTTACATGGGTCTGGGAAGATATTTCTGATTCCTCAAGTGAAAAATTATGTTAAATGGCATATTGCATGGCTATGGCTTGTTTAAAAATATGTATCCATAAATAAAATTGGGAAGAAAAACTCTTGAAGGATATATAGCAATATGTGAAAAGCAGTTATTGTTGAATGGTGACACTGAATGATTTTTAGATTTCCTTCTTTTTGCTTTTTCGTGTATTCTGAGCATGTACTGTTTGCACATATCTGTTTTTAAAGAAAAACTAATGTTAAAATAGAGGGACTTGTTAGGATGGGGGTGGGCGGTTGGAAATCAAGACAAGAAAATAGAACATAAACGCGCCCGACGGGAGAATGTGGGGCATCTGGCTGGGTTAGAAGTCCAGCATGATTTGGGCAGCCTTCCTTCCCCGCTGTTGTCACTTTAAGCTTTTTCAGTTGCAGATCCACACTCAGAAGGAGGCTTGGTTTGGCCTGGACCCTCCTTAGGAAGTGTCGTGTCTGGAAAACACACACAAGAGCGTTCCTTTGTTCATGCTGTTCGTTGCCCAAGTTGGTTGTGCTTAGGGGTGACTCACTCCGAGCTACAGCGATGCAAACATGTGTCCCCAGGCTGGGCTGTGCAGACAGCCTGTGCCCACATCTTGGAGGGAGACAGAGCCAGATTCTGGCTGTGAGGAAAGCCCCTGGCCCAGGAGGCTTTTGGGGGTTAAAGGGGGATATCTTTACCTTTTCTGATCCCCATATTTTCATCGAGTAAATTGCTGCGATGGAACATAATTGCTTTTCATTTTATTTTTAAAAATTGCTGCCAAGGCAATCCGCCGGCCTCCTGAAGTCAGCACAAATCTGAAGAGACTCACTCTGAGGGAGTATTCTGAAAACTTGGATTTGAAAAGCGATTCACCCCCAACAATGAGCAGGTCGAGGTTCAGCCGACCGTGGTAACTTGGTTGCACTTTAGCCCCTGAGATTCACAGAGCTCATCACTTCCCTTCTCATTGAAGCCTTTGCTCAAATGTTCCCTTCTGAGATTACACTCCTCTGAACGCGCTGGCCGTCTTAAGTAGTAGCTCCTTCTGTTGGCTTTCCCAGATCTCTTTTTTATTTCCAGGTACGTATCCCACCCTGGCATTACATTATTTCTTATTTCTTTGTTCACCTGTTTACTTGTATATCTCCTATGCTAGAACACATGCACCTCAAGGGCAGGTAGTTTATCCTCTTCATTGCTGTACTCCCTTGGTTAGAATCACATCAGGCACGCAGTAGGTGTCTAATAAAGACTTAACGAATGAATAAAAGAGAAGAATGTGAAAGTCTTCTGCAACCTGGAAGATGCTGTGGGGCAGGAGGGTGTGGGTAGGATGATTGCATTTGGGCTGCTACAACTCTCCAGCTCACAGTCAATGTCATCTGTACCCCACATCATGGTTAGATGGGCTGTTCTTAAGTTCTTAATACTCCTGGAATACCAGGAATATCTGTAATGGCATTCAGCCTCAATGCTGGAGGGTACCAGAGGACTTGAGTTTTCCTTGGTGGGGAGGACAGGACTCCTATCTTCACCAGAAGCTGAGTAGATGCCAGCGCCAAGCCTCCTGTAAAGCCTGCGGAACCATGAGCCAATTAAACCCCTTTTCTTTATAAATTACCCAGGCTTAGATATTTCTTTATGCAATGCAAGAATGGCTTAACACAGCTTCTCTGATTTCCCTAAGATGCTAGAGAAAAGAGAGCTCAAAGGATAGAGAAGGGAGAAGGGCTGATCCCTTGCATGCTGAGCCTGATAAGGAATCCCCAAGGGAAGAAAGAGGCAATTATCAGTAAACCGACCTGGACTTAGTTCCCTCACACCTGTACACTTGGATTTTGGTGAAATTGTAACCTGAGCTTCAATTCCTCCATCCTTCAAGTAAGGTGAAGGAAATCTGCCCTGCCTACCTGTCATTATAACCATCATCATTTTTTATCATGATAGCTTATTAAACATTTATTATACACCAGCCACAGAAGCAGACACTCCACATATGGGCTTTAATTCAGTTGCTGTGATCGCCCTATGAAATAAATACAATTTTTATCAATTTGAAAGAGGAGAAAGGATCAGGTAGGAAAGGGAAAGTAGTTTGCCCAAGTCGCCTTGGGCTGCAGGTGCCAGACCAAGTCTCACAGGGTACCTGATGCTGTGTTTTATGATTCAGGAAACACCGTAAAATGTTACCAGTATCTTTCCACATGTCCACAGGCAAGCATGTCTGTAAGCAGGCATCTCTTCTAATTGTTGGGAAGCCCTTGGGTGGGAGCTGGGAGACTCTTTCACTCTTTCCAGGCTAGCCTAAGTAGGTAAGCTTAAGGAATACACATGTCCTCTCCAGAATGTGCTTAAGTCTCATCACTGGAGCCCAAACCTAATAAGGACAGGGCCAAGGATATCAGTAGCAGAGCACTCCCCCTGTCCAAAACAACAATGTGGTTTATAAAAGGTCAAGTTCAACCAACCAGTTGTTTTCCAAGGGAAAAAAAAAAGTCAAATTTCTATTTCAATGCACATGTCTTTGGAGGGGGGAAAAATCCCATTAAAAACTCTTACCAGCAAATGATAATTAATTCAAGTCCACCTTTGACCCTTCTTTCCCAGACTCAACCACAGTTACTACAAGAGGCATAAAGACATTTTATGAGGGTAAGGACTTTGTCTCATTCGTGGCTGAATACCTAGTAAGTGCTTAATAAGTACACATTAAAGAATGGCTGTCTAGCAGGTGACTGCCATGGATTCTCTGCAGACACTCTAAGAGACGTGGTACTTTGCAGTTCAACCCAAAATGGCAGGGTATGGACTCACCTCAAGGGAGAAAGGAGGCCTTGTGTTTTTGAAATCAGCCAAGGAAGCACCTCAGCCTGGTGTTTGAGTTTGCAGCCTTTGGATATGGGCTCTGGCTTTGCTGCAAGCACAGGATGCTCATTCCTAGAGTTCCAGGCACTAATGGCAAGAACAAGGATGGGAGTGTGGAAGGATTCCTAGTCTCCCATGGAAAAGACAACCTTGCTCCTCAGTGGGGTGTCTGCAGTGTCTGATGTTCCACCACTACCCAGCTGCATGGTTGCTGCTGTTGCCATCTTTGTCTCTGGGGTGCTGAATTTGGTTTACAACACGGGAGAGTCAGCCCAGTGGGACAGTGGGGACTAGCTTGGCAGTGTGCAAGTCACAGAGTAGCCAATAGCTCAGAGTTCTGTCCTCCCGACCAATGAATGCTCAAGGCTTCTGGAACCTTCCAGCATTGAGGCTGAATGCCATTATAGATATTCCTGGTATTCCGGGACTATTAGAAACTTAAGAACAGCCCGTCTAGCCATGATGTGGGGTCCAATCATGGCAGAAGGAGACGGGGGAAGCTGGCGTCTCACATGGCCAGAGTGGGAGCAAGAGAGAGGAGGAGGTGTCATGCACTTTAAAAAACAGATCTCGGCTGGGCGCAGTGGCTCACACCTGTAATCCCAGCACGTTGGAATGCCAAGGAGGGCGGATTATGAGGTCAGGAGATTGAGACCATCCTGGCCAACATGGTGAAACCTCATCTCTACTAAAATGCAAAAAATTAGCTGGGTGTGATGGCACAAGCCTGTAGTCCCAGCTACTCAGGAGGCTGAAGCAGGGGAATCGCTTGAACCCGGGAGGCGGAGATGCAGTGAGCCAAGATCGCGCCACTGCACTTCAGCCCGGGCAGCAGTACGAGACTCTGTCTCAAAAAACAAATAAACGAAACGAAAAACAGATCTCACAACAACTTACTCACTACCATGAGGACAGCACCAAGCCATGAGGGATCCACCCCCAGGACCCAAACATCTCCCACCAGGCCCCACCTGCAATGTTGGGGACCACATGTCAACATGGGATTTGGGTGGCGACAAACGTCCAAATTGTATCAGAAGCTAAGGCTGTCCACCCTGCTTCTGCCCTCAAGACTCTCTGCTCTCTATCCCTCCCCACCAAATCCCAGTTTATTTCCCTTAATCTTTCACTGGGGAGTCACTGTTTGCAAAGTCCTCTCATCTTTAAACCTCTACTTACAGTTCAGTCCATGCTACTTCTTGCAAATAATGAGCTCTCTACGTTTAGCTCCTATCACTTTATTTCAGGGTTTTCTGTGTTCGTTCGTTTGCTTCTGGGTGTTGTGGTTTTCACATTGTAGGAACTGATGTC
Source organism: Rhinopithecus roxellana (assembly GCF_007565055.1). Classification (NCBI taxonomy): domain Eukaryota; kingdom Metazoa; phylum Chordata; class Mammalia; order Primates; family Cercopithecidae; genus Rhinopithecus; species Rhinopithecus roxellana. The sequence continues at coordinate 4,868,144 of NC_044568.1, read as the reverse complement.
TCAGTCAGTTGTACAAGGTAAGTCCCACCCTTTAAGACAAGAAACTGTGTTTGTGCACCCTGAGTGTTCTCTCCAGAGCCCCTATCTAGGGCTGGGCATTCAGTCCCAACCACAGGTTAAGGGTGGGAGAAACGTTGGTAGAAATACCCTACAGGTAGTAAAGTATCTGCAGAACAGCATCTCCTCTTGTCTTCTTTTGGCCTGTGTTCCTTTCCTGACTTCAGAGAGATGAGGTGGAGAGCTGCTTATGGTCGCAGGATTACTGGAAGGAGGGGTCTCTCTCGGTTCAGCTAGGTCAGGATGGGATGCTGCCCAGAGGACCTCCATGGAAATCCATAACTGAGAGAAACCAAGCTATGGGAATGAAGGTTGGTGGCTGAATTGCCCATTCAGCTGGGGAGAGGTAGGTGAATACCTGAAGGTACTGTGGATAGAAAGGAATGAAGCATGTGTGCATGGATTCAGAGCCCCTGTGCAGATAGCACACTGGGATAGACCTGTCCCTATGAACCCTGTGTGAGTTTCCAAGCTCACACGCTTCTCCAGCTTCCTGCTCTTGTCACACGTCTTCCAAGGACACAACTGGGTTTGCCAGGGCATTATTGATGTCTTCCCCTTGGTATTTATAGGGTGGCTTTCCACTGGACTCCTGAAAAGGCATAAATTAAGCTTTGTTGACAGGGCAAGCCTGTTTTCCGTAATTAGATACTTAAAGACCCTCATTAGTTGCCTTTGTTGGGCCTAATACTCAGCAGTACCAAAATGAGGGACTCTCAGCTTTGACCGCCTCCTCCCCCTCACTCAGCATCATTATTTGAGGATTCCTATGTATATTTCTTCACAGCCTGTAAGCCTCATGACCATACTCTTGACCTAATGAAGTCCCATTACTTTCTCTCTGCAGACCAAAAAAAAAAAAAAAAACAAAAAACAAATGTATATATTTTTCAATTAGAAAAGGTTAAGAGGCAGTCGGGCCACCCATGAGAGTGAATGCATAGCTCACCCAGCTATGCAATTATCCAAAAATAAACCATTTCTTTTTGCAAGAATAGACTGCATTTAAATAAGCATTCTCTTCAAATAAACTTTGATTTAGTCAGATTTCTCTATAGTCTGCAAGCTTAATGAATGCATGTGCGGCGGCGTGGGATATATAGGATTTACCTCCACGCCTAGTTTTTGGAACATGAGAGAAGCTGATCCGTAATAAGATAAGTGAACCCATTTTGGTAGAGGTACCCTTGATTTAGCAAAGGAAACGCTGAAATGTGCATCAAATGGGGGTCGCTAAGATAACTGCGCTTCTGAGGAAACGGCTGCTGAAATGTTAGAGTCCTATGGCTGTTTTTGTCTTTTATATATTATTAGAAACTCTGATTGCGACATGACCTCCCTGTTGAGACCCCCTTAAAATACTTGTTTCCCGACCTTCCGCATGGCATCGTCAGGAAGGGATACGTGGCGGACAGGGAATAGGTACAGGTACAAAATGCGGAATACCATTTTTTCCAGTGTTTTCAGCCCAAATGAAATAGCAGCATGGATCCTGTTTGAAAGCTACCAGGTGGTAGCATTTATTTTGGCTGAAACTCTGCATCATCGCCAAAATCTGCTCTTCTGTGCATTCCTCTTGCGTCTGTTCCACTCTGCCTGCTGGGGAGGAAGCGGATGATTCTGAGCCCAGCCCACATAGGTGCTGTTGAAACAGGAGGTCAGGCCAGCCTCTGCTGCTTCTGGGGTGCTTTCGTAGCAAGTGGCTTCTGTTCTGTCCGCATGGAGCCCCTCTCCGTGGGACATGGGTATGAGATGCCCAGAGAAGATGCTGGACCACAGGGACCATCACTGTTTTTTTTTTTTTCTTCCTGTAACCCATTGTGTTTAAGTGGTTTAGATTATCAAAGGAAAAAAATAGGAAATCCAGGCAGTGGGATAGAGAAGGAGTCACATGGGGTGCCTGGAGCTCCATCAGTGAGTCTCAAACAATTTTGCAGCAGAAAGCCTTGTTATAAAGCCTATAAACTACCAACAGGTCAAAAAGAAAAAAAGAAAGTCAATTAAATGTTGATATATAGGAGATGGAAGAGAGGTGAGTGACTGCATTTAAACCTGACCTTTTTTGATGGGAAACACCTTATGAATATGTCATAAGCTAACTTGTGTCCCCTCAAAATTCATATGGTGAAGTCCTAACCCCAAGTACCTTAACATGTGACCTTATTTGCAGACAGGGTGTTTATAGAGCTAATCAAGTAAAAATCAGGTCATTAGGGTGGGCCCTAATCCAGTATGACTGGTGTCCTTATAAGGAAGAGAAATTTGGGCTGGGTGCAGTGGCTCACGCCTGTAATCCTAGCACTTCTGGAGGCTGAAGCAGGTGGATCACTTGAAGTCAGGAGTTTGAAACCAGCCTGGCCAACATGGTGAAACCCCATGTCTACTAAAAATTACCACAAAAAAAATCTTAGCCAAGTATGGTGGCAGGCGCCTGTAATCCCATCTACTTTGGAGGCTGATGCAAGAGAATTGCTTGAACTCAGGAGGAGGAGGTTGCAGTGAATCGAGATCGTGCCACTGCATTCTAGTCTGGGCAACAGAGTGAGACTCCCTCTCAAAAAAGGAGGAGAAATTTGGACACAAATACAGGAGGAAGATCACGTGATGACATGGGGAGAATGGGGGCCATCTGCATGCCAACGAAGGGGTCCTGGAACAGATCCTTCCCTTTCAGCCCTCACGAGGAATCAAAGGTGCCAGTACCTTGATTTTGGACTTCTGGCCTCCCAGACGACAAGACAGTAAATTTCTGTAGTTTGAGCCACCCAATTTGTGGTACTTTGTCATGACAGCCCTAGTAAATTCATGCAGGATGTGGGGGGCAAGAATACCTTGGAAGAAAATTAGGCTCTGGGTATAGGTATGTCCTAGAGACTTGTACTCCTCTGGCTAAGGGAGAGGTTACAGAGGATGGAGGCAGATAGAAGCCAAGCTGTAGAGAAGATTTACTGTGGAGATAAGAATGAATGTGGCTCTAGCCAGAGTAGTTTGGGGGATTACAGGTTGTGGGTGTTTTTGTGTGTGAGTGTGTATTAATGTTTGCGGTGATGACCTATTCTTAAGTAGGAAGCTCTCATGTTGGACCTGAGGTAGGATATCAGCAGGACTTTTTTCAGAACACCAGGCACACAGTGCTGATCAAAACAGGATGCAATAATGAAACTGGCCAAAACCTGCTAAAACCAAGATGGTGATGAAAGTGACCTCTAGCTGCCCTCACTGCTCATTGTATGCTAGCTATAATGCATTAGCATAAGCCATTCCCATCAGTGTCGTAAGTTCACAAATGCCATGGTAACACCTGGACTTTACCTCATAGGGTTTAAAAGGGGAGGAGCCCTTGGTTCAGGAAGCTCCCCACCCCTTTTCCAGGAAATTCATGATTAACGCACCCCTTGTTTAGCATATAATTAAGGAGTAGCTATAAATATAGCTAGGCAGCAGTCCACAAATAGTGTCTGCCTATGGGGTAGCCCTGCTATGTCCATGAAGCAGCCATTTTCCTGTTCTCTGTTGCTCTAGTAAACATGCTTTGTTTTCATTTTACTCTGTCGGCTCACTTGAATTCTTTCCTACACAAAGTGAAGAACCCTCCTGGGCTGAGCCCCGTTATTCCACTGTTTAAACATCTAATGTCCAATGAATTGGCAGGATGTGGGTGGCCTAGAAGAAAATAGCACACAGCTTTAAGAACTCTATGCCAAGCCCACGACAGACATCACTAGTTGATCACGGCACCCTTTTTCTCTGAGCCGAGTCTTCTTGCCTCCACATCTTTCATAATGGGTAAACCAGACAGGCACAACCAGTTATTCCAACATGGCGGGTGAACTCTGTGTCCTGTCTCTGGCCATGACCCTTTTTGCTGGAGGTCTGCAGACGAGCAGTGTTGGCATCATGAAGTCTCCTGGAGGAGACACAAAACCTGAGGCTGCCTCCCAGACCTACTGAGTCAGAAACTGCATTTTAAACTGTGTAAAATAAAAGACTAAAATGAAAGCAAAGCAGCAGAGCAACAGAGAACAGGAAAATGGCTGCTCCATAGACAGCAGGGCTACCCCACAGGCAGATAGCATTTGTGGACTGCTGGCTAGGTGCGACCTAGCTTGGTCTGCACATTGAGGTTGTGAGAAGCGCTGACCTGGAGGGACTCCTTCTGAGGAGGGAGTTAGGGTGAAGTCTACATGTACCTGACAAGTGAACTCTATTCTAGTGAAACCAGTACCCAGTAACTGTGAGTGTCTCAAGCATTTCATTGTGTATTTGTTTTGTTTTGTTTTGTTTTCTTGAGGCAGAGTCTCCCTCTGTAGTCCAGGTTGGAGTATAGTAGCATGATCTCAGTTCACTGCACCTTCTGCCTCCCGGGTTCACGTGATTCTCATGCCTCAGCCTCCTGAATAGCTGGGATTACAGGCATACGCCACCACGCCTGGCTGATTTTTGTATTTTTAGCAGAGATGGGGTTTCACCTTGTTGCCCAGTCTGGTCTTGAACTTCTAGCCTCATGTGATCCACGTGCTTCGGCCTCCCAAAGTGTTGGAATGACAGGCATGAACCACCACACCCGGCCAGAAGCGTCTCATTTTGGGATCAGGCATGTGAAAATGTCCAATGTGAAATTTAATTCTTGCTCTGTATGTTGTAGGTGCTGTGTGTGTGTGTGTGTGTTTGTGTGTAGTGTTTGAAGCGATGATGTAGTTCTTATTTTGTGTCACAGTGTCAGTTCAATCAGTATGGTACCTTTTAAAAAAGCTAGTTTGGGCTGGGCACAGTGGCTAACGCCTATAATCCCAGCACTTTGGGAGATCGAGGTGGGCAGATCACGACGTCAGGATTTTGAGACCAGCCTGACCAACATGGTGAAAGCCCGTCTCTATTAAAAATACAAAAGTTAGCTGGGCATGGCAGCACATGCCTAGAATCCCAGCTATTCAGGAGGCTGAGGCAGGAGAATCACTCGAACCCGTGAGTCGGAAGTTGCAGTGAGCCGAGATCGTGTCACCGTACTCCAGCCCGGGTGACAGAGCAAGACTCCGTCTAAATAAATAATAATAAAAAAGGCTAGTTTATAGAATAACAATAGTGAATTTACGGGGCAGAGACCCACCCTGTTGCCACAAGAGCAGCCTCCACAATGCCTTGTGGAAAACAGCCAGACTTCATGGCAGGCTCCCTCCATGTGGAGTCTGTGCACTCCCTCTCATAACAACTTCCCATGTGCTTTTCACACACCCAAATTCCCAAGCTCCACTTCTAACCCACTCCCTTGGGATCTCAGAGATTTGAGGCACAAGGATCTTCCTGCTTAGATCATCAAGTACCTCTTACGCACTCGAGTTTATTTCCCCATTAGGGTGACTTGAAAATTCAACCCAATTATATGACCATAAACCTTATGAGAAAGTGCATAATGAGTCCTTTATACTATAGTATAAATGTTAGCATATTTGCAAGTATTTATTCATGGCTGATCTGGGCGAGTGAGTTGAAAGGATGGTGGTTGTGATCTATTCTAGAAGAAACAGGCAGCTAGAGGGGAGATAAGGAGAAACGACAGTTTAAACCAAGGACGATTTGCTGAGAGGAACAGATTTGAATGAGGAGCCGGTATCTTTGTCCTTGTGGAGTTTACATTCTGATTGGCAGAGACATGCAACAAATAATAGCATGGTGGAACCAGTAAGATGAGGGAGCTGGTTTTGCAGACATTGGAGGAAGAATGTTATGGGCAGAGGGCCATAACTTTGCCTGTGCGAAGGTCCTGGGACTGTAGCATATCTGGTATGTTCCAGGAAGCCTTCTGGCAGGGAGGAATGGACAAGGGGAAAAGGAAAAGATGAAGTTGGAGAGGGCCAGGATGCCATTGGGACCTTTGCTTACAATGAGAGACGTGAACAGTCTCAGGAAGATTTTGAGCAGTAGACAGGTATGACCTGGCTTGGGTTCAGTGGCTTGACTCCCGTGCTCTGCTGAAGGTAGACTTCAGGGGATAAGTGCAGAAGCAGGGTGACCAGTTAAGAGGTTATTGCAGTTACTAAATGTATAAATTTATAAAGTATGTGAACAGAGAAAGAGATTCCTTCTTACCACATTGTAGCTCCTTCCTCAGGGGTAAGTGTCATTAACATTTTCACAAGCAGCCTCTACACTATGTCTGTGGCCGTTCAAACACACACACACATCCATACACCCACATTGTTTAAAAAAATGAGATCATAGTACTCATACTGCTCCATAACTTACTTTCTTATTCAATACGTCTCGTATTCTGTGTCGTAGTCTATTCTAACAGTTGCGTATTTTTCCATAACATGAACGTACTGCAGTTGCTATATTAGTGTTTTATTGACAGACATTTAGGATGTTTTCAGTTTATTTTTTTTCCCCATTCTGAACAGCGTAACAGTGAACATTTTTGCAGTATCTATTTTTGTGCATCTGAGCAAGAACGTGCATGGGATTATTTCTGAAAAATAGAATTGGCAGGTGGAAGAGCATGTGGATTTTTATTTTATTTTATTTTTGAGACAGAGTCTCACTCTGTTGCCCAGGCTGGAGTGCAGTGGTGTGATCTCGGCTCACTGCAACCTTCATCTCGTAGGTTCAAGTGATTCTCCTGCCTCAGCCTCCTGAGTAGCTGGGACTGCTACAGGTGCGTACCATCATGCCTGGAGAATTTTTGTTGTTTTTAATAGAGACGGGGTTTCACCATGTTGGTCAGGCTGGTCTCCATCTCCTGATCTCATGATGTGCCTGCCTTGGCCTCCCAAAGTGCTGGGGTTACAGGCCTGAGCCACCGCACCCAGCCTGCATTTTTTCTTTTTTAATCGATACTGCCCATTTGCCCTCCACATAGGTCGTAGTCATTTGCATTGCCACCAACACAGTATGATGTCTGCTTTATAGGTAACGTTTTGTGGTTTACGAAGCCCTTTCATGTGCATCATGAGTTGGCCTGTGCAGGAAGAGGAGGAGTAGGTTTATCCCCATCATGCAGATGTGGAAACTGAAGCCCAGAATGCGGTATTTGGGCAATGGGAAGAGAAAGGGCCCATCATGTGACAGATAGACAGACCCACAGACTAACATTCCTTTTCTGATTCTGGATTAATGACACACTGGCTTCCTTTGACATTTCTATTTTAGTGGGATACTTGATCACATCATTTCTTATGGTGATAGGAGTTGGTTTTTTCAGTTTCACATAGATGATTTTAGAAATTATTTTCACAGAAACAGTATTTTAAACACACAGGTAATGTCAACACAGAGTTCAAAATTTCAGCGCCTCTCTGGTTCTCTTCAATCTATTTCAACAGGGAAAGTTTATGCAGCTTCCTTCCACATATCCTAGTAAGTAGTAGATATCAATAGCTAAGCAATTAGTTTAATCATCATGTAGTCACCATTGTATAAACACTTACGCAGTGTCTACTGTGTAACAGGGCTTTGGGATTCCAGCAGCATTTCCCTTCCTGTACACCAGAGGATTTTTTATTGGTTTAGTTTTTGAGATGAAGTCTCACTCTGTCTCCCAGGCTGTAGTGCAGTGGTGCAATCTCGGCTCACTGCAACCTACACCTCCCGAGGTCACGTGATTTTCCTGTCTCAGCCTCCCAAGTAGCTGGGATTACAGGCATACACCACCATGGCCAGCTATTTTTTGTAGTTTTAGTAGAACTGGGGTTTTTCCATGCTGGCCAGGCTGGTCTTGAGCTCCTGACCTCAGGTGATCCATCCACTTTGGCCTCCCAAAGTGTTGGGATTACAGGCATGAAACACTGCAGTCGGCCCAGAGGATTTTAAATCAGTTTTAAGAATAACATCCCCCTTCACTTTTCCCCCAACCAAATCTCACATAAAAATGGAAAATCTACACAGCGCTTATAAAGTCACAGTGCATATAGCTTGATCCTTGAGTGATGGTGTAGACAACAGAACACAGTCCACAACCCCAAATCAGCTCAAAGTAACTCACATCCTATTCTGGAGCTTTTGGAATACCCTAACAGGCGACATAGGATCCTGAAATGTTTCTCCTTCCTCAACCACCAGAGCTGCTCCTAAGCTTCCTTTCAACTCACGTCCCCCTTCTCAGCCTGCGTGCCTTTCTTTTCCTTCTTCCCTTCCAGTCTTCTGGGCCTGATGTTATACCTGGGAATTTCTTACAGTGAAGAAGGCAGGTGGAACAGAGGGCGGTCACTGTATTGGAGGGACTGATGCAAGCCAGGCTAGGACCGTTCAGAAGGCAGGGGAAAGTGACACGCTGGAGGACCGTTCAGAAGACAGGGGAAAGTGACACGCTGGAGGACCGTTCAGAAGACAGGGGAAAGTGACACGCTGGAGGACCGTTCAGAAGACAGGGGAAATTGACACGCTGGAGGACCGTTCAGAAGACAGGGGAAATTGACACGCTGGAGGACCGTTCAGAAGACAGGGGAAAGTGACACGCTGGAGGACCGTTCAGAAGACAGGGGAAATTGACACGCTGGAGGACCGTTCAGAAGACAGGGGAAATTGACACGCTGGAGGACCGTTCAGAAGACAGGGGAAATTGACACGCTGGAGGACCGTTCAGAAGACAGGGGAAATTGACACGCTGGAGGACCGTTCAGAAGACAGGGGAAATTGACACGCTGGAGGACCGTTCAGAAGACAGGGGAAATTGACACGCTGGAGGACCGTTCAGAAGACAGGGGAAATTGACACGCTGGAGGACCGTTCAGAAGACGGGAAAGTGACACGCTGGAGGACCGTTCAGAAGACAGGGGAAATTGACACGCTGGAGGACCGTTCAGAAGACAGGGGAAAGTGACACGCTGGAGGACCGTTCAGAAGACAGGGGAAATTGACACGCTGGAGGACCGTTCAGAAGACAGGGGAAATTGACACGCTGGAGGACCGTTCAGAAGACAGGGGAAATTGACACGCTGGAGGACCGTTCAGAAGACGGGAAAGTGACACGCTGGAGGACCGTTCAGAAGACAGGGGAAATTGACACGCTGGAGGACCGTTCAGAAGACAGGGGAAAGTGACACGCTGGAGGACCGTTCAGAAGACAGGGGAAAGTGACACGCTGGAGGACCGTTCAGAAGACAGGGGAAATTGACACGCTGGAGGACCGTTCAGAAGGCAGGGGAAATTGACACGCTGGAGGACCGTTCAGAAGACAGGGGAAATTGACACGCTGGAGGACCGTTCAGAAGACAGGGGAAATTGACACGCTGGAGGACCGTTCAGAAGACGGGAAAGTGACACGCTGGAGGACCGTTCAGAAGACAGGGGAAATTGACACGCTGGAGGACCGTTCAGAAGACAGGGGAAAGTGACACGCTGGAGGACCGTTCAGAAGACAGGGGAAAGTGACACGCTGGAGGACCGTTCAGAAGACAGGGGAAAGTGACACGCTGGAGGACCGTTCAGAAGACAGGGGAAAGTGACACGCTGGAGGACCGTTCAGAAGGCAGGTGAAAGTGACACGCTGGAGGACCGTTCAGAAGGCAGGGGAAAGTGACACGCTGGAGGACCGTTCAGAAGACGGGAAAGTGACACGCTGGAGGACCGTTCAGAAGACAGGGGAAATTGACACGCTGGAGGACCGTTCAGAAGACAGGGGAAAGTGACACGCTGGAGGACCGTTCAGAAGACAGGGGAAATTGACACGCTGGAGGACCGTTCAGAAGACAGGGGAAAGTGACACGCTGGAGGACCGTTCAGAAGACAGGGGAAAGTGACACGCTGGAGGACCGTTCAGAAGGCAGGTGAAAGTGACACGCTGGAGGACCGTTCAGAAGGCAGGTGAAAGTGACACGCTGGAGGACCGTTCAGAAGGCAGGGGAAAGTGACACGCTGGAGGACCGTTCAGAAGACAGGGGAAAGTGACACGCTGGAGGACCGTTCAGAAGACAGGGGAAATTGACACGCTGGAAACACCCATGTGTTCAAAATGTTTTGTCCCTTCTATTGCCAGTGATAAAAATGAAGGAGACTTATATGGCAGACGTTCAGAGGTTCAGACACCAGGTGCACGGGTGTCTCAATGCTCAGGAGGCCTGTTGACCATCCATACCTCTTTCCCTTCTGTCTGCTCATCCACCTGAGCATGGCCTCTGTGTCGCTTCGGGGCTCCAGGAAAGAAAGGACTGAAAACCATGAGTTTGCTACTGTAAATCCTTAGAGCCTGGTAACGTATTGGAATCATGGAACGCCGCAATGTCCACTAATGTGGGGGTTTTTCAAGAATAAGGAGCTAGCAATGTCCAGATGAAAGAAAATAATTTTGAATAGTGGAAATGCACATGCACGCGTCCACGGGAGAAAGACTATTGGACGAGTCAGGGCCAAATAGCTGTTCTCCTTTTTTGAAGGTTCTGTCTCTTGACCTTGAGGTGCCCCTATTCTTGTCTGGGTTACACATTTCAGCTCCCCCGGATGAGTGATGAGCTCTCCATCACCTGGCCCAGGCTGCAGGGCAAAGAGCTCTTTAAGAACCCGATGAATCTTAATAAAAAATGGAAATGGCTTTCCCCCTTCATTTTAATTAACATTATGTCTACATTTCTGGGATAATGGATAATTAAGTGAGTTCCCTTGGCATTACAATGTTCTTGGAAATAATTTATGGTTTCGTTTCACTATGTGAAGGCTGTTTGGGTTGGTGCTTAAGTTTTATCATAAATATTTCCGAGGAGTATTTGCACATTCGTTGATTTGTATTCTCAAGGCTGCAGTACCCCATTCTGGGGAAGTGTCTTATGTAATATTTTCTCACAGGCCACACTTCCACTCTGCGTGTTCTTTTTGGGCACAGAATTGTTTGCAGAATAGTGCATTCCTTCAGCAGCATGAGACCACCGCTGCTGTTTTAACCTGCGTCCATCTGTGTGAATTGGTTGACCTGAGACAGAATCTCACTGAGCCTTCTGGAACTAGGCTGAGCTTAAGTGTTCCAGTCTAAAAGGGAAACGGTAATAATAAGGATTGATATTTATTACATGCCCGCTAGTCTGCACCACATACTATGCTGAATATTTTAGGCAGTCTTTTATTATGAGGAACGAACGTGGCATTGTCCACAGTGAGTCTTCATCGTAAAGCAATGGTCTAGGTTCTAGTATTATCATCCCCAGGTGACACTAGGCTAGAAAGTGGCAGAGCTGGGATTTGAACCCAGACAGTCTGCCTCCATCACCCACAGTGATGAACACCTTATGTTGTCCTTATGCAAATATCTGCAAGTATGAAGATGTGTCTACTTTCTCGCTCCGGAACAGCCATCTCCAGGAGATTTTGTGTGATGATGGAAATGTTCAAATCAGCATCATCCAACACAGTGGCCATTTGCCATGGATGTATGGATGTCTGCTGAGCACATGAAATATGGCTTAAGATGACTGTGGAATTGAATTTTAAATTAAATTTAAGTTTATCTTAATTTAAGTAGCCATGTGCGGTTATGGCCACCATATGGGGTAGCACAGCTCTGCTGCAGACTGCCTGCTGGATGCTGTAATGCCCTGACCTCATCCATTGCTGCTGGAGCAAATTACTCACACTTTGTGGTTTAAACAACACAAATTTATTACCTTACAATTCTGGAGGTCACAAGTCTGAAAATCAGCAAGGTTGTTTTCCTCCTGGAGGCTCCGAGGGAGCACACATTTTCTTGCCTTTTCCAGCTGCAAGAGGTCACCTACACCCTTGACTCATGGTCCCCTTCCTCTACCTTCATAGTCAGCAATAGATAATCTTCAGGTCTCTTAATTCTGACCCTGCTGCCTTCTTCTGAAGGGGCCTTAGTAATTCCATTGGCCCACCTGGATAATTCAGGGAAATTGCCTCCTCTCAAGTACCTTAATTACATCTGTGAAGTCTCTTTTGCTACAGAAGGCACATATTCACATGAGATTCTAGGCAGCAGGACCAGGATGTCTTTGAGGGGTCCTTGTGAGAGGATTTCTTGGCATTTAAGAGCATAGGCTCTGAAGTTGCGTTGACTTGGATGGAAATCTCAGCGTTGTCACTTACTCCCTGTATAAATGGTCTTTGAGCAGGTCACTCAACCTTCCTGAGTCTGAGTTAACTTATATTTAAAAGTGGAATAATGCTGGTAACATCCAAAGAGGGTTGTTGTGAGGCTTAATTAAGGTAGTGATGAAAAGTGTCCATCACACAGGGAAACACACAATACATACATAAAATTGTTAAAAGCTACTTCTTTAACTTAGATTTCATTATGATTTGGCACAGGAGTAATACCCTCACTCTCCTACTTAGCTCCTTTAAAAACTATGCACTTGGTGAGAGAAATATAGAGATGATGAGAACCACGATCATAGTCATCTCTTCCATTTAAACTGCTTTTTCAAGGGCTTTCTTTTATTTCATTTATTCTTCATAACCACCATTTGAAGTATGTAGTCATGTTCTCATTTTGCAGAGCAGAAAACAAAGATTCAGGAGCATTAAGATTCATGCTAAGAACTCTAGGGCCAGTGCAGTGCTGAGCTGGAACCAGGCATGTACCTGCTGGTTCCGAGGTGGATCCTCATTCCAGCTTTGTACACTTGACTTCCCTTCCATGTGAGATAAAGGAGGAGACGTGTCTGTCGAAGGATAAATTGGGGAAGGTGGGGAGGAATGGCAATAATGACTTGGTTGAGAGTTGCGGTGCCAGAATCATCCATGTATGGAAGACCTAACATTTCAAGGCCTTCCTTGGCACCTCTGAGTTCCACAGGGCTCCAAAGTTCTAAGTGTGAGTTTCCCTGACCTCATCTGATTTGCCTACCATGTTGCGGGACAGGACCCCACCTGGCTGGTTTCCTGATCACCTGGACTGGCTTCACCCGTAGTCCTTCACCTGGTTCACAATCTAATGGTCTTCAGCTCCCTGCCAGCCCATGAAATTATTCAAACAAAGCAATCACTTCCTCCTGTGGAAACCAGGGAACATTTCACCATCTTGTCAGTACAAAGCTTGCTCCCCGCAGTGCCTGCTGGTTCACCCTGCTCTGAGAACAACCCCCGTGTGGCCTTACGTGGTGTGCTGTGTCTGCCTCTCCCCTCCACCGAGTAGGTGTGACTAATGGATTCGTTGATTGCATCCATCCACAGTCAGGTGTCCTGCGCATGTCCGTCTCATACAATTTAGGGTGAAGCTCCCTTCTTCACCATGAGGGTGAATAGGAAGTGATCAGAACAGTTTCTCCCCAGTTTCGGCTCTAACTCCCCCCGCCTCAGCCACTGTGCAAGCTCAGATAAAAGCTACACATCCTCTCGGTGCCTCGGTTTTCCCGTCTCAAAAATGAGGCTGTTATTGGCATCTGCCTGATACGATTCCTATGAAAGTAAAACAAAATATATGTTTATGTGTCTGGCATATAAAGCACTCATTTTTTGGTTGTTGTTCATTTAGTCCCTCATCCATTAATCTATTCATTCACTCATTTAACAATGCATATTAATGGTTTGTGGGGTGTGCCAACCTATTACTACTCCAAAATCTAGCCTCCAAGTTAGGAACCATGCTGTTAATGATTAAGTGGACATGAACTCAAAATATGTTGATGACAAGTTTAGGGTGAATTTGAAAATAAATTGCATACCCACTTTTTGTGAAATGACCGTTAGGTCAGCTTTCCTTCCTCTCTCACCCCTTGTGCAGACCAGATCCCTCTGGGTCTGATCCCTCTGTCAGTCTCTGTCCCTCTAAACAGCTCAATTTATCTTGAATTTAAATTTTGAAAAGTTAAGATGCATATAGTTGTTACATTTCCAAACTTGAACTCTGCTCCCTCCTGCATTTTCAACCTAGCATTTCATCAGATGATCACCCGAGCTGTAGCTGGTGCTATACAATTCCATTCAGCACATAAAAACGTATTTCTTTCTGACTGTATTATATTACATGACTTATTGAGCCGTTTATCTCATGGTGTGGGGCCCAAGTTCTGTTTTATTGAAACTACGGAATCAGGCATCCATGTATCCACATATCCCTATACCTCTGTGGGTACTTATATGAAGAGAGTTGTTTCTTGTGAATGTTGGCAAGCTAAGTAGCCTTCCCTCTCCATTCTCCTGGGTTCATTGTGGATTCTACTAGAAATTCATCCAAAGGAGTTATTTTTATAGAAACACCCCCAACCCAAGTGAAACAATGGGATTGTATTGCCCTGACATTTGGCCTTGGCCGTCGCATACCGTGGTAATGAGGTGTTCTGGCACAGGAGGCCAGGACTGCCTTGTCTGAGTTCAAACCCTAGCTCTCTGTTTGCCAACACTGTGACTTTGGGTTACCTTTATAATCTACCTGGTCTTCAGTCTTCTCACTTGTAAAATAAATGGAGATGGTAATCATACTGATATCAGAGAGTTTTTGAAAATAAATGAGCTAAAATATGTACCTGTTTATAAAGAGTGCTGAATACCTTAGAAGCATGTTTGCAATTATTATTATTATTACTATTATTATTATTATTTTCACAACGGAGTCTTGCTCTGTCACCCAGGCTGGAATGCAGTGGCATTCCTCCACCTCCCAGGTTTTAAGCCATTCTCTGCCTCAGCATCCCGAGTAGCTGGGATTACAAGTGCGCACCACCACACCTGGCTAATTTCTGTATTTGTAGTAGAGATGGGGTTTCACCATCTTGGCCAGGCTGGTCTTGAACTCCTGACCTCATGATCCACCCACCTCAGCCTCCCAAAGTGTTGGGATTACAGGCGTGAGCCATCGCACCCAGCCTTATTATTTTTTGTTATCTTTCTTACCTTTCTGTCATCTTTTTTTTTCTTCTGTATAGAGGAAAGGATAGAAACAATGATATAAATTTTATTCATTCGTTCGGCCATCCATCCAACATTTATTATGTGGTTGGCATGTACCATGTATTACACGAGGGACTGAATACGAGATAAAGATGAAATCAAAATATCATGTTGTGTACTGTAGATATATACAGTGTATATTTGTCAATTTAAACAATCAACCAATAAATTCCTCCAAATGAAATAAAAATCACATTCCTAATATTCACAATGCTGAATTTCCTGGGGAGACAGATGTTTAAGTTTTCATAGGCAAAGTAGGCTGCCTCCTCTCCTGCTTTGTATCCCATTCTCCAGTCTGACATGTGCTCAAAAGGCCACTCGGCTTCTGCAATTCCACCATTAAGTCACTTGAGTACGATATGTATAGGCAGCTCCTGAGAGAAGCAGGGGAGACCTGGTTTAACTTCACATTACTCATTTAACCTTGAGCAAGACACCCCTTTGCTTTCTCCTCTTGAAAACTGGGCGGTGCCAACACTGTCTGCACAGTCTACCACACTAGAGCAGAATCTGTTGTACTGTGTCTAGAAAGTGCTTTGTAAACTCCAAAGTGACAATTCCAGTGTGATAAGCAGAACACCCTTGTGAGGTCCCGCTGGGAGAGGTGGAGGTTATGATAAAACAGGTTAGAACCCTGATGGGGTTCTAACAGAATGGATTCTCATTCTGTTAAACTCAGGTTTGGCAACTTTTAAAAACCCTTCTCCTTGATTCTAAAAGTAGGTCCTAAGGGAACCTGTGAGATAACTTGTCAGTCACTGAAAAGTTTGGTGAAATTAGGAAAGCTAAAAGGTGGGTGCTTTTCTGATGCTTCTTGCCTAAAGATGGAGAAAACTGGGGCGGGAAGGAAGGGTGCATCCCTCTCAGTGGGAGAAATGAAATTGTACAGAGTTTCAATTTGCTTAGAAGCCTAAGGCTTATCCGTAGCCTCCTCCTTTTGACTCTGAATGTATTTCTAGAGTGAGTTTCTCAATGGATTGCTATTAGAGGTTTGGATAGGACAGGGTAGGGCAGTTCTTTACAATGTAGTAAGTAACCATGCCAAAAAATGCCGGTAGTAGGCCCAGCTCGGTCACTGTGACAACCTCAAACACCCACACATATTTACAAATATTCTCTAGGGAAGGAATTGGCAAACTTTTTTCTGTAAAGATCCAAGCAGTAAATATTTTGGGCTTCACTGGCCATACGGGCTGTGCTGCAACCATCGACTGTCTTATAGTGTGAAAGCAGACATAGACGTGTACACAAATGGATGTGGCTGTGTGCCAATAAAACTTTATTTACAAAAACTGGTGGCAGGCTAGAATTGCCCTGTGGGCTATATTTGAAAGCCCCCTTTTCTAGGGGTTTGTGCCACCCCTTGAAATTTTCTGTTCGAGAGGAAGGAAACTGGCCAGAGAAATGGGCTGGCTGTTTCTATGGCACTGATACCAGAAAATGGTGGATTCCTCAGGAAGAGATTGTCTTAGTCCATTGTGCTGCTATAATTAAATGCCTGAGATAGGGTAATTTATAAAGAACAGGAGCAGACCAGGCTTGGTGGCTCATGCCTGTAATCCCAGCAATTTGGGAGGCCGAGGTGGGTGGATTACTTGAGGTCAGGAGTTCAAGACCAGCCTGGGCCAACATGTGGAAACCCTGTCTGTACTAAAAATACAGAAAGAAATTGGCTGGGTGTGATGACACATGCCTGTAGTCCCATCTACTTGGGAGGCTGAGGCAGGAGAATCACTTGAACCCAGGAAGCAGAGGTTGCAGTGAGACGAGATTGCGCCACTGTACTCCAGCCTGAGTGACAGAGCAAGACTCAAGCACAGAAACACATTTCTCACAGTTCTAGAGGCTGGGAAGTCCAAGATCAGGGTGTCAGCACATTTGGTGTCTGATGAGGGCCCAGTCTGCATTTCACAATGACACCTTGGTGCTTCATCCAAGAATGCTGTGTCCTCATATGATGGAGGGAACAGAAGGGGCAAAAAGGAGTACACTCCCTCAATCAAGGTTTTTTATAATCGCATTAATGCATTTGAGAGGGCAGAGCCCTTACAACCTACGCATCTCCCAAAAACCATCACTTTCCAACACTGTTGCATTGGGGATTAAATTTCCACCACAAGAATTTGGGGAAATACATCCAGATCATAGCAGAGATAAAAGAAGACAGTGTCAGGATGGGAAATTTTATATTGATTCCTTACTGTGTTAGGGTTCTCCAGGGAGACAGAACCAATGGGAGATACTGAGTGTGTTGAGAGTATGTGTATGTTTGTGCGTGCACGTGTGTTCCTCTTATGAAGAATTGGCTTACATGATTACAGAGGCTAAGAATCTGTAGGCCTTGCTGCCTGCAATCTGGAGATTCATGAAAGCAGGTGGTATAATTCAATCTAAGTCCAAAGACCCAAACCAGGGAAGCTGATGTTGTAAATCCCAGTTGGAGGGCATGAGAAGATGAACTGAGATGTTTCAGCTCAAGCAGGGAAAGAAAGAAGGGGGTGAATTCCTCTTTCCTCTGCCTTTTGTTCTACATAGGCCCTCCATGCATTGGATGACATCACCCACACAGGGAAGGGTCATCCCCTTTGCCAAGTCCACTGATTCAGATACTCATTGCATCCCCCCAGATACCCTCATGGACACACCCAGAAGTAATGTCTCACCAAACATCTTGGCATTCCCTAATCTAGGCAAGGAGACAGATAAGATTAACTGTCACGCCCTCTTTACTTAAATATTTTTAAATTGTGATACAATTTACATGCAATAAACACACATTTACATATAATTTATGTAAAATTAAATACGGCTCTTGAAGATACAGTTCAGTGAGGTTTTGATATAAATGTACTTGTGTAGCCATCATTTCAATCTATACGTAAGATATCTCTCTCTTCGTAGAAACTATCTTTTCGCTCCTTAGCAATCTGGTTTGTACCAATTTGCAGTAACCATGTTTTGATTTCTATTTCTCCAGATTAATTATGCCTGTTTATTAAATTTATATATTAGGGTGATATGGTATATATATAGATTTTTTCTTGTTTTGAGTATTTCATTAAATAAAAGATGTACATCAATAATAATATAGGAAAAGTGGATAGAAAAAAAATCACCCTCATTCCATTACCCAGATATCACATCTGTTTTCATCATGGTAAATTCTCTTCCAGCTCTGACCAATTCATGCTCATATTTTAACATAATTGTTTTCAGACTTTACACACCATTTCCCCTGCTTTTTAAAAATTTAATGATACACCAGATGCATTTCCCGTGTTTCCACGGAATGACTTTAATGATTGTTTAATGGTTGTCTAAAATTCCAGCCTGCTGATGTGCCAAAACTTACCAAAAACCTCCCTTGTCACAAAGAGGCAGCATAGTATAGGTATGTTCCTTGGAGGCTGGGTCCCTGGTACATACTTTGGCTCTGTGTCTTGGTTGCTCATATACAAAGTAAGGATCATAATGGGAATGCTCTGGCTTTCATGTGTGTGTCCCCTCCTCAAATTTATACATGGAAATCCTAGCCCCCAAGGTTTTGGTATTAGGAGGTAAGTATATTCGTCCATTCTCACCCTGCTATTAGAAAAATACCTGAGACTGGGTAATTTTTAGATAAAAGAGGTTTAATTAGTTCATGGTTCTGCAGGCTGTACATGAAGCATAAAGGCTTCTAGGGAGGCCTCAGGAAACCTACAGTCATGGCAGAAGGTGAAGAGGAGGCAGGCACATCTTACATGCAGGAGCAGCAGAGAGACGGCGGAGGTGCTACGCACTTTTAAACAACCATCGCTTGTGAGAACTCACTCACTGGACAGAACCAGGCTGGGATGGTGCTAAACTATTCATGAGAATTCCATCCCCATGATTCACTCACCTTCCACCTGGCCTCACCACCAGCCCTGGGGATTACATTTCAACATGAGATTTGGGTGAGGACACAGATCCAAACCATATCAATAAGACCTTTGGGAGGTAATTAGATCATGAGCATGGTGCTCTTATGAATCAGATGAGTGCCCTTTGAGAAGAGGTCCCAGAGACCGGCCTTGCTCTTTCCGCCATGTGAGGATATCGTGTGTAGACACCATCATTGAACCAGGAGGTAAGTCCTTCCTTCACCAGACACTGAATCTCCTAGTGCATTGATCTTGGATTTCCAGCCTCAGAACTTTGAGCAACAGATTTCTATTGTTTATAAGCTACCCAGTGTAGAGTATTTTGTCATAGCAGCCCAAACAGACTAAGACAGGGACCTACTTCATTGGGTTGTTGTGGGGATTAAAGGAGCTCTTTTGTGCTAACAGTGAGCTCAGAACAATGCCAACACATAATGGACACTATCCACGATGGCTACCGTTATTGAGCATGTGGGTTGCCATCCAGTGTTTTGTAGATGGTGGTGTCACAGATACATAAAGGCGTGCAACTTTTACCTTCCATGGATTTATTTTTGGGATAAATTCCCAGGAGGGGTGTTAAAGAGATGGGACATTCAATGGTCTTTGCTATGTGGTATCTCCTTCCCCTGTTCCGTTCTCAGTAAAGGCACTATCACATTGCAGTGTGTTCAAACTCAACTAAGGAACTTAAATGTTATATATGGCAGGACATTTACCAAAGAGCTTAGAAGAGACAAGAGAGAGGTGGAGCTGGCTCAAAACTGTATAGTTCTGAGCTTCTGCATCCCTTCCAGGGGTGGGCAGGACAGACAATGAAGCTACCTTGTTTTCAAGGCCCCACCGCCATCCTTGACGATCCTTCCATTTTCTGTCCTACCTTCTGAATATTATCAGGATCTTTGGATGGTGTCTTCAATTTCTTTTCTTTTTTCTTTTTGTTTTTTTTTTTTTTGTTTCACTCTTGTTGCTCAGACTGGAGTGCAATGGCTTGATCCTGGCTCACTGCAACCTATGCCTCCCAGGTTCAAGCGATTCTCCTGCCTCAGCCTCCCGAGTAGCTGGGATTACAGGCATTTGCCACCATACCTGGCTAATTTTGTATTTTTGGTGGAGACAGGATTTCTTCATGTTGTTCAGGCTGATCTCAAACTCCCAACCTCAGGTGATCCACCTGCCTTTGCCTCCCAAAGTGCTGGGATTATACGTATAAGCCACCATGCCCGGCCAAGATGTCTGCAATTTCCTGAATAAACCTATCTCTCTTCATTCCCACTGCTATTACCTTAGCCCACATCAATGTTAGCTGACATCACCTTGCTTCTGGATTACTGAAACCACCCTCCGTTTCCATTCCCTACCTTCATGCTCACCTCCTCTTACCATTTCTCCACTGGACCACCAGAGCTTTCCTTTCACTAGGATCCTTGGATCATGTCATTCCCTGGACTGGTCCTACTGCCCTTTGGATGATCCAAAACCCTTAAGATGCTTTGCAAGGCCCTTGGTGATTCAGACTTGGCTTATATTGCTCCACCTCTGACCCCAGAAGGCACCTGCCCCCACTGTATTCTCTCTGCCCTTCAAATGAGGTATACATGGTCTTTCTTACCTTTTTGGACTTCTGTATTCTTTCCTCTCTTGCCCCTGCTCAGCCTTGAGATTCCAGCTTGTCTCTTAGCTCTGGGGAAAATGCACCTCTGACCTTCCAAGTCCAGGATGGGGGCCCTTCCACCTGTCCCTTGATACGTCCATTCCTCTGTTGCTCATGCAGCACTTTGCTCACTGCTGCTTCCTGGTGTGTCTCTAGCACTAGGAGGGACCCTGTGTTTTTGCAGAGTTGAAATAGTGACAAGAAAGTGTAATGGAGGCCATGATAAGGAGACCTGCAGTGTGTCGAGGTGTGTTTCTGCCTTGAGAGTGTTCTGTACTACCCCAGTGTGGGGAACAGAGCTTGGCCCCAGGGGCTTCTTTACTCACCTGTGCGGAGCAGTGGGCTCCGTGGGTGATCCCTTCATTTTTCTAAGACTTCTGCACCTGTCTTGATCCTACAATGAGATTCATTCTCCTTAGCATGCCCACTGCCCTCATCCCAAACCTGGACAGCATCCCCCACAGTCCCTCTCTCCTGCTCTCACCAGGCTGGTCATACTTATTACAGCCATTTCACATTTGACTGGCTTCATGTCAAACTCTTAATGAGATGACAGTGAGAAATTGGTGTTTGACCTCATCGGAGAGTGGCAGGAGGGAAGGAGGTGGAAGAGGTCTGAAAGGTAGAATGAGGCCAGGTCAGGCGGAGCAGCTTGAGCCTGTAATCCCAGCACTTTGGGAGGTCAAGGCGGGTGGGTCACTTGAGGTCAGGAGATCAAGACCAGCCTGGCCAACGTGATGAAACTCTTTCTCTACTAAAAATACAAAAATTATCTGGGCATGGTGGTGCGTGCCTGTAATCTCAGCTCCTTGGGAGGCTGAGGGTAGGGAATTGCTTGAACAGGAAGCAGAGACTGCTGTGAGCTGAGATTGCACCACTGCATTCCAGCCTGGGCAGTAGAGTGAGATACTGTCTCCAAAAAAAAAAAAAAAAAAAAAAGTAGAATGACACAGGAGGAGCTCATAGCATTTCTTTCTGTGAAGAAGACCTTGTAATGACTCCACAGGGCCCTTTCGCTGGGAGAAGAGGGAATAGGTGAGCATACTAAGGACACTGTCTAGGATTGTGCTGCTTGGGAATCTGGTCATCATAAGCATCAGAGGTGTCTTCCAGCACACACAGAAGTGCCTCGCAGTGAATTAGACAGAAGACCAATGATGTTTCCTGGCAATGAGGTGAATAAAGACGTTATGCCCTAGGACATCCATTGTAAGCCTCTCTACAAGCTGGTCATCTGAATAATAAAGTCACTGTAGTTTGCATTGGGCTTACCTCATGCTTAGCCATGAGGGGATGACACTGTATAAATCTGACCCCATGCTCAAGGACTGTATGGTTTAGGTGGATAGGATGGGATACCCCACAGACAAAATACATACAGTGGTAAGTAAGTATATGTGAGTGCTGAAGAGGAGGAATATGAATGAGAGCTTTGTAGAAAATGTGACAAGGAACTGGATCTTGCAGAGAGGGTTTGGCAGCATGGAGGGAATGGGAAGGCGAGCCCAGGAAAGAATGAAACCATCAGCAAAGGAGGTCAGGAAGTCGTGAGTTTGGAATAGTCAAGCCTCCACAAGTATCATTTCCCAAGGTGTTTTGGTAAAGGGCACACATTGACAAGAGGTGGGAAACAAAGTTGGAAAGGAAGAATGCGTTGGGGTTGCAGAGTGTTCAAACTCAACTAAGGAACTTAGATGTTATATGGCAGGTCATTCACCAAAGAGTTGGGTAGGGACAAGGGAGAGGTGGAGTTGAGCTCCAGACTGTCCAATTCTGAGTTTCTGCATCCCTTCTGGGGGAGGGGCAGAAAATGAAGCGAACTTGTTTACACCTGTAGAATAGGGTAAATATAAATGATTGACTTGTGCCTGTGAGCCATTCTCCCTAGGTGGAGATTCGACTGCTGAAAACATCATACCTGGAGAGGGACATCTGGCCACCCTGGAGGTCGCTCCCAGGACTGCATCCTGAGCCTCTGCTGTTGGCCAGTAGCTTATTATTTACCCCGGATGGAAAGAAGAAATGACAGCATACGTCAACCTTTCCATTTGCAACCTCATTTTTAAATTGTATTAACTGCTGTCCTTATTGGAGACATTTAGTGCAACAAAAGCATCTTTTGAAGGGACACTTGTGACCGGGAGTGGTGGCTCACACCTATAATTTCAGCACTTTGGGAGGCCGAGGTAGGGGGCAGGGGTCACCTGAGCTCAGGAGTTCAAGATCAGCCTGGCCAATGTGGTGAAACCTTGTCTCTACTAAAAATACAAAAATTAGCTGGACATGGTGGTGGACACCTGAAATCCCAGCTAGTTGGGAGGCTGAGGCAGGAGCATTGCTTGAACCCAGGAGGCGGAGTTTGCAGTAAGCCTGGATGGCACCACTGCACTGTAGCTTGGGTGACAGAGGGAGACTCAGTCTCAATCAATCAATCAATCAGTAAATCAATAAATACACACACGTACTCTTTCACAAGAGCAAAGATAGGCCTTATTTACCAAACTGTCAAGCTCCTCAGTGAGTTTTAGACACGCACATACACATTCACACACACACAGAATCCCAAGAGTGACATTGTCTGTGAGAGGCACATGCTTTTCTACCCACCTCCCAAGTTATAAGGAAAATTACAAGTTAAAAATCTAAGAGGCCCCAGAAGCAACTCAGACCTGTGAAAAGCCCCCATCCTGTCACACCCCATATGTAAGGCTTTCCTGTGTCTCAGGAAGATGGAAGCCCCTTTCAAGACATTTTCTCCTGCCCACCTGATGTGGCAGCCAACGCTCTTCCACTTCCAGCTGATTCTGATGGGGGAGAGAGGCAGTTCAAACTAGTGAAAAGTTTGAGTGTCCTGGAGTCCTTGCATGCAAACCCTTCCCTCTCTCTCCCTCTTCCTCTCTCTCGCACAGCACTGAGTAAGAAGGCCTGTCTGTGTAAGGAGGATTCATCAAAATCTCTAATTAAATACATGGCAGCTGGTGAATTGAAGCATTTGTCTTAGCTGTGCCATCCTATAATACCTTATAATCCTGGGAGCCCAAAGTATGAATTAATTATAATTTCTGAGAACCCAGGGAGCCAGGAGCATCAAGGAGGGAGGTGTGGTGAAGGAGAGGCTGTGTGTGGTGACAGTAAATGCTTCTGAGAAAGGGACAGAGACATCCTTGTGTCGACTTAGAAGAGGCCACTTTGGGAGGTCTGCAAGTCCGCATATTTGTGTGTATTTATTTGAGTGTGTGTGTATGAGAGTGTGCATGGGCATGGATGGGTGTGTATGTATTCGGAGTCAAGTTTTAAGATCTTACTATAGGGCAATTAATGTGTTAATTTCATCATCGTCATCGTCATCATCATCAGTAGTACTGGTACTAGTATTTTACCAGCTGCTGAGAGCTTATTATTGTTCTGTTTTGGTTAAGCCTTTTCTCAAGTCATATCTTGTTCATGACTCATGACTATGTATTATCTATACAGTTAGTATCGCACTTCTCTTGATAAGAAGATGGAAGCTCAAAATTTTTAAATAATCTGCCCTAAGTTCCCAGGCTCACAAGTGTCTGAGCCAGTACTCATGTCCTAATCTGATCCCAAGATGTCTCCTTCTATCTGCCAGGCCAACCTTCCTGAATTCACCATATGCCATTACTGGGTACCCAGATTATAGACTTGGGTACGACATGATTTCTACCTTAAGGAAGGGGACTCGCAGCTGCATGGGCTGTGCAAGCTGGGACAATGCTGGCTGCTATAACAGATAGACCTCCACAACTCAGGGACTTCGTGTGGGAGAAGTTTATTTCTCCCGCATGTGATGCATGACTGTGACTGTGGGCATGGAGTAGGCACTCTGCACTTGTGGTTATTCAGGACCCCAGGCTGCTACCACTCAGGGGGTCCTCCTCCATCTTCAGCATTTGACTTCCAAGGGGAAAGAGTGTGAGGGTCTCACATAGAGAATTTGGACAGGCTGGACCTGAAAGTCCTTCCTCCACACCCATATCATCCACCAAAGCTCAGTCCCATGGCCATGCCTTGTGGCCCATGAGCTGGGAGTGGAGCCCAGCTGTGTAACCAGGAAAAATACAAGAATGACACGTATATGGGAAAGGCTTGCCAGAGGGAGAAATCCCTGCATTTTCTAATGTCCAAGGTGCAGAGACCGTACAGAGAAGGATGGGACTGTAGGATTGGCTTTGGCTTTGTTTGTGCCTCCTTCCCCTCTAGAAACTGGAGTTCAAAGAGGAAAAAAAAAAAAAGGTTGCTGCAATACAACTGTTGATGAAGATGCAAGGAAAAAAATATGCTGGAAAAAAAAAGACTCAGAGTGTTCAGAAATGTAGCACATGTGGTCAAATGTAATAGTGCCCCTGATGCTTACAGGGTTTGGGGTTTGATCCTGGGCCTACCAGGAGAAAAACATTTCTTACCCTCCCTAAGCCTCATCTCCCTCTTGGATGAAGACAACAATACCTTCTCCACAGGGGCTGCCATGAAAATGAAAGAGACTAGAGTGAGTGTGGAAGGCCTGGTGCGTGTTCTGCATCACTTCATCTTCCTCTGCTGGCCTCACAGGGTCATTCCAGAGTCACTGCTGTTGCTTTTGGGACCCTCTGCCCCTTTTGGGGATGTAGATGGTGGGTCTTTATTTTATTTTATTGAGACATGGTCTCACTCTGTTGCTCAGGCTGGAGTGCAGTGGTGTGATTTCGGCACACTGTAACCTCCGCCTCCTGGGTTCAAACGATTCTTCTGCTTCAACTTCCCAAGTAGCTGGGATTACAGGCACACACCACCACGCCTGGCAAATTTCTGTATTTGTAGTAGAGACGGGGTTTCACCATGTTGGCCAGGCTGGTCTCAGCTCCTGGCCTCAAGTGTTCCGCCCGCCTTGGTCTCCTAAAGTGCTGGGATTACAGGCGTGAGCCACCGTGCCTGGTTTCTTTATTTTAATTTCTCACACATGAGTCAGCTAGATCATTAAATAGCACATACTTAAGTAAATATTCACTAAACTGTAGCCAATTATCTTTTTTATTTTCTATTGCACTAAAAAACTGTAGCCCTAGCTGATAAAAAGATCAATACAATGCTATTAATAATTATATCATCTTAACAGAGATCGTTTGTTGAGTGATGACTCACCAGGAGGCATTATTCGAAGGCCTTTACATGCAATCGCTTTTTAATTCTCACAGCAATCCTAGGATCTGGGTACTAATATTATTCCCCTGGGATCTTGGCCAGGAGGGCTGGGTGATGGTCTATCGTGTTCATGCCTCTTTTCTCAGTGCCTGGCACAGTAACTGACAGGCAGGCAGCACAAAAACGTCTGTGTGGGTGAATGGGTGACTCCCCAGGTTCCAGGAACAAGGGATCTTAAAGAAGTTACTTGTCTTCCCCAAGGTCACACTATAGCAAGTATTAGAGCTGAATGCAAATTCAGATCTGTCTAACCTCAGACTGTATTCTAGAGAGTAGAAAAAATTAGCACACACAAAAAATAAAAACCCTCACGTGTTAGATATCCTGTATTCAAAAGTAAGCAATCCAACAAGCCTATGACATGTTTGATCTGAATATCCTTTGCTTGGTTTCCACTTAAGGCCACTTTGCTCTCTGGAAATAAAGAGGTAGAGAAAAATAGCAGTTGTCACTGTCACCCTTATGGAGGTTTTGAGAACCCACCCTCTAGATTTCTTGGGGTTGCCTGTGGGGCTTGGAGGTCCTCTATACAACAGAGACTTTGAGGATGACTTTTGCAGGGTGCTGGCTCTCCCTCTCGACCCATTCACCCTACAAAACTTGTCTCCTTGCCTATAAAGCAAGCAAAATGGATGGGATGATTTCTGAGTCCCTTAAGAGCTGATTATTGTGGATAAGTGATTTTAAATCCCAGGACCCCAGTCTCCGGGGCTGTAAAAGAGAACCTGGGACAAGGCCAATTTTGAAGTGATGTGTGTATGCTCCTGGCATTGAATGGCTTCTCTGTAAATGGTCAGTTCTTTTTTCATTCCTGTTCTAGCCCTCTGTAATCCCTTTCTAAGTTCTCTTAGATACATTAGAGAGACAGCATCACAGCTACCTATACAGTTGACTTCTGCACAACATGGGTGTTAGGGGCACCTCAGCCCAGTTGAAAAATTCATGTATAACTTGTGTCTCTCCAAAAACTTACCGACTAATAGCCTACCATTGGCTGGAATCCTTAATGATAACATACACACTCAATTAACACAAATGTTGTTCGTAATGTATACTGTATTCTTATGATAAAGTAAGCTAGAGAAAAGAAAATGTTATTAAGAAAATCATCACGATGGCTGGGCGCAGTGTCTCATGCCTATAATCGCAGTACTTTGGGAGGCTGAGGTGAGTCCAACATGGCGAAACCCCATCTTGACTAAAAAGACAAAAATTAGCCGGGTGTGGTGGCAGGCGCCTGTAATCCCAGCTACTAAGGAGGCTGAGCCAGGAGAATCGCTTGAACCTGGGAGGCAGAAGTTGCAGTGAGCCGAGATCATGTCACTGCACTCCAGCCTGGGCGACAAGAGTGAGACACCATCTCAAAAAAAAAGTCATAAGATAATATATGTACTATTCATTAAGTAGAAGTGGATTCTCTTAAAAGTCTTCATTCTTGTCGTCTTTGTGTTGAGTAGACTGAGGAGGAGGAGGAACAGAAAGGATTTGTCTTGCTGTCTCTGGGGTAGAAGTGGAAGAAAATCTACATGTAAATGAACCCCTGCATTTCAAATATATGTTGTTTAAGGGTCAAATGTGCTTCCCATTTTCCAGACCTCAGGCTATGTCCAGGTGTTGGTAGGGAACCCACGTGTCTCCATGACTCCCTCTCTATCTGGCTGGTCTCACTTTTCTCTAAACTTGCACTTCAGCCTCTGAGAAGTGCTTAGAGAGGCCAAGAGCCCGGCCCTGCTGTGCTTACCAGCTCCTTTTGCCCACTGTGGACAGCCCTGGCTCCCTCTGCTTCTCCCCTGGCCCGCCTCCGAAACTCAGCTTAACCATGTTTGTTTCTGTCTTTTCTGTCTTTTCTTGTTTTGTCAACATGCCATTGAGAAGGAAATGCAAACCTGAGCTTTGATTAGAAATCTCCCTTGGTGTGGATTTACCCTTATTTTCAATTCAGCTGGTTGGCGGTTGGCATGGGTGCTGGGGGACCAGCTTCATGCTGATAAGAGGTCCAGGAAGCTGATGTGACACTGGGCAGAGTCCTGAATCAGAAGTGTTGGCACAAGCCATGTTGCCTTCTTGAGAAGAAGTGGGCGTCCCTCCCTCTCCATCCCCCAGGCCCTTCTCTCCACCTGTGCATCTTCCCTACTACTCAAGAGCAGTGCTCACAAAGCAGTGAGGAACCTGGTACTTGCAGGGGATGCTGGAGGGCCTGGACTGGTCACCTTATTGGGAGAGTTTCCAGGCTTGGAGGGAGTCTGGATCTATGTATGTGGCCTTCGTGTGTGTGTGTGCATGCATGCATGTGAGTGTGTATGTGCATGTGCGTGGGCGTGTGAGTGTGTGTGCGTGCATGTACGTGCAAGTGTTCATTTGCACATACTCACAAATGTACTGGGAGACTGGAATCCAGCACGTTCTCCCTGACCCTCACATTGTAAAGCTGTGCGATCTTGGGTGAGTCATTTAACCTCTCTGCGCTTCATTTTTGGGGAGAATTAATATGTCAAATCATGAAACTGCAAGGTCGTGGCCAAACCTCTGAATTGATCTGAACTTCACTTTTTTGCATTTATATGGTCATTTGTGGTTAAGGGAGTGAGCATTTGGAGCCTCAACCTTGACATCTAATTCCAGCACATCTGTGGTCTTGGGCTTATGACTTAATCTCTTTGGGCTTTTTCTTTATCCATAAAGTGAGCACGGTAACAGTTTCTCACTCATGGGGTTTTACTGAGCATTGCATGGAAACGTACAGAAAACACTTACAAAATGATCCTTCTTCCCCTTTCTTTTTCCTTCTCTTCCCCCTCTTTGTTTCCCTCCTTCACCTTCCCTTCCATCTTCACCTTCGCCTCCTTTTTTTCCTCCTCCTTTACTAATTCCTCCTCCTTTTCCATCATCATTATCGTCATTGCCATTATCTCACTATGAGGCCAAATTCAATTATGTACCTGAAAGCACTGTGTCATCTATAAAATATTACAAACACCAAAATGTCCCTGATAGCAGAGGCAGACTCACCTTATGTGAAACTCGATGCCAGCATGCATGTGTGTGTGGGTGTGTGGTGTGTGCAGCCTTTCAGATTTTCTCAGTGGAGGAATATAGCTGTCGGGCAGGTCAGATGTTGTGTGTCAAGGCATGTGGTGAGCAAAATGAGTTTGCCTGTGGATGGGAGATGCAGCCAGAGGAGTTGGGCGGCCCAGCGGGAGGGGAGGCAAGCAGAACACCTTAATGATGGCTTAAGAAACTTACAAATAAAGCTGAGATTCCTAATGTTTAATTTCAAGTGACTGAACATTAACATTTAATTAACTCCTGACTGCTAAACCAATATTAAATCTAGGCAGAGGGTAGTGGCATCTCTTATGTTTTAGCCGCCAAGAGGCTGCAATCCTACTATGGCGACGTTCAGCAAGATGGAAGCTGCCCCATCACGTGGGATCCCAGTGTACACATTGTCTGTGGAATCCCCCAGGCACGCACGCACCCACTCTCATCTCTCTGGTTCTTGAGAAGGAGTCACATGCAAGCCCATAAGGCTTGGCTAAAAATCTAACTTTTTCTCTCCCCAGTTGTATAACTTTGGCCAAGCTGCTTAAATTATTCCGTCTCAGTTTCTCATCTGGAGAATGGGAAAAGAAACACCTACTTTATTACATTGTTTCTGTATGTAGATTAGTAGCGATGGATCTGAAACACCTCACAAAAGGCCTAGCCCATATATGTCAAGAAATGATTCTACATCAGTTTCATTTCCCCACTCTCTCCCTGTAGTTATGCCTGGTGACACTTGGTTCCTGTTAAGGACCAAGATCTGTTCCACCTTATGGCCTTCTACTTCTTCCTCCTCCTCCTTCTTCTTCCTTCTTCTTCTTTTTTTTCTTGAATGAAGGTCTCATTCTGTTACCCTGGCTGGAGTGCAGTGGCGAGATCATGGCTCATTGCTGCCTCAATCTCCTGGGCTCAAGTGATCCTCCTGACTCAGCCTCCCAAGTAGTTGGGACCACAGGCACCTACCACCATGCCTGGCTCAATTTTTAATTTTTTTGTGGAGATAGGGTCTTCCTGTGGTCATGAACTCCTGGGCTCAAACAGTCCTCCTGCCTTGGCCTCCCAAAGTGCTAAGATTACAGACATGAGCCACTGTGCCTAGCCTGGTCTTCAGTATGTTGTTTCATTGACCTAGTTGGTATTCCTTTCCCTCCCTGCCCCTGACCACTCCTCTTCCAAATCTTAACTCAAGTATCATTTCTTCAAGAAGCCTTCTCTGGCCTCCTCAATAGACCTGTTTCCCTGTTATATACACCCATACATCCCTCCTAACTTTTGACTTTAGACCTGGAAGATAAACAATCCCATTCTTCCCTTCTGTTTACATTCAGCGGGGAAACATTTGCTTCCTTTCACTGCTTTCCAAAGCCATTAGAGCCTCACAGTCTCTGTTGCATTTTCTAATGAGTTAGTTCTTTTGTTCCCTCTACTGGAGACAGGTCTGAAAACACTCACCACTTGCATCAATAGCCCCCACCTTTTCACAGACTTTGGCAGTGCTGTTGGGTTTTCCCATTTGCATAGGGCTGTGCAGTGCATTATAGATGGCCATAGCAGTTGAATCCAGTACAGTTTCAGCTTGTAGATTGAGGGAAGGGAGGACTTCTGTTGCTTTGTGAAGGCATGGTTGGCTTTTGGTGAGCTGTTATGGAAGGTCATAAGCTGCTCAAGACTGGGCTCAGGAACAGTAGAACCCTGACATCAAGGGGGTCCACCTGCTTCTGGGGCTAGATTCTGAAATGCATAGATCCAGATCTGGAGGGAAGTGGATGTGGCCCACGTGGGTGAAATCTGGAGCATGGAAGAAGGAAACATGTCATGAGAAAGAAGCAGTTTTTGCCAAGCTAGAGCCAAGAGCAGAGGATCAAGAATGGGGTTGGTTAATTCAGAATCAGGGCCGAATCAATCCACCGTGATCAATTGCTCAGGGTTTGTGATATGATCAGTGGCCTCAAAAGTGTCCCATGGGGTCATAGAGAAGAAGAGGAGTGATGGTGGTGTCATAGACTACGTTTTCAAGATGGGATGGAATGAGATGGATCCCAGGGGTGAAGCAGGGCTGTATCAGATGATGTTTCCACCCCCTGATGATGATGATGGTGGTGGTGACAGCAATAGCAGCAGACCTTCCATGAGCACGAAGAAGCTCCAGCTATGGTGCTGAGTGTTTTACTTGTCAATACCCATTTGGTACTCTTACCCCATTTTACAGATGAAGACACTGAGGCACAGAGAGGACAAGTAATTTGCCTGTGGTCATCCAGCTAGAGGGAGACAATGCTAAGATTCAACCGCAGCTCTGTTTGCTTCCAAACCTGGTGTTCTCTAACTGATATATTTCCCTCTTGTTCCCAGGTTAACCTCTATATGGCCCTCATATCATTCATTAGTTCATTGTTTATTCATCAATTATTTACTCATGTGACAATATTTATTATCTACTATGTGCCAAGCACTGCAGAAGGTCTCTGGCCTTCTAGAGTTTATATTCCTGTGGAGGTGAACAACAGAAAATTACATAAAATAACTGCAAAAGGTGACAGAGTCTAGTAAGTGCCATAAAGAAAATTAAATGGAGTTTTGTGATCGAGACTGGTAGATGGGGATGGTGAGGTCATCTTTGTATAGGGAGGTCAGGGAGGGACTCTGGTGACAATGACACTGAGACCTGAAGGATGAAAGGAACCAGCCATGCTAGAAGCCCCTAGAAGAAGTTCTCATTTCCTATCACTATTCTTTAACTTTTGAATCTTTGAAGGTGAACCACATATGGTGGATTTGCATCAATGATGTAGACTTTCAGGACATCTTTGGGGTGGGCAGTTTTAGCTTAAGTGTCTGTCCACACCCACTTCTTGGGATCCTCCACTTCAAGGACCCTTTTGGGACACCTCCATTGGGTGCTTCTGAGAAGTCGCTCCCTGCTCCTCGATTTTCTGCTCTTCCTATAACTGAAGATGTGTTTCTTTGTTGTTTTGGCTGTATCCAGCTTCCAGACCCTTATACAGATGGCTCCCCAGAGTGACTCAACTCTGAGTAGCTGGGGACCAATTATGAAGTTGACCCTTATTTTATTCACTTCTGAGTCCAGCCCTAAGCTGATGTAGAAAATCCTAAATCCAGTTAAGTGTTATTTGCTTGAAATATTTGAAAGAGCCGGCTTGGCCCATCTTCAAATATTTTGTTAGCTAATCAAAGCCAGATTGTGGTCAGAGGCCATATCTAAATTTATTAGGAAAATTAATAGACCATTTAGATTTTATTGGAATTAAGCTAAAATATGATAAGCAGTCATACCAGCAGATAGTGATTAATTATTACACTGACCTGTGTGATGGGCTCATAATGAAATACTGACTTCTAGGTAAGTCATGAGGCCTTAGAACAAGCAGGACAGGCTCTGGAAGGATGTCCTCACTCCATCTGCTTGAGGTTAATTGGATGGGACACCATAGGAGAGATGTTCGGTAAATATGCACCATTTATTCTTTCAAACAGTATTTATATACACCTACTGTGTGCTGAGTCTTCGGAATATATAAAACTGACATCCTGAGTTTGGTTTCTGTACTTAATAGCTATGTGTCTTTGGGCATGTTACTTAACCTTTCTGAATTTTCATTTCCTCATTTGAAAGCTAGGGATAAAAATGACTAATAGGGTTATTGTCAGAAGTCATGGAAGTGATACATGTAAAAAGTGATTGGACATAGCACATAGATGTTGCTATGAGTATTGTTGTCATTAGTAATATTCTAAATAAGACCCATTTTTGGCCTCAAATAATTCAAACAACACTTTACGATACAGCTGATCTTCCAAGCAGTGTCGATTTCTCCCTATTATGTGCTTCATAAATCTTAGTTAGGGTCAGAAAAGGCTTGGTTGAAAAGATGTTTGAGCTTTGTTCTAAAGGATGAAAAGGTTTATTTCCCAGGTGGACTGGGGGGATATGGGAATTTCAGGTAGATGGCTCAGGATAGGAAAGGACATGGAGACTTGAAACAACCTGGCAACTGGTGGAACTTTAAATAGTTGGGTATTACAGGACAGAGGGCATCTGCGTTAGGTAATTGTTAGGGCCACAGGAACTGGAAGTTGGGTCTTGTGGTCTGGATCACTCTCCTATATGCCTGTGTCCATGAAATACGCGTGTGTCAAATGGGACTTATGAGAAAGGCCCTTCCCTTTACTTTTTTAAACTTTTGCTATGTGTTCAATTTTGCTCTGTGGAGGCAGAAGGAAAATCTTAATTAAGTGTTGCCACAGTCAAAAACTATGATCCAGGGGTCTGAGCTGTGACGTTCTTCCCAGGTGCTTGCCCTTTATGGACACTACATAAACCCCTCCGGTGTCAGCTTGGGTGTGGCTCGGAGGTGCAGACTACTGCCTGAGTCAGACAGGCCTAGTTCAGCTCCAGCTCTGCCACTTGACTCCTACAGGATCTCGGGTGAGCCACTCTGAACCTCAGATCCTTCTTCTGCAAAAGGGCTTATTAGTCTGTTTTCATGCTGCTGGTGAAGACATACCTGAGACTGGGTAATTTATAAAGAAAAAGAGGTTTCATGGACTCACAGTTGCACATGGCTGGGGAGGCCTCACAATCATGGCAGCAGGTGAAAGGCACATCTTACATGGTGGCAGACAAGAGAGAACAAAATCCAAGCAGAAAGGGAAACCCCTTATAAAACCATCAGATGTTGTGAGACTTATTCACTACCACAAGAGCAGTAGAGGGGAAACTGCCCCCATGACTCATTTATCTCCCACTGGGTTCCACCCACAACACATGGGAATTATGGGAACTATAATTGAGATGAGTTTTGGGTGGGGACACAGCCAAACTATATCTAGGGAGGGTTTGTAAAAGCAACTCCATTTGTCTGTGGACAGGATGACTGAAAAAAGTCAAACACTATACAGACGTATGGCTCCTGAATTATGATGGTTTGAGTTATAATTTTTCAACTATATGATGATATAAAAGCAACATGCTTTCAGTAGAAACTGTACTTTGAGTACGTACACAACCATTCTGTTTTTCTCACTTTCAGTACAGTATCCAATTGTTTACAGGAGATATTCAACATGTTATTATAAAATAAGCTTTGTGTTAGATAATTTTTGTCCAGCTGTAGGCTCATGTGTCCCGAGTGTGTTCAAGGTAGGCTGGGCCAAGCTATGATGTTCGGCTGGTGAGGCATATTAAATGCATTTTTGACTTAACAATATTTTCAACATACAAGGGTTTTTTTGGGACGTTGCCCCATTGTAAATTGAAGAGCTTCTGAATAGCTCTTCGTATAAATTTGGGCGCCTCTACCTATTCAACAAATGTTAGTTCCCAGAATATAGTGTGGTATGTTTGATTTTTAAAAATTAATTTTAAAAAAATAAGTGGGAGAATGTTGCTATATATGGGTGCTCTGTTTCATATACTAAATATATATCTGTCTGTCCTCTGAAAATGAATATGCATGTCTCCCAAGATATATTTGCATGTTCCATTTCTCCTATTAGGTATATATTTTCCTATTTTATATATATATCTAAGTGTATACATATATATGTCCTACTTCTACATGGAGGGAAGAGAAATATGTATGTAGGGAGAAGTAGGCACAGGAAACTGTAGAACAAGCCAGACTGTTCCAGAAAAAGTAGGAAACATGCTAAGGACAGGGGAAGGGGAAGGATACAGCCCAGGGCCACAGACGATGCTCTGGCATGTCCAGTCCAATGGTGTGTTATATAATTTTGGATTAGCCAAGAATACCAGAGGAGACTGGACCCCAGAGTCCATTTCCTTACTCATGCATAACCATGCACATTATGATGTGACATTAACAAGGCAAAAGGAAGTCAAGAGCAAACCACGGCGGGACATCCTGTGACCAGGACTTGATGGACATGAGTGAAGGGAGGGTCAGGTTGTGAACAGGCTCTGCACCCGCAGCATGCCCTTGAGCTTAGGCCAGGGTGTGAGTAGACGCAGACTCCTCTGCCAGGCCGTGGCAAGGGCTCTCCAGAACAAATAAGGGAGAGTTGGCTGGGACAGATGGCCAAGGACGTGTGGAATTGGAGGACATGGGATGGTGAAATGGATGTGACCCAGTGACTCAGGGACACTTTTAGTGGCCTATTACTTAGTTTCAGGGTGACACTGGTGATAAATTAGAGGAAGAATAAAGTGTTGCCCCTGCAGTCATTATTACAGAGAGGAATTTCTGTCCTCAGTTGCTCCTCACATAGCTAACAGGGCCGCTCGGAAACCTAAGCAAGGAAGACGTCCTATTGCCATTGGATCCCTTTTCTGAGGCAAATCATAGACAAGCCTCTCTGTTTGAATGGGTGGGAGGGCACGGGAGGCAGTTCTAGGGCAAAAATTAGTTAATAGTGTAAAACTTCCCTGCCACATGAGGACAGATGGAATCTGCCTTCTTGTGTCTGATATAGACCCATGGGAGGCTGCAAGAGGCAGGCTTAAGTGTGAGAGCAAGACAGAGAGTGGGATCTTCCACCCCAGGAGCCCTCTGATCACAGGATTGCCGCTTTTGATGAAGACACAATGAAGTTAAAAATAGGACCCATCCAGAGTGTGGACGGAAGCGGAGCTGGAGGTTCCTGGGTGCATGTGTGACAGAAAGGCAGTGGGCCATTTTAATTAGATCCCTTTACCAGAACTCCTGACCTTCTATGTAGCACATTAATGTATTTTACTAATTATAAATGCAATTAAAAAGTACTGAAATAAAATTAGGCTGATCTATCTAATTTACATTAAGCACTTTCAAATTATGCAGATTTTAAAGTCTCTCTCTGCCTCTCTCTCTCTCTCTCTCTTTTTTTTTTTTAATTTGGGTTTCAGGGTAAAATTGTCTGCATTAAAACAGCTGGAAAACAACCTTGTAGGAAAACAAATTTCTTTTCTGTGATTATTCTCAGTGTGCGAGTTAATTTTTGAGGCAGTAATATACTTAGCAGGCATCGGGCAGTTACTTATAAAGCAGAGACATATGTGTCTCGACGCAGGCGCGGGGGCTGGGGTGCATGCGGGGATGAGTGGGGTTTGGTTACTTTGGGGAATGAGGTTGAAAGGCTAACTAGGCACATAGACAAAAATACCAGTGCAATCCGTGGTTGCTAAAGAGTTGAGATTTACAAAGACCAAGATGTAATGGCAGGCACAATGTGCCTTTGATAGAGATAAACCATCTGGTGGGTTTATCCAACAACATAGGGTTTTTTTTTTGTTTGTTTTATTCCTATGCTGATGGGCACAGAGAGTGAACCGGGTGCCAGAATTATCGCCTAGCATCATTAAAAATCAGAATGTTCAGTTTTGCTGGCTATGGAAGTTGTGTATGCAGGGCAGCTCTATATTAGGTGAGGAAATGGAGCATAAAGGAAAGCGAATGCCCCTCTCCCCCGGAGGGTTGGACATGTGTGCTTTTCTGCTGGGGCCATTGCTCTGCCTGGGTCTGCTGGAGGCTGCATTCGCTGGAGGAGGAGACCTTGACGGGGCCTCTTTATAGATTAAATCTGATCTGCAGGTTCCTTGGAAGCAGACGTGTAATAAGCCGTTCTCTGGAGTTGTGTATAAGCTCCTTAAGACATTGCCGGTGAGGTTTACTTCCGCTTACTCGGTGCCCTCAATTTTATTTGCTGCCCAAACTTTGCACTTTAAGCTTCCTATCAAAAGGAAGCCTGAAATAATTCCTCACATTGGAGCTGTTGGTTTGGAAAGTGCTTTTCTTCTTCTGCTCTAGCTTTAGATACAAAAGGGGTGTTTCCACTTGTAGCCAGGGAGCCAACCTTGCCTCCTCTGACCTGGAAGCCAAGATGTGTGTGAGTCTTCCCAAAGGATAGCTGGACCATCATCCATGCAGACAAGGGTGGGATGGCTGCGGCGGTCCCTTGTGTTCTGAGATCTACAGGCTCAGGAGCCCTGGAAAGGGTAAAGTGATGCTTGGCCCCTCCCTCCTCCCATCGTCTGCCATCACAGACTCTCAGAGGGAATGCTCGGAGGTGGAACTGCTTGTTAATCCATGGAGAGAAAGTTTTCAGATCTTTTTCTTGAAGAGAGCCATGTCTGGATCCATGTGGCAAGCAGATGCTGACTTAGAGCTAGACCCTGCAGGTTTCCTCCCTTTACGGGGAAGAACAGGAAGCTTGTTTTGTTCTGATATTTCACGAGCTAACGCCCTTCTGGGTTACAGACAAAAACTCCATCACTACCACCAATAAACTAAGTTTATGTATTCACTTGTATATTGGTTCATTTATCCATCTATCCATCCACATACGAATGTACGAATCTTACCCCCATCTACCCACCTATCCAACCATCCATCCATTAATTCATGCATTTATTTCCTTACCTCACTGATATTTATTGAGCATTTACTCAGTTTCAGGCAATATGCTTGTCTTGAAGGACACCAGTATTTATGGACCCAGGCCCTTGACTTCTGAGAACTCACCGTTTAGAGAAGGAGACAGACATGTACTTGGGTAATCATTTGATCCTGGAAGAATGGATGCAGTTGCAGACCATCTTTAGCATCCAGCCAGTGGCAGGAATGGGTTGGATGGGACTATAGCCACAGGGTCTCTCCATCCACTGTATCCCTCCCCGCAACCAAGAAACAAACAACAGCAAAATGAAACCTTACCTCATAGCCTTTAGTTTTCCATTCCTCAGTACCTGCTGGGTATGTCAAGGTCAGGCTCAACCCTTTTGGCCCCAGCTTGGTTCTTCTCTGACAAACACAGGCTCTAAGAGTTCCTTTGTCCTATTTTATGGTCTTCTTTGTACTGCCTTTGGGAGGGATGTCAGAAGAGTGGTAGAGAGATAACAGGTGCTTTGGAAAAGCAAAACCTGTGGATTCTGATCCCAGTTCCCACAGGGACCAGGTCTGGGATCTTTAGCAGGTTATTTAACGTGGCCAGGCTTCTGTTTCCTCATACATTTTTAATAATGGTGCTACTTTCTGTGTAGGTATTAAAATCATGACTATGAAGCATATGTATGATGCCTGTCATTCATTCTCTCACTCTACAAACCACACTTGGTTGGGCATTCATTAAGCATGTGATGAAACAGGGATGAATTAATAAAGTGCTGGAATTCTACAAATAGAATATTGAGCATCTACTGTATTTAGGGTACCATACTAGGCACAGAGTGGGTATGTCAGAGTGAATAGGTTGCATGATCTACCTTCTTGATCACCTTTCTATGATCTCATGCTCTACCACGATTATGTTGCTTCAGTTAAAGGTCTGGGATTGCAGA
The DNA here is from genome assembly GCF_007565055.1 of Rhinopithecus roxellana. NCBI lineage: Eukaryota > Metazoa > Chordata > Mammalia > Primates > Cercopithecidae > Rhinopithecus > Rhinopithecus roxellana. The sequence goes on along the minus strand of NC_044568.1, from coordinate 4,830,151 downwards.
AATGTTGCTTCTTTCCTCTCTTGGTCTTCTACCTCCTGTCTGTTAATTCCAACCAGTAACCAGACCTCCATGCCTTTGCATATACTGCGCTCTCTGCCTGGAATGGTCTTGTCCATCCCAATTCATACCTTTCCCTACTTGTCAAACTCCTACTCACCCTTCCAAGCCCAGCTCAGAGATATCCTCTGGAAAGTCCTGCCACAGTGCTAAAGATGGTCTGTAACTGCATCTATTCTTCCAGAATCAAATACTTACCCAAGTACATGTCTGCCTCCCTCTCCAAACTGTTCAGTTCCTTGAAGTCAAGGGCCTCAGTCCAATTCATCTTGGTGTCCTTCAAGACAAGCATGCTGCCTATAACTGAGTAATTACTCAGTAAATATCAATGAGGTGAGGAAACAAATGCACGAATTAATGGATGAATGGTTGAGTAGCTGGATAGATGGGGGTGAGATTCTTACATTCATATGCGAATGAATAGATGAATGGATGAACAAATGAACGAATACACAAGTGAATACATAAACTTAGTTTATTTGTGGCAGTGATGGAGTTTTTGTCTGTAATTCAGAAGGACATTAGTGAAATATCAAAACAAAACAAGCTTCCTGTTCATTGATAAGGTTTGAACTTTGAGGATTGCTTTGTAGGGAATCCCTGGGGTATTTCATAAGCTGATAAATCTGAGGATAAAGGAAATGTTGAGTGCTGTGAATTTCAGGTATGAGTTGCATTCCACCCAGATGGTGGGAGGTGAAGAGGACCTGCCCTCTGTGTGCTGCATGACCCCTCTCCACTCTGCTGCATCCTCCCTTCTGCTCTTCTGCCCACTGTGATAGCCTGGTCCTAATTAATTATGGTGGCCTTTTAGCAAGTTGGGCCTGGACACCAGGATTTTCTCTGCAGTTGTGGCTGCTGCCTGGCCTTGAGTCTTGCCATGCTCACCTCCCAGACAAACATACTTAGCAGGTGTTTTCCCCACATTAATAATCAGAATTGACACATTCTAAATGAGGCCCTCCTTGTTGTGCAGGGGAGCTCTGATGGATATGTGGGGAATTGACGGCGCCTGAGAAATGTTTTTGCCGTTACCAGCATTTCTCTGACAGGTTTTTAATAGTCCCACTAAAACTGCAGTATATTGGAAAATTTTGTAGATGAAGTGCAAAGGGCTGCTGTGACTTAGAGGCTCTGGGGTGGAAAAATACAGTTTGGGGAGCATTGAGTTGTTTGAATCAAAAGAAGCTGATCTAATGTGGATTTGGGCTAACAGCTGGGAAGGGGGCAGTTTGGCCGGGGGTCTTTGAGGAGACCTGGGCTGGGTTATGGATGGCACTATGCAGTGATTCATGTGAACAGTAAATGAAACACTGTGTTCAGCCCTGGAATAGAGCCTGGATTAAAATGCGAGGTTAGAGAGGGTCAGACAGGCTGGGTTCGTTCATTTATTTACTTAGTCATTCCATAAGCACTGATTTACCTCCGACTCGTGTGTCACAAATACAAATTAGCCTCCATAAGTTCAAAATTCTATTAACTAGTTTAGGGCCTTGGGCTATTTATTCAAATGTGAATTCTGATCCTCAATTCCCTCATCTGTAATATGAAGCTGTTAATGCCTAGTCTTTTGAATTGTATTTCAGGGTTGGAGATCCAAAATGTAAGCTTCTATGTGGGTTGGGGGTCCCTGCCAGAAACAGAAGACATGTATTGATGGGATAATTGACAAGAGTTGAATAAAGGAATTGTTTATCAAAAGGTTAAAGGAAATAGATAAGATGCAGCACCCTGGAACTAGCAACGGTGGAGAGCTGTTACAACCCCTAGGGTTCCAGGGGGAAGGAGAAGTTAGCAGAACTCAGAGGGCTATAGGAAGGGTTGCCTGACATGAATGTGGGTTTCAGTAATAAGTCAAGTCATAACCAACCTATATTCTAGCAGACAGGAAGTCAAGAGGATGAAGACTCCGGTATCTCTCTCCTCCTACCTTCTGCTACGCTGTAATGTTTTCCTTTGGCCAAACTTAATAGGGAAGGGGGATCCATCAATATGGTTCCAGGGCACAGAATAGATGGGATAAAGGTGGAGAGTGGACCTAGGGGGGATGAATGGAAAAATCTGTCCTGCACAGATCCTAGCACAGTGTTGATCTCTCAGTGAGTGAATAAATGGTAATGAACATGGGTATCAGGAGCTCACATTCCCATTGGGAGTGAGGAAATAGCTGGCATTATTATTCCCGTTTGTGCCTGAGGCTTAAAAAAATGGGAGGGCCTCTCTTGTCTTTGCTAGCAGACCTGCCTTTCCTGTTACCTCCAATTCAGTTCTCTCATTTTCTCTCTTTCTTTGCCAGCCACTGGAGGGAGGTTGTCGCTGTCCATTTGTGCAGCTATAACAAAACAATGAGACTGAGTAATTTATTAAGAATGGGAATTATTTTCTCATAGTTCTTGAGGCTGGGAAGTCCAAGATCAAGGCGTTGGCATTTGGCCTCTGGTGAGGGCCTTTGTCCCACATCCTCTACATGGTGGATGGGGCCAAAAAGGGTAACAGGGACAAATGCTATGTCCTCACGTGATGGAAATGGAGAAGAGCCAGAAAAGGAGCCAGAGCTAGTTCCCTCCAGCCCTGTTATAAGGGATCAATCTATTCATGAGGGCTGTGGCTTCCCAAAGTCCCTTACCTCTTAATACCAACATAATGAGGATGAACTTTCAACAGGAATTTTGAAGGGAGCCCCAGAATTCCAGCCTTAGCAGAGGTGAACAAGTGGCAACTCTGCTTTGCTGTCCAAGGGTGAAAATCAAATCCAAGAGAGTGAAACCAGCCTTTGGGAGTTCATTAAGGAATCAGGTCTTTGCCAGGGACTGTCCTCAGTGGGAAAGACAAGAGCTGAAAGCTAAACAAACCTAGTAATGCCCCGGGATAAGCTTCCCTAATTAGCAGAGAGGCGACTGCAGAATCACTGATGCTCTCAGCCCAGCTCAGCCCTCTGAGAGCCATCACATCGTCAGGGACTCTTCTTCCTCCTTGGCCCACTGATCTTCCCAAATGCTCTTTCTAAGCTTCTTAGAGCCACTTTCCCAAGCAGCCAGCCTTTCCCCACTGGAGGAGCAGGACCTCCAGGAAGAGAAAGAATGGTTAGAAAAATGCCTTGCCATGGCCTAGGGGAGAAGCTAGAGCTGCCTTCTAACACCTCCACCAGCAGGCACCAGTGATGGCTGAGCCTGGCCCAGTGGGAAAATGAGGCATCCAGGCTTTGGTGTGAGATATCCAGGTAAATACGGACTCCTTTGTTCATTTGCTGGGCAGTGACGGCATGATTACTTGACCTCTCAGAACCTTCTTTTTCCACCATGATGGAACCTACCTCCCTATTGTCCTGGGCAGTAAGACAATCACGGCCATCCCTTCTCTCCCTTCACGGGGGCTGTGGATATGAGTTGCATCTTCCTGTATTCTCAGTTTGAAGCTCCAACCACCCAAGCACCTCTGTTAGTAATTCCTTCACAATCTTGTGGCGTCCTCAGGAGGCCACAGGGCCAGGACCCCTTGTGAGCTGGGTCTCTGCCGGGTCATCTCAGAAAGCTGCTGTCTGACTGCTGCAAAAGGTGGAGCTGGGTTTCTGAGCTAATTTTGGTTGCTATTAAAATGGGTCATTACTGAGCACTTTTGCACAACCAGGAAATCAACTGGATGCAAACCAGTTTGCAAACGGGGCTCATTAGAGCCTAGTTATAACTTAATTGCATAGGTAACCACACAAGTGCATAAATAGGGCTGAACATAGTCAAGGAGGGAGCTGTCAGAACAGGGATCAATTCTGGATTCTGGAAGTCCTGGCTTCTGAGAGAGAGGGAGTATGGAAGGTTGAAGTCTACATTGGTGCATCGCAAACTTTAAGAGGTTTAAGAAGGAGCTGGGAATCTTGTTACAATGCAGGCTCTGGTTTAGGTGGCCTGGGGTGGGGCTGGAGAGTCTGCATACCTAAGCAGCTCCCAGGTGATGCCCGTGCTGCTGGTTTGGACCACACTTTGAGGAGCAGGGAGCTGGACCACTGGACACTTTCCAGAACCACATCCACTCAAGACAGAACCACAAACAGAAGACCATCTCACACCATAAACTTTGTGTTTGGGGTTACTCAGTCCATTTCTTTCGGTTTCCTCCTTCCTTCTTGCTGTGCCTCACTCTGTGAGCAGGTAAGACTACAAGTGTGTGCCATCATGTCCAGATAAGTTTTTTTAATCTTTGGTAGACCCGGGGTCTCCCTCTGTTGCCCAGATTGGTCTCAAACTCCTCGCCTCAAGCAATCCCTTCACCTCTGCCTCCCAAAGTACTGGAATTACAGGCATGATCCACTACCTTGCCCAGCCCAGTCTTCTAAATGTTAGACCTTTTTACAGGTATATAAGGGTATATCACTGTGATTTTAAATTGCATTTTCCTAGTGACTAATGATGTTGAGTATCTTTCAACTCCTGGTTTTCCATGTGTGTATATTCTTTGGTGAAGTTTCTCCTCAAATATTTTGCCCATTAAAAAAATTTGGGTTGTCGATTTTCTTGTTGTTTTCATTGTGATACATATACATAACATAAAGTCTATCCCTGTAACCATTTTTTTTTTTTTTTTTTTTGAGATGGAGTCTTGCTCTGTCACCCAGGCTGGAGTGCACTGGTGTGATCTTGGCTCACTGCAATCTCCGCCTCACAGGTTCAAGCGATTCTCCTGCCTCAGCCTCCCGAGTAGCTGGGATTACAGGCGCATGCCACTACGCCTGACTGATTTTTGTATTTTTCGTAGAGACGGAGCTTCACCATCTTGACCAGGCTGGTCTTGAACTCCTGACCTCATGATCCGCCTGCTTTGCCCTCCCAAACCTTTAACCATTTTAAAACATACAATTCAGTGGTGTTAAATGCACCCACAACGTTGTACAACCATTACCAGTATGGTTCCAGAACATTTTCATCACCCAAACAGAAAACTCATACTCATTAAGCATTCACACCCATTCCTCCCCTGGCCCTCAGCAACCACTAATTTACTTTGGTTTTATGTGGTCTACCCATACAATGGAATATTATTCAGCCATAAAGGGAAGGAAGCACTGATTCATGCCACAGCATGGATAAGCCTTGAACATACTATGCTCAGTGCAAGAAGCCAGGCATAAAAGGTCACATATTATAAAATTATGTTTATATTAAATACCCAGAAAAGGCAAGTCTCACTATTGAATTTTAAGTGTTCTTTGTATGACAGGGATCCTGTATCAGGTATGTGATTTGCAAATAGTTGATCTGTATTATAGAGTTGTTCTGAAGATTAAATGAGCTGATATATCGTGCTCTTAGCCCAGGTACTGGCATCAGCCACGTGCTTGGTATTTGTTAGCTGCTGAGATTTCATTATTTGGATTCAGTCTCCCTGGGAATTGTAGTGATTTATTCTGACTCTGAACTTAGTTAAAGCCCTTTATATAGAATTAAAGATCTTCACTGCCAACTTGGGACTCTGGAATTATAGTAGATGAAATTTGAGGATTGGGTTATTGTAGGTATTCAACTCACTTACGTTATTATGGCAAAAACCGCAATTACTTTTGCACCGACCTAATACAAGAAGTAACTTATTTTTAAGCAATTAGGATAGTCATGGTAATAATAGTTATCATTACTAATGTCAGTGACTAACCTTCTGCCTCCAAGTTAACTAACCTGTAATTACTCTTACAAGATGGTACCTTCCCCTCTGCAAAATCCTATGGAGAAGGGGTCTCTTGAGGCCCCCGTCTGCTGCCCACATCCCTTGGTCAGCATCCATATGCCCTCCTTTCCCAGCCTTAGCTGAAGTCCCTTTGGAAAACTGTGTAACTGTTACCTTGTATGCTATTCCTGATGAAGAAGAGACAAAAGGATTGTACTCTGTAAAATAATAAAAGAATAAATTCACTCTAATTTATATGAAGATCTCTATTTGCTTCCTGCCTTCCCAAATCCAAGCTTCGCCAACTTTTTCTCTCTTCCGAAGAATTATACCCCCAGCAGCAACAATAATAACCATAAATGTAGGCTCCGTGCTGAACATTTCTTAGTTAAATCCTCTCCAGAATTCCATCAATGCCCACTTCACAGATGAGGAAATTCAGGCTCAGAGGCCACATAACTTGCCCAAGGTCATGAAAGGAGTCAGTGGGAGAGAGCCTATCTTCTCATCCACTTGTCTATCCTACCACCTGGCCGTTTTAAACTTTTATGCCTGACCTGTTTTCTTTCGTTTTTTTTTTTTTTTTTTTTTTTTTTTTTTTTTTTTTTTTTGAAACAAGATCTCACTCTGTTACCCAGGCTGAAGTGCAGTGGCATCATTCTAGTTCACTGCAGCCTCAACCTCCTGGGTTCAGCAATCCTACCTCAACCTCCTGAGTGGCTGGGACTACAGGTGTGCATCGCCATGCCTGGCTAATTTATTTATTTATTTTTTTGTAGAGACAGAGTCTCCCTGTATTTCCAAGGCTGGCCTCGAACTCATGAGCTCAAGTAATCTCCTATCTCAGCTTCCCAAAGTGCTGGGATTACAGGTGTGAGCCACTGCGCCTGGCCTGATTTCCTTTCCAATGTCTTGTTCACATGTGGGTCTCCTTTAAATTCCCTTCTATCCTTCCATTCCCTGTTTGGAGACCCAAATGGTCAGTAGCTGGCTGGGACCTGACTCTTCACATTGCATGATTAGAACAGGGGCAGCTCTGTTGATCAGAAACTTCAGCCAGGGGTGCTAAGAAAAGAGCCTGAAAAATGAGTATTCAGTCACTAATGGACGAAGAAGAGGTCCAAATTCCTTTTGGACCCCACTCAGAAAGTCCATCTGCTTCTCTCCAGAGGAGCTGAAGAGAACAAAGTGGACCCTGTTCCAGGAAGGAAGCCACAGCAGTCTCCACAGAGGCAGAGAGAATCATTTTTCTTAGGTGTGTGAAGGTACTCAAAGAGTGAGGTAATAGGTTGCTTTATTAAAAATTAATCTTCTTGTAAAACCATTGCAATACAATGCACTTTAATAAATCACCCCACGCTTCTGGACACATTTATTATCCCTTCTCAGGAAACAGTGGAGCCCAGAGAAATTGGTGCTGCGGAGAGAATGGCTGCTGGCTCACTAATGAACTCAGATTGGGGCAGGAGCTGGGAACCTGGGGCTGGGGGCTGCATTAGGTTTGAAATCCACCGGGTGGTGTGGATTTTGCATGGGCATTACAATTGGTTAAAATCTATTAGGCTTACTTGGTTGGATCTTATAGCCCTGGGACCCGGGTAGACAACCCTTGGGATTTCTGGGTTGAGGGGGGCCCAGTGAAAGGACAGCAGCTCTGGTTAGGGCCGGTGAGGTCGTGTGAGCCTCCAGTTCTCTGTGGGGTGCTCTGCGATGATGGATAGTATTAGTTCCAATTTGCAAACAGAGACCCACCATCAGCCCCCAGTGGCTCCCTAAAGATGCTCCTCATCCTTCATCTCTGCTACATCCTTAGGCTTGGAGGTACTTGGATTTCAGAAGCAGGCGGTGTACCTTCTGCCCTTGGCTACTTATTCCTTCAAACTCTTTTCCTATCTCCTCTAGGAAGATTCTCTGACTGCCAGTACCCATCAATTACAAAACCTTCCAGGTACGTTGGATTCTTACTGGCTGAAGTAGCACCTCTTTACAGAAGTGACAAAACCATCTTCTCTCCTTGACCAAGGATGACACTGGGTGCCAAAACCATGCCACCTGCACCCCAAATTCCACAATCTCTCATGAAACTAGACCTTGCATCTCCTATCTGAAGCTCCTTTCTCAATTATTTCACCTGGCCAGGCATGGATCATGCTTATAATCCCCATACGTTGGGAGGCTGAGGCAGGTGGACTGGTTGAGCCCAGGACTTTGAGACCAGCCTGGGCAACATAGTTAAACTTCATTTCTACACAATATACAAAATTAGCCAGATGTCATGGATTGTGCCTGCAGTCCCAACTACTAGGGCGGCTGAGGTGGGAGGATCGTTTGAACCCGGGAGGTTGAGGCTGCAATAAGCCATGATCGTCCCATTGTCTCCAGCCTGGGAAACAGTGAGACCCCTGTCTCAAAATAAAAAAAATATATATGTATATATATATCCCTATATCTAGGCTGAAAAAGATTCTATTTTGTCCTCTCTGTATTCTTTTTATCATTTTATTTTTAATTTTTGTGGGTATACAGTAGATGTACATATTTGTGGAGTACCTGAGGTGTTTTGATACAGGCACGCATGTCCTCTCTGTGTTCTCTTTGTTTTTGGGATCCAAACAAAAATACTTCTGTCAGTCTCTCCTCTTATGCAAATAAACATCCTGACTGGGAGATCCACCTACTTCCATTAAATCCCAGAAAAATCAGACACATCCCATTTTGGGTTCAGCTGAGGATATCCCCTTTCCTTTACTCCCTCCCTGCACTGTAATCCAATTCAGCGCCGTCTTGCGCTCTTGTGCTCTCGCTCTCTCTCTCTCTCTCTCTCTCTCTCTCCTCTCTCTGTCTCTCTCTCTGTGTGTGTGTGTGTGTATGTGTGTGTGTTGGGGTGTGCATTTCTAGGAGCAGCCATATTTCTATTACGGTAATTAAACAGGGGTGAAGTATAGCTTGGAGCTTTGAAATCCATATTCTTCTCCCCAATTCCCCTCACATTTCTTCTTAAAGCGAGCTTGCTGACAAGCAGGTACTGATGGATAATGGAACTCTCGCTGATATCCCATTCGTGGCTGGAGTTTCAGGTACTTCCATTTTTACAGTGCTTGGCACAGTGTAGGTAATAAATAAATGTCTTTTCAATGAGTAAGAGAGTGAGAAATTAATGGATGAGCAAGTAAGGGAGGCCAAAATTCTCATAGCTTAGGGAACAGGAGAAAGTCTGACTAATGTTTGGGAAGATGGCATGACATCAAGACCCTTAGTGGGGGAAGCCAGGCTGGAGAGGGGAGAGAGAAAGGGGTTCATGAAGATGGGGCTGGAGGTGCAGACAGGGTGCCTGCAGTGATGGATCTTGTGGGCTGTTTTTTTTGTTTGTTTGTTTTGTTTTTTGAGTCAGAGTCTTGCTGTCGCCCAGGCTGGAGTGCAGTGGCATGATCTTGGCTCACTGCAAGCTCCGCCTCCCAGGTTCACACCATTCTCCTGCCTCAGCCTCCCAAGTAGCTGTAACTACAGGCACCCACCACCACCCCCGGCTAATTTTTTTGTATTTTTATTAGAGACGAGGTTTCACCGTGTTAGCCAGGATGGTCTCGATCTCCTGACCTCATGATCCGCCCTCCTCGGCCTCCCAAAGTGCTAGGATGACAGGCGTGAACCACCACGCCTGGCCGGGTCTTGTGGGCTGTATTAAGTGTATTTGTCCTTATGGTGAAAGCAGTAGGGTCTTTGAACAGTTTTAGGCAGTAGGGTCTTTTGAACACTTTTAAGCAGGAGACAGGTAGATAAAGATATTAAATAACTTTATCCCAGATCACTAGTAATGCTCCCTCGTTAGATCATCACCATCCTTAGCATTGTTACCAGTCATTGGACACCTGCTGAGCCAAGCTGTGTGTTAGGAGGTTTCTGTATCTGACTCGATGGTGCCTCCAGGCAGTGTGTACCATCATCAATTTTGCATATGAGGGAACGGACTGAGAGAGTGAAAGCCATTACCCCAGCAGGAAAGCCTGGGTTTCATTGCACATCATGCCTTGCAAGGGCTTGTATATCATGGGGTTCTCACACGCCCCATATGAGGAGATACCATTGTGTCCTGTTTCCCACTCTTGGGTTGGGGAGAGGTCTATAAGCAACAGAGAGCTCTGCCTTCCTTTACTCAGTAAGTTTTTTGAGCACCAGCCATGTGCCAAGTTCTGTGCTAGGCTCGCCTTCTGAAACCCGTCCCCGAAGACACATGGAACCTCTGAATTGGAGGTGGTCTAAGTCCATTAATGAGCCTTTTTTGGACAATATTTATTTTGTTAGTTTCGATGAGAAATTAGAACCGTAAGATAGGACCCTTGTTTTCAAAAAGCTGTCAGCATGGCAGGAAGAAAACAGAGAGTCTTGACCGTGGAGGGGACAACAAAGAATGGACTTCAACATGTGATTAGGAGTGTTCCTGGTTACTGCAGCCTGCAGCTAATGTCTCCCCTGAACGTCTGATCCCTGTGTCCATTATGTTCTACACATGCTTCATGCTTAACGGGGCTACAGTGGGAGGGAGGACTCCTTTTATGTCCCATAGTCTATGTAAATGGTTCCTCCACCCACCAAATACATTACCTATGACTCATCTCTTTCCCTTGTTCCAACCTTACAATGGATGGGTCTTAATTACCTCTTGGATCTGTCCCCATCTCCATCCCTCCTTCACCTCCTCTCCTCCTGTTTCCCCCTCCTTGTCTCTGCTTTCTCTCCATCGACAGGTCTGTTCTCCTGCCCTGGTATCTTTTTCTGTTTGAGCCACTATGACAAAACACCACAGACTGGGTGGCTTATACACAACAGAAATGTATAGTTCATGGTTCTGGAGCCTGGGAAGTCCAAATCAAGGTGTCAGCAGCTTCGGTGTCTGCTGAGGGCCCACTCCCTAGATGGCCATCTTTTCACTGTAACATCCTATGACATAGGGTCATATGAGCTCTCTGGGATCTCTTTTATAAGGGCCCTAATCCCATTCATGAAGGCTCATGCCTGTGACCTGACCACCTCCCAAAGGCCTTACCTCCTAATACCATCACTTTGTGGGTTTAATATATGGTTTTTAGGGGACACAGGCATTTAGACCACAGTACCTGGGAGGTTAGCAATATCTTCCTAGGGTGCCTCTCTGCTTCCATCTATGCTCTGCTTCTGCTCTAGAGTGGTCTTTCAGAAGCATGACCTCACTGTGCCACTTCTCTGAAACCCTACAGAGGCTTCACTTTGCTTGCAGGAAGCAACACAAACTCTGTATTTTGGAACACAGGCTCTGTGTGACATGGGTCCTTACCTTCTGCCATTTATCTCTTGGAAGACTTACATTCTACTGAGGCTAGACTACTTGGCATTTCCTATCCAAGTTGTGTCTCCAGGCCCTTATCCATGCTGCTCCCACTGCCTGGAATGCCCTTTCCCTCTGCCATGCCCACCAGGTGAATCACAGCTCATCCTTTAAGACCTGACTTTAGTTTCCTTCAACACATATTTTTGAGCACTTCCTCTACATGCTAGGCTGTGCCCTAGGCAGGCCCTGGAGCTACAGAAATGATGGATAAATGAGGAGCCAGCTTTCTACCTCAAGTGCCATGTCACTTTTTCATTCATCACTCACCGCCATTAGAGAGGGTTGGCCTTTCTGCTGGCCTCTATCATCACATCCCACTCTTTTGATGTCCCTTGCTTACAAGCAAACATCCCGCACTGGACTGGGACCTCTGGCAGGGAGGGGTGACATCTTTGTCTTCAGGTGACTTTACTGCACACTCACTGTGTCTGAGACATTGCAATTCTGCACAATAAATGCACTTTTGCATTAAATATTTCCGCCACCTCTAGGAAGTCGTTGTTGCTGTCATTCCCATTTTATAGATGGAGGAAGCAGAGCTCATGGGGATGAAAACACTTGCCCTTGGTCCATACTCACCCCATAGCCTGAGTGCAAAGTCCATTCTCTTAACCGCCATGCAATATTGTCTTATTCGGTTCTGTGTCTTTGGCACGTCACATGGAATAGAACACAGAGATGTTTGCTAAAGGAATCTTACTGTCTGTAGGATAAATCCTAGAGGAGGGGAGGCAGGAACAGATGGTAGCAGGGAAGATGTGGAGTGAGGAAGGGCCATCCCTGTGATCCCGGCCATGTGGCTGGACCGTGCCTGGAGTGGTCAGCATTAGCAGCACCAGAGCTGCAGCTGCCCCCAGGTTTCCAGCCACAAGGGAGGGGTACCCACCGCAGCCTCTTTTTATCATCAGCCTAACTAATTTCTTTCCCCACCTTCTTTTGTGTTCTTGCTTGGCCAGTTGTCAGAGGGCACCTGAAAATGAGTTTGGTGAGAAGGAACATTTTCCCCATGAATAAGAGCTATGAAATCATTCCTCTGAAGTGCATTGCAGTGTTACCCTGAATTGTTGGGATGTGACTCCAGCAGCGTCCTGAGTGACACCGTGCCCCTGTCTGTCTCCTGTGCTCTCCCAGACTCACAGGGGTTTAAGAGGATCAGACAGTTAGACAAGCCAGTCTAGATCCAGCCCTCTCTTTGACAGCAATTTCTTAATCAGAGGAAATTTGATCTCAATTTCGGGAAGTATTCTCTCCTTTCTGATGGACGGTTTCCCCAATCTCTGGCTCCATAATCCCACATGTTGAAGGGGATCCCTCATCACAGTACCCTCCCTGTGAGCCCACCTCCTCTACGAGGGCAGGAAGGAGGCTTGGTGGTCACCAGTCCTCAAGAGCCTTGTTTTCCCTCCTTTCCCTTCCCTTCCTCTCCCTTAGGCATGCTGCCTTGAGGTGCTCCTACTGAGGTCTTTGCAGCACACCCTCATCAGGACCAAACTCATTGCTCAGGCAGGACAAAGGCTCCCTGCTGCAGACTGCCGTCATTTTCTCCTCCTCTGGCCTGGGAGATGACATGGGGGCTGACTCAGATGCTGAAGCCCAAAGCTACTACCAGGCTGACCACCTACCATTCCAGCTGGGGCAGGGGAGTGGGCTCGCTGCCATTCTCTTGACCCTGTTTCTGCGAGACTATCCTGCCTTCCCAGCCAGTCCTGGCCATTTCAATCCAGCAAACACTTACTACTGGTGGGGGCGGGGAGGTGAGGTGGGTATATACAGGGTAATATCATACAATGGTGAGTGTGTTCTCTGAAGCCAGATTTCTAGGGTGGAAAATCCTGTCCCGTCTTTAATATCTCTGAGACCTCAGGCAAGTAACTTAGCCTCTTTGTCCCCCAGGTTTTATTTTTAATCTTTAAAATGGGACCAAAAATAGTTTTACTATCATAAAATTATGGGAATTCAGTACAATGCATTAAGTACTTAGAACAATACCTACCTGGAGCAGAATGAATGTTCCACGAAGCATGTGGCTGCTACTCTACCATGCCATTTTTTTTTCTCACTCATCTGGGTGCAGTGTATATGGGATCTCTTATACTGATGTTTTTAACTCCTTTATGGAGATATGCTTGACATATTAAAAAGGGGGACATATTTAATATATTCATCTCAATGAATTTGAGATTATGTATACACCTGTGAAACTTATCACCACTTTCAAGACCATAAACATATCCGTTAGCTCCCCAAATTTCCTCCTGTCCTCTTTATTATTATTATTTTTTTGGAGACAGGGTCTCACTCTGTCACCCAGGCTGGAGTGCAGTGTTGCAATCATGGCTCACAGCTCACTGTAGCCTTTGACTCCTGGACTCAAGCAGTTCTTCTGCCTCAGCCTCCTGAGTCGCTGGGACTACAGGCGCCTGCCACTAGTCCCAGCTAATTTTTTCAGTTTTTGTAGAGATGCGGTCTTGCTGTGTTGTTCAGGCTGGTCTCCAGCTCCTGGGCTCAAGTGATCCTCCTGCTTTGGTTTCCCAAAGTGTGGGGATTACAGGCATGAACTACCAGGTCTGGTTCTTTATTATTATTAATGTGTTTGTTTTATTTTTATCTCAGTCTGTTCCTGCTGCTGTAACAAAATTCCTGAGACTGTGTAATTTACAAAGAATGGAAAGCACAAACATTAATTTTCTCACAGTTCTGGAGGCTGGGAAGTTCAAGGTCAAGGCACCAGTAGGTTCAGTGTGTGGTGAAGGCTGCCCTCTTAGCATCCAGGATGGTCTCTTGTTGCTGCATCCTCACATGGCGAAAGGAGAAGGGCAAAAAGAGCCCAGCCAGTTCCCTGCAGCCCTTTTGTAAGGCACAGAGCCTTCATGACTTGATCACCTCCTAAAGACCCCACTTACTAATACTGTTGCATTGGAGATTAAGTTCCAACATAGTTTTTGAAGGGGACACAAACATTCAAAGCCTATCAGGTATGAACACATAACATGAGATATATCCTTTCAGCAAATTAAAAAGAAGTTGTTTATAATTTGGGTTGGTTCCATGATTTTGCTGTTGTGAATTGTGCTGCTACAAACATGAATTAACAGCATTTGCAATGACCTGGATGAGATTAGAGACTATTATTGTAAGTGAAGTAACTCAGGAATGGAAAACCACACATCGTATGTTCTCATGGATATGTGAGAGCTAAGCTATGAGGATGCAAAGGCATAAGAATGATACAATAGACTTTAGGGACTTGTGGGGAATAGGGGGAGGGGGCAAGGGATAAAAGACAACAAATATGGTGCAGTGTATACTGCTCAGGTGATGGGTGCACCAGGTTCTCACAGATCTCCAGTAAATAAGTTACTCATATAACCAAATACCACCTGTGCCCCAATAACTTACGGAAAAATAAAATTAAAACATAAAAAATTTTAAAAAGAAGTTGTTTATAATTGGGTTCTCACTAGTAATAATAATAAACAAATGGTAAATCCTGGAGATCTACTCTATATCATAGATCCTATAGCTACAGATACTACATTGTGCACTTAAAATTTGCCAACCACAAAGAAATGGTGAGCAAGAATTGAGGTGATAGGTACATTTAAAATACACAATGCAGCTACAAGAATTTTGGAATTATGTCTTGTTGCTGTGGACTTATGTCTTCTTGGCTTTCCAATCCGTGGCCTGGAGAGTTTTGCTAAGGATGCTTCTGGACTCCTGGAGTGTCAAAGTTGAAGGAATTGGAGATAGTTTGTTGTCATGGTTAAGTGCATCAACTTTGGAACCTAGCTGCCTGGGTTTAAGTTCCAGCTCTGCCGTGAACAGCTTTGGGAACTTGTATGTGTTGCTTAAAATGCGTTTGAGAGGCATCTGAGGCCTCCGTCTTCCTGGGCTGTGGGCTTAGATGTTGCTTTCCACATAATAACTGTATGGTTTGAGGCTGGTGGCTTCAGAGGTCTTAGGGCACCAAGCTATAGAAACTATGCTGCGTAGTAAGATCTCAAGGACTTATTTATCACTTAAAAATTAGTATTGCTATTGGGAACCACTGCTGCACCCCATTTGGAACTTTTCCCTCTTAGCACATTAAACCTTTCTGCATACCCATTGCCTTACCCTGTGGATCCTGGAGGACCGTGAGAATCTTGGGCACATAGAGGGCAGTCAGATACTGATGCAGTGAGAGGATGAACACCCACTCAGTTTGCTATTCTAGCATAAGTTCTTATGCATAGTTGGTACTTGATAACTATTTTGGAAGTGAGATTATGGGTTGAGTATGTGAACAGATAAATAACTGAATACCAGATGGCAAGTGTATAAAGGAAGGGGTAGCTCCTGCCTCTGGGAACTAATGAGCTAGCAGAGTCATAACCAAATGCGACACAGCATGTGAAGTGTTCTATCAGAGGGAGTAGTCAGTACTGCTTATTGAGAATATAATATGTGTCAGGCACTGCCCTCTATAGCTGGGGTCCCCAAACCCCAGACCACAGACTGATACCAGTCCATGGCCTGTTAGGAACCCAACCACACAGAAGGAGATGAGTTGCAGGCAAGTGGGTGATGCTTTATCTGTATTTGCAGCCACACCCCATCACTTGCATTAACACCTGATCTTCAGCTCCAGTCAGGTCAGTGGCGGCATTAGGTTCTCATGGGAGTGCAAACCCTACTGTGAACTGCACATGTGAGGGTTCTAGGTTGATCGCTCCTTATGAAAATCTAATGCCTGATGATCTGTCACTGTCTCCCGTCACCCCCAGATGGGACTGTCTAGTTGCAGGAAAACAATCTTAAGGCTCCCCCAATTCTACATTACGGCAAGTTGTATAATTATTTTATTATATATTACAATGTAATAATAATAGAAATAAAGTGCACCATAAATATAATGTACTTGAATCCCCCGTCTCCCTGGTCCATGGAAAAATTGTCTTCCATGAAACAAGTCCCTGGTGCCAAAAAAGGTTGGGAACCACTGATCTATGGTATAAGAGTTAAGGACAAGGTCCTGTAGCCAGATGGCCTGGTTTCAAATCAAGATTCTGACTACTAGAGGGAAACTTGGAGGAGCTGCTTCACCTCTCTGGGCCTGGGAGCTGGAAGAAGTGCTCATATCCACTTTGAGGACTACGAAGCCAAGATTCAGAATGATTAAATTAATTTTCTCAGGGCCAAGGAGAGAGTAGGAGGGGGCCCCAGTCGGAGGGGGCCCCAGAGTCTGCGCCAGGTCCCTGCTATTTCCAAGGGCTTGTGGAGAGTCCTCCATGATGATGGCTGAATAGATGGTAGAAGGGGGCTGCCTCCCTCTTCTTTGTCACCCACGTGTGTGATTCTTACTGTCGTGGAGCTTGTATGTCTCCCTCCTTGACAGGGAAAAGAAGTGCCAGACAGTGTTCCAGCGTCCAGGGCAAAAGGCCATCTGGTGTCTGCATTTGTCTCAGAAAAGCCAGGGCACATTCCCAGGGCTCCAGTCATGCTCTATTCATGCAGGGGGCTTCAGGGTGACTTCAGGCTGGTCAGTGGCTTTCTGGGGTGATTGACACATGCAATCTCTCTCCTCCTTGTCTGGCTGAGGTGTGGAAGGAAAATTGGATGTTGTTGAATAATTGAAAATGAAAATCCCTCCAAATTGATTCCTATGAAAACAAAATTGAGTTCCACAATTAGGCATCCTCCCTTTGCAGGGCGTCTGAGGCCTCTCTCTTCCCAGGCTGCAGGCTCAGACATTGCTTTCCACATAACTGCATTCTTTGAGCCCAGTGGCTTCAGAGGTCTTAGCAACTCCAGAGAATATCTAGAAGGGAACCCTGAGGCCTCCTTCCCCTCCCTGGTTCCTGAGGTAGGCTAGAAGGTTTATCCTTTGGTTTACTTTCCTGGGGGACCCCAGTGACATAAACAAGTGTTTCATACTGGCTTGTGTGCCTAAGGGTCTTGTGAGTGGGCTCTGTCCATCTGCATTCTTACTGTAAGGGTCAACACTCTCACCCCATCAGAAAATTAACAGTTCCCTGTTGTGGAATGATGTTTTTGCAAGCTTTCCAATCCATGGCCTGGAGAGTTTTACTAAGAACTTAGACTCTTGGAGCATCAATACAGGAAGGAATTGGAGGTAGTCTGTTGTTGTGGTTAAGTACATGGACTCTGGAACCTTCTTGCCCAGGTTTAAGTCCCAGTTCTGCCATGCACAGCTTCAAACCTTGCATGTGTTGCTTTATTTCTGCAGAATGCAATATGGTGATGGAAGGCAGCCCCACTGGGGAAGGAATGAGCAGTACCAGGAACCCCACGTTCAGAGATATTCCCTGCCCGGGCTGTGAGCAAGATACTGCAGGGACCTCCCCTCTCCATGCCACATCTTTTGCAGATTCCACCTTCATGCTCGTTTCCTGAATGAAATCACAGCTCTTAACAGAGCAGTGCCAGAAGTCGCCTACTGTAAGGTTGGAAGGAAATGTTTACATCATCTACTGGGGTTTCACCTGGAATTTGTGGATGGAATTTAGGAGCATTCATAAACTTGGATGGAAAAAATTATAGCATCCTTTCTCAGTGCAGTTTTTTGTGGTAAAAACCATGTAACAAAAGTTACCACTTGAACCAATTTAAAGTGTCCAATGTAAGGACATTAAGTACATTTACAGCGTTGTGCAGCCATCACCAGTTACTTTTCATCACCCCAAAGTAAAGCCTCATACCTATTAAGCAGTCACTCCCTGTTCCCTCCTTCCCTTTTTATTCCTTAATATAAATAAGGAATAATATTCCTTATATATATAATTATATATATAATTATATATTATTATATGTAATTATATATTATAATATTTATATATAATTATATATTTATTATAATTATATTCCTTACATAATGTATAATTGTATATTATATAATATTCCTTATATAATTATATATTATATAGTATTCCTTATAATATTCCTTCTTTATTATAAATATTATTCATTTACAACACTATTTCTTTAGCACCTTTTACCTAACATTTACCTGAAATATACTATGCCCCTCAAGTGTGAATTTTGAAGCAAACCACAGTAGTATTAGCAGTACCTGTGACCTTGTCCCCAGTAGATGTCCATTCCACATGGTAGTGTTGCAGATGTTTTGAAAGTCTTTTATGCCAGGAGGTGGCAAACTATTTCTGAAAAAGGCCAGGTAGTAGATATTTTTTGGTGTTGTGACCTATATGGTCGCTGTCTCAATGACTCAACTCTGTCTTTTGGCATGAAAGCAGCCACAGATAATATGTAAACATATGGGTGTGGTTGTGTGTCAATAAAACTTTATTTACAAAAGCAGGAGCTGGGCCACATTTGGCTTGCAAGCAATAGTTTGCTAACCTCTATGTTATGCTCATCTCTATTGTGAAGTTAGTAATAGTTATTAGATTCACCACTGTGTTTTGTTATTTAGCATATTAATTAAAATCACATCCATATGCTGTCTTACAAATTTTTATATCTGTTTTTTAACATAAGTTCCTTTTATAATTCCACATATATTATTTTTTCATTTATAAACACTTTTCTGAGAAGTGGTAGATAGGTTTCACCTGACTTGTGAAGGGATCCATGGCAGGAGCAAGCTAAGGGGCCCTGAATCCTTGACCAGTAGTGTTGGAAATGCTAGAATATCTTTGAAATATTCTGGAAGACAGTTGTGCAGCTTCTTCTAGCACACCTCCAATGACACAGTACTCACCATCTCCCAGAGAGGCCTATTTCTTCGTTGGAACATTCTTGACTCTACAAGTATTCTTTCTCCTGTTGATCCCAGGTCTTTTTCTCTTTCACACATGAGACCCTCCTTTAAAGCTACGTGGAGCAGGCCAGGCATGGTGGCTCATGCCTGTAATCCCAGCACTCTGGGAGGCCGAGGTGGGTGCATCACAAGATCAAGAATTCGAGACCAGCCTGGCCAACATGATGAAACCCCATCTCTACCAAAAATACAAAAATTAGCCGGGTGTGGTGGTGGGTGCCTGTAATCCCAGCTACTTGGGAAACTGAGGCAGGAGAATCGCTTGAGCCTGGGAGGCAGAGTTTGGAGTGAGCCGAGATCGTGCCACTGCCCTCCAGCCTGGGTGACAGAGTGAGACTCCATCTCAGGAAAAAAAAAAAAAAAAGCTACATCGAACAACTCATATTCTACTTCTACACAGTAGTTGAAGACAACTCTCTTTGCACCCTGAGAACTCCCTCCCTCTACATCAAGACTGCAAGATTTTTCTGAAAAGGGTCAGGTAGTAACTGTTTTAGGCTTTCTGATCATACTGTTTCTGTCTTAACTACTCAATTCTACTGCAGTGGGAAGGCAGCCAAGAGGGTGTGCAAACAAATGGTTGCAGCTGTTTTTTAGTTAACTTTTAGATGGCAACCCCTGCTTTAAGTTAAATCCTCCCTAATTCTAAGTCCCCTTGCTATCATGGCCATCTTCCTCTGAATGCACACCACTGTGTCTATACAGTTTTTTGTCTCCTACATTCATCCATTCACTCATTCATCCACTCACCCATCCACCTGGCCATCCATCCGTCCACCCACTCACTCATCCAGTCTTTTCTCCATCCATCCATCCATCCATCCATCCATCCATCCATCCATCCATCCATCCATCCATCCATCCATCCATCCTTCTATCCACTCATCTAGCCAGACTTCTGCCCATCCATCCACCCACCCACCCACCCATCTACCCACCTACCCACCTACCCACCCATCTACCCACCTACCCACCCACTCACCTATCCATGCGTCCATCCATGCATTCATCTATGCATCCAATCCATCCATCAGTCATCCATGTATTCATCTATCCGGTCTTCTGTCCATCCATCTATCCATCCGTCCATCTACCCATCCATCCAGCGAGCCTGCTTTCTGTCTAACCATCAATCCACCCACCCATCCATCCATGCGTTCAAACTATCCATCCATGCATCCAATCCATCCTTCCATGTATCTGTCCACTCATCCATCCACCCGTTCATCTATCCATTCAACCACCCACCAATCCAACCATCCATGTGTGGGAGAGCACCATTTAACTCACATATAAACAATTTATAATTACCGTGATAAGAGCTGCAAAGGGAATAAACATGGTATTGAAGGATAATGGTCACTACTAAGATGGTGTGATTAGGTCTGAGTGAGAGACATCTTAATCTAGAAATAAAGGATGAAAAAAATGCAATGCTGTGAAATTTGGGAGTGGAGGATTTCAGCAGAGGGTGGAGTGTGTGGAGGGTCCTGGGCAAGGAAGAGTATGGTGTGCCTGTAGGCTGAAAAGAGAATAAGGTGGCTGGATGCATTAGTAATTTATTGTTGTGTAACCAATTAACCCCAAAGTGAGTAACTTAAAGCAACAGTTACCGTCTCACTGTTCCTGTGGGTCAGGAATCCAGACACAGCTTAGCTGGGTCCTCTGCTCCGGGTCTCCCACAGGCTGCAATTGAAGTGTATTGCTAGAGCTGCAGACATCTGAAAGCTTGGCGGAGGAAGGATCTGCTTTCAAGCCCTCTCCCTGTACTGCATTCTATTCTAGGCAAGTCTCTAGGTCCAGCTCACACTCAAGAGGGGACTACTCAAAGGAAAGTGTGCCAGGAGGAAGGGGTCACTGGGGACCATCTTAGAAGCTGCCTGCCATACTGGGGTATAGAGGGTGATGGGGAGAGTAAGGCAGGGACCATCCTGCGGAGCCTGAAGGCCGCAGCCTGTCATTCAGAGGTTATCCTGAATGCTAAGGGAAGTTATTGAAGGGTTTCTAGCAGGGGAGTCATGTGATGAGCTATGCATTTTGAAAAGATCATCTTTATGGCTGTGAGGAGAATGCATTGAAGGGGCACAGGGAGCAAGGGGAACAGAGGAGGCTGTTGAAGTCATCTGGGGAAGAAATAATGATGGCATAGACCAGGGTGGTGGCATGAAGTGTCAACTGGGGGAGGAGGAGAGTGCCTTATTATGGAGGCAGAACCCAACGTGTGTGCTGTTCAGCTGCATATGAGGGTTCTGGTGGCCCTCCTCTACCTCCTCCAACATCCCCCGCCATCCCCTCCTCCTTCTCTCTTCAGTAACAGTCCCTGCTCATGATCTCCCATGGGCTGTGTAGATCTGGTGTCCATGAGCCAGGCATTGACGCAAGAGAACAAAGGCATTGCTAATGCTGTAAATCCTGGATCCAGTTTATTTGTTATTTCCACTCATTTGAAATGCACCTGTTACCCCAAAGGCCTTTGAATGCCATCAGCAACAACTACAGAATTAAAGAGAAATTGGAACCTTTTGGAAAAGCCCTCGCTTGTTCAGAAGGGAAACAAACAGGGGGAAAAAAAGGGCTTTGGTTTTTTTCCCCCTTAGGTGACTTACTGGCATAGATGGCTGGGCTTCTGAAAGACCCTTAGGAGCAAGGATCTGAGGCTGTTTGCTTTTTCCTTCCTCTTGCTTCTGGTCTCTTCGTTTGCTCAGTACATTCAAATGAGCATGACATTTCCTTGTAGGGTTTTTAAAACACTACACTGCCACTTTTCTTCAGGCTAGGATTGTCCAGCATCCATCTTGTGGGCTGCAATGCTCATTTCCAAATCTTCTTGGATACAGTGGCAGCTCAGAGTCTGATATCACCCAGCTAATCAAGTGTTGGGTTAGAGACCATTTGCCCTGCAGTTGGGCAGAGTCAGGAAAACCTCCCTATCTACTTGGTTGAGCCTTCCTATGCATTTTATGATGTTGGAGGTGGAATCATTTTAGCCCAGCACAGGCAATCCAATTGTCTAACAGGCCTTCTGGAACCTAATGAGATCATTAAATTTCCAATCATTTTGCTCTTTGGTTTTTTTTTTTTTCTTTCTGTAAACATGAATGTGACTCAGTGAAAACTTAGTGCTTATCACAGACTCACCACTGAGGGAAAGAGGATTGTATGGAGGCCAGGACTGTGGGGGCTGAGTAAGATCTGGGTATGACCCTCGGGAGAAAGGGGTTCACATCCCACCAAGAGTGATGACTGCTAGCTCCATTTAGGTGGGTGTCAGTAGCCAGCAGATATGATCTGGGAGGTGAGAAAAGATGTATGGGAAGATAAAATGCAGCAGCTGGGATGATCTTTGAGGCCAGATCAAATCATTCAGTATGTCCTCTCTGCATCGCCACTGCCCTAGAATAACACTCACATCTTCACCACCATTGCAGTGTGTCTGCTGGACCTTGTGCTGCCATACCCCGTGGTTCTAATGATACTGACCATCTTTTGTAAATAGCCCAGGGTCTTCAGACTGTATTCGGGCTGTTTCCTGGCTGTTGTCTCTGCCTACCGTGCATAGAATGATTGGCTTTTGCTGGACATTCGAGCCTCTTCTGTGATGCCCTCTCCTTGGCCAAATTAACTCAGACTGTCTCACCTACCACCCTTTCCTATTCCCCCCAACTCTGTTTTTTGCCTAGCCCTTGTTGCCACTTAAATTAACCTTGCTCATGCGTTTGTTGGCAAGTTTAATATCTGTTCTCCTTATCCACAGGGATATGAACATCTTCAATAGTACATGCCACAGAGTAGGCATTTGATGTGGTTTGGATCTGCGTTCCAACCACATCTCTTGTTAAAATGTAATTCCCAGTGTTGGAGGTGGGAACCTGGTGGGAGCTGTTTGGATCATGGGGGTGGATCCCTCATGAATGTCTTAGCACTGTCCCCTTGGTGATGAGTGAGTGAGTTCTCCAGCGATCTGGTTTTTCAGCAGCGTGTGGCACCTTCCCTGCCATTCTATCTATCTTGCTTCTGCTCTGGCCATGAGACCTGCCTACTCCCACTCAGCTTTCCACCTTGAGTAAAAACTCCCATGGGCCCACGCAGAAGCTAAGCAGATGTTTGTATATTCTGTAGAACTGTGAGCCAATTAAACCTCTTTTCTCTTCTATTATTATTATTATTATTATTATTATTTTTTATGATGGAGTTTTGCTCTTGTCCAGGCCGGAGTGCAGTGACACTATCTCAGCTCACTGCAACCTCCACCTACCGGTTTCAAGCAATTCTCCTGCTGCAGCCTCCCGAGTAGCTGGAGAGTTTTGTATTTTGTATTTTGATAGAGACAGGATTTCACTGTGTTGGACAGGCTGGGATTACAGATGTGAGCCACTGCGCCCGGCCTAAACCTCTTCTCTTTATAAATTACCCAGTGTCAAGTATTCCTTTTCGGTTGTGCAAGATGGCCTAATACACTCTCCACTATATAGTGGTGAAATAAACAAATTATTTAGAAACGAATGTATAGGCTCTTTTAAGTGAGGGACGCCATGCTTGGATCTTGTTCACCCCAAGTTTCTACTGCCTGAAATGGGGTTCGACACATGGTAAGTACTCAAAAAATGACTATCAAGAGGTTGAAAAATGGGGCGGATATTAACCTTCATCCTAGAGGGAAGGCGTGTCTGTTTGGTTGAAGGAAGACCCCAGTCAGCATCAGACCATGATTCAGGACCCTGTGTTGAGGAGGCAGGACCCGGCTAGGGGCTTAGGAGAGAACTGGGAATGGAAACAGAAACAGAACTGGGTGAGTAGGAAGCCAGGTCACCTGGGTCAGGTATAATCTGGAAAGTCTAAGAGGTAGGCTGGAGCTCAGCAGATATGGGGTAGCTCAGATCATGCCCCAGGGCCTCCTGAAACATGGGTAAGGCTGTGGAACTAGTTCTTGACCCCAGCTAGTTCCAAACCTTATTGGCTAATGGACTAGGGAAGGATGAATCCACAGAAGGAAGGCTGAGGCAGGCAGGGAAGACTGGGGCATGCCCAGAAAGGGCTATTTTGCCACTTCCTAGCTGTGTGACCTTGGGATGGTAACTTGACATCTGTGTGCCTTAGTTTCCACAATATACAATGGAAATTGGTAATAGTCCCAGCTCTTGGGGCTGTTTCAAGGGTTATTTTATGTATGAAATGCTTAGTTTACAGCCTGGCATGTAGAATCTAACACGTGTTAGCTATCACTGATAGGCTTCTGATTATACTGCAATTACACCTAATTGATGTCTCTCCCAAGAGCCTGTAAGTTCCCTGAAGGCAGGTGCACAGCTGTGGGGCAATTAGCCTAGTCTATAAAATGTCCAGTGGCCTTTTCATTGGGGGCATCATGGAATTAACAGAAATTTAAAAAGCTGAGTCTGGATCTTAGAACCAGAGTGAACAGGAACAAAAGATGTTCTGGAAGCTGACTTTCCTATACTCCACCTCTTTGGGACCACAGGAGGAAAGGGTGCACATCTAGAGTTATTGGAAGATTTGCTGAGAATGATAAGGTTAAAGGGTCCTCAAAGGTCATCTTGGGCATCCCCAGGCTGTAGAAATCCCTGAGAAAGATATTCACCGATGGTGATTCCAGCCCTTTTTGGGCCACAGGTGTTTTTGAGAATCAGGTGAAAACCATCAACTCCCCAAAATGCATAAGCACAATCTTCCATTCAATTTCAGGGTGTCCACAGATTTCTATGGCACAGGACAATCCGAGAGTCTGGGTAAAAACCCCATTCTAGAGCCTTATGCATAAAGTCTCACTGCAAAAGGAAAGTGACATCTCATCATAATTTTCTAGTCCAGGAATAATGTCTGTATCAATAAGAAATCTGTAGAAGGTCAAAAGGAAAGGAGGCAGTCCATTTTTGTGCCTTTCAATTATAAAGGTAACTTAGCTGATACAGTGTTTCCAATTAAAGACACTTTTAGAGGGCCTCCTTAATTGAAAGATAAGGATGATTTGTGATCCGTAAATCAAGAATGGACGTGTGCATTGGTCCTTGAAATGTCTCATGTTGGCAAGTCTCTGTCTTTTGAGAGAAAGAGATACACATGTATTTCATTTCCCTTGTCTTTCAGTTTAGTTAGCCCTTTCTTTAGCCCAGGCCCTTTCCAAATTGTTATAATTTTGGAAAGATTGGAGTCTGTTATGCATTATGTACTATTTGGAAGCAATAAAGAATTCATGCATATACTACTCTCCCTCTCCAAACTAGGGTGGAGGAGGATGACACTTCTGTGGCACGTATTTGAAGCTGCGTTTCCTAAAACTTAATTGATCTGAGCCCCCTGCAAATGCACATAAAACAGATACAGATTTTTATCCTCAGTGTCCAGCCCCAGGCCTGGCACCAAGCCACTGCTCACTTTGAGGTGGCCTTAGTTGCAGAGGTCATCTGTGAATCCTGATTATTTTAAGAAATTAAGAAGATTTTTCAGTGGCTTCAGTGGTACAAGTGGTTTTTGGTTACACGGATTCATTTTACAGTGGTAAAGTCTGAGCTTTTAGTGTACTTGTCATCTGAATAGTGTACATTGTACTCAGCAGGTAATTTTTCATCCCCCCTTCTGAGTCTCCAACGTCCACCATACCACTCTGTATACCCCTGGATACCTGTAGTTTAGGTTCCAGTTACAAGTAAGAACATGAGGTATTTGGTTTTCCATTCCTGAGTTACCTCACTTAGAATAATGGCCTCCAGTTCCATCCAAGTTGATGCAAAAGATAGTATTTTGTCCTTTTTATGGCTGAGTAGTATTCCATGGTGTGTATGTGTGTGTATATATATATGTATATATATACACACACCACATTTTTCTTTGTCCACTCATCTGTTGACGGGCGCTTAAGTTGGTTCCATATCTTTGCAACTGTGAATGTGCTGTGGTAAATATACAAGTGCATGTGTCAGATAGATAGATAGATAGATAGATAGATAGATAGATAGATAGATAGACAGATAGATAGATAGAAAGATTGATTGATTTTCCATTGGGTAGCTAACCAGTAGTGGGATTACTGGATTGAATGGGATAGATAGATAGATAGATAGATAGATAGATAGATAGATAGATAGATAGATAGATTTCTTTTTCATTGGGTAGCTATGCAGTGGTGGGCTTGCTGGATTGAATGGGATGGATGGATGGATGGATGGATGGATGGATGGATGGATGGATAGACAGATAGATAGGTAGGTAGGTAGGTAGGTAGGTAGATAGATAGATAGATAGATAGATAGATAGATAGATAGATAGATTTCTTTTCCGTTGGGTAGCTATCCATTTCCATTGGGTAGCTATGCAGTGGTGGGCTTGCTGGATTGAATGGGATGGATGGATGGATGGATGGATGGATGGATGGATGGATGCATAGATAGATAGATTGATTGGTTGATTTTCCATTAGGTAATTAACCAGTAGTGGGACTGCTGGATTCAGTGGGATGGATAGATAGATAGATAGATAGATAGATAGATAGATAGATAGATAGATAGATAGATAGATTGATTGATTTCTTTTCCATTGGGTGAGCTTGCTGGATTGAATGGTAGATCAACTTTCAGTTCTCTGAGAAATCTCCATAGCGTTTTCCACAGAGGTGGTACCGGTTTACATTCCCACCAACGGTGCATAAGTGTTCCCTTTGAGATATCACCTTACTCCACTCACAATGGCCATTTTTTAAAAGTCAGTAAACAGTAGATATTGGCGCAGATGAATCCTGCTTTTTGTGAAAGGAGACAGAATGGCTCAACTTGACACATCGGTGTCATTATACAAGACCCCCAGAAATATAATGGGGCTGTAGAATTACAGAAGGCAACTGGCCCAGCCTTAGGAGGCTGGTGAGGGCTTCCTAGAAGTGAGGACAGCTGAACTGAGGACAGAGAAATTAGCACATGACAACACCAGGCTGGGCAGGCACTGCAGGCAGGGAAGCCATGTGTCCCACCACTTGGGAGGAGGAAAGGGCAGGACACATTGACAACTAAGCACAGCATTGCAGAGCCTGAAGTCGCAGTGATCTGCTTTGTAGAAAATGGTGCTGCACATCTGGATTCATACTTGGGGAGGCTTGGGAAAGCTTAATGGAGAAAAGGGGACTTCAGCATATCAGTTCTCCTATCGTCAGACTTTATGGATATCAACAACCTGCCTGTTGGTTGAAAAGGGTCTAGATTCTCAGGCCCCTCTTGGATCTGCTGAATCAGCATCTTCAGGGGCAGGGCCCAGGAATCTGCATTCCTAACAGGCACTCCCCCAACCTCCCTACAAGGTTTCTGCAGAATTCTGAAGCAGGTGGCTCTGCCTGGAGCCTTCTTCTTAAGGTTTTATGAGGAAAAGAGACTCATCTGCCACCCCCATAAAATGTGTTTCCTGTCTCATCCGTTTTAGTTCTTGATTAAACTCAATTTGGCATGTCGTTATATCTGATTACTTATTCATCTTCTTCTTTAGTCTTTTTCTGGGGGACAATTGATTACAAGCTCCTGGAGGAACCATGCCCATAGGCGTCCCCTCCTTCCCAGAGCACAGTCTCAGGAGAGAGACACCTGCCTGGCCTTGCTCCTTGCATCCCCTGCCCATGAGTCTTGGTGACACAGGGAAGTTGGGGAAGAGGAAGAAGAGAGCTCAGGAGGCTGAGGCTGCTTGGAGGGAGGCTCTGGGCCTGGAGTTGAGAACTCAGATTAGTCCCTGCCAGAAGTTAGAGTGTGAGGCAATTTAGCAAATTGTAGCTTGCAGCAGATGTTTAATTAGTCGTGATGCTGTGCAGTGACTGGAGGCTGAGCGGGGGAGGGCAGCTCCGTCTGCTGCTACTGCCGCCAGCGCCAAGGGGGATATGGGCTCTGCAGCTGGGGGGTGAGGCTGGGCCCAGGGGAGCCCAACCAGTAGGAGAGAGACCTAGAGGCTTAAGACCCTGGGACATGGGAAGTCCAGGTGGACAGGCAAGGCATGAGAAGTTCAGTGCAGAGAGGAAGCTCCAAGACCCTTTGCCTGGCAGTGGGGTAGTTTTGAGGCAGAGTTTTCCTCTGCAAACCTCTGGGAGCATGATCCTCAACAGGTCTGAAATGGAGACACTCACTCGTACCCATCACTTGCTCCCCCTGTTTTGCTCCCCATCTCAGTGGACAGAACCATGACCCACTCACCTTCTTCCTTAGGAGCCATCCTCCATAGTTTCTTATTCTCTGCCCTTCACCTCCAGTTCTTCCCCAAGTCCTGCCAGTTCTGCCTTCCAGACACATCTCAAATCTCCATCTCCATCTCCCCACCCTATCCCAGGATTTTTCTAACTTTGCACTGTGGACGTTTGGGGGCTGGGTTGTTCTTTGTTGCAGGGGAGTGTCCTGTGTGTTGTAGGATGCTCAGCAGCATCCCTGGCCTCTACCCACTAGTTGCCATTAGCATCCCTCCTCCTGCCAAGTTGTGACAGCTACAAATGTCTCCTGACATTGCCAAGAGTTGCCTGGAGGGGAGAAGCCCCCAGATGAGAATGCTATGCCACGCCAGCCCAGGCCACCTCTTTCTTGCTAAGGATCTTAGCTTCTTACTTGTCTTTCTGACTTGTTTCCTGGCTCCAACCTCGCTTCTTCCAATGCATCCTCCACACTGAAGCTGGAGACATGTTCCGAAGGGAAACTGCGTCATGTGATCGTCTTCCCTAGAGCCCTTCCATGGTCCCTGGTCATTTGCAGAAGTACCCATATTTCCCAACATGATTTGGAAGTCCCTTCTTTGGGGACCCCCATTCATACTTCTAGCCTCCTCTCCCACCCCTCAGTCTCTCCTGCTCTGCTCCAATCCCCCTGGAATCCTGCCGCTTTCATGATCCTCCCTTCCCGCCTCCTCTCCTCCTCCCACGGAGGCTTTGCACACGCTCTCTATATTCCAGTCCCGCTAGACTTTTCTCAGTTTTTTGTTTTTTGTTTTTTTTTTTTGACTACATACAAACTGCATCTTCTGCCTGAAACACCCTCACAGATATAGCCCCAAGGGTCCTAGAATAACAAATTAAGATGAGGGTTTGTCCAGCTGGCAGAATCCTAAGAGATCTTATTGGACACACTGTTTAATTTTTGTCCCAGTCCAGGTCTGACTCAGACATGGGCTTTCTGAGAGATTGCATAAGCTTCAGAATTACAATGACTCTCAGTCACCCTCTGCCCTCCTCCACAGACATTCCCACTGCCAACCCCACTGGTTACCACACAGTCCCTTGTGTTGGGGCAGGAGGAGGTGGAAAAGCATGTCACGGGGAAAGTCTTGATGCCAGCCTCCTCTTTTTTTTTTTTTTTTTTTCCTGGGAGGTTCCTGGTCCTCTTTTGCAGGTACAGGCAACAGAACTGGGTGGGGATTTTTAGTTCTACCCCCATTCCTGCTTTAACTTTAGAGCTCTATGTGGTTTGCATTGCAGACCATCAGGAATTATTTGTATAATGTTGGCTTTCCTAGCCAGACTTCCCTGAAGGCAGGGTGCTTATCTCATTGATCACACTATCCTTAGTATTGACCTTGCTTCATGGCATAGAAGTCTGTTCTCAATAAATCAGACTTCTTGAGTTGGCTGGGGTGGAGGACCCCGTGGGAGGTAGGTTGGGTGCTTGGAGAAGACTGACTCAGATTGCCACTTCGGAAAGAGGCAACACAAGTACAGCATTCAGGATGTCTGTGGACTCCAGTTCTAGGGCTAGTTGTTGCTTTTTTTTCTTTTTTTTTTTCTTTTCTATTTTTTTTTTTTGAGACGGAGTCTCACTCTGTCACCCAGGCTGGAGTGCAGTGGCCGGATCTCAGCTCACTGCAAGCTCTGCCTCCCGGGTTCACGCCATTCTCCTACCTCAGCCTCCCGAGTAGCTGGGACTACAGATGCCCGCCACCTCACCCGGCTAGTTTTTTGTGTTTTTTAGTAGAGATGGGTTTCACGGTGTTAGCTGGGATGGTCTCGATCTCCTGACCTCGTGATCCGCCCACCTCGGCCTCTCAAAATGCTGGGATTACAGGCTTGAGCCACCATGCCTGGCCTAGTTGTTACTTTTAATGTGACATTGCCATATAATTTTTTGGGGGGGAGGAGGCTTGCAAATAGAATTCTGTTTACTACATGGCAGAAGATGATGCAAGGTTAATTTTGTTAATTTCCATATTACATGTTGAAAGAATACAACACCAGAATGTTGGAATCCTCCACTTTTTTCACCTTATGGACTAGGCTCACATTACCACACGTTGTGTAGGAGATGTAGCTGCCTGGTGTCTGATCTTGCCACATGTATTCCAGGTGACAGCAGCTCCTGAGGTCTGGGTGGCGGCCTTCCTCTTCCCATGCATACACCTGCAGAGAGTTATCCTTGAATGCAGTGATCAAGTGGAGAGAATCCACCCAGTGGTTGTTGATGGCTGTCTGGTGGTCCTTAAATCATTGCAGCCAGTGACGGTAGAGAGGAACAAGAATGGCCCACTGGTAAAGACAATCATATATCCTACACTGGCTCCCATCCAGTTAGGATGCTGCAGACATGCTGGCAATAGGAAACTTGCCATCTCACGTGCTTCGATGACAGGTTGCTCATCTTCTTGGTTGTTAGATCAAGGGTGATACATTCTGTCTTTCTTCCAGTGATACTGTGGGACATCCATATGATCTTGTGTTTCCATCGTCAGGGCCCAGCAGTCACTTTCTGTCTCTAGACCTCTGTTTTCTTATTTGCAAACTGGGAACTTGGATGGATGAGTATCTTCTTTGCTTTCGGTTCCAATATTGGTGAGAGCCCAGTCACACAGGAAGCACAACAAAATCTGTCTCTACTACCAGTAATTGTCATAGTTAGTGTGAACTAAGCACTTCTTGCAGACTACCTCAGTGAGCTCTCACACCATTTCACAAATCAGGAAAGGGAAACCTGGGGGGTAGTTTCCTTGCTCAAGATTACTTTGAGGAGTGTGCTTCTCAGCTGGAGGGAAAGTTTGCACCCCAGGGGATATTTGGCAATATCTGAAAATATTTTAGGTTTCACAGCTCACTGGGGAGTGCTCCTGGCATATAGAGTAGAGGCCAGGGATATTGATAAACCTCCTGCAATACACAGGAGAACTCCTGCCGCAAAGAATTATCTGACCCCAAATTTCAACTGTACTAAGGCTGAAAAACACTGACTTATAGCTAGAAGTAGATTCAAATTATCGTATTCCAGATTTTATCCTTTGCACCGGTACATTTTGGCTGGCTCAGACTCCAGATATATTTCCCCATCCTCTGTTCAATACTTATGAGGGAAGAAAGTCTTACAAAAAATCACAGAAAATCAGAACCAGGAATGTAATATTTCTGTTAGTCTCTAACTGGGAGGGAACTGAGAGTTTCATTTGGGACCCACTTTTTTCCAAAAGCCCTTTTCTTGCTTTATGGCCCTCATTCCTTTAGCCCTCTCCCCAGCCATTAAGTGTCCTATTGGCATTGTCTGGTCCTGATTCACCAGATGAGGATGTACCATAAGCCCTTCCAGTACAACTCAGGAAACATTTATTAAGTGCTGCATTAACCTGAAGTGCCCTGGACTGCAAACAACATACCTGACCATCAGAGGCTTCTTAATCAAGCAGTAAGTAACTTACTCAAAAAGAAGACTGGAGTCAGGTGGTTCCAGGACTAGTTCAACAGCGTCAGGAATTCAAGCTTTACTTAACAGTTTTGCTTCACTGTCCTCAAGACAGTCACTTTCATTCACGTTTTTGTAGTCTCATGGTTACAAGATGGCTGCCATTGCTCCAGGCATCACAACCTCCCACTGTGTTTCAAGGCAGGAGGTGGATGAATGCAACTTTTTTTTCTCAAGGCTATTTTTACCTGCAGAATTGCTTTCTGAGAAGATGCCCTCAGTGGCAGTCATGCTCCTGCAGCTCATTGACTAGAATCAGTCTCGTTGGTAACCCCTATGAGCAGTCAAGACAGAGAAACTAAGGTAGACAAAGAAGAAGGGGAGTTGGAATGATTATTGGACAGACATCTAATAGTGTCTGCCACAAGCACCTACTGTGTGCCAGAGGCTGTGCTAGACTCTGGAAGTAGTGACCAAGGCACTCATAGTCCATTGTTTACAGTCCATTTAGTATCTAACTCATGAACACCCTCTTCCTCAATTTCTCCACATCCAAAGTCAGCAAAGAGTCCTTATTTCCCCCGTTGTGTTTTAGAAAAAGACTTGGACACTGAGTCACAAACCCAGTGACAAATATAGGACCATTTTTCTTGGCGTCTCAGTCCCAGCCTTATCTTGCCTTCCCCACGTCCCGACAGCCCTGTCCTCGGTTGAACCAGAGTCAGAACATCTGCACAGCAGTGAATCACAGCTCGGAAGAGGCTGGAAAAACAAAGCCACACCCAGAGAGGCCACTCCCTGTCCCCAGTGTCTGAGGGCGCATGAGATGAGGTGAGGCTGAATGCCCCAGAAGATGCTGTGCTCTGCGGGGTAGAAAGTCATTTTGTGTTGATGGACCTGGCAGTGACTTGGATCTGCACCTTTCCTGTGCCTTCAGAACACCAGGAACACAGCTCCCCCAGTGCCATCATGATCTTTACATAAACACTGAGCTCTAGAAGAAGAGGCTTAAATGGGGGAAGGAGTTGCTGGGATTTGAGTATGGGCTTCGAATAAATGAAAACATGCCAAAAGGGGAGGATTGGGGTTACTTAGAAGTGAGGCCAGGGGTCACCATTGCCTGGAGATGTGTGTAGGTGAAGCAGAAGGAGGCTTCTCACAGCACACAGGCTTCAGCATGGCCTGCGTGGTGTACCCGGGGATGCAGTGAGTTCCCCATCATGGAAAGCACACAGAGAAAGCCTAGGGGAACCACTCTCAGGGTTGCCAAGAGGCAATGTCTGTCTGGGTGAGAGCTTGGATTGCCAGAAGCTTCCTCCCAACAAGGTCTTATGCCTCTGTTTACCCAAAATGGCCTTGTCTCTTCTAAGCTCTTAGGCTGTTGTAGGGGTAGTGAGCCTCCCACTACCCCTACAACAGGAGAATCAGGATCTGGAGAAATTACCTTGTGCTGCAGATAACCTCTCAGGCAAGTTAACAAGCTCTCCCTAGTGGAGCTGAGGGTCCTGGAAATAACCGTGGTGAATAGTAACATTGATTGAGTGATTTCCTGGCATTGCCTCAAACATTTTACATAGATTATAGCTCGGAATCATCTCAAACACTATGTAGAGGAGGTAGTTATCACCACCAATCCAGTGTCATGGATGAAGAAACGGAGGCATGACGAGGTGAATAAACTTGCTCAGATTCAGTAGCTGAGAAGCAGCAGAGCCAGGATTTGAACCCACACAGCTGGATCCAGGGAATGTGCTTATCACCCTGCACCTGCACTGCCACGCATGTAATCCCAAACTGCAGATCACCCATCCGTCCATCAATCTTCTTCCGCTCTCCATAGTATCTTCTTCCAGGGAGCAAGGGAGGGGCCGAAAGAGTAATTTCTTCACCTTGTCCCTCCCACAAAAAGTTGCCAGATACAACAAGTAAAATACAGGGCACCTAGTAAGTCTTCAATATGTGAATGGACATGTACAACCAAACATTCAGATACACAGCAAACCTTTGTTTAGCATAAGTATAGCTTTTTTTTTTTTTTTTTTTTTTGAGACGGAGTCTCACTCTGTCACCCAGGCTGCAGTGCAGTGGCACGATCGCGGCTCACTGCAAGCTCCGCCTTCCGGGTTGACGCCATTCTCCTGCCTCAGCCTCCCGAGTAGCTGGGACTACAGGCGCCCGCCATCTTGCCCGGCTAGTTTTTTGTATTTTTTAGTAGAGACGGGGTTTCACCGTGTAGACCAGGATGGTCTCGATCTCCTGACCTCGTGATCCGCCCGTCTCAGCCTCCCAAAGTGCTGGGATGACAGGCTTGAGCCACCGTGCCTGGCCTAGCGTAAGTGTATCTTATACAATATCTGGAATATACTTATATTAATCTCTATCTGTCTAGTCACTGTTGATCTGAAACTCAGGTGTAAGTCATGGGTGTCCCATATTTAGCTGGCAACCCGACTTCCATGGCCTGTAGAGGCCCAGTGCTCTGTCTGACTCCCAGCCCATCAGCTGATGGCCTGATGTAGCCCAGTTGTCATTTCAGCATCGAGGACTTCCTTTCTACTTGCAGACTAAAAGAATCAGAAATAGATGTGGCTGCTTTAAAATGCACATCTGCGTTCCCCGGGCTGCCTCTGCTCAAAGCCGAGAGTCTCCAGTCTGATTTGAAATTAAACATCACCAGGTCTTTGCTCTGGGTAGACGTGGCCTGGTGGGCTGCCATCCTCACCCAGAGGCACACCACGCCCCATCCTGGTCCTCCTCTCCCTGTGCTGATGGCATTCAGGCTTCTTCTGCCTGCAGGTAGATGGTGAATCTCCACCCTGAATCATGGATTTTGTGTGTCAGGTTCCTGGAGAGAGGCCTGGAAGAGTGACAAGGAAATGGAGCCGCTGAAATCAAGTTTAGACTTGTTAGAGGGAATCGTATTTAAAAGGCGCCTCAAACATGTTAACTGCAGCTGTTCTCAGCATCGAGAGAATGGCAATGATTTTCCTAGTAAGATGCAGGAGATCATCATATGAGAAGTAGTTAAGCAATAATTTAGCATCGTTGTTCTCTGCTAAGCTGATGCGAGCTGCCTCTGGCAGGAGGGTTTGGGGAATTTTGTTCTCTCTGTGGGAAATCACAAAGCCCTTGGATTTGATTTCCATTTAAATCCCTGAATGTTTGGTTGTCTGCCTTAGTTCCCTCATTCGTTCGTAGGCAAGCATGTATTAAGCACCTACTCCATGCCCCACACTGTGTCATTTCAGTCCCTAAGTGCATGCTGCAAGTATTCGTTCATGTATTCACTCATTTATCCATTTTTAAACTTATTAAACGTTTTTCAAGCCAAGTGTATGTCTGGCTCTGCACTAGGTGCTGGGGATATTTAATAATAGAAAATAATGAGATCCATACTCTTCCTTCAAAGAATGGATTTCCCATTGCAGGAAACATACCTCTAAGCAAGTAATCAAAAGGCAATGGGTTAGTCCCATAATAATAACAAGGTGGCACTCCATTTATTGAACAGCTACTGTGTACCAATCGCTTTGTCCACATTACTATTTTTGTTTTTTATGTTTTAATTAATTTGTTTATTTTGAGACAGAGTCTCGCATTGTCGCCTGGGCTAGAGTGTAGTGGCGTGATCTCGGCTCACTGCAACCTCCCCCTCTCGGGTTCAAGTGATTCTCCTGCCTCAGCCTCCCGAGTAGCTGGGATTACAGGCATGTGCCAGCATGTCCAGTAAATTGTTTCTTTCTTTCTTTCTTTCTTTCTTTCTTTCTTTCTTTCTTTCTTTCTTTCTTTCTTTCTTTCTTTCTTTCTTTCTTTCTTTCTTTCTTCTTTCTTTCTATCTTCTCTCTCTCTCTCTATCTCTCTATCTCTCTCTCTCTCTCTCTCTCTCTTTTCTTTCTTTCTTTTCTTTCTTTCTTTCTTTCTTTCTTTTTCTTTCTTTCTTTCTTTCTTTCTTTCTTTCTTTCTTTCTTTCTTTCTTTCTTCTTTCTTTCTTCTTTCTTTCTTTCTTTCTTTTTTTTTTTGCTTTAGTAGAGACAGGGGTTTCACCATATTGGCCAGGCTGGTCTTGAACTCCTGACCTTGTGATTCAACCATCTCAGCCTCCCAAAGTGCTGGGATTACAGGTGTGAGCCACTGCGCCAGGCCTATTATTTTTATTGTTATCTTTTATTATAGGTTCAGGGGTACGTGTGCAGTTTTATTATATAGGGAAATTCATGTCTCAGGGGTTTGTTTTACAGATTATTTCATCACCCAGATACTAAGCTTAGGACCCAGTAGTTACTTATTCTGATCCTCTCCCTCCTCCTACCCTTCACCCTTAAGTAGGCCCCAGTGTGTGCTGTTCCCTTTTATGTGTTCATATGTTCTCATCATTTAGCTCCTACTTATGAGGACATGAGGTATTTGGTTTTCTGTTCTTGTGTTAGTTTGCTAAGGATAATGGCCTCCAGCTCCATCCATGTTCCTACAAAGGACATGATCTCATTCTTTCTTATGGCTGGATAGTATTCCATGGATACATGGAACATTCCATGTATGTTCCACATTTTCTTTATTCTGCCATTCATGGGCATTTAGGTCGATTCCATGTCTTTGTTACTGCACGTCTATGTTCACTGCAACACTCTTCACAACAGCAAACACATGATTATTTCTAGCACATTATACCTAAGCCATTCCTTGAAGCAAGGTAGCCATTATTATTTCCATGTTGTAGATGAAAAAACAGAGGTGCTGAGAGGTAAAATAACTTGCTCCAACCTATGCAGTTAGTAAGTACAAGGACTAAGTTTAGAACCTAGGTGCATCCTTCTCTGAAGCCTGAACGCTTTCCACTCTGCCAAGTTGCTGCTGGCACCAATGGAAGAGGAACAAAGAGAAGCATGCAGCAAACTGCAACAAGCACACCTGAGTTGGGTTGTGGAGGTTGAATTTAAGAATCTTCCTATCAGAGAAGTCAGAAGAGTTTCTCTAGAGAGGAGAACATCATATCTTGAAAGAGTGAGATTATTTGGGAAACTGAGGGAGGTGAATGAGAAGCTTTGGAAGAAGCAATATGGAACCCAATTCCTGGGCTGCTTGGATGGTCTAGTGATTGTTTTGCTGGAACAAAGGGATGGCTCCTTCTGAGACTAAAGCTTAGTGTTTTGGAGTACCAGGGACTTCGCCCATCGCCTACCTTGAGGTCTTACATGTTCACAAAGGATAGTTTACCGTGAGGGTTATTATGTTTTTTTTTTCCATCAACCTGACTTAGAAATCTCAAACTTAGAAACTCAGCCCACATATCGGAGCAAAATTGCCAGCAAGAAATGATGCATGCTGCATTTTAAAATCTGGTTGTTGTGGCTGATTATATATGCTGTTCTAAAAAGCCCTGGAATAAAGTTTCCCATCCCACAAGAGTGAAGAATGGTCCCCAAAGTGATTGGCATTACATTATTGATAAATGTGTTTGGCCACGTGAGAACAATAGCATCCGTCTTCGTCCCTGATATCTGATAAATTCACGAAGTTCCTGTATTCACCTTGGGCGTGCGTGTAAGTCTAGTGGCAAAGATTCCTTCACTAACTAGCAGCTTCAAAATGTGCTGTGTCCAAGGGAAAAAGAAAAAGGGAAATGTAAGCAGTGTGTCACTTTTGGAATATTTGTCCTGAATGAAGAAA
Organism: Rhinopithecus roxellana; assembly: GCF_007565055.1. NCBI lineage: Eukaryota > Metazoa > Chordata > Mammalia > Primates > Cercopithecidae > Rhinopithecus > Rhinopithecus roxellana. Next base: position 4,792,998 of record NC_044568.1, on the reverse strand, counting down.
AAAAAATACACCACTGTTCCCTTGTCTTTTCTCTGCCGTCTTAGAAATCGGATTAGTCATTATTAAACATTTTAAAGTGGAATAAAAAGAGGGAGAAGATTCCAAGGGCACATTGCGACTTTGATCTTAACAGAGCTATCATTGTCAGGAGCCGACACAAAGGCGGTTTCCTTTACACATTGAGATCCTGGTAATTAGGGCCTTGTAATGACCCATTCCAAAAAGAAACAGCTCTGTTCTTTATTTGCCGTTAAGAACACCACGAGTTTATTTGCAGAGAATTGGGTTTAATTCAATTAGCAGGAATTGTGAGGCATTCATAACACAAGGTATATTAGCCCAGCACTTGGTTTGTAATGAGAACCAAAAAGCATTTAGGGAAAGAAAAGCTAATTACCCGAGATTTTTTTTTTTTTTTTTTTCCTGTAACACGGAGGGTTTAGTCCAAATTTCAGAGGCCTGTATTCCCAAATCCCTTAAGCTTTAATTAATGATTAAGCAGGGCAACAGGAGATGAAGAAGGACAGAAAAATTTTGCCATGGAGTCATTGCCAAGCGGGTATTACTCATAACCCCACCCTCAGCCAGCACTTCAAAGTTTACAAAGCATTTCCACCACCATTATCTGTTCTGAATATTCATTTCCTCCTTCTTCTGGACCAATTCCCCAGCACTGGGAATATTCCTTTCCAGCCTGTCTTGAATTTCAGATCTCAGCTTGCTTCTCCAAGAATGTCCTCATCCAGGCCAGCTGTTTGCTTCCGGAGATGCACACAGGAAATTGACGAGTGTCAACCCCTCCTCTTACCTGCACCTTGGTCCAGGTTGATGACCCGGGGCAGGTAGTTGAGCTTCTTCAAACTTCACTGTGCTTTTCTTTGGTATTCCCCATGAGTGTGCTGTCCCATTTGGAAGCCAGTGCCCAATGTGGTTACTTAAATGTAAATTCATTAAAATGAAACTTAAAATCCAGTTCTCAGTAACACTGGATACATTTTTAGGGTTCAGTAGCGACACGTGACTGGTGGCGACTCTTACTGGACGGCAGAGAGAGAGCCCACTTTCAACATCCCAGAGAGGTCCGTCAGACAGCACTGGTCTATGAAATGGAGGACATCATCTATCTTTTGAGGGTAATGTGTTAAGAATTTTGTGAGAAGACAGCCTGGCGTGGTAGCTCATGCCTGTAATATCTGCACTTTGGGAGGCCCAGGCGGGCAGATCACTTGAGGTCAGGAGTTCAAGACCAGCCCGGCCAAGATGGTGAAACCCTGTCTCTACTAAAAATACAAAAATTACCCGGGCATGGAGGTGGGTGCCTGTAATCCCAGTAATCCTAACTACTGGGGAGGCTGAGGTAGGAGAATCACTTGAACCTGGGAGGCAGAGGTTGCAGTGAGCCGAGATCATGCCACTGCACTCCAACCTGGGCGACAGAGTGAGACACTGTCTTTAATTTAAAAAAAAAAAAAAAATAGTGAATTTAGTAGGCAGATGCACAGGAAGGTCGTGACTAATGGTGGAGGCCCAGTAGTAGCATCTCTGATGAAAGAAGAACGTGGAGAGAAGGAGGAAGAGAAGAGGGCACCCCCTTCTTAATGTCTATTCTTAACACAGTGGGAAAGAATAATGGGGAAAGGTGTAGGGAAAGGAAGGTAACTTCTGTTACAGCATGTTTTATGGGCTTTATTATCTCTGTGACTCTGTGATTATTTGACAAATATTCATTGAGTGAGCCAACCATCTCATCTATTCCTCACAATCCCCCATGGAGGAAGATTTTTCTTCTCCCAACTGGGTAGATGGAGGAATGGAGGCTCAGGTGGGTGACCTGGTGTACCCATGGGTGCACAGCCAGTGAGCGCTAGAGCTGAGACCTTCCCCTGTCCCTAGGAACACCAAGACCCTACTTCTCTCCACCACACTCAGCTGTCTTCATCAACACAGACTTCCAGCTGGTTTTATTAATTTAAGGGCTGGGCGCCAGTGCTCAGGTAGCCAAGAATGCTCCACTTCATAGACTTTGCATGATGAGTGGATGTGAAGAAACACATGCGTCCCTGCAAAGGCTCCAGCAAGCCCCTCAAATGTCTGCTTCACTGGGGACTTGGGATTTCCTTCAGAGCAGCTGCGGTGAAGGACACATTTTTGCAAACAGCCCAGTTATGCACATAAACTGCATTATTAGCCTGTAAATCAATTAGTGCATTTGGGCTCAGGCTGCACAGAGCTGCTCTGACAGATGGCCATCGGTCTGTCTCCATCTCCTTAGCTAGATCCCAAGAGGAAGGGAGAGAAGAAAGAGCTTCCAAGAAGGTGTTGACCCCAGTAGCTCTCTTGTAGCGGGGAATAGGGAATCCCAAAGGGGCTGTGCAAGGGCCAGGCTGTTCTCTGGAAGACATTTGAAGAATGAAATTGAATTCGGTGATTCCAGAAACTTTGTTGGAGTGAGAAATACGTGTCTCTCAGGTAGGAAACACATGAGCATTTTGGAAAAGATGCCGCAGTTGGGAGAAGTAGGGGGAAGGATACGTAGTCAGGAATGGACAGGACCTGGATTCCATTTCCAGCTTTGCATGATCTTGGGTAAGCCATGATAACTTCTTGGCCTCAGTTTCCTTATCTGAAAGAAAAGGGGGGGGGGGATCTAAAAATATGTCCTGATTGCATCAAAGGATTAAAATGATTAAAATGTGTGCACAAGATGTTACAGGAGAGAGATCTTTTTCCAGATAGATTGTAGGAGCTTAAGTGCCATTTGCCAAGAAAAATGAGGTGGACATTAGTTTTCAGGGTCTTACCTAGGCTGAGTTTTTATTAGAGGCATGTCACGGTGTTGCGTTAGAACTGGAGAGCAACATGGTTATGAATTGAACAATGCTTATTCCTTCATTAGTTTGTTCTTTCTGGAGACTTTTAGTGAAGCTGTATGGCCCTCCAGAGGCTGACTGGCTTTACTTCTGATTCCAGCACCAAGCCTTCCAGTTGTGTGGCCTGGATTGGTGTTCCACAGCCTCACTCTCTTGGTCCCTGTGACAAACATTACAGCCACCTCTTAGGGTGGTCATGGAAGTCAATGAAATGAAGACTTGTAGGGTGTTTGGCCCCATGCTCAGTTCAGAATCAACACCCAGACTACATTAGTCTATTAGTATTGCTAACCGATTGTAATTGTCCAGGACTCTGGGGATACAGGAATAAATAAGGCATTGTCTGGTCTTTGAGGAGCTCTAGTGCAATGGCTCTGACACTATCTGGTGTAAACACCCCCAATAGTGATAATTTAAGCATATCCTGAGAATTATCCTGTATGGCAGATGTACCCGAATGTGTGTCCGGAGCTAGGGAATCCGAGAGATTTGTTCCTTGTCTGTGAGGAACATCTGTGCTAAGTGAAAATGGCATACAAACTGCATGCAGTTTGCAAGCAGGTTGCAGTTTTTGTGTCCAGCCTGCCACCACTCAACTGTATATAAGGTGGATATCTTGTCCAGCCCACCACCATTGGACTCTATCCCCTATATGGAAACCCCTAATAAAAACCCATGTCTTGTTTTCCGGCTCTGGATCTCTGGCCTCTTGAACCTGGTGCCTTCCCCATTGACGTTAATAGGGGTTCGGCACAACATCTGGAATCAGAAAACCTTCTGAAAAATAAACACACAAATATGATTCCAGGTCAGGAACCACTAAAACTCCATGGACTCCATGTTAAGAGACTGGCCTAGTTTGGAACTATGGGTAAAACAAAGCTCATACCCTGCACAATCATCCTAATTGTAACAGATGAGTAGCAGTTGCTCTCAAAATAGGTAATGAGGGCAAGGAAGGCTTCCTAGAGCAGATGATGTCAGTTAAAAACAAGCGAATAAACAGCTTATTAAATAAGCGGGGTGGCATGCCTGTAATCCCAGCACTTTGGGAGGCCAAGGTGGGCGGATCACCTGAGGTCAGGAATTCGAGACCAGCCTGGCCAGCATGGTGAAACCCCATCTCTACTATAAAAATACAAAAATTAGCCAGGCGTGGTGGCAGACACCTGTAATACTAGCTACTCGGGAGGCTGAGGCAGGAGATCGCTTGAACCTGGGAGGCAGAGGTTGCAGTGAGCCGAGATCATGCCACTGCACTCCAGCCTGGGTGGCAAGGCAAGACTACATCTCAAAAAAAAAAAAAAAAGAAAAAAAGAAAAAAAGTAAGTGGGGTGAGGGCAGGGCTGGAGCTCCAGATAGAAGGACCAGAATATGCAAGACTGCGATAGTAGAAAACCCAGGTAAGAACACTAGAGTCCTTGGTATTGTAAGAAGTGGAGGCAGAGTCCATTGGAGCCTCCTTGGGGTCAAAGATAAGGTTGCATTTAACTCATATTTCTTCTTTTTTAATTGCCTTCAAGCAAATACATTAACTCGTATTTCCAATTTTATTTTCTTGCATGGAAGAGGTTCTTGACTTTAAGGACGATGGAGTGTCCTGATTTTAGCTGTCATGTGGATTTGGGAAATGGCAGAAACAAGTATCACCAGGTATTGGGTCCAAACAGGAGACTTGAGGTTACTGAAATCACCGTGAGGCTCTCCTTGCTCAAGGTGTAGGAAGAGGAGGGGATATGTCTGGGGCACTGATGCCTTTGCTACAATCCTGTACTGCAGAAACTCATTCCCAGGCATCCAGTTTCTCCCAGGGGTCACATCCTAGCTGGATACCCAGTGTCCCCTCTAGGGTTCATCTCGGTGGCCATGGGCCGTCTGATTTCCATCCCACATGGTTCTCAAGGCTTGGTTTTTCTGACTCGGAGCCACCGTCCACCACTGCTGAGAGCCAGGAAATCTGGAAGTGACGACTGCTCACTGAGGCTGGTCTCCTGTTGCATGGCCCCCTCACTCCAAGGCGTCGGCTAGTGTTTGTTCTGATAATTATTTATTAGCATCTCGCCCATGCACAGCTTCCCTGCAGCTCCTGTATGATCTTGAGTGTGCAGCGTCTCTCCTCCCACGTCTTTGGAATTGTGAGTTGTGCTGTCGTTTGTTCCCAAGAAGTGAACACGGAGGCATTGTGTTCCCCTCCAAAAGCGTGTTTTCAGCTCCTCCCAGTGTAGCCCAGCAGGTCCCTGCTCCTAACTCAAAGGGAATGCTGCGTTTCAGATTTGTTTTCCTTCGCGGCTCATCTGCCTACAGATGTTTGTCCTTTGGCTTGTTTCTCTTTCTAATTAATTTTTGATTAAGTTTTGAAACACCTTCTGTCTCCACCCGTTTCAGCCACCCCAGGTGATTCTATTTACTCTGAACCCAGGGTGGGAGTCTGGGCTCTCGGAGGCTCGGCAATTCCGTGGCTGAGGGGGAAAGGAACTTCCAATTAACTGGTGAAGTGATGTTATCCGTCTTATCCGGCGGGATAAGTGGAGGGGAAGCTGTTTGACCCAAGCATGATGGGGGGAGAAAAAGTGAATGAATTAATGAGTGGAGTGAGAGAAAGGGAAAAGGTAAGATAAATGACCTTGCAAAAAGAAAATGAAGCTGATACTGTGGCACTTATTAAGAACATATGTGTACAGACACATGTCCTTTGAACCAGTAGCTCCATTCTTTGGAATTCTTCAGAGGAAGAAGAAATAAAATATTAAGCACTAGTATCCTGTGTGTCAGGAACTATGCTGGGTTCTCTAACACAGTAGCAGCAGTGGTTATCATTGCAATGGTAGTCACCATCATTGCAGTGGGAGTGGCAGTAGCAGCAGCAGAATTCATAATAACAGTAACCATGCATTATGACCGCGGACAACACTGCATGTTTACTCCGAGAACTATTTTCAGTGCCTTATGTGCATGATCACATTTACTCCCTAAAGACCCCTATGTGATCCTCATTGAACAGATGAGGAGACTGAGGCTCAGAGAACTTGAGCGTTGCCTCGGTTTGCACAGAGAGTCAGTCAGTGACAGAGGTGAGTGAACCCACAAGGGTGACTCCAGAGCCTGATGTCTCATTTCCTTCACTTGCCATCTCGAAAGGGCCACAGCCCAGGTGTGAGCAGTTCACACTGGACCTTGCAGGCAGGGAGACAGGCAGCTCAGTGTGGGAGAGGTGAAGGACAGCTTTTCAAAGGCTGGGACAGCAGGTGCGCAGCCGGGCTGGAGATGGCATCGGGCGTATCGTGCTGCGTTCCAGGACGCTCGTGCATCCTCTGAGCTAAGCTGAGCTGTGGCCACCTGGAAACTTTCCTTGTTGGTCCCAGCCTCCCTGTGGGAGTGCACCCCCAAACCCACTTCCCTAATTCCCAGGCCTGCTTTATTTCTCCCTTTGGTACACTGTGCTGTGGACTTACCCTCAACATCAGCCCAACAGCCTGGGTTGTGAAGCCAGACTCTACGACGGTAGTAACTCTCCTGTTATTATTGTGGCTGTACCTTGTGTTCCACACAGAGCAGGAAGGATATCAATGTGCATTCAGCTTGGTGTTACTGATCACGTCCTAACTGGAGACAAGATGCTCTGCCTAGCGTGCAGTGGGTGCTTTTCCTTTATCCTGCAAAGGCTGCACTGGAGGCTCCTTTCACCATCATCTTGCATTTTGTCTGAAGACCTTTCCCCAAGACCACCTCTCTCCACACCCCTCCTCCTTAATTTTCCTCTGTGTGTTTTCTGAGGCACTCTCTGCACTGCCAGGGACAGCCTAAGATTTACCAGCCCTGCCAAAGAAGATGAAATGCTCAGGGGTCACTGGGCAGGACGAGGTAATAAGAAAAGCAAACGGTCAACAGCAGGCCCAGCCCACTTGAAGCAATTACCAAGTTTCTCCTCAATTTTGAGATTGCAACGGGGAGAGCAGAGATGGCTGTGGCGGGACATAAATTATGTCATCTCTGTGGTATCAAAGGTTCTGAGCATTCCTTCCTGCTGTCCTTTTCATTTTGGCTCCGTAAATACTGTGTCCTTTTAAGAAGAGTCATTGTTCATGTCCGTTCAAAGGTGATAGGAAAACCACAAGTTTAGCGTTCTGTGGGTGGGTGTCTTAAAGGAACTGTCTGTTGCTGAGTCAGTAACTGAGTAAAGGAGGGAAGATGTCTTGGCCGGGTGTAGAGAGTTACTGAACCCCAGAATATTGGCTGGAGAGCAGAGGCTCCATCATCAGACGTCTGCACCTGAATTAAAACCTCCAGCCCACCAGGTACGAGGCATATCAGTTAGGGCTGTTTCACTTCTCTGCTTTTAAAATCGGAGACAATAAGAGAATCTACATCATAGGATGTGATAAGGATCAGTAGAGATTGTATATTAAAAGTACTGAGAACAGGCCAGGCGCGGTGGCTCACGCCTGTAATCCCAGCACTTTGGGAGGCCCAGGCGGGCAGACCACGAGGTCAGAAGATCGAGACCATCCTGGTTAACACGGTGAAACCCCGTCTCTACTAAAAAATACAAAAAACTAGCCAGGCGTGGTGGCGGGCACCTGTAGTCCCAGCTACTCGGAAGGCTGAGGCAGGAGAATGGCGTGAACCTGGAAGGCGGAGCTTGCAGTGAGCCGAGATCGATCATGGCACTGTACTCCAGCCTGGGCGACAGAGCAAGACTCCTCTCAAAAAAAAAAAAGTGCTGGGAACAGCCTGCAGAATGATCAGAACGATCCTTAGTAAAAGTTAACTGGGTTCACCTGCCCCTTATTATTTATAATATTGCATAGAAAGCTACCTGACCTTCCAAAGTCATGCCTTCAAGTTCATGCCTCCAAGCCTTTGCCCATGCTGTCTCCTCTGCCTCGAACGCCCTCCCTGCCCACCTTAGGTCAAGTTCTCCAGAGCTGAGATGTGGCTTTTGAAGCAATGAGGATTGCAGGCGTGACCACAGGAAGGGCCTGTCTAGAGATGAGGGAGGGAAGATGAGGCAGCAAAGATGTGGCTTAGTTGAAGTTGAGCCCCAGGCTGATGCTATGGGAGGCTCTGAATGTGGATAGCTCCATGGAGCTTGCACACCCTGAATGATGCAAAGTGCACCTTTATACCACCATCTCAGCCAGCCTTGGACTGCAGGCTGGCACCGGATGGAGGTCAATGCATAACTGCTGTGGCACCTTTGGGCAAGGCATGATTCTCCAGAAAAGGTGGCAGCTGAGAGCCCTGATCAACCAATGCTTGGTGCAGCTTGGCTAGCGGTGGAGGGGGGTGATTAATATGCTGGATTTGTAAAAGGGATTATGCAGTTGGGTGTGGTGGCTCATACCTGTAATCCCAGCACTTTGGGAGGCTGAGGCAGGAGGATAGCTTGAGCCCAGGAGTTTGAGGCTGCAGTGAGTTATGATTGAATCACTGCTCTCCAGCCTGGGTGACAGAGCAAAACTCCATCTCTAAGGGAAAAAAAAAAAAAGGATTTGGGATATGGGTGGAGGATCACCCTTCCCCTGCCAGCAGACTCCTACCCATCCTGCAAGACATTGCTCTTCTGCCCCTCCTCTAAGGCCCCGTTCTCTGTGCCTTATGCTCTGAGTCACTTCCTTCTCTCTGAATGCAGAAGACTTTCACTGCAGGTCCCTTGGTTATAACGCTCATTGCACTGTAATAGAATTGTATGTTTACAGACCAGACTAGCCCCAGGAAAAGAGACTGTGGATATTGGAGTCATCTCTTGTGTAGAGAAAGGAGGCAGCCAGTAAAGGGGTGCAAGCTGAATAGGGGCAGAGCGAGGAGGGAGTGGGCTTCTTGGGGTGAAGGTTGGAGCCTCAGCCTTGAATTTCAATGCCAGGTAGCATTTGATATCCTGGAGTTGAACAGCTCCGGGGTCTTCCAGCCAGACAACCCTCACCTCCTGAGAATGGCCAGGAGAAATTATGGAAAGTCAGAAGAGATTGCACAGTTAGTTTTCCCAAAAGAGTGTAGAAAACAAAGCAAAGCTTGGTAAGCATGTTAGAGTCCTGCCCTGGGCACGGCCTGACCTGCCCCCATGTTCCCTGGGCTTGAGGAGCCAGATCCCTTCTCAGCCTGAGTCAGACCCAGGCCCTGCCAGGTAATCTAATCACCGGACCATCCAGCTGCACCTAAGGACACAGACCCTGCCTTGGAGATCTCTCTTGATGGTTACATGCCTTTCTTTCTGTCTGTGGCAACAAGCACCCTGTCTTTGGATAGATGATGGTTTGAATGAGCCTTCAGAAAAGAGAGCCCAATAGCTTGGCCTGGTCTAGCTTAACAGAGTTCAGGATGTGAAGTCCTGTAGGCTAGGAGGGTGTGGGGGACAGAGAGGTAGGTTGGTACCCTAGCTAAGCCTGCTGCATTTCAAATTCTGGCTTCTTTTTTCCCCTTTGAGACAAGGGTCTCCCTCTGTCACCCAGGCTGGAGTACAGTGGTTCAGTCATAGCTCACTGCAGTCTTGAGCTCCTGGCCTCAAGCAATTGTCCCCCGCCACCCGGCCTCCCAAAATGCTGAAATTGCAGGCATGTGCCACTGCACACAGTCAAATTCTGCCTTAAAAAGTATAATTATTTTGTGTTTTAATTATCAACTAATCCCTTATTGACTATATTTGATCATATATCAGCTAAGTTTCTATTTTTAATTTTTGCCAGTTTTATTGAGGCAGACTTGACAAAGAAGAACTGTATATGTTTAAGGTTAACAATATGTTTTGATATGCACATGTATTGTGAAACACTTACCACAATCAAGCTAATGAGCATATCTGTCACCTCACATAGTTATGATTTGTGTGTGCGTGGTGAGAACATGTAAGATCAACTTCTTCAGAAATTTCAAGTATAGAGCACAGTATTGTCCATTGTCATCACAAGACTATGCGTTAATGAGATCCTCAGAACTTACCCTGTGTAACTGAAGCTTTGTGCGTTTTGACCAGCATCTCGCTATTTCTTCTCACCTCCAGTGCCTGGCAACCATCGTTCTAGTCTCTGCTTTTGTGAGTTAAACTCTTTTAGATCCCACGTGTAAGTTGAAATCGTGCGGTGTTGGTCTTTCTGTGTCCGGCTGATTTCACTTAGCATAATGTCCTCCAGGTTCCTCCGTGTTGTTGCAAATGGTAGGATTTCCTTCAAGGCTGAATAATGGTGTTTATATGTTTATACCTATCTACCCACCCCCTCCCCCACCACACACACACACATGCACAAACACACAAACACAGACACGCCACATTTTCTTTGTTCATCTTTTAGTGGAGATCTAGGTTGTTTCCCTGCTTTGCTATAGTGAATAATGCCGCAGCAAACATGGAGGCGCACATATCTCTTTGAGATACTAATTTTATTTCCTTTGGATATATACTCAGAAGGATTGCTGGATCATATAGTTCTAGTGTTTTTGGCTTTTGTGTTTTTGTTTTTTGAGGAAACTCCATATTGCTTTCCATAATGGTTCTATCAATTTACATTTCCACCGACAATGTTTAAGGGTACCCTGTTCTCCATATCCTCACCAACACTTGCTGTCCTTTGACTTTTTGGTAAGCCAGCCTAGCAAGTGTGAGCTGATACTTCTTTGTGGTTTCGATTTGCATTGCCCCAATCATTAGTAATGTTGAGCCCCTTTTCATAAGCCTGTTGGTCGTTTGTACATCTTCTTTGGAAAATTGTCTGTTCAGATCCTTTGTTCATTTTTTAATTGTATGTGTGTGTTTTTCTGATGTTGAGTTGTTTGAGTGCCTCATCTATTTTGGATATTACTGCCTTATTAGATACATAGTTTAGAAGTATTTTCTCCCATTTTGTAGGTTGCTATTTTGTTCTGATTGTCTCCTTTGCTGTGCAGAAGATTTTTAGTTTGATGAAAGCCTACTTGTTTATTTTTGCTTTTGTTATCTGTGTTGTTGGTGTTATATTAACACATTCATTGCCCAGACCAATGTCAAGAAGGTTTTCCACTTTGTTTTCTTTTGGTAATTTTATAGCTCAAGTCTTATGTTTGAGTCTTTAATCTATTTTGAGTTGATTATTGTATATAGTGTGAGATAAGGATTCAATTATATTCTTTTGCATGTGGATATCCAGTTTTCCCCATACCATTTATTGAGGAGACTGTTCTTTCGACATTGTGTGTTATTGTCATTCTTGCTGAAGATCAGTTGACTATAGATGGCTGAACTTATTTCTAGGCTCTCTATTTTCTTCCATTGGTCTATATGTCTGTTTTTTGCCACTACCATACTGTTTTGGTTACTGTTCCTTTGCACTATATTTTGAAATCAGAACATAAGTGATGCCTTCAACTTTGTTCTTACTCAAAATTATTTTAGCTTTTAGGGGATTTTTGTAGCTGTTTATGAATTTTAGAGTTGTTTTTACTATTTCTTTGGAATTTCTTTGGAATTTTGATAGGGATCATACTGACTGTAGATCACTTTGGGTTGTGTGGACATTCTAACAGTATTTATTGATCCTATCCATGAATATTGGATGTATTTGCATTTATCTGTCTTAAGTTTCCTTTATCAATATTTTGTAATGTTTAATGTACACGTCGTTCAACTCTTTCATTAAGTTTACTCCTATGTATGTTATTCTTTTTTTTTTTTTTTTTTGCTGTTGTCAATAAGATTGCTTTCCTAATTTTCTTTCCAGTAGTTCATTCTTTGTGTATAGAAATGTGACTGATCTTTGTATGTGGATTTTGTATCCTGCAACTTTACTCAATTTGTTTATTATTTCTAACTTCTTTCCAGAAGTCCTTATGGATTTTTCTCTCTCTCTCCCTCTCTCTCCCTCTCTCTCTCTCTCTCTCTATATATATATATATGTATATATATACACACACACATACATACATACACACACACACACACATATATACAGAGGGAAAACCACTATATATATAATGTTATGATTTGTGTGTGCATGGTGAGAACACGTAAGATCAACTTCTTCAGAAATTTTCAGTATATAGCACAGTGTTGTTCATTGTCATCACAAGACTATGCATTAATGAGATCCTCAGAACTTATCCTATGTAACTGAAACTTTGTACATTTTGACCCACATCTCTCATTCATATATATACACATGCATATATATATATATACATATACGTATATGTATATATAATCTTAGCCCCATCTTCTGGATAACTTGATGGAGCTTTAGCACTTGCTTCTTCACCTTGCATTTTTATGTTATAGAGATGGCTTCTTTTCTTAAACCTCATAAACCAGGCTTGCTAGCTTCAAGCTTTTCTTTTGCAGCTTCCTACCATTCTCAGCCTTCATAGAGTTGAAGAGAGTTAGGGTCTTGCTCTGGATTAGGCTTTGGCTTAAGGGAATGTTGTGGCTCATTTGATCTTCTCTCCAGACCACTCAGACTTTGTTTATATCAGCAACAAGGCTGTTTCACTTTCTTATCATTCCTGTGTTCCCTGGAGTAGCAATTTTAATTTCCTTCAATAACTTTTCTTTTGCATCCACAACTTGGCTAACTGTTTGGGGGAAGAGGCCTAGCTTTTGGCCTTCTTTGCTTTTGACATGCTTTTCTCACAAAGTTTAATCATTAGCTTTTGATTTAAGGTGAAAAACAAGTGACTCTTTATTTCACTTGAACACTTAAAGGTCATGGTAGGATTATTCACTGACCTGATTTCAATACTGTTGTGTCTCAGAGAATAGGGAGACCTGAGGAGAGAGGGAAAGATGGGGAACAGCTGGTTGGAAAAATAGAACACATACTACATTGATCAATTAAACCTCCCATCCTGTGGGAGAAGTTCACACACTCCAAAACAATTACAATAGCAATATCAAAGATCACTGATCACAGATAACTCTAACAGATGTAATAATCATGAAAAAATTTTAAATTATTGCAGGTATTACCAAAATGTGACACAGAGACATGATGTATACACACACTATTGGGAAAATGGCGCTGAAAGACTTGCTTGACACAGGGTTTCCACAAATCTTTAACTGATAAAAAAGCAAGCCGTGTCTGTATAATGAAATGAAGTGCAGTAAAATGACCTGTACCTGTAATAACCTCCCACCTCCAGTTGTGACAACCAAATATGTCTCTAGACATTGCCACATCTCCCCAGCACACTTGAGTGAATCCCCTGTTGTTGGACAACTAGGTTGTTACCTATTTTTTCCATTATAGAAAATGTCCCCAGGATTTTGGGAGGCCAAGATGGGAAGAACACTTGAGCCTAGGAGTTCAGGACCAGCCTGGGCAATATAGAGAAACCCTGTCTCTACCAAGGGGGAAAAAAAAAAAAGAATCGCACAAAACTTAGCCAGGCATGGTGGTGCGTGCCTGTAGTCCCAGTTAACTGGGGAGGCTGAGGTGGGAGGATCACTTGAGTCTGGGAGGCAGAGGTTGCAGTGAGCTGTGTTTGCACTACTGTACTCTAGCCTGGGTAACAAAGCGAGACCCTGTCTCAAAAAATTAAAAAAAAAAAAGTTACAAAGTATCATTTTGTGCTATTTGTGGTGTTTCTGATATGTGGAAGAGACTTCTAGAGGCAGAGGTATGAGGTCAGTGGAAAGGAGGGTGTTTAAGGATCTTCGTCTGTATTTCCACATTGCCAAGCTAAATTTGGCAAGCTAAAGGCTCCCTCTTAGGAGCTTTTTCTAACCTTGCAACCTAGCCGCAGAAAGTAGCCAGGGGCTCTTCAGAAGAAAACTTAGATGGTGGCACCTTACCCCGAAGATTACAGGTTACAATGGGAAGGGCCCAGAGAGCCTCAGCACCTACTTCTTACACCAACCCAGCCTCCTCCCTTCCTCATAATTAGGCTTCAGATGATGTTTGCAATCTCCCCGTGTTTTCCACCGTGTGTCAGGGTGACTGATGGGCTCGTCACAGCTCAGACTCCTTGCAAACCGGCACTGTAACTGCTTTAACCTTCCTTAATACACCACCTTCAAGGGCAAACCAAGGACGGGGACTTGCCAGGCCCTCCCTGATCAGTCCCTCCCTCCCCTGTGACTTTTCCTTTCCTCTCTTCTGCCTCTTGCTCCTCTCAAAATCATCTGCAAGATAGACCTAAGGCAGTTGCTCGGCACCATAAGTAAAACTATTCTTAGGTTACAAGCTGCCAGAATTTTGAAGCAAGTGCATGTAAATATTTCATTCCTGACAGTGAGAGTTATTAAGAGAAACCTTGTGCGTTTTCTAAAAGAATTTTAAGAGACATTTATTCATTGGACATGTCTGGAGCCTACAGAATTTGGTAGGAGATGGGGAGGGAGGTAGGGAGATGAATATCATCCATGAATGGGCTCTTTCCTTTTTTACACTTACAGTTAAAAATTAAGATGAGTTCTGGCAGCTCAGTGGCTGGAACCAAGTCCCAGGCCAGAATAGAATAGAAGAGAAGGAGATAGGGAGATAGGAAGCTGCCTGCTTCAGAAATACCCCTTTAGAGCCTGGTATGGTGGCTCATGCCTGTAATTCCAGCACTTTGGGAAGTCAAGATGGGCAGATCACATGAGGTCAGGAGTTCAAGCCTGCATGCTGAAGCCCCATCTCTACTGAAAATACAAAAATTAGCCCAGCATGATGGTGGACACCTGTGGTCCCAGCTACTGGGGAGGCTGAGGCACGAGAATTGCTTGAAGCTGGGAGGTGGAGGTTACAGTGAGCCAAGATCGCGCCACGGCACTCTAGCCTGGTGACACGGCGAGACTCTGTCCAAACAAAAACAAAAACAAATACAATTCTGTAGGTGGGCTGTTTGCAAGTGGCTCTGTTGAACGTGGCAGGGCTCATAATATCAGATGTTGGGATTTCTGCTACTGTTACAGTGATTACCCTGAGCTCACAAAACCACAGCTGTCCATTCTCAATCTCCAACTCTAAGCCAGACATTACCATTGAATATACATAAAACAACAAGACAGATTTTTGTGTCCCTTTTTTTACATAAGGAAACTGAGGCTCAGACAGGTAAGGTAAGTTTCCCATGGTGGAGTAAGGATTTATCAAGATCAGGCATTTTTGACTCCAGAGCAATCCTTACACGTTCTACCAGCTGGAGATCAAGTTGAAGGTTCTGAAAATCATTCGCCAGGAAAGGAAGAAAATTTGTTGTGGAAAATCACAAAGAACAGCATAGATACCCAGAGTTTTGTGACAGGGAGGATAAAACTCTGCCTACTATTGGCCAGCGACTGTGCCAGGCGCCTTGAACATTGTTTTTGCTTAATTCTTACAGCAGTCTTATAAAATATTATTTCCATTTTATAGATATAAAATTATGGACTTAGGGAGGCTAAGTCACTTGTCATCATCCATGGTGATGTAACAGAGTACCCCTAAAACTTAGGAACCATTTATTTACCTCAAGATATTGTGGGTCAGGAATCCAGGCAGCACCTGCTGGTCGTGAGTTGAGTCAGGTTTCTTGGTGAAATTCAGTTGACTGGCACATTGGTCAGGAACTCGGCTGCCCTGGGACTGATCCCAAAGCACCTAGATGTAGCCTCTGCAACAAGGCTAGTAGTTAGGATAGTCAGACTTCTGAGACACCAGCTGCAGGTGCCCGGAGAGCAGCGCAGTGGACCGTAGTGTAAACTGTCAGCAATTATTGTTTTTTTTTGAAATGGAGTCTTGCTCTGTCACCTAGGCTGGAGTGCAGTGGCACGATCTCGGCTCACTGCAACCTCCACTTCCCAGATCCAAGCGATTCTCCTGCCTCAGCCTCCTGAGTAGCTGGGATTACAGGCACGCACCACCATGCCAAGCTAACTTTTGTATTTTTAGTAGAGAAGGGGTTTCACCATGTTGGTCAGGCTGGTCTCAAACTCCTGACCTCGTGATCTGCCTGCCTCGGCCTCCCAAAGTGCTGGAATTACAGACGTGAGCCACCACACCTGGCCTACTTCACCACTTTTTGACAATAGGACTTTAAGGTTTTCTGTTTGTACCTGTGACAATAATCTAGAGATTCAAGTTGGTTCAAGGAAAGAGTTGACTCAGTTTGTTTAAGAACTCACAACCTGTTGCCTGCTCCCCTTTGTCAAGGTGGCTGTGTAAAGGAGAAGGGGAATGCAATATTTCCTGTTATCGCCAAATGGATCGTTAGGACCCAAAGTTGCCTGCAGAGATAAGCTATGCATGATAAGCTCCAAAATAGTGAGGTTCAGATACCTCCCCAGGGCTAAGAGAGGACAAAGCAATTGTGCTATTTCTAGTGTCCACTAGTCTATATAAGTGGAAGATCAGAGAGGATTCAACAAGAGAGAGAAGAATGAATCATGGGTCAATGTCCTTCTCCACAACGTCGTAAAAAAAGCCAAGCTCCAGGGCGCCTCTTGTAGTTACTAGGAGGCCAGCAAGAAGAGGCCCTGATCTCATGCAGCATCTTTGATGGTTGTCCTTCTGGGCTTACTTGTGCAGGAGGAGATAAAAAGGAATGGAGGAGAGAGAAAGCTTCATTCTCTGCTTTGCTCTTGCTTTTTGTGGCTAGGTGAGGACCTGAGTTTCCTGAGGACTAAAGGGATACCAAAGAGAAACTGGGTCTGAGCTTTGTGGCTGGTGCACCAGGGAGAACCAGCTGCAAGGCGAGACAATTTCAGCATCAAGAGATGGAGTCACACAGCCAGTGTTCCATCACCAGGAGAGTTTGGGAGAGGTTGAGCAGAAGTGGATTTCCTATCAGGGAACCATGTAGGAGGATCTCGTACAAAGTAGTGCTTCAGTGGGGATGTGTGGCCAACCAGCTGGCTCTGTTCACCAAAACCATCTTCTCCCATTTGATACACGGTTGGCTATATGCTTACACCCCCCTGCCACACAGGCAACTGTGTGACTGAGCTCTGGACAATTGAATGTGAGCTAGAATGATGCATGCTGCTTCTGGGTGTGATCCGTAAAAACCAACACTCATTCTCCTCCTGTTGCATTGGGATAAAGATGATGATGATAGCTTTGGAAGCCACATCTTAAGCATGGCAAAACCCCTTTCACTCTGGTTTTCTGAATGTTCATGTGGAAGAGATCTGTTATCCAATTTGGTCTCCCACCCAGGACTCCTACATGAGGAAGGAATGAATGTCCATTGTGGTGAGCTGTTATGCATTTGGTTCTGCAACTGCAGCTTGGATATCCTTGACAAATATAAGCAGCCTTCACCCATAGGAATCCCCCAAATCCACCTATGCCCCATGACAGTGCCAGCATTTGGACCTCTTTCATGCAGCGGGCATTTGTTGCTGTTGGAATTCACCTGATCACCAGTGGCATTAGCAGATGATTTCATTTGTTGCAAAGTACAAAGGATGTTGTTGCCCTTTCTCTTGAACCCATCTTCTTAGACCCAGCAGAACTGTTGAAACCAGAAAACCAAAGGGGAAAGGGGTCATGGGTCAAGTGGGGAAAGTGAGCTCTATCCCTTGAATGAGCTGATAAATTCCTTCCTGTGCTTGAGCCATTTTGAGTTGTTTTGTGTCGTGCTACCGAAAGAGACCTGTTTACCACGACCCTGCAAAAGTTATACAGGGTAGCCCCACGCTGTTCAGCACGGAAGGATGAAAGAAAAGACCGTACATTCTCCCCAGTTAGTCCTTCTGGTTACTGCCTAGGGGGAATGGAGGAGATGCACCTTGTACTGTATGTGAGACCAAAGTTTTATACTGAGTTGGACTTCAGAGGATAGGAATTCTCAGGCCTGAGACTGACTGGGCCGTTATCTGTGTCTGGCCAAGATGTCCTTACAGCTCAGAAAACCTCCACGCGTGTGTCGTTCATTTCATATGCTAGTGTCAGACTGTTCCATAAGTCAGTTCCATCCAAGTCATAGTCTGGCAAAGATGACGTGGTAGTTTCCAGGGCGTGGGGAATCTAAGATTTTCATGTGAATGACTGGCAACAGAAGTAACCACCCACATGCCGCTATGGATCCTCGTGTTTACCTGGAAAGCCAGTTTAAGTTAAGATGCACTGACGTCACAGGTAAAGGCTTCCCGGTCCGGCACTGTGGTGTGTCATTTGCTGGTGGGGAGGGAAATCTGGAGGCCTACCAGGATGGCACTTGAGGAAGGGGTGTGATTATTCGGTCTTGCTGCCTGGCGGGCCACTTGCAGCACCATTGGCACAGCCATCCCTACTGTAAATACTGGAGGAAGGGACAGGGTGACCTGCATCAGTCAGTGAGAGGGGAAGGGATAATGTCCAGCCAGGGAATAGCAGACAGTCACCCACTGCGTGTCGGGGTTTTGGGATGGGAGCATTGCACAGCTGTGCAGGGAGCGCTGTCTAGGATGATAGAGACCCAGTTCAGTTCACAGCTCTGCCACTTGCCAGGGAAGTAATTAAATCTCTTTGATTCTTATCTGGATCCATTTAAAGTGAGCTCTATCCCTTGAATGAGCTGATAAATTCCTTCCTGTGCTTGAGCCATTTTGAGTTGTTTTGTGTCGTGCTACCGAAAGAGACCTGTTTACCACGACCCTGCAAAAGTTATACAGGGTAGCCCCACGCTGTTCAGCACGGAAGGCAGAGACCACAGATTGGGTTGCAGCATCAGAGCCCCAGACAGTGTTTGGGCATCTCAGACAGGGTTCAGGGAGAACAGGTGGCTGCGACTGGACAGTGATCTTCCCTCTGTCTGTTAACTCAGTTTGGACATCTCCTGACGTGTGAGAGTCCCAGGAGGGAATCCGGGTCTCCATCATGTAGCAGAATCCCTGCCTGGGTTTCAGAGGCAGCTTTGGAGTTCGACCTGAGTTCACACCTGGCCCCCTGAAAGTCCCTGGTGTGGCCTTGGGAAAGGCTCTTTATGTCTCCAAACTCAGTTGAAAAGGAATCACGTCCACCGACTTCCTAGCACAAGCGAGAAGGAAACCCTTAATGTCGGCCTTTGCGATTTCAAACACATGCAGAGAAACTGAAGGAGAGGAAGGGAAATGATTAAAGGGATGGGAAATGGCTGGAACAAAGCTTTCCAGAGTGTCCTGCTGGAAGTTTCCCACGTCCCTTTTGCACCCTGCGCTGGTGCACAGAATGGCCCGCCTCAAACACGGCTCTAATCATATCAGCACCCCACTGCAGACACTCTGATGACTGCTGCTGGCTTGATAAAAGCCCATGGCTGGAGCTGGCGTCAGCAACCCTTAAAGAGCCCTCCATCCACCAGCAGGCCTCTGCAGTACGGTCTGGCTTGCCTAGCGTGCAGTCCAGCCACAGTGGGCTGTGACAAACCCTGAGGTCTGTGGGTGCACATTCGTGAATACTACGTGCCTTAGAAGTGAGTCTCTGAATCTAATCTAATTTTGACTATGAAATCCACTCTGAATACAGTGTAGAGAGGGTTCTAGCTACCTAGAGGGGCCTCGGTAAAGTTTACCCCTTGTTTCCTATATTTAGCCAATTGGTAAAATTATTAAGGCGGTATAGTTTATCTGTCGTTGTCCACAAGCCCTACCACTCCCTATTGCATCATGATATGCCTTACCTTCTACTGTGCCCCGATATGTGATTGCCTAAGAGAGTTCTTTTTAGTCTCCTCTTTGATAAGAAAAAAAAAAAAAAAAAAATAGCCAACATTTCCACAAGGTCTCTTTTTTGTTTTCCATTTTTTTGTGTGTGTGAATTTCTTTTAACTTTTAAGTTCAGAGGTACATATTGCAGGTTACAAAGGTAAACTTGTGTCATGGGGGTTTGTCGTACAGATGATTTCATCCCCCAGGTATTAAACCTAGTGCCCATTATTTTTCTGATTCTCTTCCTCCTCCCACCTTCCATCTTCCAGAAGGCCCCAGTGTGTATTGTTCCCCTCTATGTGTCCATGTGTTCTCATCATTTAGCTCCCATTTCTAGGTGAGGATATGCAGTATTTGGTTTTCTGTTCCTGTGTTAGTTTGCTGAGGATAATGGTCTCCAGCTCCGTTGATGTCCCTGCAATGGACATGAGCACAACACTATTCACAACAGCAAAGACAAGGTATCTTGTTAACGCTAAAGTGGTATGAAGCTTTATTTTTTATCCTGGTTTAAGCATATGTTTTATTTTACAAGTGGATACATTATCGATGTAAACATCTTAAACAATTCAGGGAAAGAGAAAGCTCCCCTGACTTTTCTTCACCCTTTGGGTCTCAGTCAAGTTCCAGTTTGCTCAGAGGTAAACCTTTTGTCAGTTTGGTGTATATCCTTTGATACATTTTTCAGATATGCATCGATGGTGTGCGTAGTGAGGGAGAGATGGATGATGTATACATACTTGAGTTTTTTGTTTTTTGTTTTTTGTTTTTTTTTTTTAGAAAATGGTATCATCTTAAGTTCACTTTTCTGCTTCTTTCGTTTTTCATTAGCAATATATGCTGTAGAGTTTTTAATGTCAGCATAGAAGAATCTTCCCCAAGCTGTGTAATGGTTTATAGTATGGATGGATCGTAAATGACTTGGCTTAAAAGATTGAAACTGGAAGTCCTACAGCCACATTGAGATCATGTATGTGTTTTTTGTTTGGCTAGAACCATGTTTTTGCGTGGTAAAAACTGAAATGCAAATGGCTTTAGCTAGTGGACAATCATTAGTTACTTCAAAGGCCCTGCCACTCCCTATTGTCTCCCTTTATAGGCGGTTTAGTATTCAAATCCTGTACTTTAGTCATTATACTATTTTAAAAATGTATTGCTGTCAGAACAATGTCACAATGGACAGTTAAGTGTGTGCCTTTTTATGTTTGTATTTCCCTAAGGTGGATGCAAGAAGTGGCTTCCCCCTAATGGGGAGAATAAAAGGGGCTTGGTGATGTAAATGACACAAATTTAGGAAACGCTAAAATGATGACTTGGGGGACATCAGAGTAGCTTATAGATGTTGAATATCATATTTCCCTGACATATTCCTGTTGGTTTTCAGCAGAGAAATATACACATTCACATGAGGTAATGTAGCCCAGGGATCTTGTGTGCTTGTGCTTTAGGGATGTGGCTGATCACCATGGAATCAGCTACTTTCCCAGTCCTGAACGGGCTCCAAGAATGAGGGAGGGGAGGGAAGGTTCCAACCTCTGACATCCATCACACCGTGAGTTTCCCCATGATTGGGCCCCAGATTCATGGCTTGGCAAGCCTTCAGCCACAGCTCATGGACTTTCTTGGCTGAGGTCAGTCTGAAGTCTGGTCTCCCGTTTAGGGGGCTAATGGTGCATGAAAGCTGCTCCATGGACACTGAGCTCTGCCTGAGCTCCCAGTCTGCCTTGGGAATGAG
Source organism: Rhinopithecus roxellana (assembly GCF_007565055.1). Lineage (NCBI taxonomy): Eukaryota > Metazoa > Chordata > Mammalia > Primates > Cercopithecidae > Rhinopithecus > Rhinopithecus roxellana. The sequence continues at coordinate 4,771,856 of NC_044568.1, read as the reverse complement.
TGTGGGAGAAATGGTGCCAAAGCCAGGTCAGTAAGAGCTGCAGGGGCTGGTCACCTAACTCGGGAAGTCATTCGTTCTTAAGCCCTCTTTTGGATTCACATCTGTTAGCTGGTATTGGTCTGTGTCTTACCCTGGGTTGCCATAATAAAACACCATGGACTGCAGCTTAACCCACAGGAATGTATTTCTCATACTCTGGAGTCTGAGAGTTCAAGATGAAGGTACCAGCAGACTCGGTATCAGAGAAGGGATTGCTCATTGGGTTGTAGGTGGCTGCCTTCTTGCTGTGTCTTCCTGTGGCCTTTCTTGTGTGCGGGAGGGGGGTGGGGGAGAGAGAGAGAGAGAGAGAGAGAGAGAGAGAGAGACAGAGAGAGAGTGTTCTCTGGTCTCTCTCCTTTTTTTGAGACAGAGTCTCGCTCTGTCACCCAGACAGGAGCGCAGTGGCACAATCTCAGCTCACTGCAAGCTCCCCCTCCCGGGTTCACGCCATTCTCCTGCCTCAGCCTCCCGAGTAGCTGGGACTACAGGCCCCGCCAGCACGCCTGGCTAATTTTTTGTATTTTTAGTAGAAATGGGGTTTTACTGTGTTAGCCAGGGTGGTCTCGATCTCCTGACCTCGTGATCTGCCCGTCTTGGCCTCCCAAAGTGCTGGGATTATAGGCGTGAGCCACCGCGTCTGGCCATGTTTCATTTTTTTAACACAGAGTTTCACTCTTGTTGTCCGGGCTGGAGTGCAGTGGCACAATCTCAGTTCACTGCAACCTCCGCCTTCCCTGGTTCAAGTGATTCTCCTGCCTCAGCCTCCCAAGTAGCTGGGATTACAGGCACACACCACCACACCCAGCTAATTTTTTGTGTTTTTAGTAGAGACAGGGTTTCACCATATTGGCCAGGCTGGCCTCGAACTCCTGACCTCAGATGATCCACCTACCTCAGCCTCCCAAATTTCTGGGATTATAGGCCTGAGACACTGTGCCCGGGCAGCTGTCTCTTCTTCGATGGGCACTAATCCCATCATGAAGGCCCACCCTCATGACATCATCGAAACTTAATTACTTTCCAAAGGCCCAGTCTCCAAATACAATCATATTGGGGGTTAGGGCTTCAGTATATGAATTTTGGGGACATAGCTCAGTCCAAGCAGTCGGATTGGACAGTATGGCTGAGGTTGGCCAAGTCATCCAGGTATAAGGGAAGCTGTAGGATAGGAAGCTTCTTAAGAGTTATCACACAGAGAAGAAGATCTGATGTCTAGATAGGAGACCCTTTCTAGGCATAGATGAACAATGTTGAGAGGTGTCTACACCAAATCCTTTGATATAGAGAAGGCTTGTAGGTAGGAGCCTGAACATCCGTCTGACTTTATGTTGGGTTTAAATCTAATTTCTTCTGCTTAATAACATCCCGTCTTTGGAAAAGTGACCTAACTTATACAAACCCAATTTTTCTTTTATTTTCTTTTTTGAAAGAAGTTGAAATGGGGTCCTAAAAGTTATTCTAAGGCTTAAATGAGATAGAATATGTAAACAAGTTGGCACCATTCCTGGCACAACTCTCTATTTCACAGTATTTTGAGGAATTTTGCAAACATAAAGCTGCTGTTATTGCTGTCATTGTAGCTTTTACCTGGTGTTTCTCATGACACTGACTTAAAGGTTTAAGAGGGGAAAAAAACATGTCAAAAATGTCTTCAGCGCCTTTGTTTTTGTTTTCAGTGTTTATTTAATCATTATCAGTACACGGACATTGCTCACAGCCCTACCCACTTTTTTTTTTCCTGACAAGATTGTTATAATATGTTGAAAATATTAATTATCCTATTCGCCTCATTAACAGGACTGGATAAACAAATCATGTTGCTGTGCTTGGTGGAAGAAAATGCGTGTGTGTGTGTGGTGTGTGCTGCAACCTTGTCCCCTCGGGTCATAACAAATTATTGATGCCAGTTCCTTTAAAAAGACAATTAATCCAATTACCTTCTTGTTGAATCAATACTAATGTCTTTTCTTCTTTAACTTGCAGGTTTCGGCAAGTCAGGCTACAGGCAAAGCTGAGGTAGGAAACACGGTTTTTCTGTCCCTTTGGAAGACAATTTGAAGTGGGTTTCTTTTGTGATGGAGTGCAACGAGCACTCTGGCTGTGATTCTTCCGTGTTTCATTTCCTGGTGGCTTGGATGGTGTGTTTTCAGTTGAGTGGTTTCTGTGCTGCTGGGTTTTGGGGTGCCCAGGTCACCGCACTGCTCTTCATGGAGTGTGCATGGTAAAGATGATGCAGGGTGACTTCAGTGTCTGTTTCTTAATATATACGTCATGATTCTAGCCCAGCTCAGACAAAGCCCTGGCTCTGCCAGTGAAACCCTCCACTGTCTCTATTATACAGTTTCCCCATTACTTCTCTTTTGCTTTTTCTTTATATGTTTTTCCTTTCCCTTAGTTTATTTTATTTTTTTATTTTATTTTATTATTTTTGGGACAGAGTCTCACTCTGTTGCCCAGGCTGTAGGGCAGAGGCATGATCTTGGCTCATTGCAACCACCATCTCACGGGTTCAAGTGATTCTCCTGCCTCAGCCTCCTGAGTAGCTCGGACTATAGGTGTGCACCACCACGCCTGGCTAATTTTTGTATTTTTAGTAGAGATGGGGTTTCGTCATGTTGACCAAGCTGGTGTCGAACTCCTGGCCTCAAGTGATCTGCCCACCTTAGCCTCCTAAAGTGTGGGGATTATAGATGTGAGCCACCATGCCCAGCCTGTTTTTCTTTTTCTACTCAGTCCCCAAGGCATGAAAAGAATTGTGGTGGATGCTGACAACATAGATAAAGAATAAAAAATGAACCTGGTCAGAAGTCACCAGCAAGGTGACCACCCACTGGAAATTGTCCATGTTGTAATGTAATGGGCTCCTGCCGAATATGCCCAGCACTATGGAGCCGGTCACTCTCACTCCCAAGCCACTGTGTGGGTAAAGCAAAGAACACCGACCCAGCTCTTGGAAGCCCTGGGCGCTGTGTGATGTGGCGCATCATCTTAATTACATTTAGTGTTCCATTCTTGGAACCCTAAGCATGTAGGAGTTATTTATATCCTACTGCTCAAGGTCATCACCACAGTCTGATGTTTCAAATTCAAGAAATTGCAACCTCAGGCATACATGGGTTAACTGTGACTATTCGCTTTCCTCAGGTACACCATGGGGATAGTTATATCTCCCTTTGATCCATCACACGGTCGTTAGTAGGGTGAAATAGAATAAAACTTGTAGAGGCAGATTCTCGCGGGGTTCTGCAAACACCTAAGGGGAGATCATGATCCACAAGTATCCATTCCCGTTCAAATGTCTCCATCCTCGGATGTGGTAACTTGGTGTGCAAAGGTTTTCCAGGGGCTGGGATGCATGTAGTGTGAGTGATTTCAGATGCCTAGTGAGGCAGGGATTTGGGAAGCACAAGGATAGGGCAGAGATGAGCAGCCTCCACTGTCACCTATGTCCCCATGATCTTGGGACCAGTCACTCGAGTGAGTTATTAAACAACACAAATTTTGTTTCCTCATTTTTGGAATGGGAATAGCAATATACATCCTATGAGGCTGTTGAGAGCATTAAAATGGCAACGGCAGTGTTTCCTCTGGTGGTTTGCTGTCACGGGAATACCAGTTTCTGTGTATTTAGCACCTCTGATGCACCGTTTATTTATAAATGCACTGCATACATCGTTATATAAAATCCTCGCAAAAATGTTGTGATGTATACGCTATGATGATCCCCACTTTACAGAAGAGTAAACTGAGACTTAGGCTGAGTAGCTCTCCTAGCACCGTTCAACTAATGAGGAATAGAGCTGGAATGCGTAACCATGTTTAGCAGGGTACAAAGTGCCATGCCGTGTAAACCACCCGGATTATGGCCTGGTACACAGCAGGTGTTCAGTAATATTAGCTCTGCTAGTCATGAATGACTGATTGCACTTTCTAGAGCATACCTGAATATGTCCTGTTTCTCTTTGGTCGGTACCCCATAGAGTCATGTGTTGCCTATGATCTTCCATCTTTCTTCCTTTCCCCAGACACATTCTTACATCTCCGTCCTATTTGGCAGTTTAAAATAATCATTTAAATATATATATATTTAAACGGAGTCTTGCCCTGTCAGGAGGCTGGAGTACAGTGTCATGATCTCAGCTCACTGCAATCTCCGCCTCCCAGGTTCAAGCGATTCTCCTGCCTCAGCCTCCCAAGTAGCTGGGACTACAGGCGTGTGCCACCATGCCCGGCTAATATTTGTATTTTTAGTAGAAAGGGGGTTTCACCATGTTGGCTGGAATGGTCTCAATCTCTTGACTGCCTTGTGATCCGTCTGCCTCGGCCTCCCAAAGTGTTGGGATTACAGATGTGAGCCCCCGCACCCGACCATTCATAAGATATTTCTTATCCTCGTTTTACCAATTGAAAAAAAGGAGGTCCAAGGAGTTGAAGTACTTCCTACGTAGGTGAAATAATGTTTAATCATCCAACAATTCCGCTTCTACTTGTGTGCCCAAGAGAAACGAGTGCTTACGTCCACCAAAACAACACATGCAAGAATTTCCATAAAGGTTTTTTTTTTTTTTTTTTTTTTTTTTTAGAAGGAGTGTTGCTCTGTTGCCCAGACTGGAGTGCAGTGGCGTGATCTCGGCTCACTGCAAGCTCTGCCTCCCGGGTTCACGCCATTCTCCTGCCTGAGCCTCCCGAGTAGCCGAGACTACAGGCGCCTGCCACCACGCCCAGCTAATTTTTTTGTGTTTTTAGTAGAGACGGGATTTCACCATGTTAGTCAGGATGGTCTTGATCTCCTGACGTCGTGATCCACCCGCCTCGGCCTCCTAAAGTGCTGGGATTACAGGCGTGAGCCACCGCGCCCAGCCCCCATAAAGGTTTTATTTACCATACCCAAACACTGGAAACAAACCAAATGTCTATTAACGAAATAATAGATAAAATCGATAGTGGTATATTCATGCAATGAAATACAATACAGCAATAAAAAATATTATCTATAGATATATGACACAACCTGTATGAATCTTAGTGATATAATGTTATAAGAAAAAAACTATCAGAACAAAAGAATGTACTGTCTATGATTTCATTTATATATGTACATATACACCCACATATATATTATTTATGCATTATATATATGATATATATATAATAAACAGACAACATTCATCTCTGATGATAAAAGTAGCAAGAGTGGTTATCTCTGGGAGGTGTTGGCTGAGTAGGGACAGAAAGGGACCTAATAGAAATGTCCAACGCTCTCATCTGGATGTATTTACGGAGGTAACCATCATATATAAAACTGATAGAGCTCTAAACTGAGGATGTGTGCATCTTTTAGGTTGTAATTTGTGTGCCAAGAAAAACAAAACAAACAAAAAAAAAATGAAGGCCCTTGGCAAGAAAAAGAGAAAACACAAAAAGTATCAACCAGGATGATGGGGTGGGGAGAATGGTAATGGTCAGTTGGTCATGGTAGGGGTCAGTGGGATGAAGGGAATTAGGAAGTGTAGGAATGCTTCATGTACAGAAACGCTTTTGATCAAAAATAGTCTTCCTTCCTTCATTCTTTTTTTATTCCAGTCTCCCATTTCCCAGATGGAACAGTTTTTTGTCATCTTTTTTTTTTTTTCTCCTTACCTTTATTCCTAAGGCTGAATGATAATTGCTGCAGCCAGATCATATTTTCTTTCATGACGGCAGAGAGGTAACCTTTTATTAATTGAATTTCTAATGGCAATTCATCAAAGCAAGCGATCACCGTTGTTTAATGTGTGATCCATATTCATGGCGTGTTCTGGGAGGTAAATAATAGTGGCTCTGGGAAAGCGCCTCTGCGAGGTCCTTTTCCTCCTCAAATGACTTTCTTTTTTCCCTCCCCAAGTAGAGACAAACAGTTGTAATTTAAGCAGAACAAACCCCACCTGTGGAGGAGACATTGGTGAAAAGGAGACAAAAAGAATGGCAAACCCGCAGAATCAGTGAGAATGAGTGGCTTTGCCAGTTCCCTTTCTCTCCGCAGATTGACAGTGAATATGTGAATAACGTTTGCTAAATCTGGACTTTGAAAACATGACAGCAAGCTGTTTGTGCCAATAAATTTTCGTGGCATATGCCACCCCTCCCTGCACCACACACAGTTTTAATAAGATGGCACACCAGCTATTGAGAAATGTTAAAAACCCTGTGGAGGAAAGAGCTTTATCTTCGGACCAAATTCTGCCCGGCAATGTTTATGACAGCTGAAGAATTTATCTGAAATTCCCTCTGCTCGCCGCAAAGCACCTGGCCCTTTGTCCCCAAGCAGCCTTTAAGAACCAAACTAAGATGTCACATACATAATATAACAGATAAATGGCTCAATTTCCATGTCCACATGATGAATGGAATGCGAGTTCAGCACACACATATTTGCACATTAATTGGCCCTGCATGGTTCCATTTTGTTCCTAAGTTGCTACTGTATGTCTCGTGGACTCCTTCCCCTTCAAAATCATTAAGCCCATTTTATCGCACAAACGCATACACATTTCCCCCTATTTATCGTCACGCAGCTTGCCCTGCTGAGAGAGAACGAAGTTACCTGGGTGCAGCCATTGGATTGTAAATGCGTGTGTCTGAGCCCTCTCCACCACCAACTGTATATTAACACAGAGATCTGAGATCCAGCCCTATGTTGCCTATGCTGACAGCCAAACAAAGGAGGCTGTAGATGAGGATATTTGAGGAAAAAAAAAAAAAAGTTTCATTTCACTTACCAGTTGGTTTCTTGCCTCACCTTAATGATTTCCTGTTGGTAGTTTAATGGCAATGTAAACTCAGTGGAGGGCCTCAATTTTGATAAATTGGCCTGCTTTTATTTCATGGCAAAGCAATCGAATGGAGATTGATTGATATTACAGCTTTGCTATCCCAAATAACTGCAATGGCAAACTACGCAGGTAGCAAACTCAGTGGCCTTGGGAGAATGTAGGTGGAATCTCCCTCCAACCATTATTTGTTCCTTCCAAAAGGAAACTTTATCCTAGGCCTAGGAATCATTTATTTCTGCTGTCTTCCAAGCCCGGTTCTCAGGAAAATAAATCGGGGGCTGAAGAGCCCGTTAAAGATACTCTCACCCACTTGAAAAGACACCAGTGCATTTGAGAAAGAGACTGAGCTGCTTAGTCTGGGAACAGAAGATCAGTCCTAGCCATCCGGTGTCGTTTGAGAATCTAGCACATTTCACAAGGGTCAATTGAGCTGTTTCATCAAGAAGGTTACAGAGGAAAGAGCAAGAGCTTTGGAGTCTTGTAGATGAGGTGTGAACGATGGGTCCACAGGTTATGAGTTACGTGACTGTAGTCAAGTCACTGAACTGCTAAGCAAGTCTTTTCTCTGCAAAATGGGAGTGTTGAAATAACGTACAAGGTTTGTTTGAACTTTAAATGAAATAATCAATATGCAATGCCTGGCTGGGCATGGTGGCTCACACCTGTAGTCCTAGCACTTTGGGAGGCCGAGGCAGGAAGATCACTTGAGCCCAGGAGTTCGAGACCAGCCTGGGCAGCAGGTGAGGATAAAGCCCATCTCTACAGAAAAAAAAAAAAAAGGTAGGTGTGGCAGCATGTGTGTGTGTGTAGTTCCAGCTACTCAGGAGGCTGAGGTGGGAAGGTTGCTTGGGCCCAGGAGGTGGAGGTTGCAGTGAGGCAAGATTGCACCGCTGCACTCCAGCCTGGGTGAAGAGCTAGACCCTGTCTTAAAGAAAGAAAGAAAAAAAATGCAATAATAGAATGCTTAAGACAGAGCCTGGCATACAGTACATGTTCAACAATTAGTATTTTGCTTCCATACAAAGTCCCCCTTCAGTTATATTTGTACTAAGTAAAACAATAATTAGGGTGTGGTGACTTATGCTTGTATTTCCAGCACTTTGGAAGGCCAAGACGGTTGAATCATGAGGTCAAGAGATCGAGATCATCCTGGCCAACATGGTGAAATACTGTTTCTACTAAAAATACAAAAATTAGCTGAGTGTGGTGGTGCATGCCTGTAGTCCCAGCTACTTGGGAGGCTGAGGCAGGAGAATAGTTTGAACCCAGGAGGCATAGGTTGCAGTGAGCCAATACCGTGTCACTGCATAATCCAGCCTGGCAACAGAGCGAGCCTCCATCTCAAAACAAACAGACAAACAAACAATAATTAAACAACCTAATTAGGAATCATCGAGACCTGTGGTTTTGAAAGCTTGCTATGCTACCTTTGCATCATGGCTGTATCCTGCCCTAACCAGACAGAAGTTCAATCCTATGACCTAATTCACATTGGAGTTAATGGCCCTCTTGTCTCCACCCAAGGACAAGATCCACTTGAAGATCAGCAGTACTTTCCAATGAGCACTCTTGGCCTTGTCTAATTTTGCCCAGTCACGCTTTGATAGTCATCTCTGTCCTTGAAACGAGCACCAAAGAATATTTAAAGAACTCTAAACAATCATGTGGTCTTAATTCAAGGGTCCAGAATTCTCAATTGGAGATATGGTTGGTGTTTTGTAATTTCTTGAACATTTAAGTGACAGTCTATTATAGTCTAGGCACAACACTAGGCCCGGGAATACGTGTTCAAAGTTGACACACTATCATAACCTCAAAGAACTGATGGTTCAATCTAGCATTATAGAGTAAATGCTGTAGTGTCACTTGTCTCCTGAGGGCTGATGTTCTCAATAGAGCAAAACTGTCCCCGTAAGGCTCCCTCCATATTTGGTAAGTTCTGGATCTCGGTTCAAACATAAATGAGCCTAGATAGGCTAGGGATATTTATGGAGGCTGCTCAGAGGAGGTCGTATGCAGACTAGAGCTTCTAAGGGTGGATTAGGTTGTCATCAGGTAAAGTCAAGGGCCCGAGAAAAGGCAGAGATGGGGAAAAAAGCTGCCTGCTCAGAGAATAAGTGAAAAGTAAGTGTGGAAACAGTGAAGGAGGATGATGTAATCAGAAGGAAAACAGAAAAACCAAGGCCAGGCATCCTCATGGAAATCAAAAAGTAAGATGGTTACAAGAGAGAGGTACGGGTGTTGGATAATTCAGAGGGCTCGAGGAAACAGGGTCAGGACCCCTGGCACTGAGTTTGGCAATCACAGCATCATTAATGTCCTCAACAACAGCCTTTCCAACGTGGATGGCTTAGGAGTAAATGGAAGGAGAAGACACGTGGGCCACACTGGAGCCCACCTGTTCAAAGCAGCCATTGGTTGATCCAAGGGACCAGTGGTACTCTGGCTTGAAGGAAAGACAGGAGTTGGGAAGGAATTTTGAAGATGGCAGAGGCTTGGGTACATTGTAGTCTTGGAGAACGGGCTCCGAGGTTACGATGGTGGGGATTACAGCACAGTCGGGATTTACCCATTGAAAGGTGATCCAAGTGTGCTTGAGGCTGTTGTGTTTTGTTCATCATCGTCTAGCACCAGAGAGCTATGGTACTGATTGGATTGAGCAGAGACATTTTTTTTTCTTCTGTGACATTGAAGGAAAAAAAGAGGGAGAGTAAGTGTGGATACATTTTGAAGGAGAAGGATGATAAATTTAAAGAGGTTATGCCTGGCAGCCTTTACTTTCCCAGTGAATAGCAGAGGGAAATACATGTGCTGAGAATAAGGACAGCAACTGGGCGCGGTGGCTTATGCCTGTAATTCAAGCACTTGGGGAGGTAGAGGCAGGAAAATCGCTTGAGCCAGGAGTTTGAGACCAGCCAGGGCAATGTAGCAAGACCCTCTCTCTCCAAACAATTAAAAAAATTAGCCAGGCAATGTGGTGCCCACCTGTAATCTTGGCTGCTCAGGAGGCTGAGACGGGAGGATCACTTGGGACTCAGGAATTTGAGGCTGCAGTGAGCTATGATTCCACCACTGGACCCTAGTCTTGGTGACAGAGCAAGACCTTGTCCCCCATAAATAAATGCATTAATGAATGGATGGAGAATAGGGGCAGAATTGGAGGTTAGAGAGGGAAAATAAGCAGACAGAAGAAATAGCTGATATGAGATGGTGGTGGGAGGCTAACTAACCAGCAAGCTGACATCCAGAAGCACTTAGCGGGGAGGTGAACAAGAACCTTCCCATAGCAACATCAGCAGCCGCATTGATAATTGCAGCCATCCTTTACCACGTGTGAACAGAGTCCCAAGTACTGCATTATCTTGACAGCAATCTTTGCAATAACTGTGAATGCTCCATGTTACGGACCAAGATACTGAGATGTGGAGAAGTGGTGTAGGTTGGCTAAACTTACTTGAGAGTAGTGGGACCCGGGTCTGAACCAGGTTCATCTGACTGCAACACCTGGGCTCTCTCCACTAGGAGCAACATGAGTGTCCCTTTTTATCTCCAGTCCCCAATGAGTGGTGAAACTTGGGCACATGACTTAATCTTTCTTTGTCTTGTTGGTCTGCCCCATAGCATGAGGACAATTAAAGAGTGAACTTTATGGCTTATTCTGAGAAGTTGAAAGGCATACTGTAGCTTCCAGAAGGCAATAAGCATATTATTTGGTACATAAGCCGTCCATAGTACATGCTAGTCATTGTAGTGGTTACTTTTATTAATGTGCTTGGTGACTCACTCTAAGCTACAATAGGAAATAGCAGAGGTATCAACTAAAACCAATTCCTGGCCTCTGAACTGCATGGAAGCATCAGTCCTGAGTGTTTCGGAAGCATCTTGCTCTGTGAAAATTCTTTAAGGGTCTCTGGAAAGGAAAAGTGAACTGTTGTAAAATTTCTCTATTTCTTGATTTAAAAAACTGGGTTTCTGTTGCTGTGAGGTTTGGGGAATGGATTAGAAGGATCCTACCTTTTTTTTTTTTTTTTTTTTTTTTTTTGAGACAGAGTCTTGCTCTGTCTCCCAGGCTGGAGTACAGTGGTGTGATCTTGGCTCACTGCAAGCTCTGCCTCCCAGGTTCACGCCATTCTCCTGCCTCAGCCTCCCAAGTAGCTGGGACTACAAGCACCTGCCACTACGCCCGGCTAATTTTTTGTATTTTTAGTAGAGACAGGGTTTCACTGTGTTAGCCAGGATGGTCTCGATCTCCTGACCTCGTGATCTACCCACCTTGGCTTCCCAAAGTGCTGGGATTAAAGGCGTGAGCCACCGCGCCGGGCCTATCCCTCCATTTTTACCTTGCAGTGGGGGGTTAATGAGTAAAAACAACAAAACGGGGGGAAAAAAAGCTAACTTTTAATGAGCACCTGAGTCTGTGCCAGCCAGGCCACTCTGCAAGTCATTCTACATACCTCATCTTTTTAAATTTTATCCTCACAAGAATGCTATGAAGTATGTCCTGTCATTTTTTCTATTTTACAGATGAGCAAACTAAGGCTCAACATGGTTAGTCAAATGAGTCACAAATGTAATAGTAGGGAAATTGAGACTCACACCCGAGGCTGTCAGACCCCCAGACCAGCTGGGGTGCTTGCAAAGTGAAGTCGGGAGTCACCTCCAGTCTCTTAGAGGCAAAGGCTCAGTCTTTTAACCCTAGGGAGAAAAATCTCATCTCTGCTCCACTAAATTATCTCATCTTCCAAGGGTTCCCCTGCTACAGCTAAACCAATGTCGTTGACGGCCTGTTTTAAGATTTTGTGAGTGTTCTGTGATCACAAAACCCATTCCCACAACCATATATTATTTCCTACAGTTTTGACACCATTTATTTCCATAGCATTATACATTCCAACCTTCTGACTGTTTAAGATCAAAAGATATGCTCCTGGGCTCATACTTCACTCTAGCTCTCAGACTCTGTGCACCAAATTAGACAGAACAGCAGAGGCTCCAGCCTGTCATAGTCTGTAATGTTGCATAATTCCAAGGATTCACCATGTTTTATCAATGGCAGAGGGAGAGACGGACTCAGCCACAGTGGTGGGGCTTTCATGGAGGATATGGGGGAAGGCCTGGAGATGCAGTGGTTGAAGGGGAGTGCTGGGATGTTCAGAATCAGTCTAGAACGTAGTTGATTGTGGAAATCCCAGGCCAAGGGCAAAGATTTATAAAGGGTCAGAGAAGAAGGAGGAGATCCACGTAGGGTACCGTGCTCCCTCCTAAGAGAATAAAAGAATTGCTGATTATATCCAGGGGGAGGGAAAAGAGATTGTGTCTGCTCTCCAGGCTGGGCTTAGTGGTTCCAGAATGGAGCAAACTACATACTGATTAGCAGAGGGACTTCTTTGGAGGGGTCATGCATTTATTCAGCAAGCTTTAAAGAGCGTGTAATGTGTGAAACCACTCTTTTAGACCCTGGTAACTTAAAATGAATGAAACACTTTTTTCTGCTCTCAAGGATCCTGTGATCTATGAAAATACACTGATGGGTGAACAGCTAAGCTGTAATAGAAGTGGGTTCAAGGGGGAGAGTGAATACCTAGAGGGGCCTGTTCAGCTCTCCCAGGAAGCCTGACTTCAGATGAGATGGGTCTTCCTTTCCATTTACCCACATGCACTTGATACAGGGCAGGCAGGCCCCAAAACTGGGGCTTAGCCCAAGAGGGTTCTTGGCTTTGCCCAGGAAATAATTCAAGGGCAAGCAGCGGTGTTAAACAGCAGCTTTTACTGAAGCATCAGTGTACAGTAGCACCAGAGGGACTGCTCTTTCCTGAGCAGAGCTACCCTGAAGGGAGTGTGCCCAGAGTAGCAGCTCAGAGGCAGTTGTGCAGTCATATTTAGACCCACTTTTAATGACATGCAAATTAAGAAGCAGATTATAGAGAAATGTTTAGAAATAGGGTGGTAACTTCTGGGTCCTTGGGTTGTTGCCATGGAAAGGGCAATAACTCCTGGGTGTTGCCATGGTGATGAGAAACTGACATGGCACTCTGGTGGGCGTGTCTTATGGGAAGCTGCTTCTGCCCCGTGTTTTAGCTAGTCCTCAATTTGGTCCCGTGTCTGAGCTCCACCTCCAGAGTTGAGTCCCACCTCCTATCTCACACTTGCTCTAGAACGAGTAAGGGGCATTGGAGACTATATATACAGATGCCATACTCCATGACATATTTTAGTAATCTGAAAGCAAGTGTGATAAACAGCAAAGATTGCTTTGGATCGACTGTGTGTATGGATAAGGGGTAGGGGAGGAGGGAACAATTGGAAAATCAGCTGGACGTGTGGATGAAGGGCATTGAAGGTGACTCTGTCGTGGGGGTGATAATGATAACAGTGATGGTGGTGGTGGTTATAGTGGCAGCAGTGAGAACAGCCAGCATTTATTCATGCTCACTATATGCTAGGCACTAAGCAACGTACTGTATATAAGTCCCCTCTTTCATTCCTTCCAATGAACTTAGGAGAATGAGTATTAATATAGACTTCATTTAACAGATGGGAAAACCAAGGCTCAGAAGAGTTTATGGGACCCACCCAAGGTCATATGGCAAGTAGGCAAAGTTAGTATTTGATTCTATGCAATTTGCCTCCTGAACCAGCGGTCCAGCAAAGATGGGCGAAGCAGGCTTGAAAACCCCCTTGGGTTAAAGTCTACATTGCTCAATGCAAACTTCTCATGATAAATGATGCTAACACACTTTGGAGAAACTTCGTGACTATGCCTGATTCCCGGCACTAATGTAGCTTGACTTGGGGCTGATATCCCACTTATCTCACCAGAATGACAATTAGGGGGTGGAAAAAATAAGAGTTATTGCTATTCTGGCTTCCTCTATTGAGCTATGAATAAATGATGATAACTGTGAAATGGTGTGGTGTTTAGATCGTTTCTGGTAAATTAAAAAAACTAAAAATTGAATAAAGTGGTAATCCATGCAGCCATTTAAAATAGGAGGAGTGGAACAAAATTAGTAAACTCTTTTAGTGTCTTCCTGGCCTTGTCATTCTAATGTAATTAGTTTGCAAAAATATTAATTAATACTCAAACATCTGACGTGTTTTACGTGTTAATTTGAAATGTGTTAGTTACATTTTCTACTTTGCCCTGGTACTGTCTTCAGCAGCAGCACAGGCAAGAATTCTGGTCCTATAGCCCCCTCCTTAGAGCAAAGCAGCCGAGTAGATATTGAGTAGCTATTGGGAGCTCGTTGCAAGACTTGGAGCTGCTTGCACCTTTGCAGAGAAGGGGGGAGAATGCTGTATGGAAACAGCATGTTAGAGGTTTTAGCTAGTGGGGACTGACTGCAAATGCAGTATCTCAAGAAGGCTTCCTGAGTTCCAATGATCAAATGCTGTGCTGGGCCAGCAGGGGATTCAGATGGTAAGCAGAAGCTGGAGGGAGAAACTCCTCAGATCACATTTGGACTAGGTTCTTTCCAGATCTTGCAAATGGGTTGTGTGCTCATGCCCTAGAGAAAGGTGCTGAATTCTAAGTATGTCTCATGAAATATCTAGCGACTGATATCATTTAAGGGTGTTATCTGCTGCTTTTCTTTTCTTTTCTTTTCTTTCTTTCTTTCTTTCTTTTTTTTTTTTTTTTTTTTTGAGACAGAGTCTTGCTGTGTTGCCCAGGATGGAGTGCAGTGGCGCAATCTCGGCTCACTGCAACCTCTGCCTCCCAGGTTCAACGATTCTCCTGCCTCAGCCTCCCAAGTAACTGGGATTACAGGCGTGCGCCACCACACGTGGCTAATTTTTGTATTTTTAGTAGAGACAGCATTTCACCATGTTGGCCTGGCTAGTCTCAAACTCCTGACCTCAGGTGATCTGCCTGCTTCAGTCTCCCAGAGTGCTGGGATTACAGCCATGAGCCACCGTGCCTAACCTATTTTTTTATTTAGTTCATACATTAGTCAGGAGATGCTAAACTATGCAAGTAACAAGTTAACCATGACATCTCAGTGGCCTACCCAAAGAGACTTATTTCTCACCCATGCTATGTCTGTTGAGAGCTGGGTGACTCTCTAGGGTGGCTCTCTCCATCTGTTGACCTCGCAGTACAGGATGCTTCTCTCTTGTGGCTTCTCTGGGTCAGTGCCTACCTCCACTATCACTCTGGCAGGGGAAGAAAGGCAATGCTGAGATGGCACACATCCCTTCTACTCACAGTCCGCCAGCTAGAATGCATCCCAGGGCACCTGTAACAAGAGGCCTGAGAAGGTGAGGAGCACATGGATATTCTCTGGGAATTCAATGCCTGCCACGGTGTGCCAGTGAGGCCCATGACAGTGATGACAACAAATACCTGCATTCTCATCTCACTTCTCTGCTTCACTCACTGCTACACTGGGGTCACTTGCCTGGCACTCTGTTACGCACTTTGTTCCATTCATGTCACTGCAATGTCAGTCTTTCCATTCTAAACAAGATGAAATGGAGGCTCAGAGGGCTAAAACTATTTGTCAACGGTTGCATGGTTAGTAAGGGGTACAGTCAGGAACCAACCCAAAATCCTACTCCAGTATCTCCCCTGGTTTTCTGCCTACCAAGGTTCTTGACAGATTTCCTTTGGTAGCATTGTAGTGGAAAGAGATGAGGGCGGCAACCCTTAGAGAACTCCCCTGGAGACCCAGAGGACAAGGATCTGTTAAGTCTCCAAGGGATGATACAAACGATGCCCACATTTGTGCAGAATTTATTACTTTCAACCAGCAGATTCACGTTCTGCATCATATTTTAATCTTATAGTAATCTTGTGGAAGATTTGGGAAGAATAGCCTTAGTTCTTTTTTGTAGATGCATTATTAGAGGGTCCAGGAGGTTAAAGACCTGCTAGAGGTCACCTTGGTAGTCACTGACGGGTGTCTGGACTCCAAACTGAGTCTCTGTGTGTGTGTGGGATTGCGGATCCTGGAGACCCTAGACTGAGGTCCCTTAACCTCTTCTGTTTCATGACCCCCTTGGACATCTGGGGAGAACAGTGGGCCTCTTTGCAGAATAAAGATTTCAGATACATGATGCAAAATACTTAGAATCACAAAGGAAACTATTTATATTGATATACATTTATTAAATAAATTAAAACATGATTTAGTCAAATCTTTGCTTTCTTTATTAACACATTAAACAAGCAAGTCTAGTAATTACCGTAATTTGGAAGTAGTGATAAGCATTGTGATATTTTGAGATATCTGTGACAATTATAATGTGACTAAAACATCTGTGATTTCTCTTGGTGACAAAGTCACAGGTACTTGTAATACTACTGTGATGTTGTGGCTTATATTTACAATTAAAGGGAGTGCTAGATTTGTTAGGGGCTAGTGAAAATCAGATTTTTTTTTTTCCTGTCGAAGTTCATGGACTCACTGTGTTCTGTCTAGGGACCCCTGTAGAATCTTGGATCCCCAATGAAGAATCCTGTCTGTCTTGGCCCTGAACTGTCTTCTGATTCTAGTTGGGTGAAAGCCTAGAACTGGATGAGTCCAAGCTCAAATGATGTTTGATTTTGTTGCATGTATTCACTTGGTCTCTACTACCTTGTGGTAGTGACGTCATCTCTGCCCAGTGCCTGGTCTGAACCTGGGGCTTCTTTTCCAATACAGCACATGTGGCATTTAAGAGGATCAGGAGTCTAGGTGTGGTGGCTCACACCTGTAATCCCGGCACTTGGGGAGGCTGAGGCAGGTGGATCACTTGAGGTTAGGAGTTCGTGACCAACCTGGCCAATATGATGAAACACTGTCTCTACTAAAAATACAAAAATTAGCTGGGTGTGGTGGCACATGCTTGTAATCCCAGCTACTTGGGAGGCTGAAGCAAGAGGATCATTTGAACTTGGGAGGCGGAGGTTGCTGTGAGTCAAAATTGTACCACTGCACTCCAGCCTGGGTGACAGAGTGAGACTCCATCTCAAAAAAGTTTTTTTTTAAAAAAAGATCAGGGGTTAATAAAGGCTAATCATTTTTCCCTCAATACTAGGTACTATAGTAAGACTTCATACCCACTATTTCACTTAATTCTGGTAGATTCTAGTGTTAAATGTGTTTTGCAGAAAGTAATAATGATGGTTAACATTTATAAATACTTACTATGCACCAGGCACTCTTCTAAGCACATTTAAAGTACGAAAATAATAATAATTATTTTAGTAGCAGTGGTAGCAGCAGTAGTAATAGTAGTAGATAAGACTTATTTAGCATTCCCTTGGTGGTAGGCTTATTATCTTCTAAGTATTTTACATCCTTAATCTTAATTATTCCCCACCACATTCCTATCAGGTCAGTATTAGTTATTTACATTTTACAGAATAGGAACCAGGTTCAGAGAGATGAAGTAAGTTGACCAAAGTCACACGACTGCAAAGCCAACCTTTGAATTCAGGCATTCTCTTTCCACACACTGTGAAGGTAACCACTACTGCCTTGTTTTCCACTTTGTTTACTGTTCCTCATAGGTATGTCAGAAGTAGAAGTGAATTTTTCACTCCCATTTTACAGATTGGGCAACGGAGACACAATCACTTTAAGAAATTTGCCTTAGAGTTGGCTTCATTCAACTCAAAGATGGAACAAGAAAGCCTGCAGATGAGCAGTTTATGGGAAAGGTTTATGGGCAACACCTGGAAAAGTTATACATTACTTCTGCCCACCTCCCATTGGCCAGAACTCAGTCACTTGGTCTAGTAAACTGGAAGGGAGCCTGGGAAATGTAGTTCAGCTGTGTACCCAAGGGGAAGAAACAAATAAATTTTGAGGAACTCAGAGCTGTCTCTACGACAGGCACTGAGCAGAGACCTGGAGAGCTCATGATTTGTGGTGAGACTCCAATCACAGCAAGAGTGAAACTAGGGGTTCAACATTTGAGGAGACACTCTCACGGTAGCCAAGCTTACTCCCTACTCCACAGCCCCGCATGGTACCTGGACTGAAATGTTAGTTTGTGCAGCAGAGGCACCACGTGCCAGTGATGTCCCTGAGTGGCTTAAAGACAGAATTTGACACAATACATTACTGCAAATTAGAGAATGTGAAAAATCTCATGCTATGGAGGTTTGGACTCTGGGTATATTTTTATAAGCCATGGAGAGTCTGCAAATGAAACACTGTCAAAGAGAAAACATGAAAATGTGTAATAGTTTGTTACTGTACATTTAAATGAATATTTAAAATGCAGCCTATTCTTTTTTAAAGGAACGTTGTTGTTGACATTTTCTTTTCTTTAGTTTGATGTGTATTTTTAATTTAAACGCTCCAGACCCTGCTCTTAGGATCGCCTGCTCAAAGCCTGTACAAGCAGCCAGTTTATTGGCACAGGGTGAGAAAATTGGGTACTTGAATCATGTATCATATAGTACTGTGTGTTATATCCTCTCCATTTTTAGATATCAGGGGTTATAAATCTCAGCTTCACTTTAATATATATATATATATTTTTTTTTTTTTGCAGGAGGAGAGGATGTAGAACAAAAGCAACACAACATTAAATGTGCATGTTGATTTTAAAACACATTTATATTTCAGATATATTTTTAAAATATATGTGTGTTAAAATCAGAAAAATCTCTTACCCCAAAAGAGAAAACAAACCAATAAGCAATAACAACAAAAATATAATCCTATTCCTGATAATACTTTTTCTGACATTCTCCAAGTATGAAACAAAGCTACTTGGTAACTGCCTCATAACTCTTCATCTCTTAGCATTCCATCTTACCGTATTGGTAAGTAAACGGTGTCATAGGAGCCTGCAATCCCATATATGGGTGGCAAAGTCCCAGAGCCCCAACATTGGTCTCCACTAATTGTTTCGAGTGAGGGATTTGATCACACATGTCTCTCTGCTTTTGGATTTTGAAGGTTGTTGGCCCAAGCCTGAGAGCATGCTTGAGGCTCTATCTAATAAGCCTGGTGTCTTTAGCTAATGACTCTTTTTTCTTGTTCTGAGTAGAACACATGCTTTATAGGCAGCTAAGCAGTGATTTTTTAAAAAATCTCTCTGATTAGCAACATTCCTGTGAGTAGATTTGTGTCTTTTTCATATTTCACATTCTGAATATTTTATGAAAATGGCTTCTTTTCCCAGTGAGCTAATGCTGTGGTTTAAATAATAGGATGAACCTGATATTTCTCCCTTTAGGGACAACACATTATCTTGCTGATGGGAAGAAATGAGGATAGATGGGTAAAAGCCATTGAGGTAAGCGCCTGAATGCTGAGATCCCATTGACCTGGATGTGATTTCTGGTTCTCTCATGACTTATTGTACCACCTCTCAACATTTCAACTTCTCATCTGAATGATGGGGATAATCACTGTAACTACCTAATATTATCAAGGTGAGGATTAAATGAGAGAGGCTATTAATTACAGCATGGGTCACAGTGCCTGGCACATAGCAAGTTGTTAGTAAATGATACCTCAATTTTACATTTAAGCAGCATCTCAGGTAACTCCCCCATAGAAAACTTTCCCCTTCATGCGTCTCCAGCAGAGTGTTGTCTAGTGATATATTTGAGAGCTTTTATTGTAACTCTGCAGTCGATAAGGCAGGTGATTAAAAAATGTTAGTGTGTTTTTGAGTCTGGCTTCCCAGACTAATTTCAGCTCTGCAGGGCTTTGTCTGGTGCCTATGGTAGAGACAGCTCTGAGTCCACCAAAATCCATCAGTTTCCCTCGCCTGCACTGGGGTACATAGCTGGACTACATTTCCCAGCCTCCCTTGCAGTTGATGAGACCATGTGACTGACTTCTGCCCAATGGAAGGTGGGTAGAAGTAATGTATGACTTTTTCAAGCGTAGCCCATAAGCCTTTCCAGTGGATTGCTCATCCTCATGTTCTCTCGCTCCATGTTGGAGTTGAATAAATCACATTCTGAGGCAAGTTTCTTAATGTACCTGTGACACAGTTGCCTGATCTGTAAATTGGAGTTGTAACAGGTGGAGGAATGAGAAGCAGTTATCCTGATGGTGGGTAGATGGTGTAGATGATGAGTGAGATCCAGAAGGTGCTCCCAAGAGGCTCCATGAGGGACTTTGGTGCTATGGAGGCAAAGTGTGGCATGAGCTTGGAGCATCTTTCTCCCATTTTGCCATAGTCTGGTGCACTCAGAATCCCTTTAGACTCTCCTGCAAAGAGCTGGTGGTGCTGTGGGGATACCTAATGTGGGTCCACAGATGGGGGAACCTAGAACCAATGCTTTTGGAGCCTGCATGTAAATGACACCCTGTTTTGTAATGCCTTGTCTCTGAGGCCAGATGGTCTTTGGGTCTCTTGTGGATGAGTATTCTCCAAATGGAGAAGCTCCCAGATCCCTTAACCTTTCTCACTTCCAAGATAACGGTGGCAGCCACGGTTTACCAGGCTGTTGCAGGTTTCCTGCTAGGTTTCTCTGCGCCTCCTCAGTGATCTGCTGCCATAAAGAGATTTCATACATCATTAAGGGAGATGTTGTATGCGTCAACATAATGCTGTGTTCTTACCCAGAATGTCACGTTAGACTCCTGGAGCCTTAAAAAAAAAAAAAAAAAAAACTTCAAATATAACTGCATTTTTCCCTTAAATCATCCAATCTGCCATCTGAGGCCCCCAAGGGAAGCTGCTAGTAAAATAGCAACTTGCAAGGTTAAGAACAGCATCACAAAACATGTTAGCTAAAATGTGAACTCTTGCAACCTGTGCTTAGGGAATGGAGTCAGAGGGTTCACAGAGGCATTTTGTTATTTTTCAGAATCTCCTTTCCTTCTTCAAAGTGATGGGCAGAGTGTTTGGGACAGGGCTAATGGTCTCTGAAGGCCCCTGGCTTGAGTTGTCTATTCTATGTTCTCTTTTAGAATTTCCCCTACACTAATGTTTCCCAGGGAAACTTGTATGGATGCCAGAATAAAGAAATACGTTCTACTTACTCGTTGAGTTTAGAAGCCGGAAGTGATTTTCTTACTTATGCATTCATTGACAAACCTTCACTGGGCATCTGCTTCAGACCACGTGCCCTAATGCATGCAGGTGCTCCTGCTCTGAACTCTTCCACCTACTAGCTGGGTTACTGATGCAGCTTGGCTCTGTGTCCCCACCCAAATCTCATGTTGAATTGTAATCCTCCATGCTAGAGGAGGGTCCAGGTGGGAGGTAATTGGATTATGCAGGTGGATTTCCCCCTTGCTGCTCTCACGATAGTGAGTTCTCACGAGATCTGGTTGTTTAAACGTGGATAGCACCTCTGCCTTCACTCTCTCTTCCTCCCGCTCTGCTGTATCAAAATGTGCCTTCTTCCCCTTCACCTTCTCCGGTGGTCATAAACTTCCTGAGGCCTCCCAGCCCTGCTTCCCCTATAGCTTGTGGAACTGTGAGTCAATTAAGCCTCTTTTCTTCATAAATTACCCAGTTTCAGGTATTTCCTTATAGCAGAGTAAAAATGGACTAATACAGTTACCCTGGACGAGCAAACTGATGTCTCTGTATCCCTCTGTCCTTATCTGTGAAACAGAGATGATGGGTGGTTATGAGGATTAAATAATTTAATATACGTAAAGTGCTTAGCCCAGTACCCAACAAAGTAAGGTTTTAAAAAATATCAGTTATTATCAATCTCAAGAGGAGTTCTGTAGAAATAGACAGAAATAACTTTGGCTGATGAATTCTGAAATTGTGGAGAGCATTTCTCCATGGATCATTCAGGTTCTCAATAGCTATTTTAATTAAAATAGCAATAACTAACATTTGGTCATCTTATGTCAGTGAATATCATTGGCCCTGAGCTGGAGGATGATTCATTATTCAAATTGTCTTTTTGGCCAGGCGCAGTGGCTCACACCTGTAATCCCAGCACTTTGGGAGGCCGAAGCAGGCAGATCACCTGAGGTCAGGGGTTTGAGACCAACCTGGCCAACATGGTGAAACCCTGTCTCTACTACAAATACAAAAATTAGCGGGGCGTGGTGGCACATGCCTTTAGTCCCAGCTACTTGGGAGGCTGAGGCAGGTGAATCACTTGAACCTGGGAAGCGGAGGTGGCAGTGAGCCGAGATCGTGCCACTGCATTCTAGCCTGGGCAACAGAGTGAGAGTGTGTCTCAAACAAACAAATCATGTCTTCAGTCATTCATTCAGTCAGTCCTAATGACCCGTCATTCCCTTAGACCAGTTCCTCAAACTCAGCACTGTTGACATTCTGAACCAGCTGATTGTTGTAGGGAGCTGTCCTGTGCATTGCAGGATGTTTACCGTCATCCCCAGCCTCTACTCACTAGATGTTGGTAGCATTGTCTCCCCAGATTGTGACAACCAAAAATATTTCCAGACATTGGCAAATGTCCCCAGGAGGAGGAGTTGAGGTGTAACTTGCTTTAGTGTCATAAAAAGTTGGAGTCCTAAGAAGACTTCAGAGATGAGCCCACTCAGGGATTCACTGTTTTCAGGGATCCCCCATGTATGGCAGCACAGTCAGCATTCCTGGTACCTGGCCCTGGACACCACAGCAGCCCCGGTGAGTGTAACAACTAGAAATGATGCACCTTTTCACCAGATGCTCCAAAGACCACAGTACTGCCTTCAGTGGATTTCCTTCTACCTTGTATTTCTCTCTCCTGTTTCATTTGTTTGTTTGTTTGTTTGTTTGCTTTGTAAAATGGAGTCTCCCTCTGTTGCCCAGGCTGAAGTGCAGTGGCGCAATCTCAGCTAAGTGCAACCTGCACCTGCAGGGTTCAAGCAGTTCTCCTGCCTCAGCCTCCTGAGTCACTGGGATTACAGGCACTCACCAACGCACCTGGAGATATATATATATATATATATATGGATATATGTGTGTGTGTATGTATATGTGTATATATATATGTTGTGTGTGTATATAGATATATATGTGTGTGTGTGTGTGTGTATTTTCTTTAGTAGAGATGAGGGTTCACCAAGTTAGCCAGGCTGGTCTTGAACTCCTGAACTCAAGTGATCCACCCACCTCAGTGTCTGAAAGTGCTGGGATTACAGATGTGAGCCACCATACCTGGCTTCCTCTCTCCTGTTTTTTACAGAAGTGAAAAATATAGGACAAGAGACAGGAATTGGTTTACCCAACGTGTCAGACCAAGCAACCGAATGGTTGTGCCAGAATTCTGTGCAGTCTTAGTTCTTTGTGCTCTTCTTAGGGGAGAGATTTTTTGCATACCTGCTGAGTTACAGCAAAATTTGAGGGATACCAGATAAAATGATGGCATGAAGATTTCCACCGTTCTGAACAACAGAGCAAGCAACACACAGACACATCAAAACTTCTACAAGACGAGCAAGGTCCCGCAAGACTGTGTTCCTGCAAGTCTGCTTTCCTCTAAGACCGCATTCCTGCAAGACTGCCCTCCTGTAAGACTGTGTACCTGCTGGCCTCACCACCTTCCTCTCAGACCACTTTCCACTTGCTCATGCCCCAGCTTCGTGACTTCCTCAGCCACTGTGGTGTGCCACGTTCCTCCTGCCCCAGCCCCTTTGCACAGTTTGTTTCTTCTGCCTGGAATGGTCCCTCATTGGCTTCCCACTTGGCCAGCTCCTCTTCTTCCTGTGGGCCACCTTTTCTCCAGTTGCCTCCCCTCATTATCCATCCCAAAGCGAGCATCTTCCTTTGTTCTACAAAGCTTTATTGCTTAGTGACTTATCACAATTTACAATCATTTTACTCATTATTATTATTGTTGCTTAAAAGTTGTTTTATTCCGTGATTGTTCCCTGAGAGTCTAAGTCACAATGTCCCGCCTGTGTTCCAGTCTCCAGTACTGAACCCTTAGTTGCCAAACACTTAAAAAAGTCGTTGAGGCCGAGCGCGGTGGCTCACACCTGTAATCCCAGCACTTTGGGAGATGGAGGTGGGTGGATAATCTGAGGTCGGGAGTTTGAGACCAGCCTGACCACATGGAGAAACCCTGTCTCTACTAAAAATACAAGATCAGTCGGACATAGTGGCTCATGCCTGTAATCCTAGCTACTCAAGAAGGCTGAGGCAGGAGAATCGCTTGAATCTGGGAGGCAGAGGTTGCGGTGAGCCAAAATCATGCCACTGCCCTCCAGCATGGGGAACAAGAGCGATACTCAATCTCAAAAAAAGAAGGTGTTGAATTAAAAGAAACCTGAATGAAGGAATAAATAATAGCATGTACACAGCCCTATCTAGAAACTGGGGATGGTGACTAGTTCAGCTTCATAAACCTTCCTGGGTGCTGGGAGGGTCTCTTCATCCGCTGCTTTGGGCTGTGAAGTTCCCTTTGTTAGGAGTATTAAGCAAGATTGGTGAAGATTTGACCAAATAATATATTGATCACCCTACACCCTTCAATAAAAATGTCATTATGTAGTCATTTATTTAAAATTTTATGTTATTTTTCTTCAACTTTTAAGTTGTGAGGTACATGTGTAGGATGTGCAGGATTGTAAACATGTGCCATGGTGGTCTGCTGCACAGATCAACCCATCACCTAGGTAATAAGCCCAGCACCCATTAGCTATTCTTCCTGATGCTGTCCCTCCCCGCACTCTCCCAGCATGTGTTCTCGTCATTCAGCTCCCACTTACAAGTGAGAACACGTGGTGTTTGCTTTTCTTTTCTTGTGTTAGTTTGCTGAGGATAATGGCTTCCAGTTCCATTCATGTCCCTGCAAAAGACATGCTCTCATTTTGTTTTGTGGCTGCATAGTATTGCATGGTGTCTATGTGCCACATTTTCTTTACCCGGTCTGTCATTGATAGGCATTTGGGTTGATTCCGTGTCTTTGCTATGTGAAATAATGCTGCAATGAACATACGTGTGCATGTACCTTTATAATAGAATGATTGATATTCCTTTGGATGTATTAAGCACCCACGATGTGCCAGTCATACTTCTGGGCACTGAGGATGCAGGGCAAACAGACTCCACACATGGTCCTCATGCACTGAGGACAAATAACCAAAAGCCAGCATGGAGGAGCACCTGTCCCTGGCAGCCCATGCTAGAGGGATCTCACCTAGTCCTGGGGTTGGGGAAGGCCTCTCTAAGGAATTAATGTTTTGATCGAGGCCTGAGAGAGATGCAGGTGTTGGCGAGTCAAAAGCAGAAGCAGCAGTCTGTGGTCAAGTGGTTGTTAAAGACACGAATTCACCCCAGAATGGCTGAAAAGAGGAGAGCCTGGATGCAGCCCGGGGCACAGGACCTGGCGGAGGATGAAGAATGGACAGACAGTTGGCCTCTATGAGAATCACAATGAATATGAGATGTAGCTCCTGTTTTTCCTCTTCATCTTTTCACAAGCAGCAAAGTGGACATGACACGGTGTGTGTTGACTGGCAGCTCTGTGTGTCCCGGCTTCACCATGAACAGACTGCCAGATCTTGGGTAAACTGCACTATTTGCTTGTTCATGGGGAGAGGATATGAGCTTGGGGATGAGACCTGGCTTCAGATCCCAGGTGTATGTCCTTAAGTACAATACTCTACCTCTCTAAGCCTCTTGTCCTCACCTATGATAATAATATCTAATTATAACAGGCATTAGTAATGCTCTGTCCTTAGCAGACACTGGGCAAGGTGCCTCTTTCATGTTCACTGACTTCATCCTCACCACCACGTAGTGAAGCTAGTGCTCATTTCACAGCTGAGTAAACAGAGGTATGGGCACTTAATGATTTTGCCATGAAGTCTCAGAACTAAGAAGTGAAGGATGGGCGCAGTGACTCATGCCTGTAATCCCACCACTTTGGGAGACCGAGGACCGAGGTAGGTGGATCACGAGGTCAGGAGTTTGAGACCAGCCTGACCAACATGGTGAAATCTCGTCTCTACTGAAAATACAAAAATTAGTCAGGCATGGTGGCATGTGCCTGTAATCCCAGCTACTCCAGAGGCTGAAGCAGGAGAATCAGTTGAACGCAGGAGGTGGAGGTTGCAGTGAGCCGAGACATGCCATTGTACTCTAGCCTGGGCAACAGACAGTCCGTCTCAAAAAAAAAAAAAAAAAAAAAAAAAAAAAAAAAAAACAGTAATGGTGCTGGTATTCAGCCCTACATCTGTCTTATACGGGAGCCTGGGCTCTTGACCCTACACCATATTGCCATTTAGGATGACTGAGAGGATCAAATGAAATGATCCATTCACCTGACGCTGTGTCTGGCGTGGATTCAGGAAATGGAATATGGTCAGACAGATGTGGGTTCTCGTCTTCATTTTCTCTCATTGGCTACATGGCTCCTTCTGTTGCTTCATCTGTCTGGATCTCAATTTCTCGGTCTGTGAAATGGGAATGAACTGAGATTATATCTCATCTGGTAGGAGCATTTGGTGAGAAAATGTGTGCAAATCCCTTAGCACGATGCCCGGGGCACAGGAAGACTTGACACTTGTCAACCATAACTGTTATTAGGCTGATAGTAGGCCCAGCACAGAGGTCAGTTCTACCTCTCCACCCTCCTTAGGATTTTTTTCTTTGCACAAAGAGCTTTAGAAAGTGTAAAACCACCCGTCTCTCTCATGCATGTGAGGGTCCGAGGTGTCCCTGATGTGAGGCAGTGGCAGAAGCCAAGGGCACGGGAGGAGCTGTCAGATGGCTGGAGCCGTTTCAGTGCACCAGCTGATTGCAGCACACGTCCAGGTAGGGGGATGCCCTTGGTTTCAAGTTCTTTGTGTTCTTTCCCCAAAACAAGCGCCTTCCATGCCAAGCCATCTTTCCTGTGCAACACTTTAATTTACATCTTTTAATAACTTTGGTTGCCATGGAAGCATTGGAATTCAGTTTTAAAATAGACAAACTAATTGTTTCAGTCAGTTTGGGTATTTGCTGTCAAGGAAACAGCCCGTTTTCCCTCATCCCCGAGAGCCTGCTTAATTGGATGGATGAGGTGGCAAAAATGGTAGAGGGGTTCCTTCTGGTCTCCAGCCGGGTGAGGGTGCACCAGGAGGCTCCAGGGGAATCTCTGGGTCCTGGCCATGTGCCTAGGAAGGGCAGAGTCTGGACTCATGAAGGGATCCACCCGGGGAGAGAGGAACAGTGGGAAAGGGCCGTGGGGCCCAGAAAGGTCCTGGGGCCAAGGTGGGGTAGGGCACAGAGCTCCAGCATCTGATAGCCAGTGTGGTCAGCTGTTCCTCTGACCCTGATGGAGGCTTGGAGACCCTCCAAACTGTTCTGAGGAATTCTAGGAACAAAACAACAGCACACGTTGCACAGGACTAATGCCTCTTCCTCAGTGAGATCGACAAGAAGACGATGTCTGTCCTGGAACAAACTCTCATTTACCTCCTCTCTGTGCTGGGTATCGGGGAGAGGGTGATGACATCGTTCACTTACTGGATCATTGCACATGTATTATTTGCATTCCTGTTAGGCACACCGGTGAATGCAATAGTGTTCTGTCCTTATGGTACTTATATTCTAGCAGGATGGATTACATAGGATGTTGAAAGTTAATGAACGGAACGGTGCAGAAAAAAGAAAAAGCAGGACAGAGAGAGGGACTGGCAGTGCTAGGCACAGAGCAGTGTGAATGGCTGAGAAACTGAGGTTTTAGAAGAGACTTGGTAGGGGTGAGGGGAGACCAAGCCTGATCTTGGTGATTGAGCGTGCTTAGGAGTGATTAAAAGTTCTGCCTTTGTTGCCAGAGCAGATCTGAGTTGCGATTCCATTTTTCATTGCTTACTCCCTGTGTGACCTCTGCCCGTGACTGTATCTCTTTATGCCTCAGTTTCCTCATCTCTCTACCAGGGGTAATAGTTCTTTAAATGGGTTAAGTGAGTTAGTGCTTATAAAGTGCTTGGCTTGTAGCAAGAGTGGTGATGATGAAGATGAGGAAGAGAAGGAGGTCATAAACCAATGAGGGACAAGCAGTGAGAAATAAGCAGAGAGGCAATGACCGCTTTTTTTTCGAAACACTGAATGGTGGAATGCAGGGCAGGATCTTATAGAAGCTCTGAGGAAGACCAAATTCACCCTGCTTAAGACGGCTTCCCAGAAGGGATTCCTAAGTCAAGATTTGCTGTCCAGGGGTAGTGGGGAGAAAATGGTGCTCTGTTTTAGGGACAGCATGTGCAAAGGCCAAGTGGTAAGAGAGCATGGCCAAGTCATGGCACTGTGGAGAGTGCGCTGGAGCTGAGCATGTGAGGTTCAGCACCTCAGGTGCCATGGGAGGGAGTTGCAGATGTCAACAGAGGCTGTAGGCCTTGAATAAAGTTGAGCTTTACCTTGAAGCTGGCCTTGTCACAATTTTCGATGAAGTCATCCCAAGGATAAAGAGGAGGAAACAAAAAAATCCCTGGCAAGGAATAGGGTGTTGGGGAATGTGAAGCTTTCAGGGACCCAACCCAGCTGGGAAGCCTCTTCAAAATCTCATGTGTCAATATCACATGTATATGCAAGTTTGGCATTTTACCTTATATCAGATTATATCATTATATCACATTTATCACAATTCCTTAACATCCAGTTAGTGTTCTAAATTACTTACCGTGGAGTTCAGCTAATGCTCCAGAAGTATGCTCCACACCCTCACGTAGCTTTGAATGTCCAACACATAACTTTGCACTCTGGTTTTAGCATTGTATTTTACAAGTAAATAGGTGGAAGCCTTTGAAGGTGTTAAGATCACGTGGTGAATGGGTACAAAAAATAGAAAGAATAAATAAGACCTAGTATTGCTAGCATAACAGGGAGACTGTTGTCAAAAACAACATAATTGTACATTTCAGGATAACTAAAAGAGTCTAACTGGATTGTTTGTATCAAAAAGGATAAATGCTTGAGGTGATGGAGACCCCACTTAACCTGATGTGATTGTTACACATCACATGCCTGTATCCATATATGTTATCTGGCCAGGCACGGTGGCTAACACTTGTAATCCCAGCCCTTTAGGAGGCTGAGGCGGGTGGATCACCTGAGGTGAGGAGTTCAAGACCAGCCTGGTAAACATGGTGAAACCCTGTCTCCACTAAATATAAAAAATTAGCTGGACGTGGTGGTGGGTGCCTGTAATCCCAGCTGCTATGGAGGCTGAGACATGAGAATCGCTTGAACCCAGGAAACAGAGGTTACAGTGAGCCAAGATTGCACCACTGCACTCCAACCTGGGTGACAGAGCAAGACTCCATCTCAAAAAACAAACAAACAAAACCTCATGTAACCCATAAATATATGCACCTGCTATGCACCTACAAAAATTAAAAATTAAACATAGACAAGTAAAGTGTACTTAGAACAATTAAAAAGAAAATCACTCAGAGCCAAGTCTGTCATTCTAAGGATTAATTTAGTTGCAAAATGTAGAACTGAAGGTGAGGTGGGGAGGGAATCAAGGCTGAAGGCTGGGTCACCACTAGGAGGAAGTAGCAGTCATCCACTGGGGAATGATGGTGGCCTGGCGTGAGGTCATGGTGTGGGTGAGGGAGGAGGGGACAGACACGCATGGGGATAATTTTTTAAACATGCCACCAAATTCGAACACAATTCTGAAGCTGCATTTTCCCAGGTGTCCCCTTTCACACCACTCTGTTTCCTGTTAGTCTTTTACTTTACTTATTTTTTAAATTGAGGTGGTCTCGTAGAATCAAACATAACTAAAACAATTCAAAACAATATAAAAACTTTTTTTTTTTTTTGAGATGGAGTCTTGCTCTGTTGCCCAGGCTGGAGTGTAGTGGCACAATTTCAGCTCACTTCAACCTCTGCCTCCTGGGTTCAAGTGATTCTCCTGCCTCAGCCTCCCGAGTAGCTGGCATGTACCACTACGCCTGGCTAAATTTTTTTCTTTCTTTTTTTTTTTTTTTTGTATTTTTAGTAGAGATAGGGTTTTGCCATGTTGGCCTGGCTGGTCTCGAACCCTTGACCTCAGATAACCCGCCAGCCTTGGCCTCCCAAAGTGCTGGGATTACAGGCGTGAGCCACCATGCCCTGTTACTAAAAACGTTTTAAAGGAGTAGACAATTAAGAACAGTCGTATATACATCAGAGCCCTGAGTTTCCCTCTGAACTCCCCGGAAGCAAAGGGAAAATGAGAAATATATTGGACGATGTTATCTATATTTCACAGCAAGAAGAAGAAACAAGAAATTCATCTATACCGCCAGGCGCCGTGGCTCCTGCCTGTAATCCTAGCACTTTGGGAGGCTGAGATGGGCAGATCACAAGGTCAGGAGATGGAGACCATCCTGGCTAACACGGTGAAACCCCGTCTCTACTAAAAATACAAAAAAATTAGCCGGGCATGGTGGCAGGTGCCTGTAGTCCCAGCTACTTGGGAGGCTGAGGCAGGAGAATGGTGTGAACCCAGGAGGCGGAGCTTACAGTGGGCAGAGATCCTGCCACTACACTCCAGCCTGGGCAACAGAGCAAGACTCCATCAAAAAAAAAAAAAATTAATCTACAGGAGGGGGTATTACACAAGTACTGAACTCTGAGAGAGAGAGAATCACTTGAATCCACATTTAAGGGGTATTTTTATAACAGAAAAGCCATGTCTTCAACCATAAGATTGTCCACATCAACATTTCATGCCCTTGCCTGCTATAAATGCTGAGGTCATAGTGTTAAGTCTTAACTTAGTTGAGGCAGTTTCATGGGGGAAGATAAAATAATGTGGTCCAGGTGCCTTTCTAACTTAATACAAGCTTAGATCTTGTAGAGAATCCCAGGAAATGGATGACTCACATGCCCATTACATTATCTGTCTCAGATACTAGATTTCTAAGAGGAGCTTCTGGAAGTAGGAGCTGGATCTTAGTCAACTCATAGCTGGACTCTCTAGTGAATGCCAACCTCTGTGTCACTGACTGAAGAAGAAAACGTACGTGATTGAAATATCAGTGCCAGAGGACTCTGTGTTTTCATTCTGAAATGATAACCTGGCAGCCTGATCTTTATTCTTACTGAGCCGGAGAAGGGGCTGATGTGGCCCAGGGCATAGGAAACAGGTATCAGAATCACAAAAGCTGGTTTACATTTCTGCCACTAACGTGCGGTGTAACTATGGGTAAGTCAGTTTAACTCTTGCAGACTCAGTCTTTTCATTTACAACATAGGATCAAAAGGGCATCTCACAGGGGTTTGGGGAGGGTTAAATGCCATGCCATGTCAATCACCTATGACAGTGCCTAGAGCAGACATTTAATACCTTATACTGTTGCTGTTCTTTGTATTATAAACAGAAAGCCATGTAACTGTTTTGGTGAACCTTAAGGCCAATCACAAAATATTATGCTCCCAAGAGGCACATTTCTAAATCAAAAAGAATGGAAGAATGAAGTCTATATTCCTGAACTTTCCAGGAAAGAGGGACGTGAAGAGAAGAAGTAGGACAAACTTGGTGTAAAATGTTCTGTCTTAGGTTGGGTATTTTAGACGCAGAGCCTGAGAGGGAATTTTCCTTAGGAGATTTATCGGGGAAGTGCCTTCAGGAGAAGGGGACTAAATTAGTGTAAGGAAGGGAGAGGCTGGAATTTGATCCTGGATGGATCCCAGGAAAGGCTCTGGAGCATGAATGGCCCTCACAGCTGGTTTCATCTAGAGGCAGGGAGACAAGCTGCTTGTATCTTGCTACAGTTTAGATGTTTGTCCTCCCAACCCTCAAGCTGAACGTTGATCCTAATGTTGGAGGAGGGGCCTCATGGGGGGGTGTTTGGATCATGGGCAAGGGTCTTTCATGGATGTATTAATCCCCGCCCTGTGGGGTGGGAGGGTAGTGAGTTCCCACTCTGTAAGTCCCCTTGAGAACTGATTGCTAAAAAAAAAAAAAAGCCTAGCACCTCCCTGCTCTCTTTCTCTTTTGCTTCCTCTCTTGCCAGGGCATCTCTGCACATGTGGGCTCTCTTTTGCCTTCCACCATGAGTGAAAGCAGCGTGAGACCCTCACCGGAAGCAGTTGTTGGTGCCCTGCTTCTTGTACAACTTGCAGAACCATGAGACAAATAAAATGCTTTTCTTTATAAATTACCCAGCCTCAGGCATTTCTTTATATCATAGGAACATAAAGTGGACTAGGACATATCCCCATGTCATTAGCTGAGGTTTGCCTGCAGGGCTGGGGAGAAGAGGCATAGCCCCGCAGGGTTTTCCATTTGGAGAAGAGGAGATATGAGCTGTGTCAGTCAACACTTTAGTGTCTGGTGTCCAGTGTTCCTGCGAGTAACGGAGATCTGGTGAAGCATCAGCAGCGTCCTTGCAGTTCCTAAACATCAGGTATTCATTCCTATTTTCTTCTGCTTTAGAGCAGCTGCCAAAATCTCTCACCTTTTTCTCTCCAGCACTCCTTTGAATGCTACATTACCCCCGTTTTTTTTTTTTCAAGTCATAAGGCTCTCCACCCACCCACTAAAAATCTACGCATTCCCTTTTAAACAGAAGAGGCATTCCACTCTGCTTTCCTCTGCATCTTTATCCACCCTCCTTAAAGGATCTTAGATACTTAATCTTCAATATTTCATATTCCTATCATCACTACCTCATGGGAAACATGTGAGTAGGATCAGTGTTACTTTCAGAAAATCGGCTTCGAATCTGCAAGGTCACATGGGAAAATATACAGTGACGACCCCCAGGGTTTGCTGCACTTAATATAAAAGAGAAACTCTGTGTTAGCAGGATGTGGTTCAGCACGTGGGAAACCAAGGCCCCTCAGGGTGGGCCTGTCTTAGCTGGGATAAGGTGAACAAACCTTTTCATCCTCCCTGCAAGCTTCTCCAGAGACTGTTCAGTTTGAAAGACCTGACTGGTGTCTCCCCAGCGTTTTGTTTTTTAGTCTGATCATAGCCATATGTAAGAGCATATCTCAAGACAGCCAATAAATCATACCTTCTATTGCAATTCGTTTAACTCCTTTTTTTTTTTTTTTTTTTTTTTTTGAGCAGACTAGTTTCACTCTGAAAAGCTGCGTGTTTGAGCTTTGTAACTCCAAATAATTTTTTTTTTTTTTTTTTTTTTGAGGCGGAGTCTCGCTCTGTCGCCCGGACTGGAGTGCAGTGGCCGGATCTCAGCTCACTGCAAGCTCCGCCTCCCGGGTTTACGCTATTCTCCTGCCTCAGCCTCCCGAGTAGCTGGGACTACAGGCGCCCGCCACCTCGCCCGGCTAGTTTTTGTATTTTTAGTAGAGACGGGGTTTCACCGTGTTAGCCAGGATGGTCTCGATCTCCTGACCTCGTGATCCGCCCGTCTCGGCCTCCCAAAGTGCAACTCCAAATAATTTTTCATAGTCCCCTGGAAGACCAAGAGTTTAGGTAATGACTTCTGGGTATGTATTGGTTTACTCTCATGCTGCTAATAAAGACATACCTGAAACTGGGTAATTTATAAGGAAAGAGGTTTAATTGACTCACAGTGGAAGGGGAAGCCAACACGTCCTTCTTCACATGATGGCAGGAAGGAGAAGTGCCGAGCAAAAGCGGGAAAAATCCTTCTAAAACCATCAGATCTTGTGAGAACTCACTCGCTATCACCAGAACAGCATGAGGGTAACTGCCCCCATGATTAAATTACCTCCTGCCAGGTCCCTTCCATGACACATGGGGTTTATGAGAACTACAATTCAAGGTGAGATTTGGGTGCGGACACAGCCAAACCATGTCAGGGTATCATAGAGCCAGATCCTGACTCTGCTACCTGGGAAGCAGGGAGGAAATGACCCGGAAGATCTGGAGGGCCTCTTGCTTAGACACAGAACATATCAGACCTCTGATTCATCTTGGCCTAGAGAATAATCCACTGTCCTCTATGACCTTTAGGGAGGAGTAATGATAATAAGAACCAACAGTAGCAGGTGTTTTTTTTTGGTAAAATCGTGGTTAATCTTCTCCACAATGAGCATAGATTCTATTGTCAAATCTATTTTGCAGATGAATAAATCAAGGCCCAGAGAGGTTGTCCAAAATTACCCGGGGAGTGAGTGGCAGGTCCAGAATTTGATCTCAAGCCATTTGACTTCACGGGCAAGTTTAACCAACATGCTCTACAATGCTATAACTTCCCTCTCATTAATTCATATAACGAAGTACCTACCGGTTGCATGCAGTGGCTCATACCTATAAGCCCAGCACTTTGGGGGGCTGAGAAGGGAACATTGCTTGAGGCCAGGAATTTGAGACCAGCCTGGGCAACATAGTGAGTCTCCATTTCTATTAAAAAAAAAAAAAATGTAGCTGGGTGTGGTGTCGTTTGCCTGTGGTCCCAGCTACTTGGGAGGTTGAGGTGAGAGGATCGCTTGAGCCCAGGAGACTAAGACCGCAGTGAGCCTTGGTTTGCAGTGAGTCTCACTGCTTTTAGCTTCAGAGATACCTGCCTCCCCTCTGTTATTCCAGATCACAAGCCCTTCTCAGCAGTTGCACCACTGCACTCCAGCCTGGGAAACAGAGCAAGACCCTGTCTCCAAAAAAATAAAAATTAAAGAAAAAAATAAAATACTGACTATCCACTGTAGCAGGATACAAGACACTGTTCAAGTGTTGATATATGCTGATGAGAAATACGAACATAATCTTATCCTTAGTCTAAGGGGTAAGAGAAGAGATCTCAAAGGATCACACAAATAAACACAAACATGATGGGAGCTACGGAGGAGAGCCTGTCATGTGGAAGCTGCCCATCATAGGGGAAACTGACCTGGTCCATTGAGTCAGGGAAGTCTTTCTGAGGT
Organism: Rhinopithecus roxellana; assembly: GCF_007565055.1. NCBI lineage: Eukaryota > Metazoa > Chordata > Mammalia > Primates > Cercopithecidae > Rhinopithecus > Rhinopithecus roxellana. The sequence continues at coordinate 4,737,351 of NC_044568.1, read as the reverse complement.
GGTGACAAGCTGAGACTGAATGATGAACAGGGCACAGTTAAAAGGAAGTTAATGAAGATTACCAAAGTAGCGTTTGAAATCAAGCTGAGTTTTCTGCTTGACTAACTGGGAAGAGCGGGGCCAGTCTGTGTGAATTCCGTGGGTTTCACAGAGCAAACTGAAAGAGCTGGATTTTGAGCAGCAAGGAGGAAGTAGCCAAGTTGGGTAAGGTTCTTATGTCGGGTACCTGGTTGGGTTCATAAACCATCCCTAGTGGGTGTTGCATTATCAAAGCTAGAGACTCTGGTTTAAAACATGGCTGCCGGGGGCCGTAGAAGATTCCAGCTGACCTGATCAATCCACAGATGCTCCTGAATGGGCATACTGAAAGCATGGCAACAGTTTCTTTGATGGTCCAGCATGGTGGCTCACGCCTGTAATCCCAGCACTTTGGGAGACTGAGGCAGGTGGATCACATGAGCGTAGGAGTTCAAGACTAGCCTAGGCAACATGGTGAAACCCTGTCTCTACAAAAATACAAAAATGAGTCAGGCATAGTGGTGCTAACCTGTAGTCCCAGCTAGTGGGATGGGGAGGCTGAGATGGGAGGATCGTTTGAACCCAGGAACTGGAGGTTGCAGTGAGCTGACATTATGCCACTGCACTCCAGCCTTGGTGACAGAGCAAGACTCTGTCTCAAAAACAAAACGAAACAAAGAGTTTCTTCAAGAATGTTGTCTATGCTTATAATTGCACCTTTGTTTGGGCAGTTTATTGATTATTGATTAATCATATAATTGATTAATATTAATTAATATCTAAGCTTTCTCATTGCACTCCAGATGTCATGAGTGGGGCCGATGTGGGGGAATCCTGTCTTGCTTTTTCATTGTGGCATACTCAGTTTCTGACACAATGATAGGCACATGTTAGATGCTTAGCATATTACTCATTGATTCATGAATACCTGTAAATGTGAATAAAAATAGTGGAGGAGAGAATAGCGTGTGTTTTGTACATGCCAAAAGGAAGGGGGAAAAAAAAAGAAAGAGAAAATTCCCCAAACAACTGTATTTCTGCAAGATTTACTTCAGTAGACGTGAGTAAAGAAAGGAAGATTCTATTTCCTTTTTAGCCCTTTTGCCCCAGAGTAGAAATCCACCAGGAGACCTTTGTCTGGACCCGTTCATCGCAACCTTCCTGCTCCCACCTCATGCAGCGGGTTCCTCATCCGTATTCTTCCCAGGCCATCCCTCCAGCCCAGCAATGTGTTTCTGTCCTTTACAGGAGCTAATAGGACAAAAACAAATCGCAGTTCTCCAGCAAGTCATGCAGGATTCTTGGGGACCTGGTGGCCAGCTTCGAGAAGGACATGAGAGGAGGGGGTGGTGCCAGGAATGTCAAATTAGCCTCCTCTCCCTAGAAGAATTCACAACCACTATCAAGACATCCAGGAAGCTGCAGGAGCTCCCTGCCAGCCCCTGAGCTCCTCTTCCAAAAAACCAAGTCTACATAGTTCTGATTACCTGGGGAAATTAATAGAACAAATCTTTCCCGTGGGAGAGACTGACAATGCGGTGTCTCTATCTCATACGTGGCATGTGAGAAGCAGAGAGGCACCGTCCTTTCAGTCTGCAATCACTGCGTTTGGTTGCAGAGATACCTGCCTCCTCTCCATTATTCCAGAGCACCAGCCCTTCACTCTGTGCTGTGACTAGTGTCAGGAGAAACTGAGACATGTGTTGATTAAGTCTGGCATCTCAGCAGCAGCCCAGTTGCATTCGTCTCCCTGGACCCTCTCAACTTAGCATTCCCTAAGGGTTGTATGTAGGGGCTACTTCTTATATCCATCTCTTCCTCCCCAATTCACATAGTCTTTGTTTTAGGCAGGTCCTAATTGTTCCTCTTTGAAACAATGTTATGCTCTAGTAATCTGATCCCCTTACCGTTGGGGTTCCCTATTATAATTCACCTTGTACCCTGCAGCTGGTGATGACTTCCCAGAGCTGAGCGATGATGTCTTAGAATGTAAGGATGAAATACAACTCCTAGCTTAAGCTCAAGGTGCTCCACAGTCTCGGCTCATTTGTTCAGAAGGTTTGCCTATAATTTCCCTTCACATCTTGGCTAGCCAGTATGGTAGCCACTCACTGCCTGTGGCCCTTACACCTAAAGTGAAATTGGTTAAAATTGGAAATTCAGTCCCTCAGCCATAACAGCCCCATTTCAAGCAGTCAGAGGCCTCATGGAGCGCACGGCTGCCATATTGGAGAGTAAGGATATAGGAAATTTCCATCACTGCAAAAATTGGTTGGACTACCGCATTGGAGAGCGAGGTTATAGAATGTTTTCATCACTACAGAATTTTTGGGGGGCAGTGATGTTTCACACATTATCCAGATTGAGGTTTTCTCTATCTTTTCTTCATAGCCTCAGGATTTCCTCCTAATGCTTTTGCTTATGGTCTCGTCTCTACTGAAAATTCCTTCCTTCAATCTGCCCATGCCCAAGCATTCTTGGTCTTCAGACTCCTTTTGAGAGCCTTCTTTGGTTCTCCACCTAAAAGTGACTTATCCTACCTCTAAACTCTCATAGCCCCTAGTCCTCCTGATCCTACCTGTAACTTCCCATGGTTATTCAGTTATTCATGTCATAGTGCCTGTAACATGGATGGGGTTCGATGCATGCTTGTTGAATGAATGAATCATATTCTCTCATGGTTATTCAGTTATTCATGTCATAGTGCCTGTAACATGGATGGGGTTCAATGCATGCTTGTTGAATGAATGAATCATATTCTCTCTTTTGAACTGTAAGCTCTCAGTACTGTCAATTACCCATTATTGTTCACCTGCCATGAGTCAGAAAGTATTCCAGAAAGTTTATTTACCGCCCTCTCTCACACAACAGACCAACTAAGTATGAATTCATGTTCCCATTTTACAGATGAGTAAACTGAGGTTTAGAGAAATTCTGCACCCTAACCTAAGAGCCACAGTTGACAAATAACAGAGCTAGAATTTGAACCCAAATTTGGGTGACTCTCACCCTCTGTTTTCCGACAGATAAATGCTCTGCTGCCTTCCTTTGAGGAGATGTTCCTTCATTTAATTTAATTAATTTATTTTTATTTTTATTTTTGAGATGGAGTCTTGCTCTGACACCCAGACTGGAGTGTAGTGACACCATCTTGGCTCACTGCAGCCTCTGCCTCCCAGGTTCAAGCAATTCTCCCACCTTAGCCTCCTGAGTAGCTGGGATTGCAGGTGCCTGCCACCATGGCCACCGAATGTTTTTATTTTTAGTAGAGACAGGATTTCACCATGTTAGCCAGGCTGGTCTCAAACTCCTGACCTCAAGTGATCTGTACACCTTGGCCTCCCAAAGTGCTGGGGTTACAGGCATGAGCCACCGTGCCTGGCCTCATTAATCATGGAGGACAAAAAGACTTCATCAGTCTCTCCTTCTATCCATCCACCCTCCTTCTTTAAACACTGAACTAAAAGTGTATCAGTCACAAAGAGACCCCCAGGATCTGTTGCTCACCTCCAGGCTCTGCCCACATGGACACTTAACATGTGTTGAAGGGACCGTATGCTAACTTTGCCTTTGTCTCTACTACAGTTCTTATCTTGGGTAAGTCATTCTAAACTCCCCCACCCTCAGCGAACATGTGTATCCCTTTCCAGCCACCCATGGTTGGGCTCCTAGCCTTTCCTTGGACTTTCATGAGCTGACTTACTGCTTGTATCAGAGGGGTGTGTGTGTGTGTGTGTGTGTGTGTTTGTGTGTGTGTATGTATACATGCGTGTATGGGAAATATACTCCCTACTCGAAAATGTAAACCCATGCAGTGTTTCAGAAGACAGTCTCCTAAACCAGCACTTGCCATAATATTCTCCTCTCTACCTTGTTGCTCTGACATATTTCACCACTGCCTCGTCACCCTCCCTCCTGCCCTCCCTGCTGTGCATGGTCCAGTATCACCCTATCCTCTGAGAAGTCATGCCTGACTACCCCTGTTCTTCTTGATGTTTCCTATCACTCAGTAGCAACATGATGCAGAGCAGCTGCACAGATCCCCATTTGCAAAAGGGGGCATTTATTGGGTGCAGTTACCATGTTCTCCTCTTTCTCATCTGGTCCATAAAACAGCCCGAGCTCACTTGGAGAGAAGGAAGAGGATGACAAGTGAACAGAAAGGAGGCAGGCGGGGGCCAGCCAGACATAAACATTGTCTATTGCAGCCATGGGAGTGGCTTGACCCCATTAGACCTACGAGAACTCAGAGGCTGAAAAAAGTCTATCTGTTTGGGAGCACCTGTAGTAGTAAAATTTATGCTTAGCGTTAGATGTGTGACCCCATTTCACGTCTTTGTCCCTCCTCCTCCCACCCCAAAAACACTACCTGTCAGATCTAGGCCGACTTAGATGTTTCTGTGTGCCTCGGGAAGGATGCATCCCCCTGAATTGACCAGTCCTCATTGCGAGGGACCGTAGGAAAGCAGATGTGGGGGCCTTGGTTGGTGCAAGCCCTGCACGTACTCATTGGAGCTGGCTTCCTCTCTCCTTGCTGAGGGAGGCTGGTGGAGGCACGTTTTCCTCTTTGCTGGGCATATGTCACCTTCAGGCAAAAGATGAGCTAATAGAATGGAGATGAATGTAATTGGCAGAAGGTCAGCGAGGGAGCCATGTCCGTCTGGAGCTTCCCGAAAAGGCCAGCATGTTCCCTGCTCCCCTGTGTCGTGATTAGTATGCAGGTAAGGCGAACGGGCCTCCGCAGAGTAATTGGATCATTCGGAGATCGGCAATGCCTGGTGTATGCACAAAGCCTCAACAGTGATTAGATCCTGCCCGCTCATCTCGGCAAGCCTTGAAATTCTTCCCACTGTGAAAAACTAATTTTCTGTGGGAATTTATTAAATAAGAAATCTGCATGCCACTTTACCTTGTAAGTCAGGCCAGCGGAATACAAAGCTTCCCCTCGACTTTGATGTCTGCTCCCAGCAGAGGTTTCTCCATCACTTGGGGACAGGTGTTTAGGAGCTCGTTTTGTCTCAGGGCATCATATATTTTTCACTGTGTCCTCAGGGCAGGAAATATGGGGAACCTCCTCGCTAAAAGCCTCTGAGAGAGAAAAATCAAGAGAAGCAGAATGTGGAGATGGGGGTAGGCGTGGGTAGGGGGAAGGCAGGCGGGGGCGTTCAGAGCATGGTGTGGTCTCTCTCCCTATCTTGCGCTAAGATGTGAAATGTGTTCCCTTGAAAAGACTTCTGTATTGAAGTCTTTACCCTCAGTACTTCAGAATGTGAGTGCTTTTGAAGACAGCATCTTTACGAGGTCATCAGATGAAAATAAGTTCACTGGGGTGAGTGTTAATCCCATATGACTCCATATGACTGGTGGTGTTTTTTTTTTTTTTTTTTTTTTTTTTTTTGAGACAGAGTTTTGTTCTTGTTGCCCAGGCTGGAGTGCTGTGGTACGATCTCGGCTCACTGCACCCTCCACCTCCTAGATTCAAATGATTCTCCTGCCTCAGCCTCACGAGTATCTGGGATTATAGGTGCGTGCCACCACACCTAACTAGTTTTTGTATTTTTTGTAGAGACGGCCCCAGCTGATCTGGAACTCCGGCCCTCAGGTGATCGCCCGCCTCGGCCTTCCAAAGTGCTAGGATTCCAGGCGTGAGCTGTTGCGCCTGGCCTAACTGGTGTTTTTACAAGAAGAGAGGATTAGGACACAGACACACGTAGAGGGAAGCCCATGTGAAGACACGGGGCAGGCCAGGCCCAGTGGCTCTTGTCTGTAATCCCAGCATTTTGGAAGGCTGAGGTGGGCAGATTCCTTGAGCCCAGGAGTTTTTGAGCAGCTTGGAAATCATGGTGAAACCAAATCTCTACCAAAAATTGCAAAAACTAGCTGGATGTGGTGGTGCACACCTGCGGTCATGGCTGTTGAGGAGGCTGAGCCTAGGAGGTCAAGGCTGCAGTAAGCTGTGAACATACCACTCCACTCCAGCCAGAGGGAGACGCTGTCCAACACAACAACGAAAGACACCGGGAGAAGACAGCATCTAGAAGCCAAGGAGAGAGGACTCAGAAGTACCCAACCCTTCAGATTTCTTGATCTCAGGCTTCCATCTTCCTGAAAGGTGACAAAACAGATCCACTCCCAAGCCCCAGCAAAGTGATACATTCCCCAGACACCTCCTCCGGAAGCCTTCCTAATTTGCCTGTTTGGAATTCATCTCTTTTTCCCCACGATGGAAGATAAAGTTTTCATCTCTCATGTAATGGGAATTGGCTGCCCGTAGCCTTACCTTGGGATATGATTCTCAGGCAGAGTCCAGGCAGGGGAGGATGCTGGCTGCAGGTATATGCTCCCTGGCTGTGAATGGAGATAGTGGTCGCCTACCTCAGAATATGATTCTCAGACTGAGTCCAGGCAGGAGAGGTTGCTGGCTGCAGGTGTGTGCTGCTTTGGCTGTGAGTGGGGGTAGTGGCCGTCCATGCGCCCTGCTTGTTATGTTCTTCGCTGGCAGCAAACACCTCAACTAGTATTTTTCTTGACGCAAGCATTAGGGATTGAGTCATGCCTCCCCCACATTCGCATGGTGAAGTCCTAGCCCTCAGTGCCTCAGACTGTGTCCTTATTTGGAAATAGGGTTCTGGTAGATATAATTAGTGAAGCTGAGGTCATCCCGGAGTAGGGTGGGCCCTGAATGAAGTATGACTGGTTTCTTTGTAAAAAGGGAAAATTTGGACACAAACATGCACACGGAGATAATGTAATAATGTGAAAATAAAAGCAGAGATCAAGGTAATGCTTCTACAAAGAATGCCAAAGATTGCTAACCAACTGCTGACTGCTAGGGGAGAGCTACGGAACAGATCCTGCTTCACAGTCCTCAGAAGGAACCAAACCTGCCAGTGCCTTGATCGTGGACTTCCAGCCTCCAGAACTGAGATGATAAATGTCTGTTGTTGAAACTCCCTGTCTGCAGGACTTTATTATGGCAGTTCTCCAAGTGAATACTTGCAGAAAGTCTCTTTTTGCATGGGGGTGCTCCTGGACTGGGAATCGGGACATGTGAACTCTAACTTAACAGTGACTACACTCCCAGCAGCTGAAGCCATGAATCCAAGGTTTTTTTTTTTTTTTTTTTTTTTTTTTTTTTTGAGATGGAGTCTCACTCTGTCTTCCAGGCTGGAGTGCAGTGACGCTATCTTGGCTCACTGCAACCTCCGCATCACAGCGTCAAGCGCTTCTCTTGCGTCAGCCTCCAGAGTAACTAGGATTACAGGTGCCCACCACTATGCCCGGCTAATTGTTTTTGTATTATTAGTAGAGACAGGGTTTCATCATGTTGGCCAGGCTGGTCTTGAACTCCTGACCTCAGGTGATCAGCCTGCCTCGGCCTCCCAAAGTGCTGGGATTACAGGCGTGAGCCACTGCGCCTTACTTATCTAGGAGATACTAAAACAGAAGCATGACTCCCCAGAAGCTTTAAGGAGGAGATGGGGGTTGGAGGGGTGCACGCATTTGGTGGATGATTTCTGTGACACCTTAACATTTGGAAACTTTGCAGACTGTTGACCCGCAGTGGCTTCAGGGCCATGTGAACAGAGTCAGTGATTTATGTGAGAAATCATGCAGTTGGAAGAGCGTGAAATTTGGAAGTGAGACACTGGAGTTCTCATCCTGCGTCTCCCTCTGTGCATGCCCGTGCACCAGGATCTTCTAGATTTCATGCCTCTCTCTAAGTGTCAAAGAAGGGATTCAACTAGACAAACACCTTTCCATCCAAAACCATGCTCCCATAGCCATGCTGCTTTTTTTCAGAGCACCTTGACCTTTGTGATTATATTAATATCATTTGTGTGACATTGCGATCCACATCAGTCTTCTTCAGAGGGCTTGGACCTATGGACAGCAGGGGCTTGCCTTTGCTTATGCTATATTATTTTACATGCTTGTATTTACTGAGTACCACACATATGTCCCTTACATAAGTACTCAGTTAAGTCGCATAACAACTCCTGAGTAGGACTCCTGTTTTCCTGACGATGCATTTGGGGAAACTCCACAAAGACATGCCCACTAGCTGGTATCATTAAGACGTGAACTCAAGGAGATTATTTTATTATTATCATTATTATTATTTGAGATGGCATCTTTTGTCTGTTGCCCAGGCTGGAGTGGCATGATCTCAGCTCACTACAGCCTCTGCCTCCCAGGTTCAAGCAGTTCTCCTGCCTCCTGACTAGCTAGGATTACAGGCATGCACCACCATGCCCAGCTAATTTTTTTGTTTTTAGTAGAGACTGGATTTCACCATGTTGGCTAGGCTGGTCTCAAACTGCTGACCTCAAGTGCTCCACCCTCCTCGGCCTCCCCAAATGCTGGTATTACAGGCATGAGCCACAGCACCTAGTAGATGTATGTGTGTGTGTGTGTGTGTGTATGTATATGTATGTGTATATGTATATATGTATATGTGTATACATATATATATGTACGTGTGTGTGTGTGTATGTGTGTATATATATATGTATTTTTTTTTTGTAAGACAGAGTCTCACTCTGTTGCCCAGGCTGGAGTGCAGTGGTGCAATCTTGGCTCACTGCAACCTCTGCCTCCTGGGTTCAGTTGATTCTCCTGCTTCAGCCTCCCAAGTAACAGGGATTACAGGTGCCTGCCACCATGCCTGGCTATTGTTTTATATTTTTAGTAGAGATCAGTTTTCACCATATTGGCCTGGCTGGTCTTGAACTCCTGACCTCAAGTGATCCACCCACTTCGACCTCCCAAAGTTCAGAGATTTTTTTATTAATTACTGTATGATCCTCTCTTCTAGGGCCTAAAACTGTGGCAGGACATTGCAGACTCTTAGTTTCAATTTGATGCATATAAACTCGTGGGCCCCTGCTGTAGAGTGAATGTTTGTGCCCCACCACCCTCATTCATATGTTGAAACTTAATTCCTGATGTGAGGGTATTCAGAGGTGGGGCCTTTGGGAGTGGAGGAGCTCATAAGGGTGAAGCCTTCATGAGTGGGGTTCATGTCCTTATAAAAGAGGTCCTAGAGAGCTCCTTTTCCTCCTGTGCCATGTGAGGACACAGCAAGAAGATGGCTGTCTATGAACAGGGGAAGCGACCCTCACCAAACACCAAATCTGCTAGAGACTTGATCTTGGACTTCCAGCCTCCAGAACTGTGGCAAATTTCTTTTGTTTATAAACCACTTAGTTCATAGTATTTTATTATATCATCTCTAACAGACTATGCTCCTTTCTTTTTTATTATTTATTTGTTTATTTATTTATTTATTTTTTTGAGATGGAGTCTTGTGCTGTTGTCCAGGCTGGAGTGCAGTGGTGTGATCTCGGCTCACTGCAAACTCCGCCTCCTGGGTTCACACCATTCTCCTGTCTCAGCCTCCCGAGTAGCTGGGACTACAGGCACCCGCCACCACGCCTGGCTAATTTTTTGTATTTTTAGTAGAGATGAGGTTTCACCGTGTTAGCCAGGATGGTTTCGATCTCCTGACCTCTTGATCCGCCTGCCTCGGCCTCCCAAAGTGCTGGGATTACAGGCATGAGCCTCCACGCCCAACCCAAGCCCCCTCCCCACCGAAAAAAAGAGTTCATAGAGAAGCCTAAATTTAATAGAGAAAAGGAAAGATGGTCTGAGGAAGGGCCTCCCCAGCATCAGTCCTCTTCAGCACCTCCACCATCAACTTTGACAGGTGCATGAAGCATGGTTTCTAGACCACAGCAGCAGTTGATCCATGGAATCTCTCTTCTCCTGAGTATAAGTGAAGTCACCGGAGAGCCTAATTGTGCAGCCTCCCTCATGGGCATCTCTACCTGAGGTCTGTTTGACAGCTAAGTTGCTGGAGGGCAGGTGCTTTGAGTGGCTCATTCACCAAACTGGGGAACAAGCCCAGCCCTGGTAAGACATCGGAGCCCTGAAATCTTTAGCAACCTGGCCGGGCGCAGTAATCCCAGCACTTTGGGAGAGCAAGGCAGGCAGATCACTTGAGGTCAGGAGTTTTGAGACCAGCCTGACCAATATGGTGAACTTTTTCTAGAAATATGAAAATTAGCTGGGCATGGTGGCAGGCACCTGTAATCCCAGCTACTCGGGAGGCTGAGGCAGGAGAGTCGCTTGAACCTGGGAGGCGGACGTTGCAGTGAGCCGAGATTGTGCCATTGCACTCCAGCCTGGGCGACAGAGTGAGACTTCATCAAAAAAGAAAGGAAGAAAGAGAGAGAGAGAAAGAGAGAAAGAAAAGAAAGAAGAGAAGAAATCTTTGCAACCTGTTTTTAATCCTCCACCAACCTGCTCAGAGACAACTTGATCACGTGGGGGTTCATGAAGCCTTTTCTGTCCTGCAACCTAGTATGGTCACCAAAGGCTCTCAGAATGAAAAGAGAACGAAAGTGGGTGGAGACCTCTGTATAGCCTGGTCCTCAGGCCAGTCTCAGGGAGAAGTTTCACATAGCATCACACAGAGGGGCACGTTCTCCCATTCCCTGCCTCCATAGCACCCCAAACTCAGTGCACCCTCTAGGAGGTACCAGAACCTTCTTGACTGGAAGAATGTCCCTTCTTGAGCTTAGAATACTTATGGGAGGGTCAATTTGTCCATCCCTCTGCCTTCAGGCAGGATGAAAGATGGCCAGGAAAGTCCTGACAATGGCTGGCTACTATGAGAAGCTCTTCTTGTGTAGACGGGATAGGTAGAAAGATTTAGGAGGCCTGGTGGTTACTGGACTGGAGGAAGGTATGAGGGTTGAGTGGGTGCAGGGCTAGCAGAGGCAGGGAAGGAGCTTTCCAGGGTGGCTTCTTGGTCCGAGGAAGTGAGGTTTTCTCAACCTTTGTTTTGTGTCTCTCCATCAATGCCCTACTTCTATTTTTATCAGTAGGATGCCCATCAACCCAACTTCAAGCTGCCAGAATCTGCATCTCTGCCTGAAAACTTTTTGTTTTTGCCCACCTGAGTTTCTCTGTGTGCAATGCAGGCTGGAAGTGCTGGCGGATTCACTCCCCCAGGAGAGCTCCCTGTTTCATGACAGATGGAAGGTGGTGTACAGACACCCCATATCCCTCATCCTCTGGGGCGGGGGGATAACTCTGACTCTGCTCTCTGTGTTTCCTCGCAGGGATCAAGCTTCATTTACCCAGAGTGGTAATTTGCCTAATAATGCAAATCATGCCCCCTTTCTCACCTCTCTTATCTGTAATCATCCCCCAAATAAACTACTTGTGCTTGGAGCTTTGACTTAGCATCTGGTTCTAGGGGAACAGAAACTAAGGTACTCTGTCAATGGACTGGCATTGATGGCGGGAGCCTGGGGTGCTTGGCAGACATAGGTCCTACCTGCAGACAAATCTTGTAGCCCATGTGGCTGGGTAGATCCACCCTGTTCTCTAGGATCTCCCACTTGGGGTCCACTGTTTGTTTTTCACCCCCAGAAAAACTTCCATCATCTATTTTGACTCCACACTTATTACTGATGGGGATTTTCACTGGGTGCTTGTGGAAGATCTGAATCGCTGAAGTTCCTGTTCCCCTTATCTTGTGCCACAGCCATATCTTCAGAGACCTTTTGCTGTTGAGATAAGCACAGCTTCCCTGGGGGCACCATCTTGGCATCTCGTGTTTCATCCCCACAGTATTGAGTCCATGTTCATTTTCTTCACTAACAGAGGGATTGGCTGTAAAAGAGCTGGTGTGCGTTGTGAGTCTGCAACACCTTGTTCATGCACCTTGCACTAATCCCATTTCTAGGTTCTGACGGGGGTGCAGAGACATTGTCTCACTCTGGTTGGACTGCTGTAACAAAATACCACAAACACGGCCACTTCTAAACAGCAGAGATTTATTTTTCACAGTTCTGGAGTCTGGGAGATCCAGGATGAAGGCAGATTCAGTGTCTGGTGAGAGTCCACATTCTGGTTCGCAGGTGGTGCCTTTGTACCATGTCTGCATACGGTGGGAGGGGAAAGGGAGCTCTCTAGGACTTCTTTTATAAGACCACTCATCTCAACCATGAGGGCCCCACCCCCATGGCCTCATCCCCTCCCTAAAGCCCAACCTCTGAATACGATCACTTTGGGGATTCGGATTTCAGTATATGAATTTTCAGGGGACACAAACATTCAGACCTTAGTAGGCATCTTCACGGGGAGAAATTTGAAGACTGGAAGGCCAAAGGAGAACCTCTAAAATAATGATCCACTGACTCATCCATCCTCACTGCTCCACCCAAGTGCTATCTAAAGTAGAGACTGGTGGGAAAAAAAATAAGCATTTGGAGGTTGGACACACCTAAGCTTCACACCCATCTCTGCCATTTGCTAACTTTTGTATCTTTGACTAAGTGACTTAGCCTCTCTGAGCCTCAGTTATTTTCATCCATGTAGGGGGTTTGCTGAGGTGACCTCTTAGGCATTTATAGTGGTCAAATGAGGCAAGACCTATCGGTTTCTCAGAATGCTGCTCACCATATCATTGACACATAATAAATGTTAGGCATTGTTTTCACTTTGTGTACCACTGATGCCTGTACATTTAGCTGCACGTGGGAGAAGCTGAGCTGCTTTGCATTAATCAGAGATTAGGAATCTACCCTGAGAACAGTGTGGTTTGGGAACATGTCAGGGACACCTGGGATCTCCCAGCTCCTCCCACCTCACTCCAGTCCCACCACACTACAAAATAAGGGAAGATGCATTGCACGTTGAAGGACTTTTATGACAAAGTCATTTTTCTACTTATGACCTCTTGTTTTTGCACAAGAACTTAACAGGTATCTGGCAAAACACCAGCCACAACCCAGATAAAAGTATAATTATTTCCTATTTGCTTGCTGGGGTTTTTAAATCAGTGCAGTAATTTAAACATGACTCTTGGAGGCTTACAAAAAAGATGTTATGATTAGTTTTATCTCCTTTGTTAAGAAAAAATAATTACAGTGAAATAATTAGAGGCGGCAGAGTTGACACGAGATTAGGAGAGCCGGCTTGGCAATGCAAGTGAAGTTCTAATGAGGAAAAGTATAACAAAGGGATGGGTCCATGGGGAGAGTGCCAGGAGCTTGTCCAGTTCTGGCCTCCACACCCGAGAACAGAGGGGAGGCAGGACGGCTGGCCCGGTGAGGTGGCCAACTTCCTAATGTACTTAAGTCACTCAGGAAAAAAGTGCTCTTCTTAGTGTCAGAATACTCAAGTCTAAGTTCAGACTCTAGCATTGCCAAGTGTGTGACCTTAGGCAAGTCTCTTGACATTTCCAAGCTGCATGTAGTAGCTATGTGTTGTGTTAGCCTCTCTTTCTTTGTCTAGACATTCAGTGTGTGGGTGTACGATAAGGATAACAGGTTGGCTGGCTTAATAAGTAGAAAGCCCCACACAGGTACATGACACTGTCTTATTTATCCCACAGTTATTTATTGTGACTTGTTTATCTCCCCACCCCTACCATGTGTGGGTTGTTTGGACCCACACAGGAGTTGATATGGTTTGAATATTTGTCCCATCCAAATCTCATGTGGAAATGTGATTCCAATGTTGGAGACAGGGCCTAGGGAAAGGCTTTTGGTTGATGGGGGCAGATGCCTCATGAAGGGCTTGGTACCTTCCCCACAGTAATGAGCTCAAGTGAGAGCTGGTTGTTTAAAAGAGTCTGGTATCTCTCTTGCTTCCTCTCCCTTGCCATGTGGCACACCTGCACCCCTTTGCTTTCTGCTGTGATTGAATACTCTCTGAGGTCCTCCCCAGAAGCCAAGCAGATACTGGAGCCATGCTTGTACAGCCTGAAGAACTGTGAGCCAAATAAACCTCTTCTCTTTATAAATTACCCAGTTCTCAGGTATTCCTCTGTAGCAATGCAAAACAGGTTAACACAGGTGTATAACCAGGTCGTTGCTCAAGAAGAATGATATTCTGAACATTCCAGCAACACATCCAAAATGCCAATAATTCTGCCTTCTGCCTTTTGTTAAAGGTTTGAGAAAAGGTAAAGATAATACCTAACATTGTCTTAGTACCTATCATGTAGCAGATGCCATGCTGAGCACTTTGGATGTATGAATGACATCTATCTTTACACCAGTGCTAAGAGGTGGACAAGGTATATTCCATCACTCCTCTGTTTTCTTTTTTCTTTTCTTTTCTTTTTTTTTTGTTTTTTGTTTTTTGTTTTTTGTTTTTTTTTTGAGACAGAGTCTTGCCCTGTCGCCCAGGCTGCAGTGCAGTGGCGCAATCTCGGCTCACTGCAAACTCCGCCTCCCGGGTTCACGCCATTCTCCTGCCTCAGCTTCCTGAGTAGCTGGGACTACAGGTGCCCACCACCACACCTGGCTAATTTTTTGTATTTTTAGTAGAGACGGGGTTTCACCGTGTTAGCCAGGATGGTTACGATCTGCTGACCTCATGATCCACCCGCCTCAGCCTCCTAAAGTGCTGGAATTACAGGCTTGAGCCACCGCACCCGGCTCCATCACTCCTCTTATTCCATCATGAGGACCGTCAAGGCTCAGTGATGGTAGGGAACTTCCTTAGAGCCATCCAACTTGCAGTTTGCAGGATCAGTATTCAAACCTAGGTCTGTTTGATTCAAGGACAGAGGCATTAACCCACAATTTTCAGGACATCTCTTGGGAGCTTTCAAGCTACGTTGTCTCATTTGGAGATGGTAGCCAGGAGGAAAGGAGGTTTTGGCCCCAAAATAATCCAGGAAAAACATGGAAAACCATCTTCATTTTGAGTTAGCAGTGCCTAGTAGATGTGTTCTCACATGTGTTTATTATTTTCTGTTACATAACAAAGTATCGCAAAACTTGGCAACTTAAAATAAATATTTATTATCCCCAATTTTTTGTGGGTCAGACATCGGGAAGTAACCTTGCTGGCTTCCCCTGGTGCAAGATCTCTTATGAGTTTGCATGTATGCTGTCAGCCAGGGCTGCAGTCTCATCTGAAGCCTGACTGAGGCTAGACAATCCCCTTCCAACTTCATTCATGTAACTATTTAAAAAAGAGACTATGACAAAGGGTTCACCTGCTATTGTGATGTACCATCACTTTTGCTGTATGGTGTTGGGTAGAAGTAAGTTGCTGTGTTGAGTCTACACCCAAAGGGAGGGTATTACACAGGGGCAGAACAACAGGAGGTGGAAACCACTGTGGATTTAGAGGCTGCTCATTCCACCAATTTTTATTGCCAACTCCCTTTGTCTCTTCTAGGTATCTAGATTATAGATGGAGCATCTTATTACATCCTCTGATGAGTGAACAGATCCTAAGAGGTCAAGATCATCACTAATTTGACTTGTGTCTTTGCTTTTCCATCTATTAATATTTTCTTCCACATGGTTTGAATAGAGTCAAGATAATTCAACTGGCTGTTGCATCCTTTCCATATTTTGAGATTCTAGAGATGGCTCAAGCACTCTAGACACTAAAATGCCACCCGACACTTGTACTTAAATGATGTTCATTCATCCATTCAGAAATGAACAATTTAGTGCCTACTTATTCCTTGGGGCTAAGAAAACAGAGAGTGGATGAGACTGGCAGGGTTCCTTCAGAGAGGACCTACTTTTAGTAGGTAGTCAGAAAAGTTTATAGAAGACAGGCTGGGCACAGTGGCTCATGCTTATAATCCCAGCACTTTGGAAGGTCAAGGTGGGCAGATCACCTGAGGTCAGGAGTTTGAGACCAGCCTGGCCAATATGGTGAAACCCTCTCTCTTCTAAAAATACAAACATTAGCCTGGCGTGGTGGTGCTTGCCTGTAATCTCAGCTACTCGGGAGGCTGAGGTGCAAAAATTGCTTGAATCCTCGAGGTAAAGGTTGCAGTGAGCTGAGATCATGCCACTGTACTCCAGCCTGGGTGACAGGGCAAGACTCAGTATCAAAAGAAAAAAAAGTTTATAGACTAAAATATGACACATTACCATCATAAACCTTACAAAATGTCATATTAAAATTCATGATAATCACATTGGGAATAATGGGGCTTAGAGTTGTTCAGTGCACTGCCCTGTGAACTGTACACAGCTTTCTTGGTAGAAGCAGTTTTAATTCTCCAGCCTTCACAGCAGCTAGTAATGCCTGTCTCCTGGTAGGTGTAAGATTGGATTGTGCAGATGCCCACAGACTGCATTAAGGATTTTAAGCTCTATCTCAAGTACAAATGTAAGACATTGGAGAGCCTGAAGCAGGAGACCAAGTCTGAAAATTCAGGTGGTGTCTGAACTGTCTCCCGGACACTCTAACAATAAAACCCAGATGAAAGGACTATTTTTCCCCATCACCATAACAGGTTAGACAGCTTTCTCCATAACAGCTCTAATTCTCAGATTATTCTTAATTCCCTCTTCTTTGTTGGAGTTTATCTTCTATTTGTTTTTGTCTTACTGTCTGTCAGCTTGTATTAATTCTCCGTCTCCCCTTCCTCCCTCTCTTATTTCTGTGTTTACCTCCTTTCCCAATCTCTTTGCTCATAAGAATCTCAGAGAAAAGTCTTAAGGAAAAGGCCTCTACTTGACCATTGCTTCCATCTAAATGTGCCTATTCACCACTTGTTTTAAGCTTTTGTAGGGGCCTATGTGCCCAGCCCTTCCTCCCATTTTCCCTTTATTATTAGGAGGTGCTGGGTCCTCCACTGCTTCCTAGCCTTGGAACTAATTTCAGGGGAAACAGAAGGAGGACCTCCTAGAAGGAAGAGAGGATTCTCATTTTGCCTTCTCGGAAGCCCCACAAGTGGTTGTCAGGTGAGAAAGCTGCCAGGTCAGCACCACCCCCAGCACTAAGCTGCTTATCTCTGACTCCACTGGGCTGCCGTTTTATTAGCTTTACTTCTCAAAGGCACAACCCCTGGATGGAGCTGGGAGAGACTGGGAAATGACATCCTCTTAGCCAAGGGACAAAATGCTCTTCTGATGGGGGAAGGCAGGTTTCCCAACGCCTGGGTGACTCCCGCCTCAGGGCTGAATTCATCTGTGCACAGGACGAGCTAGTGGGTGTCTCCATTGCCTTTGATGTGGGTGATATGAACTGCATCCCATGTGCCCTTAGGATGGGGATGAATTGAGTCAGAAGGGCTCCCACTGAGTCGCCCTTTCTCCCTTCACCCCACCCTGCAGGCATGGCCCTGTTTGAACCTGCTCCACAGTTTGCAATTCGTGGGTCAGTTTTCATTCCTGTTCCTCCACTTTAGACAACTGCTTCCAAAGCAGCACAGGATGCCAGGCTCTTTTGCAATCCCAGCGCTCATGCTTTGAGTCCACACCTCAGAGGAGAGACTTACTAAAGGGCTCCACTGTTTTAAAACATGCCCATGGAAGCGTGATTATATTGATAATAACATAATGGATAATACTTAATAAGTCCATGAAGGGCCCACCAGCAGGCACTCTGCTAAGCACTTCATGTGCGTCTTACGTTGAATCCTCCCAACAGCCTAAGAGATTTGGTGCTTTCAGGACTTACCTTCATTTTATAGAAACAGAGTTTGAGATGTTAAGTAATTTTCTCAAGATGATCTGTCGGATCGGGACCTCATGATGATTCCAGTCAAAGAAGACGTGAATTCCCAGGTGTTTCTGACCCCACCTATGGGAGCCACAGTGGGTGGGAAGGAAGGAGACCCAAGCTCTGGACTGCACTGGGCATATCCACGTAAGTCGTGCCTCCTTTCTGCTGGGCCCTGGGACATGTGTCAGCACAGAAATGGTCATGTCCCCAGTCCATGCCGCCATCCACCGTTTCTTACCTGGATACCTGACATAACCTCTCCCTTGCTTCACCACACGATCCCTCAGATGTATTTTTTAATCTAGTCTCAAAGTGCGACCAGAATGATCATTATAAAATGCAAACCGGATTGTGACTCTTCTCTGTTTGAAATGACTTCCCGTTGCAGGGTCTAGCTCCTGGTCCCGAACATGGGATAATATGCCTCTCAGGCGGGAATCATGTATCCACCTCTCCCAGTGTCTGAGAGCTGAGGCAGTTTCAGCCTGTCACCTGATAGCACATAGGTACCTGGAAAATTGGTTGTGGTGTTTATATTTCTTATCCGGATATGTAGGAAAAAAATGTCCAAATTGCTGACATTTCAGTGAAGGCCAGGCTGACCATAGATCCCTGGATGGTTCTAGTTAATGCCTGTTTCTCTGAATTAGACCTCTAACATGGTCCAAGTTAGACAATAAATCCTGGTGTCACCCTACTGAAAGCCCAAAGTAAAACTCAGAGCTGTTGTTTTAATTGCAGTTGTTTTTTTTTTTTTTTTGAGATGGAGTTTTGTTCCTGTTGCCCAGGCTGGTGTGCCATGGCACAATCTCAGCTCGCCTCAATCTCTTCCTCCTGGGTTCAAGTGATTCTCCTGCCTCAGCCTCCCGAGTAGTTGGGATTACAGGTCTGCACCCCCACGCCCGGCTAATTTTTTGTATTTTTAGTAGAGATGGGGTTTCTCCATGTTGGTCAGGCAGGTCTCAAACTCCTGACTCAGGTGATCCGCCTGCCTTGGCCTCCCAAAGTGCTGGGATTACGCAAATTTTGTATAATATAAAGTTAACCATTTTAAAGCATGTAATTCCATGGTATTTACTGCATTCACAAGGTTGTGCTGCCACCACCTTGATCTAGTTTCAAAACATTTTCATTTCTCCGAAGGAAACCCCATACCCATTAGGAGTAAATCCACATTCCCCTTCTCCACAGCCCTGGAAATTACTCCTCTACTTTCTACAGGTTTGCTTTGCTGGGTGTTTCCTATACATGGAATCCTACAGCATGTGACCCTTTCTCTCTGCCTTTTTTCATTGAACCTAATGTTTTCAAGGTTCATCCATGTGGAAACATATGTTAGTACTTCCTTTTTTTTTATGAGACGGAGTCTCACTCTGTCGCCCAGGCTGGAGTGCAGTGGCCGGATCTCAGCTCACTGCAAACTCTGCCTCCCGGGTTCACGCCATTCTCCTGCCTCAGCCTCCTGAGTAGCTGGGACTACAGGCGCCCGCCACCACGCCCGGCTAATTTTTTGTATTTTTAGTAGAGACGGGGTTTCACCGTGTTAGCCAGGATGGTCTCGATCTGCTGACCTCGTGATCCGCCTGCCTCGTCCTCCGAAAGTGCTGGGATTACAGGCGTGAGCCACCGCGCCCGGCTAATTTTTTGTATTTTTAGTAGAGACGGGGTTTCACCGTGTTAGCCAGGATGGTCTCGATCTGCTGACCTCGTGATCCGCCCGCCTCGGCCTCCGAAAGTGCTGGGATTACAGGCGTGAGCCACCGCGCCCGGCCAGATTAGTACTTCCTTTTTATAGAAGGAAGTACTGTATTTAATTCCGCCATATTCCTTTTTATTGTACATTATCCACATAATAGTCTGTATGTAGAGAAATCGTATTTTGTTTATTCACTCATGGCTCTCCATTTGGGCAGTTCCTACCTTTGGGTTGTTTAGAGCTGCTCTGAGTGTTTGTGTAGAAGGATCTGCTTGGGGACCTGTTTTTGTTGCTCTTGGGTAGATACCTAGGAGTGGAATTACTGGATTATATGTCAATTCGTTAACTTTTAGGGCATCTGATCGCAGCTTTTCGAGTGTATGCCGTGCTAGCCTTGACCTGGCTCCCTAGGCTCAAGACTACAGCCTGGGCAGCTCTGTACTGGGCAGAGGAGGAAGCACCCTTCCAGGGACAGTCAAAAGACCTTGTCCGAAAGTGGGGCAGCGGGGAGACAAGGAGTGTGCCCAGGTAGGATCCTGGTCCTTGAGATGCAAGGCTGTCTCTCGACATTGATGTCGGTGTGGGATCTGAACGGGAATTAAAATGTCCTTCACGAGGGCCTGGGTGGAAATTCTTCCTGCTCAGCATTACAATTTAAAAAAATCCATCAAAAGGACAAAATAAATATATCAGCACAAGGATTTTAAAGGAAAAGCACAGATACTTCCTGCCCAGCGGAGTTGTCTGTTTTTACGTGCAGTGGTGGGATGTGAGCACGTGCCGTGCAAGGCCACCTGGGGAACCTGTTCTCTCCTTCCCTGTGTGGTGCTGAGCAGGAGACTCCATGGATCGTGGGAGTCATTGATTCTAATCCCTGCTCCATCTCTGATGTGTTGGTGGGAGTCTAACTTAGCCCTTCCAAATTGCAAGCAGTTCCATAACTATTACTGACCACCTGTTTGGCTATAGGTATCATGCTAGGCACTGCAGAGAATGCCAAGGCCATAGAAAGCAGTGGGATCTGGGGAAAAGCTAGAGAAACAAGAGATCCTGTCCCATTCTAGCTCATAATAAGCTTTCTGTGAGGCTTCTGACGTGACCAGGACCTTTACCTCTCTCACCTGCGTTCTCCAGTGATTGTCTTTCTTTTCTGGCTCAGGTGTTTACATCCTGTCCCCTTGGAGGGCTAGCAGTCTTTGTATAAATTGCTTATGATGCAAGGCAGAATCTGACGAAAGGTAGGAGCAAAGTACCCGGGATGTGCGGGGGGAGTAGGTTGTAAGGGAAGCATTCAGGTAGGAAAAGAATCTTATCTGACTTGACTGAGAAGGACCGATGAGGGCATCAAGATGAAATTGATTTTGAATGGAGCAAGTCACTGATATTGATAAGACTATTGATAAAAGCAACTATTTCTGGAAGGGTAATGAAGGGGATGAGAAATAGGAAACGGAAGTGTGTTAGGTGGTTCTTGCTTTGGTCTAAAGAAATACCTGAGGCTGGGTAATTTATAAAGAAAAGAGATTTAATTGGCTAATGTTTCTGCAGGCTGTACAGGAAGCATAGTGCCAGAATCTGCTGCTGGGGAAGCCTCAGGAAGCTTCCAATTATGGTGGAAGATAAAGGGAGAGTAAGTGCATGACATGGCAAGAGAAGGAGGGAACAAGAGAGAGCAAGAGGAGGAGGAGCCAGGCTCTTTAAACCAGATAGGCCAGGTATGGTGGCTCATGCCTGTAATCCCAGCACTTTGGGAGGTCAAGGTGAGAGGATTGCTTGAGGCTAGGAGTTTGAGACTAGCATGGGCAACATAGCTGGACCCCATCTCCCCAAAAAATACAAAAATTAGCCGGGCATGGTGATGTATTCCTGTGGTCTCAGCTACTTGGGAGGCTGAAGTAGGAGGATCACTTGAGCCCAGGAGGTCGAGGCTGCAGTGAGCTATGATCTCACCACCGCATTCCAACCTGGACAATGGAGCAAGACCCTGTCTCAAAAAACAAATCCCCAAACCCTAGCTCTCACTGTGAACTCAGAGCGAGAACTCATTCATCGCCAAGGGGATGGTGTTAAGCCATTCATGACAAATCCATCCCCATGATTCAACACCTCCCAACTCCAGCACTGGGATCACATTTTGACATGAGATCTGAGATTTAAAGGGGACACACATCTAAACCATATAGGGATGGATGGGAGGAAGGGAAGAAGAAAAAGGGACCCAAGGAGATGTGGCAAGGAGGGTGTCTCAGCTAAGGATAGCCCTTGTTCACCCCCTTGTCTTGCTAGAGCAAGGCTAACACACTGGAAGTTCCTGCCCAGCTCAGGGCAGAGGAGAGCCCAGGCATAGCAGGTGCTTCTGAATGGTCACCCTCTCTCCCTGCTGGACCCAGAACCCAGGTGAAGGGTCCCCATGGTGCACAGTCATCCGCCCACTCTGGCAGAAAGCTGTTGCTGGTTTAGACCATTTAACATCCCCACCATCAGTAACCACCCACCCTCATATAATTTATTTATCTATTCATTCTCCTTACCCAGATTTCCATAAACTCTTCCAACCCCACAGTGTATTCAGATGGAAATAAATGAGTTTAATTACTTAAAGTAAATTTGGAATTCAGGGGCTAACGCTCTCCATTCTGCATGTGAGCCCAGCCACAGAAGGAAGTGTAAAATATTCAAGCCTTTGAAAGATTGCAACCACTGGGCTTGGCAGACACCAGCACTTTGCCTTTTTTCCTGGATATGCTCCCAAACTGTGGGGGGAAGTGATGGGCTCTTCCTTCCTTCCTTCCTTCCCAGGTTGAGCAGGGGATGTGGAGGACAGAGAAAGCCTCAGCCAGGTCTCTCCACCCCCCTTGCCTCTTCCCAGGGGACTCCCCACAAGGCCTTGGATGGTTTTCACATTAACCTCTCCAGCCGCTTGCTAGAGCAGCTGATAATTTTGCTCTGCACCAAATGATGCATATGAGAGATCAGAAAAATCTGTAACCAGAGGGGATAAACGGCTGCTAATGTAGTGGTAACAGGGTAGTTTAGGCGAGACTTCCAGGGAAGAGATTTACAATTTAAATAAGAAAAATAATAAACTCTAAATTAACAAAAAGAGAGAAGAAGAATGCTATGGCTTTGTGATTGGGGATGGGGGGTGGTGGGGACCGTGCAGGACCCTCAGAACAAGGCTGGAAGGGGCTTCACTGAGTCAGAGGGCTGCCATGGGCTGAGGTTGAATAATGAGGGCCTTCATGATTAACCCCAGCCCCAGCAGGGACAGGGGCACATGGGATTGGAGCAGCTCCCTGAAGGCTCACAGAAAGCAGGGGACAGATTGTGAATTCAGACCTGGATCATCTGTCTCCAGAGCCAGGTTTCTTTCTTTCTTTTCTTTCTTTCCTTTCTTCCCTTCCCTTCCTTCCCTTCCCCTTCCCCTTCCCCTTCCCCTTCCCCTTCCCCTTTCCCTTTCCCTTTCTCTTTCCCTTCCCTCCCCTCCCCTCCCCTTTCCTTCCTTTCTTGTCTTTCCTTTCCTTTCCTTTCCTTTCCTTTCCTATCCTTCCCTTCCTTCCTTCCTTCCTTCCTTCCTTCCTTCCTTCCTTCCTTCCTTCCTTCCTTCCTTCCTTCCTTCCTTCCTTCCTTCCTTCTTTCTTTCCTTCTTTCCTTCTTTCCTTTTGAGACATCTTGCTCTGTGGCCCAGGCTCGAATGCCGCGATGCGATCTTGGCTGACTGCAACCTCCACCTCCAGAGTTCATGCAATTCTTCTGCCTCAACCTACGAAGTAACTGGGTTTACAGGCATGTGCCACCACACCGAGCTAATTTTTGTGCTTTTAGTAGAGACAGGGCTTTACCACATTGGCCAGACTGGTCTCAGACTCCTGACCTCAACTGATCTGCCCACCTCAGCCTCCCAAAGTGCTGGGATTATAGGCATGAGCCACCATGCCCAGCCTCCAGAGCCGGTTTTTAGCCATCATGCCTTCCTGTCCTTTCCATAATTCTTAGAGACCTTCTTGGCTTTCCTACTGATATGGTTTGCCTGTATCCCCACACAAAATCCCATCTTGAATTGTAATTCCCATAATCTCCACGTGGCAGGGTCAGGACCAGGTGGAGGTAATTGGTTCATGGGGGTAGTGTACCCCATGCTGTTCTCATGCTAGTGACTGAAACTCATGGTATCTGGTGGTTTTATAAGCACCTGGCATTTCCCCTCCTTGCACTCATTCCATCCTGCTACCCCATGAAGAAGGTGACTGCTTCTCCTTTACTTTCTGCCATTATTGTTAAGTTTCTTGATGCCTCTCCAGCCATGCAGAACTGTGAGTCAATTAAACCTCTTTCCTTTATAAATTTCCCAGTTTCGGGTATTTCTTCACAGTAGTGTAAGAACGGACTAATATATCTACTGCTATAATTTGGATGTTTAACCCCTCCAAACCTCGTGTTAAAATTTGATTGTTAATGTTGGAGATGGGACCTAATGGGAGGTGTTCAGGTCATGAGGGCGGATCCCTCATGAATAGATTAATGTCCTCCCTGGCAGGGGAATGGGGTTGGTGGGTAACGAATTCTCTATTCATTCCCTTGAGAGCTGGTTGTTAAAGTGAGCCTGGAACTTTCTCCCTCTCTCTCTTGCCTTCTCTCTTGCCATCTCTCTTGCCTTGTGATCTCTGTACTCACCAACTCCTTTCATTTTCCACCATGGGTAGAAGTAGCCCTAAGCTCTCAGCAGAAACAGTTGCTGGTGCTATGCTTCTTGTACAGCCTGCAGAGCCATGAGCTAAATAAACCTCTTTTCATTCTAAATTACCCAGCCTAGGTATTCTTTTATAGTAACACAAGTGAACTAAGACACCTGCCTTCCCAGGAATCATTCTGGCCATGTGAGTCTTATCTTCATGATTTTTTGTTTCCATCTTCATGTCTCCAGATACTGTCTTCCTTCCTGAGGATGGATGTGATGCTGTGGGGCCCAGGGATTGGGGAGTGAAGTCTGACTGGATCCTCTTTTGCAGACTGGGAGCTCAGTAAAAACTAGAGCTTTTTCTAGGTAAAACCACAACACAGTGCCCTAAGTTGGTGCAGGGACCTTCCTATTCTTCTTCCTTGGCTTTTTTAGTTAGAAATTGAGGGTCATCCTGGTATCTGATCCCTTTTAGAACAGACACCCACTGAAGCTTGTCATCCATACTCTCCCACCCTCCCTGTTTCCACATCAACCCTGCGCTCTCTTAAGTATTGATACTCAGACCCCGATACCTCTGCAGACAAACTTCCCTTGACCTAAGTAAACTCCCTGCCCCTGAGCCCAGTCCCTCCTACCTGTATACAAATGGTTGTAGGTGTACCATTCACAAGAGCCAAAAGATGGAAGCAAACAAAATGTCCATCAGCAAGTGAACAGACAAAATGCCATCTACCCATACAGTGAGATATTTTTCAGCCTTGAAAAGGAATGAAGTTCTCACCCAAGCTACAGTGTAGATGAACCTTGAAAATACCATGCTTAGTAGAAAAAACTAAACCTGAAGAACACTTACTCTATGATTGCATTTATAAAAGTGTCCAGAACAGGAAAATCCATGGAAACAGAAAGTAGATTAATGGTTGAACATAAACTTGGACATGATTAGCGGTTCATGATTAGTGGAACATGAACATGATTAGTGGTTGAACATGAACATTACTGGAAGCAGATAGTGGTGATGGTTGCATAACATTGTGAATGTACTAAATGCTGCTGAATCTTACACTATAAAATGATTAACATAGTGAATTTTATGTTATGTGTATTTTACCACAAATATACATATATATTATGTTATACTATATATATAGTATATATATAATATGTATATTATACTATAATATATAATTACATAAAATGATACATAATTATATATCTAAAACCAGGTTTTATTCTCAGTCTCTCAGGTATCTTCCACCCTCTTTCCTGAAGAGGAGCTTTCTCTGCTCACACATCGGCATAAACCTCCAAACAGCTACCTAGGCCCCTCTCAGCACTGCTACCTTGGAGAGTGTTTCACTACCATAAATTGAAATTCTAAACCTGATGGGCCAAGTTCATATCTGCATAGACTAAACATGCGGTTGCCTTCTTTACCTTTCCTACTATCTATTGTCCTCTGTTTACTACAGGTGGGGTAGCAGTCAGACTACCCCTCAAGGGTTCCCTTGCTCACTTGGGTGATGTTCTAACTCTGTTAACTGGGGGTTGGAGGAACAAAGGTAAGCCGTTATGTGAATATCAGACCATTCAAAGAAGTATTGTTATCTCTCCCAGTGAAAAGGGAAGGTAAAAGCTTGAGAATGATGCATCCCTTTTAAATCTGATACTATTTAAAATGAGATCTGTGTATAATTACCCATATGACACTTTGGCAAAACCCAGGTCTATCTGAGTCTCCTGCCTGCATTCAGAAACGCCGTATCTCTCACTGGAAATCCTACCTGTAAAAATTAGTGTATTGGAGAAGGGTTGGGGCTGGAACAGGGATACTGGCTGTTCTTAATCACCTGGGGAGTCTTTGAAAATGTGGTGAGATTTGGAGTTGTTAGCTGACTGGGGGGTGCTTTTGGAATCTAGTGTAGGCAGGGCAGGAGTTAGGGATGCCGGAAGTCCTGCAACGAGCAGTCCAGACCTCACAGTCATTATCCCACGCCAAGGTGACCGTAGCCCATTAGCAGAAGGAGATTTGGATTCTACTGCACCTTGGACTCATAACTCATTGTGTGACCTTGGAAAAATCACCTAAATCTCAATCTCTTTGTTATTTATTTTTGCAATGCCTGGATCCATGGTTTACAAATTGGATTCTTAGCTGAAGACTTGGTGTCTGCAAAACGTTTTACCCACGGGGTGGATTCATGAGAATTGCTTTTGCTCTGAAGGGAGTCCCCACATTATTTAAGTTTGAGAAACATTTAAGTTTGAGAAACAATAATAGAAAACAGTAACTGAGTGATTGCTTACCTGGTGTATCCTCAGAGCAACCTATTTAGTCAGGTATTTTTATGAGCTCCATTTTCTAGAGGAGGAACTGAAGTTTATAGAGTTTGGGAAGGCTAGTAGGTGGTAGAGTTGGGATGTAAATGCATGCATTCACTATAATCCACGGTCTTAGCCATCAAACCCATGTCCCAAACTGTAGTTTTCCACAAACCTCTTTATTTGTTTTTGTAGTTCCAAATACCAGAATGATTTATGCCGTATGCTTATACCCTAGCTCTGTTATTCACTTAATATTTTAAATTGATTCCATTTTAACTGAAATTTATTTTAATTGGAAACTGTGATTATTTTTCTTAAAATCCAATGAAAATAAAACAATGTTACTAAATTCTATCCAGATTCCTTAAAGGCTCCAAGTATGAGACTCCCTCTGTCTTCGTTAAAAAGGAGATACAAATATATTAGAAGTTAAATATATATATGTGTAGCAAACAGACTTTTTGCTTGATGAATTCCAAAATGTTGCAAGAAAATTGGAAATGAAATTGCTTTCTCACTCTAGGCATCAGTGGCTTTTGACACTCTATGTGCGAATGATCTAAAGTCATTATCTTAGGTATTATCAAAAAGTCAAAAGGTAAGTGTTGGTAAGGATGTGGAGAAAAGAGAATGCTTGTACACTGCTGGTGGGAATGTAAATTAGTACAGCTATGATGGAAAACAGTATGGAGGTTCCCCCCAAAAGTAAAAGTAGAACTACCATGTGATCCAGCAATAGTACTTCTGGGTATATATCCAAAGGGAATGAAATCTATATATCGAAGAGATTATCTGCAGTCTCATGTTCATTGCAGTGCTATTCACAATAGTCAAAATGTGGAATCAGCGTAAGTGTCCTGCAACAGATGAATGGGTAAAAATAGTGTGGTGTATATACATGATGGAATACTATTTAGCCTTGAAAAAGAAGGAAATTCTGTTATATGTGACAAAGTGAGTAAACCTGGAAGACATTATGCCAAGTGAAATAAGCTCAGCACAGAAACACAAATATTACATGATCCCACTTGTATGTGGAATCTAAAAACATCAAACTCCTGGAAACAGAGAGTAGAAGGGTGGTTACCAGAGGCTGGGGCAGGAGCTGGAGGTTGTTGGTGAGATAGAATAAAGTTCTGGTTAGACAAGAGGAGTATGTTTTAGTGATCTATGGCAGGGCATGGTGACTATCATTAGTAATAAAGTGTATTTTGAAATAACTGAATAAATAGATTTTATTTTATTATTTTTTATTATTTATTAGAGGCTGGGACAGGAGCTAGAGGTTGTTGGTGAGACAGAATAAAGTTTTGGTTAGACAAGAGGAATATGTTTTAGTGATCTATGGCAGGGCATGGTGACTATCATTAGTTGTAAAGTATATTTTGAAATAGCTGAATAGATTTTATTTTATTTGTATTTATTTATTTTTTATTTTTTTGAGACAGGGTATTGCTCTGTCACCCAGGCTGAAGAATAGTGGTGTGATCACAGCTCATGGTAGCCTTGACCTCCTGGGCCCAAGCGGTGTTCCTACCTCAGCCTCCTGCATAGCTGAGATTACCACACCTTGGTAGTCTTTTAATTGTTTGTAGAGACAGAGGTCTCACTATGTTGCTCAGGCTGGTCTTAAACTCCTGGCCTCAAATGATCCTCCAGCCCTGGCCTTCCCAAGTGTTGGGATTATAGGCAGGAGCCAACACACCCAGTCATGCATAGATTTTAAACGTTCTCACCATGAAAAAAAAAAAAGTATGAGAGATGATGGATATGCTAATTAGCTTGATTTAATCATTCCACAATGTATAAATGTATCAAAACATCGTGTTGTACCCCATAAACATATACAATTATAATTTGTCAATTTAAAATAAAATTGTTACATTGGGTAATACTGGTGAATATCACTATATCTTCCTCCTGCCCCCACATCCCTTCCTGCTATCAAATTCCGGCCCTTTAACTTTATACCAGAGCCAATGCTGACCAGGTCCTAGCTGCTTTCACTGTCTGTGCTTCTGCCAAAAAAAAAAAAAAAAAACCCTGAAATGCCTTCTTGGCTGCCTCAATCCCGGTATTGTGGGCTACCATTTTGGTTCCACAGTTGTCTGACCAGTTCTTTCCCATCCTGGCTTTGGAAGGTTAGAAATCTTTTGTTTTTCCTTCTTTTCAATTACAAAAGCCTGTTTGAACAGCCTCTGTGACAGCCCATGTTCAAACAAGCTTTTGTAATTGAAAACAGAGCTTGCGATGTGGCTGCAGGGACGCTTGCCTCAAAAAAAGAGGGGTTGCAGATCGTGCTGTGAGCTGGTCCCTAAGGCCACTTTCAAAGTGTTTAAAGCTTCTTTCCAATTTAAAAAAAAAAAAAAAAGGAAAGAAAGAAAGAAAATCCTATTTAAACACACAGTCCAGACTGACTGGCTTGGGTGATTAAAAATGGAAATGTTGACACAGACATTGCTTCGGATTCAGGGGCAGTAGTCTTGGGGAGCGGATAGGGAAGGGGCATTGCCTCCTGGTAGGCCTTCTCACTCCTCCCCCAGCACCTCTGTGCCATTTTCTAAGGGGTCTCTGAGGTTGAATGCACAGGTCTCAGCAAGTTCAAGTTCTTACTTAGGCTCACGTTCAAGTTCAGTCTTAAGCTCTTCTCTTCTGTTCTCTTCTCTTCTCTTCTCTTCTCTTTTCTCTCTCTCTCTCTTTCTCCCTTTCTCTCTCTCTCTCTCTCTCTCTCTCTCTCTCTCTCTCTCTCTCTCTCTCTTTCTCTCCCCCTCCCTCCCTCTCTCTCTCCAAGCATTGTAAATGTAATGTCTGAGAATGATGGTTCTGGAAAGAGAATTGGATTCAAATTCTAGCTCTATGACCTTGAGCAGTCATCAAACTCCTCTGGGACCCAGTTTCCTCTCCTATAAGGCAGCATGACATTAGAGTGTCTTTGAAGATTAAAGGACAAAATCTATTTAAATTACCTCTTACTATACTGCAAGACAAAGGTTCCATGTTCTATATATGTAGTTATTTTTACTATTAATGCTAGTAACAATATGAATTATAATAATAAAGTGAAAGACTTCATAGTGGTTGAGAATGTAGACTTTGGTGTCAGATTGGTCTGATTGAACCTCCCTGAACATCTGTTCCTTTTATGTTAAAATGGGAATAATGATACATTTACACACAAGCATTACTAGTCACTTGCTATGTGCCACACCTGGGATGGGATGTGAATAGAACTCACTAAGAGCAGGCAGGGGAGTTGGCTAGAAGGTAAGTAGATACAAACAGAGTCTTCTGAGAGTCCAGAAAAGGAGAGAATTAATTCTTAATGAGGATGGGGAGGGTGGGAAGTTGTCAAGAACAGGCGTGCTTTGAGCCAGGCACAATGTGGCTGGTCAGGGAAGGAGAAAGATGGATGCACTATGAAGCAGCTGAGTGAGTGAAGTGACTGAAGAAGGAAGGTGGAATGGCTTGCATTTCAGTTCAGCTGGAGAATGGGGACTGGGATGGGGTTTGCATTTGTGAGAGTTGAATGGAAAGATGGGATACAGGCTGGCTCCAGAGGCATCTATGTTAATCTGGGATTATAAGTGACAGAAACTCAGCACCAAATAGCTTAAAAGAAAGAAGAATGGATGGATGGATGCTTGAATGTATGGATGGGTAGGTGGGAGAGGGGGTAGCTGGATAGATGGGAGGGTGGATGGATGCATGGTTGGGTGGGTGGGAGGGTGGATGGATGCATGGATGGATGCATGGATCAGTAGGGAGGAGGGTGGGAAGGTGGGTGGGTGGGAGGGTATTGGATGCATGGATGGATGCATGGTTGGATAGGTGGGAGGGTGGATGGATGGATGGATGAATGGATGGGTGCATGGATGGATGCATGGTTGGGTGGGTGGGAGGGCGGGTAGGTGGGTGGGTGGGAGAGTGGATGGATGCATGGATGGATGGATGCACAGATGGATGCATGGATGGATGCATGGTTGGGTAGGTGGGAGGGTGGATGGATGCATGGATGGATGTATGGTTGGGTAGGTAGGAGGATGGGTAGGTGGGCGGGTGGGAGGGTAGATGGATGGATGCTTGGATGGATGCATGGATGGTTAGGTGGGAGGGTGGATGGAGGGATGGATAGATGATAAATAAGCTTATTTGTCCAAGAGTAGTCTAATTTCAGACTCAGTAGGACCAAAAAGCTTAGATGTTGTCTTTAGTACCCAGCTCTTGCTCTGCACCTAGGGTTATTCTTTTGTATTGGCTTCATTATTAGGCTCCACCTGGTTACCCCTTGAGCTCCAACCACATCAATCATCCTATTGCTCATAGCCTTAGTGAGAAAAAGAAAAAGTGCCTTTCTGGTGGATTCCACCTGTGTTCCTACTGACCACCATGGATCATTTAGCTATTCTCATACTTAACGCTGAGATCAAGGTGCGGGAAAAGGGGACTGAATTAACAAAATAACCTCACTTGTCCATATCTGGAGGTGGAGATGGGCCCTTTGTCCGAACCACAGAGACTTAAAGTGGGAGAAAAGTTTGACAGGAAAGGAAAATCAGGTAGGTGTTAACAGAGACGGAGAGTGGTTTCCAGGCAGAAAAAGCAACAGATGCCCACCGTAGGCCTGCATGCTCAGCCACATTCTGACTTAATGTGTAGGCAGTTAGGTATGTGTTTGAGCAGCTGGGTGTGAAAAGACGTTAAAAACCTGATATCAAATGGTCCCTGTGAGAGCTTCCAGGAGCAAACAGGTCAGGCGGAAGGAGACTCAAGTTTTGTGGGTCCTGAATCTTACACAGTTTGGAGCCCTTTATTGTGTAGGCAGAATCCTGAAATGCCCCCTGAGATTCCCTACCCGTCTCGTGCACATACCCTGAATATTCCCTGGAACTTGAATATGATGGATTTTACTGTTGTGATTAGATTGTTATGTGGCATAGGTCTTGCTCTGTCACCCAGTCTGGAGTACAGTGGCACAGTTCTAACACACTGCAGCCTTGACCTCCTGGGCTCAAGCAGTTCACCTACCTCACCCTCCCAAGTAGCTGGGACAACAAGCATGCACCACCACTCCTAGCTAATTTTCTTTCTTTCTTTCTTTTTTTTTTTTTTTTTTTGGTACACTTTGTACATCTCCCTATGTTGCCCAGGCTGGTTTCGGACTGCTGGGCTCAAGCAGTCCTCCCGCCTCGGCTTCCTAAAGTGTTGGGGATTACAGGCATGAGCCACCGTGCCTGGCCTTATATGGCATAGTTGGTCCTAAGAGAGGAATAATGATTTGGCTGGGATTGGCTTAATCACACCAGTCCATTAAAAGCAGAGAATTTTCTGCCGTTGGTCAAAAAAGAGGAAGTCGAGATCAGTGAGAAAGATTTGATGCACCGTTGCTGGTTTAAAGATGGAAGGGCCATGCCATAAGGAATACAACAGTTCTGTAGGACTGAGGGCTGCCCTTGTCTGACCACCGCCAGAAAACAGAGCCTCAGTCCTGAAACCTCAAGGAACTGCATTTTTCTAACAATGGGAATGAACATGGAGGCAGATTTTTCTGCAGCACCTGCAGATGAAAATTCAGCAAGGT
Source organism: Rhinopithecus roxellana (assembly GCF_007565055.1). Taxonomy (NCBI): domain Eukaryota; kingdom Metazoa; phylum Chordata; class Mammalia; order Primates; family Cercopithecidae; genus Rhinopithecus; species Rhinopithecus roxellana. The sequence goes on along the minus strand of NC_044568.1, from coordinate 4,705,545 downwards.
CGACACTATGACGTCAGGCTTGTAGGACTCTAAGCAGAGACCCCAGCCATGCCATGCTAGACATCTGCCCTTACAGAACTGTGAGCAAATGAGTGAGTGTTGTTCTGAGCTCCTAAGGTTGTCATGATCTATTCTGCAGCAATAGAAAACAAGCACACTCTTTAAGTAAAAGAAACAAAATTATGTTTGTAACATTAGGTATATAAAATTAGGTCCATTGCAGCAATGTCATGGAAAATCCACCTCTGGAGTCAGGAGTTGCTTTGGTCTTGTTTACCTGCATTTCACATCTCTTCCCAATTCGCTATAAACGTGGGATGCTGAAGAATACATGTACTCATTTCCCACGTGACCTCGGGTGCTTAGTTCTCCCTGATCTTTGGCCCCAGTGCCCCACACCCACCACTCCCTGCCCCCATATGGTTGTGTCAGTGCCAAGCCATTTGGTCCATTCCCCTTCCTGGCAAAGAAAAAAAAAGGGTAAAGCTCTCAAAATTATTAGGTAATGATATCACTTTAAAAAGCGACACAATATTTTAACAGCATGACGCCACTTAGCTGTGGTTTAATAAAATGTAGAAAGCCCAGAGCCGAGGAAGCTGCAGCATCCTTAGGTGGGGGCAGACAAACAGCTCTGGAAACTCACATCAGGAAAATTACTTTTTCTTCAAATGGAAACTTTTCAATTGCTTTCAAATAGCTGGAGCTGATAGAAATAATTTCCTTAGCACGTTTGCATACACTGCCTGTGTCTTCTCCGCACGGCGCCAGGAGCTTCATTAATAAAGATTGTTGCGAGGTTCTGATGTTGCCAGGCTCTTGTTATTTAGAAAAAGCAGCAAACCAAGTCAAGGGGAGTCCATTGATGACTCCATGCAATTCCTGTTCGGTGTCCTGAGGCAGACTGAGGCCAGTGGGGGAGTGTTCTTGTGTTCTTATACACACATGTACCAGGGATCCTGCCAGAGCAGCTCTGACATGCCAGCTTGATCCTTGGCCCATTTTGAGGGATCTCTTCAGGATCACAGGGACCATCAGGGTTAGATCTCTTTGTTTTACTGATGCAAAACCGGATGCTCCTGGAGGGAAAAGTGGCTTAGGAACGATCACACAGAAAAACAGAAATTACCATTTAGGAAGGCCAAGCTATTGTCTTGGGTCTAGCAGACCTTATTATGTTTTTATAATGGATAGGGAGTTAGGCTTTGATTGTTCTCTTTCTGGGCCTTTCTGCCCAAAGCCCTGAAATACTATGTAGAGTTTGGGGTAGAAGATTAATGAGCTCACTGTTTTCAATAATGAAGTTTGGGAGGGCTGGTGGCCACAAGGTGTTTTTTTTTTTTTTTTTTTTTTTAACTTTTATTTTAGGCTTGTGGATATGTGTGCAGGTTTGTTATATAGGTAAACATATGTGATCGGGGTTCATTGTACAGATTATTTCATCACCCAGGTAATAAGCCTAGCACCCAATAATTACTTTTTCTGTTCCTCTCCCTCCTCCCACCCTCCACCCTCAAGTAGACCTCTGTGTCTGTTGTTCCCTTCTTTGTGTTCTTGAGTTCTCATCATTTAGCTCCCATTTATAAGTGAGAACATGTGGCATTTGGGTTTTCTCTTCCTGCGTTAGTTTACTAAGGATAATGGCCTCCAGCCCCATCCATGTTGCTGCCACAAAGTGGTTTTATGTGGACACGGCATGACGTCATCCACAGGAGCTCTGTGTAAGGAACATACTGCTGTTTCATTGGCCTCTCATTTTTCAGACCCTGTAGGGAGAAAGGCCCAGATTGGTGTAAGCCCAGCTTTAATGCCTCTCCAAAGCTCCTCAGCTTCCCTGTACTACAAAGAGGCACAGAGCCTTGGAAAGACAGTGGTACCCAGCTCATCGTGTCGATTGTATCTACTGTGTTTATTTTATGGTTATTCTTTATGGCAGCTGGTATGGATTTTCCATGTATGTAAAGCTTCCTTTCTAAATCTATTATTTTCTTTTAAAAACTGAGTCCACTTAAAGAAATACATAAAAGTATGATGTGAATTACAAGACATCAGAGTGAAGCCAAGATAGCTTGGCCTAATCCACGACCCACATTCCCAGTCGGGACTGAGGCCTGCAGTACAGACAGATCCTGCCAAGCGTTTTAAAATAGAAGAGAATATCCAATGTTCCCAACACAGAGAAATGATACATATTTGAGAAGATGGTTATGCTGATTACTCTGATGTGATTTCTACACATTATATGTATGGAAATATCAGGACGTGCCCCATAAATATGTACCATTATGACATGTCAATTAATTAATTAATTAATGCGGAGGACTGACCCGCAGATCCAGGCTGCACGACGGATGAATAACGTACTCAGGCACTGATATGCAGTGAAAGAGCAGGCCGGGGACCGGGCCACTCACAGAAAGAGTTGTGGCAGCTGCACACAGACTTGCTTGCCCTGTGGGCATTTATTCAGCACAGATTTAATGACAAAGGGTTTGAGTCAACATAGCTGTGGGTCATTAATCTGGTTGACCTCCCCTAGAGAGATCAGTCCTGCATCCACAGAATATCAAAGGTCAGTCTTAGGACCACATGAGTAAACAAGAATCTACACCCTCAGCTTTTAAGAGAATTCAGCTGCCTCACTCAAATCTTTTACTGAAGCTATGTAAACCTCCCAGCCTTCCAAGAAGGCTTGTGTCTATTTCCTATAACTTTATCTTTATAATTTTTCCCACCACCCTGACCCATCCCCTACAATCTAAAAAATGGAAAATTTGGGCTATAGTGAGGTTAACAGATCAGGAAGTATCTGCTATTGAAAAGATTGTTACTCATGTCCCCAGGAGGAGGGGGCAGGCCGTGCCACATGGGGCCACATGGAGACACACGAAGATCCATCATGCATGTGGCAGAGGGTGGAAGGAGGACGGTGGCCAGGAGCCTGTATAGTGGTTTCTGTGTAAGGATCAGGCAGGCAGCATAAGGAGGTTTAGGAATGGCTGGTTTGAATAATGTCAGAGAGCTCTGGGGCATAGGGACTGTTCTTAATTTTCTGGTACCTGATTAGGTACCACTGTCCACCTGTTCTAATCATGAGAATCATTTGAACCTGGGAGGCAGAGGTTGCAGCGAGCCAAGATCATGCCATGGCACTCCAGCCTGGGTGACAGAGTGAAACTCTGTCTCAAAACAACAACCACCACCATTCCTTGCTAGGAAGGCTTATGATGCCAGCTGCTACCATCACATAATTTTTACCGTATATTTCCACTCTTGACATAAAAAAAAATTGGGTTCAGATCAGTTGAAGGAATGGATGATGATTAGGGTGATTAGGACAGTTGGACAGTGGCCGGGAGTGTAAGAGCGGGATAGAGGAGGTAGTTGGGGAATCTGGGCTCTGGACTGGTTGGCTTGTATTTGAAATGCACACTTACACAAGACTTGTTTCTAATCTCTAGGAATTAGCTGACCCTAGGAAGGGTCAGCAGAGTCAGCAAGGTCCCAAATATTAAAGCAACAGAATACAAGAAATAAATGACATGGATCAAAGACCAAGAGCATAGTCTACTTAGCGGCAGGGCCAGGTTTCCAATTCAAGTCTCCAGATCCAATGGCTAGTTTATCTCCTATGCTGCCTACTTTGGGTGGCCATGGTTCTAAATGCCCCACTGGATATCCTGGTTGTTGGCTGAATTCACGGAGGTATAATGGCTACAGATGCACAAACAAAGCTCTACCTCAACCAACCTCCCCTGGAGGCCCTCAGGGCCTTCATTCTGTATCCCTGCAAGCTTCACGGTATTCCATTTTGAAGCTTACTCCATTCCTTCAACTGATCTGAAGCCATTTTTCTATGTCAAGAGTGGAAATATATGGTAAAAATTATATGATGGTGGCAGCTGACATCATAAGCCTTCCTAGGGAGGAATGGTGGTGGTGGTTGTTTTGAGATAGAGTTTCACTCTGTCGCCCAGGCTGGAGTGCCATGGCATGATCTCGGCTCACTGCAACCTCTGCTTTCTAGGTTCGAGTGATTCTCGTGCCTCTGCCTCCTGAGTAGCTGGGATTACAGGCATGTGCCACAACGCCCAGCTAATTTTTGTTTTTTTATTAGAGATAGGGTTTCACCGCGTTGGCTGGACTGGTCTCAAACTCCTGACCTCGAGTGATCCACCTACCTTAGCCTCCCAATGTACTGGGATTACAAGTAGGAGCCACTGCACCTGGCCATTAGGAGGAATTTTGTTTGGAAAAATAGTAAGGCGGGATAGTAAGAGTGCAAAGAGTCCTGTAAGAGCCAAGTTAACGCAAGAGAATGACCGAGTTCCTCTGCCTGTGTCAAGGAGACTGATGTGTTTTGCTCTAGACCAGGACAGGGAGAGAGGAAGGCACAGAAAGAGGTGGAGACGCAGGTCAGATTGATGGTGGATGATGAACATTGTAAGAGTAAGGATGTGCCTTTCAACTTGTAATACTTGTAATTGTGTGCTCATTCTCCACCCAACTTCCTACCTCACCTAAATCATTGTACTGTGTATAAACGGGGCTTCTGTTGGAAACGGAGAGAAGAGCTGAGTTTCATACAACAGTCAATGGTTCCTGCAGCAGAGACATGCCATGCCAAGACGAGAGCTACAAAGCAGAGGTGATCCCCAGAAAGCCAGCCATGTGGGTATCAAAGATCTCACAGAGGGCTTTGCGACTGGGGGTCTTGACCAGGCTTACCTTCATCTCAAGGGACCGTAGACCACTGCAAACATCTGTTTTTCACTTACATATTTCTGGTGCTATATAATCAGTGTTGGTATACCTTTTACTCCATATCTCTGAGCCTTAGTTTTCTCATCTGTCAAATGAGGATAAAATCTGGTCTGTCTGCATCATAGACCTATTGTCAGGACTGAAGTCTAGTCTGGATAGTTGATAAATGAGGCCCAAATGTTGCCCGGAAATGTTCCAATCCTGCTTTTTGCTATGTCCTGGAATTGTGTTCTCTGGAGTCCACTGGACTATCTCTTTAGGAAAGAACATGAGAGATTGTATGGCTTTTCCTATAGCGTGTGCATTTACAGAAGCAAAGGCATCACTTTGTGAACAAACATGGCAAACACTGGAAAGACAGAAGTGAGAAGATGGTGTCCCTGTCCTCAGAGAACTGAAGAACTCTACCTGCCATTAAGCAAATGCTGTGGCATTACATTCTAGAGTAGAGGCGGAAACCAAGTGTTGAGTTCTAGTGGCACACATGTATTTCTGTTGGAAGAGTTAAGGAAAAGCCCATGGAATGAGTAGGAATTTTTTAGCAGGGAATAGATAAATATTTGCAGGCAACTATATGATATATAGTTATATATTTATATATAACTGTATGATATATGGTTGCATATTTATATATAACTATATGACACAGTTTAATATATAGCTACATATAGAACTTTAATATATAGTTATATAGTTACATATTTGTATGTAACTAGCATAGTTATATATAGTTACATATCCATATAACTATAAATATGTACAAATATAAATATATGTATGTAATCTATATATAAAATATATACCTATATAAATTATACAAATATATATTTATAGTATACATAAATTATATATGGTTATATATACATGTATACATGCTTACATATATGTTACAAAATATACAAAATATGATTTTCAATTGACTGAATTCTTATTGATGTAAGATATAGGTTATAACAGAAGTAACATCCATAAAGTTATTTTGGTTATTAGTTTGAATAGTTATTAATTTAAATCACATTTAATTTTGGGGTATCTGTTTTTAATCCATCAAGATGATTTCACATGAGTATTTATTTTTTGCTAACATTCCGGCCAAAAACTGAAACACCTATATACCCTTTTCATTCTTTTCCTTCTCCTTTTCTTTACTTTGCTTCCGTACTTTACCCAGAAAACCTGGAAGCAAAAGATTCCTTCTGGAATATTCTACCTATCTTGGTGTCTTCCTGGGAAGTACATAGCTTTCAGGTTTGTAGCCAGCTTTCTGGAAATAAATGAAACTACTAAGTGTCCCATAACCTGAGCTAGAGCAGTGTCTGGAGCCAGTTCTCCTCCAGAGTGTCTCACTGGCTCTCAGTGATCTGTGTTGATGGAATTTCAATTTTGGCCTATTCCAGTCCACATTCTCGAGCTGAGTGGCTTAGCAACTGCGAATATTAAAATTACTAGGCTGCTGCTGATGGTGATGGTCATGTTGCATAGCTACCATTACAATAAACTCAGTCTCTGTGGCAAGTTACAAAGTGTCCCCGATTCTCCATACCTGCCTATAATCAGGGAAATTCTACAGGCTATTTCACTAAGGGGTGGGGTCTGCTTCCCATGTCCTTTAATTTTGGCTCACTTTGTAACTTGACTTTTCTAATAGGATGCAACAGACGTGACTGTGCAATTTTAAGCCTGGGGACATTTTTTCTTTGTTATTTGGACCCTGAGGAACAGCCTGGTTGCTTCTTTTTCATTGCTCCAGCTGACTCCCACACAACCTCCATAAACAGTCCTTTTGGTTACCTGCAGCTCACCACAAAGCAGGAGGAAGCCCAGCTAAAAACAGATGAACCACTCAGCTGAGCCTTGCCCAAATTGCTGATTCATTAGTATCATAAACAAAATAAATGGTTATTGTTTTAAACCTCTGAATTTTGGGATGCTTAGTATACTAAAAAGTTAATCACATTAGTATATGTAATTGTCTAATAAATCATCACAAACTTAGATTAAAACAATGGATAGTTATTATGTCATAGTTTCTGAGGTTCAGGAATTTGGGAGCTGTTTAGTGAGAGGGTTCTGCCCCAGGGTCTCTCATGAGGTTGTAGTCAAATGAAGGTCTGACTGGGGCTGGGAGAGCCACTCACAAGATGGCTCATACATGTGGCTGTTGGCAAAATCCTGTTTCTTGTCCTGGTGAACCTTCCACAGGACTGTCTGAGCATCTTCACAACATGGTTGCTGGCCACCCTTCAGAGCCAGGGATCCAAAAGAGAAGGTAAAGAGGAAACCACAGTGCCTTTTATGAGTCAATTTTGGAGGTCACCCACTGTCACTTTTTCCATATTCTGTTTGTTAGAGAGTCACTAAAGTCCAGCCTTGACTCAAGGGAGGTGGTGGCTCCATTTAAAAACAAACAAACAAACAAACAAAAAAACAAACCGAAACAACAACAACAAAAGAAACAGTGTCAGCAAATCTGTGGATGTATTTAAAACCACCACACCAGCTGATAGAGCCTCATACAGAGATTTGAAATGTTTAAGGAGATTTCTTCAGAGAGCCACAGCCATACCCTGACCATATGGACATGGGGATCTATTGAGGCACAGTTGCAGGTTGACAGTGTGTTGGGCTGAAAGTGAGTAGGCTTCGTAGTCAAGCAGACTTGGGATAGAATCCTGACTGTAGAGCCTACCAGCTGTGTGACCCTGGTCAGGTTATTTACCCTCTCTGAGCTTCAGTTTTCTTATTTGTAAAATGGGGCAGATGCCATCTTCCTTACAGGATTATACAGTCGTAGTGAGTACTAGGTAAATTTAAATTTCTTTATTTTTCTACCTTCTGCCCTGCAGGTTCACCCCCTATTCCACACTGAAAATAGTCCCCTGGGACCATGGGGAAAAGGAGGAAGCCTTAAGAAATATTGGAATGATGGAGACACTAGAGTAACCATTGAGACACCATCTCGAGTTGTGTGACCTTAGTTAGGCAAGTCACTTTCTACTTCTGAGTTGCAGGTTCCACCTAAGTTAAATTCAGTATTTGAACTAGATGATCCCTAAGGCCTCATTTAGCTTAATATTGAGCATCTCATTTTCCAGGCATGCCCTAAGAACCTGATGTTCACATTCTCATTTGATCCTCCTGTTAGCCCTGTGTGGTGGCAAAACAGAATCCAGGCACTGAGAATTGGAGGGACCTTTCCAAGGTCACCCACCTGGAAAATCATGGCGGAATGTCAGCCTGAGCCCAGATCTGTGGGGATATTAAGATCCTCACAGGAAGGTTTGTGGAATTTTAATGACAGCTTGCTTTGGGAAATTACAATTCTTTAAAAATTCCAATCAGGGCTCTCAGAAGAGCACCAAAAGACTCCTTCAGGAAGCAATTAAAGGGCCTGCCCCATAGTGGGAGCACCCGTGGTAAATCAACATTTCAGCAGAGCAGTTTCTAGGCCAGGAATTAGAGGGGAAAATGAAATCATTCAAGTGGAGGGGAGGAGAAATAAATTCTTTGCTGAGGCCACAGCCGGCTAGTCTGGCACATAGAGGACTTGGGCTGGCAGCTGAGCTGTGAGTATTTCCACTTGGGATCTAGGTGGCTGGGTGGGGGTTCCAACCGTGCGTTTACGTGTTGGGCAGTGTGTAAGAAGGAGCTGGGGGGGGTCTTGATTTTGGAGTCAGACTGCCTGGGTTTGAATCTTAATTCTGTCACTTAATTGAATGACCTTCTGAATCTGTTTCCTCATCTTTATAGTAGAAGGAATAACATACTTATCTATTGGTGGGTTGTTGTGAGAATTAAATGAGATGATGCATGCAAATCCTGGAACACATTGCCTGGCATACACCCATCCGCAATAAAGTAGCTTCATAGCTTAGATAAACAAAAGGCATTCAAATAAGACTTTCTTGGTGGTGCGAAGAAAGTCAGTACAATAATGTAGTTTTAAAAAGTAAAGGAGGAGCCAGGCATGGTGGCTCATGTTTGTAATCCCAGAGCTGTGGAAGGCTGAGGTGGGAGGATTGATTGAGGCCAGGAATTCAAGACCAGCCTGGGCAACATAGTGAGATCTTATCTCTACAATTTTTTTTTTTTTAAGTTAGCTGGGCATGGTAGAGCATGCCTATGGTCCCAGCTACTTGAGGGCTGGAGGTGGGTGGATCACTTGAGCCCAGGAGTTAGAGTTTGCGGTGAGCTATGGTAGCTCCTCTACACTCCAGCCTGAGTGACAGAGCAAGACATTGTCTCAAGGAAAAAAAAAAGAAGTAAAAGAGGCTTGGAAAATATACTCATATTTACTGAGAATCCCATGAGAGCAGAAATTGTGCTTACTTTGCACACAAGTATTTCCAGTAAAATACCTGGTACATAATATGTGCTCAATTAAAATGTACCAAATAATTGGACCATATGGAAGACCTCCTGGCACATCCCACTTAGTGATTTTAATTGAACTGTGCAGGAATTACTCCTAATTTTTTCCCTACAGAGGTTGAAGCTGAAGTTTAGGAAGACTCACACCTCTTCCCAGGAGCTCATAGCTTCTTACTGGGTCTCAAGGATGTCTTGCTCCATGCAGAATAGTTAAGAGAGCCAGCATTATTATGGATGATTCAATACATCCCCTTTTCAGGCCTGAGTCTGCTCCAGAAAAGTAACGAAATGGATCTGGTGTGAATTTTCTGCACTGTACTAGAGAACAAGGGAACCACCATTGTTGTGGTATTTTTCGTTTTTCTTTTTCTTTTTTCTTTTTTTTTTGAAACAGAGTCTCACTCTGTCGCCCAGGCTGGAGTGCAGTGGTGCAATCTTGGGTCACTGCAAGCTCCACCTCCCAGGTTCATGCCATTCACCTGCCTCAACCTCCCAAGTAGCTGGGACTAGAGGCACCCACCACCACGCCTGGCTAATTTCTTTGTATTTTCAGTAGAGATGGGGTTTCATGTTAGCCAGGATGGTCTTGATCTCCTGACTTTGTGATCCACCTGCCTCAGCCTCCCAAAGTGCTGGGATTACAGGTGTGAGCCACCATGCCCAGCCTTGTTGTGGTATTTTCCTAAATCATGTCTGACACTGAAGCCTGAGTGGAGGCATAACAGAAATCAGTCATTAGTAAGGCTTCATCCCCATGTCCACTGGCTTATTCAATTATCCTAGACCAGCTTGTAACCACCCAATGGGTTCTTCTTGCCTGATGCCCAGGTACAGCCAATTTATCAAGACAGGGGAATTGCAATAAAGAAAGAAGTTTAACAAATATAGGGGCAGCTAAATGGGAGACTGGAGTTTTATTATTATTTAAAGCAGCCTCTCCATAATTTGGAGGCTGGGGTTTTTAAAATACAGTATTGATTGGCAGAGGACTAGGACATGGGTGCTGCTTATCGGTTAGGAAATGTAGTTATAGGTATGTGAACCATGGTCCTCATATATGCTGAGTCTGCTTCTGCGTGAGGGCCACAGGACTAGTTGAGTCATGAGTCATGGGTTTGAGTGGAGTCATTTGGTTGTCAGAAATGCAAAACTCTGAGAAGATAGCTCAATCGACCAATCTTAGGTTCTACAATAGTAATGTTATGACAGGTGCAGTTGGGGAAGTTATCAATCTTGTGATCTCCAGAACAGTAGCTGGTTATCGTTTAATTATGCCTGCCTCTTAGCACGATTCAGGCCCCTTTCATGATCCTCAACTTGTGGGCTTTTATTTCTTTTACAAAGGCAGCTTGGTTTTGGGAAGGTCTGTTATCTTTTAAAATATAAACTACATTTCTCCCAAAGTTGGCTTGGTCTACACCCTGGAACAACCAAGGGTAGTTTGTAAGTTAAAGACAAGGCGGAGTTGGTTCGATCAGCTCTCTTTAACTGACAAAATTTTCTCACTGTTGTATTAAATACTTTTTGCAAAGGAACTTTCAAGCCGAGGGTCCGGGAAACTAAGATGAGGATGGGAGCTGATCCTTTGCATTGTGGTTGCCATCTCTATTGTTGATTCTTGGGATATGCAGAGTTCCTGTCTCCACCATTTATAGGTAGATAAATGGGTCGTCAGTGGATGGGTGGGTGGATAGGTGGGGGAATAGATAAATTAATGGATGAATGTGAATGGTAATCTTTTGTGCCTTGTTCAGGCACAAAGTTTAGTTGGCAAACTGTTGATACATTCAGCCTTGTCAGATCAGCCTCCTTCGAATTCTCAGATTTCTGAGAGCTGAGTTTCCACCATCTCAGGGTAGGGACACTTAACTGCTCCAGGTGGGCTGCCAAGTACCTCCCAAGGGGTCTGTGCTGACCACAAGCTCAGCATGGGGGGCCATGAACACTGTTCTCAAGCCTTTGTTCCTATTTCCTCATCAGAGATTCTTGCACCCTGAGGGGAGCTATCCCTGGACCTTAGCACCCAGACACACATCCCCAACACAGCAGATCAGCACCTCTATATGCCCAAGCCAGTGCTTCTAGGTGTAGCCCCTGGAGCTCCTGCATTTACATCATCTGGGAATTATTTAAAAGTACAGTTTTCTCAGCCCCATCACAGGCATCTAAAGTGAACTTTCTTGGGATATAGTCCAGGAATCCACAGTGGACTCTCCAGTTGATTCTGCACATTAGAATTTGAGAATCATGAGGCTAAACCGTTGATACCAAGCCTTGTAGGCTGTTCCTGGGTCCACATACCCAGGTGCTTATTTAAGTGGAGAAACAGCAGGAAACATTTCTGGGTCAAAAGAAAGAAAAACATGAAGAATTCTCGTTTAGACCACAGGGTTAACTGAAACTCAGGGCATCCTATGCTAGGAAAAGGAGGAAAGAAGAAGCCAAGACAGAGCATTGGGAGACCCTAAGTCTCCTGGCTTTCATGTCACTAACTCTTTGGGTCAACTTGGCCAAGGTGCTTGTCTTCTCTGCATCTTGATTTAGTTACCTGTGAAATGGAACTAATGAGGTATCCCCAGAAATCTGAGAATTCCAAGGAGGTTGATCTGACGAGGCTGAATGTATCAACAGTTTGCCAAGTAAACTTTGTGCCTGAATAAGGCACAAAAGATTACCATTCACATTCATCCGTTAATTTATCTATTCACCCACCTACCCACCCACCCATCCATTGACCCACCCATCTATCTACCTATTCATCCTCTCATCCATTAATCTACCTGTTCACCCAGTCATTCATCTACCCGTCCATCCATCCACTCCTCCTCTGTCTTTCCTTCCATTTTCCATTCATCCATCCACCCACCCATCCATCTTTCCATCCACCCATCCATCCATCGGCTCACCCATCCACCATCCATCCATCCATCCATCCATCCATCCATCCATCCATCCATGCTTCAGCCAACATACATAGTCAACATCAATCCCATGCCAGACACATGGACACAGTAGTGAACAAGACTTAGTGCATATCCTAATGTACAAGACAGCCATTGATCTAATGACCTCAACAATGAGTGAACAATGATAAAATTGAGTTCTGAAGGAAAGAACCAGATACATGGGCTACCCTCCTTGCACTGTGTAAGTTCAATTTTGGTTGCTTATCTCTAGGAATGGACGAATGGTCGACAGGAGACTCTTGAGGCTCTGAGCGAGCTTAGGGGCTGCAGGACTTTGGGATGGGGAAGAGAGAGGCATAGCTGTGTATACATAGCAGTTATGTGAAGACCTGAGACTGCTTTTATCATAGAATAAACATCTGAGGACAGAGTAGCTTTTCTCAGGCAGGTATGGCCATGGCCTTTAGCTGCACTTTTCAGTGGAGAAAGCAAGTCTTTGTATTAAGCTAAATCTGGATGCAAATCCTGAGTTGGTCCCTTTGTGCGTCATGCCTCAGTTTTGACAAATGTGAAGTCACATGGAGGCAATGAGGAAACCTATACCGTCCCCACCATTGTCACCTTTGGAAGTCCCTTAAGAGATAGCTATTCTTGGCCAGGCGTAGTGGCTCACGCCTGTAATGCCAGCACTTTGAGAGGCCAAAGTGAGCAGATCATGAGGTCAAGAGATCAAGACCATCCTGGCCAACATGGTGAAACCTTGTCTCTGCTAAAAAAACAAACAAACAAAAAATTAGCCAGGCATGGTGGCACACACCTGTAGTCCCAGCTATTCAGGAGGCTGAGGCAGGAGAATCACTTGAACCCAGGAGGCGGAGGTTGCAGTGAGCCAAGATTGTACCACTGCACTCCAGCCTGGAGACAGAGCAAGACTCTGTAATTAAAAAAAAAAAAGAGAGAGAGAGAGAGAGCGAGCGAGAGAGAAAGCCATTCTCATCTCCCTTCCTGAGCTTCTTTTGGAGGGAGACTGGAACCCTATGTAGGTTTAAGTGTTGTGAAATGGACTGCCAGGCACTCCCTGATACATCATCCATCCAGGCTTAGATGGTTCTGGCAGGGGCATTAACCAAGTCATTACAGAATCACTCACAGGCTGATCACATGCCAGGAAGTGAACAACTTGGATAAAAAAGTTGCCTGGCCCTTCATGGGTCTTAGCTTTGGTTTTAGCTAGCAGACACAAGGACCCAAACATGGTCCGATATTGTATCTGGAGTCATGATCGTTAAGGAAAAGGGGTGAGTTACAATAAAGGTAACTGGATTTGGGACAGCCGTTATACTTTGAGGAATGGGATTCTGCTGCTGCTGGACGTTGGCCACGATTGTGAATATCTGTGCTTTGCCCCAGATCTAGAGATAATAACATCTGTTGAGCTCTAGGCATGTGCCAGGCTGTGGGTTGAAAGCCTTGTCTGACTTGCTTATTTTAATAATTCTCACTGCCCTCTGAAACGGATATTGTTATGATGTCATCTTTACAGAAGATAAACCGAGCCTCAGAGAGATTAATAACTCCTAGGTTCCCAGAGTCAGGGCCAGAGCCAGGATCAGAACACAGATGTGGCTGGCTTTAGCACACCTACCCTTCTGCACTGCAGAGCCCTTCCTCAGGTGGAATCTGGAAACCTCCACTGTCCGTCACCACCCCTGACTTTGCCTGATCTTGCTGGATGTAGGTGGTTACCCAGTGAGGCTGTAGATTTCATATCCTGCTCAAACCATCTGGGCATCCTTCCTCCCTAGTGTGTGAGAAGTCTACTCCATCCATCGGTATTACAAAACCCCTCCCACGGAGTGTCTGACACTGAGCCACTCCGTGCCATGGGCAAGGGAGGGATTGGGATGCTTCAAATCCTCCTTTCAAACTGCTCTGAGTCTAGTACGATGGAATGGAACATCCATACCGGCGTCCACATTGGGTTTAAAAAGAGAAAAGAAATCTGCTTTGTTTGATGGGGAGACAGGGTTTTAATTAGTGGACTGACTTACCGGCTATTGTTCTCTCTTTTTAAAAAAGATTTTGTTAATAGACCAACGCTCCTGTCCTAACGTGGCAGGATGCAATGGCAAGTGCACAGATGGCCCGAGGTGGGGGTCAGGCTCTGCCACATCAGATACCTTCACGTCTCTAAGTGTCTCTCAGTCTCAGTTTTCTCATCTGTAAGAGGGACACAATCATAGGACCTCCCTCATAGGGTTATTTGAGGCTCAGACGAAATGGATGTGAGCGTGTCTTCGTTGATTTAATTCTCCATTCCTTTTGTTTTCATTTGCTCATGGATGTTTATCAAACACCAACCAAGTGCCAGATGCACTACTCTACCTTGGGACACAGCCATGAGCAGCTCAGCCAAGATCTCTGCTCTCATGGAGTAGGAGTGCCTCATGGTGGGGTGCGTGGAGAGGGCATGGAAGTTCTACACCCTTCCCCATATCTCACCCTATGCATGTTTTTGTTTGTTTGTTTGTTTGTTTCCAACTGGCTGTTCCTGAGTTATATCCTTTACAATATACCGGTAATAGTAAGTAATTTCCTGAATTCTGTGAGCCATTCTAGGAAACTATTGAACCAGAGAAGGAGGTTGTGAGAATCTCTGATTTATAACCAGATGGTCAGAAGGGAGGTCCAGGCTTGCTCTGAAGTGGGGCCAGTCTTGTGGACTGAGCCCTCAACCTGTGGCATCTTATTCTAATTCCAGTTGGATCTTGTCGGAATTGAACTGTAGGACACCCAGTTGGTGATGGCAGAGGACTGGAGCATTGCTTGGTGTGAAATAAAACCCAATACATTTGAGTGTAGAGGTATACTGCATGAGTAGAGAAACAGAGTTTGCTCTGTTAGAAGAAAGGCCAGACCAGTGGCTCACACCTGTAATCCTAGCACTTACGGAGGCCGAGGCGGGAGGATTGCTTGAGGCCAGGAGCTTGAGACCAGCTCTAGCAACATAGTGAGACCCCATCCGTATGAAATAAATAAAAAAATAAAATTAGCCCATGTGGTTGTGCATACTGTAGTCCCAGATCCTCAGGAGGCTGAGGTGGTAGGATCACTTGAACTCAGGAGGTTGAGGTTGCAGCGAGCCATGATCCTGCCGCTGCTCTCCAGCCTGGGTGGCAGAGTGAGACTCTGTCTCTAAAACAAAAACCTGAAGAAAGTCTACTAAGGCTGGAGAGTACAGAAGGCAAGGAGGAGGTGGCCAAGCTGAGGTCAGAGGGGGAGGTCAGATCACCATCGAATGGACACCTCTTTTTACAACTGTGTGTTCTACATTGCAATGACAGATTTTTGTTCTGCTTTGTTTTCAGACAGAGTCTTGCTCTCACCCAGGCTGGAGTGCCTTGGTATGATCATGGCTCACTACAGCCTAGAACTCTTGTGCTTCAGTCATTTTCCTGCCTCCGCCAATTTTTAAAATTTTTAGAGACGGAAGTCTCTCTGTATGTTGTCTAGGCTGGTCTCAGACTTCTAGCTACAAGCAGTTCTCCCATCTCAGCCTCCCAAAGTGCTGGGATTACATGTATGAGCCACTGTGTCTTGACCTTTCGATTGTAGGTATTTTTATTGCATCCCTTACCATCTTCCATCTCTATTGTAAATCTGTCCTTTTGAGAGAGTGGGGTTAGGAATTTCTGCACCCTTTTTGCCATGTCCAGGAACATTCCTAAGGGGGTGTCTCCACCTGACAGTGCAAGGATGCAGCTGCCCATGGTATTCTTTATGATGAGAATAGAAACCTAAGTTGCTTTTTAAATTGGCTAAAAGTACCTGTTGTAATTACCGGACCACCCGTAACGGGAGTTTATGTAATTATTAGTTTGAATGGCTCTGCTCATTATGGTACAGAATTTTAATTTGCAAATGCACCACCAGATTCTTGATTGAATTCCCTTTTGACCGTGACACTGAGGATATATGTTCATACATTTTCATGGCAGGAACTCTTCAGTGGAATCAACGCTGCTCAGGAGAGGCAGGTGCACAAGGGTGGTGGGCATGTGAGCATGGTGCGGCTGTGTTTGCAAGAAAGGAAGTGCAGTGGGAACAGGGCAGGGGTGCCTCTGTTTGCTATAGAGGGGAGGAAGGAGACATCTCACATGATAAATAGAGCTGACCAAGCTGGGCTAGGGGTATTAGTTCTACGGAAGGCTTTGTTGCCGCTGATTTGTAATTGAGTTCAAGGAGAGGAGAGGACCAAGGCGTTTGTGGGAGACACATGGTCCGTGCTTCCTGGCCACCTTCTCCTCCATGGCTGTGGTCCAGCAGTGGGGACATTGATTTCTCAGGCCCACCATAGATTGGGTTGAACAGCATCTGCCCAAAATTCATGTCTACCTGGAACCTGAGAATGTGACCATATTTGGAAATAAGACCTTTGAAGATATAATTAGTTAAGATGAGGTCATGCTGGATTGGGGGGTTGAAGTGGCTAATTCATTGACTGGCATCCTTAAAAGAAGACGGAAATTTGGAGACCTACAGGGAAGGCCGTGTGATGGCAGAGACAGAGATTGTAATGACACAGCTGAAAGTCAAGGAATGCCACAGATTTCCAGCAGCAGTAAGAAGCCGGGAGGGAGGGCTGATGTTCCCTCAGAGCCTCAGGATGGAACCAATCCTACTAATGCCTTGATTTCAGACTTCTAGTCTCCACAATAGTGAGAGAATAATCTCCTGTTGTTTTAAGCTGCTTAGATTGTTTTACTTTCTTATGGCATCCCTGGGAGACTAATACACACTAGTAGGTCCTATCACAAGGGCAGGGGCAACGCCATTTTATTCACTCACCTTACCATTTTCCTTCTTACCTAGTGGGTACATTACACAACAGGTGTTGTTTCAGTGATTTCTTACTATTTTACCTGTTTGACATCTCTCTTCCTGTCTCAATCTTTTTCTATGTGTTTGTGTGTCTACGTGCATCATATACACAAACTATTATGGGGGATGTACTCTTCACAGGTAATTGCAGACATCATGAATGACATGTCCTCCCCAACTACTACAGTCTGTATCTACTAAGAGCAAAGGTATTCTCCCATATAGCCAGCGTACATTAGCTCACCTAAGACATATAACAATGGTACAAAGATATTATCTGCTCTACAGCCTATGTCCAAATCCTCACAGCTGTCTCAGAAGTGTCCTTTCTAGCTATCTTTAAAAAAAAAAATACAGGATCCAATTAAAGATAATACATTGCGACTGGGCGTGGTGGCTCACGCCTGTAATCCCAACACTTTGGGAGGCCGAGGCAGCACATTACGAGGGCAGGAGATCGAGACCATCCTGGCAAACACAGTGAAATCCTGTCTCTATGGAAAACACAAAAAATTAGCCGGGTGTGGAGGCAGGGGCCTGTGGTCCCAGCTACTTCGGAGGCTGAAGCAGGAGAATGGCATGAACCCAGGAGGCAGAGCTTGCAGTGAGCCACCGAGATCGCGCCACTGCACTCCAGCCTGGGCAACAGAGCAAGACTCTGTCTCAAAAAAAAAAAAAAAAAAAAAAGGATAATACATGCATTTGGTTACAATGGCTCTTGAGTCTTCTGTGTTCTCGCACGGGTCACTCACTCTTTTCTTGTTGGTCTTTTACAACATTGACAGTTTTGAATGGTCAAGTCAGTTGTTTTGTAGAACAGTAGTTCTCAAAACACGCTACCTCAACCAGCAGCAGCATCATCAACTGGGAACTTATTAATTAATCACCCGGAATATTCTTCGGCCTCACCCCAGGCCTACTGATTCAGAAACTCTGGAAGTGGGGCCCAGAAATCCATTTTAACAAGACCTGCTGGGGATTCTGAGACAAGCTCCAGCTAGAGAGCCTCGGTCATAGGGTGTCTGTCTCATAATCTGGGTCTCTCTGGCCCCCCAGACGAGATTCAGGTAGATAATTTTTGAAAAGAATGTTACACAAGTGATGTGGCTATCACTCAGCACATCACACCAGTAGCCACTGAGTGATGAGTTTTATCACTCTAATCAATCAGTGATAGATTTTATCACTTATTTAAGGTGGTATCCTCCAGGCTTCTGCATTGTAGAGACGTTTCCTCCTGTAATTGGTAAGAATGACTACATCATTTGCAAAACCCAGTGAAAAATAAACGTGTGAGGCCTCTCGTTAAAAAATGATGAGGAATTTCAAGACAGACAGCAGAGCATTTGCTAAGCATTTTCTGCCTGTGGGTGTCTGTGCACCTGTCTAGACTGAACACCCATGAAGCCAGCCCTGCTGTGGGCTGATGTTGAGACGGTGTGAAGATTCCATTTTCTGTCAATCTTTCACCCGATGTTTTTTAGCATCCACTTATGATCCTTACTTGAGTTAATTGTCACATTGGCAGTTCCACTTTGGTGGGTTTCAAACTCTTATGATCACTCTTTCAATTTTTATTAGCTGGTATCCTTTTGTAAAGATGAGCCCTCTCCCTCCACTCCCCATTCTTGAGTATCGCTATGGGCTCATAGATCCTTCTTAAATTATTTAATGTGTTACAATCATTGCTATTCTTCTTCTTTTTGATGCTCAGATTGTCTGAAGTCTAACCAGCTGAGTGGGAACCTTTCAGTGATTATTTTGCACTTACCTGGCCAAGCTCAGCTTCCATCTGTGTCTCTTCCCAGTCCAGCAAACATATATCAGGCACTTACTGGGTACTCATTTCAGGGCTGGGAGCCAGGAGTAAGACGCTTTTTTTCTCTTAAGGGTAGGACACCTGAGTTCAAGGGAAACTCAGTGTGGTGAATATCTGTTCTGCAGTGGTCCAAGTGCCAGGAGAGAGGGAGCTGGGGAGAGTTGGCATTATGCAGGAAGGGTATCCAACCCAGGCCAAAGAGGACAAGAGACCTACACAAGTTGTACAGTGGTGGTGACAGCTCAGGACTTCTCACCTCAAGTGTAATTCACTTTTCATCACTGCCTCTCAAGGTGTAGACTAATTACCAGCTACGTCAGAATCACCTGTGGTGGTTATCAGAGGTGGAGATTTGGGGGCCTCACAAAGACCTACACAATCTGAATGAGTAGAGGGAGATATCCTGAACTTTTTATTTAAAAAAAGTGTATATTTGGCCGGGCGCAGTGGCTCATGCCTGTAATCTCAGTACTTTGGGAGACTGAGGCGGGTGGATCACTTGAGATCAGGAGTTTGAGACCAACCTGGAGAACATGATGAAACCCTGTCTTTACTAAAAATACAAAAATTAGCTGGGTGTGGTGGTGTGCGCCTGTAATCCCAGCTATTCAAGAGGCTAAGGCAGGAGAATTGCTTGAATCTGGGAGGCAGAGGTTGCACATTGCTGAGATGGCACCACTGCACTCCAGCCTGGGCAACAGAGCAAGACTCCATCTCAAAAAAAAAAAAAAAATATATATATATATATATATAATTATGTATATCACTATATATTACATTATATATGTGTATATAAGCTGCTGGTTGATGGAGTGTATTTTGTTGAGTTTGCTGGGTTATATGCAGATGTTGGAGCCTAATATTAAAAAGAGTACCCCGGAAACCCCCATACCACTTCACATCAGGAACAGTCCCTACACTGCCAAGTCTCCCCTATGACCGTCCCCCAACTCATCTTCACAGGCAGCCACTTCCTTGTATTTCCATCATCCTCCCCATGCTCAGGCTTACTGCACATTTGAGTATCTTTGAAGGACACAAGGGATAGATTGTTACAGGTTTCTTGATTTTGCATTTTCCGAAAGTAGTGTGTGTGTGTGCGCATGTGTGTGTGTATGTACATACGTTTGTGTATATATATGTGTGTGTGTACATACATATATATCTCAAGTCTACACCTTGAGAGTATATGTGTATATATATATACGTATATATATACACACATTCTCTCAAATACACACATACTCTCAAGGTGTAGACTAATTACCAGCTATGCCAGAATCACATGTGCTGGTTATCAGAGGTGGAGATTTGGGGGCCTCACATATATATATGTGTGTGTGTGTGTATATATATATATACACACACACACATATACACATATATACACACACACATATACGCATACATATACACATATATGTATACATGCATATATATACACACACGTATATATATATATACACATATATATAGTTTTTTTTTTTGTTTTTTGGGTTTTTTTTTGAGATGGAGTCTCACTCTGTTGCCCAGGCTGGAGTACAGTGGTGTGACCTCAGCTCACTGCAACCTCCACCTCCCGGGTTTAAGTGATTCTCATGCCTTAGCCCCCTGAGTAACTGGGATGACAGGCATGTGCCACTACGCCTGGTTAATCTTTGTATTTTTAGTAGAGACGGGGCTTCACCATGTTGATCAGTCTGGTCTCAAACTCCTGACCTCAAGTAATCGCCCACCTTGGCCTCCCAAAGTGCTGGGGTTACAGGCATGTGCCACCGTACCCAGCTAATTTTTTGTATTTTTAATAGAGACGGGGTTTCACTCTGTTGCCCAGGCTGGTCTTGAACCCCTGACCTTCCCACCTTGGCCTTCCAAAGTGCTAAGATTACAGGCATGAACCACCATGCCCAGCCTATGTATATATTTTGTTGTTATTTTATTTACCGTTATATTCTTCATGGGTATCGATGGTGTAGCTGTAATCAGTCATTTTCCCTGCTGCATCACGTCCTGTGGTGTGACACAGAATTCTTCCATGGATGGGCATCTATCTGGGGTTTCCCTGTTACAGACATGATTTGTATAGGCGTCCTGTGCACACCTGGGAGAGTTTCTTCAGGACAAGGCCTCCCATACTGACCTGATGACCAGAGTCACCTGAGACTTGGTAAAAATCCAGGGTTATGCGACCTCGGCCTCTGAAAATTGTGTTTCATTTGGTCTGTGCTCAGGATCGAGAATCTTTTTTATTTAATTTACTTTGGTTTTGGTTTTTACAAGCTCTTCAGATAATAATATTATCGCTAGGAAACTTTTGAAAATGCAATGGCAGCGGTTCCCATCCTGGCTACGTGGTAGAATCTCCTGGGGAAGATTATGAAGAAAGTACCAGTGACTTAGCTGGGCCCCTATAGATTCTGTCTCCATTGGTTGGGAGGGTGGGGTGGGAGGTAGATATATTTTAAAACCTTACTGGGAGATTCTAACATTCAGTTAAGACCAAGTACACTGAGGCCGTGTTTCTCAGCTGGGGAGTGCTTTTGTCCCTCAGATAAGGCTATTAGATAGGTAAGCATTCCCAGTGAAACTGGAAATTTAGTAACAATTTTTTAGTATATGTGTGTTGTAAATATTGCATGGGCGTATTTTTTAAAAAATTTATTTCCATAGGTTATTGGGGGACAGGTGGTGTTTGGTTACATGAGTAAGTTCTTTAGGGGTGATTTGTAAGTTTTTGGTACACCCATCACCTGAGCAGTATACGCTGCACCCAGTTTGTAGTCTTTTATCCCTCACCTCCTTCCCACCCTTTCCCCCCGAGTTGCCAAAGTCCACTGTGTCATTCTTATGCCTTTGCATCCTTATAGCTTAGCTCCCACTTGTGAGTGAGAACATACAATGTTTGGTCTTCCGTTCCTGACTTACTTCACTTTGAATAATAGAATAATAGTCTCCAGTCTCTTTCAGGTTGCTGCAGATGCCATTCATTCATTCATTTTTATGGGTAAGTAGTCTTCCATCATGTATATATATATATATATATACAACACATTGTCTTCATCCACTCGTTGATTGATGGACATTTGAGTTGGTTTCACACTTTTGCAATTGTGAATTGTGCTGCTGTAAACCTGCGTGTGCAAGTATTTTTTTGTATAATGACTTCTAGATACCCAGTAGTAGGATTGCTGCATACTTACACTAAGAATTATTTGTTGTTTATCTGAAATTCAAATTTAACTGGGCCACTTGTGTTTCTGTTGCCAACCCTGGTACCTGTACCCCCAGGGGACGTTTGGAAATGTCTGGAGATGTTTGGCTTGTCACCACTGGGTGGTGAGTGCTATCACTAGCACTAGTGCTACCAGCACCTCGTGGATAGAGGCTGGGGCACTGCACACTATACTACAGAGAACAGGACAGGCCACGGCCGTCAAGAATGACCCAGCCCAAATGTCAGTGGTACTGAGGTTGAGAACCTCTTCCCTTGTGTTTGCCTCAGTGTTTGTGGAACATCCCAGTTTGAGAAATGCTTGATCACATATTCAGGCTGGCCGTCGTCTCCTGGAGGGAGGGGCTTCCTGGGCTAGTGACAGACCCCCACCTGCCCACCTCTGGAGAGATGGACAGGCCCTCAGGTGAGCATCCTCCTGTCTGACTCAGGCCAGGTGGGGGTTGGGAACAATAGTGGGGGAGCAGGTGGTGCCAGGTCTCTTCTTTCACCACCACTGCTGGACACTGCTGAGAGCGAAGCATTAAACCCAGCAGAAAATGATCTCGGTGAAGGTACGAAACAGAGAGATTTTTCATCCTAATTTCAGAGACGCTTGTGGTGCCCTTGCGTGGCATCTTGAGTCTTCCATTATTAAAAGTATTCTTAATTAAAGTGGTTTATGACCTTCAAAGGGGGCAGGCCAGAAAGGGCATTGTTTTGTGGTGCTAAGCAGAGTTTTTCAGCTCTGGAAACCGTAATGAGGACTCATAAGTTGGCAGAGCAGTCAGTAATCACCCCTTAATTCTCGGCAAGCATCTGATCATGTGCGCCGTGAGCTATTATTTCATCTCTGCCACCCGGAACTTGGCCAAATTGCAGAGGCCACATTTAAAATGCTTCCTTCCTCCGCTTCCTGCAGCCTCTTTACCTCTTAGCCAATATTTCTAGGATGTTATGGAGGAAGAGAGCATTCCCAGGATGGACAGGTGGACTGAGTAACTTGAAATTTAGGCAAGGGTCTCACTGTTTCTAATTGAACAGCACCATTCAGTTCCTGGGTTCCTCTTGAAGGAGGAACAAATACTTGATGAGGCAGCAACCTAAGAAAGTCAGTCTTTCTAGCCAGGTGTGGTAGGTCATGTCTGTAATCCCAGCGCTTGGGAAGGCCGAGGCGGGTGGATCTCTTGAGGTCAGGAGTTCCAGAACATCCTGGCATCACAGTGAAACTCTGTCTCTACTACAAATCCAAAAAAAGAAAAAAAAAAAAAAAAGAATTAGTCAGGTGCACCCATAGTCCCAGCTACTCGGGAGGCTGAAGCACAAGAATCGCTTGAACCCAGGAGACTGAGGTTGTGGTGAGCCGAGATTGTGCCACTGCACTCCAGTCTGAGTGATAAGAGTGAGACTCTGGCCGGGCGCGGTGGCTCAAGCCTGTAATCCCAGCACTTTGGGAGGCCAAGACGGGCGGATCACGAGGTCAGGAGATCGAGACCATCCTGGTTAACATGGTGAAACCCCGTCTCTACTAAAAAATACAAAAAACTAGCCGGGTGAGGTGGCAGGCACCTGTAGTCCCAGCTACTCGGGAGGCTGAGGCAGGAGAATGGCGTGAACCCGGGAGGCGGAGCTTGCAGTGAGCTGAAATCCGGCCACTGCACTCCAGCCTGGGTGACAGAGCGAGACTCCGTCTCAAAAAAAAAAAAAGAAAAAAAAGAGTCAGACTCTGCCTCAAAAAACTAAAAAATAAAGTCTTTCCTTGGTGCCTGAGAACTAACTATACCCTCTTGGACATTTATCTTATGGAAACCAGGGAAGAAATAAGAAATAACCTTCTGCAAATAATCACAGAAGTAACAGCAAAGGTTTATTGAACACCTACGATATGGTAAATATTGCTGAAATAAATGTATAAGTCACCTCTATGGTAGCAGTCTTTGACTTTTTGTGATGAGCACTGTTGTTATTATCATAAAGAAAAAAACTGATAGACTTTACCACATTGAGGTTTTAAAATTCTTCTGGATAAAAGATATAAATTAAGCTTATAGATATTTCCAATGCCCAAAATGGAAATATTAGTATCAATCAATAAGAAAAAGGCAGTGACCAGTAGAAAAATGAGCAAGGTCACTCCCAGAAAACTAATATACATGACTTGTTAATATGGTTACCAGAGGAATGCAGGTTAATTCAGCAAGATGATGGATCCAGTGCTCAAATAGCAAACATTTAAAAGTGTGGTAATACCAAATGTTGGTGAGGATATATGTAGGGGTGCCAATCTAACAAATAAAAATATATTGGCCCTGCATGGTGGCTTATGCCTACAATCCCAGCACTTTGGGAGGCCGAGGAGGGAGGATCACTTGAGGCCAGGATCACAAGAGCAGGAGTTCGAGACCAGCGTGGCCAACATGGCGAAATCCTGTCTCTATAAGTAATACCAAAATTGGCCAGGCGTGGTGGCGCACACCTGTAACTCCAGCTGCTTGAGAGGCTGAGGCATGAGAATTGCTTGAAGCCAGGAGGTGGAGGTTGCAGTGAGTTGAGATTGGTCCACTGCACTCCAGCCTGGGCAGCAGAGCGAGAGTGTTTGAAAATGAACAAACAAACAAAATATGTATTAAGCTTAGTAAAATTTGAATTTTACATAAACAATGAATAAATTTTTAGTATAAATATGTCACAAATTTGACGGATTTATATTAGATAATTACCTGTGGGCTCTCTGAAATTTAAATTTAAGTAGGAGTGTGGCAACTCTAGACGTGGGGAAATGCAAGTTACTATATGTCAAATGTACATGAATGCCCTGGGGCTCCTGTTCAAAATGCAAATCACTAGGCTTCCTCTCTGAGATTCTGATTAAGTCAGATATAGGGTGGAAAACAGGCACAGATCTGCTGGTGCTTGCGATTGCAAACTAGTGAGAGACGATTGGTAAATTCTTAGCAAAAAAAAAGAAAAAAGACCATATATATCTATATTTTCTTTTTTTTTTTTGAGGCACAGTCTCATCCTGTCACCCAGGCTGGAGTGCAGTGGCACGATCATGGCTCACTGCAGCCTAGACCTCCCGGGGCTCAGATGATCCTCCCACCTCGTCTTCCTGTGTATCTGGGATTACAGGCATGCACCACCGTGCCTGGCTAATTTTTGTAGACATGGGGTTTCACCATGTTGGCCAGGCTGCTTGGTCTCCTGGTCTCCAGCAATCCACCTGCCTTGGCCTCCCAAAGTGCTGGGATTACACGCCTGAGCCACTGCACCCAGCCTGCAATTTTTGTAAAATGAGTTTTAAGTAGGCTGAAACTTGGTAGCTTGAAATCAACAGAGTGGAAATATTTACGCCATAATAATTGGAGAATTACTTTAAGTCAGGGCTTTAAAAATTATTTTCCAGAAGAGCCACTTATTAAATGTTTACCAGCACACTGTTGAACCATACTGATATGCTAGGATCTCACTATGAGAAACAATTTCTTTCTTTTTCTCTTTCTTTTTCTTTTTTTGAGATAGAGTCTTGCTCTGTTGCCCAGGCTGGAGTGCAGTGGTGTGATCTCAGCTCATTGCAACCTCTGCCTCTGGGGTTCAAGCAATTCTCCTGCCTCAGCCTCCCGAATAGCTGAGATTATAGGCATGTGCCACCACGCCCAGCTAATTTTTGTATTTTTAGTAGAGATGGAGTTTCACCATGTTGGCCAGGCTGGTCTTGAACCCCTGACCTCAAGTGTTCTGCCTGCCTCAGCCTCCCAAAGTGCTGGGCTTACAGGCATGAGCCACCGTGCCTAGCCACAATTTCTAATTGTTATGTCAGGAGGGTAATTTCTGGAGCAGCTGACCCTTCATGTGTGGAAGCAGGAGTCTCTCAGCAAGTGATGTTGAATCACTTACATGTTGATGAACAACCTTGTTTTATTTTTCGTTAAGCAGTTTTTAAATGTTGGGGTTTGTGGGTACACAGCAGGTGTGTATATTTGGGAGGCACAAGAGGTGTTTTGATGCAGGCATGCAATACACCACAGTCATATCATGGAGCATGGGGCTCTCCATTCCTTTGAGCACTTATCCTTTGTGTAACAAACAATCCAGTTATTTTTATTTTATTTTATTATTATTATACTTTAAGTTCTAGGGTACATGTGCATAACATGCAGGTTTGTTACATATGTATACTTGTGCCATGTTGGTGTGCTGCACCCAGTCCAGTTATACTCTTTTAGTTATTTTTAAATGTACAATTAATTTATTATTAACTATAGTCACCCTACTGTACTATTAAGTAGAAGGTCTTATTCATTCTTTTGGTTACTGTACACATTAACCATCCCCACCTTCCCCTGACCATCCCCCTATTACTCTTCCCAGCCTCCGGTAATTATCCTTCTGCTCTCTGTGTCCATATGTTCAATTGTGTTGATTTTAGATTTGGTGGGCATCTTTAGACCAAAGAATCTACTGCGCTTCAAATTCTTAATCTGTGTACTGTGAATACTGATGGCCCCACCTTTGTAGTGTTTGGGAATGATTTGGGGAGATACTTTTTTATGTCAAGGGCTTAGCAACCTCAATGCTCATCAAAGGGGTGCTATAAATGTTTTTCTAAAACAGAACTTTCCTGTGGCCCTGCTTTAATGAGTACGTGAGACTTGCTTGGAATTGGCTTTATTTGCTAATTGCATCACACTTGTGGAGCAGTCTTTAGAAAGTGACTGTTTTGCAAAGGAGGTGGAGATAAGCCTCCCTGCAATGTTGTCTATGCTCTTGCCTGCTCCCTCAAAGCCTTCCTATCATGCAGTGGTTATGAGTGCATACTCTGATGCCAGACCACCACAGTCCATCCCTTGGGTCTGCCAAGTATTAGATGTTATTAGGTGCGAGATATTAAATTGCTTAGCCTCAGTTTGCCTCAGTTTCCCCATCTGAAAAAGGGGGGTGATAACAGCAGGCGAGGATTTAAATGAGATAATACAGGTGTATTACTTTCCTTTTCTGCTGTAACAAATTATCACAGAATTAGTGGCTTAAAACAGCACAGACTTATTCTCTTATAGACCTGGAGGTCAGAAGTCTAAATTCAGACCTATGGGGTTAAAATCAAGGTTCCTACTGGCAGCTCCAGGAGATAATCTATTCCTTGCCTTGTCTAGCTTCTGGCATCTACCCACATTCCTTGGCTGGTAGCCACATCACGCTAATCTCTGATACTATCATCTCTGCATATTGCTAACCTTGGTTCTCCTGGCTACCTCCTCTGGGGGCCCTTGAGATTGCATCTTTGGGCCCACCCTGATAGTCCAGGATAACCTCCTCATCTCAAGAACCTTCATCACATCTGCAAAGTCCCTTTTGACATATACAATGACATATTCGCAAGTTCCAGGGATTAGGATGTGAACATCTTTGGAGGAAGGGAGGGCGTTATTCTGCTGACCACACCAGGTAAACCTTGCAGCAGTGCCTGGCACAGAAAAAGGCTTGATATGTGCTACCTGTGGTTTTCACTGAAGCATAAGGAGGTCGAAGATGGACTGCCCATCTTGTTCCAGTGAGCAGTGATGCTGGCTAAGCATCGGACAGTGACTTTATATTTCTCACTTGAGTTTAACCATTCACGGATGGAACTCTTGCAAAGCCAACTCTGTTGCCTTGAGAACTCACAGAAATATGGATGCTCCCAGCCTGCTTTCCAATTCCCAGGTTTCTTCCTCAGCCTGAATCTCTCAGTTGTCCGTCTGGAGAGATTTCCCAGGCAACAAAGGTGAACTGTTATTAAAATTTTAAGTTGGCCAAATGCAGATGCTACACACAACATTCCATTACCCTAGCATCCATTCTTGCTCAGGAATATACAATGGCAGGGGTGTTTTCTAAGAGAAATGTTCCTCATTTTGAGTGCAAGGGGTAAGAAAAAAGGTAATTTGTATAAAAGTCCAAAACAGAAATTTCTTTATTTAAGCTTCTGATGAAGAAAAAAAAATCACATGGTAAGCCCAAAGCAAAAATACAATTGAGTTTGGACTGAGTTTTAAGGATGTGTAAAGAATGGCAGTTTTCACCAGAAAACGGAAAGATGCTGTGCAGATCCTAAAGAAATTGTTGCTGAGGCAGGAGAATCACTTGATCCCAGGAGGCGGAGGTTGCAGTGAGCCGAGATCGTGCCACTGAACTCTAGCCTGGATGATAGAGCAAGACTCTGTCTCAAGATTAAAAAAAAGAAAGAAAGAAAGAAAGAAATTGTTGATGGCTTTCTCTCCGTGCCCCTCTGTCTCCCCATCCAGCTAAAAGCAAGTGTTTTAGAATGAGAGGAACCCTAGGCTAGGTGCGGTGGCTGTCGCCTATAATCCCAGTATTTTGGGAGGCTGAGGCAGGGGGATCACCTGAGGTCAGGAGTTCGAGACCAGCTTTGCCAACATGGTGAAACCCCGTCTCTACTAAAAAACACAGAAATTAGCCGGGCATGGTGGCATGTGCCTGTGATCCCAGCTACTTAGGAGGCTGAGGGAGGAGAATCGCTTGAACCCAGGAGGCAGAGGCTGCAGTGAGTCAAGATTGCAACACTGCACTCCAGCCTGGGCAACAGAGCGAGACTCTGTCTTAAGAAAAAAAAAAAGAAAAAAGAATAAGAGGAACTCAACATTTACTAAGCCCTTTTATCCATATTATTTCACTTAATTATTACCATAACTCATTTTGCAGTAAACAAACTGAGCCTGAAAGAAGTTATTATTTATTCACAGTCACATTGATACCGAGTGGAAGAAGGTGACTCAGACTTACTAGATTTCATATTACCACCAAGCCCTATGCCTCTCCCAAATTCCATTTTTCTTTTATGTTCCCCCAAACTATTACATGAAAACAGCAAATACGGAGCTATGACAATGTCATCTTCAAACACATTCCCCAAATGTAGCTATAAATACATTCTACTTGCCATTAAACCATGCACAGTTCCACCTTCTTTTTTCTTGCCTTTTTTAGTGTTAATCAGATTCATGCCTTTCATAGAGCAGTCATATCTCAGAAACTTCTAGCTCCTCATGAAGTGTTTGGGGAGTTAAGAAGTGGCCTGGTTTCCCTGAAAGAGTTTCCAACTTCGCAGAACCCAGCCCCGCCTCCTCCATCTTTCTGTCAGTGTTGATCAACCCTGACACAGTGAAAAGCCAAACATCCCTTTGATTTAATCAGCCTCTTTTATGCAGAATTGAAGCCAAGTGCCTCTTCTTCCCAACAGCACAGCATTTCCTGGAACGTGAAGATCAATGGTGTTGATAGGCTGTTGACAGAGGGTTGACCATAAGCCCATTAAACAGAAGGTGGAACCGCAATTGTGGTCAAAGGCTCCCTCCCAGGATGGCCAGAAGACAGCAGGGCTGAGACGGGGTAAAAAGCCACCTTCTCTGGACTTTTCATTTTCATGGCATTTTCATGGCATGGCATGAGCTCCTGGACTCAAGCAATCTCAAGCTGCTCACCTCAGCCTCTCAAAGGCTGACATTACAGGAATGAGACAGCCTTATGCCATTCTTTATCCACATTGCTTAGAGCCTCCTAAGGTAATGGGGAGGATCTCATGTGGTTAAGGGGTCCTGAAGCTTACCCGTGACACGCGTGATCCTGGAAAGGAGAAAGGAAGTTTGAGAAATGTGTTTTCCAGGAAGCTTTTCTTTCTTTCTTTCTTTCTTTCTTTCTTTCTTTCTTTCTTTCTTTCTTTCTTTCTTTCTTTCTTTCTTTCTTTCTTTCTTTCTTTCTTTCTTTCTTTCTTTCTCTCTCTCTCTCTCTCTCTCTCTCTCTCTCTCTCTCTCTCTCTCTCTCTTTCTTTCTTTCTTTCGTTCGAGACGGGGTCTCACTCTGGAGTGCGGTGGCGCCATCTCCATTCACTGCAAGCTCCGTCGCCTCCCGTGTTCACACCATTCTCCTGCCTCAGCCTCCCGAGAAGCTGGGACTACAGGCGCCTGCCACCACACCCAGCTAGTTTTTTTTGTATTTTTAGTAGAGACGGGGTTTCACCGTGTTCGCCAGGATGGTCTCGATCTCCTGACCTTATGATCCGCCCTCCTCAGCCTCCCAAAGTGCTGGGATTACAGGCGTGAGCCACCACGCCCGGCTTCTGGGAAGCTTTTCTAACCTCTCCCAACCCTCTGGCAAAAGTATCCATTGGCTTTTCACTCATTTCCTCTCTCCAAGAATTTTGAGCTTTTTTTTTTTCATCTGGGGCGTATTGTATTCTATTTTATTCAGCATTGCCTAATAAAATTCGCACCAAAAAGCATGCTGAGCATTTTACATTAGTTGTTGCATTTATTCATCTTAAGAATCTATTAGGTAGGTACTGTTTGTCATTATTCCATATTTAACCCTTGTTGAAACCAAGGTACTTGCTTCAACTTCCAAAATTACTCCATAGCAGAGCCAGAACCTAAATTTGGGTGGTGGGTCAGAAATCCTTAACCCTTACTTCACAGTATATTTGTTTGGCTTATTAGGTCTCCCTTTGTGCTCTTTTATTTATTCTTTTTAAACAATAGTTTAATTTTTTAATTATTGGTTTATTTTTTCTGAGACAGGGTCTTCCTCTGTCACCCAGGGTAAGTGCAGTGGTGCACTCTTGGCTCACTGCAGCCTCAACCTCTCCAGTTCAAACAATCCTCCTACCTCAGCCTCCCAAGCAGGTGAGACTACAGGCATGTGCCACCATGCCTGGCTGATTTTTCTTTTTTGGTAAGTTTTGGTAGAGACAAGTTCTTGCTTTGTTGCCCTGGCTGGTCTCAATCTCCTGGCCTCAAGCAGTCCTCCTGCGTCAGCCTTCCGAAGTGCTGGGATTGCATGCATCAGCCATCATGTCCCGCCTCCCCTTGTTCTCTAACCTCCTTTGTCAGGTATAACTGAATTCAGTTGCTTCTAGGAGAAACTCCAAATAACAGTAAATGAAGGTGAAGTTTATCTTTCTCTGATGTAAAAAAGATCCAGAGACAGGTAGGCTTTGATTAGCGTGGCAGCTCAATGAAGGTATTGGGAGCCCATCTCTCTCCTTCCAAATCCATTGTGCAACCATGGCTTTTGTTCTCATGCTACAAAATAGCCCCTGGAGATCCAGCCATCACTTACGTGTTCCAGGTGATATGATGAATAAAGGAGCAAAGAAGGCTGTATCTCCTGTCTTTAAGGTTTTCCAGAGATCTCACATCGTACTTACACTCATATATAGTTGGTCAAAACATAGTCACACTCACTCTTTATACCTACATCCTTGGCAAGATCCACTTCTCATCAAGCCTGAGCTATTGCAATAGTTGCCTACATTGTTTCCCAGACTCAGTCTCTTCCTTCCTGTTCTTGTGCTGGACTGCTATCAGGAAGTTTTCTTTGAATTATGCTTTGTCATCCCAGTGCCTACACCTGAAGCACTCAGGGGACCTTCTTTATAAGATTACATCCGAATTCCATTTTCTGCCAAAAAATACTTGCCTACTTTCCCCTTATGTGGCATGCCTGTCTCCACCTTTTTTCTTCACTTCACATTATGCTCTCTGGCTAAAATGTCTGTAACCCTTTATGTCATTGGGTCTAAATCTCATGTCTCCTTTAATACCCATTTCAAATTCTACCTCATTCATAATCATTCATTCACTGAGCAAATGTTGTTTATGATGATATGTAAAGCACTCAGAACTGTGGCTGACAGATTGTAGAAGGTGACTATTATCATTAAGAGTAATTATAGTAGAAGTGGGAATAGTGTGTATAGTCTGTTTCTTGGGCTCTGGATTAGGAATTGGGTCATTCCCTTTTCAGTAATTCAGAAGCTACGACATGAGAAGTGAGGGTTTGGATTGTTTTTGTTTTCTTTTTTTAAATATAATGATAATGGTGAGTATGTTGCCTTGAGAGAAAGAATTTCCTTTTATATGATAGGGCTTAACTTTGGGACTCCAGACAGAGATCCAAGCTCAATATGGTCTTCTAATCCTTGGAAAGTAATTGCCTCCACTCTGGTCTTGAAGTTAGAAAGTGTTAACTTAATAAGATAGAATGGCATTTTATTCATTTACAGTTGTATTATGTATCCTAATTGTAATATGTGAGTTAATATTTGAAAATATATTTTTATGTTTATAAGATAAACTGCAGCTTTAAAAAGACTCATGAAAATCTGCATGCTGGTCTAAGTGCATTTTAGATGCCCACATCCGTCATTATAGGTTAAGTAATGCTGCTGTATCAAACCCCAAACCTGAATAGCTTAAAGTAGCAAAGGTTTGGTTCTTTCTCCATTACATGACCATTGCAGATGGGTCATGGAGCTAATCCAAGGTGACAGAGCCGTTATCATTCCCACCATTGCCATTCTCTGGCTCAGAAAGATAGAGAAAGTTCTGAAGTGTTATACACTAGCTTTAAACCATCAGGTTGTACACAGAAACAACAACAAAAATCCAAAGTTGGCAAGGAACAACAGAAGACCTTGAATCTTGAGCAAGAGTATTCTGGGGGAATGAAGCTGGAGGTATCACACTTCCTGATTTCAAAGTATATTACAAAGCTATAGTAATTAAAACACTATGGTACTGGCATAAAAAGAGACATATAGGCCAGTGGAGCTTAATAGAGACCTCAGAGATAAATCTATACATCTACAACCAACTGACCTTCAACAAGGGTGACAAGAATATACAATGGGGAAAGGAGGGTCTCTTTGAGAAATGTTAATGGGACAACTGGATATCCAGAGGCAGAAGAGTGAAATTAGACCCTTATCTTATACCATACATAAAAATCAAGTCAAAATGTATTAAAGACTTAAACTGAAGACCTCAAGCCATAAAACTCCTAGAAACAAAACACAGGAGAAAGTGCCTTAACATTGGTCTTAGCAGTTTTTTGGACATGAGACAAAAACACAGGTGACAAAAGCAGAAATAAACAAGTGGTTTTACGTGAGACCAGAAAGTTTTCGCATAGCAAATGAAACCATCAACAAAATGGAAAGGCAGCCTATGAAATGGGAAAAGTATTTGCAAATCACATATCTGATAAGTGATTAATATCTGTGCTATATAAAAAGTAATACATCTCAGTAGCAAAAAGCCAATAGCCAGATTTTTAAAAATAGACATAAGACTCAAATAGATATTTTTCCAAAGAAGACATACAAAGGGACCACCAGTACATGAAAAGGTGCTCAGCAAGGTCAGGGAAGTAAAAATAAAAACCATAATGAGATCTCACCTCATATCTATTAGGATGGCTGTTGTCCAAAGGCCAAAACATAAGTGTTGGCAATTATGTGGAGAAAAGAGAACTCTTAGACACTTGTTGGTGGGAATGTAAATTGGTACAGTCATTATGGAAAACAGTATGGAGAGTTCTCAAATAATTAAAACTAGAACTACCATATGACCTAACAATCCCACTTCTGGGTATACATCCAAAGGAAATAAAGAGAGGACTGCACTCCCATGTTTATTGCATATTATTTACATTATTCACAATAGCCAAAATATGAAATGACCTAAGAGTCCAGTGGTGGATGAATGGATATAGAAAATGTGAGATACATATGTACATGTATATGTATCTATATGTGTATATATGTATCTATGTTTACATATGTATATATATATCTATGTATATATCTCTCTCTCATATACACATATACACACATATATACACACAATGACTCTTAGGCCATTGTGTGTTTGTGTATATATATGTGCATATACCATATACCATATGCACATATATATACACACACACACACAATAACTTAGGTTGTATGTATATATACACACGTTGGTACATATATACATTTATATACCATATACACATATACACACACACACAGTGACCTTAGAGTTCATTGATGGCTGAATGGATAAAGAAAATGTGGTGTGTGTATATATATAAATGTGTGTGTGTGTGTGCGCGCGTGTATACACAGTGAAATTATATTCAGTCTTAAGAAGGAATTTTTCCATTTGTGACAACATGGATGAATCTGGAGGACGTTATGCTCAGTGAAGTAAGCCAGACACAGAAAGACACAAGTACTGTATAATATCACTTGTATGTAGAATCTAAAAATGTCACACCCATAGAAACAGAGGGTAAAATGCTGGTTACCCAGAGCTGGAAGGTGGGAAAAAGAGTAAGATGCTGGCCACTCTGCTTATACCACAGAGTATAAACTTTCAGTTATAACATAAACAAGTTCTGGAGACCTAAAATACAGTATAGTGACTATAGTTA
Source organism: Rhinopithecus roxellana (assembly GCF_007565055.1). Taxonomy (NCBI): domain Eukaryota; kingdom Metazoa; phylum Chordata; class Mammalia; order Primates; family Cercopithecidae; genus Rhinopithecus; species Rhinopithecus roxellana. The sequence goes on along the minus strand of NC_044568.1, from coordinate 4,671,338 downwards.
ATAATAATGTCGTGTATATTTGAAATTTGCTAGGAGAGTAGACCTCAAATTTCTTACCACAAGCAAACGTAGCTGTGTGAAGTGACTGATATGTTAATTAGCCTCATTATGGTAATCACTTCACAATGTGTACATATTATCAAAACATCATGATGTACATCTTAAATATATACACTTTTTATTTGTTTCAACCATACCTCCATAAAGCTAGGGGTGGGGAAACCAATCAAGCTGGAAGTGGCATGCTTCAACTCAGAACTAAACACATAACCACACCTTCACCTACAAAAGAACCAGGAAATACCACTCTATCACATAAGAAGTAGATGGAAAGCCCAACATTTTTAATGAATGGCACCAATGACCTCCACAAAGCTTCAAAAGAATTTACTACTGAAAGGCAGTATCGTGGTTGATACTCAGATCACTGCATCCCTAAACCCTGCCTCACCTCTGAGTTAAGCAGACTCTAGTTTTGCTTCTGAGTGAGGATATTTTTCTGGCTTCATGGGCTGGGTAGCCGCTCTGAGTGTGGTGGGTGTAGGGGCCACGTTTCACTTGGCCCTTTGGAGAGTTCAGTGGGTGGATTACCATGTTGTCTTTCTACATCCGTCCTCCTTTCCTCCTCCAGCTCACACCTCTCATTATAAATCAGCTGGTCCCTAAGATACCCTCCCCAGAAGATCTAGATGTTATCCACCTGGCTGTGAAATGTTTTAGTCAAGGAGTTGGCATGTCTGCTGCCCCCAACAGTTTCCTCTTCATACTTCATGCAGCAGCTTTTCCTTATTTTTGGTCTGTGCTTTCTCCAGCCATAAAATTTCTCTTTTTTCAGATGTACTGTATTTTATTGAAGTCTAATATACATCATGTGAACAAATTGTAAATTCATTGCTCAATGAATTTTCACAATTGAATACACTCATAAAGCCACCATGAGTGATGCATGTAGAAATAGAACATGACCAGCTGTATTCGGCCATTCTTGTGCTGCTGTAAAGAAATACCTGAGACTGGGTAATGTAGAAGTGAAGGTTTCGTTGGCTCATGGTTCTGTAGGCTGTACAGGAAGGGCAGTGGCATCTGCTTCCAGGGAAGCCTCATGGGCGTTTGCTCATGGCGGAAGGCAATGTGAGGGCAGACAGTTCATATGGCCAGAGCAGGAGCAAGAGTGTGGGGGGGAGATGCCACACACTTTTGTTTTTGTTTTTGTTTTTGTTTTTGTTTTTGTTTTGAGATAGAGTCTCACTCAGTCCCCCAGGCTGCAGTGCAATGGCATGGTCTCGGCTCACTGCAACCTCCACCTCCCAGGTTCAAGCGGTTCTCCTGCCTCAGCCTCCCAAGTAGCTGGGATTACAGCACCTGCCACCACACCCCCTAATTTTTGTATTTTTAGTAGACGGGGTTTCACCACACTTTTAAATGACCAAAATCTTTTGACAACTCACTCACTGTTGTGAGAACAGTACCAAGAGGATGGTGCTCACACCATTCATAAGAAACCTGTCCCTATGATCCCATCACTCCACCAGTACCCACCCTTGGGGAATTGCAATTTGGGATGAGATTTGGGTAGGTGGGCTGATCCAAACCATATCACCAGCCTCCTGGAAGCCCAGTTCATGCCTCCACCAGTTACTATCCTGTCCTCTTCCCAAACAACCTTTGTTCTGATTCAAATCACTGAAGCTTCATTTTCTCCAGTCTAATACTGATTGAAATGACCTAGTTAATTGTCTTTCTTGCACTAAATCATGGGGGGGGGGGGGGGTCAATAAACGATAGCCCAGGTGCCACCTGTTTTTGTAAATTAAGTTTGATGGGAACACGGCCATGACCACTCATTTATATATAGTCGACGGCTGCTTCTTTGAGCTAACAACAGCCGAGTTGGGTAGTTGCAGCAGAGACCATCTGGCCTGCAAAGCCACAAATATTTACTATTTGACCTTTTACAAAAACGTTTGCCAGTCCCTGCACTAGACCAGAGGTCTGAAAGCTTTTTGGATCTACTAATAACTAAAAATGAGCATATATCAATCTATGAATAATTGTGGGGGTTTTTTTGGTTTTTTTTTTTTTTTTTTGAGACGGAGTCTCGCTCTGTCGCCCAGGCTGGAGTGCAGTGGACGGATCTCAGCTCACTGCAAGCTCTGCCTCCCGGGTTCATGCCATTCTCCTGCCTCAGCCTCCCGAGTAGCTGGGACTACAGGCACCTGCCACCTTGCCCAGCTAGTTTTTTGTATTTTTTAGTAGAGAGGGAGTTTCACCGTGTTAGCCAGGATGGTCTCGATCTCCTGACCTTGTGATCCACCCGTCTCGGCCTCCCAAAGTGCTAGGATTACAGGTTTGAGCCGCCGCGCCCTGCCTGAATAATTTTTATATAATGTATGCATTATGTAACATCGCTGTGGCTCTTGAGGCCTTTTGATATGACATCGTGTTTCTTGATAGCTTCCTTGCTACCTGGTTTGATAAGATTTCCAGGCTAATTTTATTCGTTTCTTAACCCGGCATTGGAATCAGTAATTTCTCCAACAAGCCCTGATTTCTTTTAGTGAGAAGTGATATTTTATGACCATAATCTGAGTGCTAGAGATGCTCATTGTTACTGAGTTATTCATCATTTCTGTGCCTTTATAGTAGATAAAGCAAGAAAAACACACACACTTTTAAAAGGATAAAATACACCATGGGCTCATACTGATCCTTCCAATTCATGTTTTACACTTCAGGGATTTTAACTAATCTGTTCTCTGTTTTATCTGTCTCTTATTCTTCCCCCTAAGAATCCTGCTTGTAAAGGACACAGGATATTATGTAATTAGGATATTCCCAAATTCTGTGATTGCTTCAACAATATATACACCACAGTATCAGAATTGTAATACTCAGACTACCATCAGTTTTTACTACCATCAATCAGGATATCTGAATGCAGGGATATTTTGCTTTGGAGACTGTTTTTTTTTTTTTTTTTTTTCTCTTTCATATGGTATCCCTGTCATTCCTCTGTATTTCATGGTTGTACTGTGTCTCCATCGTCAGATCATATGTATGTTACTTATGATTCCTTCACTTTATAAACCCTCAGTCTTAGTTCTACAAATAACCATCCTGATGTCTGCGTCTGACCCTTTTGACGTTCTAAAGCTCATTCTCTAATACTTTATTTCACTGAAACAGAGTCTTGCTCTGTCACCCAGTCTGGAGTGCAGTGATGCCATCTCAGCTGACTGAAACCTCCACCTCCTGGGTTTAAGCAATTCTCCTGTTTCAGCATCCCAAGTAGCTGGGATTATGGGCAGGTACCACCATGCCCGGTTAATTTTTGTATTTTTAGTAGAGACAAGGTTTCACCATGTTGGCCAGGATGGTCTCCAACTGCTGACATCAAATGATCCCCCCGCCTTAGCCTCCCCAAGTGCTGGGATTACCGGCGTGAGCCACTGCACCAGCCTCTCCAATAGATTTTTAGGGGAGGATCCATGAGGATTCTCTTCCCTGAGTTACTGCATATGGTTTACAGTTTATATCCTTTCTGTGTGTAGGTGACTTGTGTTGGATATAGAACACGTGGCTCACTGTATTTAAGTCTCTTAAATGTTATTTCCTTTTCTTCAGGCCTACAGTGATTCTGTCAAGCTGCATAAAAATAATCTAATTTTCTTTCCCTTACAAATCAGGTGTTCTTTTGCCAAGATGCCTGAAGATTTTTTTTTTTTTCTAATGTCTAGTAATTTATAAGCATATCCTTGATAATGGACACTTGAGAACACCAGTTGCAGGTATACTGTTTGGTTTTTTTGAGGTGTGAGTCCATTAATTAAAAAAAAAATTTTAATTTGGGGGAAGTCTCTTTGAAATAGGATTTTTGGAATTTGTTCTTTTCTCTTGTTTTTTCTTTTTCAAGGACTCTCATTTCTATTTTTTTTTTTTTTTTTTTTTTTTTTGAGACGGAGTCTCGCTCTGTCGCCCAGGCTGGGATGCAGTGGCCGGATCTCAGCTCACTGCAAGCTCCGCCTCCCGGGTTTACGCCATTCTCAGCCTCCCGACTAGCTGGGACTACAGGCGCCCGCCACCTCGCCCGGCTAGTTTTTTGTATTTTTTTAGTAGAGACGGGGTTTCACCATGTTAGACAGGATGGTCTCGATCTCCTGACTTCGTGATCCGCCCGCCTCTGCCTCCCAAAGTGCTGGGATTACAGGCTTGAGCCACCGCGCCCGGCCAAGGACTCTCATTTTTATTTTACCCGTCTTTAAAATGTACCACTTACTCTTGAATCTTCTTTTTATTTACTTCTCTTTTTAACAGCTTTATTTACACATCATAAAATTCACCTTTTCTGAGAGGACTATTTACATTTTCTCCCTTTTCTCTTTTAGTTTTCATATTGATTTGTCCTTAGGTTTTTCTAGTTTATTCTTGGTTATTAAAATGAGTTTTCTTTTATTTCTTTCTCTTAAATTCTGTCACCTCATTTTTAAGCCTTTCTAATTCTGATTTATATTGTTTTCCATTTCTTATATCCCTTTCTGAATGCCTGTTGGCATGTTTTGAAATAGAAGGTTGCAGCATTGATCTTATTTTTGACAATGCCTCTCTGACATGCTTTTGTTATCTGTAGAGATTTTAGTCTGCTCTTTTTTTTCTTTCATAATAAATTTGTATGAGGTATGCCTGTGATTATTTTCGGTTGTTCTTTTTTTTTTTTTTTTTTTTTTTTTTTTTGAGATAGAGTCTTGCACCGTCACCCAGGCTGGAGTGCAATGGTACGATCTCGGCTCACTGCAACTTCTGCCTTCTGGGTTCAAACGATTGTCCTGCCTCAGCCTCCCAAATAGCTGGGATTATAGGCATCTGCCACCATGCCTGGCTTTTTTTTTTTTTTTTTTTTTTTGTATTTTTAGTAGAGATGGGATTTCACTATGTTGGCCAGGCTGGTCTTGAACTGCTGATCTCATGATCCGCCTGCCTTGACCTCCCAAAGTGTTGGGATTAAAGGTGTGAACCACCATGTCCAGCCTCTGTTGTCCATTTTTAAGTGATATTATATTTCATAAAATCTTACATAGCTTATCTAACTTCACAGAGCTCCCTTTTTTGTTGTTTTTGCTTTTTTTTAAAAAAAAAAAAATTGTCCCTTGCTGTCTGTGATGTCTGTCCCCTCCTCCTCACCCCCGTCACTTTCATATGGACTTTGTTTCATTTTTTTTCTTTCGCTGCTGACTTCCAGCAATATCTTCTCAGTGTGGGTGGTCCTCCAAGCAGTTCTGCTCACACAATAGCAGAGTTAGTTGAGTTTGGGAGTTTGCAAGGAGTTAGTGGAATCTGGGAGTTTGCAAGGAGAGTTTGGAGTCTTGGAGTTTGAACGTTTGCAAGGAGTTGACCACATTTGTTGCTTCACAGCTCACTGGGGATGCGTTTGTGCTCACCCAATGTTAAGTTGGGAAATACTCTTCCGAGGTCAGCTGCTGTCTTCAGGTTGGCACCCTACACATTGCTGCCACTGCCTGTTGGTCATACTGGGCATCTCCTTTTGTTGCGTGTGCCACATGACCTCAGGTTGCTTGCTGCTTCCTGTCACATACAGGAGGGTAGCATAGGAGGGTAGCACAAGAGTTTTGGAATGTGGATGGTTGGTCTCTATCCACTTATATCTTGGCATTCATGCAGACGCTTCGTTGTTTCTCATAGATGTTGTTTATTTACTAATTTTGTTCTGGTTACTCTATTTTTTAATGTAGGGATTTTGGAAGAATTACAGACTATATGGTCGTCATTCTCCCAGAATTCTACATATTAAACACATGTTTCTGATGGGGATGCGAAACTCCAGAATGCGAGTGGCTTGCTTGTGGTCACTTTTCTGGGATTAAAACCAAGGCAGGCTCCTCTCTTGACTATGGTTGCATCTTTATGCCACACATGAGGAACATTCTCTAGGTTTTAAGCCAGAATGCATGCTAATCGCATTTCCAGTTTCAGCCAATGAGGTGCTCAAGTAGAAATAAGATAGAAAGCTTGACCCTGAGCAATTTTACAGTCTGTAGAGAAGACAGACTATGGACTGACCAAGTCATATTAGTACCTGCCAGACTGTCATGAAAGAGAAAGCAGGATTTGGACCTGGATCACGAATATGGAGGTCTTTCTTTTCCTCTTTTTTAGATAAAGGACCCTGTGAAATTGACTGAAATGGCACTGACATAAAATCATGAAGTCCACGACTATATGGCCGTGTTTTCATTGCACAGCAAAATATGTCTTGAGTCAGCATGCACATTGCCAGATATTCATTTTTCATTCTCTCTTAGGATTGGCTTGACCATAATATTCAAGTACAGTGACTGTTGTCAAGCATGTGTTCTCAGCACACCATAAAGCAGGTATCCCAAACTGTTTTATACACAGATGTTTTTCCTGAACCATCTCATTCCACAAGGAGACATCTCTATCCTGACTTGCTATGCGTCCATAGCAGAAGATGCTTCCTTTGTGAGCTCTCCTGACAGTGTTCCTGTCCCCCTTAGATCTTTATCTTTCTTCCTCCTGTATCCAGGTGTCCATCCGTCAACACATTTATTGAGGATCTACTACGTGCTAGGCACTGTGCTGACTCTGGGGATAGAGCAGTGAACCAGACTTACCTATTATTTTTCCTCAAGGAATTTATATCACAGTGGTGAGGATGTATTTCTGAGCTGATTCTGAGCCAAATCAGTTTAGGCTGCCATAACAATCCTTGTCATGTGATAGGAAATGATGTCATATCTGGAAGTTAGCCTCAAGAAGAGGAAGAGGAAGTTCATAGAAGGTGTGAGGGTGGAGAAGTAAGATATGCTGGGTTTGGGGACCCTAGATCTCAGGAGATTTCGAGGGTGAAAGGAGGTAATTTGTTTTTGTTTTTTTTTTCCCTCTAAGGCCAAATTATCTATCATTTGGGGTGTTAATTTTATTTTGATGCTATAGACTCATTGTGTTTAAGGAAAGCAAATAATTAGAGCAGCATCATAAGTTAGAATGCTGCTAATTCACTGGCTCTTGTGGTCTTGGATAACTTATTTAATCAACTATTTAAGGCAGAGTTCCCTTAGCAGTAAAATGAGGATAATGATGCTTACCCTAGGTCAGAGTCAGAAAAGTCATATACAAAGGATATGAAGGACCAGTCTGGATTTATTACTTTTGTTATTGTTATGTTGCCTTGATGGTTAATTTTATGTGTCAGGCTGACTAGGCCATGGGGTGCCCAGATATTTGGTCAAATATTATTCTGCATGCTTCTATGAGGGCATTTTGGATGAGATTAACATTTTTGTCAGTAGACTGAGTGAAGCAGATGGCTCCGTGTAATGTGGGTGGGCCTCATCCAATCAGTTGAAGGCCTGAATAGAGTGGAAAGGCTGAGCTCCCCTGCGTCAGAGAATTTCTCTTGCCTGCCTGACTTCCACCTGGGATGTCTGCTTCTTCCTGTCCTCAGACTCAAACTGAAGCACGGGCTCTTTCTGGGTCTCCAGCCTGCTGCCTTCAGACTGGAACACCACCATTCATTATCCTGGGCCTCCAGCGTAGACTCATCTGCAGATCTTGGAGCTTCTTGGTCTTCATAATTGTGTGAGCCAATTCCTTATGATAAATAAATACACACAAATACACCCCCTCCCTTCCTGCCTCCCTATCTGTTCTGATCCTCTGGAGAACCCTAATACAGTCGCTAAGTGGATTCCTAGAATAAATATTCTTTCCATAGGCTACACATGGAGAACGAATTCCAGAATCAGCTTTACAGATAGACAATGTCGCTGACCATCAATAGTGCATAATATGTATGGTGATGGACAGGTTCCTCTGTTTTGAAAGAAACCTCTCATTATCTGTCCAGTGCCTGAGAGTCCATCATTCACTCCATCAAGTATTCCAGTGAGCTCTCTTAAAATGGGAATGCTTCTGGGAAAGGGAAGGGGTGTTGGCCCTTATGGCTAACCCCTTAGCTAAGAGAAACTCTGTGATGGGAAAACGGGATGAGATGCGGCACCTGGAATAATTGGTTGCGAGCAATCAAGGAAGGTTCAGGCAGGTAGTGGACCAGGAGTTGGGAGCATGTCCTGTTCATCATTTGACCCGTGCAGTGACTCAAGACCTGCCTGCCTCATGCTGGTGCTCTGGCAGTCTCCCCTGGGAGCCGCACGTAGTTCTCACCCTCTCCACTCCAGGGGATCTCCTGTGTGTTTGCCACCTTCCTGGGCACCATGCACCCTTGGCTGTTTGGCTTCTTGAGTAGCAGGGGAGGTAAATCTTGTCTTCAAGATCGGCTTTGAATGCTTGAGGAGTTTTCTGCAAGGTTTGTTTTCCCCGGCTCTTGCACAGACAAAAACAAGGCTTTTCATGAGTCATCATTCCTGTTGAGTCATGTATAGCTACAGAAAGTATGAGAATGGATGAAACATGCCTGCCTGGCAGGGTCTTAAACATTTCAGCTGCCCTGAGATATACCCCAAGGTGTGTGGCAGAAGGTTAAAAAGTCAGTTGACGACCTGTTGTAAAGAGACAGGGCTAAAAATCATATTCTTTTCTACCTTATGATATTGGTAAATGTGACATCTATATTTAGGAGTGGTGGAGAGAACTGGACTTATTCTTATAAATATTAGGGATGTTTGCGAAAGAAGGGGGCACTGGAAAATATATGAACAGAGTCCAAGTTGTGATATGTACATTGATTTAAACCTCATGTGTCTCTGATGGTTAGGAGCGATTAGACCTATATCACACATCAACTCTACTCCCTGAATACTCTTCACCAACCTGCTGTTTTTCTGACGTTGCTGCCTTCAAACTCATCATAGTTAGTGTGACTTGCCATTTTGTTCATACACCTGGATGCACAGAGCCAGAGTTCCCTTAGCAGTAAAATGGGGATAATGATACCTACCCTAGGTCGGAGTCAGAAAAGTCATATACGAAGGATATGAAGGACCAGTCTGGATTTATTACTTTTGTTATTGTTGTGTTGCTGTCATGGTTAATTTTGTGTCAGGTTGACTAGGCCGTGCGGTGCCCAGATATTTGGTCAAGTATTATTCTGCATGCTTCCATGAGGGTGTTTTGGATGAGATTCACATTTATATCAGTAGACTGAGTTTCTTTGTTCTAAACAATAATAAATGTATTTGTTCGTTCATTCTTTGTTTATTCATTCATTCGTTTCTTTGCTCATTCATTCATTTCGATCCAGGACAAGGATCTGTCTCTTCTGCTAAAATTATGTTCCGCGTACTTGGAGCTTATCCAAACTTAGCCATGACGAATCTCCTGCACCTTACACTTAGAAGGGCTCAGAACATATATATTGAATGGACTCTGGCATCAGGATGACCAACCTTTTCATTTTCAGCTCACCTGCTGACTGTGAAACCTTGGTTAAATTAATTTAACATCTTTCAAACCTCATTTCCTCATTTGTAAAATAGGGATGATCAGAGTATGTACATGGAAGGATTATAATGCATGTGAAATGCAGTAATGGATGTAGAGTGCTCAGCCCAGTGAGAATAGAATACATTCTTAACCGTTGTTCTCTATATGGATGTCCTTCTACCGCTGATATGCAGCAGGCAATGCCAGATCCAATTCGGTTTAGCCCTCAACTGCTTCAGCTGTTCCTGTTGCATTTGGAACTGCAAAGAGAGGTAGAGTTTCATGAATAACTTGATAAAGGCTTATTTCTCATCAAAGACAGAAACACACCTGATTGAAAGAGATCTGGGCCGGGTGTGGTGGCTCACGCCTGTTATCCCAGCATGTTGGGAGGCCGAGGCGGGTGGATCATTTGAGGTCAGGAGTTCGAGACCAGCCTGGCCAACATGGTGAAACCCCCGTCTCTACTAAAAGTACAGAAAATTAGCTGGGCGTGGTGGTGGGCCCCTGTAATCCCAGCTACTCGGGAGGCTGAGGCAGGAGAATCACTTGAACCGGGAGGCAGAGGTTGCATTGAGCTGAGATCACACCATTGTACTTGAGCCTGGGTGACAGAGCAAAACTCCATCTCAAAAGAAATGAAATATAAAATAAAATAAGATCTGTCCCCAACCCATATTTTATCTTTAGTTTAAGGATTTCATTAGTTGTAAGTATTTGTGTGGAGGAACTTTACTATTTAAAAGTAAAAACCAAGCCAGGCACGGTGGCTCACGTCTGTAATCCCAGCACTTTGGGAGGCCGAGGCGGGCGGATCACCTGATGTTGGGAGTTTGAGACCAGCCTGACCAACATGGAGAAACCCCATCTCTATTAAAAAACACAAAATCAGCCGGGCATAGTGGCACATGCCTATTATCCCAGCTACGCAGGAGGCTGAGGCAGGAGAATCGCTTGAACCTGGGAGATGGAGGTTGCGGTGAGCAGAGATCCCACCATTGCACTCCAGCCCGGGCAACGAGAGCGAAACTCCGTCTCAGAAAAAATAAATGAAAATAAAAATACAAATAATGAAAGTAAAAAACCAAACTCACTTTAAAAAGTTGTCTTTCCTTCTTTTTTTAATAAGTTGAAACAACAAGAAGAAAAGTGCCTTTGATGCCTTTGTTGTTTAGTACTTAATAAATCATTGCACATAATTATGTTGATAAATTCCAACAGCCTAGCCGACTCCTCTTTCTCGATGCCGGCTTGGGATGGCCCTGATAAATCGATCTCGACTTTCTGACTGCATCGCTATCCTGCACGGGATCTGCTTCATTCCTCCATTGCAGTACGCTGGAGTAATACATCACCCAAGCTCTGTAGCTTTCGTCCGTATCCTTAGAGCAACAGCTGCTTCTGATAATGCATTAATGTAATACATCACAGAACTGGGTGCCTGGCTGCTACATTACTCAAAAGCTCATCTGATAGGGAATGGAAAAACCGAGTGTGCTTATAACTCGAAAAGTTGGGCTTTGTTGTGTACTTATGGTTTCGTTTTGCTTGGCACTTGAAACTTCAGGGTCCAGATTTTTCCCCTTTATAAGCTGTTTTCACAGGCACTGCTGTTTATTTTTCCTGAACCAGTCTATTCATGTTTCCTGTGTCCAGAAAGTTGTTTTATCTGTGATCAGTTCTGGAGTAAAGGACGTCATGTCATAATCTCTGCTCTTGCCAATATTTGAGAAGCTCCTAGCATAATTTAAGCTCAATGTCAAAATGCTTAGGGTTGCAGTCCAGGTTCTGCAATTTGCTGGTTGTGTTGCTTTGGGTAGAGCAGTTGTATAATTCAATGAGATACTGAATGGCCAGGTGCTCGACATATAGTAATAAGTCAGTCAAAATAAGTAATATTTATTATTATCTGGAAGGGTGCAGTGGCTTATGCCTGTAATCCCAGCACTTTCGAGGCTGAGGCAGGTGGATCACTTGAGGTCAGGAGTTCAAGACCAGCCTGGCCAACATGGTGAAACCTCATTTCTGCTAATAATACAAATATTAGCCAGATGTGGTGATGTGCACCTGTAGTCCCAGTCACTTAGGAGGCTGAGGCAGAAGAATTGCTTGAAGCCAGGAAGCGGAGATGGCAGTGAGCCGGGATTATACCACTGCGCTCTAGCCTGGGCAACAGCGTGAGACTCGGTCTCAAAATAAATAAATAAATAAATAAATAAATAAATAAATAAATAAATAAAGTAATTTAAAAAATTATTAGTATTTTCTAGCCCGCCACTTACCCAGTTAGGTATCCCAGGACTTGGTTAGTAGCAAGTAGCATACAAGAAAACAACAGCAGCAACAACAGAGTTCTGTGAGCACGTGAGTTAGGAAAACATCAGGATGAAAAGCTCACGTAGACTGGTTTACAGCAGGACTTAGGCTCTAAAATGCTACAGTATGCGTGTCCTAGAGAATAGTGGAATAAATGGTAATCACCAAACTGTTTGGCCTTAGAACCCCTTTTGTTCTAGGGTGGCATGGTAGAGACAGTGATGTTCCTTAGAATACCATTAGGAAAGAAATTCTAGGGTGGTCCAGTTTCCTTAGGAATTCTAAGGTATTCTAAGGAACATCACGGTCTCTATCCTGCCACCCTTGAAAACAATATTTGAGGCCAGGCACGGTGGCTCATGCCTGCAGTCTCAGCACTTTGGGAGGCCGAGGTGGACAGATAACTCGAGGTCAGGAGTTCGAGACCAGCCTGGCTAATATGGTGAAACCTTGTTTCTACTAAAAATACAAAAATTCACTGGGTGCTGTGGCTCATGCCTGTAATCCCAGCTACTTGGGAGGCAGAGCCAGGAGAGTTGCTTGAACTTGAGAGGTGGAGGTTGCAGTGAGCCAAGATCATGCCAATGCACTTCAGCCTGGGCAACAGAGCGAGACTCTGTCAATCAATGTATCAATAAGGTCTTGCTAAAGGTGATAAAGCAAATTAGATGTGGAACAAGGTTAGAAGTGCAGGTTCCTCTCTTCTTCCTCCTGCACCTGCACTTCTTAAAGTCTGATATTTGATACTCCTCTCCCAGCATCACCTGGAGAGGGGATGGGTAGGAACACAGATCACAGACACAGGGCATCAGAATCTCCTGTCTCAGAGCCCAGGATCTGCATGGTGACAAGTCTTCTGGGTAATTTTCTAGTAAGCTAAATTCTGAAAACCACTGGACTGGACCACGCATCTGTGTAGCTGTATTGTCTAGGCAGAACTGAGGTTGCTGCTCCTTCCAAAAACTCCAGTGACTTTGGAAAAATGGCTGATGATGGCTCCTTACCACCTCTCTGCCTGCCCCATGACCCTGGAGGAGGTCTGTATCTCGGGAGAATGCTGGAGGCCTTCGTTGACTTTCACAGGCCAGCCCGTCATGCAGCGTGTCTCCAGAGACCCCTCCCTGCCCTCCGTGGTCACTGTGGGAGCTATGTATCCCTGCAATCCCTGGTAATGCTCCTCCAGGGAAACCTGCATGCGGTGTGGGAGGGATTAGTCTGAAATGGAGAGACACCTACTCAGGGCCTTGCCAAATCGTTCTGGAAAGAGCATGGCGATGCTTCAGTTTCCATGGAAACCAGGTGACTGTAAGCTCACCTTTGGCCCTGGAAACAGCCTCCAGCTTCTGGGAACAACTGCAAGGCTGCTGCTTATTATGAGAGGGGAGAACACCAATGGAGAAGAGAAAACCAACTGCTGATTGGGAAATAGGCTCAGCTATCTGTTTCGAACTGCAAGGAAAGTTAGAAGAGTGCCCCAGTCCGAAGATACAGAAGGTCAGGCGGAACCACCAGCCAACAGAGGAAGATGTGGGGCCGGCAGAGGAAGATGTGAACATCACAGGCTTAGACAGTTTTTTGACCCTTTATTCCCTGCTGAAGTTGATATCCCATGATATCCAGACATTGCCATGCTGGCTTCAATTCCCACTTTGTGTGTGTTCTTCCTCTTTCTCATATGTGAGCAGCTATGGATAATACCGCACCCCCAATTTTGTAAAGTAAGCTTTCCAAAGTGGAAGGATTGCTTGCAGGCCAGGAGTTCAAGACCAGGCTGGGCATCCTAGGGAGAACACTGTCTCTTCCAAGAAAAAAGAAAAAGGAAAAGAAGAGCCAGGTGTGGGAGCTCATGCCTGTAGTCCCAAATACTCAGGAGGCTGAGGTGGGAGGATCACTTGCACCCAGGAATTGGAGGCTGCAGGGAGCTATCATCACACCACTGCACTCCAGCATGGGTGACAGAGTGAGGCCCCATTTCTAAAAAAAAAAAAAAAAGTAAAATAAAATAAAAAAATTAAGCTTTGTATTTGGGGATAATTTTGGATTTGCAGAAATGTTTCCATGTTAGTACAGAGAGTTCCTGTATACCCTGCATATGGTTTTCCCCACTGTTAACATCTTCCATCAACAAGGTAGGTTTAGTTGTAATGAAGGGACCAGCATCGTTCTATTACTATGAAGGCCACATGCTATTCAAATTTCACTGGTGTTTCCATTAACCACCTGTTTCTATTCCGAATCCAATCCCAGGCACCACGTTGCATTTAGTTGTCACCTTTCCCTAATCTCCTCTGTTCTGTGAAAAAGTCTCAAGAGTCTTGACTTTTTTTTGTTTTTGTTTTTAAATGACGTTGACAGCGTTGAGGGGTGCCATTGCAGCATCCTGTGCATCCAGTCTGGATTTGGCTGATATGTTTCTCATGATTAGCCTGGGGTTTGTGGTGGTGGGGGAACAACACTGCAGAAGTGAAATGCTCTTCTCATCCTATACTGAGAGCTACACCCCCCATACCGTTCATGACGGTGCCCACTTTGGTCGTGTGGCTGAGGGGCTGGCTGCCAGCTTGTCCACTGTGAAGTCGCTCTGTTTCCCGTTCCAGGCTGTATTCTTTGTTACTAAGTTAACGAGTTATGGTGCTAAGAAAGTTACTAGGCCTAGGCCCCTCTCACCTTCTCCTCCATTTTTGAAGAACCGTGGACAGTGGTTTAACTGAAAATGGGAATGAGCGTTCCTTAAATGAGACAGCTGCTTTCTCCTGGGGCAGAAATGATGGGCAGGAAAGCTTGCAGTTAAAACTCCCTTAACTGTCTGAGGCAAGCTCCAAGGATGTCCCTGCTTGCCTGGTTTTTGCAGTGAGAGTAAACCACAGCACGTTTCTGGAATGGAGGATTTTTTCTTGATCTGATAAACGTGAGAGGTATCATTTGTTGCAGTGATGTGAAATGTATGTTTCTGGGAATGAATGGGACACTCGGATTGTAATGTAGCCCTCTTGACAACCCCAGCCAGCAGTCAAAATTTGTTATTTTGTTATTTCCTTCTTTTTATCTCAAGAGAGGAAATATTCATTCAATGTGATTAGTGACTGTTGAGGGGCTTAACACCATATTAACTAATTCACTGAGCATTTACTATGTGATGTGAGGATAGTTTATATGTATTGCCCTCATGTAATCCTCACATTCTCTCAGTTAAGTTTCACCATGTAGAAATTAAAATGCAGCTGGCCGGGTACGGTGGCTCACACCTCTAATCTCAGCACTTTGGGAGAACGACGCAGGTGGATCATGAGGTCAAGAGATCAAGACCATCCTGGTCAACATGGTGAAACCTCGTCTCTACTAAAAATAGAAAAATTAGCCGGGTGTGGTGGCGGGTGCCTGTAGTCCCAGCTGCTCAGGAGGCTGAGGCAGGAGAATCACTTGAACCCAGGAGGCAGAGGTTGCAGTGAGCCAAGATTGCGCCACTGCACTCCAGCCTGGCGACAGAGTAAGACTCTGTCTCAAAGAAAGAAATTAAAGTGTATTTAAGGTGCAGGAGGCTAAATTACTTCCCCGTGGTCACTCACACAGGTAGCAAGTGGCAGAGCTGGGATTTGAACCCAGACAGTCTGACACCAGAGTCCAGACTCTTGCCTGCAGAAACTGCTGTGCTAGGGAATTTGATCAAAGAGTTCCTGAAAAGTCTTCCAATCAGCTCCACCCTCCTCCCTCTCTCTAGGAACTTTGGCTCCTTTCTGCCAACAGCCTTTCTCTGAAAGGCAGGAAACTGCAATCCTAGCTATCATAAACAATTCTGTTTATTTAGCTTGGGGCATAAAGGTCAAGTGTTAAAATACTTTAATGTCTCCTACTACTGTTTGCATCTCCCTTGGCTAAGTGATTGCCATCTCCAAATCGACTTCTTCCCTCCAGCGGGATCTTGTGAACAGGCCACAGCTTGCAGAGAGAGCAGGAGACGCAGGCAGAACCCTGCAGATGGTAATGACCTCCCAGGCAGGTGCGACTGGTCGTGTGGTGAGTTGGGGGAAGGTGCAGATAGCAGCAGTGGGGTGGGGAGCTTCAAGGTGTCTCAGGATCCTGCAGGAGGCCGAATTCTCACTCTGGCCCTGGGCAGAGAGCAGACCTGAGAGCTGTTCACAGTTTTTATCGGCTCCCTGTGGAGCAATGAGCAGTGATCCTCCACATCCTCAGAAGTTAAGTAGAGAAAATTGGACTTCTTGAGTATTTCCCAGAGTTGAGGGGTCTGCAAGGTGACTTTGGAAGGGATTTGTGGTAAGTTTAGGTAAGACACAGACCTGGCATTAGATAACATTAATATCATGAGAAAGTTTCATTCCCTTTTAGAGCTTCTGGTGGCCTGAAAGAGCAAATAGCAGGTAGGTGTGTGTGCGCCTGTGAATATGTGTGTTTAATGCCTCTTAAATCCTTTTAATGTCCCCTTTTAGCACCAGAGGGAGCAGACCTCAGGCTCAGACACTTTGTCGGGCAACCATGTCTCCCTGCAATTTCACATGGGTTTGTTTACACTAGGCTTGCTTTTTATAACTACCTTCTATGTGCCACAAGTAGGGTTTCCATTTCTGGAAGTGATGTGGAGTTTCAGAAGTCAGAGTGTGATCTGCACACCGGCAGCCTGCCTCCCTGGGTGCTGATTGGAAATGCAAACCAGACTCCACCCCAGGCTACATTCCTGTTGACAGGATGCTCAGTGGTTCCTACACCTTTGATATCAGTTTGGGAACTACTGATACAGATTTCCCTTTTTAGCATCAATAATTAAGTAAAAGAAATTGGCTGATTTAGGGAAACATATGATTAAATAATAGTATGGGCGCCGCGCCTTGGCAGCAGCAGTGTGAAAGGTCAACAGGAAAGACGGGGATTGGAGAAGGGTTGGGCCAGATCTTTGGGGTATTCACGGAGAAGTGGCATCTACAAAGGTTTTGGAGCCCTACTGCTGGGGGCACTGGCTTTGTGGGTCTGGGGAGATGCTATGGACTCTGTTTGGAAAAACAAACTTCCCAGATAATGCTAATGTTTAATGAGGCATGGAAACTATTGGATTAGATTATTTCTTTCCTCCTGAAGTTGTGTGATGTTTTATTTTATTTTATTTTATTATTTTATTTTTGAGATGGAGTCTCATGCTGTCACCCAGGCTGGAGTGAAGTGGTGGCATCTCAGGTCACTGCAGCCTCCGCCTCCCAGACTCAGGTGATTCTCCTGCTTCAGCCTCATGAGTAGCTGGGATTACAGGCGCTCACTATCAGGCTGGGCTAATTTTCATATTTTTAGTAGAGATGGGGTTTCACCATGTTAACCAGTCTGGTCTCGAACGCCTGACCTCAAGTGATCCACCTGCCTCAGCCTCACAAATTACTGGGATTATAAGTGTGAGAGCTACTGCGCCCAGCCGTGTGATGTTTTAAAACAGTGATCCTCAACGAGATTCCCCTGAACGGACATTTGACAATGTGCATGAGATATTTTTGGTTGTCACAATAGTGGAGCTGCTACTTGTGTTTAGCGGGTGGAGGCCAGGAAGGCCGCTAAGCATCCCATAGTGCATGGGATAGCCCCCTCACCACGAAGAACTATGCAGTCGCAAAGGTCAGTGGTGCCGAGAATGAAAAACCCTTATCTAAAGGGTGTTTCTGTTATCCAAGGAGTCTGTGTGCAGATTGAGGAGTCTGTCAAAAGGCCGGGACACAACTCTGCTCCAGACCTAGCAGCTGCTATCTCATGGGGCACAGAGCCAGAAGCCTTATAATGGCCTGTCAGCTTCTGTGGCATGTGGTCCCATTGTCCCCTCTGACTGCGTCTCACCCTACTCTCTTCACCCAAGCACGCTGAGAACCAGCTACATTGCTGCCAAGTTGTTTCTGGAATAGTCCAGGGATGTTCCCACCATAGGGCCTTTGCACATTATTATTTTTTTTTTAGATGTAGTCTCACTCTGTTGCCCAGGCTGGAGTACAATGGTGCGATCTTGGCTCACTGCAACCTCTGCCTTCCGGGTTCAAGCAATTCTCCCTTCCTCAGCCTCCCAAGTAGCTGGGATTACAGGCACCCACACCACACCCAGCTACTTTTTGTATTTTTTTAGTAGAGAAGGGGTTTCGCCATGTTGGTCAGGCTGGTCTTGAATTCCTGGCCTCAGGGGATCCACCTGCCTCAACCTCCCAAAGTGCTGGGATTACAGGCCTAAGCCACTGTGCGCGGCCCACACATGATTTTTTAAAAGCTATCTCATATCTAGAATGCTCATCCATATGGCTCTATCCCTTTTCTTCAAGTGGGCTCCTGCTGAAATCTCGTCTAACCACTGAGGACGTTCCTGACCATCTTGACTAATAAGCAAACCCCTTTTCATCTTTCTTTCTCCTTACTGTGCTATGTTTTCCTTATGGAACTTACTAGAAACAGATGTTGACTTCCCATTGCTCTCTACTAGAGTGTAAATACCGGGATGTGGAGACTTCGCTGTGTTCACTGTTTTATCTGTTAGTCTCAAGATGTAGCAGTGTCTGGCAAATGAATACTTTAATGAATCATGAGTGAATGAATGGGTGAGTACATGAATACCTGAGTTATAGTCCCAGATGGACCATTGTCCAGTTACCACTCCCTATTTGCCTCAGTTTCCTCCTCTGTCAGGTAAGAGGGTCACACAGACCACCTCTAAGTCATCGCAGCTCTGATGTCTGCAGCTCTGACTCACGAATAAGTGCTACTTCCCGTCTCACCTGCATCCCTGTCTCTCCAATTAACTCCCTGCATTCTCCCAGCTCTGCGTCCCTGCCCCCCATTACCCCAGATGCCTCCTGTCAGAGCTGAGAGGCCACGGGGAATTAGGGATGTCAGAAATCCTCAGAAAGTGGCAGATCCATTGTGTGCGCCACTGAATTGGGTAATTAGGGAGGGTGGCACTTCAGTCATTTTAAAAGCTTAGTGGGTGGGGAGAAAAAATATTCCCTGACAGCTCCTGCACATCCACTTAGACGTGGAGCTTCTCCGCGGACAAATCTAGTTTTGTCACTGAATAGTGCTTTATCGGTCTCCCAAGGAGTGTGTGAAAGGAAGGAGATAAGGGCTGGGGTCCTGGCACCGACTCATGGACCCTTCCAGTGAAGAGAGGGGTATGGTGGGATAGGTGGGGGAAAGTCCCACAGCCCAGTTCGGGGATGACCACTCTGTGGTGCAGGAAATGCTAGCGCCCTGGGCAGGAGGATGGCTCCATAAGCTCAGGTGTTCAGGAAGCGTGGTCCTTGGTTTTGGAAACCAACTTCATGTCTGACCCTCACTGTTATTCTGTAACTGAGCCTCCATCCTGCTTGGGGCTTCCCCACACCCAAGAGAGCATCCAGTTGGAATTAGATTGGATTTGATTGTTTCTTCCACTCCTGGAGTCATGAGTGTTCTGAACAGTGATTCTTAACAGGGCCAGGCTGTGGGGGGTGTCAGTTCTGGCTGTTCAGGCATTCTTCCCTCCCTCCCTCCCTTCTTCCCTTCCTTCCTTCCTCCCTCCCCTTCCCCCTCCTCCTCCACCCCTCCCCCTCCTCCTCCCCTCCGT
The DNA here is from genome assembly GCF_007565055.1 of Rhinopithecus roxellana. Lineage (NCBI taxonomy): Eukaryota > Metazoa > Chordata > Mammalia > Primates > Cercopithecidae > Rhinopithecus > Rhinopithecus roxellana. The sequence goes on along the minus strand of NC_044568.1, from coordinate 4,652,029 downwards.
TTCCCCCTCCCCTCCTCCCCAAGAGGAGGCAGATGAATGCTTTAATGAATCATGAGTGAATGAATGGGTAAGTACATGAATACCTTCTCCTCCTCCTCCTCTTCCTCCTCCCCCTCCTCCTCTTTCTCCTCTTCCTCCTCTCCGTCCTCCTCTTCCTCCTCCCCCTCCTCCCTTTTCTCCTCTTCCTCCTTCCCCTCCTCTCCCTACCCCTCCTCTTCACCTTTTCCTCCCTCTCCTCCTCCCCCTTCTCTTCCTCCTCCCCTTCCTCCTCTTCCTCCTCTCCTTCCTCCTCTTCCTCCTCTCCTTCCTCCTCTTCCTCCTCTCCTTCCTCCTCTTCCTCCTCCCCTTCCTCCTCTTCCTCCTCCCCTTCCTCCTCTTCCTCCTCCCCTTCCTCCTCTTCCTCCTCCCCTTCCTCCTCTTCCTTCTCTTCTTCCTTCTTCTTCCTCCTCCCCCTCCTCCTCCTCTTCTCCTTCCTTTTCTTCCTTTCCTTCCTTCTTTTTCCTCCTCTTCCTCCTCCCCCCCACTCCTCCTCCTCTCCTTCCCCTCCCCCTTATTCTTCTCCTCCTCTTCCTCCTCATGGAACCAGGAACAGTAAAAGTCCCTATTTCTTTTCTGCTGCCTAAATACATGTTACCTCTCTCCATATTGGAGCTTATACTTTTAGAGACAAAGGACAGGTGAGAAAATCTTTGCAGTAACCAACTCTTCCAAAGCAATAAGCTACTTGAATAGAGGAAGCAAAGAAGGAAAACTGCAGGGAGAAGAGGAACGCATCAATTAATTTACCAAATTATTATCCAGCCATAGTTATCCCAGTGAACTGTCATGTCCTGAGCATTCTGTGTGTGGCAGCTGCTATGCAGAAGGTTTCATTGGCAGGAATTACTTACCTAACCCTTCGAACAATCTTATGAGAGAATAATAACTGCACATTCTGGTATTATCTTACTATGGGCCTGCACAGGGCTAAGTGCTTTACCTGTACAGGCATAGCTCTCTTAACAATAGGGACACATTCTGAGAAGTGCATTGTTAGGGAATTTTGTCATTGTGGGAACATTGCAGAGGGCACTTAACACAAACCTAGATGGTATCGCCTCCTATACACCTAGGCGGTATGTTCTGGCCTGTTGCTCCTGGGCTACAAACTTATATGGCATTTTTCTGTACCGAGTACTGTAGGCAGTTGGAACACGGTGGTCACGTTTGTGAATCAGAACACACCAAAACATAGAAAAGGTACAGTAAGAAGAAAGAATAAAAATGGTACACCCGTATAGGGCAACCCCATTATAATCTTATGGGACCATTGTCATGGATGCCATCCATCCTTGGCGAAAAATTCATTATGCAGTGCAGGACTGTATTCATTCAGTCCCTTCTCTCCACAATCCTGTAAGGTATAGTAGTTGCTACTATGATTCCCATTTTACAGATGAAGAAAGGAGGCACAGAGGAGTTAAGTGATGTGCCCAAAGCCACAGAAGCTGGTATTAGTTTGGTGCAAAAGTAATTGCAGCTTTTGCAGACATAAAGGCAAAAACCACAATTACTTTTGCAGCCATCTAATAGTAGAGGGAAAGTTCAAACCCAGGCAGCCAGCTCCAAGGCCAGAAGCCAGGACTGCCCCAGCAGCCCCCAAGGGAGAGGGGGTACCTGCCTTTTCTGGGACATTCCCAGTAGTACTCTCCCTCCATCTTGCCAGTTGGGAAGCTGTTTGTGACTTCCAGGCAGTTGCACACGCATAGTACCTGTAGGCAAGCTGCCCCCAAAGACAAGAATCCAGTGCGTCGTCAGCGACCTGCAGTGGTGTGATGGAGAAAATAAAACATCTGGCTGCCTCTGGGGGCACACGGAAAGGCCAGGTGCTCTGCAAACCAAGCAAGAATGGCTTGCCCATCACACTCACATCTGAGAAGAATGAGGCCAAGGCAAACCTGTGCTACTTTACATATGGACTTAGGAGTCTATTACTATCCACCCATATACCATCTAGAGAGACATTTCTTTCATAGAAACAATAGCACTTTTTTGGGTACCAGAAAATCCTCTTTATTTTCTATTGATTTTTTTTTTTTTTTTTTTTTTTACGACAGAGTCTCGCTCTCGTCACCCAGACTGGAGTGTAATCATGCTATCTTGGCTCATTGCAAACTCTGCCTCCTAGGTTCAAGCAATTCTCCTGTCTCAGCCCCCCAAGTAGCTGGGTTACAGACGTGCACCACCACTCCCAGCTAATTTTTGTATTTTTAGTAGAGATGGAGTTTCACCAAGTTGCTCAGGCTGTTCTCAAACTCCTGACCTCAGGTGATCTACCCGCCCCAGCCTCCTAAAGTGCTGGGATTACAGGCATGAGCCATCGTGCCCAGCCTGTTGAAATTTTTATTGAGACAATTGTGCACTCACATGCGGTTCTAATCAGAAACCATGTACACTTTACCCAGTTTCTTCCAGTGTCAACATTTTGCAAAATTATAGTACAATATCTTAAGATATCGAATCATTCCATTACCGTACGTGTCCCTTTCATACCCACATTCATCTCCCTCTCACCCCTGCCTCCCGTTACTAACCCGTGTTAGCACTGATTCATTGTCTGTATCTAAAATGTTGTCATTTCTAAAATGTTATATACATAGAATCACATAGTAGGCAGTCTTTTAGAATGGACTTTTTTTCACTTACCGTAATTCCCTGAAGATTCACCCAAGTTGTATAAATCAATATTTTACTCACTTTCACTGCTGAATAATAACCTGTGGTATGAATATACACAGTTGTAGCATTCACTTGTTGAAGGATATCTGGGTTGTTTTGGGGTACTATGGGTGAAATTGCTATAAACATTAGTGTACAGGGTTTTGCGTGAACATAAAGTTTTCCTTTCTTTGGGATAGACGCCCAAGCGTACAACTGCCGGATCATATGGTAATTGTATGTTTACTTTATGAGTCACTACTATACTGTTTCCTAGAGTGGCTATGCCGTTTTACATTCCTACCAGCAATGTATGAACAATCCAATTTATTTGCATCCTCACCAGCTTTTGGGAGTGTCATTATTGTTGTTAATTTTTTGCTCTTCTTACAGGTTATAGTAATACTGCCTTTTGAATTTACAGTTCATTCCCTGATGGCTAATGATGTTGAATACCTTCTTATGTTCTCATTTACCACCTACATCTACTTTTTGTTGAAGTGTTTGTTCACATATTTTGCCCCCCCCCCCACCGTCTAACTGGATTTTTTTTTGTTGTTGTTTATTACTGAGTTTTGAAAGTTATTTATATATCCTGGATATTATTCATTCATTATTGTGGGGTATGTGGTTTACAAATATTTTTCCCCAGCTGTAGCTTGTCTCCTCATCCTCTTTCCAGGATCTTCTGCAGAACAAAGGTTTTTAGTTTTGATGAGATGAGGTCCAATTTATGAATTTTTAAAAATAGACCCTATTTTGGCCTGAAAGCTCTTTGTCTAGCCCTAGATCCATCATTTTCTTTTATAGTTTTCAAAACATTTTATAGTTTTACATTTTACACTTAAGGTTGTGATCTATTCTAAGTTATAAAAGTCATAAGCTGGGCACAGGGGCATGTGAGCATGTGACTGTTTTTCTAGCTACTTGGGAGGCTGAGGCAGGAGGATCACTTGAGCCCAGGAGTTTGAGGCTGTAGTGCACTATCATCGTTCCTATGAGTAGACACCACGCTGCAGCCCAGGCAACATAGCAAGACCCTATCTCCAGCTTTCCTTTTTTTGAGTAGTGTTTACTTTGAGGTTTATCTTTTTTGGTTTTGCTTATAAATGTCCAATTGTAACAGCACCATTTACTGAAAACTATAGCTAATTTTTTAACCCTTACTCTATCCCTGACACCCAGCTACGCACTTTTCAGTAGCATTTTATATAATCCCTGAAGTTACATTGTGACATGGGAACTGTATTACAAGTTTTCTAGATGCAGAGAGTGAAGATCAGAGAGGTTGCTTGATTTTCCTGAGGCCACGCAGCCAGAGGCAATTTGCAAATCTCTGCCTGGCTCTAGCCCACAGTCCTTCACCAACTCTAGTTTGATTTCTGAGTGACTGTCTTTACATACATGTGCTCCCCGCATCATGGCAGAAAATTCAGACCCGATTGAATTTGCGTTCTATCTTGGGACTTCTCTTTGGGCTGTAACTAAATCAGATTTTCAGGAGGTGCAAGTGTAATATAATATGAAATATCTGTTCATCATTTAACTCAGGGAAGTCTTTTCCCCCTCACTAATATCCATGATAAAGCATATGCAAATGTCTGTAATTGAACATAATTAAAATAATGAGAGTTGAAAGAATGTGATATTCAAAATAAATGCAATAAGGAGTTGGACACAGCCATTATCCTAATTCAAAGTGATTACTTTATGATTACATTATCAGAGCCTCTAATATTTCTGTCTTTAATATAATTTTATTTACTTTTGGGAGGCAGGTGCTCTCTGATTGGGATGAATTCCTGTCCTAGGTCTGGTTACCACTACTTCATCTAAGTTCCCAGAGGAAGGAGGGTGACATTTTGATCAGAGCCATCTGCTGTTACCCCCTTCCTGCCACACTGCTTGGTGGCACGAGCCTCCACTGGGATGAATGACTGAGTACTGTGACATAGACAGCCTCGTATCCTGTGAGCACATCCAAGACCTGCCTGATAGTGAGTGAGCTGGAGGAATTAAAGGCCAGGGGTTTCTTCCCAGGAAGTGCCTGTCATGGTGACATCCTTGTGGATCAGTAATCTGAGTGATTCAGAGAGATTTCTTTTCCCAGCCCTTTCTCAAGTTTTTTTTTTTTTAATGTAAAATTCAGCCTAAATGCATAGTCATAGTTAACTGAGACTCAGAGAGTATGAAACACAGCTCTTTGGCAGGTAGGAAATTCTATGTAGTGCAATATAGAGAACATTGCTGTGGCTTTAGGTGGGCGTGCTCCAAACCCTCCCTCTGCCCTGCATCTGCTGTGTGACCTTAGGTGAGTTGCTTACCCTCTCTGGATTTCAAATTGCTTTTCTTTAAATGGTAAGATAAAAACTTAATTACAGGCTGGGCGCGGTGGCTCACGCCTGTAATGCCAGCACTTTGGAAGGCTGAGGGAGGTGGATCACAAGGTCAGGAGATGGAGACCATCCTGGCTAACATGGTGAAACCCCGTCTCTACTAAAAAAAAAAAAATACAAAATATTAGCCGGGCGTGGTGGCAGGTGCCTGTAGTCCCAGCTACTCGGGAGGCTAAGGCAGGAGAATGGCGTGAACCTGGGAGGCGGAGTTTGCAGTGAGCCGAGATGGTACTATTGCACTCCAGCCTGGATGACAGAACGAGACTCCATCTCAAAAAACAAAAAACAAAAAACTTAATTACAGAGGGTTTCCCTATAAAATGAGAAAATATGCAGGAAGAACTTAACATGAAAAGATGCTCAACAATGTTGAATGTGGAATGTCACAGGCAATGGAGGAAATTTTTAATGTTGTATTCAAAGTTAGTTACTACAAGAGATAGGATTTAGGGGCAAGAACTTGAGACTGTGGGCTGTGGATTCAGCAAGGGCTCGCCAACCTAGAATGGGTGTTGGTGATGTGGGTGGGGACAGAAGACCTCTGCCATGCTTTTCTGCCCTTCTCCGCCTCCGATCAATAAAGGGTGGTGGCTTCCAGAGTTGACCTTAAATTTCTCTGGGGGTGGAGAAGATGATCTCACTCATTTGTCTCACTTCTGGGCTCTGTAGCTTATCTTGGTCATGAGAATGATGCTGTGCTAAGTCATCCAGGTAGAGGTTGACACCCACAGAACTCTTTATGAGAAATGAGGGACTAGTAACAGCCCCCAACACACAGACACACACACACACACACACACACACACACTCACGCACACAGCCACACACCACCCCTGTTTTATAACAGGAGCAACCACCAGGATGGTCTGAGGCCAAATCCAGAGGAAGCCAGTGAGATTTTGTGTTGCCTTCCTTGGAGAATGTCCTCACACCAGCCTTTTTCTTTGTTGGTTAGTGACTGGGTCTCCCTTGTTGCCCAGGCTGGAGTGGCGCTGTCATTGTTCACTGCAGTCTCAAACTCCTAGGTTCAAGCAGTCCTTCCACATCAGCCTCTGGAGTAGCTGGGAGTGTAGGCATGTGCCAGCATACCTGGGTAATTTTTTAACTTTTTTGTAGAGATAGGGTCTCTCTATGTGGCTCAGGCTGCTTTGGAACTCCTGGGCTCTTCAAGTGATCCTCTCACTTTGGCCTCCCAAATTCCTGGGGTTACAGGCATGAGCGCACTGCACCCAGCCCATAAGAGTGTGTATGAAGATTTCCACTGGCCATAATGGAAAGAATCAGCTGGCCTTAGGTAATGAACTATAACAACATTCCATACCATAGGCTGAGCCCTGGACAAAGCATTGCAAGTATGTGCTATGACCAAACTTATTCACATTCAAGGATCCCCAGCCTCTGTACTTAATACCTAGATTCTGGCTTGACCTATTCCATTTCTGTCTTTTCTCTGCCCTTGCAAGGGATTTCTGCTACAGTGCGACTGGTTCTGTGGGCTGCAGAAACAGGAGGACAAGAAGAAGGACAGGCCCATGGACTGCAGCTTTTCCAGAGAGGCCTGGAAAAACAGTTGCAGTGTATGGGGAAAGTAGGTGGGAGCGAGGCTTGTAAAGAGGTAATGAGTTCAGGCCGGGCGTGGTGGCTCACACGTGTAATCCCAACACTGCGGGAAGCTGAGGCGGGCAGATCACTGAAGGTCAGGAGTTCAAGATGAGCCTGGCCAACATGAGGAAAATCCATCTCTACTAAAAATACAAAAATTAGCTGGGTGTGGTGGTGCATGTCTGTAGTCCCAGCTACTTGGGAGGCTGAGGCAGGAGAATTGCTTGAACCTGGGAGGCAGAGGTTGCAGTGAGCTGAGATCACACCACTGCACTCCAGCCTGGGCCCCAAGAGCAAGACTCTGTCAATAATATTAATCATAATAATAAAGGAGTAAGTTTGGTTATGCCTTTTGTCAAGATTCTCATGAAATAAACAATTTTTTTTAATGAAAACTTCTCATGAAACAAACAAATGGAGTTTATTTTGAAAGCATTCTTTGTGTGCTTGGCTCCCCTTGCCTCTGTTATTAAAGTTGGACTGTTTGGGGGATGACTGTAGGATTACATACAGTGCATTGTATTCAGTTGACCCTCATGGCAATCCCACTAGGTTGATTTTCATATTCCCCATTTGCAGAGGAGAACCAAAGCTCTAGCACAAGACCACACAGGCAGGAAGTGGAAGCTCATGATTTTAATATAAATCTCCCAGGTCTGATTGCACCCCTTCCCTTCCTTTCCCTTGCAAATGGGTAGCTACAGCTCACAGTCAGTGAGCGGAGCAGAGTGCCGTGGGCTGTGAGCACGTAGAAGGAATTAAAGAATCATCATCACTGCAGCTTTGTGCTGGGAAATGGCAATTAGCCTCTAGTTTGTTTGGATTAATATCTCTGGAGACCTTTACTGAAGTATTATTTATTGATAAGGAACATGCATCGTGGCTGGATAGGAGCTGGGAGATCCGTACTCAGTGATCGCAGTGGAGCCATTGCACAAGGAGAAACTCTCTCCTCATCCAAAAGATGTCATTTGGTTTGGGAAATTATTCGATAGTTTTTTGTTTTTCTTTTTTTGGAAGTTCTCTAACTTTTGTGGGGAGGTTTGCTCTGTGAGTTGAGCCTGCCTTAGGAGCTAAACAGACCCGGGAAAATCCCAGACCTGCCAATAACCAATGGTGTTGCCTGGGGTTGATAAGGCTTCTAACCTCCTTGAGCCTTAGCACATACCTGGGTGCAGGGCTGGCAGACTGGATACGGTGTATCTGATTCTCTAGCACCTAAGCAATGGAAGGCATTTAAAATTAATCGTTCTTACCATCACAGTTTTTAACAATTTGGGCACTTGTTAACTCGAATTGCTATGCACAGGCAGGCTAGAGTGAATCAGATAGGAAAAAATACAGAGATTTGTAAAAATGCAATTATACATTATACACAAAGTTGTGGGTTGAGCTTTAATGTAAGGAGAGGTGAACTGTGAAAATCCTTCACCAAATTGTGATCTTTAGGAATTGAATTAGACTACATTTACCTTGACACAAAATATCAAACATCCTTAAAGAAAAATAAAGGAGAGAAAAGAAGTATAAAAAAAAAAAAGGAGGAAAATAACTTCCTTCTTCAAAGAACAGAGTTTTCAAGTTCTTTAGAAGATTGTTTATGTGAGAATGATGCAGCTGCAGTGTGGATTGCAATGGATAGGAAAAAAAAGGTTAACATTGCTTAGGCAACTCTCTTCAACAAAAGCTACTTCAGTAATTGACTTAAATTTTATCTATTCATTAAAGTGAGACCAATGGGTAACCCTTTCTTAGCCGTTACTCAGTACTGTGTAAAATGAAAATGCGTAAGACTGAATTCCTTTCGACAGGAACCCCCAACCTAGATCTTGCAGGCTTTTAGACAATCTTCCTGCAACTGGTGTGAGTCACCGAGCCTTCATGCGTGTATGTGTGTGTGCTTATGTGTGTGTTGGGGAGTTTGTGCTTGCTTCTCTAGGAATCCAATGAGAAACTGAAATTTTCTGACAGGAGACACTATTAAGATTTGTGGCCAGGCGTGGTGGCTCACGTCTGTAATCCTAGCACTTTGGAGGCTGAGGTGGGTGGATCATCTGAGGTCAGGAGTTCAAGACTGGCCTGGCCAACATGGTGAAACCTTATCTTTGCTTAAAATACAAAAATTAGCTGGGCATGGTGGCTGGCGCCTATAATCCCAGCTGTTCGAGAGGCTGATACAGGAGAATTACTTGAACCTGGGAGGTGGAGGAGGTTGCAGTGAGCCAAGATCATGCCACTGCACTCCAGCCTGGGCAATAGAGTAGGACTCTGTCTCAAAAAAAAAAAAAAAAAAAAAAAGAGAGAGAGAGAAAAAAAGATTTGCATGACAGTGGCAGACATCTGCCGACTTGAGTCAATAGTAGCATGTGGCAGCTCCAGACTGGGGGACACTGGGCTGGAGCCTGATCTTTCTCTTTGCTTACCCACAGGCCCTCTCAAACCCATAAGGACTGTCCTGTCTGGCCAGGCGCGATGGCTCATGCCTGTAATCCCAGCACTTTGGGAGGCCGAGGTAGGCAGATCATGAGGTCAGGAGATCAAGACCATCCTGGCTAACACGGTGAAAACCCGTTTCTACTAAAAAATACGAAAAATTAGCCGAGTGTGGTGGTGGGCACCTGTAGTCCCAGCTACTCGGGAGGCTGAGGCAAAAGAATGGCTTGAACCCAGGAGGTGGAATTTGCAGTAAGCCGAGATCGCACCACTGCACTCCAGCCTGGGCAACAGAGCAAAACTCTGTCTAAAAAAAAAAAGATCGTCCTATCTAAAACTGAAACAGATATGGAACATGCCATGCCCACAAGGTTGAACCAGTGACCTTCTGTCTTCTGCCCAATTACACATGATAAATAAGTAGCAGTACGTGGATGCGGGGACCTCAGAGTAACAGTTACTCGCTGGGCTCTGAGCCATATAAACCCATCAATTTCTCTTTCTTTTTGTATCATGTATGTGAAAACCACAAGAAGGAATGTGCCTGTTTGCCTGCCTGTTTGATAATGCTGTGTGTGTGTGTCAGAGAAAGAGAGAGAGAGACAGAGAGAGAGAGAGAGAGAGAGAGAGAGAGAGAGAGAGAGAGAGAAACAGAGAGAGACAGACTTTCAAGCCTGTTTTGTTTGAAGCTCTCAGTAAACACATCTGGTGAAGGAGGCAGAAAACACAGCCGTGTCTGTAGAATTCGCCTTCTTACCCAGCAAGCCTGAGTCTGTGTTCATTGAAATGTTGGCCATTATTCTATTTGACTTCTCTGATGTTCTCAGGTTGATATGTTTAAGATTAATGAGGCATTAGTTCTCCATCAAGGAGCCATAATCAAGATTACCCATTTAGCTGCAGCGAGTTGTGTCGCTGCATTAATTAATATCATTTGACCTTTGTATTTCGGGTGGGATGATGTATCGTTGCATTTTCCCGAGCAGGGCCGTAAAATTGATGGCTTGGATATTGCCGCTCCTATGGCCGAATGGTTCGTTTAAGTTAAATACTGTGCTTGTAATTAATATAGGATAGGTAAGTCCGGGAAGATGGTGTATATTAATCCTTACTTAGTGAAGCAGGTCCTGCTGGGTGGGAGATTCAACGCTTGACTTAGACGCCTTATTGGAAGCACTTTGCTGCTGGGGAATGTTGGCACGTATGGGAAGTTTTCTCTGAAAGTACCACTTGAGGAGTCCTTTCCTAACTCGGAGATCATGTCTGCACAAAGAGTTAAATGATACAGGATGGGAGTGGAGCTATGGGGGCTCATTTGACTCTCTCTGTTACCGTTTTTCCAACTGTAATGGGTGTATTGCTAACGCAGATGGCAGTTCCTTAGGTTTTTTGTTTTTGTTTTTGAGGCAGAGTCTCGCTCTGTCACCCGGGTTGAAGTACAGTGGTGCAATCTCGGCTCACTGCAACCTCTGTCTCCTGGGTTTAAGCAATTCTCATGCCTCAGCCTCCTGAGTAGCTGGGATTACAGGCACGTACCACCATGCCTGGCTAATATTTGTATTTTTAGTAGAGATTGGGTTTCGCCATATTGGCCAGGCTGATCTCGAACTCCTGAACTTGGGTGATCTCCCTGCCTTGGCTTCCCAACGTGCTGGGATTACAGGCATGAGCCACCATGCCTGGGCATTAGGTCTTGAGCAAACTGAAAGTTTCAGATTTCTCCAAGTGATGCTATGGTCCCAGTACCACAATTTTAACAGCAAATTTCTATACCAGGTATATTTCTACACAAGCTTGGCAAGATTCGGAGAATAGATATTTCTGGCTGCGTAGGTCCTACAGTCTCCATTGCAGTTACTCAACTCTGCTCTGCAGTGGGAAAACAGCCATAGATAATATGGCAATGAATGTGTGTGGCTGTGTTCTAATAAAACTTTATTTGAAAAAACCAGGTGACACGCTGGAGTTGGCCCATGGACAGTAGTTTGGTGAGCCCTGCTCTGCACCACAAATTCCTCCTGGGCAGGGCTATTTTCTTCTCCACTATATTTCAGGGCCTAGCAAAAGGCCAAGTGCACAATGAGAAATGCAAACATATCTACGAATTGAGTGATCAGTTTCCACTCTTCTTCAGTGTCATGAACAGATGAACTGGCCCACAGCAAAAGTGACATCCATCGATGCAGGAACCAAAAGCCCCAGCTTCAGACTCCTCTCACTAGCTGTGAGACAGGAGGAAAGGATGGGAGATATTTTTCCCCCTTTTCTACAACCGTACATTGATCTTAAATGAGTTCCAAATAGGTGAGTTCTGCCCATCCTTCTTGAAGTACCTTTCTGTACCTTAGACTATAACCTGCTTTGAAATGTTAAGTGTTTTAAAAACGCCTTTCCACATCATTAAATATTCCTTACACCATTATTTTTATTTATTGACTGCTCAGTATTTCACATTTTAAGCAATATTCTATGGGAAAGCATTTGTGTTGCTTTCTTTTTGCAAACTGCTGAACATTGTTGCACGTATATCTTAGAGCCCGAATCCACATCTTGTCTTGAAATACATACCTAAATAGGGGAATTTCTGTGTAGAAAGGCAAGCTCATTAAGATAGATTGCCCGCTATGAATTTTTGAGTCCTACCGGAAGAGCATGATGGTAAGTGCTTTTATCAAAGGTTTTTGAAGAGGAATTTAGAAAGAGAGGGAGAAAAAAAATAAATCTGTTTAAGGATGATGATTATGCCAAGTGGAACAGGGATACAGAAATGTGAGAGGGGACAAAGGAACTCTTTGTGCATCTAACTGTTGCTGTGAGGACTTAGCTGCAGAATTCAATTTTCTAAAATAGAATGGACAGACAGAAATCCTGGATGCTCCAAGTCAACCCTTTGCTTCCTTACAGGTCCAGATTATGTTCAAGCTTGGTGGAAAGTCTTTGATATAAACAGAAGAAGAGTTCCTGAGGCTCTTAGATCAAATTGATTTACACAGTACCATAAATAGTATAGGGAGGGAGCTTGGTCATTCTCACTATTTCATTATGAGGAAAGTGTCTTAATCCGTTTGGGATACTGTAACAAAACAGCATCAATGTGTAGTTTATAAACAACAGAGATATATTTCTCACAGTTCCGAGGACTGGGAAGTCCAAGATCGAGGCAGTGTCCAAGATCGATTCGGTGTCTGGTGAGGGCCCACGTTCTGGTTCATGGATGGCACCTTTTGCTTTGTCTTCACATGGTGGAAGGAGAAAAGGAGCTCTCTGGGATCTCTTTTATAAGAGCACTAATTCCAAACATGAGGGTTCCATCCCTGTGACGTAATCACTTCATAATCTCACCTCCTAACACCATCACCTTGGGTGTTAAGATTTCAACATATTAATTTTGGGGGGATATCAACATTCAGACCATAACAGAAAGGGATACTGAACTGCAAACAGTGGTCATTTTCCAAGAGCTCTAAGCTCTGCAGCAGGGAGAACTTTCTCTGCATCCACAATGTGGCATTCATTTCACCGGACGATGTAGACCCCACAGCAGCCATGCTTCTGATTTGAAACCCATGAGAACTCAGGTCATGACAATGATTTGGGACAAGCATTGGATTGCCCTTAATGACATATTCACAACTGGCTTTGCAGTCTAGTTGGAGGTTCGTGGAGGTGTGAAGGTGACTTTTGTTTCTCCCAGTAAGCAGTGAGAGGTTTTGTGTGTAGATTATGGAGGTCCTAGCAGGGCATAGGCAGCATACTCGAATTAGGTAACTTGTAAGTGAGGGGCTATTTGCAAAACATGGTCAGGGGATGGGGAAATCACAAGGGCTAATTCTGTACCCTGTGGCTAATTACTGCATGGGCAGTTACCACCTCAAGGCTTGAAGGGGTAAGACAGAGAGCAGTTAAGGGACCTTCAGGTAGAGAGAACTATGGGATTTAACTGAGGATCACAGCCACATCATAGCTCCCCTGCAGGGAGAGAATCTGAGGAGTAAATTTTCCAATGTCACCCTCTTTCCTTTCTCCATCTCTGCTGGTGTTCTCCATCAGCCAAACCCCCCAGGAAGCCAGAGGAAAGGAAACCCATTGTAAAGAAACACATTTTTTGCCATTGAAAGTAACAGCAAAAATCACAATTACTTTAGCAGCAACCTAATAATTTATCCAAACTGACCAGGAAGCACCTCCATCTCTGCTGGTGCTCTCCATTGTCCAAACCCACCAGGACGCCCATAGCTGTTGTTGGTCCAGGTCAGCCTCCTGCCTGGGGCACAGAACAGAGTGGAGATGTTGGAGCTTGGACCTCTACAGTTAAGTAGAAGGTAAACAGTCCAGTGTGACTGTATGGATTATTTAATTGTATTCTGTTGTCTAGGGCAAGGTACTTTGGTTTAGACTTGAGTCTGAAAGCATCCTGAATTCGTAGCTACAGGATAGGATCGATGGTATAATTAAAAGAAAAACCGGAACTTAACCACATGCCAGCTCTGCGATATGAAGATGGGCTTTGTGTGACTGTGTGGCAGATAATGTGGCACACACCTGTACTTTATCTGACATAGTTCTTCTCGGTAGCTTCAAGAACTCCATGAAGAATCATCAAATCTCCAGGCTGATTAGGCACTCACAATGTGCCTCCTGGGTTGCAGGTGATAAATGAATTATGCCAAGGAAAACAAAATATTGATTTCAGCTTTAAAGATGGAAGAGAAATGGTTTTCACATTTTCCCAAGGCAACCCATCCAAGAGCAAAATAAGCCTCATTCCCATAAAGGTTTCTATTAAATCTCACTCAACTAGGAGATCATCCAATCCAATGTGTGAACCCATTTGCCTGGTTCTCATGTAGTTTAATGCCTGTACATTTACTTTACTTTTTTTTTTTTTTTTTTTTTTTTTTTTTTTTTTGCTTATAGTCAATCATTTGCTGATTTTCAATATGTTAGAATATATAACATGAAATTTGAATTCTAACATCTCTTGAACAATATGAAAATGTGGCTGTTATTCCCACATAGGGAAAGCAGTAACATTGCAGTTAAGGATTTCCCACTTCAGTTGGTGCCTCACCAGTTCCTGCTGGTCGTTGTTCATATGCCTACATGAGAAGATATTTGAGTTTCAAGTCTATATAAACCTACCAAGTCTCTGTACAGAATTCCCTGTTCATTCCAGTTTCATTTGTTTTGTTCTGGGGAAAATTCATGAACATACACTAGATTCCTCTGATGTGAAAGGTTTATCCTGGATCTCTCCCTTAGATCTCTTTGATAGTCTCTAATATTCTCAATGGCTGGATCTATTGCAATTCATGAAATTTGAGGAACACTAAAGTAGATTACACTGACATTTACATTCGCGTTGTCTATAACGAAAGAAATACAGTGAGGAATTATCAAAAAATAATCAATAGTATAAATCAGATATTGGGGGAAGGCGGGCAAGCGAACTTGTATCTTAAACGTTTAGAGCTAGAAGAGGCTTTGGACTTTTCTAGGGCTAGGGTCTTTTCAACAAGGTGGTGTAATTCTTTTTCTTTGAGTGAAATGTATGTGGATGCCCAGCATATAAAATGGATCAAAGCTGAGGGATTTTCACTGAAGCAAGGTTGTGGGAGGATGCAGAGCCACCTCTCTCACCCTTTTCCAAATCCTGAGTGTATTGGTGTGTTGTCCTCCCATCCAAATGGCCTTTCTGCTTACAGAGCATGAGAACTTTGCCGAGTCTCTAATTATCCATAATTAAAGTGCAAATGGCATTTTTTTTGCATCCTCGTTCAGGTCTGTCAGCATCTTCTTGGCACCCACATCAGATGTTACTGTGCATATAAATTCATGTGTCCTATTGCAGTCAGATTTTAATCCATTTAATTCCAAATGGCATCCCCTTGTGTTCATCTGGATTTTTTTAATTTTTTCACCTATGGAACATCTCCCTATGGAAGATACTGGACTATGTGTATTTCCCAGTCCAAAAAAACCTATATGAATGAACTGTTATGGGAAACATTTATCGTGAATCATCTGAACACTCCATTAATTACAGACTGCCTGAGACCTCTGTTCAAGGAGCATGACGGAGTTGTTGAGTGAAAAAGGAGGCTCAGGAGTCATTAGCAATTCATTAGTGGAACCTTTCTGAGCAGTCCTGCCTCTCCTCACTCCTTAGAATTCATGCCCAACCTCCTGCCAACACTGCCTTTCCATTATTTACTCAACTCTTCCCTTCTCCCAGCTTGTCTCTACCATGGAGCCTTTGAACATACTTTTCCAACTGCCTAGAATTCCCCCTCATACTTCTTCCCCAA
Organism: Rhinopithecus roxellana; assembly: GCF_007565055.1. Classification (NCBI taxonomy): domain Eukaryota; kingdom Metazoa; phylum Chordata; class Mammalia; order Primates; family Cercopithecidae; genus Rhinopithecus; species Rhinopithecus roxellana. The sequence continues at coordinate 4,636,593 of NC_044568.1, read as the reverse complement.
ACTAACTTTGACTCTTTCTCTCAGCTCAGTCATCACTTCTGCAAATAAAGCCTTCCTTAAGTCTTCAGACCAGGTCAAACTCTTCCCCCATTGAAACCTTTCATAGCATCTTGTAAATAGTTATTGGCAGGATTATTTGATTCATTGTTTAACCTCAAGTTTCCCTAAAAACAGATCATGAGACAAAACTTACATGCTAAGGCTTTATAAAGAGGTGTAATGCCAGAGCAGCAAGAGTGAAGGAAGAAAGGAAGTCAGACAAGGAAAGCAAGCAAGCATGTATAAGGTGGTATGTTACTGAGCTGACCACAGCTTTAAAAGGAACAATGGTAAGTTGCTCCATTATAGGGGATACTTTTTAGGCATGCTATATAGGATGACTGTGCCTTGTAGTGGTTTGTTGGAAGAGAGAAGGATATGTCTGCAAAGGTCTTACCTCCTCCTATTATCTCATAGGACACATTCACTCAGTGAGAGAATTAACTCATCTACACTTACAGGATGTGTTTTCTGGCCTCTTAGGGCAGCATCTGGACAAGATAGATCCCGTGCACCCTGGTGTGATGCTTCTTCTGAACCTGGAAGCAGTGGGAGGAACCATAAACTTCCTGAGCCTGGTTGGATTGTACTTGGGTTATGATGTCACAGCAGGCATGATGAAGATCACGCCAAAGCTCAGCCCTGAGTAACAGCTCGGTTATGTTAAGATAGGAGGCACTGTAGGGGAGCTTCCTTTGCCAGAATTTCCTTTGAGGAAAGCGGTAGGTGGTGCTGAACACATCTGGAGAGTATAAAAACTGGATCCCATGCATGTCTGTCTTGCATCTCCCACTCTCTTGTAAGCAAAATAAGGGTGAAAACTCTGTTTTACTTTGGTGAATACTGTGTAACTAGACAGCCTCTAGAACAGTGCCAGGAAATAGAGTTACTTAAATATTTGTTGAATGGATGGATAGGTGGATGGATGAATGGGTGGGTGGATGGGTAGATGGATGGATGACTAGGTGGATGGGTGGATGAGTGAGTTGGTGGATGGGTAGATGGGTGGATGAGTGCATGGGTAGTTGGATGGATGAGTGCGTGGGTGGATAGGTAGATGGGTGGGTGGATAGGTAGATGGGTAGGTGGATAGGTAGACGGTTAGGTGGGTGGATGAATGGGTGGGTGGGTGGATAGGTAGTTAGGTGGGTGGGTGGATGAATAGTTGGGTAGATGGGTAGGTGGGTGGACAGGTAGGTGGTTAGATGAGTGCGTGGGTGGATAGGTAAGTAGGTGGCTGGGCAGGTAGGTAGGTAGATGGATGGGTGGATGGATGGGTAGATGAGTGCATGGGTAGATGAATGGATGGGTGGATGGATAGCTGCATGGATCAATGGATGAGTAGATGAGTGGGTGAGTGGATTGGTGGATCAATGGATGGGTAGGTGGGGGGATGAATAAGTGGGTAGATTGGTGGATGGGTAGGTGGGTCGGTAGGTGATGGGTAGGTGGATGGACAGATGGATAGATATTTAAATTAAAATTAATTAAAATCTCTTAGCCTCTGCCCCCTTCTTCAAAGTTACTGGTAATATGTTAGCTAGTGGCAACAATATTTGACCAACTGGACAATCATCTTTTCACAGCATGCTCTGCCACATATTAGCCTGGAGCTCTCCAGTGGCTGAGTTGGTCCTGGGATTCTGATAATTTCCAATGAGATGATTTTCTCTAGATTTTCACTTGTAGGATTTATGTAAGAGTTATTGGCATAAAGACACCAGGATCAAGTGTCTTTATGCCAATAAAGAAACCACCAATGGTGTGTGGCTTGTGGAGCTCTGTAATGTAAGGTATATATGTATTTTTATTATACTTTAATTCTAGGGTACATGTGCACAACGTGCAGGTTTGTTACATATGTATACATGTGCCTTGTTGGTGTGCTGCACCCATTAACTCGTCATTTACATTAGGTATATCTTCTAATGCTATCTCTCCCCCTTAACCCCTCCCCACAATAGGACCTGGTGTGTGATGCTCCCCTTCCTGTGTCCAGGTGATCTCATTGTTCAATTTCCACCTATGAGTGAGAACGTGCGGTATTTGGTTTTCTGTTCTTGCGAAAGTTTGCTGAGAATGATGGTTTCCAGCTGCATCCACGTCCCTACAAAGGACACGAACTCATCCTTTTTCATGGCTGCATAGTATTCCATGGTGTATATTGCAAGTGCCTTCCACGGGCCACACATAGTGGGAAGGACTTGCTGCAAATTACAGAAGGCACATCCTCTGGAGCAGCAAAATTGGGAGTTGAACCCCGTCACGTCTAACTCCAGAGTCTGTGCTTTTAACAATGTTTTCCCAAGGTAAGTGTGTTATTAAAAATATACAAGATGGATTTTAGATACTACAGCGACAAGATTATTAACCTTAGTGCTTATGTATTTGCTTAAATACATGGTAATATTGCTAGTTTTTAATTAGGCTATTAATGTTTTCATTTCAAAATACATTAAAGAAATAATTTTAAGAAAAAATATCAACTGTATAAGAGTACAGCTGGTACAAATATATGACAAAAGCCATGGGGGTGGTACACGAATGACTAAAGCTTGGGAAACACTTCAGTAAGCCAAATTGGAATATCCAATGGGACTCAGAACTCTCTGAGGCCCTCCTCGTTCCATATTCTTCCCCTATCCTTTACTACCATAATTACTGTAGGGCTATGAATTTTCCCTTCAAGTGTGAATAATCTATAGCTCTTAAGCCATTTTTTAGTTTTTTCTTGTTGTTGTTTTTTGTTTTTTGAGATTGAGTCTTGCTCTGTCACCCAGACTGGAGTGCTGTGGCATGATTTCAGCCCCTGGGCTGAAATCTTCAAACTCTTTTTTTTTTTTTTTTTTTTTTTTTTTTTTGAGACGGAGTCTCGCTCTGTCGCCCAGGCTGGAGTGCAGTGGCCCGATCTCAGCTCACTGCAAGCTCCGCCTCCCGGGTTCACGCCATTCTCCTGCCTCAGCCTCCCGAGTAGCTGGGACTACAGGCGCCCGCCAACTCGCCCGGCTAGTTTTTTGTATTTTTAGTAGAGACGGGGTTTCACCGTGTTAGCCAGGATGGTCTCGATCTCCTGACCTCGTGATCCGCCCGTCTCGGCCTCCCAAAGTGCTGGGATTACAGGCTTGAGCCACCGCGCCCGGCCTGAAATCTTCAAACTCTTGGGCTCAAGCGATTGTTCCACCTCAGCCTCCCCAGTAGCTGGAACTACAGGCTTGCACCACCATGCCCAGCTAATTAAAAGAAAAATTTTTTATAGAAATGAGGTCTTTCTGTGTTGCCCAGGCTGGTCTGAAACTCTTGGACTCAAACGATCCTCCCACCCCAGCCTCCCAACATGATTATTTTATAGGCATGAGCCACTGTTCGTGGCTACCATGTTCAACCTACGATTGTGTCTCTTTTGTCCTAGATTAACAGGCTAATTCACTCTCAAGAACTGAGGGAGTGGTACAGAGGAAATAAGAGTTTTGACCTGGAGACCCAGAGGAAGTAGCAGCTCTGGCTGTGTGTACTAGTTGGCAAGACTCACTGTCCACATGCCATGCACCTTTGCATTTTGAACTCATGTTGGGGCCGTTTTGTATAAAACAGGAAATATTATTTGCCCACGAGTTTGAATGAAAAGTTGAAGTAGGTGGAGATGTGACAGATAGCATGATCTGGCCCCATACTTGAGAGAAGAGAAGTGCTAAGATCTCTGTCACTATTTCTTCTCCTACCCTTCTGTGTTTCCAGAAAGGACAGTTTCTAGCACATGATGGGCACTTGGAAAAGTGAATAAATCAATATAAAGTTCTTAAAATAGTGGCTGACACATTTTAAGCACCGTATTTATGTTTGCTAATTACTTCAATATGATTACAATAATACATTGTTTGAGTTAGAGCAAATGAAGTGGGAAGAGCATGGTTTGTGTACTCCCATAGGGGTTGTATGTTAAATATCCTCTGTGGTATCTGAGATATGCACTCTACACATCCCTCCATCCTGTTCTCTGCCCTTCATCCACAAGGTTGTGGATCCTCTGACAGCCATTTCAATTTTCCTTGTCGGGGGAGACAAGAAATGGGAGGGAAGACGAGGCGTGGTGGCTCACACCTGTAATCGCAGCACTTTGGGAGGCCGAGGCAAGCAGATCACGAGGTCAGGAGATCAAGACCATCCTGGCTCACACGGTGAAACCCCGTCTTTACTAAAAATACAAAAAACTAGCCGGGCGAGGTGGCGGGCGCCTGTAGTCCCAGCTACGGGGGAGGCTGAGGCAGGAGAATGGCGTGAACCCGGGAGGCGGAGCTTGCGGTGAGCGGAGATAGCACCACTGCACTCCAGCCTGGGCAACAGAGAGCGAGACTGTGTCTCAAAGTGGGCGGGGGGAAGAAATGGGAGGGAAAGAGAAAAATTAGATCAAAAGGTTTGTTTCCCTGGTTCCCTCCTTGTGAGATCTCCTGTGCTCCTTGCCTGAAGGTAGCTCTTCCTCCTCTCAATGAGCCTGCTCCAAACAGTGTCTCCTCCTGCATGTTGGTGACTACTTCTCACCACCGCCCTCTCCCCCCACTCCCTACCCACCCCCCGGCCATTCTTTGAGCCCTAGGCCCAAGGATGACTTCACTGACAGGAGTCTAGGGTCATTGCTCCACCCCTGCTGCACCTTTGTAACTAGTGCCTTTTTAAATACAACAGCCATTCCTGATCACCTACATTGGAGTGTGCCAGGTCTTTTCTTTTCTATTGGGATCTTGCCAAGTGCAAATCTAGCCTCTGCTATTCCCTAGCTCTGGGGCCTTGGCCAAGTTCTTTAGCATCTCTTGGGTTCAGTATCTTCGTCTGCAAAACAGTTAATCCAGGGTCTCAATCTCAAATGCCTCAGGATCCACACAAGTGGTCAAATGAGGGAGGAGGGTCTGTACCCCAGCTGAGGCCTCTTGTCAAAGGCCTTCAAGAGAGCAGGCCTAGTTGGCCAGATGTTTTGATTTGTTGAGAGTCCACAAATCTGGCTTTTCTATGAAGTCTCCTGACTTTGAAATGCTAATTTTGGAAATATCGAGCAGGCCAAACTTTCGGTTTATTGAGAGGACTAGAAGGCAATGCAAACCAGGTCGTGTTGCACGGTGGTTAAGAATATCTGCTCTAGGATAAATAGCTAATACATGTGGGGCTTAATACCAAGGTGATGGGTTGATAGGTGCGGCGAACCACCGTAGCACATGTTTGCCTGTGTAACAAACCTGCACGTCCTACACATGTATCCTGGAACTTAAGATACAATAAAAAATTTTTAAAAGAAAATAAAAAAGAATACCTGCTCTAGAGCCTGACTACCTGGCTTTGCTTGCAGGCTCTGCTGCTTACTGCCTGGGTGACCTTGGACATTTCACTTAGCTTCTCTAACCCATAGTCTTCTTATGTGCAAAATGGGGATAATGTTTTATCCATTGCATAGAGTCATAATGAGGGTTCCATAGTTAATATTTGTAAAGATTCAGGAAACTGTACATAGAAAGCATTACTGAAGTGTTTGTTAACTTAATAAATGGGTCAGTGTGATATGCCTGATGCAACACTTGGCATATCAGAGACTTTCAATATATGGACACTCAAAGAATGAGTGTCCAGAAGGTTTTAACGATGGAAATATAAACACAGATTTCTCCAGCTTCTTATATGCTATTCAGTTAACATGCACTCTCAAAATAATGGAAGCCTTCAATTTTATTTCTCTCTCCAGAATGGTCTATTTAATGCCACTTGCCTTGAGATAGTGTCTGACTGTAGAGGTCCTCATCAGAGTATATTGATACTCGGCCTTAAGATTGTTCTAATAAGCTTTATTGACTTGGTGAACCTTGGAGTACTTTTTATTGACATGCAGTGTAAATCATTCCATCTGACATTTGAATGTCCTTTCTGAGAAACGTGTTAGACCTTACGTGCAATACTGAGCTGCGGGTGATGTGTGCATTTCTTAGTCAAGCGTGCAATGTGTTAGATGAAGATGTCACATGCACAGCCTCGTCTTAAGCCAAAATTGGATGAGGGAAAAGGGTCATGAAATTTTGTTTTGTTGTAAAAAACAAAAACAAAAAAGAAACAAAAGTCTTGGGGGAACTCTAAGAAGGGAGTGTATTTTAATGGGAGTGTAAATACTTCCTCTGTCTTCAGAAATTATAAAAAGCCAAGAGTCCATTTCTTAATACCAGGAGCATGAGACGCAGACAGTAATATATTTGCTGAGAAAGTCACATGACTGCAAACGCGGAAGTTTACATTTTGGTCAAATTTATTCGTGGAAAGAGGGGAAAAACACCCTGCAGCTGAAATTTTCTAATACAATAGCCATTTAAGGAATGATCACGCCTTCCAGGAACTCCATGTCTTGGATAATGTTTCATAAGCCCATCTGGACACTCATTCCCTTATGCAGTCATTCTGCCAATGTTTGTTGAGCATCTGCTATGGGCCAGGCACCTGCTAGAGCTGGGAGCACATTGGCAAATGCAACAGTGTCCCTGCCCCTGAGGAGCTCATGGTCTCGTTGGGAAGACATGGAATTGATAGTTGTAATACAAGGCATGAAGTGTTACCTGATACAAGGGTTTTGGACTTTGGCAGTGTTGACATTCTGAGCTGGGTCATTTTGCTGTTGGGCACTGCCTGTGTGTTGTAGGATATTAAACAGCCTCCCTGGCCTCTACCCACTGGATACCACAAGCATCCCTTCTCCAGTCATGACAACCAAAAATGTCTCTAGACATTGCCAAATGCCCCTGGGGGGACAACATTGCCCTTGTTGAGAAAGACTGTTCACTAGAGACATTTACAGAGTTTCTTAGGAAAAGAGCAGTTGATTCAGCCAGGAAGAGTTGGCTGGATTTTTATAAAAGGCTAATGGCGTTTGAGCTGGGTCTTGAGTCATGTATATGGCTCAACAGGTGATGAAGTAGAAATTCAGCACGCCAGGCAAATGGGTGCAGTGGGATGACAGAAGAGACTATTTAGAGACGAATGTGTCGTTCTTTGTGGGTGAAATCAGACTGTATAGCAGACGAGGGTAGGAAGGCAGGCTTGGACCAATTCATGGAGAGTCTTGTATGGTAAGCAAAGATGTTAGAACTTGATCCTAGAGGTGGTGGAGAGGTTGAGAGGCGATGAGGTTATTCATTAGATAAGTGGTGTGTTAACATTTGTGTTGTATTGCCTGTCTAATGACTTAGCTGTTTAGCATCTGGATAACTTTACTGGTAATAACACCCTGGTTTCATATGGGGAAATCACCTCTCCCCCATTCTCAGACCAGATAGTTTAGGTGGGGTTGAATCTGTACTCTGGTTCTACAGATGTGGCCGGTGAGAGTGCTGCATCCACCACGTCACAATGATGGTTCAGCCCCGGGCATGTGATCCTGTCTGGACCAGTGAGTGCACACAGAAGGATTTGTTTGAGCCCTACTTTAGGAAAAAGAAAAAAGAAAAAAATGTTCTCATTCTGCTGGAGTTAGTAGTTGGTAGAATATTACATGTCAGTCTGTGCCTATTGGAGGGCATTTTGATGCAGTAACTAAAGAACCTGCCAATGTGGACCATGACACAGAAGAAAGCAGAAAGAAGAGATGGAGCCAGAAGGGTCCTCACTGATGAAGCGTTTGGCTCCACCATTGCCTAAAGCAAGTGTTCCTTAGAATTATTACACTTATGTGTCCATAAATTCCATTTTCAGCTTCAACTAGTTTGAGTTGAGTTTCTGTCACTCAGAAGGGGAAGAGAGAGACCTGACAAATGGAGTATTTTAAGATACTGGTCTTGGATATATGGAGAGTGGGTTTTCATAATACCAGCTAAAGCTATTGTTCAAGGCCAGACAAGAGGCGATAAGATGCAATGAGTAGAAATGAGGGGAACCCAGGAGGACTGTAGGAGGGAATGAGAGTTTTATTGGAGACATGTTGAATTGCATGCTCTGCACACAAGCTCTTCCATCACATGGGTCTGCCTTCTCTCCTCATATTTCCCTCCCATATCTCTGCCATCCGTGTAGGATTATATCTCACTGGAACCAAGCTTTCTGGGAATGGGGATATGACAGTCACCCTCTAAGATGGCACTAGATGATTCCTCTCTCCTGGTATCCATAGTCTATGTAACCTCCCTTTTAGCTTGCTCTGGATGTATTGATTCACTTCCAATAAGTAGAATCAGACAGAAATGATGAGATATCACTTCCAGGACTGAGTCATAAGAAGAAGTCAGTTTCTCTCTTGGGTACTTGCTCTCCTGCTCTAAGGGGATCCAGCTGCTACATCCTGAGCTGCCCGCTGGAGAGCCTAACATGACAGGGCACTGAGGGTGACCAGTAGCCCGAAGCCCCCGAGGAACTGAATCCTGCCAGCAGTCACACGAGTGAGCAGGCAGCTGGATCCTTCTTCAGTCGGGTCTTGGGATGAAACTGCAGCCACAGTTGATGTGTTGATTCCAGCCTTAACAGAGACCTTGAACGAGAGGTACCCAGCAGAGCCAAGCTACATCCTGACCCATAGGCACTGTGAGTTGATGTTTGTTGTTTTGAGCTGCTAAATTTTGGAGTAAACACTTACCACTAGCAAGAGATAACTAATACAGTGGATATTTTGTTTCCACTTTAGTTTGCATAAATAGTAGGCACTCAATAAATACTTGTGGGATGAGTGAATAGATTGATTGTAAACAGCGGCCCCAGATGCCTGGCAGATAGCCAGGTGATGATGTGTTCTGAGCTGGAGATATGGATATGGGAACTTAGCCAAGAGGTGAGGGGTGCACAGAGCTTTGATATCTAGCAGCCATGGAGACATCGATGATATCTGTAGGAAGTGATTTAGGGGAACTCGTGGAGAATGAGATGGAGAGGAGCATCATTTAAGAAAGGTGGTGTGGGCCAGGTGCAGTGGCTCACATCTGTAATCCCAACGCTTTAGGAGGTGGATGTGGGCAGATCACTTGAGGTCAGGAGTTTAAGACCAGATCACTGAGGTCAGTGGTGAAACCCCATCTCTACTGAAAACACAAAACATTAGCCAGGCATGGTGGCATGTACCTGTAGTCTCAGCTACTCAGGAGGCTAAAGCAGGAGGATCACTTGAACCTGACACGCAGAGGTTGCAGTGAGCTGAGATGGTGCCACTGTACTTGAGCCTGGGTGGCGTAGTGAGACTCTATCTCAAAAAAAAAGTAATGTGTAGGCAAAGTGAATAAAGAGACAAGAAGGATGGGGCAGTTCAGAAGCAGGAAGGTGGCCAGGAGTGTGGTGTTCCTGAAGCCACAGAGAGCTGCCAAGAGATTGTTCATACATCCTATGATGAAAAAATAGCAGCTGGGATCCAGGAATGCACATGGTCATGGTGGGGGAGTGGGTTGGGGTTGTCCATGAAGAAGATGCTAAGACAGTAGCTTCAGTGAAGTGGTGTGAATGGGAAATGGCAGGGGGTCACCAGATGCTAGAGAAGCTGGAGGTGATAAATGTGGATTACCATTTTCAAAAAGCTTGCTGGTTAGAGGCACATCCAAACCAAGAGTGCGGTTAAGGTTCAGGATGAGTTGAAGGAGCTGGAGTCATATCCCAGAGCTTCAGCATGTGTATATCCTGACAGCCAGGGGGAGTTTGGAGATGGAGCAGAGGGAAGGATTAGCTGTTGGAAAAGAGATCCCAGGGGAGGAATGGGAAGATGGGAGCCAGCACCCTGGCAGAGCGTTTTGTCTTGGCACAAAGAAGTGTGTTCAGATAAGTACCTACGTTTTGGTTCAACATCTGTCCTGTGCTGTTCTGTGTTCTCCGTGAACTACTCCAGGAAAAATGTGGTTGCTTTTATTGCCAAGTTGCTTAATTGCCTTACGGAATAATGGCAAGCAAACTCGTCTTAGAGCTTTCGAACACAGAGACGAATCAAAGCAGGAAGAGGTAGAGAAATCAAATAGACGGATGGCCTTCTCATTGACAGCCTCTCAAGTTGGCTACCCCTTCTTTTATTGGTCTATTAATGGCTGCTGACATCTGTGAAATGCCTTTTCAACTAAAAATAGAAAGGGATGCAAGAAAATTCTACCTGCTATCATAAGGCATATGGTTTGTCTTTTCTTTTCTTTTTTTTTCCTTCTCCATCTTGTCCATTGTAAAAGAGCATCTTGTGCAAACGTCGGGTTCACAATATTCTTCAACAGTGATTCCAGGTCCAGGATGACTGCCATTTCGTGCTCTCTAAAAAAGACTTACCAAAAAGCCATGATGGTACCTCATTCCATTTGTCTACCACCTAAAGCTGCCAACTCATTTTCACCTGGTTGCACTTTGCTCTCACACCTGTGAGTCAAGTAGGGCTTTGATGTGAAGAAGCCAGTTCCACAGGGCTTGACTGCCTTCAGTTGCCATTCTGGGACAAGAATTTCTGATGCCTAATTTGTTTATTCTTCCTAAGACATTACATCACTGTTTCTTAGTCCTAGTTGTGGCTCCAGGGACTTAGAAATGGCACTTCCTGAGTGTTCCTATGGGTTCCCTGCAAAATACCTGTAGATTTTAATATATTCATGGTGCATAATCAGTGCTTCAGAAAGAGCCCTGCTAACAATTACCTCCTTTCTGAGAGTTTGAGAGCACAGCAAGCAATCATGTTTTCAAAGAGAAGGGAAATATCCATGCACAAAGCCCTCAGATCTTACAATCACGTTAAATCCCTCCTCCCCCCACCTCCAACCCTATCCACAGTTACTCTGTTGTTGGACAAAATGCACTGATATTCCTTATCAGGTATTTGGAATATCTGTGACATGGGGCAGCATGTGTGTGTGTGTGTGTGTGTGTGTGTGTGTGTGTGGGTGTGTGTAGGGGGATTTGAAAATTCAGATTCCTGTTCTCATCCTATACTTCCTGAATCAGAATCTCCAGCTTGAAGCCCGGGATCTGGATTTTGTTAAGCATTACCGATGATTCTTACACACGCTGCAGTTGCACAGCCACAGGACATTTTGACATTCCGTCAGTGGAGCTCCATAGTTGAGGAGAGATACTGGGGTTTTTCTTTCCTATCAGGCATATGGTTGCTGCCGTAAAGCTAACAGTTTCCCTTCTTTCTTCCTGGGGACATTGAGAATACTGAGGGTGCTGTGTTGCCCCCACACCTCCTGTCCCCGGGTGTTTTCCATTAACATGCATGCAGGCGGGACTTCCAAATCCCAGCATCTGACAACTCTCTTTGGTCACTGAATTCTGCTTAACCCATGCCCAAGGAAGGCTGGAAGTGGTATGGGATTAACACCTCCCCTCCCTAGGATAACCAACCCTCACCAATGAGTGCTGGAAACCGGTGAATGTATATTCCAGCTCCCTTGCCCCAGTGGCGGTGGGTGGGTGATCACTCTGGGGAGTATGTTCTATACTAGCTCCAAGAATTCTTTTTTTTTTTTTTTTTTTTTTTTTTTTTTGAGACGGAGTCTTGCTCTGTCGCCCAGGCTGGAGTGCAGTGGCCGGATCTCAGCTCACTGCAAGCTCCGCCTCCTGGGTTCACGCCATTCTCCTGCCTCAGCCTCCTGAGTAGCTGGGACTACAGGCGCCCATCACCATGCCCGGCTAGTTTTTTTGTATTTTTTAGTAGAGACGGGGTTTCACCATGTTAGCCAGGATGGTCTCGATCTCCTGACCTCATGATCCGCCCGTCTTGGCCTCCCAAAATGCTGGGATTACAGGCTTGAGCCACCACGCCCGGCCCCAAGAATTCTTTATTGGGAAGAATTTCCAGGTACCCAGAGTGGTAACTTGCTTGATGACACACTTTTTTGTTGGCTTCTGTCTGTTCTCCATTTACTTCCCCACTCCTGACCACTGGGCCGTTTCCTGGATTCACCTTCCCAGTTCAGTATTTACATTCAAATGCTTGTCTCATGGTTGGCTTCTGGAGGAAGCAAAAAGAGCATCTGCTGATTAAGGAGCAGAGCTTGTTGAGCCACCGCTAAAGCAATGGTGTAGAAGAACCCTATCAGAGAAGGCTGAAGTGGATGGAAACATGTTTCGTGGAAGGGAGTTCACTTTTGACTAAATGCCCAAACGGTATCCGTTAGATGTTTATGTTCAGCTTCCAGAATCCTAAGTTTTAGCCATTTATTTATATTATCCTCATAGTATCTACTCTATAGTCCTTAAAGATATTCCCAGGGATTGTAATTTTTTTTCTTTAGTGGTTCATGTGTCTTAATCGAAGCATAAGGAATAAATAGAAATAATAAATGTACAAGTGGAAGCAGAGTAATACACACTTTGACCATAATTTACAGATATTTTACTGATTGGAGCATCTATAACCCACCAGTAACCACTGCAAATGCGTACTCTTCTTTGTAAGGTTGCATATTTCATCCTAAATGGCTTAAATATCTTTACTTATCCATTTGTAATAAAAAGACTAGGACTTAAAATAAAGTTAAGTGCATTTGAAGGAAATCGATTGTCAATACTCTGTGCTGCTGATACAGGGAACATTTTCCGCCCTGAGGTGTTAGTACATTAAGGCAAAACTACATATGTTCTGATTCTAAATTCATTAACTATTTACACCTCATTGACTCGCAACTATTTTTCCCCCTTGATAAGTCTCATTTTTAACCTTCGTGGTTGACTTTAGATGGAGCTATTTAAAGCAGCCTTTGTTCTTACAAAATGATTTTTAGTGGCACTTCAGAAAATTTACAGAGTGTTTTTTTAATTGGCCTTTGATCCCCTATATATAAAGAGAGGTTCTGGGGATATCAGACTGTTAAAGATTTAAAACCAAAGTCTTGAGCTTAAGTTTGTAAGCTTTGAAAATTTACTTGTTTTCCTCTGAGCCTGTTTTCCTTATCTCTAAAATGGGAATAGCACTACAACTGTCTTGTAGGCTTCTCGGTAGTTAAAGGTCATGTCTCAGGCTTGGCATAGAGTATGTTCTCGAAAATATTTTTATTTTCACTCTTCTGCACAAGTCCTAAATGGACATGTAACGACTTCTTGCTGTTCCACCCTGCAGCAGTATGAAGCTTGCATGTGTCTCCCAATTTACCATCCATTAGTGAGTGAGCAAAGCTGGTGACCACTTTTTGCCAATGGCCACCCACACTCAGGACTTGCACTTACTCTCCAAGTTGGAGAAAAGGAGGTGGTGATCAGTTCTGGGTTAACCATGGACAGTGGTGATCTTGTCGTCTTTGTTAGTTTGAGGTAATGTGGTGTTGGCTGGAACATTCAGCCCAATATGAAGCATGAGAGGAGGGAACTACAACATTTGTAAGGTGGCATCACCCACACCATCTTGCATTTCTTCAAGATGACCCTGTTGTATGGCTATTCGGAGGAAGTCACCACTGACTTCCACAGAGCAGGTACCATGTGCCAGGCACAACGGTGAGAAATTTCTCATGGATTCTGTCATTTAATTCTCTCGACAGTGCTGGGTGAGAAGAATCATCACTGAGCTGGATTTGGATCCTAAATTAATTGCTTACTAGCTTGGCGACTGTGAGCAAATGTCTTCATTTCTCTAGACCTCATATGTAGAATGAGGATGGTAATCTGGTTTATAGTGTTGTTATGAGGACTCAATGAGAATCTGAATGGAGGTATAGACCTAGTGCCTAGTGCATAGTAAGGCTGAATATATGCTCATTGCTATTTATATGTTGCTATTAGTAGTTCTATTACCACCATCACTATCACCATATTGGTGAGGATGCTTTAGACCAGTGGTTCCCACCTGGGGGAGATTTTGTCCCTTGGGGAGCACATGGAAATATCTGTACACATTTGGGAGGAGTACTGGCACCTAATGGGTAGAAGCCAAGACTACAGCTAAACATCCCACAGTGCCCAGGGAGCCCCTCCACAGCAAAGGGTCATCTGGCTCAAAATGTGAGTAGTGCTAAGTTTGAAAAACCCTGCTATAGGCAATATGTCATCTTCAACAAGCTAATGCAAAAAGGGGATGTGTCATCTCATGGAACAGGGAATGCAGCGGTATGGTAGTTTTGAAAGCCAGCTGATGTAGCAGCTTCACAATTTTCTGGATGTTACTGGTCCTTTATTCTTCCCTCCCCTTCCATCTTCAGTATTAGTTTGTCCTCAGGCTGGTGGCAAGGTACCTGTGGAGGGTCCATAGGTCCCAATCCCATGAGAAAACATCTGGAGGTAAAGAAAAAATATATTTTCCTGTGGCCTTCACTTGGATAAAGGAAATGTTTTCTAAAAAGTAATAACAATATTCTCCTAGATCAGGTGACTTGGAACCTATGACAGTTCCTGAAGTAATCGCTTACAAGGAGAATAGTTACCATATTTGGAGATGGGAATCTCTACTGCCCACTGTATTGAGAGTAACTATTAATATGTTAATTATATCATCATCATCATCATCGTCATCATTGTTGTTGTCATTGTCCCCATTTTATGTGCAGGAAAGTGAATAGTGATGTTTCTTAAACATCTTGTTTAGTTCACATTGTTATTAAGTAGTAGATATGGGATATGAACACAGGCTGTCCTACTCATCAGCTCCATTTTCTTATTCTAAAAGATAGTATGTTTTAGTTTAGTATCATATGTTTCTAAAAGATAGTAACATATGATAGTATGTTTCATAAAGGTATACTAAATAGCATATAAACTAGCCTGCCCTAAATCAAAGACACAGCTTAGTTTCTACTTATTATTGGCCAAGAAATCAGGAATTTTTACTTGAATCTGATGACGCTCAGAATATTTGTTTCCAGAGTGTTCTTTATATAGGCGGGCTCCCATTTGGTGCCACAGATTACTGAACCTTCTTTTGTATTATGGTTATTCTAAGACCAATTGGTTAGGAATCTCCACTCTCATGATCATGAATCAATCACATGATTCTAAGCCTGGCTACATGGAGATGAGTCCTAGTAAACAGAAAGGCAAGCTGCATCACGATTTATGTCTCATAAACCCAGCTCTGACACAAAACAGACTTAAGTTTTTTTTTGTTTTTTTTGTTTTTTTTTGTTTTTTTTTTGAGACGGAGTCTCGCTCTGTCCCCCAGGCTGGAGTGCAGTGGCCGGATCTCAGCTCACTGCAAGCTCCGCCTCCCGGGTTTACTCCATTCTCCTGCCTCAGCCTCCCGAGTAGCTGGGACTACAGGCGCCCGCCACCTCGCCCGGCTAGTTTTTTGTATTTTTTAGTAGAGACGGGGTTTCACCATGTTAGCCAGGATGGTCTCGATCTCCTGACCTCATGATCCGCCCATCTCAGCCTCCCAAAGTGCTGGAATTACAGGCTTGAGCCACCGCGCCCGGCCCAGACTTAAGTTTTGAGTCCCACTCTAACCACTAGCCAGCTCTGTGAGATTGGGCAAGACACTGAATTTCCTCCTTCTTTTAAGCTTTGGTTTGCTCATCTATTTAAAAAGGAAATCATAATACTGCTTACACCTAGAGTTGCACTGTGAGGACTAAATGAGATATACAGTCAAAGAGATTATATAGTAAATACCACATGCTTGTTACTTTTGTAACTGTTTTTGTTATCACTATGACCATAGCTTAAGGTGCTATTTTTGTTACCATTACTATTTTCTCCATCTTATTAAGGGGATGTAGGCAGGAGATGAAAAGGAATGAGCCCAAGTAGAAGAGGAAACACTATCATGTTTACTATTTCAAAGACACTTTGAAACAGAGTGTGAAAGTTGGTGTCTTTTGGGAACAAAGAGACCTCATCTCTGGACACTGGATAGCTCATTCTCAGTATTAAATGCCTTGGTTAATATCAAAACCCTGACCTACATGATAGATGGTGAGTTAGTTCAAGCAATCAATAACTACATATTGAGTGTCTGCCATGTGCCCAAGGACTGAGGGGGGAACAGAGAATATAAGGTGCAATCCAGTCCCCGTGGTCCTCAGACTGTTTTAATTAGTTCATTAGTTGACTCAGACTGTGAGGAAGCCTTCAGGTAAGTCTGAAGACTGAGAACTTGAGGGCAAAGTAGGTCTTATATAATATTTAAATTGCACAAAACATTTTATTGAACCCAGAGTCATTTATGAATACTTTTGAGTAACATATGAACTCTTCTGTGACTGCTATTGAAAGGTATACTTGAGAGGAGGATTAAAAGGATGCTTGGCTGCTTGATTTTTTTTTTTTCTTTCTGAGACCAAGTCTCAATCTGTTGCCCAGGTTGGAGTGCAGTGGTGTGGTTGCAGCTTACTGTAGCCTCAATCCCCCCACCTCAGCCTCCCAAGTAGCTGAGACTACAGGTGCACACCACCACACCTGGCTAATATTTTAAATTTCTTGTAGAGATGGGGTTTCACTGTGTTTCCCAAGCTGGTCTCTAACTCCTAGGCTCAAGCAATCTGCCCACTTCAGCCTCCCAGACTGACGGGATTACAGGTACAAGGAAGAACCACTACCTCTTGCCTTCTTAGATTTTTAGATATTAGATTTTTTTTAGCTTGCTTTTTTCATCCTTTTCCTATTCTGTGTGATATATCACCGATAATCTCTTAAAAATCCTAGAGTACTGTGGAGTAATCTACAAATCTCTGGAATTCACTGGATGTTTACACTGACCTTCTGGAAAAGTTCTTAAACAAATATAAAATAATAATGGAGAAAATGGTCATTGAAACCTCAGTGAAGGCAGAGTGAAGCCCAGAGGATTGGCACTGGAAATCATTATGGTAATGGTGCATCTTGAAAAGCTAACTAGTCACTCTCCACTGCCTGTGGTAAAGCAAATATGCCTTACAAGTCATTTCAGAGTCTGCTTTGAGCCTTCCCTAGCCCACATCTTTAGTTCCAACTACTACTGTCTTGGCTCTTCCACCAGTGTCCAGCCCCTTGACTTCAACATGACTGTATTTATATTGAACTGATTTGCTGTTCCTAGAAGGAGCTATGCTCTTTTGCTTCAGGCACTTTCATAAGCTGTATTCTCCTTCGGAAATATCCATCACCCAACTCTCTGGGGAATTCCTACTTATCTTCTCTATTTAGACATGACCTTCTCTAGAATGCTTTGCCTGACCTGCCCTTCTGCCATATCTGGCTATAGGCCCCTATTCAATATTGGCCAAATCTTTCAAGACAGTTGCAATCACTTATTTATGTGCTTGCATATGCTATTGGACTATAAGCTTCTTGAGTGCAGAAACGGAGTCTAGGTTATATACTAAATGGTTTACATGGGGGACTAGCCTCAAGAAGGATGCATATTTGATGACTGAAACAATAAAGGACTACATAAATGGATGAGCAGGTTGACTTCTCAATTCATTCCAAAGTGGTTAGCCCATTTAGACAGCAATCTACTGCAGGGCAGAAGGAAAGTTCACCAAACATTTACTGAGCTTATTATGTGGCTGGTGCTGTGCATCAGGGAACAAATCTTTGACATCAAGACCTTTTAGTTTAATAGAAGAGAACAACATTTACGGTAAGCTGAGACAAATGACAGGATAAAGGTAAATGGAGGTGTTAGAGGAGTTCACAAGAAGACCTTATCTGTGTGTATGGGGGGCTGGGTAGGGAGATGAAGGATTGGCAGGGAGAAAGTGATACTGAAATGGAGATCTAAAAACTAAACAGAAGCTATCCAGGAAAAGAGCGTATGTAAGAGTATTCCTGGCTGGATGAACAACATATACAAAAGGTTGGATACAGCAAGAGAACAGCCCTCCTGGGTCACAGAGTCAACTTAAAAAGTGCCAGGAGCGGCCAGGCGCGGTGGCTCACGTCTGTAATCCCAGCACTTTGGGAGGCCGAGGCGGGTGGATCATGAAGTCAGGAGATTGACACCATCCTGGCTAACAAGGTGAAACCCCGTCTCTACTAAAAATACCAAAAAAAAAAAAAAAAAATCACCCGGGCGTGGTGGCATGCACCTGTGGTCCCAGCTACTCGGGAGGCTGAGGCAGGAGAATAGCCAGAACCCAGGAGGCGGAGCTTGCAGTGAGCCAAGATAGCGCCACTGCACTCCAGCCTGGGTGACAGAGTGAGACTCCGTCTCAAAAGAAAAGAAAAAAAGCCAGGAGCTGGTAAACCACATGGACAACTTTAGACCTTATCCTGGGGAATAATGAAGAGCTATGGGAAGATCCTATGTTTGAAAGTAAGATGATGAAATTTACACTTTAGATAGCTCTCAGCCAAGTAGGAGGCTACAAAGTCCTTGTTCTTTTTAAACCAGCTATATGGAAGATGCCATTTTTGACATTTGCTTAGATCACAAATTGGGAAGTATTTTTCATGTCCAGTAGGAGGAGCCAAAGTCTCCAGGTTCTTTCTAACCATAGCAGGGCGATTCTTGGCCCTGGGTTGTCTTGGGAGCTGTCAACTTCAGCACCTGTCATTTACCTTCCAGTGGCTCAACGTGGAGAAATGACAGGAAAAACTATACTTGGAACGCGAAAGGTCATTGTGAGAAAGAAACTAATACTTTCCAAATGAATAGCATAATGGCATGCCATATTGATCTTTGCTCTAATTTTGTTTTAAATTGTAATGGATGCCTCCCACACTCATATTAAGTTTCTTAAGCCATGTAGCAATACAGGTACCAGTGAGTCATGCCTGACACTCATCACTAATCTATCTAAGCCTATTTCTACTCTACAATAAATAAATCAGAGCAGACTCAAGCTGACCTTGATTTTCAGATAGCTGAATATGTTTTATTTCATTTCCAATGGTAATATATATATATGTATTAAAAAATAATCAAAGGGCCCAGCAATTACCCATTTTAATGAAACAACAGCTGATGTTACTGCCTTGAATGATTGCATTCATTTGTTCCTTTCTGGAATAAAAAATGAAGGAGAATAGAGAAACAATTCCTGTTGGTGAATTTCCCATTAACTGCCATTTATTTCTTCTCTCATTATTGATAATTTGCTTTTAAATTGAGAATACCTCTTTTACAACCCATCTCATCTCCCTGCACGGCTAGACAATTATATTTAAATTCGGTGGTTTTCCCATTGTAAACAGTTTCTGGGGGGAAATGATTATGATATTACCAACCCTGATTTATGGTTTCATTTTGCTATCACTGAAGGATGAGACTAGTATAAAGAAAAAAAAAACTTGCTTACATACAAATATGTTATTATCAAAGAGAGTCCTAAGGAAACGTATGGTAAAAACCAACCCAAATTGCAAAATCGCTGGGGCCAATGATAAAGATGTCTTTTGGATTTTGCAAACTTACTTTTTCAAAGGGTGATCAAATATTGCATGCTTTAAAAAGTAATCCAGTTATAGGCAGAAGTTCCCTTTCTTTTATTCTGAGGTTGAAAGAAACCCCAGCCCGATAGGATTGCAAGAGGAACCCCTAATGAATCTGCTCCTTGATGGGTGCTAGGAAATACACGTACATCTTGTACAAAGGAATGCACATCACATGGCCCCCCTCTTTTGGAAAGCTTACAGCATTTCTTAGAAGAGGATCCATGGTATAAGTGCAAACGCAATCACATCACAGGACGGGAAAATGAACAGGAGCCTCAGATCAAGTGCTCAAGGCTGGAATCTGGCCTTGTCCAATTCCATCTGCCCTTCAGAAGGCAGGGTGGTGCCACATAAAATTAGGTAGACTGCCTGGGGAATCCTGGTTCCTTGCCAGCTATGTGACCTTGAACAAATTACAACTCACTGAACATCAGACTGACTTTATTGTACAACAAAATCTCCTGGAATAGTTGTGGAAAAAAGAGGAAGGGAGGAAGGAAGGAAGGGAGGAAAGGAGGAAGGAAGGGAGGAAAGGAGGAAGGAAGAAAGGGAGGGAGGGAGGAAGAAAGGGATTGAGGGAAAGGAAAAGGTGGGGAAAGGAGCAGAGTTTCTCACTCAAGTCCAGAGTGGGACCCAGAAAGGGAGAAATATTGTTTTAACCTCTGTAAGCATCTGTGAAATGGATAAACCTCCAGTATATACTTCCAGTTGTTGAAAAGACTCTAAAGTGCTTAAAACAGCATCTGGTGGAAAGTCAGTGCTTATTAAGTGGTAGTGTGTATTAAGCCGTCATGGGGCTTCTGGCTCTAAGGCATCTGCTAGGAGGACAATCCCTAGACCCCTTCAGCGTCCACTGCAGGAGTAGGTGGCCAGGAAGGGGGCAGGACAGGAGAGGCCCAGCTGTGAGGAGTGGAGGCGTCCCAGGCCAGCCACATCCACCCCAGCCCTGCATGGCATCCAGCCTGAATAACTTTTTGCATCTTGGATAGGGCTTAATCTCTGCCTGGCCGCGAGGTTTGAAGACTTGCCAGAAAACTTCCTCAGAGAAGAAATGGACTGGGGCAAGAAGCTGCCTCCACTTAGCGTCTCTCGGGAGGATTTGTCTACTTTGATTGGGGTCGGGAGGAGGGCGCTAGTGCTCAATGAGTGAGCCCACCTGGGGACCACCAGGACGAGGACGGGCACAGGTGAAAGTCTTGGGCTCATTGACCCAGCATCCAACTTTCACCCTCTTTCCCCTTTAGGCCAGGAGACCAAGGCACCGGGTCGCATGTCCGCCGCCGCCCGCTGGAATCCAGGGCTGCACGCGTGACCGCGGCGGCGGCGGCGGCGCTGGCGAGGGGAAGGGGGAGGGGGCGCTCCCTCGCGCACCGGATTATTTTTGGCTCCGCAGCCGGGGCTGCTCGCTGCTTGTCGCGCGCTCACACACACACAGACACACACGCACACACACACATGCACATATTTTCTCGCGCTCTCTCCCGCTCTCCTTTGTTTATTTTCTAATCTATATTTTTGTTGGAAGATTTCCTCTCTATTCTCTCCCGCCCGCCTGCAAGCGCTCTTGCTGGCCGTCTGGGTGCACACACCGCTCCCTCGATCACCCCAGCCCCCTTCCCGGTCTCCCGAGCGCAGGGTTTGAAGGTCACCTCCTTTCCAGTCCCCGTGCGAGCCGCGCTACCGCCGCCTCCTCCAGCCGGAGCCGGTGGGACTGGCTGCGCTGCCCTGAAGTGGTTCTCCAAGCAGCGCGGCGGGCGGTGGACGGCGGACGGAGCACGGAGCCCAGAGGCCGCGTCGGGTGGGGAAACCCGAACTCGCGGAGGGGAATCCCCCCCCCTTCGCCCCAGCCCCTCAGCGGCACCCGCGGTGGGGTGGGGGCGCTCTGCCAGCCCCGGGAACAGCAGAGGCGGCGGCACTGGCTGGACCCACGCGCGCGCCTCCGGGGCTGAAGAAGGAAGGAGTGAGCCGAGCCGAGCACCCCGCATCTGCAGGGGACAGCCAGCCGTGGGCCCCGCCCCGGCGTCCGGGGCAGGAGAACTCCAAGCCTCTTGCCCAGGCAGAGAGAGCAGGAGCGGACCGCGCGCCGGGGATTGAGAGTCCTTGCGCTCCAGACCCCCACCCAGTGGCCGCCAGGGTCCCCGCCTGTCCGGACCCTCGCCGCGCCCAGGCAGGCGCGCTAGGGCGGGGCTGACCTGCCCGCGAAGTTGCGGACAGTGCGTGAGAAGCCAGCACCCCCTTCCGCCGCCTCCAGCTTATGGTGAGTGTGGCTGGGGGTGCAGAGAGCGCACGGGAATTCAGGGGTCTGGGGCCGAGAACGCGACCGCAGCCGGGCTCGCCGGGAGTTCTAGGTAAGTCCAGGCAGAGTCATCGCCTCTGCAGCCACCCCGACATTGTCCACAGGGTCCCACGGAGGGAAGCGCTAGGTCCCCGATAACTGGCCTCCTCCTAGAGCCAGTCTGGGCGCTCTGGACGGGAACTTTTTAAGGGTGTGTGGAAAGATTTCGAGGCGTGTCCCTCCCCCGCCCCCAGGGGGCCGAGACCCTGAGCCCCCTTGTGCGTCGCTTCCAGAAGCGCATCCTTCCTCGCCCCAGAGCGCCCCTCCGAAGCATTCAGGCTACCTCTTCCGTCCTCCTGGGAGCGAGTCCTAGGTGCCAGGAGCAGCAGGAGCCTGCCTGCGCACTTTGATTAGTCTCCCTGGCTGGCTGCAAGCATGCACTCAGCGCGCCCCCGGGCCGCTGCCCCCGCCGGCGGGGTGTGCAGAAGGAGGATTCTCAGTGACCCGGGAAGGCGTTTAGGTGCCCCGAACCCCTTGTGGGAGGAGGGGAAGAGGAGGCTTGCTTATCTGGAGAGAGCGCCGCTGTGTTTACTGGCACTGGGATCAATGCCCCGCGGTGCCACCTCGACCCCAGGGGAGGGGGCAAGCCGGGAAACCCGCGAATGGGAAACTCCTGCTGTGCCCCTGGTTCCTGGGAGCCTTAGAGAACCTTCACCCCCAGAGAAGGAAACCCAGGAGTAGCAGATGTCAGCCCTGCGCTGTAGTGCAGGCCAGGGGGGGCTTGTCAGCTCCAATCAACCAATTGTCCAGCGATGGAGGCAAGGGCGGGGCTAGTGGGGCGCCGCTCCCATCTCCCCACCGCCCGGGAGGCCGCTTGGCTTTGAGCTCCTGGAGCCTCCCTGGCGCCAGCTTCAGGGACCAGGTGTCACGCGGAGCCCAGAAGCTGTCCACTCAGGAAGGGAGGGGAAGACCCCGATCTAACCTTGTCCTGGAGCCCCAAACTCCAATCCTTGCTACCAGGGAGTGTCCGGGGAGGTGGGGGGCGGAGGGAGCTCATTGCTCCTGTGTGGGTCAGAGCTGGGGTGCACCTGCTGGCCCCAGAACATCTGGGGTGCGGCGACTGAAGAGCTTGGAAATCCTGGTCAGGCAGTCAGGGCAATTGGCACCCCAAAGGCAGGTCTTTTCAGTTGAACTTGAAAAAAAGTGGGGGACGTGTAGCTTTGTTTGAGTTGAAACATCATGTCTCCTAACTTGGGTTTTCCTTTATTAGAATAATGACTGTTTATTTTTATTTTTAAATAACTCCATTGTGCAGAGAGGCCTGGCCTTGACCGCACAAGTTTAGGACATGCCTCAGCCTGCGATCCCTTCCCTGCCCCCTGTCCTAGTTCATCTCCCCTCCATTTATCATTTGTCTTTGTTACAAAAGAGAAAAAAAAAAAAAGATGAGAGGGACTGGATTCTTTCAATTTTTAAGTGACCACAGAGGCCCTGGCTGGAGCTACTGGCAGATTTATTTTTAGCCAAGATCTTTTATGTTCAGAAGCAAAGGACCTGGGGCCTATGAAGGGTAAAGGTGGTGCTGGCAGTAGTTGTGCTGGTAAAAAGTGGGGCTGACTCAAAACCTGTGTCCTCTTTGAGCTCATCAGGGAGGCCCTCCGTTTGGAAGAATTCCCTGGGCTTTCCTTAAGTTAGCTTAGGGTTGCCTCGGGCTAGGAAGAAAGGTCATCATTCCTTGCAGTAGTGAAAGTGACACCTTATGGGTCCCGAGAGTGGAGCTTTGTGGCCCAGAAGAGCACAGGGCTTCTGGCTCAGTTATCTGCCAGCTGTGTGACCTTGGGCAAGTTACTTTACCTTTCTGAGCTTCTGGTTGTCACCTGTAAAATCAGAGTTTCAGTCGCAGTTCTGTTCTCAGAGGGTTTGGGGGGTAAATTACATAAAGCACTAGACATTTAGAACAGGGTTTTGCACATGGTAAGTGACTGAATTATGTGAGTTTTCTTTCTTTATTCTTTCAAGTAGATTGCTCTAATTTTTGAGCTTTATAACACCAAGTGGGATAGGAAAGGCAGATAGCTTGCCTTACACACATGCATTTTCTTTTAAACAAGCAACAGAAGCCTCAAGTCTCCCATTCCGCTCACTGCATGTTCCAAGGAGGAGCATGGACAAGCTGCCAACCCACTGGCCAAGACATAGGCTGGTGGCATTTGACTTGCTGTCTCAACAAACACCTGAAATTAAGTTTCTGCAGCAGTTGTGCGTTTCTTCTGACCCACTGGAAGACCTTCATCTCCTTGGCCCCTGGGATGAAAGTATTGCCTTAGTGAATCTGTTTTTTTTTTTTTTTTTAAATTAGACCATCATTTTTTAAATACATAGAATATTTTGAAAACACAAGAATTGAAGAATATTAGAAGTGGCTTTATCATTCATCCTGGGATTCACACATTGCAATTCCTGTGTTTAGATATAAAATTTTGTGGCCAGGTACAGTGGCTCACGCCTGTAATCCCATCACTCTGGGTGGGTGACTTGCTTGAGTCCAGGAGTTCAAGACCAGCCTGGACAACTTAGCAAAACCCTGTCTGTACTAAAAATACAAACAATTAGGTGGGTGTGGTGGTGCACACCTGTAATCCCAGCTACCCTGGAGGCTGAGGTGGGAGAATCACTTGAGCCTGGGAAGGTTGAGGCTGTAGTAAGCCGATATCACACCACTGCACTCCAGTCTGGGTGACCAGAATGAGACCCTGCCTCAAAAAAAAAAAAAAAAAAAAAAAAAAAGTTGTGATAGTATTTAAACAATTTATGATAACATTTAATTGTATAAACATATAAACATGTGTGGCACACATTTGCCCATAAACAAACTGAATGCACAAATACCTTGATCCAGGCTTTAGAAAGATCAATTTTGTTGTGGCAAGAACACAACATGGGCTGTACCCTATGAAAAGATTTTTAAATGTATCATACATGGTTGTTTTATGGATAGTGTTGTATAGGAGATCTTCAGGAGTTATTTACTGCATGAGGGACTTGGGGATCTAAAATCGTCATACTCATAGAAGCAGAGAGTAGAAGGTTGTGGCCAGGGTCTCAGGGGCCAGGGAAATGAGGATTTGCTGATCTAATCAACAGGTATAAAGTTTCAGTAATGTTGTAATAAATCTTGCTGTCTGTAGAACATACAGTTTTTTACATCACCCTGAAGCTACAGAGCTTTCCACTCAGAAATGAAGCCGTAACATGGGTCTGAGTGGATTTCTCTTCCTGGAATTGACCCACTCTCCCCTATTTTTCTCTTCATCATAATTGAAGCTTTTTTTTTTTCTTTTTTACCTCCTCCTGTAAGGTTTGAGCACAGGTCTTCTAGACATCCTCATGTCTCTGATGATTTTAGAAAAAAAAAAAAAAAGCTTAGTCCTTTTAGCTTGAACCATCCCGAGCTATTATATTTTATCAAAGTCCTTTCTGTTAATATATAATTTTGTATCCAGAAAATTGGGTCTGCCCTGTATAGGAATCTGACATTTCACCTTTCCAAAAATTAGACCATTTTGTTTGCATCCTTTAAGCCGATGTGTGTGGAGTAATGAACACATTCCAAGAGGGAAATCGTATTTGACACAGAAAATACTTTGGAGACACAGCAATTTCCCAGTGGCGTGTAAGGAGACTATTGAAATCCTAGCACATTTGCTCTGAAGGACAGAGGGCAGCTCGTCCTGCCTTTGCCACCCAGCATGGGAGTTACACCGTAAGCAGCATCCACAAATTAATACTGGCTGACTTTCCTAAAATCATCCCTTAATCCGTCGCTTTCACATTTATCCACAGCGTTGTGCCGGAGACCTCAAACTCCGAGGCGATGTTTTTAAAGACACCACGAGGCTCTTCCTAATGTCTACCTCCATTATTTAAAATACTGCCTCGAGGCACACGTATAAATATTAAAACTTTAATTAAAGAATCAATCAGTGACAGAGCTTCAAAACAAGGGGATCCAACACTTGGAGATGATGTCAACTGTGAACACAGTTAGACTCAGTCGCAGGACTAGGGGTTTTTATGAAAAGTGACGCGTGGAGTTATATACACAGGGAACTGTCCTCGTTTTCTGAATCTGCAGTCATTCTGAGCACTGTCACTCATTACCACTGGTTTGTCATTGGTTGCTAGTCAAAGAGAGGTGGGTGACCGTGGACTGCTACTACGGAAGAGTGTGTTGTCTTCAGGGAAGGAATGGGTAATACAATAAATATTTATTTGGAACGTACCACATGTTAGAGCCTGTGCGTGGTGAATAAGGCAGATCAGAACTTTGCTTTCTTGGAGCTTATATTGTCATAGGGGAAACCACATCATAAGCAAGACGTTGAAATATATTTTCATAAGGATAATGACAAGGGTTCCAAAAATTATAATGTGATAGTGACTTGGGGGGACATTCCAGAAAGGAGAGATTTGACCTGAGAACTACGTGAAAAGAAGTAGCTGATCTTTATGGATCCATACATGTATCCAATGAGTATTCTACTCATCTCCACTTTCTTTTTTTTTGAAACAGAGTCTCACCTTGTCTCCCAGGCTGTAGTGCAGTGGCGCGATCTCAGCTCACTGCAGTCTCCGCCTCCTGGGTACAAGTGATGATCTTGCCTCAGCCTCCTGAGTAGCTGGGATTGCAGGTGTGCACTGCCATGCCTGGCTAGTGTTTGTATTTTTAGTGGGGATGGAGTTTCCCCATGACTGGTCTTGAACTCCTGACCTCAAGTGATCCACCCGCCTCCTTGGCCTCCCAAAGCGCTAGAATTATAGGTGTGAGCCACCACGCCCAGCCTCATTCACCCCTACTTTCTATGAATTTCTGAGTGTTCATCAAGCACCCACTGTGTGCCAAGCACTACTGAAAGCACTTCAAGTGCAGAGTGATCAATACATGCAGACACCTTGTCCTGACAGAATTCCATTCTAGGATGGTTGTCTGCATGGAGGGCGTTTCAGAGAAGGAGACCAGCAAGCTCAAAGATCCAGAGGTGGGAACAATGACAAAATCATACAATTGAAGGTTGGTCCTATAGGCCCTTGAGGCCTGGGAAGGGAGCCTGGCTATTATTCTAATGGGAAACCATTGGGGGATTTTATGCGGAGAGATGCCAAGATATATTTATGGCTTAAACATTATGGGAAACTTGTTAGGTGTTTTTGAGATGAGTAAGTAAACAAGCATGCCTTCCTGGCCAGCCAGCTCTTTTTTTTCCCCCCAAGTTTCAACTCATTTCTATAAGCAAATTTGGTCTGTGGACTCAGTGACATCTGAAAAGGTAAGCCCTGCAATGTCTGATAAATCAAACTCGATTCCCCACCACCTCCTGCTTTTTAGGGCTTAGACCGAAATCTTTCATTCAAGAAGAGGGATTAGTTGATAGGGAAAAAGAACCTCATTTTCCAGTAATGTTCTTTGTGTAAGGGTGGAAGACCCTGGGAGGATACATCTGTATATATTAGCCTACTTAGCTTTTCTTTCTCTGGGGCCTCCCTTCAAAGATGCAACATCATGTGTGCATGTGTGCATGCGTGAGCAGCCACACCCGCCCACCCCACCTTCCCCCCAACACTCCCCCCCATCACACCCTCCCCCCTCATCTTACCCTCCCCCCTCCACCACATCCTTTTGATGGCTTGGCTGACATCTCTCCTGGGAGTACCCTGAGAACAGTTGCACACAGATGCCCTTTATTGATCATCTGTCCGGGTAGGTTCCCTTTCAGAGTATGGCCACAGATTCTCCCATTGGTAGGTGTGGGCCAGGGTAATGACAGATATTGACAGTGCAAAGTGGGTTGCTTATGGAGAGCTCTAAGTGCAGCTGACATTGTCCATCTTCAGAGGCTGCCCTGCCCTTGGAAGGTGGAGGTGCAATTTGATGGAGGGTTTGGACAACTGGACCATCCAGGTTTCCTCCCATATTGACTGTCTCTTTATCCACAATACTGGAACTCCATTATTGCCTATTATATGTGCCATGAACATCGTAATAAGGGTACATGGATTGAACTCTTCCTACACAGCACAAGCTGAACCAAACACTGTACCTTCATGGCTGTGTATTGTGCTATGTGTTTCTGGTGTGTGATCGCCTCCCCCAACCTCCCAGCAGTTCACCTTGTTCACTTCCTACTCATCCTTCAGGTTACAGCTCAAAAGCCCCAGGCTTAGAGAAACTGTCCCTGTTTCCCTGTGTGGATCCTCCTTTTTTTAACAGCCATCCCAGGGGCATTTTATATTTTATTGAGTGACTCTGTTTTATCCTTTTTCTCTTACTCCACTGCACCGTCAACTGCAGGTGGGCCATGCATGCACCTGTTTGGACATCACTGTCCCCTTAGCATCTAGTGTGGTGCAAGGCACAGAGCAGAAGCCCCACATGGAAATAATGAATTATTCCACTTGAAGGTTCTCGCACACTTTGAGGTTGGTGCTTTTCAGATCCCTATTTTGCACATAGAGAGTGGGGTGTAGTCAGGCGTTAAGCAGTTTGTCCAAGGGCACAACAGCAGGTAAGAGGCACTTCCAGGATTTTGAACCTGACAGTCTGAGTCCACAGCCCCTGATGCTCATCACTGTGCACATGGCCCCTTTTGCTGCCTTTGTAAGACACAGGAGAGGGTGGGAGGCAGTGTGTGCATTGGTTAGGGAGCTCTTGCTGCATAGGTTGAGTTGTTCTGAGAAGTGACGATGAGCCCATTAGAGCCACAAAAGGAAAACAAGGCACTTGTTTCTATTTATTGCAATATTACTTTATCGTTGTATAAGAGCCTCGCTGGATTTCTGCACTGGTGCAATCTGGCTCTTGTCTTGTTGTTTGTCTCCTTGGAGCCCCAAGACCTTGGGCTGCCCAGGGCATCTCTGGCCTCTTTCTCTAGGCTCACGCTCTGAGCATGATTTTGAGAGAGGGTTTGGACCACCTGCCTGGCTACAGGCAGTCCTTGGGCATCATGCAGTCACAGCTGGAGTTGCTCTGATAGCCACTCAAAATGTGGTGTGCAAACCACTGCTCACTCCATCTAATCACCGTCTTCTGAATCAGCTTCCCTCTTCATTTCTTCTGAGAACAAAATTAGATCTTTGCCAGCATAATAGATGAACTTGTGCAATCACCTTGTTCATTGCTAGTTCTGCATTTCCCCAAGACGTTAATGTCTCTTTTCTGTGAATTTTAGAATATAGAGTGTCAGAGATGAGGGTGAGGACTTGAGGTTTACAAAATTGTCTTCTTTGTACCATGGTTGGGACTCTAATAAGTATAAACTTACTGGAAGCTCCTTCTGTGCTGGGGCTTCCTGTGCGTCGTTTCATTAACTCTTCATGGCAAACCCTTTATTATACCCACTTGACGGATGAAGGAACTGAGGCCCAGTGACTAAATGGCAAATCGAGATTGCAGACTCAAGCAGTTCTCTCCCCTGCTGTGTGTGGAGAGGGCATGCTTGGGATGCAGGGAATAGCAGAGGCACCATGATAAGGTACGAGGAAGGAGGCAGTGCATGTATTTCGCTGAGACTTCAGAATCAGTGTGTCTGGCTTGAGATCCCAGCTCCATCGCTTTCTAGTTCCATAACTTTTCACTTTCTTCAATTTTTCTGAACCTCAGTCTATGCCTACAAATGGAGAGAATAATTATCACAACACTGTACAGTCCGTCTGAGGATTAATCAGCCTCGTAAATTATCTTAGCAAAGTGCCTGGCACCTAGTGTGTATTTAGTGCAAGTGGGAGTCATGGGGCTGACTATGAAAATCATGACAATTACTATTATCCCTTGATAATAATGATAGCATTATTAACCTTGTTTTTGTTGCTAGAATTTCACCGTCCCTTTGGGCAGCAAATTGGTCCCAGAATGCGCTTCCTACATTTTCCTCTTGACTGTAACTGAGGTGACAAATTGAGAGTGAAGGGGGAAGAACCCAGCATAGCTGCAAATGTACGGTTGAGATCGTTGACAGACTTGAGGCCCTGTGTGGAGTCCTGCCTGCAGAGGATGCTGACAGCAGCCATATGCACAGGCTCTGATTGATTGGCAGAGAGAAACACTAATTTATTAGACTCGTTATGAAAAGTGACGGAGCAGGGGATTGAGAGGGCTGATTCAGCATCTGTAGCCCTGGTCAGATCCCAGGGGTGTTGGCTTGGTGTCTGTTTCCCTTGGGACCAGCCCCCTGCCTTGATTCTGGGTCACTGCCTGTGTTCTCGAGTGAGTCTCTTAAAGATGTCCATGGCATGGCTCACTGTTACCACATTGTACATATCATACCTATTTCTTCAGCATCCTTAGAAAGCTGAGTCCAGTTCAGGTTGCCGTTGATTGCAAAGGCCGATAAGAGGAGGCAGGGAGTGTGTGCATGCAGAAATTCCCCAGTGGAGGGAAAACAGTCCTTTTCACAAGTTAGAGAAAGTGCAGGAGTTTCGTTGGGGGAGAATTAAGGGCATGGCTGATACCTCTCTTTAAGAACATAATGGCCGGGCATGGTAGTTCCTGCCTGCAATCCCAGCAGTTTGGGAGGCTGAGGCAGGAAGATTGCTTCAGCCAGAAGTTCGAGATCAGTCTAGGCAATATAATGAGAACTTATCTCTATTTAAAAATATGTATATCTGGGTGTGGTAGCTCATGCCTGTAGTCCCAGCTACTCAGGAGGCTGGGACAGGAGAATTGCTTGGCTCTGGGAGTTTAAGGCTGCTGTGAGCTGTAATTGTGCCACTGCACTCCAGCCTTGGCAACAGAGCAAGACCCTGTCTGTAAAAAAAAGAAAAGAAAAGAAAAGAAAAGAACATGAGACTCTTTGTAGAAGGATTTCTCATTTCTGATTGGGAGAGGTTGTTCAGTCTGAATCACAGCAGGTAGGATGCTGGTTAAATAAGAAGTGTCTTGACTTCAAGGTGATGAGGCACTGAATGGGGCTATTTTGGAGTCAGAAAAGCTTTAAGAAGATTGAATTCCCTGACTTGAAGATGTGAAAGGAGAAAGTCATGGCAGCAAGGTACACCTAACTTGTGGATCCAGATTCTGCCACTTCCTGGCTGTGTGACCTTGGGCCAGTTACTGCACCTCTCTAGGCCTCCATTTACTTGTCTGTTAAAAGGCAAATGATTCTCCAAAGATGGCTACCTGGGAGTGAGTTAAGTCAAGCAGCAGTCACACAGACTTCTGAGCTAGTCACTTCTTATTTTTTTACCTTGTGATATTCAGACAACAGCCTCTCAACTCCATGACTCTTTGATACAAAAGTTTCCCTAGTTCGCGTGCTGTGGTTTGGGAAAAGATATTTTGTTTTTTAGTGAATTTCATTCATTTTGCTCAGGAAACTTTATTGGTTTTGTCTGTGTAAACTTAAAATAATCTTCAAAAGTGCATACCAAGGACAAGGAACCATCCACCCCTTTATATAAACTTATTTCTACTGAATTGTGCTTCGCTGGTGTCAGTTTATAATGAGAAATGGTATAAGAAAGCCAATTCGCCCCAAAATTTAAAAACTAGACATTATATATGCACACAGAAAAAGGATAGGCCATTTAAAGTTTTAGAATTGTTACAGTTGAATCTAGCATTAGAGAGAAAAAGAAACATGTTATTGAGTATAGGTGAGGGTAAGAACCAAGAACTTCTTGGTAAGAAACAAGAACGACAAGCAAGCTATGAAGAATTCAACTCTCAAATCTTATTTGCTATTATTAGTAGTAGTAGTAGTATTTGAGACAGTCTCATTCTGTTGCCCAGGTTGGAGTGCAGTGGTGCAATCATGGCTCACTTCAACCTCTGCCTCCGGGACTCAAGTGATCCCACCTCAGCCTCTTGAGCGGCCAGGACCACAGGCATGTGCCGCCATGCCTGGCTAATTTTTGTGTTTTTAAATTTTTGTGTTTTTTGTAGAGATGTGGTTTCACCATATTGCCCAGGCTGGTCTTGAACTCCTGGGCTCAAGCAATCTTCCCTTATAAAAAGCTGGGATTACAGGCATGAGCCACCATGCCCAGCCCTTTGTTGACATTTTTGAGGATTCTGTTGGCTCTTACTGTGTTAGCTTCGGTTTCAGGATCAGAAAGAGTTTGTCCTTTCTTCAGGTTCTGATTGGTCTTTATGTATCAGACACTTCTAAGTGGAATATGAGTTTGTGTTCCCTTTTCACAAAGCCTGCTAGGAAGCTCAGAGTGGATTTTACAGTTCCATCACAGCAGTCAATAGAATTCGATAGCATGGATTTTGCATATTAACCTCACTTTTGACTCAGTTTTATTTCTCTACCCTTATTTTAATTTTCACCTTTTATTGTGATGTATGTTACTGTATCTAAAAGAATACCTAAAATTAACATATTCGAAGACTGAATAAGAAATCAATATAAAGGTATATAAGGTAGGTGGATATTGAAAGATGTACGTAAATTACAGCCCTTTAAAACACCAGGAACCCTGGAAAATAGGACCATACAGTGCAGCGTTTGGTATCTTGAGCTAGACCTGAAGTTAGAGAAATGCGATTTTGAGTCCCAACAGTGCCAATGGTTACTCTTTCTTATTTTCTCCTTTTAAAAAACATTTTCCTGGAGCACTGTTTATGCTACATCATTTCACTTTTATTGGGTCATTTATTGCCTTTCTGTTGCATTCAGCAAACATTTTTGAGCCCATGCTCTGGGCCAGGCAGTGTTAGGCACTGGGGATATTGTATGGGGTGGGGATATTGACCAGTACTGGTATCATGTCTGCCTAGTGAAGCTTATGCTGTAGCGAGAGAGACTGACACAAAACATGAATGCAGGTAAAAAGACAATAGAATTACCCGTTATCGTAAGTATTAAAACGGCAACAGAATGGGGCATTCATGTAATGAAAAGATGGGTGACCCAGTTCGTTAGGAACATCAGGGAAACGTCTCCAAGGAGAGGTATTAGACAATATTTAAGCTAAGGCCTGAAGAAAGAAAAGGGCCAAGCTGTGACCAGTGGGGAGAAGAGAGGAGAGGAGACCGTGGTGAGCAGAGGTGGCGATGTATTCAGAAGCCCGGGGCAGGAAGGAGAGAACTCTGCACGTCCTGAGAACAGCAAGGTGGCCAGCGTGCCTGGGGTGGTACGAGCAAGGGAAGAGATGTGGCTGGCAAAGCCTGCAGAGGCCAGAACAGGCAGCCCTGCTCTCAGGCACCTGTGCCCTGTGTTCTTTTTGGGATAGGCAAGACCTTGACTAGTACCATTCTTTATCAGCATATTCAAGATCGGTGCGAGAATAAGGTACAAGGAGCACCCTGCAAGAAGGCAATGTGTGTGCGTGTGTAGATGTGTACACTTGTATGTGCACATGAGTGGATGTGCACACAAATCTCTGTATGTGTGCAAACATGCATTTTTGTGCACATCTCTGCACATGTGTGTATGCATGTACATGTGTGTATGTGACATGCACACATGTGCATATATTGCGGAAGGAAGAGAAGGAGCCACAAACGGTATGACAGTGGGGAGATTGCTAACTTCAGAGCCTGCCAGAATGAGGGGCAGTGTTGCTGGGCATGCTGCTTACAGCATGTGCAGAGCATCGCTCTGTTTTGCCTCACATCCTCCCTCCTGGACTGATCCCATTCTGTTTGTATGGTACATTCAGTGAGTGACCGCATCATAGGAGGCAGAGCCAGACCCCAGCCTTATTCTCATGAGAAAGGGGAGGTCATTTGTTCACCTTAGTCCACTCCTTAATTGTTCCCTCACTGGCTCTGTGTCACTGTCAGAGACTTTTAAATTCTGAGAAATGCTTTGGAGACCTCAGCATTTTGGAGTCTGTTTTCAAGGATTCTATTAGCGCCACAGAGACCCCTTGCCTCTTTCTTAAAGGTTCTATTTTTAGGCATCCTCCTCTTTTATCCCTGCTTTCAGTTCTGCTGCTTCCTTCCTTCTGAGATGCCTTCTTCCTTGCTGGTCCTGGAACAAGAAGCATTTAGCTTTATTTTCCTCGTTCTCGCCTAGGTAGGGTGTGGTCCCCCGTGTCCTCATTTGTTCAACATTTTGAGACAAAGATTGGTGGAATTGCCACTGACCAAAATAAAACCAGGAAAGCAGCTCACAGAATTTAATTTGCCTCTAACCCAACTCTTGTAGTTATTAAAAAAAAATACAATTATTCATTCCATAGCACTCCGGATCGCTTCACTTGAAGAAATAAAGAAAGAAAGACGGAAAGAAAGAAAGAGAGAGAGAAAGAGAGAAAGAAAGGGATCCACTCGAGGGAGAACGAGACTCTTGAGCTTTTTCTTCCTTGATGATCCTGTCTTTGCATAATTGAGGGGAACCTACTGGGGAATCATAATTTTGGGAGACCATGGATGTGCCTCATTGCACAAGAATAAACAGAGAGCAGTGTCTGGAACAAATGCTTGTCTTTAAAAAAGTTTATGAAATGCCAGCAGATGTCAGTGTGCCCTTGCCATTTGATTTTTTTTTTTTTTTCCTTTTAACTTTTTTAAAGCAACATTAATTATTTTTGGTAGTAAAAACAACACAAAAATATTGTGCTACAGTTATAAATTAAAAGATCATGGGGCAACATTTTTTAGGTTTGGAGAAAGACCAGCAGAATTTATGTCATAAGGTAAATCCTCTAAATTATCTGTGTAATATAATTTGTCTTTTCCCAGAAAAAATGGTTTCAAAATGCAAAACCTAGTGTAAGTTTTTTTTTTCCTTCTCTCCCAGCCATTGTTCGGGTGCTAATAATAGCATAGGATCCAGCTTAGCTTCTGAGAACCTACTGGCTCTGCTAATTGATGACAGCTCTTTATTTCAAAGCTGGAGTTTGCAAAGGAAGGTAGTGTAGGGTTGGGTATGGCCTTGTGATTTGTCATCTGAGTTGTGATGAGAACCTCTTGCAGTTTTCGTTGTTAGTACGAGCACAACAAATTGCATGCTAATGGTTAGCTCCTCCGCAGACATTGTTTGGATCAAAAATGAGGGCATCTATACCGGAAAAAGATTCACTGAAAGAATTAAAAACTATTCATTTTAAGCAAGGGATAATTTGCCAGTATGTAATGCAAAAGAAGTAGGGTAGTTTCCAGGCAGGGAATGATGTACGTAACAGGGCATGTTTGATGCTTTGCTTTATTTATTTACCGGTTTTGATTAAATGGTACAATATTAAAAAATACAAGAGTATGCAGAGAAAAATAAATCTCTCTTGCGCTTGCCTTGCAGTTTATTAGAGACAACTATTATTATAGTTTCTCATGCACCCTGTCATAGATGTCGTATGCAAATACAAACATTTACACAGATATTTATACTAATAAAAGATAGCATAGGAAATGCATAGTTACACTGTTTGCTCTTTTTAAAAAAATTAAGGATATGTTTTAAGGATTATTCCCTGTCAGTGTGTGTGTGTGTGTGTGTGTGCGCGCACACGTGTATTTGTTCTGCTCCATTTTTGTTAATGGATGCATGGTATTCCATTGCACGTGTTTATTCTACATTATTTAATTGGCCTCCTTTTGATGGATATTTATGTTGTTTCCATTATTGAAGTGCTACATGGAGTATCTTCAACCACCACCACTTCCCACACATGTCTGTAGGTTACATCCTTAGAGGTGAAATTGCTAGGTCGAAGGAAACGTGCCTTTCTTTTTGACAGACACTGCCAAACCTGATGCTCTGGCTGAGCTGCACCCTTACATGTTGGTGGATGAATGAGGTTTAGAACCAAATGAAGCCATATGGTGATTCTGGTCTGACTTGGCTACCGTGATGACTGTCATGAATTGTGTCCCTTTTGGAAGTATCTTACGCTAGTTGTGCTGTTATAACAAAATGCTTATCCAGGATGATTTAGAAAGAATAGAAATGGTTGGCTGGGTGCAGTGGCTCATGCCTGTAATCCCAGAACTTTGGGAGACCAAGATAGATGGATCACCTGAGGTCAGAAGTTCAAGACCAGCCTGGCCAACTCAGTGAAATCCTGCCTCTACTAAAAATACAAAAATTAGCCAGGTGTGGTGGCGGGTGCCTGTAATCCCAGCTACTTGGGAGGCTGAGGCAGAAGAATCCCTTGAACAGAGGCGGAGGTTGCAGTGAGCTAAGACTGCACCACTGCACTCCAGCCTGGGTGAAACAGCAAGACTCTGTCACAAAATAAGTAAATAAATAAATAAAATAAAAATAAAAATAAAATAAAATAAAATAAAAAAAGAAGCTGTTTTCTCATCATTTTGGAGGGTGGGAAGTCCACAGTCAAGGTGTGGCAAGTTCAGTGTCTGGTGAGAGATGCTCGCTCTGCATCCAAGATGGTGCTGCATGCTCACCCATGGTTCTCAGCTCACCCATGACGGCAGAGCCCTCATGGTCTAAACAGTCCTTAATAGTGTTGCATTGGAGATTAAGTTTCAATGTGAATTTTGGCGGGGACACAAACATTCAAACCATAACAGAATGTGTTGCAGTTCTTGTCATTGCTGTTTTTTTGCTAACACTTTCCATCTGCCAAGTAGTTTGTTAAGATCTTTAATTCCACGTTCACATCTTTGTCCTCATAACAACCCTGTGGAGTAGACCCTGCTCTCATCCTGTTTCAGGATGGGGATGTGGGGGCTGAGAGACCCCAGGTACTTTGCTTAGGGTTGCAGGGTGGATGGTTGGCTCAGGATTCACACTCAGGGCCTCCAGGCTTAACCATTGAGCTGGGAAGCTGTGGTGGGTTTTAAGCAGCAGAGAGCATACTGTTGACTTACAGTGAGTTTAGTCTCAACCCACTGTTGACCCTTTGGATTGTATAATTATCTGTTGTGCAGGCTGTCCTGTACATTGTAGAATGTTTAACAGCATACCTGGCCTCTACCTGCTTAGATGTTAGTGGCACCCCCTTCACCCATCCTTGACAGCCAAAGACATCTCCACATTTTGCCAAACGTCCCTGGGATGGAAGGTTGCCCCACTAACTCAGACAAAGAGAAAATATGCTGTGGGCATCCGTAGCGTAACACCAGAGACATATATTTGAGGACACACACGGTGGCTAATGTCAGGGCATCTTCCATTCAGCCATCTCAGCCAAGGGACACTCATTTAGTGCATCCCCAAGGATGGAACAGATGGGCTGCCCCTTGCTGCAGACACCAGTCAAGGAAAAACAAGATGGTATTACTCAAACCATTTTCATCCTCCATTCGATCATCGTAGCGCTGCCCAACACGACTTTGTCTTTTAAAATGTAGTGTAGAAACGTCCTTGAAAAATTGCCTGTTAAATAGACTTACAAAAAATTATGTTCCCAACTATAGCCCAGCTTATATATTATACAGCTTTTCTATTCTTGCATTTTCCTTTGGTGCTCAGTAATGCTCTGTATCAAAATGGCAAGCGGGAGGCATCAGCCCTCCCAGCTCCCTGCACGTGGCAGACATTGATAATCAATTCTTTACCCCCCTCATCAGCGTCACCTTCTTAGAATCCTCAGTGCATCTCTCTACACATAGACTGTCAACCAGTTGGAATTACTACGTGAAATGAAATGTATTTGCCACCCCTATTACATGGTGCCTTTTTGGCTGAGAAGAAGGATTATGCTTTCCAAAGGACAAGCTTATCGTGAGGTATTAGCTTATTTTTCAGTTACTCTGAGAAAAGTGCTTGATAGGTGGGAACAAATGTCTATTCTTAAAGCATTTGGAATTAAGATCTTATTTTGTAACAGTAATTGGGCGCCTGAAGAATACTCCTCTTTCCCGAGGTGCTTTACATTTACTATCATCCTATGTTTTATTGTTTTTCTGTAGTAACATCTCTCTCCCTTCCACCACCAAAAATTGATCTCCTCCCTTCAAAGCCTGGTGAAGACAGCCACCTGAGGGTGACACAAAACGCTTTGTGTACAATGGGAACTGAGACAATTCCTTCAGCAAAGAACATTGAGAAGTTGCAGGATGTTACTGGAACTGTGTCACTTCTCAGCACAGGGCGTGTGAGGGACTTTTAAGGAGATGGGGAATTGAACCCTCCAAGATTTCCAGAAGTAACTTCTGATTTATAAAGGCATGGGGGCCAGGCTGCTCTGGGAAGGCAACACAGATTTCAGAGTTGAAAATGCTTTTAGGTGGCACCATAGAACCATCCATTCTAGCATAATTTTTTGTTTGTTTGTTTGTTTTTGTTTGTTTGTTTTTCATTGCCTTTTTTGGGGAGGAGTGGAAGAACTCCCATGGAATTGTTTGGTAACTTGGCAATTTGGTTTAGTAACTTGATGAACCTATATGCAAATATCTATCACTTAGATAGTTTTTAACTCATCTCCTGTTTCTGATTCTAAGAAAATGAGGAAAAATAATCTTGGAAAGAAAGGGCCCTGGGTCAGAGAGTGTCTGTCTCTTTTTTTCTTTTTCAGACTGGTGGGAATGTTTTCCTTTCTCCACTTTTAGATGATTTAGTCTATGAGAGATAGGGACAAATAAAACACGTCTCCAGTTTCCTCTTCTGAGAAAGGAATTTTTAACTCAGATGGGAGGCACCAATGAACTTCAAGGGCTTGAAATTGTATTTAAAATTTAAAGAATAAACGTTTTTATCTGGGCAGAAGGCTCATAGCTTTTTAAAAATCACATTCTCAAAGTGCTATATGGGACACACAAAAAAGTAAGAGCCCATCTTTTTTAGAACCATAACTTTTAGACTCTTTTACCATGACCCTAGTAGTCAGGGAAAAAGCACACTACAGCCCAACCACCTCACCTGTTTTAACCTTCTGGTGGGAATCTGTGTGTCGGAGGTGGGGGAAGATAGGGAGGCCACAGAAAGCTCAGTAGTAATGAAGGGTTGGGGTGCAATTGTATTGGGTGGGAGAGATACTTACCTCTTACCTAGCAGTGGTAATATGTATTTGTTTGAGTCACAATCTCTGCGTGTCTTAAAGTCCAATTATTTAGAAATTATCAGAAAAAAGTGCAGTTAATGGTAAAGTGTTAGCATTAACCGAACTCCATAAAATCACAACAATGATGTTTTCTTAAAACATTGACTTGAGTCCCGCTTCACAACTTTGAGAATAGCATGAGATCAGAAAATCCTTCCTGAAAATTCCAAGAATTAAAGCCATGTGCATGAGTTTTTGCAGGAGAATATGTGTGACATTTCTGTGAAGTTCTTGATAGCTAGACTTCTTGGTACAGCGTTTAATTATAGTCCTTAGTAAACTTTTGTAATAATTTATGTTGATTTTTCAATAATACTTTTAAGTTTTCAATTTTACTAACTCAGTGGAATACTACTGTTGGTATCTATTGGTCATTTACAAAAAAAAAAAAAGTCCGTAGAATGCATTTTCTTTCTTTCTTTTTTTTTTTTTTTGAGATGGAATCTCACTCTGTCGCCCAAGTTGGAGTACAGTGGTGCAATCTCAGGTCACTGCAACCTCCGCCTCCCTGGTTCAATCTGTTCTCCTGCCTCAGCCTCCTGAGTAGCTGGGACTACAGGTACCCACCACCATGCCTGGCTAATTTTTTGTATTTTAGTAGAGACCGGGTTTCACCATGTTGCCCAGGCTGGTCTCAAACTCCTCAACTCAGACAATCCGCCCGCCTCGGCCTCCC
The DNA here is from genome assembly GCF_007565055.1 of Rhinopithecus roxellana. Taxonomy (NCBI): domain Eukaryota; kingdom Metazoa; phylum Chordata; class Mammalia; order Primates; family Cercopithecidae; genus Rhinopithecus; species Rhinopithecus roxellana. The sequence continues at coordinate 4,597,405 of NC_044568.1, read as the reverse complement.
AAAGTGCTAGGATTACAGGCGTGAGCCACCTCACCCGGCCTATAGAATGCATTTCAATGTGTATAACGCTAATGAAAAGACTTGCATTTTTGGTTCAGTTAATGGCCCATTGTGAGGACTCTCTAGGTCTGTATACTTAGGCATGATACATTATTGTTGTGGGAGGTTAGGGAAGATGCGAGCTCAGGGCTCTTCTATAAGATCTCCATTCTGGTCAGGCATGGTGGCTCATGCCTGTAATCCCAGCCTTTGGGAGGCCAAGGCGGGTGGATCACGAGGTCAGGAGATTGAGACCACGGCGAAACCCCGTCTCTACTAAAAATACAAAAAAATTAGCCAGACATGGTGATGGGCACCTGTAGTCCCAGCTACTTGGTAGGCTGAGGCAGGAGAATGGCATGAACCCGGGAGGCGGAGCTTGCAGTGAGCTGAGATCACGCCACTGCACTCCAGCCTGGGCAACAGAGCCAGACTCCGTCTCAAAAAAAAAAAAACTCCTTTCTACAGCTATCCCTAATTTTGCAGGGGGTGGGGGATGACTCTGCAAACCATATTTTCTAAACTTTTTCATATATACTTATGAATATATTGGAAGCAAGCCTTTATTTATTGATTATTTTATTTTATGATTTATTTTTTTGAGATGGAGTCTCATTCACCCTATCACGCAGGCTGGAGTGCAGTGGTGCAGTCTTGGCCCACTGCGGCCTCCGCCTCCTGGACTCAAGTGATTCTCCTGCCTCAGCCTCCTGAGTAGGTGGGATTACAGGCATGCACCATCACACCCAGCTAATTTTTGTATTTTTGGTAGAGACAGGGTTTGACCATGTTGGCCAGGCTGGTCTCAAACTCCTGACCTCAAGGGATCTGCCCACCTCAGCCTGCTAAAGTGTTGGAATTATAGGTGTGAGCTACGGCAGCCCACCCCCAGCTGTATTCATGTAGACTGTGTAACTCAATATCCATATTATATATGGATATATATATATATATGCACACATATACATATATATGAATGAAGCACTTACTAGGAGCTTTTGTGACCCAGTAAGCAAAACAAATACAGTTCGTTAAAATGAAACTGTATTTGATTGCTTTAGCGCTTTGATTTTTTTTTTTTTTTTCTTGAACAAATTCTGCAGAAAAGCTAAGCGGAATTATTTACCACTTGGGTTGGATTTTTGATTATCCTTCCTATTTAAGGTCACACCCAGCAATCCTAATAGAGTTGAATGGCTGTGTTTTTAAATATTCAGTGATTCCACTGAACTCATGCCAAGTGGTGTCCTGGATTTTCCATGCATCAGTGTCTATGTGTGGATTAACACTGACATATTACATACCAGCCAGTGTCCTCCACTCTCTTCATGCATCCTGGTTTGCAAAAAAACAAAACAAAACAAACAAAAAAAAAGAAGTAGAAAAATTAAAAATGCTGAATCCCACAGAAAGTTTCCACTCCCCAGACCAAACTGTGTGCATAGCGGGGAGAAGAGACCAGATGGCCAGTGGGTTGAAATCAGTGGAGAACCAGCTGGGATGCATGAGAGGGCATTTCCTCTTCCACTTCCCTGGAAGCCTGGTCAGGGCAAGTCCCGGAGGTCTGAGCAGGACAAGAGGTGTCAATGTCATGGCCTCTGTCTGGCTTTCTGGATCTAGATGAATTGGAGTTGGATTGGAATTTGGCACAAAATTCTGAGGATAAGCTGTTAGTTTTCTGCTTTCTGGAAAAAAAGAAAAAAGAAAAAAAAGAAAAAAAAAACATGCCAGCTTGACAGAAGGTTGGAGGGTAAAATGCTGATGAACAGGAAATAACCATATTTGCCTGCATTAGCACCAGCTTGGAGCCCGAAGTTCTATGAGGAGGACACATGATTTGGGTAGTTTTGAATTCTAAAGGCAGGATTTTTTCCCCTCTCATTTAAAGCAAAACCTTTCATTGCCACTGAATAATTATGCATATCTTAGACTGCCAGCTTCTGTGACAGTGATTCCTAGCCCCCAGTTTGACACTGGGTATATTCAGTTATTTTGAGGAAAGGTACAAACGTTTCAAATTCACTCACCACTAATAAAGGTTTAAGATCTGCCTTTTATGGCTCCTTTTTCTGGGTTAACGTATTAGTTATCTACGGCTGCATAACAAATTAATGCAAAACCTAACAATGGAAGTAGCTATCTTTTGAGGTCTCTCTTGATGTTGCAGCTGCGATGTTGGCTGGGGCTGTGTCAGCTGAAGGCTCAGCCATGGCTGGAGGATGTCTCCAGGCTCACCTGTGTGTGTTGGCAGGCCTGAGCCCCTCAGCAGTTACTGATCAAAAGCTTCAATTCCTTGCCACATGTGCCACTATAGAGAGGTGCTTACAGCATGGCAGCTTTTGTCCTTTAGAGAAAGGGATATGGAGAGAGAGAGATAGTTCATGACTTTTGAGATAGCTTCTGCTGTTAACATCTGGTGTCAGTGAGTGTGGTGTATTTGTTACAACTTATGCACACATGTTATTACATGTTTATTAACTAAAGGCCATAGTTTATATCAATTCCGTCTGTGTTGTATGATTCTGTATTTTTAATGTTTTATTGTAAAACACACATAAATGTTACTGTCTTGACCATTTTTAAGTGTATGGTTCGGTAGTATTGAATACATTCATATTGTTGCACAAACAACACTATATCACCCATCTCCAGAACTCCTTTCATCTTGCAAAACTGAAATTTTGTACCCATTAAAAAGTAACTTCTCATTCCTTCCTTCCCTAGTCCCTGGCAACCAACATTCTACTTTCTGTGTTTATGATTTTAGCTGCTCTTAAGTATCTCAAATAAGTGGAATCATAACAGTGTATGTCCTTTTGTGGCTGGTTTCTTTTGCTTAGAGTCATGTCCTCAAGCTTTATCTGTGTTGAAGCAAGTGTGAGGGTGTGAATTTCTTAATTTATTTCCTCCCTCCCCCTCCCTCCCTCCCTCCCTCCCTCCGTCCTCCCTCCCTCCGTCCCTCCCTCCCTCCCTCCCTCCCTCCCTCCCTCCCTCCCTTCCTTCCTTCCTTCCTTCCTTCCTTCCTTCCTTCCTTCCTTCCTTCCTTCTTTCTTATTTATTTTGAGACAGTCTTACTCTATTGCCCAGCTGGAGTGTGGTGGTGAGATCTTGACTGACTGCAACCTCTGCCTCCTGGGTTCAAGTGATTCTTCTGTCTCAGCCTCCCGAGTAGCTGGGATTACAGGCACCCACCACCATGCCCGGCAAATTTTTGTATTTTCAGTAGAGTCTGGGTTTCTTCAAGTGGCAGTCTGGTCTCGAACTCCTGACCTCAATTGATCTACCCACCTTGATCTCCCAAAGTGCTGGGATTACAGGCATGAGCCACCACACCCAGCCCCTTTTCAAGGCTGAATGCTATTCCATTGTATGTATATACCACAGTTGGCATATCCATTCATCTCTTGATGGGCCCTTTTTGGGTTGCTTCTGTGTTTTAGCTATTATGACAGTTTCATGGGTTTGGACAAATGCATAATGTTATCCATCCACCATTACAATATCATACAGAATAGTTTCCCTGCCATAAAAATCTCCTGTGCTTCCCTTGTTCTTCCCTCCTTACTCTCCCCCCACAGGTTCCTGGCAACCACTCATCTTTTTCCTGTTTTGCCTTTTCCAGAATGTTACGTAGTTAGAATCACATGGTATGCAGTCCCAATAGGTTTTATGACCTAGTCTCAGAGTTAAACACTATTATTTCTGCCTTATTCTGTTTGTTAGAAGCAATTTCAGCCTTCTTTCAGAGGGAGGGTAATTGTGCTTCACTACTTAAAAAGCTGGGGTGGTGGGAAGAGGAGTTATCAAAGAATTTTCAGATATGTTTTAAATGACCGTAGTTAAGATGATAAGACTAGAAGTCCAAGCATTCATTGGGCATCCACTCTGTTGGGCACTGTTCTTTCTTAGTGTTTTGTATGCACTATTCATTTAACCCTTACACTAATGCCATGAGGTCACTCTCATATTTATCATCCTCATGTAATGGATGAGGAAACTGTGACTCCCTGAAGCCACATACCTCATAAGTGGCAGAACCAGGATGCAAACTCAGGCCAGCCTAAAACCAAAGCCAAAGTCTTGAAATTATATCACGCCAAAGCCAAATTATACCCTTTTAGTGTAGAGGGAAGTCTTAGTCTAAGGCTTAGATTCAGGGGACAAGGTCTGACCAAATACGTCAGAAGATATCAGTGGGGGATGATGCTAACCATCTTCCAGTTGCCTCTCCAAAAGCATTCTTCGTCCTTCCTCGGTATGTAGTTTCCATTGCTGCTGGAAAAAATCATCACAATCTTAATACAGATTTTCCATTTTAAAATTCTATAACTCAGGAGCCCAATGTGTTCTCACTGTGCAATCATTAGGGTGACAGCAGAGCTTCTTACCTTCTGGAGACCCTAGGGGAGAATCCCTTTCCTTGCTTGTTCCAGCTTCCTGAGACTGTCAGCATTCCTTGGCTTGTGGCCCCTCCTCCATCTTCAAAGCCAGCAATGCAGGCATCTCTGGTCATCTCCACAGTCCCATCTCCCAGACTCTCTCCTGCCTTTCTCTCCTACTTTTTTCCTTCCTTCCTTCCTTCCTTCCTTCCTTCCTTCCTTCCTTCCTTCCTTCCTTCCTTCCCTCCCTCCCTCCCTCCCTCCCTCCCTCCCTCCCTCCCTCCCTCCCTCCCTCCTTCCTTCCTTCCTTCCTTCCTTCCTTCCTTCCTTCCTTCCTTCCTTCCTTCCTTCCTTCCTCCCTTTTTGAGACTGAGTCTTGCACTGTTGCCAGGGCTGGAATGCAATGGCACGATCTCGGCTCACTGCACCCTCCACCTTTCAAGTTCAAGCGGTTCTCCTGCCTCAGCCTTCTGAGTAACCGGGACTACAGGCAGACACCACCACACCCAGCTAATTTTTGTATTTTTAGTGGAGACGGGGTTTCACCATGTTGGCCAGGATGGTCTTGATCTCTTGACCTCGTGATTTGTCCATCTTGGCCTCCCAAAGTGCTGGGATTACAGGCATGAGCCACCATGCCTGGCCTTTCTCTCCCATTTCTAAGGATCTCTGTGATTATACTGGACCTATCCAGATAGTTCGGAATCATCTCCCTATCTTTAGGTCAGCTGCTTAGCAACGGCAATCCATTTGCAAACTTAATTTGCACATTTAATTTACAGATATTTACAGGTTTCTGGGAATAGGAGGTAGGGATCTTTGGGAATGTTGATTTTTAAAAAATCAAACTATGGAAGGTATTTAAAGAGGTTTGTTCTGTGCCAACATGAATGACCATGGCCTGGGAAACAGTTTCTGGTGGTGCTGAGAAAGTGTGTCTGAGATGATTGGGTTATAGTTGGGTTTTATACGTTTTAGGGAGACAGAAGTTACAGGCAAAGACAAATCAGTACATGGAAGGTATACTTTGGTTCAGCAAAGAAAGGCAGGACATGTTGAAATGGGGGTAGGTAGCCCGTGGCTTACAGATCATAGTTGGATTCAAAGATTTTCTGACTGACGATTGAGAGTTAAGCTTTGTCTAAAGACTTGAAGCCGGTAGAAAGAAATGCTTGAGTTAAGATAAGGAGGGTTGTGAAAAATAAAATGCTTAGCCAGGCTTAGGCATGCACCTGTAGTCCCAGGTATTTGGGAGGCTGAGGCACCGAGAATCACTCGAATCTGGGAGGCAGAGGTTGCATTGAGCCAAGATCACACCGTTATACTGCAGCCTGGGCGACACAGCAAGATTCTGTTTCCAAAAAAAATGAAAAAAAAGATAAGGGGATTTGTGGAAACCAACATCTTCTTATATAGGTTAAGCTTTCAGGTAGCAGGCTTCAGAGGGAATAGATGGTAGATGTATTGTTTTCAGATCTTAAAAGGTGTCAGTCTCCTACTGAATCCCTGCTAGATCCAGGAAAGTCCTGGCTGCATTCATGGAGATTCTTTGTAGATTCAGAAAAGACAGCTTTGCAGGGTCATTTCAAAATATGTCAAAGAAACATATTTTGGGATACAATATTTTGATTTCCTTCAGAGTCTGCTGTCTGTCTTGTGATGCTATATCAGAGTCAGGTTGGAATTTGGTATCTTATTGCCAAAGAGTCTGTTTTGTCAGTCTAATTATTTCTATTTGCATGTTAATGCTGGTCAGTTGTGCCTAAACTCAAAAAGGGAAAGGGTATAAGGAGGTGTGTCTGACCTCCCTTTTGGCGATGGCCAGAAATTTCATTTTTCAGTTTCCCTTAGTCCAGGGAGAGTCCATTCAGTCAGTTGAAGAGACGTAGGATTTCATTTTAGGTTTCCTGCCTTTCCTGCTCTTTTCCCAGGAAGCCAATGTGGAAGGAGGACCCCAGGGGTGCCTCTGCCCTTTGATTGTCAGCTGAGCTCTGCTTATGGGGAGTTTTGGTGGGAGATTGGAGGAAGGAGGTTAAATGATACCAAAGTTCCTATTGTCCTATGTCCTTCCTGAGTGGCAGAGAGGACCGGCCTCTGCTCGCTGTCACTAAGCAGCCAGCCTCCTTTCCTTCTGGGACCCCCTCACTTTTCCTTCCCTTCAGCCATTTTGGCCCAGGGAAAATAATTTTGCTGCTACTAATTCTAGGTTGCTGCCTAGACTGTGTGGTTTCCCAGTGCTCTGCCTACACCTTTGGAAACAGTACTTCTGTAAGTAAGATCTCCTTAACTAATCCTAATTTGAGTATGCCATCTGTTTCTTATCGAGACCTTGACTGATACAGCAACTAAGGGTAGT